>NC_143569.1:43142500-44392500 GCF_054136105.1 Typopeltis vanoorti
GAAACAATTCCGTTAAGTTTTACTTGCATGTATCTTTCGCTAAGTATGAGTTAATAAGTTTTACTAGCTTAATTGGGATGTTGTTTTCAATAAGTATGAAGATAAGGCCTTGATGCCAGACCTTATAAAGGCCTTGGCAACATCCAAGAATGCAGTAGCAGTGTGGTTGTTGAAACCATGGATGATGTGTTCTGTTAATCGGTGAATTTGTTGCACTATGCTGTGAGCTTTCCGAAAACCAAATTGCTCGTTTGGGATTATTTTATGTTTGTCCATTGCTAGTTGTAGCCTTGTTAGGATGACTTTTTCTATTACTTTGCCGAGGCAGGAAAGAAGACTGATGGGCCAGTAGCTTTTGGGGGAGTTGTGGGTTATTACCAGGCTTTTTCTGAGGGATGATGTCAACAGTTTTCCAGGCTGGGGGAAAGTACTGAAATCTTAATATGGAATTGGTTATATTAACTAGATGAATTATGGCCTCCTTGGGAGTAATTTTATTATTCTGTTGGTGATGCCATTGGGACCAAGAGCCTTTTTATTCTTCAACTGGGATATAATGTTGATTATTTCTGTTGGAGTAGTGGGGGGTTATGAGATCTGAATCATCCTTAGGCTGTCTTAAGGCTTTTCTGACTTAACGATGAACTTTATAAATGAGATTAATATTTAAGCTTTCATAAGATGGGCTGCATTGATTTTCCAGATTGTCAATTAGGGCTTCTACTTTTTCTTCATCTGAGTGTGCAATTCTATGTTTAGTCTTCATAGGGGAAGGAGTTGTCTTTTGGTATAAAGAGTTTTAGAAATTTCCATATCTTCTGAGTTGATTTCCATAAGTTTAGATTACCATTCAGAATTCCTGTTTCTGGAGAGCTTTTCAAACCTGTCTGTTCAAGTTGTTTAAGGCTCTTTTGTCCTGTAGTGCTCTTGTGTTGTGGTATCGCTTTCTGGCTTTGTTTTTAGTCCTAATCAGATCCATTATCTCTTCCGGAATCTGACTGGATGAGTTGAAGACAGTGGTTTGTGTGATTGATGTTACTGCTGTGTAATTTGTCTTGTTAGGTTGCTTACAGCTACGTCTATGTCTTCTTTTTTGCGAATGACAGGAGGTGGGCCGATAGGATCTGGGAGAACCTTAGAGAGCTTATCCCATGCTATAAAAGAGTGTTGAGGAGAGAGCTGATCCTGGGTATCTAGCTTGAGCCAGACGGCATTATGATCTGAAGTAAGCTCTACTAATGTCTCCAGCTGATATTGATATTGATATCTGATGTTCCTGAGGATGACTATGTCTAGTACATTTGAACTTCCTGATGAGCTGTAGTGGGTGGGCTCGGTAGGTTCAGCTAATATTGATGAGTTGAGTGATGTGTAGTTAAATAAAGTACAGCCTTTGGAGTTAATTGAAGAACTTCACCAAGCTGTATGTTTGGAGTTGATGAGGTCTCCTGATATAATTATGGAATCTGTGGAGCCGAGGATGGAGTCTAAACCCGATGTCAATAGTGGAATGCTGGAGGATTGTATGCTGCATAGATTTTAAATCTACCTGAATTGTTGGTGTGCACCTCCACACCTGTCACTTCAAGGTTTAATGTTTGAGGGTTGGTTAAAACATTGTGGCTTAAATAATTTTTAATAAAAATGGCTGTGCCACCACCACTAGAGTTAAGTCTGTCTGTCCTATATATTATATATTCTCTTAATCTTGGGTTGTTAGATGGTCTGAGGTGTGATTCGCTGATCAAGATAATGTCCGGATTCTATCTGTTTGCGAATTCTTGCAGTTCAAGAATTTTACTTGTTAGGCTGTTAGCATTTCATGCTATAATCATGAGGGAGTTTGGTTTCAATTTTTTATACATTGCAGAGAGCTGTCAATATGGATTGGGTTTCTAGATAGAATCTCTTTCTGTAAGATGGTGAGGTGCTTGCTTTGCTGAATTCATGCAACATGGTGGCAAGTTAAGCAGTTAGAACTGATGTCAACTTAGAGCTTGTTTGCTCTGGAGATGACGGAATCTGAGTTCGTGCTGCCTCTGCATATGTTTTGGACATGAATGAAGGTCACGTACCTTCCTGTGTTGCTGAATGTGAGGTATTTTGAACAGGAGGACGACCTGTTTGGTTGCTTATGGTATCATTGTATAGGAGGAGCAGGGTCTACTCTTGCTGACCCACGATTTTTGGGTGGAAAAGGCACCCCTTGTAATTAGCAGGATGTGGTCCTCTACAGTTAGCACAACAGGCAGGTGTAGATCTTGACTTGGCAGAGGTGTTGGAATGGTGTCCCTCTCCACATTTCAGACATCTGTAGGCAGCTCTGCACAACTTTTGAGCGTGGCCGAATTTTTGGCATCTATGCCATTGACCTGCTGATGTCTTCTTCCTTAGAGGCTCGGTTGTAATTTTGGGCCTGCAAATATTATTATTATTACCCAAGACCCCATGGAGTCAAAGACTCATCTATGAGGTCCTTTTATCAAACACACAGTTCATCATACAGTGCATTAAACACACTCAAATTTTCTGCAGACACCACACTCTCATGCAAGGCATTCCAATCATTCACACCTCTGCATGAAAAAAACCTGCTACTCACACCTTCTTTATACAGTTTCCAGGGATGACCTCTGGTTCTTCCCTGATCTCTCACTATTTTCTGTAGAACCTCTCCAGCATTGATCCTATAACATTCCCCTTACCAACTTGTAGGTCTCTATCATATCTCCCCTCCTCCTCTTGTCCACCAGACTCTGCAAGTTGCATCTTCTCAATCTTTCCTCATACTCGACATTCAAGAGTTTGAAACTACCTTAGTCAGTTGCCTCTGGACCCTTTCTAACACATCTCTTTATCCTTCTGAAAACCAGGTGACCAAATCTGGGCACAATAGTCCATGTGTGGCCTAATCAAAGTCTTATACAATGGAACAAGAATCTCCTTACATCTACAAGTCAATGTCCTCTGCATCATTCCCAGAAACCTTTGTGTTGTCTTCACAATTTTGGCTATGTGTCCTCTAAATTTCAGATCCTTATCCACTATCACCCCCAGATCTCTTATGTCCTCCACCTCCAAATAAATTCTGAGCATAAATTCTGCATCCCATCTTTGTTTTCCAAATTTTAAAACCTTACATTTTGCAACATTGAACCCACATCCCCATTCCAGTGCCCAATCACACAATTTATTCAAGTCTTCTTGTAAGACCACAACATCTTCTCATGGTTCGTCCTAACTTTGCATCATCTGCAAACAACTGAATATCTCCATCCAAATCTTCACCAATATCATTAATATACAAGTTAAACAGCAATGGCCCTAAAACAGACCCCTGAGGCACACCATTAGTAACTTTCATTTTCCAGGATATCACATCCCCATACACAACTTGTTGATACCTATCAGATAGCCAGTCTCCAATCCAATGCACCAATCTAATATCCAACCCCATCCACTCCAATTTGACTATCAACTTATCATGCGGTAATCTATCCAAAGCCTTTGCAAAATCTAAGTATGTTACTGTGTATCCTTCTCCTCTGTCCATGGAAGCAGTCACCTTATTGTAATAAGTAAGTAGATTACTAAAACATGACCTCCCTTTAGTAAATCCATGCTGTCTATGAAAGATAATACCATTGTTGTCAACCCAATTCTGAATCCTGGTTCTCACAAGCTTCTCCAACAACTTAACTACAACACCTGACACACAGTTAGGCCTATAGTTTGATGCTTGAGTTATATCACCTCCTTTATGAAGTGGCACAATCTTGCCCTCCTTCCACTCCTTAGGAACTTGACCCAGTGCAAGACTCGTATTAAAAATATATGTCAAGGCAGGCATCAACTTCCTGGCACATTCCTTCAGAATACATGGTGATATATTATCAAGTCCCACAGCCTTATTTACATCTAGTTTACTCAACTCCCCATACACCTCTTGCTCACTTACAGTCAGTCTCTCCCTTCCCCTTCATCAACTGCTCTCAATCTCTCCATGAAGTCACATTCACAAGATTGAAAGACCTTTATGAACTGCTCATTAAGTATCTCCATCACACCTTCTGCAACATCTGTCTTTATACCATTTTCTCCAATCAATGTCATCCTTCCATAATCATTCTTTCTTTTGCTGGCTACATATTGAAAGAACTCCTCAGGATTTTTTGGGCTTCATTAGCTAACTGCTATTCATACCTCTCATTAGCTACCCTCACCAACTAAATCACCCACCTTGCCTGGTCTTTGCAGTCCTCATGGAATTGGTTATTTACAATTCTCTTATGCTGCCTCCATAATGTCCTTTTTCTCTGTATCGCATGCTTAATCTCTTTATTCATCCATTTCACACCTACCTTATTTAACCTTTCACTTTGGAATACATTTAGACATTGCATCTACTAGATAGTTTTTTGAAAATCCCCCAAGCTGCAATGATCTCTTTTCCAGATAACTCCTCATTCCATGCTACAACTGCAAGCTGTCTCCTGAACTCTTCATAATCCCCCCCCCTGCCCTTGTAGTTCTACACATATACTGTTGTTTTACAGAGGTCCTCACACTGCTGGCAACCACCCAGGTAATCACCTCATGGTCACTCTCACCAATTGGTGGGTGATTTGACACTTCATTTATAATTACATTGTCTGATGAGATGACCAAATCCAAGATCCTCAATCATCGTGTACCCTCTGTTACATACTGTCTGGAGTAGTTATCCCTCTAAAACTCAAGTAAGTAATTTTCTTTACTTCCAGTTGCTATCTCATCATTCCAGTCTATATTGCCATAATTAAAATCACCCATTATGATCACTATTTTCTTATTTGCTTGGCTAATTTGATTATACATTTTATAGTCACTACCATCCACATTTCCTGGTCTATATCCGACTAAGTATTTCATTCCATTCACCTCTATCTCACACCATACTGCCTCAAAACCACTGGCACTATTTCCCTCTTGCATCTCTACTTTGTATGGACATAACTCTTTCTCTATTATCAATAGCACTCCCCCCTCCTTTTTACCCCTTCTATCCTCACAAAACACATCATATCCCTTCCATCTCTATTCCTGTCAGGATGGCATCCTCATCCAACCATGTCTCACTTATTCCAACACTTTTTGGGTAAACAGACTCAATTAATGCAACCACTTCATCTGCCTTGTTTCTTACACTTCTAGCATTTGTATATAAACACAACAGCTCATTCATGGATCTACAGCTAGTTACACTGATAACACTCATTCGATGTGATCTCTCCATGTTCGACTGGGGCCATTTCCCTTTCTGCTTATTCATTTTAGAGCCCTCTTCAATTCCAACTGTTTCCTCTTGATCCCAGGTCATCCCATTCCTTTCCTGTCTACACATGCTCTCACATTTTCTTGGAGCATCCACCTTTCTCACGCTGTGTACCCCTATCCACCCTGAGCCTCTCTGTTTCCCTGTTCATCTTGCACACCCATTCTCTCATTTTCCATACTCATGCCACTTAGTTCCTCATTCATAACCACCTCTTCAATCTCTCCTGCTCTTCCACATCACTTCCCATTTGATCTGATTCATTCTCTATACTCACTTCTCTACCGTCCAGCAACAGTCTCTCCAAGTAACTCACACCATAACCACTCAAATGCAGTCCATCGCTCCCATACAGTTCACTTCGTCCTTCAAACTCATTCCACACATTAAAAAATTGTACTCCCCCCCCCCCTCTCACACATTTCAGCCAACATATCATTCATAATCCTTGCTCTCTCTCTCTCTGCCTCATCTCATCGCAGTCGTACCAAGGCAACACGCTTACTACCCTTCCTGTTACACTATTCTCTTTTATCCATCTAAACAGCCTCCTGATATCCATTCTGATGTGCTCTTTGTCTTCTGTCAAGTCATTCGTACCTATTAAAAACCATCACCTCCTTCGCTCGCTCCCTCCTCATATCCAATGCCTCAATCACTCTACTCATTTTATTGCCTGGAAAACATACCTTGTGCATCCTCTCATCCAGCACACCTTTAAGAATGGAGTCGCCATACAATGCCACTCGCTCATCTTTCGTTAACTCTTTCGTACCCACTTGATTTGTTGTAATCATTTTCACCCGAATTTTCTTAATTTCACTCTGCATCCATTTCATCTCTTGCCTCATCCAACCCAACTGAACTTTCTAATCTCGCATTACATTCTCTCTATCATTCAATCTTTCTCATTTTCGAACTCTCGACTCCTGCTTCACACTTTCACTCTCATTCATCCTTTTGAGTTTCTGTACTTTCAGTCATGCATCCAACTTTCACTTTCATTCATTCTTTCCATTTTTCCCACTTTAGATCCTTTCATCACACTATTTCCGGTTTATTTCATTCTCTCAATTTTGTTTCCTTCCATCACATTCGCCTCACTTTCGTTCTTTTACATCATGCTTCTCTTTTGAACGAGCACTCATTCTTCTCGCGACATTCTCGCTACTAACACTTTCTGTCATGAAATTCATATTAGCACTCTTCAAATCCTCGTTTAGCTCACACTTCACACATATTTAAGCAAAATATCCTCCTTACATCAGCCCTTAATGTCCACAAACCGTCTATGTAATCAAAAGAATACATGTAGCACACCTCGCACTTCATGAAATGACTAAAGTCTAATTAAAGTCATGCACTGACAAAGCAACCGCCATCTTTCCTCTGCCAGTTACTACTCTAAGGGCCAAAAACAACGAATTTGTAATTACGTTTAAGCAAAATATCACACACACTAATAATACTAATAGCACACAACTTTTATAGCAGCTCTTACTCAAACAATCACTCATATACAATTAATTAATTCAAGAATAACTTATCTGAATCTGGAGCTCTTCTTACACACTGTCGCTACTGTTGCCTCATGAGCACCCTCACTTTTGTCACTTCATATATCCTTTTCTGTGTGTGTTGCTGATTTCGACCAACACCAACGGCACTGGCCTTTTATCAGATTTCAGTATCCTGCTGACTTTGATTGGGGTCAGTCCTTGACTGATGAGGTCAGCAGTGATCTCATCGGTTGTGATGCCCTCAGTAACCCCTCTAAGCATTACTTTAAGATTTTTCTTGCTTGCTAGTGCGAAGGTATGGAAGGGCAATTTGGAGTTGTCCAGCATTTTCGTCGTCTCTTACGATAATCTGAAACAGTAGCAGGATGAACCGTCATCAGTATTTCTTGTCCTGGAAAAGTTGATGTTTTGTTCTCCTAGGGACCTTGAGACTGAGGTCCACTTCTCTTTGTCTCGGAGGATAACTGGAGGGACTTTTTCTTTTCTGTCTTGGTATCATGTGTTGCTACATCCTTTTTCATATGATCTTCAGATGTTCTTCACCTTTTGTTTGATTGTTCCTCCTGAGAACAATCATATTGGTGGGGAGTCTTTGGCGATGGAACAGGTGTGAAGTCCCCTTCAGTGTCCACATCACCTTCTTCCATGTTAACTTGCATGTAGATATTCAGGAAGCCAGGATATTCTGCCTCAAATTTCTTTAAGGTTAATATTTTTAACCTTAAAGAAATTAATTTTAAGAACGTCAAGTGTCAGATCTCTGTTTAGATTTTGAATGGCATCCTTGATGTCTTTTATGTTTTCCATTTTTGTTCACCATATATTGTTGGAGAATATTCCAGTGTCTGTAGATAATCCTGTAGACTTTAGAGGGTCTACTAACAAAAATCCCGAATATCTATGATCTTCCAGTAACATCCCGTACACACACACACACATACAAATGTGCCTACCAGCAAATCAATACTTAAGTTTAAAATACCCTAATTAAAGAGGAAGGAGTGTCGAGAATTCACTTGGCCACAGAATGAAAGTCTACCTCCCTAAAAAACCATAAATCCACCACTGGTCCTCTTTGCAGGTGTGGCCTACACGGCCATCAGACCTCATACATTTTTAATGCAGAGGGGGAGACAATAGGAATCAAACTGTGTCAGCACCAGAGCAATGTGAGATTCCCAAAAAACCTTGTATGAAATCTAATCAGGCTCGATCTAAAATAACACGTCTGATCTCGTCAAAAGTCCAAGCGAAACTCACCCCAATACCAAGGTTGAAGTAATACAGAATTTATATATTTCCCATATAGAAGTAGTTAAAAGGTATACAATTGATTATTAAATTACTCTGGATCAGAGATACATACTGAAATCTTTTTTCACTTGGTTAAGCTATAAATTTAAGATGCCAAAAAAAAAAATTCTTGGTTTAATCCTTTATCTAAGTGTAACAAACAAAGTTTGCACACAAAGTTTCTTCACAACTGAGCTACTTGTATATAGAGACTAATGACTTCACATCAATTCCCTTGGCATCCCATAATATAATTTCTTGGCATCTTTAATTTATAGTCTAACCAAGTGAAAAAACTTTCGACATCTATCTCTGATTAGGAGATCTGAAAACATCTGCCTGGATGAAGATAAAAAATACATCATCATCATCATCATCATAATCATCAAATTCCTGCCATGTACCCTCAAGGGGTGTACAGTACTACATGAAAAAAATTACATCATTATTAATTTCCTATCTACAATTTTCCTCCAAATCAGTCTGTTACTTGTGAATACTCCAACATTAACAGATCTTATATTTCTATCATCTAAGGCACTTTGTACTGTATCAATCCACCTATATCTTGGTCTTCCTCTGGATTGTTTTGCTGCCAACCTGGCAGAGAACACTTGTTTTGCTAATCTTTCCTCACCCATTCTGTTTAAGTGACCATACCACCTGAGATTAGCTCTGCTAACGCATTCCTGGATGCTGACAATGTCAAGTTCTTTCCTAATATCCTCGTTTTTAATATGATATTGCCATTGATGTCATCTGTTCACCCCTATAATCTTTCTCAGGACT
The DNA here is from genome assembly GCF_054136105.1 of Typopeltis vanoorti. Lineage (NCBI taxonomy): Eukaryota > Metazoa > Arthropoda > Arachnida > Uropygi > Thelyphonidae > Typopeltis > Typopeltis vanoorti. The sequence goes on from NC_143569.1 coordinate 43,151,417, forward strand.
CTCATATCTGTGGTCTCTAGTCTTTGGTCAAGTGTTTTACTTCTGACCCAGCTCTCAGATCCATAAGTTAAAACTGGTTTGAACACTGTCTTGTATACAGCTAATTTAGTGTTCCGATTAATTTCTCTCTTATTCCATATGAATTTATTCAATTGACTTCCCACCATACCAGCTTTGCTGATTCTGTTGTCAATTTCTATATTTAATTTACCATCTTCAGTAAAAATTGTGCCTAAATAGCTGAAATGTTTTACTTGTTCCACAGGTTCTCCATTCACAACACAGTTGACATTTTCAAAGATTCTGCCTATTTTCATTGTCTTTGTCTTTTTATTGCTGACCTTCATACCATATCTATTACAACAGCTATTCAATTTAGTCAGAGAATCTTGCAGACTTGTAGCAGATTTATTTAGAAGTATAACATCATCCGCATAAAGCAAAGAGCTGACATTAACATCTCCAATTTTGATATCATGTTTAATACCACTTTCCTTCATAATGTGATCCATATAGATAATGAATAACAGAGGGGATAATGTACATCCTTGTCTCACACCAGATTTAACATTAAACCATCTTCCTGTACTTCCTTCAATTCTAACTGCTGACTTACAACTCAAATAAAGACTAAGTATTGCTTGATTTATATTACTGCAGCGTATTGAATAGCTTCTCTCTTGGCACCTTGTCATATGTCTTTTCCAGATCAACAAAACTTAAATACAGATCTTTGTTATATTCCCAGGCTTTCTCGACTATTTGTCGTAAAGTGAAGATCTGATCCTGATAGCCTCTATTTGGCCTGAATCCAGCTTGTTCTTCACCAAGCTTTTCTTCCACAATTCTTCTCAACCGTTTCTCAAGTATACTTGCATAGATCTTGCCAGGAACACTCAGTAGGGAAATACCTCTGTAATTCTCACATTTAGTTTTATTTCCCTTTTTATATATGGGTACTATGAGAGCTCTACTCCAATCATCGGGATTTCGTCCCTCTGTCCAGGCTTTCTGAACTATGCAGTGCAGCCACTGTAAGACACTTATACCACCATACTTCAGCATTTCTGGTCGAATATCATCTACTCCTGCTGCCTTTCCACATTTCAAGCCTTTGATAGCTTTTTCTACTTCAAGTATGGATATGTATTCCTGACTGCATGCCTGGTCAGTGTTTTTTACCACTGTGCTGTCATCACTGCTTCTTTCATTTAGCAGTTTTTCAAAGTAATTACTCCATACTTCAAGGATATCTTTTTCTCCCGTTTTCATGTCACCTTTATCATCTCTAATGCCTTTTACAGCACTCTTTCCTCCATTCTTAAGCTTCTTCGACAACCTCCAGAATATTTTGCCACCTTCTTGATATTTATTTTCTATATTCTTGCCAAAGTCCTCCCATGACTTTTGTTTAGCTAGTTTTACACAGTGTTTAGCATCTTGCATTTGTCTCTATATTCTCTAAGAGCACAAGCTGACTTATTTGACAGGAACTTTTGGTATGCTTTCTTCTTTTCCTTCACTGCCTCTTTAACTTCCTGTGTCCACCAGGGAGTTCTGATTTTTTTATCCTTACAGACAACCTCACCACATGCCTCTCTGGCAGAATCAATCAATGTTTTCTTCAGAGTTTGCCACTGACTCTCCAAGGTTTGATTCCTGTTCTCAAACTCTTTCATTTTTTCTTCAATAATCTTTGTGTATTTTAGTCTACAGTTCACATCTGAGAGCTGCTCAACTTTTATTCACTTTAAAACTTTCTTACATGTTATTCTTTTCAATGTGAAATTCAATTTTATCCTGCTCAAGACTAAATAGTGATCACTTCCAATTTCAAATCCTCTGTACACTCTGGTGTCCTGCACCAGGGAGAAAACATCACTATCAACAATAACATAGTCAATGAGACTTTTCTTATTCCTAGCCTCTTCTCTCCATGTGAATTTGTGCACATTTTTATGTTGGAACATGGTGTTAGTAATAACCAGTCCATGTCCTGAGCAGAAATCCAACAGATATTTGCCATTATTATTAGCTTTGCTCTTTTCTCCAAATTTTCCCAAAATATTTTTATATGTCTCACAATCATTTCCTACTCTGCTATTTAGAGCCCCAACAAGGACCAACTTTTCATTTTTTTTTGTGTCAGTTGCTTTTTCTAAAGCCTCAAAAAATTCCTCCACTTCTACATTAGTAGAACCTTCTGTGGACCCATAGGCACAAATAAGTCTCATTGTCCAGTTCCCCATTCTCATATTTGCCCACATTACTCTACTTGAGACTGCCATTCAAGAAGATTAGCCTCGAATTTTGTGTTGAATACTATGGCTACTCCTTCTTTTCCTTGATTGCATTGCCTGAATATAATATTTTGTATTTAAATATTATTTAAAAAGGCCCGAACGGGGCCTTGTTTAACCGGGCGACGCCCCAGCTGGCATGAAATTTTGTCATGTTGTACCATCATTCTATATTTTGGTTTAACCAATAAGAATACTATTTGGTCAGCTAAATCCCAAATTGCCAGCCCATCCTCGTCCGTTCAGTATCCAAGTAGATACCCAACAGGGTGCACCAAGAGAAGGTGAGAATTGGACATTAGGTCAGAAGCCCTGGTCGGTTCTCCGCATTCCTTTAAAGGCCATGTGGAGGTCTCCTCTCAGTTATACAGCTTTGACCTAAAAATTACATCTATCACTATTGCAATGGTCAGTAGGTCTAGCTGACCATGCTTTGGATATCTTGCACAGGATCAGATGGAATAAAACTATTATGCTTTATGACAACAAATGTAGGCTTGAAAGACTCATTTTAGAATTAGCAGCAGATTTAAAACTCCAGCCTAATCTTAATAAACATGGTTGTGTTAAACTTCTCCCATCCAACAGCACCAATAGGGGATACCCCTCATAGGACTTTCAGTTTAATTTTTTCCACTTATTGTTTTGTGCATTTTTGTGTTTTTACAATTTTAATATAATATCCCTGACAAAATCTCAGTGACTGAGATAAAATATAGGATCAATTAAACTTGTGTTTAATTATTTATCTATGCTATATTCATTCCATTATACCTAACAATGAGTGCTATCAGAGAGAGAGAGAGAAAATGCTGACACTGAATGAATTATGAATTTAAGGCATGATATGAACCAGTATATTCAAAATGATGGCTTTTTGTAAAAGTGTTATGCCTCTATAATAATAATAATATGCTAATATTAATAAAAAATATGCAAATATGCTCGTCTGATTGGCTGAGTATTTAGCATACCTGCTCTCCAACCAATAGGTTGGAGAACAGGTATGAGGTATTCAACCAATAGGCTTGAATCCCACCATGGGAATGGATGTTTGTGATTGTCTTTAGGGTACAGATAAATTTCATCACCTGGTGTGAGACCAACTGCCCTTCTTATTGGAGGCCTGAAGTGGCTTGAAAAAATTGCATGTTTGGTCTCTAGACTATGTAAAAATAATTTTTTTTTAAAAATTACAAAAAATATATAAAATTGATTAAAAAAGTAGCAAAACAAGCTATAGTACAAAAGCCTGCCTATAGTACAAAATATACAATAGGTTTTTAATAACATTTCTTGGTTAAATTACACTACATTAATTATATTAAGTCAAAGTTAAATGGTTAAGTCAAAAGATAAAATTACTTACCATGAAATGTCACAATATTAGAAAGTAATTTGTCAAAATGTCCAAGTATGGCATCTAGAATCATTACATTTCTGTTATCACCAGTACAGTGACCATATAGTTTACCAAAATTCTTTACTTCTATCTTCACTTGATCCAAAAGAGATCTGATACTATTTTCTCGAGTACAGTAAGACATGCCTTGAAGCTTACCAGTAATACCTTGAGGACTATAATACATACGTAGTAACTTACTTAATTTCATGTTTTCAGCATCATCCATTGTGGCTATTTGAGAACCAAGCAAAATGCCTACAAAATACAATAACAATCATATATTATTATATACATAGTGTATATTACTATGACAGTATTGAGTTAAGAAGGAGGGCAATAACAATAAATACGTGTGTAGAGGCTTAAGTGCTGTGAGGACATCATGTTGGAGGCTTAATGGATTTTTTACAACACTCAAAAAGAATTAAAATAGAATTTAATACTTCCTATATTTCGTCCTAGTCACTAGGACATCTACGGGGATTACAAAAACAATTAATGTAACATATACACAAATAACAAACAATACTAAGCCCAACCACGTGGGTGACACTAAAGTCCTATCTACGTAGAGCGCCCTCTAAGGGCAGTAGTAGATGGCCTGGAATGTAAGGTGGGAACTCTGGTGATGAGTGTTTCCCATATCTTCGGAAGCTTGATGCAACCATATTTATTGAGATTTGGTTGGTTTTTGAGAGCTGCTGCTGCTTCTAAGAAAAGTCTCTCTTTCTTGAATTTGCTGTGGTGGAGCATGGTGGTTTTCTTCCATGATACCCTGTGGGTGGTGTCCAAAACATGGTCAACCAAGCCTGAATGGCCATAGTTGTGTTTGAAGATGTAAAACTTGTGTTCCTCTAGAAGGATGGATGCTGATCTGCCTGTCTGTCCAAAGTATGCCAGCTTACAGGAACAGGGTACTTTGTAAACTCCAGGCAGAGAGAGAGGAGGGAGCTGATCTTTCGTAGAACGGATAAGGGTAGCCAATTTGCGGTGGGGCTTATATGCTGTGTGTAGATTGTACTGTTTTAGTATCTTGGCTATTTTTTTGGATGTGCCACGGATGTAGGGTATGGTGATGGCATTTTTAAAATCTTGTTGACGAGAAGGATGGGGAATGGGGGAGGAGTTGATTATTTTTTTGATACTGTGATTGCTGTAGCCATTGGAGAGGAAAGTGCTGTGTATGTGGTTAAGCTCAGTAGTGAGGGCGGTTCCACTGGAACAAAGATTGTGGACTCTCTTGGTAAGAGTTTTAATAATGCCATATTGTTGAGAGGGGTGGTGGTGGGAGAGTTTGTGAATGTATCTGCCTGTGTGTGTGGGTTTTCTGTATACGGTGAAGGTAAGTGTATCATTAGGCAGGCGTGTGACTAAGGTGTTTAGGAAGGGTAAACAATTGTTCTTTTCCTTTTCCATAGTGAACTGGATTCTTGGATGTAGACTATTGAGATGACTGAGGAAGGAGTCTAATGTGTCTGGGCCATGAGGCCAAATAGAGAACACATCATCTACATATCTTAGCCAGATAGAAGGTTTGAGTGGGGCTGAGTCTATGGCTCGTTTTTTGAAATCTTCCATATAGAAATTGGCAAGGGGGGGTGAGAGGGGGGAACCCATGGCAGTTCCCTCTATCTGCTTGTAGATTTTGTTGTTCCAAGAGAAATACCCAGAGTTAATGGCAAAGGAAAAGAGATCTAAGATGTCAGAGGGAAAAACGTTTTCTAAGAGAGATAAGGTGTCAATTAAGGGAATATTGGTAAACAAAGAGGAGATATCAAAGTTTACCAATATGTCTGTCTTCTTCAAGGTTAAATTTTCTGTGAGGGCTTTAAAGTGGGAAGAGTTTTTTATATAGGAAGGAGACTTTCCGATGAGGGGGATCAGAGAGTTGGCCAGCTGTTTAGATAGTCTATAGCAAGGTGCATTGGTAGCATCTACTATAGGCCTGAGTGGGGAATTGGGTTTGTGGATTTTTGTTAAACCGTATATTCCGGGGGGATGGGAGCAGAAAGGTTTAAGTTTTTTCGTGACATCAGGTGGCCAGGAAGATACTTTTTTGAGTAAAATTTTTAGTTTCTTAACTTGTGATTTTGTGGGGTCGTGTTCTAGCGGGATGTAGGTAGCGCAATTGCGGAGGATAATGTTCATTTTACGATTATATTCACTGGTATTAAGAACGACTGTGGAATTACCCTTATCCGCTCTGGTGATGACGATACTTTTTTCTTTACGTAGTTTCAGGAGAGCCGTGCGTTGGGCATATGATAAATTACTTTTTGGCGGCGAAGAATGCGCGAAGATGTTGGCTACGTCAAGTCTGATGTTGTTAGCTATCTCCGACGGTAAGCGACCGATTCCACGTTCGATGTTCACCATTACGTCAAGCACCGGTACTTCCTTCAGAGCGACGGCAAAATTAAAGCAGAGGCAAAGGGCGCTGACGGCATCGTCATTGAGCCTTTTGGAAGAGAGGTTTATTACTGTCTAGAGCAGTTGAATTTGTGGTTGTGGTTTGTTTTTCACAAGGTTGCTATATTTCTTGATGTGTTTATTTTTTATTTTTTGGAATTCTCTCTGTGCGGAAGTTTCCGAAATGCCAGAGAGAATCGACCAAAGTTCAGGGTTAAGAATGGTGGAGAGCTCTGAATGTAAGGAGCCAATGGCGCCGTTCGTCACTGCGAGGGTAGCACGTGTAGAGGCGATTTGCTCGGGGAGTAATGCCTGGCTGGCACATACCAAACTGCGTTAAAATGAAGATCAATTTCCATTCCAAAAAAGCACTTCGTATATATAACCGTGCCAGCCAGGCATTACTCCGCGAGCAAATCGCCTCTACACGTGCTACCCTCGCAGTGACGAATGCTGCCATTGGCTCCTTACATTCAGAGCTCTCCACCGTTCTTAACCCTGAAGTTTGGTCGATTCTCTCTGGCATTTCGGAAACTTCCGCACAGAGAGAATTCCAAAAAATAAAAATTAAACACATCAAGAAATATAGCAACCTTGTGTAAAACAAACCACAACCACAAATTCAACCGCTCCAGACAGTAATAAACCTCTCTTCCAAAAGGAAGAGAGGTTTAGACAGTAATAAACCTCTTTTCCTTCCAGACAGTAATAAACCTCTTTTCCCTCTGACATCTTAGATCTCTTTTCCTTTGCCATTAACTCTGGGTATTTCTCTTGGAACAACAAAATCTACAAGCGTATAGAGGGAACTGGCATGGGTTTTCCCCCCTCTCACCCCCCCTTGCCAATTTCTATATGGAAGATTTCGAAAAACAAGCCATAGATTCAGCCCCACTCAAACCTTCTATCTGGCTAAGATATGTAGATGATGTGTTCTCTATTTGGCCTCATGGCCCAGACACATTAGACTCCTTCCTCAGTCATCTCAATAGTCTACATCCAAGAATCCAGTTCACTATGGAAAAGGAAAAGAACAATTGTTTACCCTTCCTAAACACCTTAGTCACATGCCTGACTAATGATACACTTACCTTCACCGTATACAGAAAACCCACACACACAGGCAGATACATTCACAAACTCTCCCACCACAACCCCTCTCAACAATATGGCATTATTAAAACTCTTACCAAGAGAGTCCACAATCTTTGTTCCAGTGGAACCGCCCTCACTACTGAGCTTAACCACATACACAGCACTTTCCTCTCCAATGGCTACAGCAATCACAGTATCAAAAAAATAATCAACTCCTCCCCCATTCCCCATCCTTCTCGTCAACAAGATTTTAAAAATGCCATCACCATACCCTACATCAGTGGCACATCTGAAAAAATAGCCAAGATACTAAAACAGTACAATCTACACACAGCATATAAGCCCCACCGCAAACTGGCTACCCTTATCCGTTCTACGAAAGATCAGCTCCCTCCTCTCTCTCTGCCTGGAGTTTACAAAGTACCCTGTTCCTGTAAGCTGGCATACTTTGGACAGACAGGCAGATCAGCATCCATCCGTCTAGAGGAACACGAGTCTTACATCTTCAAACACAACTATGGCCATTCAGGCTTGGTTGACCATGTTTTGGACACCACCCACAGGGTATCATGGAAGAAAACCACCATGCTCCACCACAGCAAATTCAAGAAAGAGAGACTTTTCTTAGAAGCAGCAGCAGCTCTCAAAAACCAACCAAATCTCAATAAATATGGTTGCATCAAGCTTCCGAAGATATGGGAAACACTCATCACCAGAGTTCCCACCTTACATTCCAGGCCATCTACTACTGCCCTTAGAGGGCGCTCTACGTAGATAGGACTTTAGTGTCACCCACGTGGTTGGGCTTAGTATTGTTTGTTATTTGTGTATAGGTTACATTAATTGTTTTTGTAATCCCCGTAGATGTCCTAGTGACTAGGACGAAATATAGGAAGTATTAAATTCTATTTTAATTCTTTTTGAGTGTTGTAAAAAATCCAAAAAAAAAAATAACAGTAAATGATTTCATGTGCAGGCTGTGTAGAAGAAATAGATGCAAATTTTTAGATGTGTGGAGTGTGTTTGATTGCAGAAAAGACTTGTATGAGAAGGATGGCCTGGACTTGAATTCATTTGGTATCAGAAGCCTGGAGGAATTATTTTTTGACATGAGACCTAATGCAGAGAGTCAGGGAAAAACTAGATCTTCAAGGGAGGAATGTGAAAAATGTGTGTGAAAATTCAGCTATGGTTAGGCTGTCCTTAAGTACCATTTTGAACAGGACAGTACCGTTTTTTTCATATTTCCCTGCTGTCCTGTCAATTTAATAAAAATGTCAGTTTTTCCCTGTTTTTAATTAATATTGGTCAGTCATAAATTATTATTCATAACCTATAATCATTTGTTGATCAGTTGACCTTCATGAAATCTATAATTGTGAAGCAGTTGGATACACGGAATAAAGAAAACATTCCTGTATCTGATAGATGAGGACAGATTTTTTTCTGAAATGAGGGGAAAACGCCTAGACTTTCAAGACTTTTGTAATATTGTAGAGTTTATTCTTTGTCTTCCAGGAAGTACAGCACCTGTTGAGAGAATATTTTCTGTTATGAACAGTATGTGGTCAAAGGAGAAATCTAGATTAAATGTTGAGACAATGAGGGCTATGTTAGTTGTTAGACCAAATTGTGTGATGAAGTGTGAGAAGTCTTATGATAAGGTGTTGAAAGACGAAATTTGCTGCCTAAGATCACATCATCGGAGAAATATTCATGGTAAGATCCTGGTGAAATACAGGTATCCCTTGCTTAACGTGCCGAAATTAATTGAGGCAATCCCTTGATATATGTTGCAAGAGTTTTGATTAACATGCCTTTAACCCTGCAGAGCTTGCAGCTGATATGACAGATACATGCGAAATGTTTAATATAAATATTCTTACACAATTCAGTGTATAGCTTGGAGGTCATGAGTAGCTGTGCATTCATGTTACAAGTGATATTTCAAACTGTTTTTTTGCTGTCAGTTTGGTTTAATACATGTTATGTAAAGGTTTGTGATATTTGACAGTAAATTGTATCTGAGAGATATACCGGGACCTCTGATGTCAGTATAGTATGGTTTAGTTGTTTTTTTTAAATTCTTTGTTGAATAATTTCTAGATTATAACTGAAAATAAATAAACCATCATGTATTACTGAAACAGAGAGAGCCAAAGGCTTATTTATCATACATGTTCTCTAGGAGATGTGCTTTACATTATGGAAAATACTAAGGAAAGTGATCTAGAGCCTACTCCACCTTTACTATGAGTTGCCCATAAGGTTGCTTATGCTTGCATTCACCGAAACTTTTAGTTTCTATATATTCGGTACGAAACTCTTGTAGTTTCTATATTCAGCTATGAAATAATGTTGGATTCAATATCCACTTAATTTGTACCATCATGTATCATATTTGCAGTGTTTTTTCTTTATGTTTTATCGCTTTTTTGCCGAAGTCTGGTGAGTCATTTTGCTTGTTAGAATTTATACCGATAAGAAAAAAAAACTAAAACTGTTCAGATTACTCTTGATAACTTCTTTTGATAAAAAATTGCAGTAAATAATGTAGGTACAAGTATTTATTAAGCATTTATTTTGCATTCATTTTTTATCTTTCCTAAAAAAAGTACCATATAAAACGAATTATTAATACAGTAATCAATCATGGATGAATTGTAATTTTTACCATTGATTATTAGATTTGATTAACGTGATTTTGATATATGCGGTAACATCGAGGGATTAATTAACCGTTAATCGAGAGATACCTGTATAGTCCTCCTTTACATCTGCCTAAATTTTTGTATGGATTCTGTCACTGAAGAATAATGGTAAGCTCAATATGTTTATGTAATAAAACTTTTTTTACAGTCTCTTTTTCATGAATACAGAATATTACATAACCCCCATCCCGTTTTTGTCTCAAAGAAATATGGTCAGCCTAGCTATGGTATGCAAACGTGATAAAGATATGAATGTCTTTGAATATGAACCATGCATGTGGCTAAGGGGTGGAAAAATATGCTTTGGGTTTGGACCTTTTAATATGTTTGGGAGGGAAAAGAGGAAATTCTAGAACAAGACCAAATAGATTGCATATCTAATTATAAGAATAGTCTAGGAAGTAATTTATTATGTCTATACACAAATGCCAGAAACAAAGCATTAGAAATAAAGGGGTTGAGTTCACTGCTTTATTGAATACAATGTGGCCTAAGATTGTTGGCATTAGTGAAATCTGGCTATCAGAATCAGATATGGTAAGTTGTATCGAGTATAATGGGTATACTATTTTTAGGAAAGACAGAAGAGATAAGGAGAGGAGGAGTGCTACTAATTATATCAGATGATTTAAGTCCAGTTATTGTAGAAACATAAGAAAATAATGACGGTAACAATGTCCCATGTAGCGGTGAGTCTGAGTCTATCTGATGTGAAGTGGGGGTTAACAGAATGAAAAATATATGGTGGGGTGTTGCTGCAGACCTGTCAGCTCTGTTGCAGGGGACGAAGAAATGCATCCCAATTTAGCCTTATGGAAACCAAACGAATGATCATTATGGGTGACTTTAATTTTCCAAACATTGATTGGGTAGAAGAGAAATCTCATGATAAGAAAGAAGAGGAATTTATTGAATTGTTGCGATACATACAACTTCCTCAAGCAACATGTGATAGAAGGAACTCAAGGTCAAAGAGTTTTGTATTTGCTCATAGCATCAGAAGGGGTCTCTGTTAAGAATATGGCTATTTTATCACAAACTGGTGACAGTGATCATGCTGTGCTTTCTTGGGAAGTAACTGTATTGATGCTCCGATTAAAACAGGTTATATGATGAACTACGAAACTGGAAATTATGATCAACTTAGGAAAATACTATCTTTGATCCTATGGTATCAGTTACTGAATGGGAAAAAATGTCAGCAATGCATCAAAATCTTTGAAAAAATCCTTAAATGAGGCAGTATCTGAATGTATAGCTAGTGTTCGAAGAATAAATAGGTCGAGAGTGAAATGGATGAGCAACCTTATTAAGCAAAGGATCCACAAGAAGTATATGATGTGGAAAAAATATCATGAGAATAAGAATGAGAAGGAGTTATGAAATATATAAAGCTCAGGCCAGAAAATGAGTACTGTGCAGAAAGCTAAATTGAAAAGCTAAAGCTGAATATGAAAAGAAATTGGCCATGCAAGCTAAATGCAATCCGAAAGAATTTTATCATTATGCCATAAGCAAAAGAAAGAATGAATGTGAAAGAATAACTTTATTGAATGCAGATGGTACTAGAATGTTGGAAGCTAATGAGATTGTTGAGTTAATGAGTGCTCACTTTGCTAAGATATATCAACCAGGTTTATGTAACATGGTACACAGTGCTACTGCTACATTGGATGAAGAGTTATAGGTTCATGAAAATGACGTTGAAGAGCTGTTACAAAACTTGGATAACAATTGATTGGGTAACATTGATTGGGATAACATTGATTTGGGCAAATTGTCTATAGAGACAGATGGAATATCAGAATGTTTGCTAAAGGAAGGAATGTTCAGCCAAAGTGGCTAGGCCTTTCACATATTTGTATAACTTAAGTCTCAGCTCAGGAATGATACCACAGGAATGGAAGGAATGTATGATAGTTCCACTGTACAAGGATGATGCAAAAACTGATGTGTCTAACTACCGACCTATCAGTATCTCTGGTGTGGTAGTGAAAATTTTAGAGAAATTGGTAAGAACTTGCATACAGAAATGGGTAGACAAACATGCTATACTCTGCAAGGAACAGCATAAGTTTACTAAAGGAAGGTCAAATTTTAGCAATTTGCTCATATTTTATAACAATGTTATGGCAGGGTTAGATGAAGGGAGTGGATGCACTATGATAATGTTGGATTTTCCTAAAGCATTTAATAGTATACCACATGAGAGGCTGTTGCATAAACTGGAGAATATGGGATTGGAATATAAACTCTTGACTTGGATCAGAGGGTGGGTGACAGACAGATATCAAAAAGTGGTATACAGTGGGCATGAATCTGCTAGATTTAAGGTGACCAGTGGTATGCCTCAGGCTTCAGTCCTTGGGCCATTATTTTTCAATTTATACATTAATGACATCAGGCAGAGTCTAACATCAGATGTGCAATTGTTTGCCAATGATGTGAAGATAGGCAGAGCAATCAGGGATGCTACTGATATTTAGCACTTACAAAATGATTTGAATAGGCTGGAAATTCGGTTAAACAAAAAAGGCTATCAGTTTAATGTTAGTAAGTATAAAATTATGCACTTTGACATGATTAGAGTTTCAGTGATATATAACTAGCAGGGTTATACTACAAGAAACTGAGGATGGAAGGGATCTTGGCGTGTTGGTGAATAGGAATTTGAAGTTCAAAGGTCACAGAGCAAAAGTTGCAAATACAACTCAGAGGATAATTGCAATGTTGAAATGAACCTTGACATGTAAGGATAAGGTAGTCATTTTGCCTCTTTATAAGGCTTGATAAGACCGCACCTGGATTATTGTGTGCAGGTTCCAAGAGAATAAAGAAGCTGTGGAAAGGATGCAAGTAAGAGTTTTTAATTATTATTTGACACCTCCAGGGAGTCCAAAAAAACTCATCGGGGAGAGTGTGCCAACAGCATCAAACAAATTATCCCTTCCAACTACTAACCACGCTCAAACTTACTTAACTTTTTTGCATGAGCCATCTACCAATCAACCAACCTTTGCTGCAGTTACAAAGATTATATCTGGATTATGGGATTTAGATTATGAGGAAAGATTGCGAGTATGTGGATTACAAACCTCTGGTTAACAGGAGAAAGAGGGGTGATATGATAGAGGTCTATAAACTTTTGAATGGGTGTTATAGGATATCATCTGATGAAATTTTTCGTTATATGAAATGTGGGGAGAGAATACGGGGATCATCCATGGAAGTTAAGTTTGTTCACAGTCAAGAAAGGGGTAAGAGCTAGATTTTTCTCCCAGAGAGCAGTGAGTGAGTGGAATAGTTTGCCTTTAGGAATAGTGAGTGCATCTAGTGTGAATGAATTTAAGGGAAGGTATGACAGCTGGTTTGGGTGATTTATAGTCTCCCTCAATGAGTCCTTGACTCACTAGAGGTCTCAGATAATAATAATAATTATTATAATTATTATTATTCCTAGATATTAGAATCTCAAGTGAAATATATTTCAATAGTCATACATGAAACAATTACGCATTTAACTGAAAATGAAATCTATAAAACTACAATATAAAAACCTTTTTTTATGTTCGGAAAAAAAATTTTAAATACTGGTATCATTCTTAAGTTATTCATATTTTTAAAAGAAACAAAAAAAAGTTGTTAAAACTAGATTTACTTTTAGCATTTAAAATTATTATACTTCACTGAGCATTTCATTGTTATCTTAGGAGAACAAGAAAAAATTAGATGTAAAAATGGGGAATGTCACTAGTAATGCGTCCCAAGGATCTGTTTTGAGGCTATTGATTATTTAAGGCTATTTAACTTGTGTTAATGATACTGGGAAAGGTTTGAATAAAGTGTGTGTGTGTGTGTGTGTGTGTGTGTGTGCAGTGGTTTGTAGATTATGCAAATATGGAAAGAACTATGGGGAAAAGAGTAGATATTGCAGCTTTACAGAGGATTGAACAGACTTGGTGAATAAGCAAGTGGGGATTGCCTCTCACTCGCCTATTACAAGGTTTTAAAATTCAGGAAGAAAAGATGAAAAGATAGGATGTACTGAATGGTGGAAGAGATACAGGATTTAACAGCGATGGTAGATAAGAATCTAAAATTTGGGTAAGAATCCTGGGATATCACAAAGGATTATGGCAATGATGCAAAAGAGACATGTGCAGAAGTAAGAAAGCTCTGGTTCCACTGTATACAGCTTTGATCATATTGCACAGATTTAGTCATCAGGTTTTCAGAAAATGAACATACATTGAAAAGGGGATCCAGAAATGATTAGTAAAGTGGTTTCTGGAATGCTGAGTAAGAAGAATGATGGAGGAAATGAAATTTGCATTTCCTCCACCACTAGACTTAGTGTAGTGGATCATAATGGATGTGTAGTGAATGTAGGGGTGGGATGATATGATTGAGAGATATGTCAGTAAGGGTAATAAGTAATTTGGTAATGAGAGGTTAGCAATCTCTTAGCCCCTTATTACCAAATTAAAGTGAAGAGAAGTTTCATGGAGTGAGGCCATCCTTTCTGGTAGAAAAGGGTTATATATTGGCTATTCATAACTATCATTTATTACAATATATTCAATATTATTATTATTATTCATTATTATTCCTGACACCTCCAAGGAGTCCAAAGACTCATTGCGGGAGGACACCTACAACTGTCTCAACCACTACACCGAACCTCTACTATGAATCATCTCCATCAATGGAGACAAAAAAATACCTCTTTTTTTTGTCTTACAGACAAAAAAATACCTCCACCGGTATTTTTATGTCTGTAAATTGCATGTGTTCTGAAGAGCCAATTTGTCTGTATGCGGGATGAAAAACCCGAGTTTCCGGGAGAAAAAAACCCTGCTACCTCCGTATGAGATCGGCTAACTCACCTTTGATTGAAAATCATCCAGATAAAGATCCCTCCCGTCGTGACAAGAATCGAACTTAGGCCTATTCCAATCGAAGGGCGCAATGTACCATCGTTCTTCAGAGGCTATAGAATTGTGCTACAGAGGCGCTTAAAAACTTCTCAGATTCACTTCCGATATTTTGACAATGCTACACTGCCATCATCAGGGATCTTAGAATAATGATGCATGCAGGCACTAACACTGGGTAAATGAGACTGAAGAAAGGCAACCAAAGTTGGGATTAGTCTAAATGCTACTCCCTAGTGGGATAAATTGGGTGATCTTGGCTATTGAACTCGAGATCTGAGGATGAGTGCTTCCCAAATTGAGACAGTTTAATGACAAATTTGTTGAGGTTTTGAAATTTTCTCAGGGATGAGGCAGATTCCAGGAATAACCACTCATATTTGTATTTGCTGTGGTGAAGTAGAGTGGCCTTCTAGTGTATCCTGTTGTGAGTGTCCAAAGCATGGTCAGCAAGTCCAGAGTGGTTGTAAAGATGAAACTGGATGTAGACCTTGTGTTCAGAAATTCTGATATTGCCTGTACTGCACTGCCTGTTTGGCATAGTAAGACAGTTTGAAACTGCAAGGGACCTGGCAGACACCTGGTAGGTCGAGAGATGTTGCTGGTCTTTGGTGGAGCAGATAAGGGATGCCAATTTTTTATGTGGTCTGTATATGGTTGCAAGATTTTTTTTTAGGATTTTTGTTAATTTTTCAGATGTGCCCTGGATATATGGAATGGTGATAGATTTTGTGTAATCTCTGTTCTGAATGGGGGGGGGGGGGGTGCGGTTACAAGGTTTAATAATTTGTGGATTTTAGAGGGCTGTAGCCACTGGCAATGAAAATGTTAAGAATGTAATCAAGTTCAGTAGTTAGGGTTCTGCTATCAGAACTGATTAATTTTGCCCTGTTATATAGGGTTTTTATAAATATTGTTGGGGGGAGCTGCTAGTGGGTTTTCTTGTAAACAGAGAAAGCCAGGGATCCATCAGGCTGGTGTGTAATCAGAGTGTCTAAGAATGGGAAACTATTATTGTTTTCTTTTCTAAGGTAAGAATCCTGGGATGTTGATTGTTCAGATGTGTTAAGAAAATGTTGAGGTTATCCAGGTCATGTGGCCAAATGGAGAACATGTGTTCTTCATCCATGTAGTGTAGACAGTAGGTTTATGTGGGGCAGAGTTTAAGGCTTTTTCTTCAAAGGTCTCCATGTAGAAGTTGGCCAAGGGTAGAGAAAGTGAAAAATCCATGGCTGTCCTCTCTATATGCTAGTAGAATTTTCCTTTCCAAGCAAAATAGCCAGAGTTCATTATGAACTGAAATAAGGTTGAGATATTGGGAAAATATAGCTTGGATAAAGTCTAAAGTGTCTTTGAGTGGAACATTAGTGAACAGAGAGGAGACATCAAAACTGACTATTATGCCAGTGTGTTCGAGTGTAAGGTTTTCTATACTAGCTTTAAAGTGGACTGAGTTTTTTTATGTCTGAAGGAATATTGCCAGTATACTGTGAGAACACTTTGGCTAAATGTTTGGCTAATTTGTATGTGGATGTATCAATGCCATCCACAATGGACATAATGGGATATTTTGTTTATGGATTTTTGTTAGCCCATATATCTGAGGACGAGGAGGGGGGGGGGTCTAGAGTCAAATAGTTTTAGTTTATGGGTGACATCCACAGGCCAAGAGATGACTTTTTCAAGAAGCCTGTGAAGTATTCTGATATGTGTATTGGCAATCATAAGCTTGCCTTCTCAAAGTGAGAAGGCAAGCTTACCTGTGTAATCTTTTTTTGATTTAAAACCACAGTGGCATTCCCCTTATCCATTTTGGTAATTACTATTCTATTACTGTTTTTAATTTTTTTTTATTATTATTACGGGTATCTCCGTGGAGTCAGTAGACTCATCGAGGGAGACCCAAACCATCAAAACAATATTTATCATATCTCTTCTTGAATTCATTTACAGATGAAGAACTCCCTCCAGACAAAAAACCTCGTTCTCACACACTTGTTAACCACACTTTTCCTTAATTTCCAGGGATGACCTCTTGTTCTACCATCACTATCACACAGCTGAAACATTTCCCCTGCATCAATCTTATAAAAACCTTTTAGTAATTTAAATGTTTCTATCATATCCCCCTCTTCTCCGCCTATCAACCAACCTCTGCAATCCACAAGCTCTCAATCAATGTAGGGAGCATTTTTTACATCACTCACAAATTAGTCACTCTCCTCTGAACCCTCTCCACAACCTCCTCATCTCCAAGGAATCCAGGTGACCAGACCTGAGACAGTAATCCAAATGTGGAGATATCAACGCTTTATAAAGGGGAACAACAACCTCTTTATCTCTGGATATTAGTGTGTTCCTCAATAACCAAGTAATCCTATGTGCAATCTTGGACACCTTAGCAATGTGTCCCTGAACTTCATCTCCCTATCCACCAACACCCCTAAGTCCCTAGCCTCATCAATCTCTTGGAGTACCATTCTGTCAATGTAGTACACAGATAGTAATCTTTTTAATCCCAAAATGCATAACTTTACACTTTTCCACATTGATATCCTTTACCTTTTGTCCATTTTGCCAGTTTATTTAAATCATCCTGCAAACTCTTAACATCAGCTTGATTTTTTATTGTGCTACCCAACTTTGCATCATCAGCAAACAACTGAATATCTCCCTTTAAGCCATTTCCTATATCATTTATGTACAAATTAAACAACAATGGCCCAAGCACAGGGCCCTGAGGTACACTACTGGTCACCTGCCTCATCCTGGACTCTGCTCCTCCATACATTACCTTCTGGCATCTCTCCCTGAGCCATTCTCCTATCCATATCACCAGTTTAGTGTCCATCCCCATTTCTTGTAAGTTTCTTATGTACCATGTAAACCATATTTTTTCTCACTTCTGAAAAAAGGCCTGAATTATGCCATTGCACCCAGGTCAGTTAACAAATTAGATTTCATTTATCACATTGAAAGAGGTCTAAAATCCCTCCTCTCCAATATAGCTAACAAAATATGAATGGAATAGAAACATCGAACATATTAAACTCCAATAAACAACTAAGATGCAACATAACCACAGCAGAAAAATTGGCCCTTAAATCTTTAAAAAATAACGGAGAGATCGTTATTACAAAGGCAGATAAAGGCAATGCTACTGTCATCCTTGATCAGACAGCATACCTGGAAAAAATGAACCAATTAATATCCAACTAGAACATGAACCAAATGGTGAACTACAACCCTACAAGCAGCATCAAAAAGAAAACAACAGAATTAATCGAATCAGTGATCACATGGCCAGAGGAAACAACCAAAAATTAATGCCTCATTAAGCCTGTGCTCTCAGAATATATGGCCTGCCAAAAATACACAGAACAAACACGCTGCTACGACCGATAGCTGAAGGAATCAAAAGCAATAATTATCACTTAGCCAAGGCACTAGTGGCCATACTCAAGGAGTTGGTACGTCATTCCCACTCCTACATAAAAAATACACACTTCATAATTGAGAGGTGGTTACAGGGTTGACACTGGGGAGTTCTTTCGCTTGGTTGAACAGCGGGAAGGAGTGATGACAAGAGGCCATTCCTGGAAGTTACGAAAGGAAACTGTGAGCAAGAGGGTGAGGAGTGGTTTCTTTGCGTGGAGGGTGGTTGAACAGTGGAATGCATTGCCTGATGGAGTGGTGAGAGCGAGAACGGTCAATGAGTTTAAGGAGTGGTATGATAGACTTTGTGTTTCTTAGGGGGGCCTCCCCTCAATGAGTCTTGACAGACTTTATGTTCTTAGGAAGGACCTCCCACGATGAGTCTTTCGACTCCATGGAGGCCTGAATAATAATAATAATAATAATAATAATAATAATAATAAACAAAATTAGAAACATTACATTCAACAATGAAGATTTATTAGTCAGCTATGACATAATTACCCTTTTCACTAATGTTCCAATCAGTGATTCTATTCTTCTCTTACAGAACATATTTCCACCCGATATCACAACCCTCTTTGCCAACGTACTCCACTCTGGGTATTTCATGTAGCAAAATAATTTTTACCTACAAAAAGAAGGTATAGCCACGTGCTTCCCCCCCCCCCCCACACACACACAATAGCAAACTTTTAGACTTCGAGCAACAAGCTCTAGATTCTGCCAGCCCTTAGCCCAAAGTCTGGCTCAGATATGTTGATGATATTTTTGCCATTTGGCCCCACAATATGGCTGCAAAACATTAAATACATTTCTTAGTCAAATGCACAAACAACACATACATCCAATTCACTATCTAGATTGCAAACAACAACCCTCTTCCTTTTCTTCTGCAAACCTACACACACACACACACACACACACACACACACACACACACACACACAGGCCAATACATATATAAAAATTCCTACCACCATCCAACACAAAAACTAGGGATGATCAGCACTCAGCACATCAAGGGTGCCATCCTCCAATGGGGTTCAGATAACCTCATTAATTTCAATGCTAATAAAACCAAGTTCTGTCCTATTTCTCATAAAAAAGAACCATTTTTTTTTCATTTTTTTGAGTATCATCTTTTTGACGATACTCAAATTTCCAGACAATTTGAGATTTCTCTTCTTGGAATTACCCTGATATCAAACCTCTCTTTTGCTCAAGATTTTACTTCACCCCTGAACAGCTGTTAACATTATACAAATCACAAATCCACCCAGCTACTGAATACTGCTCTCATATATAGGGTGGAGCCCCTAAAAGCTTCCTCAAGATGCAGGGCTCAATACAGAGAAGAGCAATTAGACTTATTAATGATCCATCTCTTACTAACTCCCCGCCCCCCCGGCTTTCGTACAGACGTTTAGTTTTTGCAATATGTATATTCTACAAATATTTCCATGGGAAATGCTCATCTGAAATAACATCAATAATTCCTCCATTCAGTACTAAGCTTATTGGAACAGGTGCAGCTGTTGCTCAACATCCCTTCACAGTGCACCTAGAAATAAACAGAACAAGTTTATTTTCCTCTTCCTCCCTGCAACTGCTGTATTGTGGAACAGTCTTCTCCCTGTTGTGTTTCCCAAGGAATACAATATACAGTCATTTAAATCAAATGTAAACAAGTTCCTCCTTTTCCAACCCATTACTCATACATGGTATTAATGTAGTATAGGTTGATCAACCAACCTCTCGTGTATGGGCCCAACATATAAAAAAAAAAAAAACCTCAAACTCAAACATATCAGCATACAACTCTTTGTATGCTGAAACATTTGAGACTTCAGAAAGGATTGTCCAAAGGTCACTGTTCAGCATGGTGGCAAGTTCCTCTTCTTGCACACGAATATATGCAGAGTGCCTGTAGTGAAGTAAACCAGTGTTTCAATTTAACATAATTCGGGATGACATGCACATATCATTGTTCCGTGATTTCTGATGATGGCAATATGTTGCCGAAATATCGAAAGTATTAATTAAAGTCATTATAATTAATATAAAGCAAACCACAGGACTACATGGCGAGGCCTGGTGTGGAACATCACCGAGCATCGGAGTGACCATACGGCATCTGTAGATGCCCAGTGAACATAGAGAGAGAGAGATAATTAATATTGCATATACATTGTAATCTCCTACAAAATATTAATAATATTAATAGGCCATCCCTAGAACATGCACAAAAGGGGGTGAGAAGGAAATGATCAAGAGTAGGTTTTTTTGCGTGGAGAATGGTGGGTAATTGGAATACGTTACTTGAAAATATGGTGAATGCATTTAAGGCATGGTTTGATGAATCGTACACAATAGTGAGAGCTCCTGATTTGAGTCTTTACATTCCATGGAGGTTAAGAATGATGATAAAGTTTACAAAAAAAGTACACTAATTAAAAATTGATAAAAACATTTAATGAGTGTATTTTTTTTGTTCAAAAACATTTGTTTATAAAATTTATTTTCAATGTCTAAAATGAAATTATTTATGCTTCAGTCAAATTGCAGAATGAAGAAAGATTAAAAAACATCTAATAATACTTCACCTAATCATGCAACCACATGAAATAAATAAATAAATAAATAAATAAATAAATAAATTATCTATCTATCTATCTTTTTCCCCCCCACCCCCCCCCCCCCCCACCCCCCCCCCCCCCCACCCCCCCCCCCCCCCACCCCCCCCCCCCCCCACCCCCCCCCCCCCCCACCCCCCCCCCCCCCCACCCCCCCCCCCCCCCACCCCCCCCCCCCCCCACCCCCCCCCCCCCCCACCCCCCCCCCCCCCCACCCCCCCCCCCCCCCACCCCCCCCCCCCCCCACCCCCCCCCCCCCCCACCCCCCCCCCCCCCCACCCCCCCCCCCCCCCACCCCCCCCCCCCCCCACCCCCCCCCCCCCCCACCCCCCCCCCCCCCCACCCCCCCCCCCCCCCACCCCCCCCCCCCCCCACCCCCCCCCCCCCCCACCCCCCCCCCCCCCCACCCCCCCCCCCCCCCACCCCCCCCCCCCCCCACCCCCCCCCCCCCCCACCCCCCCCCCCCCCCACCCCCCCCCCCCCCCACCCCCCCCCCCCCCCACCCCCCCCCCCCCCCACCCCCCCCCCCCCCCACCCCCCCCCCCCAATTTTTTCATTTTTTCCTTGGGATGCAGTGCTTATGTACGGGCCACCACTGAGTTAAAAAGAGCTCCACTTACTCCATTTGGAATAACAGATGCAACTGAAAACACACTTTATTCCTTATAGGGGGTATCCCTATTTTTAGCCCTGAGGAAGTTCAATCTCCACCAGTAGCAATCATAAATAGCTGGCCCAAAATTATCACTAATTATAAATGATATCTGGTAAAGAGACGGTAAACAAATTCCACAGCCATGGCCCGAGAAGGGCAGGGCTGAAAGGGCTCTAGCCTGGGGGCCCGGAATTAGGGGGGCCTGTCTTGTCGGGTGGGCCAGTTAAGTGAGACTAGCAAAAGACAAAGAGAAACTTTAAAAAATGAATGAATATGTGCCGAGAGGGACTACTAGCTTTTGCAATCGTTTCCAACCCATTTTCCATCTTTTCAGACTTCGGTTCCTCTTCTGAACTTCCCATTCGTAAGGATTTACTTTATTTTTCGGTTTTCGTTTGCCCGTCTCGCTTTCTATGCACGCCGTCGTTTCAATGCCGACGCCGCGCCGACGTTACCGGCACACTACCCTACCGATGCCTACTTGCGTATGCTACGGATGCTGAGAGAATTTTATTTTATTCATAAAAGAGAAAGCTTTATTTGATAGTTTTAGTTGGCTAAGTTGATCTCAAGAAACCGAAAATTTTCTACAAAATTCTTTATTTGAGAAGAATTTGTCTTATTTGAATTAAAAGTTTGCTAGTTAGTAAGTAAAAGAAAATATAAAACTTTTTTAGTTATGATTTTTTGTATGAAACAAACTTAATTATTAATTTCTTTTCAAATCATACAAATTTCAGATATTAAAAACATTTAAATAAATTGCTCTCAAGCAAGCAAAGACGATCTAATTAAAATAAATAAATTCCCAATGTCTGATTCAAAGTACAAACAGAGCCTCAAAAGAGGAAACTGAAATCTGAGAGAGAGAATCGAAAGCATCACGAGGTCGTCAATTCATAACCAAATTTTTAAAATTTGAAAATGAAAAGGACATACTTCCCAGTACTGATCATAGTGAAGGTGGTGATAATGTTTGTGACATTGAAATCCAAACAGAATATCAGTGTCAAATCGAACTCATAAGACAGTCGAAAGTCAAGCGACTGTTGCATGTGAACCTCTTGCAAAGGAAGAAAAGGCCGCAAGTGAAAAACCTGCAGGAGGAGTAACTATGGAAGAATAGGATACAGTTGATGCTTCAGTTGCAGGTCCTGTTGAAAAATCCGGTATAAAATGTGATGACCCTAGTATTTGGCTTAAAGTAATCTCAAACAACATGCGGCAAGAGACAGTACGAACTATCAGCTTTCAAGAATTCCAAAAGATTAATAAGTAGCCATGAACGACTTAATCACCTTGCAATTTTGTACATCGAAAATGATTTGGCTAAGCGAGTTGATTTTGCTGACATTATTGATAAATTTGCGTCGACAAAAGATAGAAAATATACTTTGAAGTAATTTTGAATATTATCATTAGTTTGTATTATGTATATTGGTAATTTTTTAAATAAATATTAGTTTTGTGTTATCATTTAAACTATTGATCCTAAATCATGGAGACTGTATAGCAATACGTTGTCCTTAACCTGAGCGACAGGTAGGGGGAACGCCAAAAATCCTGCCTGGGGACCCATTTCAGGATGTGGGTGCCATGGCCACAGCCCATGGTCCCTAACTGTAATACAATATATCTATTGTTTGTCTGAAATAGTGTAGGTTCTACGGTGTCGATTTTCTTGAATTTAAGGCACGAAAAACACGCATTTCCGGTGAAAAAAAGTCACTTTCTTGTGCCAGAAATCGACTAACTCTAGTTGAAGAAAGAGTTAGAAAAAATTTCTAACTCTTTCTTCAACTAGATTCCAAGTGAAAACTGCTTCTTTGAGCGGCCTAACGCTATGGATGCAGACATCACTTCTACAGGCTTTTGTGAAAGATTTTAAGGCCTTACGATTATATTTTTATTATTTATATATATATTTTTATGTATTTATTTTCTTCTTATAGTGTTTATTTAAATACTTTATTTGTCATATTGTTTTAGGTTGCTGCACCATACATTACGTTACTGCTTTTATGAACATAGAGTTTATGAGGAAGTATATTGGATCTAAGTGTTTTGCCAAATATAACAACGGTGAGCCATGGACAGAGAATCAAACTGAACCAATGGCATACAGTGTAGAGAATTTTATCCGTCTCATGGAAAAAATTGAAGCTTATCGACCTAATCAGAAACTTAGAGACACAGTAAACATACTTATAAACAGGTATGGTGCAAATAAAATACATTGTGAATTAAAATTATGATTATCAACTTTGGTAGATAAGGCCATTCTTCTTCTTATTATTATTATTATTATTATTAAATTCGAATTATTATAAACTAGTAGTACCATAAGATCAATTATATCACACTTAATCGTTATACTTTAAATAACTTTAAGTATGCATGCTATAGACTGTACTTTAAATTTCCATAAATCAAACAAAACTATCCTTTTTTTTTTTATTATTGCACTGAATAAAAATATTATTTTTAAATTATAGAATTCTTAACATAACACTTTCCCTTATCAACCTTGACATACATTACACGTCGAGGCTTATATGAATGCGAATGTTCATTAAAATTTCAATACCAGTGATATTTCATTGCAATAACATTGGTGCGAAGTTTAAGAAGATTGATATATTTCAACTGCATGTACGTTTGCAGTGGCGCACTCAGGATTTAATCTTGGAGGGAGGGGGGAGAGTTGAGTAGACGATTTGAGAATACACACTACGCATTGCATACGAGCTATGACTGAGCATCTGCAGTGATCGCCAATACATGATACCCGTGATCTCCTCTGGCCTGGATCGGGCAAACGAAGTAGTGCCCGAGCAGTACTTCTTTCGCCTTGCGTTCACAGCGGCTAGGATTCCCGAGCGCTATAGGGTATTAACCTTATGTAACTGCTAATTCATAAGTAGCATAGAAATAGAAGACACGACACAACATAAATTTAAAAAAAAAAAAAAAGAATTTTAATTAGGAATAGATTTTTGGAAATTTTTTTAGTGTTTTTTTCCTTTTTCTTTTTTTGGGGGGAAGGGTCCCGTGACCCCCCCCTGGATGCGCCAATGTACGTTTGGGTAGATAAATCCTTTGTTGTTCTCTTAAACTAGTCACGACGTGCTTAGACATTACTCATGGCTCAAAGAAGTGTAAAATTCGGTTTCTTTCTAGGTTTCGCTTTATACCTTTTCCTCTTCGGTTTATACCTTGTTACTTCTTTTTGGTAGCCTTCCCTCCTTCGTTCAATTGAACTGAATTGAATTATTGAATTAAATTGTATTGAAATGAATTAAATGGTTATGATCGTCATCAAATCCAACAGATAATTGATTCCTACTTTCCAACATTAAACTATTCTTTGCTAGATCGCAGAGTCCGAATCCAATATATTTTTCCTGTCTCTAAGCGCATTCTGAGACTGATAGAATTTTGAAGAAGATTCACCTTAATACCATATAATCTCCTATGAACAAAATTTCTTATCTATTACCATCTACAAACGACAAAGTGCCACCGTTCTCTTTAGCTGGTGTGTACCACATCCGAATGTAATTTGACATATTTTTAGCAGATCATTCCCTGGAATGACCTGTCTGCTTAGAAAAAGGAATTTATGAATATCAGTACTACTACTACTACCTGAATCCTAAAAATGTCTACTCTGACATAGCATAATGCTAATAGTAAACACAGTATCCTGTTGGATGAAACACGTCCTGAATCGGAATGATTCACCCAACCTGAATCGGAATGATTCTCTCTCTCTCGGGATAGTCTCATCTTATGTACATGTAAATAAAAAAAAAAGTAGCTTTTTCTTTTTAACATTATTTCTTTTAGGCCTGTGTAGCTCAGTGGAAGTGGCTCTTGCATCCTCTACACAGGGGGCGCGCCGGCCATATATGCAATGTGTGCGATGCACACAGGCACCAGGATATAAAGGCACCAAAGATTTGGTATGATATTTTAAATCAAGTGAATTTTGTCAGCAAAATACCGCAGTCTTCATCTATGAATTTCCAACTTACTTTAGATGCATTGAATGATCTAAATCAATTTTTAAATAATTATAGGTCTGATGAAACTTTAAAAAATTGTAGAAAGCTAAAATTAATTGCAGCAAAATTTGACGCATATCTGTATTATGTAGTAGTAGACCACTAAGGTGAGTAAAAAGACAACACAATTTGATTACGAACATGAAAATGAAAATATAGTAGATCCTGAAATTTCATTTAAAGTAATTTTTTTTCTCTGCATAATAGATCAAACATTACAATCTTTGCAGGAAAGATTTACTTTATTAAAAGAACATAAGAAAAAAAAAATCAGCTAACGCCTTTTTATTCCCGTATATGGGAAGTAGGCGAGGCCATTTAACCCTATCTAACTTTTGGAGACTGAGTGGGCAGTTCAATCTCCACTGGTACCCAATCAGAGATAGATGGCCCAAGGCTATCACTAATTAAGCAGTACACAGTGAAGAGAGACGGCTCAAATGTGCCGCCATCTAGTGGTCCCTATCCCTAACACAATATATTTTTAATGTCTGAAATAATGTGGGTTCTACGGTCGATTTTCTTGAGTTTGCGGGACGAAAAACCCGAGTTTCCAGGAGGAAAAACCCGCTTGCCCGTGCCAGAGATCGACTAACTCGGGAACCGGTCGAAAAAAGGCTTGGAAAAATTTCCTCTAGTCGCCGACTAGACTCGAAACCAAGTCTTCCTTCGTGCGGCCAAGCGCCGTGGTGTGCAAACACCACATCCACTGAAGCTACACAGACTCTAAAAGAAAATATGAATTCATTTCAGTTTTTGTATTCGTTAAGTACTTCAAAAATAAAGAATATTTATTATCTTGTTGTAAAAAGTTACGCAAAAATTAACACATGAGAATCATTCAGATTTGACGATTTATGCGAAGAAATTTTACACTGTCAACCCTTTATTTCTAATTTTAAAAACGATATATATCAGATAATTCAGTATATTTATTCAAACGACTTAATCAAAGTTTATCCAAACTTTACAATTGCTCTTCGGATTCTTTTGTCATTGCATGTATCTGTAGCATCTGCGGAACAGTCCTTTTCTAAACTTAAAATTATTAAAAACTACTTGCGCTCCACAATGGTACAAGACAGACTTTCAAATCGTTCCATTATATCAATGGAATAAGATATTTTGGATCAACTTGATATACATGATATTATTCGAGAATTTTCATTAATGAAAACTAGAAAAGTTCAATTCACTAAGTGATTTTTCTTTCTGTTTAAACATTTATTTAACTATTTCTTTATACAATAATGTTTAATAGGTTCCTATTTTATATACTTGTAAGTTATTATTATTTATTTATTTTATTATTTATTTGCTTTATTTTTTTTCCTAATTATTTTTGTTGTTTTTGTACCCTTCTTATATGTTTATTGTTTTTTATACATTTTTTTTGTAATTTCTGCTTTTTGTTCAATAAACTTATAATTAATATATTTCTTATTTCATTTTTACTCACTGATACGTTTTTATAAAGTGATTTTTTATTGGGGGGAGGGGTTTAGGGACGCCAACTAAAGTTTTTTATACAGGTGCCAGACACTACTGGCACTCCCCTGCCTCTACGCTAGGACACCAGGTGATACTTTAGTTTAAGTCCAGTTGGCGACTGGAGGAAGCGTGTCTAAGCCTTATCTTTGACCTGTTCCCGAGTTAGTCGATCTCAGAATGATTCACGAGCAAATGGGTTTTTTCTCCCAGAAACTTGGGTTTTTCGTCCCGTAAACTAAAGAAAATTGACCGTAGAATCCAAATTATTTCAAACAGTAACATATTCTCTTAGGGTTAGGTATCAAGAGATGGCAGCACTTTCCTCATCTATTAATCGGTTGGCGCTTATAATTAGTGATAGTCATAGGCCAGCTATTTCTGATTGACTACCAGTGGAGACTGAACTGCCCACTCAAGTCTCCAAAAGCAGATAGGGTTAAAACAGAGTTAAAATCAGCTAACACCTTTTAGGAATAAAAGGTGTTAGCTGATTTCTTTTATTTTATTTTACCTTATATTTCAGTTCTTTGAATTACTTTTGTTTTCTCACATTTAAGTGCAATAACGATGTCTGTTAAATTCAATACGAAATATTTGTGCTTTTCTTTAACTTTATTAGTGTGGTTATCGTATTATTTTCATTGTTTTGCACTGACATAATGGTCAGTTTGATGTTAACAATCTCTCTTTCAAAGACGCCTGAGATCATATCCGAGCAGAATTTATTCCAGTTATTTCATCCGAGTTTAAGTTTTTAAGTTCACTATGAACACTGGTTACTTGTTTGCAAGGAAAATTCTACGAACAAATAGAATGGAGCGCCATACTTTTTCCTCCCCAGAAAAGAACCATGAAGACTGAAGAGAAAGCCTAAAAACTGTTCCACACTGACATTGTTTAGTCATGCTATGTAGATGATATGTTCTCCATTTGGAAACATGGCCTGGATACGCTCATCACCTTTTTAAGACATTTAAATAAACAATATCTTAGGATCCACTTTACCTTAGAAAAACAAAACAAGAAGTCTCCCTTTCCTAGACACTTTGATTAGGACTTCATGGATCCTTGGCATTTCCTGTTTACCTAGACACTGGTAGATAGATTTACCAATTCACCCCCTTCCAACAGTATGGGATTGTAAAAATCCTCTATAACAGGGCAAATTTAATTAGTTCTGATAGGGCTAAACTGCATCATCTATTCCTCATAGGAAAATGAAAGGTATTAGCAGATTTATTTATTTTTATATAACAATGCCCTGCCCACTGAACTTGACTACATTTACAATAGCTTCTCAGCTAATGGCTAAAATCTCCACCACACCCAAAAATTCTATAAATTCTAAAAAATTTATAGAATGTAGTGCTGGTTTATAAGTTTATGTTGATGGCTTCTGCTCTTATTCTGATATTTGATATAAAATGTGATTTAATGAACTCAACAAATATTTTTACTGACAGTGAATAGTCCTACTGATATAGTCAACCGGTTTGGTTCTTGTATAGGCTCATAAAAACTAATTCAGTAGGTAAGTTAACCTTTTTTTCCGAAGCAACGGCGATACGCTAGGCCTACTGCCATCAGCATCGCCATTGTTTCATTACATCAGTTATTATTTTAGAAACTACCTATTTTCACTATACGGTAGACAGAAATGGAAAGCATGTCCTGTTATCCAGAACAAAACGTGGGTCCAACCACAGACCTGCCGTACGAGGAACTCACCTTCAAACAGCTCCTGGCTATTTTCAAGCATATTGGAAATCTGCTACACACAAAATGGCCAGGTAAGGTAGTAGTTCATGAAATCCAAGAAGTTGATACGGACGACGTTCAACTTCTTGAACTACTCCAAGACAACTCTACGGAAAAAACCACAACGGCTGAAGATCATTCCCGTACTGACCACATTGATTTCCAGGAGGTTCGCGCAAGCAAAAAGCGCAAAACTGTGACCTCCGAAACACCAATTATAGATGTCATGGAAGAAGATGGCTCTGCCCCAGACTCACCTACCTCCGCAAGGGAAAAGATCCCCCCGATTATCCTGTGTGAGAAGAACAAATGGATGACTCTAAAGAGCATAATGAACATCCTGAAGATCTCATATAACAATGCAAAGAATATCACAGATGGTGTAAAAATTCACCCTAAAACTGTCGCAGACTATCGTAGGTTAACAGCAGAACTAAATTCCAGAGGAATTCAGTACCATACTTTCTCACTCGGTTCGGAAAAAAATCTGAAGGTTGTGATTAGAGGCGTGCCTGAGGATGTCTCCACTGATGAAATCACCACAGACCTGCACTCAAGTGATTTACCACCTATCAAGGTCAGCAGGATGACCAGGAGGGACAAGACTCCAATGCCATTAGTGCTGATCGAGATCAGTCAAACCTATAAACACATATATGACTTGACAACCATCTGTGGATTAAAAATCTCGGTAGAACCGTTAAGGAAGAGAGCTTCTACTGGGCAATGCCATAGATGTCAAAAGTTTGGGCATGCCCAGAAAATGTGTAGGGCCGAATTTAAATGTTTGAAGTGTGGGGTTGGTCACCCAACCAACACCTGTTCTAAATCAAAATCTACCCCTGCTAAATGTGCCAATTGTGGCGGTCCTCACACATCCAACTACAGAGGATGTCTGTACAATCCACGTAACAGGAAATCTGAAAAGGGACCATTTTCTCCTTCCATCAGCTCGGCTACTTCACAGTCTTCTAAAGTACAGAATAAAAACTCAGAAGCCCATCTGTTGAAAACTGAGGTCCCTCAAAAAACGACTCTAAGCTGGCAGCCTAGGACATATGCGGATGTAACCCGCCCTAAACAGACATCCCTACAACAGTCAACATCACACCCAAATATGACAGCTATCATTACTGCGTCCCTGGCAAATATGCTATTAGATTTCAGCAGATCTAATCCTTCACAAAGTTCTACTAACAGATTTCTAAAAGATACTCAAGTTATAATTTCAGCGCTCACTAATGAACAGTAAAAAATTAAAACCAGAAGCCCTAGAGATAATAGCCTGGAATGCAAACGGCTTAAGAAATAAGATCCTAGAACTCCAAAATTTTGCCCACAGACATCGGCCAGATGTTCTACTAATAAATGAAACGCATCTAAGACCAGCTGACAATCCCAAAATCTATGGATATCAGTCGTATAGAACTGACAGATCAACCCACAGAGGTGGAGGCACGGCAATTTTCATCAAAAATTTTATCTCTCATCACTCCATAAACATTCCTACTACCTCCAATCTTGAGATCACTGGCATCGAGATTCTCACGAGCTCAGTAGGCAAATTAAAAATTTTTGCAGCATACCATCCACCACAAAAAGCACTACTACCTTCTGATTTGAACGCCATATTTGACACTGGAGAGCCTACCATTGTGGCAGGTGATTTAAATGCCAAGCATTCTACCTGGAATAGCCACTCCACTAACAAAAATGGACAGATACTACAGAACTATGCTGATTTCAACAACCTTCACGTAATAGGCCCAGCTGATCCCACCCATCACAACACCTATGGTAGGGCCGATGTATTGGACATAGCCATACTGCAGCACATCAGACTCCAATACAATCTAATAACAATCAATGATTTATCATCAGATCATAATCCAATAAGGTTAAAATTAGGAAATCTTGAAAAATCATCCCCACCCCTCACTCATTTATTCCTTGGGAAAGGCTCTCCAAGATGCTCCCGAAATATATTGGACCTGTTCCCATCATTAAATCAAAAGAGGAAATTGACATAGCTGTCAAAAATCTAACAGAACAGATTACAGCAGCCTGTACAGCAGTTACTACCCCTGCAACCTCCCACAAGTCCAACCACCTGCCTGAAGATACTATGAATCTGATAACGGAAAAGAATAAGGCTAGAAAAAGATACCATAACACTAGGGCGCCACAAGATAAACGGATCTTAAATAGGTTAAATTCTGCAGTGAGAGATGCACTCGCAGCTCATAGAACTCAACTCTGGGAGGAAAAACTGACCTCCATCTCCGCTGACAGCCACTCTGTATGGAATCTTATCCGAAAGATCAAGAACAAAAATAAACCCCTTCCCCCTCTGCAAACAGATTCAGGTCTCATCCACACCGATGCTGATAAAGCTGAGGCAATAGCGAATCATCTTGAAAATCAATGCAAACCTGCATACAGTCACCTTGACATTAGTCATATCTACAAGATACACCGTAATGTCAGATATTCACTCAAGTCTGCTCCCACACATTCTACTCAAATCACACCCACCTCACCTGCTGAAATATATGCTATTATTCAGAAATTCAAAAATAAAAAGGCTCCTGGACCCGACGGCATCTCCAACAAAGTTATAAAACTTCTACCTCGCAAAGCTATTGTTCATTTGGTAAACATAATCAACTCCATACTTCACTACAAGTATTTCCCTTCCTACTGGAAATTGGCATACGTTGTTCCAATTCATAAACCTGGAAAGGATCCCACTCTGCCACAGAATTACAGACCAATCAGTCTCATTTCTAATCTTGGAAAAATTGCTGAAAAGGTAATTCTTACTAGGCTTCAAGATTCTGTACTCCTGTTAAACATCCTGCCTGAGGAGCAGTTTGGTTTCAGACAGTTGCATAGTACCACACAACAAATACACAGATTGGTGGAACATATCATCACAGGTTTTAACTGGCGCCAATGCACTGGGGCTGTCTTCCTAGACTTAGCCAGTGCATTTGACAAGGTTTGGCATTATGGTTTACTATACAAGCTTATATCATCCGGTATCCCAATCGGAATCATTCAACTCTTAAAGACGTACCTCTGCGATAGGCGCATGCAAGTGAGACTAAGTGGAGTGGTGTCCTCACAGAAACACATCTTGGCTGGAGTTCCACAAGGGTCCTTACTAGCACCAATCCTATTCTCCTTATACCTGCATGATATACCACACAACCCATTATCTTCAATTAAAGCTCTTTATGCTGATGACACAGCGATATTGGCCAGATCATTAAAGCCTCACCTAGCCATCAAGAAACTGCAAGAAAACCTACTGCAAATAGAGCAATATTTTGCCAAATGGCGTCTCCAGGTGAATCCTCAGAAGAGCGTAGCCGTCTTATTCTCTAGAAGATCAGTGCTTCCCAAAGAAGATATTCTCCTCTTTAACACAAAAATTCAGTGGAAAACAGAGATCAAGTACCTTGGTGTAGTAATGGACAGTAAACTGACTTTCAACTCCCATATCAAGACTCTCTGTGCAAACACATCCAAAACCATAGCCCAGCTCTATCCGCTAATAAACAGAAACAGCAAACTGAGCACCAGAATCAAACTTCTCATATACAAACTGATGGTTCGTCCAATACTCACTTATGCCTCACCGGCCTGGAGCCATACTTCAAACTCAAATATCATTAAATTACAACGCATTCAGAACAAGTGTCTTAGAATGATCCTGGGCGCTCCATGGTTCATCCGAACTGTCCAACTGAACCGCGACACGGAGGTCCCCTATATTTACACCTTCATGCGGACTATAGCAACCAAATTCTTTTCAAAGGCAAGTGTGCATCCTAACAGACTGATCAAACTGGCCGCTGACTATGATGCAACGGACTATTCTAAGCAGAAAAGACCTAAAGCCATCCTAAACCCCCTCACTGAGGATTAATCTCCTAGCCCAATCAGGGCGAGCAATATAGCTCATAAACTCTTTCCACTCACAGTCTCTGTTAAGATAGCCGGGAATATGAAAAGCTTTTGCTTCACCCGTTAAGCCAGTAATGTTACTAGTTACTAGAATGTAGTGCTTGTGGACACATATTAGTTTTGTATTGTGTTCCCAATGATGGCAGCTTGATATACTGAAATCTCGGAAATATAAATTACATTTATTGTAATTAACATTTAGTAATGTTAATTACAATAAATTAACATTACTATTTGCAATTTTCTACATTGCAATTTTCTTAAAAATACCATTCATCTACTTGTATATAAGAGAATAATGGCTTCTCATGATTTCCGACGGTATTTCATAATGCAAATACATTATTTGAGGAGTCACTACAGAGACTGGTTTCGACGTTTATCGAGTTCTCGGTCCCTTTTCTTGCATTTTCGTTTAAAATACTTATGTAAGCACGTGTATCATTAGTTAGAGAAACGTCCCGATTTTCCATTAACCATTAACGCTACTGTCAGGATGGGTGAAGAACAAGTGCTTTTCATATTCCCCTTTGTCTGTAATGAGAGTTATTTGAGAAAGGGAGTTTTGCGAACAATTAAGCTCGCCTTCTGGGGGTAGTTGTATTAGGTATGATCAGTTGGGAGTAAAATAGCCTTCGGTCTTTTATATTTGTAGTAATCTGTTTCATTGTAATTGACAGCTTGTACGATCAGTGGGTTTCAATGTGAACTTGACTTGATGAATTTTTTTGCGAGATCGCGGAGAAGGGAGAAAATGTATGGAATGACGGTTTCTTGACGAATCTGTGCATTTCTGATAAACCATGGGGCATCCAGGATCATCCTCAGGCATATATTTTGGATTCTTTGTAGTTTTGAAATGTTTGTTCTTGAAGTGTAACTCCATGCTGGTGAGGAATAGGTAATAACTGGACGTATGACCCATACGGTAAAGTAGTAATTTATTTTGTAAGTTTAAATTTTCTCTTGTGGTTGATCATTGGGTAGAGCTGAGCATTGACTTTGGAAGTCTTGGAGCCAATGAGATTGGTGTGTTTGCTAAAAAATGAGTTTCTTGTCCAGTAATACCCCAACGTATTTGGTCTCTGATTGCCATGGAATCTTTTGACCAGGGAGCAAGATGCCTTCTTTAATGCAGACCTTTCTTCTAGAGAACATCATAGCTGAGCTTTTGAGGGGATTCACCTGAATCCTCCAGTTGATGAATCAGTTTTCTAGCGCATTGATACTTCTTTGGAGTCTAGTGATTGCTATGCGAGGGCTGAGCGACCTTGCCAGAATAGCGGTGTCGTCGGCATAAAGGTCCGTAATGGTTATTCTTGAGTTAAGAGGGATGTCTGATACATAAGTTGTGAAAAGTATTGGGGCGAGAAGAGAACCATGAGGTACTCTAGCCAGGATTTTGCGCCTTGATGACACAATTCCGTTGAGTTTTAATTGCATGTAACTTTCGCTAATGTATGAGTATATGAGTTTCACTAGTTTATTTAGGATATTGTTTTCAATTAGTTCGAAGATAAAGCCTTGATACCAAACTTTATCAAAGGCCTTGGCAACATCCAAAAATACAGCGGCAGTGTGAAGGTGCCAGTTAAAACCATGGGTGATATGTTCTGTTAGTCAGTGAATTTGTTGCACTGTGTTGTGAGCTTTTGAGAAACCCAAATTGCTCATTTGTAATTATTTTCTGTTTGTCCACTGCTGATTGTAGTCTTGATAGGATGACCTTTTCTGTTACTTTGCTGAGGCAGGAAAGAAGACTGATGGGCCTGATGCTTTGGGGAAGATGTGGATTATTACCAAGCTTTTTCAGAGGTATAATGTCAGTGATTTTTCAATCTGTGGGAAAGTACTGGAATCTTAAAACGAATTGGTAATATTAATTAGATGAATTATGGCTTTCCTTGGGAGTAGCTTTATTATTTTTCTTGGTAATGTGATAGGGGCCAGAAGCCTTTTTGTTCTTCAGATGGGATATAATATTGATTACTTCTGTTGGAGATGGGGTGATGATTTCTGAATCATCCTTAGGTTGTCTTAATACTTTTCTAACTTTACGATGAACTTTGTAAATGAGATTAATATCTAAGTTTTCATAAGATTGGCTGCATTGATTTTCCAGTTTGTCAATTAGGACTTCAACTTTTTCTTCATCTGAGTGTGCAATTCCAAGTTTGGTCTTCATAGGGGGAAGGGTTGTCTTTTGGAAAGAAGAGATTTTACAAATTTCGACATGGAGTTATCTTCTGGGTTGATTTCCGTGAGTTTGAATTCCATTTGGAATTCCTATGTATCTAGAGAGCTTCTCGAACCCGCCTGTTCGGGTTGTTTAAGGTTGTTTTGTCCTGCGGGGCTCTAGTGTTGTGGTATCGCTTTCTGGCTTTGTTTTCGCCCTAATCAGGTCCACTACTTCTGCTTGGATCTAGTTGGATGCGTGGAAGACACTGGTTTGAGTGACTGTGCTGATTTGCCTAGTTAAATTGTTTACAGCTTGGTCTATGTCCTCTTTTTTGCGAATGACAGGCGGAGGGGGCCAATGTCGACTGGGAGAACCTTAGAGAGCTTGCCCCATGCTAAGAAAGAATGATAGGGGAGAGCTGAGCCTGGAGTCCTAGCTTGAGCAGGATTTGATAGTGATCTGAGTTAAGCTCTTGTAATGACTCCAGCTGGTATTGATATCTGATGTTCCTGAGGATAACTATGTCTAGTACTTCAGAACTTCCTGTGGGATGTAGTAGGTGGGCTCAGTGGGTCCAGCTACTACTGATGAGTTGAGTGACATATAGTTGAATAAGGTACGGCCTTTGGAGTTGACTGACGAACTAAACCAAGCTGTATGTTTGGAGTTGAGGTCTCCTGCTATAATAATGGAATCCATGGAGCCGAGGATGGAGTCTAAGTCTGCTGTCAATAGTGGAATGCTGGGAGGATTGTATGCTGCATAGATATTGAGTTTGATTGCTTTATTTGTGTGTACCTCTACACCTGTTATTTCAAGGTTTAAAGTTTGGGGTTGGTCAATGCATTGTGGCTCAAATAATTTTTAATAAAAATAGCTGTGTGCTGCTGCCACTAGAGTTAAATCTGTCTGTCCTATATAGAATATGACATCTTAGTCTTGGGTTGTTCGATGGTCTGAGGTGGGATTCACTGATCACGTGGATCGTATCTCTTTACGAATTCTTGCAGCTCAAGAATTTTATTTGTTAAGCTATTGCCATGCTGTTATTAAGAGGGAATTCGGTTTGCATTTTTTAAACATTGTAGAGAGCTGTTAATATGGATTGGATTTCTAAATAAAATCACTTTCCGGAAGATGGTGAGGTGCTTGCTTTGCTGAATTCGTTCAGCATTGTTGCAAGTGAAGAGGTTAGAGCTGATGTGGGTTTGGAGCTTGTTTGCTCTTGCGATGGAGGAGTCTTAGTTCGTACCGCCTCTGCATATGATTTGGACATGGATGAAGGTCGATTGTCTTCCTGTGCTGCTGAATGTGAGGTATTATGATCTGGAGGGCGACCTGCTTGGTTGTTTATTGTGTCATTGCTTGGAGGAGCATGGTTCATTCTTGTTGATCCATGGGTTTTTGCATGAAAAAGGCATCTCTTGTAATTAGCGAGCTGTGGTCCTCTACAGTTGGCACTGCAGCGCTTGGTGCAGGAGTTGGTTTGGTGACTCTCATCACATTTCAGGCATGTGTAGGCAGCTCTGCACAGCTTTTGGGTATGCCCGAATCTGTGACACTGCCCTGCTGATGACTTCTTCTTTAGAGGTTCGGTTGTAATTTTGAGCTTACAAATGTCAGTTACTTCATAAATTCTCTTTTTTTGTGTGTGTATTGCTGATTTCGACCAACACCAGCGGTATTGGCCTTTTATCTCACCTTAGCATCCTGCTGACTTTGATTGGGGTAAATCCTTCACTGATGAGGTCAGCTGTGATTTAATCAGTTGAGATGCCCCCATTAACCTATTCAAATGAATGGGTTACATTTGAATGGAGTTGGTGTACGGAGACTTGAAAGAGTGTTGATGAATGATGTGGAAGTGGATGTACAGACTCAGGGAAACTAGATTTCTTAAGAGGGGGGGGAGTAGATATGCAGACTTTAGGGGGGGGCAGTTAAGTGTATGAATGAGTATATTATGCCCGGGCGAGTACGACGGACAACAAATCAGAATGGGATAATTAGTATAAGGAATCAAAGTAAGGATGGGACAAATGGGCTTCTGCGATTCATGTACACTAATGCCAGGAGTATTAGGAACAAGAAGGAAGAGTTTTTGGCCATGGTTGGCACTTCCAGGCCACAGGTTGTCGGTATTAGTGAAACATGGCTGACAGAAGATGATAAAGCTAGTGGGATTGAATGCGATGGGTATAGCGTGTTCAGGAGTGACAGGGTGAATAAAAAGGGGGGAGGAGTGTTATTGATGATAGCTGATGAGCTTCAGCCAAGGAGTATAGAAGTTGAACTGCAGGATGGGGAAAAAAGCACATTTGAGGCTGTTTGGTGTGAGATACAATCTAGCAGAACAAAATATACAATTGGGTGCTGCTATAGACCGGGTGATGGAGTGGATGGTGGGAATAGTATGCATAAGCAAATAGAAGAAATGAATGGAAGGAGGGTAATTATTATGGGTGATTTCAATTATGGTAACATTGACTGGAAAGAAGAGAGGGCACATGGGAGGAAGGAATTGGATTTTATGCAGTTATTAAGGGACAACTATCTACGGCAACATGTATTGGAAAATACCAGGGGGCAGAGAGTGCTGGAC
This sequence comes from Typopeltis vanoorti, assembly GCF_054136105.1. Classification (NCBI taxonomy): domain Eukaryota; kingdom Metazoa; phylum Arthropoda; class Arachnida; order Uropygi; family Thelyphonidae; genus Typopeltis; species Typopeltis vanoorti. The sequence goes on from NC_143569.1 coordinate 43,189,066, forward strand.
CTAGTAATTGCAACTGAGAATGTAGCTGTAACGAACATGACCATGTTGCCACCAATTGGTGAGAGTGACCATAAGGTCATGACTTGGGAGGTGGCTAAAGGAGTCGAATTTACAATTAAGACAGGGTATATGTGGAATTACCGGGCTGGTAAGTATGACAAGCTTAGGTGTGTGCTTGGCTCAATGCCATGGCATGTAAAACTGCAAGGGCTGGATGTTGATGGTGCATGGGAGGTGGTTAAGAACTGTTTGCAGGAGGCAATGGTTGACTGTATACCAAGAGTCCGAATAATAAATCAGGTAGGGGTTAAATGGATGAATAACACTATTAAGCTTGAGCTGCAAAAAAAGAAACAATTGTGGAGGGAATTTAAGGAGAAGGGTGACCATAAGGTGCATGAACAGTATAAAGCTCAGGCCAGGATGGTAACAAGGGTGGTAAGGAAAGCAAAAGCAGATTACGAAAGGAAATTGGCCATGCAGGCTAAAGAGAATCCCAAACAGTTTTTTCAATATGTTGCAAGTAAAAGGAAAAATGCTCATGGTAGAATGATCTTAAAAAATGCTGAGGGTAGGGAGGTAACTGAATCAGTCGATGTTGTGGAATTACTGAGCGAGCACTTTGCAAGAGTATATCATCCAGGTGGTGGCTTTGCGGAAATGGAGGAACCAACAGCTTATACTGGAATTGTGATGAATGAGGTAGAGGTAACTAGTCTATTACAGAACCTCAATGTCAATACATCTGTGGGTTTGGATGGTATACCAGCTCGTGTCGTACGTGAAGCGGCCAAAGAATTGTCAGTGCCCTTGACCATTATGTTTAATTTGAGCCTCAGGACTGGGTCAGTCCCAAGGGGGTGGAAAGAGGGGAAAATAGTTCCACTGCACAAAGGTGGTTCCAAGGCTGCTGTTGAAAATTACCGGCCAATCAGCATAACAGGAATCATTATCAAGGTCTTAGAGAAAATAGTCAAGAGGAAAATACAAGATTGGATAGAAGAAACTGGGATACTGTATCGGGGACAGCATGGTTTTGTGAAGGGTAGGTCATGCCTCAGTAAATTGCTCACGTATTATAACACAGTGACGGCTGAACTGGATAAGGGTAATGGGTTTACAGTGATTCTGCTGGACCTTGCTAAGGCCTTTGACAGGATACCACATGGAATTCTAATCAGTAAATTGCAGCATATGGGAATGGACATAGGGTTGGTGAGATGGATAGGAGGGTGGTTGACGGAGAGATATCAGAGAGTGGTTTATTTAGGAGTAGAGTCCACAAGACGGCCTGTGACTAGTGGTGTACCACAAGGATCTGTTCTTGGACCACTGCTGTTTAATTTGTTCATAAATGATATAGGAAAGGATCTGAGAGGAACAGTTCATATGTTTGCGGATGATGCGAAGTTGGGTAGGGCAATAGTGAATGCAGATGACGTCAAAATTTTGCAGGATGATTTGGATAGATTGGAGGTCTGGGCTAGGGAGAATGGATGTCAATTTAATGTGGCAAAATGTAAGGCTATGCATTTTGGGGTGAAAAGATGGGAGGCAGTTTACTGCATTGGTGGAACCATGCTCCAGGAAATTGATGAGGCACGAGATTTAGGAGTGTTGGTGGATAAGGAATTGAAATTTAGGGGACACATTGCAAAAGTGGCCAAATCAGCTCATCAAATCACTTGGTTGCTGAAGAATACGTTGACAAGCAGGGACAAACAGGTTATTGTTCCTCTGTATCGAGCCTTGATAAGACCTCATCTCGACTACTGTGCTCAGATTTGGTCACCTAGGTTTCTTCTTGATGGGGAGGAGGTGGAGAGGATCCAGAGGCGAGTGACCAAGATGATAGCAGGTCTGTGGAATGAACCGTATGAGAACAGGTTGAGGATTTGTGGGTTGCAAAAATTGGTTGATAGGCGGAGGAGGGGAGATATGATTGAGACATTCAAATTACTGAAGGGTTTCTATAAAATTAATTCAGAAGATATTTTTGAGAACAGGGCTGGTTGTGGGAGGACTAGGGGACATCCATGGAAACTGGGCAAAAGTGTGGTTAGTAAAGGTGTTAGAGCTGGGTTCTTTACTTTTAGAGTAGTGAATGAGTGGAATGCGCTCCCTGAGTCTGTGGTGGATGCTGTGACAGTGAATGAGTTTAAGGCGAGGTGTGATAGATACTGTATGAATGTCGAATAGTTGTGATGAAAATGATTTGGGGTCTCCCTCGATGAGTCTAATGACTCCCTGGAGTTGCCCATAATAATAATAATAATAATAATAATTAAGTCCCTCTTAGAGCCACTTTTAAATATTTCTCGCTTGCTACCGCAAAGGTGTGGAAGGGCAATTTGGAGTTGTCCAGCATTTTCGTCATCATGCGATAATCTGTAACAGTGGTAGGATGAATCTTTACACCCTCATCGGTATTTCTTGCTCAGGAGAAATTGATATTTTGTTCCCCAACGGACCTTGAAACTGTAGTCCATTTTTCTTTATCTCGAAGGATAACTGGAGGGACCTTTTCTTGTCTATCTTGGGTGATTTGCATATCGTGTATTATTACATCCTCTTCCATTTCATCTACAGATGTTCTATGTCTTGTTTCTCATGCGAACAATCGAACTGTCTGGGAGTCTTTGTAGGTGGAACAGGTGTAATGTCCCCTTCCGTGTCCACATCATCTTCTTCTGTGCCATTAACTTGGGTGAAGAGATTTAGACAACCAGGATATCCTGTTTCAAATTTCTTTAAGATGAATTTAAGAATGTCAAGTGACATATCTTTGTTTAAATTTTGAATGGCATCCTTAATATCTTTTACGTTCTCCATCCTTGCACACCGTTTGTAATCAAGGAATATTCCAGTGTCTTTAAATATTCCTGTCTACCTTGGAGGGTTTACTGACAAATCCTGTAGACTCACGCAGGAGTCTACCAGCTGAACAATATATAATCGCAAAAATATCACAAAAATGAAGAAAGCTTACCTCTAAATATCATTCGGAAATCCCGAAAATATCACACTAATCAAAACTCGAGACTAATAATGAATACACGTAAACGCTAACGCTAACTAACGCCATCTTTTGTACACTCTTCATATCTTGTCGTCCCGATTTTGAACTTGAACTTGAACTTAATTGGTTGATGGACGAGTCCTTGACTCTTTATCCCTTCATCTGGGTTTTAGATTGTGGGTGATGAGATTATTGTGGGTAATTTACCCGCTCATTGTGAGCATTGAGGCTGTATCAGCTTTCTCTTGCGAAGGAGGATTTCGGTTTTTTATGTTTGAAACGATCTGAGGGCTTGTAGTCCGCTGCCTGTCGAACTAACTGATTTGGGTGATTATCCGTGATTGTGAAGAATTTCTCTGCAATGCTTATCATGTAGGTCTTAATATCTGGAAGATTGGCTTCTTGATGTAACTGGATGTTTCTGATGAACCATGGGGCATTAAATGCCATTCTTAGGCATTTATTCTATATTATCTGAAGTCTGTTGATGTTGCTTTTAGTCGTGTGACCCCAGGTTGGAGAGGCATAAGTTAGTTGCGGTCTGATTACCGATTTGAAAAGTAAGATTTTGTTGCTTATGCTTAGGAAGCTGTTCCTGTTCAAAAGTGGATATAGCTGTGCTATAGTCTGACTTGCCTTAGTGGCAACACTGTCCATATGTGACTTGAAGTTTAGACGTCTATCAAGATATTTGGTAGAATTGCGCCAAGGGATGATTTTACCAAACATTTGTATGCTTGTATTCGGTTCTGCTTTACGTCTGGTGAAAAGTACTGCAGAGCTTTTGTTTGGATTAATTGCGATACGCCACTTGGTGTACCAATCCTCCAATTCATTGACTGCTCTCTGCAGCTTGATTGTGGCCAGGTGTGGACGGAGGGATCTGGCTATAATGATTGTATCATCGGATACAATCATTATAGTCTGATACCGTTGAGATTTATTTTAAATTTTCTGTTGTGTAGATATGATTTGATAAGTAGCACTAGTGGCAATGGAATACCAACTTCGTGTAGTTTAAAAATTAGTCCATGATGCCATACTCTATCAAATGCCTGAGTGATGTCTAGAAAAACTGCGCCAGTGTGTTGGTGCCATTCATACCCTTGGGTTATATGTTCGATAACTCTGTAAATTTGTAGCGTTGTGGAGTGATATTTCCTAAAGCCGAATTGTTCATCTTGAATTATATGGTTGATATCTGTTGCCTCTTGAAGCCGTGTGAGAATAGCACGTTCGGCTATCTTACCTATGCATGAAAGAAGGCTGAGTGGTCTGTAATTTACAGGGAACTGTGTATTTTTCCCAGGTTTGGGAATTAGGAAAACTCCGGCAATTTTCCATCATTGTGGGAAATACTTAAGCCGGAGGATGGCATTAATGATGGCTACTAGATGCATAACCCCTTTGCGAGGAAGTAACTTGAGTACCTTATTTGTTATTCCATCTGGACCTGGAGCCTTTTTGTTATTTAGTTTTCTTAAAATCTCATACACTTCTGTTGGTGACACGGATTTGTTATTGGATTGGAATGAGGCATTTTGAGTTATTTTATGCACTTGGGTGTGAATTTTACTTATGAAATTTATATCTGTATTGATATAATTGGGGCTGCATTGTTTTTCTAAACTGTCAGCAAATGCTTCAGCTTTTTCCTCGTCATTGTAGACAACATTAGATTCACCATGGATTGGAGGAAATGTAAAACGCTTTGAACGGAGTGATTTCATCATTTTCCATATTGATTGATCCTCTTTGTTTAATTGGAGAATTTTGTTATTCCAGAGTTGGTTACGGTGGTCCTTTAGGGCATATCGAACCTGGTTTGTTGCTCTATTGACTGCTTGTTTATCCGCTGGGTCCATTGTTCTTTGATATTGTCTTCTTAATCTGTTTTTCTCTTGGATAAGTCGTTTTATATCCTGTGGAAGTTTATTTGATGGTGTACATTTGGTTATATTTGTTACCTGCGTTATAGCTGTCAGCAGTTGTTTTTCAAGAGTCTTCACTGCTTTTTCTACATCTTCAGCAGATGTTATATGCGGTATTGGACCAAGGTTTTCCTGGAAGGCTGAGGGAAGTTGTTTCCAATTTATAAATGTGGTGGTGTTTTCTGTTATATCTTGTATGGTGCCTAGTTGTAATATGATGGGGTTATGATCAGAACTTAAGTCGTTGATTGCTTGTATCTGATAGCTGTGCGCTATGTTTTTTAATATAGCCATATCTAGTACATCAGGACGACCGGTAGCTCCATAATGTGTGGGTTCAGTGGGTCTTATTACTGTTATATTTCTTGAAGTGGTGTAAGAGTTGAGTATTCTTCCATATCGTAATGCTGCTTGTGTTTTCTATATGTATTTCTATTCCTGTAGTTTCCATGTGTTCTGTTTGCGGTTCTGCTATTGAATTATGTTTTATGTTACTTTTCACAAAGATGGCAGTGCCTCCACCTCTAGCAAAGCATTTGTCTCTACGGTAAGTGCTATAACTATTGATTCTGATTTTGTCACTTGGACGAAGATGTGTTTCATTTATGAGGATGATGTCTGCTTGAGTTTCTGCTGTAAACTCCTGCAGCTCCTGTAATTTGATAGATAAACCGTTTGCATTCCATGAAGCAATTTGTAATGATTTCGGTTTTCTTTTAGATTTATCCATTAAGAATTTCCATAAAGAGTGATTGTGTATGCCTTAAGATGATATCTTTGGCTTCTTGAGTTGGGTTGGTTTGTTGGAGTTCAGCAAGCATTTCACCTAAGTGGCTTGTTATGTTCAGTAGGATAGGTTTGTTGGTTTGCTGTGACTGCTTTGGTTTTGGGTCTTTTTGGAAGGTTGATCTTGTAACTTCAGCATACGATCTTCCATCCGTTGTGGAGACTATGGTTTGATGGGAAGACGCTTGTTCTTGAAGAGGTTTACTGGTTTTGAGTTGTAATTTTTGGTTTTGAGGAAATGCTATACAGCCCCTATAGTTTGCAGGGTGTGGTCCTCAGTAGTTTGCACACTTTGCTGGAAGTGTATGAGGTTTATGGCATTCATTTGATGCATGTTTGCCACCACATTTAACGCAACGAAATTCAGCCTTGCAGCATCGTTGGGCATGCCCAATCTTCTGGCATCTATGGCACTGAGTTGTAGTTGATTTATGTTTCAATGCCTCAACTTTTATGACTAGATCACAGATGGTTTGGAGATTGTATACCGTTTTTGATCTTTGCTTATTTCCACTAGAATTAGGGGATAGGGTGTTTTATCAGCTCTCCGCATTCGGCTGACTTTAATTGGGCTAAATCCCTTAAGTTGGAGGTCTGCAGTGAGGTCTTCTATTTGTAATGTTTCAGTTACTCCCCTTAACACTACTTTAAAATTTTTTTCACTGTTGAGTGCAAAAGTGTGATATGGCAAATTGTTGTTGTCTAGAAGTTTGGTCATTTTTCTGTAATCTGATGATGTTTTAGGTTGTATGCGAATCCCTTCTTCTGTGTTTGTGGCTTTAATGAAGGTGATATCTGAAGATTTCAGTGTGGATGCAACGGACGTCCAGTGCTCCTTGGCCCTTAGGACGACTGGGGTTACCCTTTCTTTAATTACATTATCTGGTTCTATCTCCACTGTTTTGGGTGTATCTGCAGTAGAGGAGATTTTCCTTTTCTTTTTGACTGTTTGAAATTCTGTGTTGGTTTCCAAAAACTGCGGAGTATTATCCTGAGATGCAGCATTCTCTGTATTCGTGGAGTGACTTGATTCTGGTTCAGTCAACATACTTCCTTCATTAGAATCATCCATCCTATCTTCTGTGACTGCTGTAGGGGGGATGTATCTAACAGCTTTACTTTCCCTGGCCAGTTGTCGCTCAAAAGTTTCCCTAATCTTAGGAATTCTTTGTAAACTTCTTCAAATATGCCTTCATTGAGAGGTTTGGTCATGATTGATAGAAGGCAACAACTCTATTAGAATAAAGTTTGAGAAGTGGGACCTAGAGCCCAATGTAAATATCCCGTAGATCAAATCGATCTACCAGCAAAGGTAGTAAATGTTTCACAGAATGAAGAACACTCACCCCTATATATAAATATCCCGTAGATCAAATCGATCTACCAGCATCAGTAGCAAATATTTTACAAAATAAATTTTTCTTCAGAAAATCATAACGACTATTTAAATCACTGATCACATATATAAACACTTGGCAACCGCCATTAAAAATGAAAATCACGTATCGACGAAAAAATTCTCGTCCCGATTTTCAGAGGTCTCAAATCTACTTCAGTGATTCGTCTTATATTAGAAGATTGGTGTTGAAGTATCCTAACCGCTACCTTTCTCCATCTTACTGTGTTATTCTTAGAAGTGCTGTTGAGTTAATTTGCATAATACTTTGTGCACATGTATATCAACATTATCTCTAATTTTATGCTTGCGCATGAAAAATATTTTGTGTATCAGATTCGATGTGTGCGCCTATACTGACACTAGCGAAAGCCACAAGCCACAAACTTTTAATTTGATATACCTGATATTGGTGAAATCTTTGTTAAATGCACGTGTACATTGTATGCTAAATATTTCTTTAAAAGCAAATATGTAAATACCCTCGCCATACCTAAGTATTTCACTAAGTGTAGCACTCATGTTCATTGACATTGGAATAGTTGGCTTGTGACTAGTGTGCCGCAGGGTTCTGTTCTTGGACTACTGCTATTTAATTTGTTCATTAACGATATAGGGAAGGATCTAAGAGGAACAGTTCATTTGTTCGCTGATGATGCAAAGTTGGGTTGGGCAATAGTGAATGCAGAAGATGTCAAAATCTTGCAGGATGATTTGGATAGATTGGAGTTCTGGGCTAAGGAGAATGGATGTCAATTTAATGTAACAAAATGTAAGGTTATGCATTTTGGGCTGAAAAGATTAGCAGCAGTATACCACATTGGTGGAACTGTACTCCAGGAGATTGATGAGGCCAGGGACTTGGGAGTGTTGGTAGATAGGGAGATGAAGTTTAGGGGGGCACATTGCAAAAGTGGCTAAATCAGCTCATCAACTCACTTGTTTGTTGAAAAATGCTTTGACGAGCAGAGACAAGCAAGTTATTGTTCCTCTGTACCGAGCCTTGATAAGACCTCATCTAGACTACTGTGCCCTGATTTGGTCACCTAGGTTTCTTCTTGATGGGGAGGAGGTGGAGAGGATCCAGAGGCGAGTGACCAAGATGACAGCAGGTCTATGAAATGAACCTTATGAAATCAGGTTGAAGATCTGTGGGTTGCGGAAATTGGTTGATATTCCCGTTGATAGATGTTTCTTTGCAATTTTACACTATGGATATAGTGTAAAATTTTACAATGGATATAATCACTCTATATTGCATACTTTTGTTACAGTTATTACATACATTTGTTTACATATGATACGTTACTTACATTTGTTTACATATGATACATTACATACATTTGTTTATGTATAATACATACATAACATACATTGGTTTACATGTGATACTTACATTACTTGCATTTGGTTACATATGATACATCTTGGATGAGAACTAATTTCTCTGCTTTCATCCTCAAAGCTTTTATGTAAGCTTATCTGAGGTTGACACCACTTGGTTATTATTTATTGGATTTTTTTTGCTATGTTGGGAAGCTACAAAATCTGTGATTGAGAAATTCGCGCGTTCGTGCACACACACAATAATAATAATAAGTAGGTGAATATGAAGCACTCTAACACCTCGGGAAAAGAATAAGTACTGCCCTGTCTGTGTAGCTCAGTGGAAGTGGCGTTTATACTCCATAGCGCTTGATCGCCAAAGGAAGATCCAGGTTCAAATATAGTCACCGATTACAGGTACATTTTCTAAGCCTTTCTTTGACCGGTTTCTGAGTTTGTCAATTTATGGTACAGATAAGCAGGTTTTTTTCTCCCAGAAACTCAGGTTTTTCGTCTCGTAAACTCAAGAAAATCGACTGTAGAATCCACACTATCTTAGACAATAAATATATAGTATTAGGATTAGGGACCATGAGATGGCGGCAGTTGTCATACGCCTCTCTTCACCAGACGGCAGATATTGTTAGTGATAGTCTTGGGCCACCTATCTCTAATTGGAATCCAGTGGAGTTCGAACTTTCCATCCACCCGTCCTGTTAGTCTTTGAAAAGTTAGATACTAAAACTGCCTCGCCTACTCCCTGTAAGGGAATCAAAGGCGTTGGTGGCGGTTCAAAAATCGGTGACTGTAAATGAGAAATTCTGAAAGCAAAAATTTTGTGTGCGCAGTTACTAGGCTTGTGCGTTCCACTTTTTTTTTACTATTGTGTACACAGGCGTGCGCACAGCTTAAAGGGAACAATGTATATAATTTACAGTATGTGTGTGATCCAAGATAATGATAATAACAACAATGAAAAATATTTTTTGGTTAAGACTCCACAGTACTTTCAATACATTAACTGCAGAAAATTTGCTTGCATTATTTTTTAATTCACTGATATTTCTGATTATCCCCTATGAGCTTGATTTTTATATTATTATATTCAGAACTATAGAACTATGAGCCTGATTGTTACTGGTTGATTGGCTGGCTTAAATTAGTACTGAAAGAATTTTATATTTTTATTTATTTATTTTTATTTTTTGGGAGGAAACCCTAAGTTCTCAGAAATTCAGAATTTAGTGGTCAATAACATTGCTATTATTGTTCACTTAGGCTTAAACACACACATGCACACTATATATATATATATTTAAAACTCGCCCCCCCCATACACATATATGTAGTATCTATCTATCTATCTATCTATCTATCTATCTATATATATATATATATATATATATATATATATATATATATATATATATATATATATATATATGTGTGTGTGTGTGTGTGTGTGTGTGTGTGTGTATATATTACAGCAGAAAAATTTGTAATAATTACTGGAAATCATTTTTGATTTCAGATTTATCCTGGAAAATATTGTGCGCCATAAAAATGGTGACTTTGTTGCTGACACAGATACAGTTCAAGTGTATGACATATTTCATGAAATGATTCCACATGAAGGTGACTCTTTATTTCCAGGAGGATTATTAAATGACATTGAAAGTTGCTCAATGTATTTCATGCTGTCTTATGGAATTGACAATGCATTCAGACCAGAGATTGACAATAATGATGATGTAGTTTATTCAGTTCCACTGAAAGAAGATTCATTCCAAGGTAATCAGAAGAGGTATGTATGTTCTGTTAATAATACTTATAAGTTTAATTTTTTTATAATTATTATTATAATAAACAGACTTTCACTGAGTCAATAGACTCATTGTGGAATGTGTCACTAAACCAGCAAAATATGTCATATATTATTATTATTATTATTATGGGCTACTCCATGGAGTCCTTAGAACTCATCGAGGTAGGCCCTAATGTCATGCTAAGCACTATCCAATGTTTGTGCAGTATCTGTCATAGTTTGCTTTGAACTCATTCACAGTCATGACACCCACAACAGACTCTGGCAACCTATTCCACTCAGTCACCACTCTTCAAGCAAAAAATCTAGTTCTAACATCCATGCTAACTACATTCTTGCTCAGTTTCCCAGGATGACCCCTAGTTCTCCCACCACCAGACCTGTTCTGAAAACTTTCTTCTGTGTTAATCTTGTAAAAACTCTTAGTAATTTGTATGTCTCATTCATATCACCCCTTTCCCACCTGTCAACAAATTTCTGTAATCTACAAATCCTCAACATGTTCTTGTAAAGTTCATCCCATAGACCTGCTACCATTTTGGTCACTTGTCTCTGGATTCTCTCCACTTCTTTCTCATTGCCAAGAAAACCCAGGGGTGACCAGATCTACCCGCAGTAGTCAAGATAGATCTTATCCAGGCTCAATAAAGAAGAATAATAATAAGCTTGTATGTGCATCAAAGTATTCTTCATTAACTAAGTAATCCGATGAGTTGCTTGAGCCACTTTTGCTATGTGCCCTCTAAACTTTAACTTCCTATCCACTAACACTCCCAAATCTCTGGCTTCATCAATTTCCTGGGGTACAGTTCCATCAGTGTGATATGGAGCTGGTAATCTTTTTAGACCAAAATGCATAACCTCACACTTTGCCACATTAAACTGATATCCATTCTCCTTTGCCCAGACTGACAGTTTATCCAAATCAACCCGCAAAATTTTAACATCATCAGTATTAACTATTGCTCTACCCAATTTTGCATTATTGGCAAACAACTCAACAGTTCCTTTCAGATCCTTTCTTATATAATTAATGTAAAAATTAAACAGTAGTGGCCCTAGAACAGAGCCATGTGGCAAGCCACTGGTCACAGGCATTCTTCTGGTCTTTAGTCCTGAATAAACTACTCTCTGATATCTTTTTATCAACCACCCTCTTATCTGCCTCACCAACCCTGTATCCATCTCCATGTGTTTCAGTTTATTGATTAGAATTCTATGTGAAATTCTGTCAAAGGTGTTTGCAAAGTCCAACAGTGTGACTGTAAATCGATTATCTTTATCCAACTCAGTTGTCATTATGCTCCTTCACATTCGCATCACATGACAGTGGCAGTCCATTCACCAGCCACACTGTGTGTTTAAAAATCTACTCATTCCTTGCTTGCTACTATTACAACTTTCAAGTATGGTTTCTCTTCCATTTTCGTTCTCTTTCTATACCCTATAAATAATACTGTTTAATGCCGTCTTCTTTTCCAGCACTTCCAGTTGGAATCAAGATCTGAAACTCTGAGCACACATATAAGATTTTGAATGAATACTAGAACAATTTTAAAACTTATATGTGTGCTTAGAGTTTCATATCTTTTTATCAGTCACATTTATTAAATCTACATGTACAAGTTGCAAAACCAATAACTGAAGATCACTATACAGTATATATGGAAGATTGCTATAAATGAATGAGGAGAAAGCAGGAACCTGTTGAAACAGCTAGAAGTTATGGATAAAACAGTGCGAGGAATGCTTTTTCAAAGAATAGAAGGAAAACAGTGAAAGAGGCAGGAGATGAAAAGTTGATCTTGTAAGTTTAACTGCATGAATATCAGCCATCAAATATTCATGCTTTTACCTATCCAGACTGAAGTAGAGGAATAATGGTGGCCAGTTCAGTGGAGTACAATTCATGAACATACCTAGAAAAGGCATGAGGCAGAACTGATATCTATGAGAAAGTGATTCAAGTGCATTTATGATATAGGGATCATCCACACGTTCAGATCTTTTTTATCATTCACATTTATTAAATTCACATGTACAGGTTGCAAAACCAATAACTGAAGATTGCTATAAATGAATAAGGAGAAAGCATTCCTATTACAATCATCAGCCAAAACATGCCCGACTTGGACGTCACCTGGATGAACAAGGTCCACAACGCCAATCGAACGATCGGTGTGTTGGATCGAAAAGTGGAATACCGAAACAGAAACTGAAACTAACAGAACTACTATCAGTAAGAACATGGAATGTACAGACACTTTGGATGTCAGGAAAGCTAAAACTACTTCGTGAGGATATGAAGAGATATCGGTGGGATATACTAGGACTGGTGGAGATGCGATGAACATCATGGAGAGATAAATGGATGCGAAGTCATATGGTCAGGGCATAACACCAAGCACGAAGCAGGAGTTGGCTTCCTTCTTAACAAAAGAGCTAGAAAGGCATTGTTAGGCTACAAACCAGTCAATGAACAAATCATAGTAGCAAGATTTCAAGCAAAACCATTTAATATATCAAGAGTCCAGATATATGCACCCACATCTGACAGCACAGATGAGGATATTAACTTATTTTACAAAGATCTGACAAAGACAATAGAAACAATACCAAGCAAGATGTGCTAATTAATGAAGGAGATTGAAATGCCAAAGTCAGAATGGATAATGATGGTTGGGAAAGCATCGTGGGAAAATATGGTTTCAGAGAAAGAAATGAACTAGATGAAAAAATGTTAGAATTTGCAGTGGCCCATGAGATGATGATCTGTAACACAAGATTAAAACAAAAGAACTGTAGAAAATGGACGTGGTGATGAATACGATTAAAAGAAGATGGATAACATCAGTACAGAGTGTCGAACTTTTCAAGGAGCGGATATAGACTCGGATCAAAGTTTAGTGATTGCAGACATCAAGTTGAAATTAAAAAGAAAATATAAACCCCATCATCAGAAACGAAAAGATACAGCATGAATAAGTGAAGCAGAAATAGGAAGAAGGTATAGAACAGTATTAGAAGAGAAACTTAAAAGTGATAAAAGAAAAAATTCTTTTATCACTTTTACAAAGAAAAAAATTTGAATCTAAGAGTGAAAGGAGTAATGAAGGCGATAGAAGATGCAGTTGAAGAAACAGTATCAGAAGAAGAGAAGATCAAGAAGAAGTGGATTAGACAAGAGACACTGAAGTTAGTACAGGAGAAAAGAATGTTGAAGATAAGAAGGGATACATCAGAACAAATAGAAGAGCAATATGAAAGAAAGTGTAATGAGGTGAAAAAAGCAGTCAGAATGGATAAGATGAAATGGTTAGAAGCCCAGTGCAATAATATAGTACAGCACTATGGAGAGCGTCTGCACGGTTAGCCTAGTGGCTTTGCGCTTCGCAACCATATGTCTGGGGAAGAAGTGTCCTAGGTTCGATTCCCGTCGGAGATGTGAGGAGCTGAAGGATCTTCCTCAGCCATAGCCAAGTTAGCCGGTCTTGGGCGCGGGCAGTAGGGTTTTTTCTGCCAGTTTATCTGGTGTTTTTCATCCCGCAAGCAGGCAAACCAGCCCCGTGAACACACAGGGATACAGCCAAGAATACCTTGAGGCATAGGAGTGACCATTCTATCCTCGTATTTCGGTTATGAAATCCAAGCATGCTTGGAAGGCTGTGGGCCTTAAAGGCCTGTTAAAGCCATTGGGATAGATAGAATAGACTATGGAGAGCATAAAACTAGGGAGGTGAACAAAATGATTAGAACCATTAATAGAAGGTGGCAACCAAAACAGACAACAATTAAAGATAAAAAAGGCAAAGTATTGATGGATAAAGATAAAATTGTACAACAGTGGACAAGATACTGTAGTGAGTTATATGAAGAAAAACTAGGAAACTGGGAAACTGACTGAAGAATTGAAGCAGATATCACCACCATGTAATGAGTATGATATGGACATTTTAAGAGGAAAGGTAGAAAAAGCAATAGGATGGTTAAAACACAACAAGAGCCCAGCTAATGATAACATCACTGGAGAAATAATTAAACATGATGGTGAAAGTATGGTTACAGAAATGCACTAACTATGTAATATGGTATGGAAAGAAGGAAAAATGCCAGAGGAGTGGGTGAAATTTATATTAATGACATTATACAAGAAAGGAAATAAGCTAGAAAGTAAAAGTTATAGAACAATTGCCTTGACAAGTCATCTTGGTAAGGTGATGATGATGATATTGACAGAAACATTGAGAACACAATTGGAATCATACCTTGCAGATGAGCAAGCAGGATTTAGAAAAGATAGAACTACGATTCAACAGATTTTGACAATGCGGTTAATAGCAGAGAAAGCTAGGAGAAAAAACAAAAACACATATGCTTACTTTGTTGATTTTCAGAAGGCATTTGACAGTATCGACCAGAAAGTGACTTTAGCAGTGCTAGAATCCTATGGAATTGAAAAAAAAACTAATAGCTATATTAAAAGATGTTATGAGAATGCAGTTGCAGTAGTTAAAATAGGTAATGATTTGGGGAAAGGGTTTAAAATACTAGACAGGTGGACCCAATATCACCAAGCATTTTCATCGCACATTTAGAAAGAGCAATTGATAAAATGAAGGAAGATGCTAAATGAACATCAGTGCATGAAATGATAATTAACAATCTGAGGTTTGCAGATGACATTATTATTATTGAAGAAGGCGAAAGAGAACTACAAAAAACATTGAAACTGTTAAATGAGGAAGGGAAAAGATTTGGACTTGTTATGAATTGGAAAAAAGAAAGACAACGGTATTTGGTGAGAAGAACATGAAACAAAAGATACAAACGGATGGAATTGATATAGAAAATGCAGAACGATTGACATATTTAGGAAGTAAAATGACATATAATTTGGACTGTAAAAAAGAAATAAAGATCAGGATTGCAAAGAGAAGAACAAATCTGAAGGCCATGGATAACATCTGGAAAAGTAAAGTGATCAGCCTGCAAATAAAACTAAGAGTACTGGAAACATGCATCTTTAGCGGTGAATCTAAGGAGAACCAAAGGAGAATCTAATGCAGAAGATTATAAAATGCGAGCTGCAATTATTTGGACACATCTGCAGAATGAGTGAGGACCGGAAGATAAAGACATTCATGTTTGGTATTATGGATGGTGTAAACAGAAGAGGTAGACCATACAGAGAATGGATAGACGACATGAAGGACTGGTGTGGAATGGGTGTACAGAAACTGCAGCACTGTGCACTGGACAAAGAAAGGTGGAAGAAGATAGTGAAGGAGGCATCGGACACCAACGGGCAGTGAGCCCATGGTTCGTGATGATGATGATCATCTACAGTATAATTATCCAATTAGCCATGAGGGATGAAATATAAACTTTATGATTTGTATCCATGTTATTTTAATGTTTCCTCAGTTTCAGTAATGAACTTTGCATCCATGTTTTGATTGTTGATCGATGTTTCTTTGAACACATAATGGTTGGTAGGGTGATTAAGAAGACTACACCACTCTTCACAAACATTATTTTAAATGTGTGTGTGTGTGTGTGTGTGTGTGTGTGTGTGTGTGTGTGTGTGTGTGTGTGTGTGTGTGTGTGTGTGTGTGTGTGAGTGTGATATTCTAAGATTGGGAAGATTTGGAATTAATATAGTGCAGCTATACAAGTGACAAGTATTGAGCAAAAAACCAAGATTTCTGGAAGCTGAGAAGCCTATGGATGTGATTTGTGTCAGGTCTGGGATTTCTCTTCAGACAAGATCAGAAGAGAAGTCTGATCTTGTTTAGGGATCTGATATTATCAAAGATAAGAGGAGATGCAATGAGATATTTGTGAGAAATAAGACAGGGTTGTATTGTGGCGGCACCTCGAAGTTTACAATGTTGTCACTATCCAATTAGAGAATGAGATCAATGTTTAGAGCATTACTTTTGGAAGATCTTATGGCTTGGAAACCTTGAATATATATACAAGGTTTATTGGATGAAGAAGAGGAATCTGCTCTGTTGTTTGACATATATTTTCTAAACCAAAATCACACATGCTGACTACTTCTGGTGAGTGGAATGCATTGTCAAAGTGCATTGTGATTGCAGGGAGTGTAAATAACTTCAAAATTATATGTTGACTCCATGGAGGTTACCAGAATAATAATAATTATTATTATAGTTAAACTGCAAAGCTATAATACCATCCACTACCATTGTTTTTTGTCCATTTCACTTTTTAGCAAGAAAAGATTTGTGATATAAAAATTTCCAATATGATGTATAAATGTGCTCAAAATAAATTATAGAAAATTGTGAAAATGCATATGAATATCAAAGTTGTGTTAAGCCTTAGTGATGCAAGACTTATGGACATATTTGTGTAAATTTTCTCTTACTAAAACTGTTGGTGGGAAAAGTACATATGACTATTTTTCATATCCTTTTTCAGTATCTACTACTTGGGTCAGGAGCATATGATTCTCTCTCTCTCTCTTGCTCTCTCACACACACACACACACACACACACACACACACACACACACACACACACACACACACACACACACACACACACACACACACACACACACACACACACACAAAACACTTAACTTGGAAGCAAAATTAACATCTCATTCACAAATACTTTATCCTGATGAAACAGAGAGTAACAAAAGAGTTAAAAAGAAAACAAAAGATTCATGGGTTTGGAGGAAAACAGGTAGGTTATGATGAAGACAGTTCAAGGTGGAAAGAGGAGTTACAGCTAAGAGTGATATAGATTGGACAGGTTACAAGCCCAATATGAACTATAAAATGCCAGGTGTATTAGAAACACTCCTAGCATTTTACTATTAGAAATGAATTGTTTGCTGATGATGCTGAATTAAGAAAAGCAGTGTATTGTACAAGAGGATTTGAATAGGCTGATAAATTGGGCTAAAGAATGGGAATATTACTTCAACATATGTTATTATTATTGTTATACAGTATCTTCATGGAGTCAGAAAATTCATTAAGAGAGATCCATTTGCACACTAGCCATTATTCACATACTCGCTATCTATCAAACCTCTCCTTAAAACTCATTCACTGATGAAGCACTTAAAACCACATCCAGTAACCCATTCCGTCCACTCACCACCCTCCAAGCAAAAAATCTAGTCGGAACTCTCTTACTAACCACACTCTTACACAGTTTCCATGGGTGACTCCTCATTCTTTCCATTCTTGCCATATACTGAAAAATCTTCATTGTGAATTCTATAAACCTCCTATAATAACTTTTAAATCCTTCTATCATGCCTCTTGTTTTTTGCCTATCAGCTAGTTTTTGAAGCCCACAGACCGATCCATTCTCATAGGAAGCATTCCATAGACCTGACAAGTTTGATCACTCATCTTATTAGAGCCTTATATAGGGGAAAAATAACTTCTCTATCCCAGCTTGTTAGTGTTCTTCAACAACCATGTAATCTGATGTGCTGTTTTTACTACCTTTGCAATATGCCCTCTAAACTTCATCTCCCTGTCCACAATCACACCCAAGTCCCTTGCCTCATCAATTTCCTGCAGTTTATTTCCATCAATATAGTACACAGCTTCTGATCTCTTTCCAAAGTGTATCACCTTACACTTGGCCACATTAAACTGGCAGCCATTTACTTTTTTTTTGCCCATTTGCCCATATTGTTAATTGATTTAGGTCTTATGTAGGATCTCTGCATCATCTTCATTTATCATTGCTCTTCCCAGTTTAGCTTCAACTGATTAGTTCCTGTTAAATCATTTCCTATATTATTCATGTACAAATTAAACAACAAAATATCAAGTACTGAGTCCTCTGATACACCACTGTCATCTACCTTCTCCTGGACTCAACTTATCCATAAACCACTCTTTGATATCTGTTCATTAGCTATCCTCTAATCCAGGGGTCTCCAAACTATGGCCCGCAGGTCACATGCGACCCACGATATGATTTTATCCGGCCTGCCAATTGGACTAATTTTTCAATAAGAATCCGCAAAAAAACACAGGGTGTTGATAGATTTCAAATGCATTAATTAAAATTGTGTTCAAAATATATTCTTGAATAGCAAAAAGTAACCATAATCCAAGTTACGGTCTTTCTGACTAAAAGGTCGGTTAAAATGGACTAATGAAGAAAAAAAAATTTGAATTTTACAAAATTTTACAAGCAAATTTGAAGAAATTTGCTTGTAAATTTATCTCTATTTTTGGGACAATGTATCTTTGCAAACAAACTTTTCCCCGAATGAAATATATCAAGTCAAAATACAGGGCAAATTTATCTGATGAACATTTGAAATCTCTACTTGTAATTAGCACTTCAAAATTTGAACCTGAGTTTAATAAGATTTTAAAAACACAAACACAGTTACATCATTCACATTAATGGTTTTATTATAATTTGTGATAAAAATATGAGAATTTGCTGGTAGTGTTCGTTGTCATTAATATATGATAATTTAATCTCACATACTCTGTAATCAGTTTTTATCTGCTTTCAATAAAACTCATATATCTAGTTCTAGAGTTTTTTTTTACTACAGCCCGCTGAACAGTGCTGAAGTACCCAATGTGGCCCTCATGACGAAAAGTTTGGAGACCACTGCTCTAATTCAAACTACTGGATTCATATTCACTCATCCCCATTTGCTCCAATTTATGGAACAGAAGTGTATGTGGAATCCTGTCAAATGCTTTTGCAAAGTCTAGCAATATTACTGAGTAGCTATTTCCCTTATCTAACTCCATTGTCACTTGATTATAAAAAGTAAGTAAATTACTAAAGCAAGATCTACCCTTCACAAAACCAAGTTGTCTTTTATTATATTCCTGTCCACCCAGTCCTGAATTCTGTCTTTTACCAAATTTTTTCAATACTTTAGCCACTACTCCTGAGATGCTGATAGGCATATGATTTGCTTCTTTTGTCTTGGAGCTTCCTTTTTGCAATGGAACTATTTTGTTGCTCTCTTTCCACTCCACTGGCACCTTCTCGGTACTGAAGCTTAAATTAAGCAGTTTGGTCAGAGTAGCTGATAAATCCCTTGCACATTCTTGTAATACACAAATGGATATGCCATCTAATCCCATGGCTGTGTGTGCATTGAGGTTCTGCTATATTTTAAGCACCTCTTCTTCAATCTCTGTTCTCCCACTAGTCAGTGTCACATCTGGCATTGCAACATCAACATCTAGATGGCACATCCTCCTTCAAAATTCCCACTCAGTAATTCAGATATCTGGTTTGCTTCTGTCACCTCCTCACCAGTACTTTTTAGTCATCCTTCTATAGTTATTTCTCCTTTTATTTGCCATATATCAAAAACACTCTTTAGGATTTCTTTTGACCTCATCAGCTAGTTATTTCACATAATTAATTAGCTTTGGCCTTCTTTACCACACAGGTCAACTCTCTCTTTCCTGCACATAACATTGCTCATGGGCATGCTGATCACCTTTTTCTTTATAATCCTTCCACAACTTTTCTCTTTGTCTGCAACTTTTGCTTAATGAAGTTATTCATCCATCTAATTTCTACCTGATTTATCCTGCTAACTCTGGGTATACATTCTGATTCTGCTTTCTTCAAACACACCTTGACCATCTCCCAAACACCACGAACATCTCTCCCTCCAAATTCTTATGTCATGTCACTGTTGAAAGCTGACTCCTCATCTTGTCATAATTCACCTTATCTCAGTTTGTCACTGATTACCAAATGTAAGTCATGTACTTTGGCCAGTGGACAAAGCAAGAGAAGTGTAGCTCTTCCTCTAATAGTATTTTATCATGTAGATCTGAGCACTGGTCATATATGCAATAAGGAAACATTGCAGAGAATGGAGAGGTATTTAACTAAGACTGTCTCAGGACATGAATACTGATTATAAGGACAGACTTAAGGTATCTCGTCTGCAAAGCTTTGTAGACAGAGGAGAAGAGGTAATATGACTGAGACATATAGGTTGGTGAGAGTAGCCTATCAGGGAATTATTGCACATTCCTGAAACATGTACAAAGATTATATGAGTAAGAATGTGAAAAGGACATTTTTCACATGATGATTGGTGAATGAATGTAATGCATTTCCAGATTGGGATGCTGTGGATGATGAATGTTTACTTTTGAAAGTAAAGCAGTGGTTTTAATCTTCTTCTAATTTTAATCTAATGCCTTTTATTTCCTTATAGGGAGTAGGTGAGGCCTTTTAACCCTATCTAGCTTTTGGAGACTGAGTGAACAGTTCAGTCTCCACTGAACTGTTCACTCAGTCTCCAAAATTGGCGAATTTAAGAAAATCAGGCCAATTAAGAAAATTGGCCTGATTTTCTTAAATTCAAGATTTTAAGAAACTCGGGAACTAGTTGAAGAAAAGGCTTACAAAAAGTTCCTCCAGTCAGCATCTAGATTTGAACTTAAGTCCATCTTCACGCAGTTTTGCAGAGTGGTGAATGAGTGGAATAGAATTCCAGAATTAGTTTTGACTTTTCTGACGGTAAATGAGTTTAAGGGGAGGTATGATAGGTTTTGTGTGTAATAGCTAGTTTGGGTCTTGTAGGAAGAGTTTGCAGACTCCATGGAGATACCATATAATAACAATAATATAGAGAAATAAAATTTTTTGCATTGACTATACTGTATAAATCAGAGGGCCTGGTCAGAAGATCAAATTACAGATGATTGGAGTAGAGCTCACATAGTTTCCAGCTATAAAAAAAGGGAATAATGCTGAATGTGAGAATCAAAGAGGAATTTCTCTACTAGTGTTCCAGGTATGATTTATGCATGCATTCTTGAAAAGAGGTTGAAAAAAATAGTGGAAAACTTGGAGAAGTACAAGTTGAGTTCAGGCTAAATAGATATTGTCAAGATCTGATTTTCACTTTACAACAAACAGTTTTGAAATCATTGGAATATAACAAGGATCTGTACTTAAGTTTTATACATCTAAAAAAGGTATATAACAAGGTGCTCCAAAGAAAAGCTTTTTAAAACACTATGATTATATGAGATAATGGAATATTATACATAGTCTATATTAAGGTGTGAGTCAGTGATTAGCATCAAAGGAAATATAAGAAGATGGTTTGATGTAAAATGAGGTAAGAAAAGGGTATGTATTATCTCCACTCTTATTCATCATCTATATGGATCACATTATGAAAGAAAGTGGCATTTAATCTGATATTAGAATCACAGATATAAAACTTGGTTCTTTGCTTTATGGAGATGATGTTGTACTCCTGAATCTTCACTAACTAAATTGAATAACAGCTGTAATGATTGGTATGAAAATCAGCAGAAAAAGATCAAAACTATGAAAATAAGCAGGAATGTAGAAAACTTCAGCTGCATGCTCAATGGATAGCCTATAGAACAAGTAAAATATTTCGCATATTTAGGCACAGCTTTTAGTGAAGATAGTAAATTAAATTTGGAAATAGAGAACAGAATAAGCAAAGCTGGTATGATTGCAAGCCAATTTGAATAAATTTATATGAAATAAGAGAGAAATTAGCCAAAACACTAAACTAGTAGTACACAAGACAGTGTTCAAACAGTTTTAAGTTAGGGATTTGAGAGTTGGGTTAGAAATAAAGCATATTATTACATAAACACCTCCAGGAAGTTCAAAGACTCATCGAAGGAGGATACCTGCTCTACAGCTCCCCATCTCCGCCACTCCACTAAATGCAACTATCTTCATCTACACCACCGTCATCTACCGCTGACTACCACCACTATTTTCACAAATCACAAACCTCCATGCCAATGGCAGGATTCGAACCCACAGCCTTTTGGCTTTAGAGACGACAGATATGACAGTTTTGAGAAGGGGGGGGTGAACAGATTGCAGCAATCACATAATCATATTAAAAATGAAGTTATTGGAAAGGAACTTGACATTGTTAGCATTCAAGAAGGTAATCAAGAATCTAACACCTTAGATTAGCCCTGCTCACAGGGCTAATCTAAGGTGTTATGGCCACTTAAACAGAATGGGAGAGGCAAGTTTAGCAAAATAGGTGTTTGATGCCAAGATGTCAGGAGAGAGAGAGATCCTGAGAAAGACCAAGGTGCAGGTGGATTGATTCAGTCAGAAGCGCCTTAGAAGAACAAAATAATAGTTATGACATATTGGAGTGCTGATAAGTGATAGACTGATTTGGAGGAAAATTGTTGATAGGAGATTAATAATAATGTAAATTAATGTAAACTTAGTGAAGATGGCAAATTAAATTTGGAAATAGACAACAGAATAATAAGGTGGTACAACACCAGGGCAACTCCTTGCAAAGGTGGAGCAAGATACCAACACTCGTATCTCAGTATCTCCCATAATGCAAAACACATCTCCTTGCGGATATGTCTAATGTTATGCATTAAGGGAAGGGCCACTACCCAGACTAGTTTCGACCTTTATTGAGGTCTCTTCAGTGGAAGCCAGGTCCAAGTGGAGATACCAGACAGAAGCATTAGCAAGGTCATCTCTACCTATAGAAGTTGCCAAATGGTGTGCCACCCTTTTTTAATAAACTAAATTTATTATACTCCAACCAAGTGAAAAATAAACTTTCAAAGGGACATTATGTTTTACATTGACTTATTTACTACAACAACAAGGTGACAATAGCATCGGTTACATGGTACTCTATGTCCATCTCCCTTGTTGCATCTCTCAACTTTTCCCAGTTGGTAACTAAATTGGAGTGGATAATAGATATTAGATTAGAGTTGGATCAGTGATTAATTGTCAAATAATATATGCATGTTAGGAACATGGTATCTTAAAAAAGGAAAGTCAGAGTGGTGGTGCAGTGGTCTGTTTTGAGGACATTATTGTTTAACTTGTATATTATTAATGATATTGGGATGGGTTTAACTGGCAATGTGTGGCTGTTTACAAATGATACAAAATAGAGGAGAACAATGACAAGTCAAGCAGATGTTGTGACTTTACAGGAAGTGCTGAAGATTTTGAAGGAGATAAGAGATCCAAAAGAAGTGATAGAGAGGGATCTGAAGTTTAGGTGTCACATTTCTCGAGTTGTGCTGTCATCACATCAGATTATAGTAACAATTTGATCATTTTGGCAGGACCTTGATATGCAGAATGTAGAGGTAAAGTGGTTTTATTGTTCCATTGTATACCACCTTAATCAGGCTGCATATGAATTATTATGTGCATAAACTGGTTTTTTCATGGGGGATAAAGATTATTAGAAAGGGGCCAGAAAAGCTTGACTAAGGCAGTTTCTGATCCTTGAAATGTTGGTATGAAGATAGATTGAGGGAATGCCATTTGCAGAGCTTAAATTAAATATACATATACTAATAAAAAGCAGAAATCTTCAGTTCATGTTACTGGTTCTTATGGAATCTAATAGTGTGCTATCCTCTATGTGAAATCCTATCCTTTTCCCTGAGCCATATGGCTTGTGGGGGGGGTTGCTATATGCTACCATACAGTTCAATGGGCGAAAGGATCTATATAAGATGAATGGTTTGCATTTGAATGGATTCAGTGTAAGGAGACTTGAAAAAGTGTTGTTGAATGAAGTGGATGTCCAGAATCAGGGAAACTAGATTTATTAAGGAGGGGGAGAGTAGATATACAGACCTTAGAGAGGCAGTTGAGTGTATGAATGAGTATAATATGCCCGAGCGAATAAGAAGGACAACAAATAAGAATGGGATAGTTAGTATAAGGCATCAAGGTAGGGCTTCTGCAATTCATGTATACTAATGCTAGGAGTATTAGGAACATGAAGGAAGAATTTTTGCCTCGGTTGACACTTCCAAACCACAGGTTATTGGCATTAGTGAAACATGGCTGACTGAAGATGATATAGCTAGCAGGAATGAATGTGAGGGGTATAGTGTGTTCAGGAGTGACAGGGAGAATAAAATGGGGGAGGAGTATTATTGATGATAGCTGATGAGCTGCAGCCAAGGAGAATAGAAGTTGAATTGCAGGATAGAGAAAAGAACACATTTGAGGCCATTTGGTGTGAGATTGAGGCTAGCAGAACAAAATATACAATTGGGTGCTGCTATAGACCAGGTGATGGAATAGATGGTGGAGATAGTATGCATAAGCAAATAGAAGAAATGAGTGGAAGGAGGGTAATTATTATGGGAGATTT
Source organism: Typopeltis vanoorti (assembly GCF_054136105.1). Lineage (NCBI taxonomy): Eukaryota > Metazoa > Arthropoda > Arachnida > Uropygi > Thelyphonidae > Typopeltis > Typopeltis vanoorti. Next base: position 43,213,528 of record NC_143569.1, read on the forward strand.
CAACTATGGTAACATTGATTGGAAAGAGGAGAGGACACATGGGAGGAAGGAATTGGATTTTATGTGGTTATTAAGGGATAACTATCTGCGACAGCATGTAATGGAAAATACCAGCGGTCAGAGAGTTCTTGACCTAGTAATTGCATCTGAGGTCATATTCATTATATGACAATGTGGTCATATAATGAATATGACCACATTGCCACCAATTGGTGAGAGTGATCACAGGATCTTGACTTGGGAGGTGACTAAAGATGTGGAATTTACAATTAAGATGGTACATGTGGAATTATCGGGCTGGTAAGTAGGACAAGCTTAGGAGTTTGATTGGTTCAGTGCCATGGCATGTAAAACTGCAAGGGCTGGATGTTGATAGTGCATGGGAGGCAGTTAAGAAGTGTTTGCAGGAGGCAATGGCTGACTGTATACCTAGAGTCCAAATAATAAATCAAGTAGGGATTAAATGGATGAATAACACCATTAAGCTTGAGCAGCAAAAAAAGAAAAAACTGTGGGGGGAATTTAAGGAGAAAGGTGACCTGCAGGCACATGAACGGTATAAAGCACAGGCCAGAAGGGTGAAGAGTGTGGTAAGAAAAGTAAAAGCGGATTATGAAAGAACATTAGCCATGCAGGCTAAAGAGAATCCCAAACAGTTTTTTTCGATATGTTGCATGTAAAAGAAAAAATGCATACGGCAGATTGATTTTAAAGAATGCCAATGGTAGGAAGGTAACTGAATCAGTTGATATAGTAGAATTACTGAGTGAGCAATTTGCAAGAGTACTATTATTGTTATTACCCAATATCTCATGGAGTCGAAGACTCATCTGGGAGGTCCTTTTATCACACACACACACATATCATACCGTGTCTTAAATACACTCAAACTCCTTGCAGACATCACACGCTCAGGCAAGGCATTCCAATCATTCACAACTCTGGATGAAAAAAAAAAACCTGCCTCTCACTCCCCTACTCACACCCTCTTTATACAGTTTTCAGGGATGACCTCTGGTTCTCCATTGATCTCCCACTATTTTCTGTAGAACTTCTCCACCACTGATCCTATAACAACCCCTTACAAACTTGTAGGTTTCTATCATATCTCCCCCTCTTCCTCCTGTCCACCAGACTCTGTAAATTACATCTTCTCAATCTTTCCTCATACGACATTCCAGAGGTCAGAAACTACATTAGTCAGTCGCCTTTGGACCCTTTCCAACATCTCTTCATCCTTCTGAAAACCCGGTGACCAAATCTGGGCACAATAGGCCATGTGTGGCCTAATCAAAGCCTTATACAGTGGAACAAGAATCTCCCTACTTCTACACGTCAGTGTCCTCCACATCATTACCAGAAGCCTCTGTGTTGTCTTCACAATTTTGGCGATGTGTCCCCTAAATTTTAGATCCTTATCGAACATCACCCCCAGATCTCTTATTTCCTCCACCTCCAACAATATATTCTCACCAAGCATAAATTCTGCATCCCATCTTTGTTTTCCAAATTTTAAAACCTTACATTTTGCAACACTGAACTCACATCCCGATTTCCGTGCCCAGTCACTCAATTTATTCAAGTCTTCTTGTAAGGCCACAACATCTTCACTACTCTTTATGGTTCTTCTCAACTTTGCATCATCTGCAAACAACTGAATATCTCCATTTAAATCTTCACCAATCATTAATATACAAGTTAAACAGTAATCGCCCTAAAACAGATCCCTGAGGCACTCCACTAGTGACTTTCCTTTTCCTGGATATCGAACTCCCATACACAACTTGTTGATATCTATCAGATAACCAGTCTCCAATCCAATGCACTAATCTAATATCCAACCCCATCTGCTCTAGTTTGACTGTCAACTTATCATGAGGTACTCTATCAAAAGCCTTTGTGAAATCCAAGTATATCTTCCAGGTTGATAACTATTTGGACATTGCAGAAATGGAAGAACCAACAGCTTATACGGGAATTGTGGTGAATGAAGTGGAGGTGAATAATCTATTACATGTCAATTCATCTGTGGGATTGAATGGTATACCAGCTCATGTCTTATGAGAAGCAAATAAAGAATTGTCAGAGCCTTTGACCATTTTGTTTAATTTGAGTCTCGGGTCTGGTTTATCCCAAAGGGGCGGAAAGGGGGGAAAATAGTTCCACTGCATAAAGGAGGTTTCAAGACTGCTGTTGAAAATTACTGGCCGATCGGCATATCAGGAATTGTTGTCAAGGTCTTGGAGAAAATAGTCAAGAGGAAAATACAAGATTGGATAGATGAAAATGGGATACTCTATGGGGGACAGCATGGTTTTGTGAAGGTAGATCATGCCTCAGTAACTTGCTCACGTTCTGTAACACAGTGATGGCTGAACTGGATAAGGGTAACGGATTTACAGTGATTCTACTGGACCTTGCTAAAGCCTTTGATAGGATACCACATGGAATTCTAATCAGTAAACTGCAGCATATGAGAATGGATATAGGGTTGGTGAGATGGATAGAAGGATGATTGATAGAGAGATATCAGAGAGTGATTTATTCAGGAGTAGAGTCCAAAAGACGGCCTGTGACTAGTGGTGTGCCGCAGGGTTCTGTTCTTGGACCACTACTGTTTAATTTGTTCATTAATGATATAGGAAAGGATCTGAGAGGAACTGTGCATCTGTTTGCAGATGATGCAAAGTTGGGTAGAGCAATAGTGAATGCTCAGGATGTCAAAATTTTGCAAGATGATTTGGATGGTTTGGAGGACTGGGATAAGGAGAATGGATGTCAATTTAATGTGGAAAAATGTAAGGTTTTGCATTTTGGGGTGAAAAGATTAGCAGCAGTCACTGCTGCTAATCTTTTCACCCCAAAATGCAAAAAAAATTTCACCCCAAAATGCAAATGCAAAATGCAAAATGAAGAAAGACTGGTGCCCAGATATGGGCACCAGTCTTTCTTCTTGATGGGGAGGAGGTGGAGAGGATCCAGAGACGAGTGACCAAGATAATAGCAGGACTATGGAATGAACCTTATGAGAACAGGTTGAAGATTTGTGGGCTACAGAAATTGGTTGATAGGTTGGAAAAGTGGTCATATGATTGAGACATTCATATTACTGAAGGGTTTCTATAAGATTAATTCAGAAGATATTTTTGAGAATAGGACTGGTAGTGGGAGGACTAGGGGCCATCCATGGAAGCTCGGTAAGAGTGTGGTTAGCAAGGGTGTTAGAGCTAGATATTTTACTTGGAGAGTGGTAAATGAGTGGAATAAGCTGCCAGAGTCTGTTGTGGGTGCCATGACTGTAAATGAGTTCAAGGTGAAGTATGATAGATACTGTGTGAATGTTGAATAGTTGTTCTTGACATGATGTTGGTCCTCCCTCAATGAGTCTTAGGACTTCTTGGAGCTGCCCGTAATAATAATAATAATAGTAGGGAAATGATTATGAGCAAGGTGATTTCCCATTGCCTTCCTTGCCATAGTATATTTTATGACTATCTCCATGTGTATGTTCACTAGACCGGTTTGCCTGTTTTGAGGGATGAAAAATCCGAGTTACTGGGGGGGGAACCCTCTGCCTCTCTATGAGACAGGTTAACTCACCTTTAGTCGAAAGAGATCAGATAAAGGTTCCTCACGTCACTGACAGGAATCGAACCCAGGTCTTTCTGACCAAAGGGCTTCGTCTATACCGACTGAGCTACAGGGGCTCTCTATGTGAAATAGCAACTTAAATTATGCATTGTAAACTTACATCACTATTCAGTTTGCTTAAATGTAATATATTATTATTGGTTCACCCTGAATGTGTCAGAGTCACTATTGATGAAATATTAGTTTAATAGTTAAAATTATGGTTTCCTTTTATACAGTATCTGATCAAAAGTATCCGGACACCTACTCGAAACTGTAATCAGACTTTCCCTGTGACGCACTTTCCAGTAATGAATATTAATATGGGGTGGATCCACCCTTTACTTCTATGACAGCTCTAACTCTGCTGAGGAGACTTTTTACTAGGTGTAGGAACATTTTAATGGCATCCCATTCTTCCTGAAGAGCTGTAGCCAGAGCAGTTCATGATGTGGGTTGTTGGGGTCTGAAGCGAAGTTGGCTTTCTAATTCATCCTAAAGGTGTTCTGTGGTATTCAGGTCAGTGCTCTGGGCCGGCCAATCCATTTCTGGAATGTTATTGTCCACAAACCTTCCCTCACAGACCTTGCTTTATGGCAGGTAGCATTTTTATGCTGGTACAGACAGCAGTCATCATCGAATTGATCTTCTACCATAGACATTAGGCAACAGGTCAAAATGTCCTTGTACCCTTCTGCATTTAGATTTCTGTGTAGTGTTATGAGAGAGCTAAGTCCATTCCATGAAAAACACCCCACACTATAATGTCACCTCCTCCAAATTTCACTGTTGGCAATACACAAGCTTGCAGGAATCATTCTCCATGCTTTCATCACACCCAGACCCTCCCATCGGACTGCCACATGGTAAAGTGTGATTCATCACTCCAAATTACATATTTCCAGTTGTCCGCTGTCCAGTGGCTTTGCTCTTTACACCACTGCAGGCGGCACTTAGCATTCACAGGAGAAATGTTTGGTTTATGGGCAACAGCTTGACCATGGAACTCCATTCTCTTAACTCTTGACACACAGCAACTCCTGGGTGATTGTTTTACTCAGTGTCTGGTGATTTTCACGAACCACCTTCTTCAATGCTTGATGGCCCCTGTCTGTCATTAAGTGTGGCCTACCTGACTATGGTTTTGTTGTGGTTGTGCCTTCACTTTTCCACTTCACAATCACGTCACCAACTGTTGACTTCAGCAACTTGAGGAGGGTTGAAATGTCTCTGACAGATTTCTTACTGATGTGGCAACCAATAACTAATCCACATTTGAAGTCACCGAGCCCCCTTGACCTACCCATTCTGCTCGTACTTCTCACTGAACAACACACAGCTCAATACCTCATTTTATACCAGTAAGTGAAGTCGTAGTAACATCTAGATGTCAGTTTACGAATTACAGAGGGGGGTGTCCGGATACTTTTGATCAGATAGTGTATATGGTATTAAACTGCTGTGTAGACTGTAGCATACACATCACTCTTAAATCCTAATTTCACGCAAAAGACACACTGGCTGAGAATTCACACAGTTTACAGACATATTGTACTATCCTCAAAACCTTAGTTACCTTGGCTGTAATTCAACTTAACCAAAGTCTTAAATCTAGATATTCTTTGTACAGGTACTACAATTAGTTAACTAAAGTGGTGATGATATTGTGAAATACTAACTCCTGGTATAGTTTAATCTGAAAAATAGTATGTGTCATTTATGTAATCATACTTCATATTACTATTTTTTTTTTTTAACATTTCATTGTTAAATATCAAAATAGTGGTGATAGTGGTAGTTTCAGTCATTTCTGACCCTAGGTGACTCTGTTGACATTGCCCACAAAGTGTTCTTGGTGAGATTTTTTATAGGGTAGTTCACCATTGTCTCCCCCCCCCCCAATTTTATCTGTGCCCAGGACCTGCATATGGCTGGGACGTATTCATGACTGTAATCCATGTGTGTTCTTGGGGACGACGACAAACCCAAGTTTCCAGGTGTGAAAAAAATCCTTACCTTCGTATGAGACTGGCTAACTCACCTTTCATTGAAAGAGATCAGATAAAGGTTAAAGGTTCCTCATGTCAATGACAGGAATTGAACCCAGGTCTTTCTGACCAAAGGGCTTCGTCTATACTGACTGAGCTATGGAGGCACCATCAAAATAGTACAAAGTAAATATTTATGTAAAACCAGTTTTATTTCTGTTGTTGTCATATGTGTATGATGCCAACTAGAAATTTTTTTGTAATTTACAGAATTGCTGAAGTGAAGTATTCCCGAGAACATGGAGTTGTTAGTTTGCATTCCAATGAAGACCACGCCATAGCTTTAGGAAGAGTTATTATGGGAATATATGCTGGACTATCTCGAGATAGAAAAGTATCTGTTAAGGATATCACTTGCAATAAGAATCAGAGACAGAATAATGATGATGATGCTGATGATGAAATAGATCCCGTGTATGCATTTACGATAGCAGGTAAGTAACACTTTGCATATTTCTTTAATAACTAGTGGAATATGTATATATTCCACATTATGAAAGAGTATGATGACAAGATGCACATTTCATATATTGTATATCCTTTCCAGTAAGTTCTAAAGAAAGTAGAGATAACATGTGGTACACAGTTATCCCTCGACTTACGTTGGGATTCCGTTCCATCAGGAAGGATGTAAGTTGGATTGGACGTAAGCCAATACATTAATTCAACAGAGTTATAAGAGTTTAGGGACTTAACAGTAATAAGTATACTGTCATTTTAATTTTTAAACCTTATTATAAAACTGTATTGTGCGTTGCTGCCACTATAAAACAGGAGAATAATCACCTGATCTTCCTCCACAATCACATCTTCATTACCTTCCTTATGTGAAGGACCAGACTTCAGCTCTTCTGATGTAACCTTTGCTTTTTTTGATGAAAATGTTCGATGTGTTTTGCTTATTCCTCTTCTTCTTTTCATCATAAATGTGTTTATAGCAAGCAAACTCATCGTGTACTTTCGTTTCTACTAATAAGTAGCATTCAACATTGGGGTCCATGTCTTTAGCCATTTTGAGAATATCGCTAACAGCAGAGAACATTTCTTCAAGACCCTCCACTGTGAGTTGTCTAACTACCCCATCTTATTTCTCTTTTTCCTCTTCCTTTTCCTCATTCTTCCTCTTCTGCAACATGTTGTTCCTCCAGTTTGACCAATTCTTTGTTGGTCAAATCTTCAGGGGCAATTCCCATGAGTTGAACTATGTCATCATCATTCACTTCGAGATTCAGGTCGTTTGCTAGGCCCACTCTTTCTTCACTCAATTTAGAAAGGTCTTCATTTTTTTCAAAACTTTTAAAATCATGCACAAACCTTTTTAATGTCTTTCCATATGCCATTCATACATTAAGAAATCACTTTGTCCCAAACTACAGCAATATTTTTAATAGCATGATAAATATTGAATGCTTTCCAGAATTGCATGAGAGTCTTGTCGTTTTCTTCATTAGCAGAAATGGCTTGTGAAAAAGTTCTCCATAGATAATAGCCTTAAACACTGCAAGACCTCCCTGATCCATCGGTTGGATCAATGAAGTAGTGTTAGGTGGGAGAAACATGACCTAGAACTTGGTGAAGATCACCAATATAAGATGGATGACCTGGAGCATTATTTAGAATTAATAAAATTTTAAATTCTACATTTTCTTTCATCTAATAGCTTTTCATTTCACTTGCATAACAGTTGATTAAGGCATCCGCAAACAATTTTTTAGTCATCCACAACTTCTTATGTCTCCACTAATGAACGGGAAGAGTATGCTTCCTAATGTTTTTGAAAGCTTGTGGATTCTCACTGCGCCATATCACAAATGGTTTCAGTTTATATCCAGTCAAATTACCCCCTAACAGAATTGTAACACGGTCTTTAAGAGCTTTGAAACCAGGCATAGATTTTAGCTTTTTGTGGATGAATTGTCTGCTAGGGCATTTTTTTCCAAAACAAGGAGGTCTCATCCATATTAAATATTTGCCGTGGCAAATAATTTTTTTCCGTAATAATTTTATCCAATTTCTTCACAAACTCCTTGGTAGTCTTCTCATTGGAACTTGCAGATTCACCATATATTTTCACATTATGCAATGCAAAATGCTGCTTGAATCTCATGAACCAACCGGAAGAAGCGTTGAATTCATAATCATAATCGGGCCCTGCCCGATTATGATTATGAATTATGCATAGAACAAGAGGCCATTGCTGGAAATTGTATGTGGAGGGTGTGAGCAGAGGAAAGAGGAGCAGGTTCTTTGCATGGAGAGTGGTTGGTGAGTGGAATGCATTGTCTGAGCGTGTTGTGAACAGTGGTGGCCCGTGAAGTTTTAAGTGGGGGTGCTGCCGAAACAAAATAATTTTAAAAAAATAATTTTTTTCCTAATTTGTAACCAATTTATTAAAAAATAAATCTGTAGATTTATTTATTAATAAAATTAAGAAAAAAAAAATTCTTTTTTTCCTAATTGGTAACCAATTTATTAATAAATAAATCTGTAGATTTATTTATTAATAAACTGGTTACTAATTAGGAAAAAAAGAATTTTTTAAAAAATTATTTTGTTCCGGCAGCACCCCCACTTAATATTTCATGGGCCGCCACTGGTTGTGAATTTAGACACATGGAATCAGTTTAAGGCACGGTTGGATTAGCATTGTGTGCAATAGTGTGTACCTCCCATGATGAGTCTCTAACTCCATGGAGGTTGTTAATAATAATAATAATAATATATATATATTGAAAACCATTTAAATTTAATTCTATTAAATATAGTAAATAAATAAATGAACATACATTGAAAACCATTTTAATTTAATTCGATTAAATATAGTAAAAATATTTATTATATTTACTATAATTTTTTATAGTAAACTAGTTTTGTCTTCTTAGAAGCCTTCATCGAGCGCATAGCATGACAAGAGAAATACAAAAATATATGTTACATAAGAAATAATGTACAAATTAACTTGCAAACGTATTTCAGACATTTGAAGACGAACGTGCCCAACAATACTATGGCATCCAGAATGACTTCTGATGTCAGCAGTACATTTGCAAGTTCATTTGTAGCTGTTGTTTCTCTTGTAATGTATATTTTTGTATTTCTCTTTTTATGTTTTGCACCCAATAATAAATAGTTTTTTCTATTTTGGTATCTCTGGGCTTCCAGTCATTAAATTTCTTTAATATATATATATATATTGAAAACTTTTAATTTAATTCTGTTAAACATCACTGGTCTGCACAGTTAGCCTAGTGGCTATGTGCTTCACAACCATATGCCTGGGGAAGGAGTGTCTTAGGTTCGATTCCTGTCGACAACATGAGGAGCTCAAGGATCTTCCTCAGCCATAGCCATGTTAGCTGGTCTTGGGTGTGGACAGCAGGTTCTCCCCCAGTTTATCTGGGGTTTTTCATCCCACAAGCAGGCAAATTGTAGATGGATGAGAAGGATAGGAAACATCACTGAGTAATTACAGAGAATATTGTAAAGGTTTATTAATGAAAATAGTACTTTTCTGTTGATAATTTCTTCAAAGTCTGGAGTAATATCATATTTGTGCATGCAATAAGCAATTCATCAATATGTAAATATGTAATTGACAACAATTTTAGGTGATAGATAATATTACTTCTAAGCCTCCATGGAGTCTGAAGACTCATCATGGTAGGTTGAGTACTCACAGACCACAATAACTATCATACCTTGATTTAAATATGTTTGGTGTTGGAGTACTCACCATTCACTCATTCATGACCCAGCAAAAAAATCTTTTCATTTCTTACTCACATGACCTATGAATAGTCCAGGAATGACCTTTTGTTCTTGCATCATCAATTATCCTATGAAATAATGAGTGTATCTGTCTAATAGACTTCTCTCACTAACTTATATGTTTCAATCATATAATCCCTCTTTCTCCTATCAACCAAGCTTCATTCAAGCTCTGAAGATCGCATCCCCCTCAAATCTGTACTCATACTCAATATTCCAAATTCCTGAGACAGTCTTAGTTATTTGCCTCTGCACACTCTCTCTCTCTCTCTTTCTCTCTCTCTCTCTCTCTCTCTCTCTCTAGTATTTCCTTATTGTCAATAGTAGGTGACCAGATCTGTACACAGAAATAAAATGTAGAATTATCACCTTATCTGTACATGTCACCTTGCATTAATAGCATCAAATTCCTAGGTAACCCTTACAACTTTTCCATATGTTTCCTGAACTTCAGCTCCCAATCCCAAGTTCCTGCAATATGATAAACTTCTCCATCTTTTCTGGCCAAAGTGCAAAACTTTGCACTTAGCAACACTGAAATGACATCTCCATTCTTCAGCTCCAAGTATTAACCTGTTCAATTCCTCTTGTAGAATCATCTCATCAGAACTCCCTGACATTGCTCTCTAATTTAGCATTGTCAGCAAACAACTGAATATTTCCTTTCCCACCCTGAACTATTTCATTGATATATAAATTAAACAACAGTGGTCCAGAACAGAACCCTGTTGGTAGCCCACTTATCACATTACTTTTTTTTTGGAACTGCACTCCCATACACAACTGACTGTGTCCTAGCAGTCGACCATCCCTGTAACCAAGCTACCAAATGATTAGATGAAGTTTATCATTAAGTTTGAGACTATTGTCTTGATTATTGGAAAATTGAAGTGGCTGGAAAAAAAGTTCAGTGTTTGTTCTCTAGAACAGTATTTTTAGATTACCTTTACCATAGTCATTATTATTATTATTACATGACACCTCCAGGGAGTCCAAAGACTCAACGAGGGAGGACACCTACTCTACATCTCTGTCTCCACCATTCAAGTCACCAACTACAACTAACTGCAACTACACGTATGACATCTACTGCTGACCACCACCACTAGTATTTTCACAGATAATCACAAACATCCATGCCCACGGCAGGATTCGAACCTGCAGCCTTTTGGCTGGAGAGCATATATGCTAACTGCTCGGCCAACTAGGCCGGGCATTAATGATTATGATTCAGGAAGAATGATTATGGAATGATAACTAATGAATGCAAATTGTTGGAAGAAAACAGAAGCAATAATTGAGTGATCGATTTGTCAGGGTAATAGCATTCAGACAGAGATAAAGTAGTTAATGATGTGATAAGGACTGATGTGAGAATAGAGGAGGGTGGAATGGAGTACTTAGGATATTACAAAATCTCAGTGCACAACTGTGAGATTAGATGGGATGTCAGTCTCTGTCTTATGAGAATTGTGCCCCTGACAAGGTTGTTTAATTTAGGTCTCAGTAGTGGCAGGTTCCCGAAAAAGTGAAAAAGAGGGCAAGAAATTTTTGTTATATAATGGAAACAAGAAGACATCATCATCAAATTCCTGCCATGTACCCTCAAGGGGTGTACTGGATATGATAGTACTACATGAAAAATTTACATCATTGCTAACTTCCTATCTACAATTTTCCTCCAAATCAGTCTGTTACTTGTCAATACTCCAACATTATCAGATCTTATATTTCTATCATCTAAGGCACTTTGCACCGTATCAATCCACCTATATCTTGGTCTTCCTCTGAGTCTTTTTCCTGCCAACCTGGAAGAGAACACTTCTTTTGCTAATCTTTCCTCTCCCATTCTGCTTAAGTGACCATTACCACCTGAGATTAGCTCTGCTAATGCATTCCTGGATGCTGACAATATCAAGTTCTTTCCTAATATCCTCATTTTTAATATGATATTGCAATTGATGCCATCTGTTCATGCCTCTAACCTTTCTCAGGACTCTCATATCTGTAGTCTCTAGTCTTTGGTAAAGTGTTTTACTTCTGACCCAGCTCTCAGATCCATAAGTTAAAACTGGTTTGAACACAGTCTTGTATACAACTAATTTAGTGTTCTGACTAATTTCTCTCTTATTCCATATGAATTTATTCAATTGACTTCCTACCATACCAGCTTTGTTGATTCTGTTTATTTCCATATTTAATTTACCATCTTCACTAAAAATCGTGCCTAAGTAGCTGAAATGTTTTACTTGTTCCACAGGTTCTCCGTTCACAATGCAATTGATATTTTTGACTGTTCTGCCTATTTTCATTGTCTTTGTCTTTTTATTGCTGACCTTCATGCCATATCCATTACAACATTTATTCAATTTAGTCAGGGAATCTTGCAGACTTGTAGCTGATTTATTTAGAAGTATAACATCGTCCACATAAAGCAAAGAGCTGACATTAACATCTCCAATTTTGATATCATGTTTAATACCACTTTCCTTCATAATGTGATCCATATAGATAATGAATAACAGAGGGGATAATGTACATCCTTGTCTCACACCAGATTTAACATTAAACCATCTTCCTGTACTTCCTTCAATTCTAACTGCTGACTTACAATTCAAATAAAGACTAAGTATTGCTTGATATAATATCCCATTGACACTATATAGCTGTAGTGTATTGAATAGCTTCTCACTTGGAACCTTGTCATATGCCTTTTCCAGATCTACAAAACTTGATTATAGATCTTTGTTACATTCCCATGCTTTCTCAACTATCTGTCGTAAAGTGAAAATCTGATCCTGACAGCCCCTATTTGGACTGAATCCAGCTTGTTCTTCACCAAGCTTCTCTTCCACAATCCTTCTCAACCGTTTCTCAAGTATATTTGCATATATCTTCTCAGGAACACTCAGTAATGAAATGCCTCTGTAATCCTCACATTCAGTTTTATTTACCTTTTTATATATGGGTACTATGAGAGGTCTATTCCAATCATCGGGAATTCGTCCCTCTGTCCAGGCCTTCTCAACTATGAAGTGAAGCAAGAAGACGAAGGTAGAAAATTAGAGACTAATCATTATCTCAGGAGAGTTGGTTAAGATATTTCAAAAGTTAGTTAAGGCCAGAATTCAGGAATAGATGGATAGGAATATGAAACTTACAGCTTCTGTCTTAGTAATTTTGCTATGTTTGTTCTTATATGATGTAATGAATGATTTCCTTATATTCTAACTTCTATTTTAATTGCTAAAACACTAACCAGGTTCATCTCCTATAGAAATGTTATTACTGATTTTAGATTCAAATATTTAACTGAGTTCAAGAATTTTAATCATTAACTGTTATAGATGAAGTCAGTAATTACTCCAAATATATCAAAATATAATTATTATTATTATTATTATTAAACAAGACCTCATGAAGTCAAAGACTCATCTAGGAGGTCCGTTTATCTCACACACATCTCATCATACCGTGTCTTAAACACATTCAAACTCCTTGCAGACACCACACTCTCAGGCAAGGCATTCCAATCACTCACAACTCTGCACGAAAAAACCTGCCTCTCACTCCCCTACTCACACCCTCTTTATACAATTTCCAGGGATGACCCCTGATCCCCCACTATTCTCTGTAGAACTTCTCCACCATTGATCCTATAACAACCCCTTACCAACTTGTAGATCTCTATCATATCTCCCCTCTTCCTTCTCTCCACTAGACTCTGCAAATTACATCTTTTCAATCTTTCCTCATACTCGACATTCCAGAGGTCAGAAACTACCTTAGTCAGTCACCTTTGGACCCTTCCAACATCTCTTTATCCTTCTGAAAACCAGGTGACCAAATCTGGGCACAATAGTCCATGTGTGGCCTAATCAAAGTCTTATACAATGGAACAAGAATCTCCCTACTTCTACACGTCAGTGTCCTCCACATCATTCCCAGAAGTCTTTGTGTTGTCTTCACAATTTTGGCGATGTGTCCTCTAAATTTTAGATCCTTATCCACTATCACCCCCAGATCTCTTATTTCCTCTACTTCCAACAATATATTCTCACCAAGCATTAATTCTGCATCCCATCTTTGTTTTCCAAATTTTAAAACCTTACATTTTGCAACATTGAACTCATATCCTCATTTGCTTGCCCAAGCACTCAATTTATTCAAGTCTTCTTGCAAGGCCACAACATCTTCACTACTCTTTATGGTTCGTCCCAACTTTGCATCATCTGCAAACAACTGAATATCTCCATCCAAATCTTTGCCAATATCATTAATAATTATAAATCAAATATTATTTACAGTAAGTATGTACATAACTCATCTAGTGAAATATATATATATATATATATATATAAGAAAAAGTCAATATATTGTAAAATAAAAATGTTAAGTCACTCACACCCACTTTCTCATTTTAAATTGTGCAGACAATTAAAGATTAATGTGCATTGAGTTCAACTAAAAATTAACAAACTCATATTCCAGATATATATAGGCCAAGATAAAGTATCATATTAATCCATTAATTGTGGGTGGGAACTATATAAAAAAAAAATTTTAAATTGCACTCTAAACAACTTCAAGTAAACCTTCAACAATTAGTTCTCTGAGTGGACTAAGCAAAGCAGATAAATTATATCAGATTTGCATGTTTAGTTAAAAGTTTATTAGTAGTCATCCATTCCATTTTAGTGCAAGAGGAGAATTTAACTGAAGAAACAATATAGTCATACCCTCCAGTAGTTAAGAGAATATTCATATAAACACTACTTCCATTTTAAATGAAGAATGAGTTCTTGCATAATATAACAGAAGTAAATATATTACGTTTCTTTTGTTCAAATCATCAATGAAAATAGTCATCAGATCACTGTATATGAGGTGATCTGATGACTATTTTCATCAGATCACCTCATATACAGATCTAATCACCTCATATAAAGATCTATACTCCCTTATCCAACATACTTGTCACTTTATCATAAAATACAATTAGATAGCTAAAACCAGACCTACTCTTCACAAATTGATGTCAGTTATCATAGTGAATCTTCATTTTATCAACCTTATAATGTATTCTATTCTTAAACAAACTCTCCACCTTAACTACAGTTGGTTTGTAATTGGAAACTGTCCTAGAATTTCTTTCACTGATGTTTCTTCAGTGGCACTATTTTGCCTTCAATCTACTACTTGGAATTCTTCCCACCAAGACTCTCTAAACAAAAAGGTCAAAGATTTATCTCATTTGCACATTCCTTTAAAATGCATGGTGAATAGTCATCTATTCATCCACACAGCCATATTAACATCTAGATATTGGGAAGTATAAAGCAAGTAAATGGAGATGGGATAGCCATATTAGCAGATTAAGAGATGAAAGATGGAAAAGAATAAGCACTGAGTGGATACTAAGAGGAGAAAAGATCATCACAGAACAAGACATGAAAGGTTGATTTGCAATGGTTTAACATGACATAGTGGATATTAGTTAAGGACCAAAACAATTGGAAAGATATGGGGATAGGTCCCATATCCTTCAGCCAATGAAAAGAGGATAAGAAGAAGAACAAGAATATAAAATTATAGAATATAATTCTGCTACCATAATCATTTACCATTGTTACCCATCTGTAATTATTATTTTCTTGCTGCCACATATAGCAGAAGCTATATCACTAATCACTTAAGATACCCTCAAAAATGCATTCATTCGCTCACATGTCCATGCCTTCTTGCTGAACTTCTCTTGTTGGTTGCATTTCTCCATTGTATTCTGTCCATCTTTTCTGAAACTACAGTATCATTTACATTATAGGGAAACTATATCATCCTTAACCAAGTCTTGTTAATGCGAATAATTTTAAGCCAAGTAACCAATGATAAAAACTCCGTATCCTTATTTCTGATGCTCCCGGCATTGGTACATGAATCCACCGTTACCCTTGAATCTTGTATTGACTGTCCCATTCAAATTTGAGATATGAATAAATACATTTAGCATTTTTTCATCATTCCTGTACACATCCACACTCACTTGCACTCCCTCAGTAGCCCCAGTTTCCCTCCCTGACTTTGTACTCTTAAACTCTCAGCGAAGAACACTTTTTGTAGGCACTCTGACTTCAAATCCATTCAAACAAAATTAACGCTTATCTATCCCCTCCCCCACACACAATGTTCATTTCTTCATCAAATTCATTCCATATGTAAACTGTGTACTATTCCTCCTACACAACTTATGAATTGACTCATTTAGAGTAGTTACTCTTATTCTCAGTTTGCTCCTGTCATATCATGGCAACAGACTTACAATCTTAACCCCTTACTCTTCTTTTTCACTTTTTCCAGTAATTGGTAGATACAAAATATTTGTACCTGCCAAAACAATAAGCTCTTTCACTTTCTCTTGTTACATTGTAACAGCATCATTAACATCTTTCATCTTCACATCTGGAAATCAAGCATAACTTTGTCATACTGTTATCGTGTACACCTCTTATCATGGAGTCACTATACCATTCCCTCTATTTTGTTATAATCTTCCTTCTCTACTCTCTCTCTCTCTTCTTGCTTTCTCTTCTCTGCTATATTCAATCTTGCCAGATGTTTTCTCCAATCACTTGAGCTTTTTTGTCCTGTGAAAGACTCTTTAAGGATGCTATCTCACTCATTATGACTGCTCTCTCTGAAACTGGCATTTTTATGTCTGTTGTCAGTAACATTTACCACTTTGCTCTCTCACTTTTGACATGACCCCCAACTTCTAGCATTCACTTCCAAATTATTTGCAGAAAGCACTGAATGGAAGGAAAGCCACAAACTAGAACAAAATGGTAAGCTATATTGGATGACTTCATGGACGATGGAGATTGTGGAATAATGAAATACAGTAGGCTAAAAGAAGTCCCATCTGAGGACAAACATCAAACAGAAGAGGTATAACTATTTTTATGGTTTAAAAATTTTAATTAGCAGAAATTTTTTTATCAATATGTTTTATTACATATACATGAACAAGCAGGTTCTTTAACTTTCACTACATAAATATTTTCTTTGTTATTTTTATTTACAGATATTTTAGTTAGATCTGTATATAGAAGCTCAATAAACAAAGTGGGACCAGCTGGAAAATGGAAGTCAGTCCTTTGTACTACTGAATATACCATGACTGATAGTAAAACCAAAGCATCTTTTGCATTGTTGAGAGGTGCTATAGATGGTAATTTACTTTATTTAATTCATTAGTAAATCAAGAATATCACTTATAATGTTTTTTTCTGTAAGAGGCTACCTCCTCCTAAAAGTACTTTTTTATCCCAACTCTACATATACATATGTGGTATATTTTGTTTCATTTTAAATAACTAGCATGGTGATCAAGCTCTTTTTCAACTGAAGATCAGTTCTTTATTGCTGCTAGGTGCTTGAATAGCAGATAATTAGGAAATTTTTAAAAAGAATTGTTCTGGAACTTTCTTTTCCTTTTCTGGGGGAATATAAGTTGTTTGTGAGAGCCAGCATAAAGGATTCACTACATTTGGGAAGAATAAATAAGAAACAGAATTAGTGATACAATCCTTCCAGCAATTCAGCAGTCACCAATGAAACGCAGACACTCTGTTGAATTGGAAATATCTGGGTTAAGTGTGCATCCTCATTTAAGGGGGAGAGGGGACTTTTCATTCTTACTATTAAGTAGGAAGTAAAAATTAAATACTGCTCAAGAATATGACTGGTAAGAGAAAATATTGTGAAAATATTATGCAGACATTCTATATATTGTCATCCTGTTTTCATTATAGAAGTATATAAGACATTTTTATTCTGTAATGAATGTGCAGTTTAGGAATCATTTCAGAAATGCTGATTTTTGCAGCATAAAGAAAATCCATACTTTTTTTTCCCTTAAGAAATTGAGGAAAAAATCATCTGTATTTAGATAGTAGTTAGTATAAGGCATTTAATGAGACCTGCTTTTTTTTGTAAATAGTTTGCTGCACAATTTAATAATCTTAGTATCCAATGTGAGTTTTCAGATTAGCAACCTCATCAACTTTTTCCTATATGTGTGTGTGTGTGTGTGTGTGTGTGGAGGAAGGAGTTAAGAAATAGCATGTATTCCACTCTCCATTCTCAGCAGTAGCCAAGATCATCCAACTTGTGATAATACACTGAGAGGTATCATCAGATGGGATATCAACAAACAAGCATACCAAATAGCTGTTCACTCAGTGCTGGCTCTAGGGTTCCTGGTGCCCCAATGAAAATTTTGAGGGCCCTTTACTTTTTTTTTTAAAATATAGTTGAAATTTAAAGGTTAAAAACTCAAAACACATATTTTTATGTAAAATTGTGCACTTTGAAAAATACTAATACTAACAACACAGCAAAAATCGCAAAACATACAAAAATGCACATAGACTAAAATTACAGATACATAAGTTGCTGATTAGTGGCTATGAGCTATTATAACTAGAGATGTACAAAAGAGAAAAATTGTACAATGATAAGAATAATTTAATTTTTAATGGAAAAAGCAATATATGAAAAAAATTAAATTATTTAAAAGTTTACTTTTCTTGATATTAGGGAAGCAAATTCATCCAGAATTACACTTGTTTCTAGTTTCTCGCAGATATCACCTTCTATTCCGATCATTGACAGTCCAACCAGTCTTTCCAGTGAAATACTAGATCTTATATATGTTTTAATTAGTTTAGTCTTGAAAATGATTGTTTGCCACTTGCTACTAAAACTGGAAGTGTCAAAAATATTCAAAGCAAAATTGTTAGATTAATAAAGATGCTATCTAAATCATTTGCATATATATATATATATATATATAGCCAGCCTGGTTCACTAAGTGGTTAATGTATCCGCTCTCCAGCCAAGAGGCTGCGCGTTCGAATCCTGCATAGGCATGAATGTTTGTGTCTTCCACCTTCATACATTCATTCACCCAAGTATAGATACACTCTCTCAATATGGATTGGGTCACCATGGAAGTAGTAGACCCAAAACCTCCTGCAATGGGAGAGACCTTCACCCTGCAGTGGATAGAAAAATAGGCCGTGCTGTTAATCATTATATATATATATATATATATTGTGCAATATTTTCAGTGAGTCTAAGCTGTATCTATCCTGTATGGTGTCCTTTAGAATTTGTATTTCATTATATAATTTGGTGGCACAAATATCCTTTTCTTCAACATCAGTCAGTGTAACTTGTAAAATCATCATAGTGTTTTCTTAAAGTGTCCTCATCCATATTAGAAATTCCTTGAAACTGGATAAAAATTGAAAAGTGACTTGTCAAAAGGTCAAACCTTTCAGCCAAAGAATTAATAATAGTATCCACAATTGGAAGAAAAAATGTAACTTTAAAGTTAGATTGTGGATCAACTGGCGCTTCATCTGAACATGCATAACAGAACAATCTTTTCTTATGTCTGCGTAATATACTGCTTTTGAACTCGGGAGAAATTTCGAAATCTAATGCTAGCTCTTTTGCCATTCAGGTATAGCATTAAAATTTTCATCTGATCTAAATTCTTCAGTAAGTAGTGATAGAAATGGGTTAGCTATCTCTGATTGGCTACCGGTGGAGATTGAACTGCCCACTCAGTCTCCAAAAAGCTAGATAGGGTTTAAAGGCCTCGCCTACTCCCTATAAGGAAATAAAAGGCATTAGCTTATTATTATTATTATTATTATAAATTCTTAAGTAAAGTCGATTACATTATTTAATAATTTTATAGATCCACTTAAGTTTGTGTTTGGATTTTTTTTTATTTATTATGTGACACCTCCAAGAAGTCCAAAGACTCATCGAGGAAGGGCATCAACTCCACAACTATCCATTTCCACCACTCAGTCCACCAACTACAGCAAAATATAACTACCACCATCATCATCTACTCCACCACCACTAATATTTTCACAGATAATCACAAACATTCATACCCACAGCGGGATTCTAATCCGCAGCCTTTTGGCTGGAGAGCGAATATGCTAACCACTCAGCCAACCAGGCCATTTTACTCACTACATTGATCCTCCACAAAATTCGTACCAGATTATAAGTGAACACAAAAATCCTTAATCTTTTAATCTTTAATTTTCAAAGTTAATGTTTTTGCTTCATATTTTGTACTATTGTTGTCAATTTGAATATTATCATAAATTTCCACAAAATAATCTAAAACTTCTCCAATATTATATCTAAGCAAATGAAGAGCATCAATCCTCACTTCCCATCGTTTAGTCAAAGCACTGAAGAAATTATAAATTTCTTGTATAGTGCTAAAAAAAATCACTGTTTCAGAATTAACTTTAGCAGCATCAGCGATCACCAAATTTAATGCATGTTTCCCTCTCATGTTCACCCTGTTATCTTATCTGAAAATTTTTAACATCTAAATTTAAATCTTTTAATTTATCTAAGAGATACATGGATAAACCTTCAGATTTTTTGAGAAATTTAGTTAGCCATCCTTTCTGTTTCTCTTTTTCCATTTCTTTTGCTGCTTTTTTTTTATTTTTTTTTTTTATCTCTGGATAATTTTTCTTTCATCTCTTCATTATGCCCAAATTTATTCTGAAGTAAAAAATCTATCGAGCAAAAAATTTGGCAAGACATAAAAAATAAATGTGAATAAAAAAATGAAAATAAACACTTAAAGAAATGCATAAATTTTTTGCTCTTTTCTGAATGCTTAGGTTAAATTTTGAATCTACTTACCTCATTGTGAATTATCTACCCATTCACTGTGTGTTTAGTAACCAACAGTTCGATGATTTATTTGCAAACAACGCATGAGGTCTCTTCCACAAAAAATGCCCAAATGTCACTTCGTAATAGAGGTTAATACACATGCACACCTCACGTCC
The DNA here is from genome assembly GCF_054136105.1 of Typopeltis vanoorti. NCBI lineage: Eukaryota > Metazoa > Arthropoda > Arachnida > Uropygi > Thelyphonidae > Typopeltis > Typopeltis vanoorti. Next base: position 43,233,875 of record NC_143569.1, read on the forward strand.
TAAGTGACGAATGCATGCTACATGTAAAAAAGAAAGTCAATAGTGTAAAGCACCCCCTGTAACATGACTTCCGGCTTGTTGAGTGCTTCTGCGATCTCTGTACTAGACATAACGAAAAACAACTTAAATTTTTTGCTAAATGTTATTAAAAGTCGCAGTATTTATTACAATATATTTAGTGAACGTCCATATTTAATAAATGCTAATATTAAAATTGTTTTTAATATTAGCATTTGAGACACATTCATAAGTGAACACATTGTTGGCTTTGCCGCATTAAGCCAACAATGTGTTCACTTATGAAAAATAAAATTATCTGAAACAGAATCGATTTGGTATTAAATGAGGATTCTTGTCATTTTAAAGTTTCTGCCTGATCCTTGATGAGAGCCAATAGTTCAAAACAGCTGTCAAGCGAGTATAACCTTAATCAAAAGAATGAGTAAAAGGTGAATATATGGATACCTTGACAGTGTGCAAATCTTCTTTTAAAGTAGTGCAAGCTAAGGCAACTATAATGCTGAAGATTGTATTCTAATAAGCTCTCTGTCAGTTTTTGAAACTCTCAAAGTTTCTCTCTCTCTCTCTCTCTCTCTCTCTCTATATATATATATATATATATAGATAGATAGATTAGATAGATAGATTATTATTATTTTTTTTTTTTTTTTTTTTTTATTGTAAACATAACAATCTTATATACAGGATTAACCGGTTTTTGGTTCTCTGCAGTCAGACAGAGAGGTTACATACTCTTGTTGAGGTATGTTACATCGAAGTCACTTATAAGGCTAATTACATTTTTTTTTTTTTTAAATAAATTAAAGCCATTAAGAGTTATTTTAACATGATAACATAAGATCTTGTTTTAACATAAGAACATAAATGTGGAAGAACATAGAAGTTACTATTGCACAATATTATCCCCCCCCCCCACCCCCCCCCCCCCCCACCCCCCCCCCCCCCCACCCCCCCCCCCCCCCACCCCCCCCCCCCCCCACCCCCCCCCCCCCCCACCCCCCCCCCCCCCCACCCCCCCCCCCCCCCACCCCCCCCCCCCCCCACCCCCCCCCCCCCCCACCCCCCCCCCCCCCCACCCCCCCCCCCCCCCACCCCCCCCCCCCCCCACCCCCCCCCCCCCCCACCCCCCCCCCCCCCCACCCCCCCCCCCCCCCACCCCCCCCCCCCCCCACCCCCCCCCCCCCCCACCCCCCCCCCCCCCCACCCCCCCCCCCCCCCACCCCCCCCCCCCCCCACCCCCCCCCCCCCCCACCCCCCCCCCCCCCCACCCCCCCCCCCCCCCACCCCCCCCCCCCCCCACCCCCCCCCCCCCCCACCCCCCCCCCCCCCCACCCCCCCCCCCCCCCACCCCCCCCCCCCCCCACCCCCCCCCCCCCCCACCCCCCCCCCCCCCCACCCCCCCCACTAGAAGAAAGGTCTGCATTAAAGAAGGCATCTTGCTCCCTGGTCAAAAGATTCCATGGCAATCAGAGACCAAATACGTTGGGGTATTACTGGACAAGAAACTCATTTTTTAGCAAACACACCAATCTCATTGGCTCCAAGACTTCCAAAGTCAATGCTCAGCTCTACCCAATGATCAACCACAAGAGAAAATTTAAACTTACAAAATAAATTACTACTTTACCGTATGGGTCATACGTCCAGTTATTACCTATTCCTCACCAGCATGGAGTTACACTTCAAGAACAAACATTTCAAAACTACAAAGAATCCAAAATATATGCCTGAGGATGATCCTGGATGCCCCATGGTTTATCAGAAATGCACAGATTCGTCAAGAAACCGTCATTCCATACATTTTCTCCCTTCTCCGCGATCTCGCAAAAAATTCATCAAGTCAAGTTCACATTGAAACCCACTGATCGTACAAGCTGTCAATTACAATGAAACAGATTACTACAAATATAAAAGACCGAAGGCTATTTTACTCCCAACTGATCATACCTAATACAACTACCCCCAGAAGGCGAGCTTAATTGTTCGCAAAACTCCCTTTCTCAAATAACTCTCATTACAGACAAAGGGGAATATGAAAAGCACTTGTTCTTCACCCATCCTGACAGTAGCGTTAATGGTTAATGGAAAATCGGGACGTTTCTCTAACTAATGATACACGTGCTTACATAAGTATTTTAAACGAAATGCAAGAAAAGGGACCGAGAACTCGATAAACGTCGAAACCAGTCTCTGTAGTGACTCCTCAAATAATGTATTTGCATTATGAAATACCGTCGGAAATCATGAGAAGCCATTATTCTCTTATATACAAGTAGATGAATGGTATTTTTAAGAAAATTGCAATGTAGAAAATTGCAAATAGTAATGTTAATTTATTGTAATTAACATTACTAAATGTTAATTACAATAAATGTAATTTATATTTCCGAGATTTCAGTATATCAAGCTGCCATCATTGGGAACACAATACAAAACTAATATGTGTCCACAAGCACTACATTCTAGTAACTAGTAACATTACTGGCTTAACGGGTGAAGCAAAAGCTTTTCATATTCCCGGCTATCTTAACAGAGACTGTGAGTGGAAAGAGTTTATGAGCTATATTGCTCGCCCTGATTGGGCTAGGAGATTAATCCTCAGTGAGGGGGTTTAGGATGGCTTTAGGTCTTTTCTGCTTAGAATAGTCCGTTGCATCATAGTCAGCGGCCAGTTTGATCAGTCTGTTAGGATGCACACTTGCCTTTGAAAAGAATTTGGTTGCTATAGTCCGCATGAAGGTGTAAATATAGGGGACCTCCGTGTCGCGGTTCAGTTGGACAGTTCGGATGAACCATGGAGCGCCCAGGATCATTCTAAGACACTTGTTCTGAATGCGTTGTAATTTAATGATATTTGAGTTTGAAGTATGGCTCCAGGCCGGTGAGGCATAAGTGAGTATTGGACGAACCATCAGTTTGTATATGAGAAGTTTGATTCTGGTGCTCAGTTTGCTGTTTCTGTTTATTAGCGGATAGAGCTGGGCTATGGTTTTGGATGTGTTTGCACAGAGAGTCTTGATATGGGAGTTGAAAGTCAGTTTACTGTCCATTACTACACCAAGGTACTTGATCTCTGTTTTCCACTGAATTTTTGTGTTAAAGAGGAGAATATCTTCTTTGGGAAGCACTGATCTTCTAGAGAATAAGACGGCTACGCTCTTCTGAGGATTCACCTGGAGACGCCATTTGGCAAAATATTGCTCTATTTGCAGTAGGTTTTCTTGCAGTTTCTTGATGGCTAGGTGAGGCTTTAATGATCTGGCCAATATCGCTGTGTCATCAGCATAAAGAGCTTTAATTGAAGATAATGGGTTGTGTGGTATATCATGCAGGTATAAGGAGAATAGGATTGGTGCTAGTAAGGACCCTTGTGGAACTCCAGCCAAGATGTGTTTCTGTGAGGACACCACTCCACTTAGTCTCACTTGCATGCGCCTATCGCAGAGGTACGTCTTTAAGAGTTGAATGATTCCGATTGGGATACCGGATGATATAAGCTTGTATAGTAAACCATAATGCCAAACCTTGTCAAATGCACTGGCTAAGTCTAGGAAGACAGCCCCAGTGCATTGGCGCCAGTTAAAACCTGTGATGATATGTTCCACCAATCTGTGTATTTGTTGTGTGGTACTATGCAACTGTCTGAAACCAAACTGCTCCTCAGGCAGGATGTTTAACAGGAGTACAGAATCTTGAAGCCTAGTAAGAATTACCTTTTCAGCAATTTTTCCAAGATTAGAAATGAGACTGATTGGTCTGTAATTCTGTGGCAGAGTGGGATCCTTTCCAGGTTTATGAATTGGAACAACGTATGCCAATTTCCAGTAGGAAGGGAAATACTTGTAGTGAAGTATGGAGTTGATTATGTTTACCAAATGAACAATAGCTTTGCGAGGTAGAAGTTTTATAACTTTGTTGGAGATGCCGTCGGGTCCAGGAGCCTTTTTATTTTTGAATTTCTGAATAATAGCATATATTTCAGCAGGTGAGGTGGGTGTGATTTGAGTAGAATGTGTGGGAGCAGACTTGAGTGAATATCTGACATTACGGTGTATCTTGTAGATATGACTAATGTCAAGGTGACTGTATGCAGGTTTGCATTGATTTTCAAGATGATTCGCTATTGCCTCAGCTTTATCAGCATCGGTGTGGATGAGACCTGAATCTGTTTGCAGAGGGGGAAGGGGTTTATTTTTGTTCTTGATCTTTCGGATAAGATTCCATACAGAGTGGCTGTCAGCGGAGATGGAGGTCAGTTTTTCCTCCCAGAGTTGAGTTCTATGAGCTGCGAGTGCATCTCTCACTGCAGAATTTAACCTATTTAAGATCCGTTTATCTTGTGGCGCCCTAGTGTTATGGTATCTTTTTCTAGCCTTATTCTTTTCCGTTATCAGATTCATAGTATCTTCAGGCAGGTGGTTGGACTTGTGGGAGGTTGCAGGGGTAGTAACTGCTGTACAGGCTGCTGTAATCTGTTCTGTTAGATTTTTGACAGCTATGTCAATTTCCTCTTTTGATTTAATGATGGGAACAGGTCCAATATATTTCGGGAGCATCTTGGAGAGCCTTTCCCAAGGAATAAATGAGTGAGGGGTGGGGATGATTTTTCAAGATTTCCTAATTTTAACCTTATTGGATTATGATCTGATGATAAATCATTGATTGTTATTAGATTGTATTGGAGTCTGATGTGCTGCAGTATGGCTATGTCCAATACATCGGCCCTACCATAGGTGTTGTGATGGGTGGGATCAGCTGGGCCTATTACGTGAAGGTTGTTGAAATCAGCATAGTTCTGTAGTATCTGTCCATTTTTGTTAGTGGAGTGGCTATTCCAGGTAGAATGCTTGGCATTTAAATCACCTGCCACAATGGTAGGCTCTCCAGTGTCAAATATGGCGTTCAAATCAGAAGGTAGTAGTGCTTTTTGTGGTGGATGGTATGCTGCAAAAATTTTTAATTTGCCTACTGAGCTCGTGAGAATCTCGATGCCAGTGATCTCAAGATTGGAGGTAGTAGGAATGTTTATGGAGTGATGAGAGATAAAATTTTTGATGAAAATTGCCGTGCCTCCACCTCTGTGGGTTGATCTGTCAGTTCTATACGACTGATATCCATAGATTTTGGGATTGTCAGCTGGTCTTAGATGCGTTTCATTTATTAGTAGAACATCTGGCCGATGTCTGTGGGCAAAATTTTGGAGTTCTAGGATCTTATTTCTTAAGCCGTTTGCATTCCAGGCTATTATCTCTAGGGCTTCTGGTTTTAATTTTTTACTGTTCATTAGTGAGCGCTGAAATTATAACTTGAGTATCTTTTAGAAATCTGTTAGTAGAACTTTGTGAAGGATTAGATCTGCTGAAATCTAATAGCATATTTGCCAGGGACGCAGTAATGATAGCTGTCATATTTGGGTGTGATGTTGACTGTTGTAGGGATGTCTGTTTAGGGCGGGTTACATCCGCATATGTCCTAGGCTGCCAGCTTAGAGTCGTTTTTTGAGGGACCTCAGTTTTCAACAGATGGGCTTCTGAGTTTTTATTCTGTACTTTAGAAGACTGTGAAGTAGCCGAGCTGATGGAAGGAGAAAATGGTCCCTTTTCAGATTTCCTGTTACGTGGATTGTACAGACATCCTCTGTAGTTGGATGTGTGAGGACCGCCACAATTGGCACATTTAGCAGGGGTAGATTTTGATTTAGAACAGGTGTTGGTTGGGTGACCAACCCCACACTTCAAACATTTAAATTCGGCCCTACACATTTTCTGGGCATGCCCAAACTTTTGACATCTATGGCATTGCCCAGTAGAAGCTCTCTTCCTTAACGGTTCTACCGAGATTTTTAATCCACAGATGGTTGTCAAGTCATATATGTGTTTATAGGTTTGACTGATCTCGATCAGCACTAATGGCATTGGAGTCTTGTCCCTCCTGGTCATCCTGCTGACCTTGATAGGTGGTAAATCACTTGAGTGCAGGTCTGTGGTGATTTCATCAGTGGAGACATCCTCAGGCACGCCTCTAATCACAACCTTCAGATTTTTTTCCGAACCGAGTGAGAAAGTATGGTACTGAATTCCTCTGGAATTTAGTTCTGCTGTTAACCTACGATAGTCTGCGACAGTTTTAGGGTGAATTTTTACACCATCTGTGATATTCTTTGCATTGTTATATGAGATCTTCAGGATGTTCATTATGCTCTTTAGAGTCATCCATTTGTTCTTCTCACACAGGATAATCGGGGGGATCTTTTCCCTTGCGGAGGTAGGTGAGTCTGGGGCAGAGCCATCTTCTTCCATGACATCTATAATTGGTGTTTCGGAGGTCACAGTTTTGCGCTTTTTGCTTGCGCGAACCTCCTGGAAATCAATGTGGTCAGTACGGGAATGATCTTCAGCCGTTGTGGTTTTTTCCGTAGAGTTGTCTTGGAGTAGTTCAAGAAGTTGAACGTCGTCCGTATCAACTTCTTGGATTTCATGAACTACTACCTTACCTGGCCATTTTGTGTGTAGCAGATTTCCAATATGCTTGAAAATAGCCAGGAGCTGTTTGAAGGTGAGTTCCTCGTACGGCAGGTCTGTGGTTGGACCCACGTTTTGTTCTGGATAACAGGACATGCTTTCCATTTCTGTCTACCGTATAGTGAAAATAGGTAGTTTCTAAAATAATAACTGATGTAATGAAACAATGGCGATGCTGATGGCAGTAGGCCTAGCGTATCGCCGTTGCTTCGGAAAAAAAGGTTAACTTACCTACTGAATTAGTTTTTATGAGCCTATACAAGAACCAAACCGGTTGACTATATCAGTAGGACTATTCACTGTCAGTAAAAATATTTGTTGAGTTCATTAAATCACATTTTATATCAAATATCAGAATAAGAGCAGAAGCCATCAACATAAACTTATAAACCAGCACTACATTCTATAAATTTTTTAGAATTTATAGAATTTTTGGGTGTGGTGGAGATTTTAGCCATTAGCTGAGAAGCTATTGTAAATGTAGTCAAGTTCAGTGGGCAGGGCATTGTTATATAAAAATAAATAAATCTGCTAATACCTTTCATTTTCCTATGAGGAATAGATGATGCAGTTTAGCCCTATCAGAACTAATTAAATTTGCCCTGTTATAGAGGATTTTTACAATCCCATACTGTTGGAAGGGGGTGAATTGGTAAATCTATCTACCAGTGTCTAGGTAAACAGGAAATGCCAAGGATCCATGAAGTCCTAATCAAAGTGTCTAGGAAAGGGAGACTTCTTGTTTTGTTTTTCTAAGGTAAAGTGGATCCTAAGATATTGTTTATTTAAATGTCTTAAAAAGGTGATGAGCGTATCCAGGCCATGTTTCCAAATGGAGAACATATCATCTACATAGCATGACTAAACAATGTCAGTGTGGAACAGTTTTTAGGCTTTCTCTTCAGTCTTCATGGTTCTTTTCTGGGGAGGAAAAAGTATGGCGCTCCATTCTATTTGTTCGTAGAATTTTCCTTGCAAACAAGTAACCAGTGTTCATAGTGAACTTAAAAACTTAAACTCGGATGAAATAACTGGAATAAATTCTGCTCGGATATGATCTCAGGCGTCTTTGAAAGAGAGATTGTTAACATCAAACTGACCATTATGTCAGTGCAAAACAATGAAAATAATACGATAACCACACTAATAAAGTTAAAGAAAAGCACAAATATTTCGTATTGAATTTAACAGACATCGTTATTGCACTTAAATGTGAGAAAACAAAAGTAATTCAAAGAACTGAAATATAAGGTAAAATAAAATAAAAGAAATCAGCTAACACCTTTTATTCCTAAAAGGTGTTAGCTGATTTTAACTCTGTTTTAACCCTATCTGCTTTTGGAGACTTGAGTGGGCAGTTCAGTCTCCACTGGTAGTCAATCAGAAATAGCTGGCCTATGACTATCACTAATTATAAGCGCCAACCGATTAATAGATGAGGAAAGTGCTGCCATCTCTTGATACCTAACCCTAAGAGAATATGTTACTGTTTGAAATAATTTGGATTCTACGGTCAATTTTCTTTAGTTTACGGGACGAAAAACCCAAGTTTCTGGGAGAAAAAACCCATTTGCTCGTGAATCATTCTGAGATCGACTAACTCGGGAACAGGTCAAAGATAAGGCTTAGACACGCTTCCTCCAGTCGCCAACTGGACTTAAACTAAAGTATCACCTGGTGTCCTAGCGTAGAGGCAGGGGAGTGCCAGTAGTGTCTGGCACCTGTATAAAAAACTTTAGTTGGCGTCCCTAAACCCCTCCCCCCAATAAAAAATCACTTTATAAAAACGTATCAGTGAGTAAAAATGAAATAAGAAATATATTAATTATAAGTTTATTGAACAAAAAGCAGAAATTACAAAAAAAATGTATAAAAAACAATAAACATATAAGAAGGGTACAAAAACAACAAAAATAATTAGGAAAAAAAATAAAGCAAATAAATAATAAAATAAATAAATAATAATAACTTACAAGTATATAAAATAGGAACCTATTAAACATTATTGTATAAAGAAATAGTTAAATAAATGTTTAAACAGAAAGAAAAATCACTTAGTGAATTGAACTTTTCTAGTTTTCATTAATGAAAATTCTCGAATAATATCATGTATATCAAGTTGATCCAAAATATCTTATTCCATTGATATAATGGAACGATTTGAAAGTCTGTCTTGTACCATTGTGGAGCGCAAGTAGTTTTTAATAATTTTAAGTTTAGAAAAGGACTGTTCCGCAGATGCTACAGATACATGCAATGACAAAAGAATCCGAAGAGCAATTGTAAAGTTTGGATAAACTTTGATTAAGTCGTTTGAATAAATATACTGAATTATCTGATATATATCGTTTTTAAAATTAGAAATAAAGGGTTGACAGTGTAAAATTTCTTCGCATAAATCGTCAAATCTGAATGATTCTCATGTGTTAATTTTTGCGTAACTTTTTACAACAAGATAATAAATATTCTTTATTTTTGAAGTACTTAACGAATACAAAAACTGAAATGAATTCATATTTTCTTTTAGAGTCTGTGTAGCTTCAGTGGATGTGGTGTTTGCACACCACGGCGCTTGGCCGCACGAAGGAAGACTTGGTTTCGAGTCTAGTCGGCGACTAGAGGAAATTTTTCCAAGCCTTTTTTCGACCGGTTCCCGAGTTAGTCGATCTCTGGCACGGGCAAGCGGGTTTTTCCTCCTGGAAACTCGGGTTTTTCGTCCCGCAAACTCAAGAAAATCGACCGTAGAACCCACATTATTTCAGACATTAAAAATATATTGTGTTAGGGATAGGGACCACTAGATGGCGGCACATTTGAGCCGTCTCTCTTCACTGTGTACTGCTTAATTAGTGATAGCCTTGGGCCATCTATCTCTGATTGGGTACCAGTGGAGATTGAACTGCCCACTCAGTCTCCAAAAGTTAGATAGGGTTAAATGGCCTCGCCTACTTCCCATATACGGGAATAAAAAGGCGTTAGCTGATTTTTTTTTTCTTATGTTCTTTTAATAAAGTAAATCTTTCCTGCAAAGATTGTAATGTTTGATCTATTATGCAGAGAAAAAAAATTACTTTAAATGAAATTTCAGGATCTACTATATTTTCATTTTCATGTTCGTAATCAAATTGTGTTGTCTTTTTACTCACCTTAGTGGTCTACTACTACATAATACAGATATGCGTCAAATTTTGCTGCAATTAATTTTAGCTTTCTACAATTTTTTAAAGTTTCATCAGACCTATAATTATTTAAAAATTGATTTAGATCATTCAATGCATCTAAAGTAAGTTGGAAATTCATAGATGAAGACTGCGGTATTTTGCTGACAAAATTCACTTGATTTAAAATATCATACCAAATCTTTGGTGCCTTTATATCCTGGTGCCTGTGTGCATCGCACACATTGCATATATGGCCGGCGCGCCCCCTGTGTAGAGGATGCAAGAGCCACTTCCACTGAGCTACACAGGCCTAAAAGAAATAATGTTAAAAAGAAAAAGCTACTTTTTTTTTTATTTACATGTACATAAGATGAGACTATCCCGAGAGAGAGAGAATCATTCCGATTCAGGTTGGGTGAATCATTCCGATTCAGGACGTGTTTCATCCAACAGGATACTGTGTTTACTATTAGCATTATGCTATGTCAGAGTAGACATTTTTAGGATTCAGGTAGTAGTAGTAGTACTGATATTCATAAATTCCTTTTTCTAAGCAGACAGGTCATTCCAGGGAATGATCTGCTAAAAATATGTCAAATTACATTCGGATGTGGTACACACCAGCTAAAGAGAACGGTGGCACTTTGTCGTTTGTAGATGGTAATAGATAAGAAATTTTGTTCATAGGAGATTATATGGTATTAAGGTGAATCTTCTTCAAAATTCTATCAGTCTCAGAATGCGCTTAGAGACAGGAAAAATATATTGGATTCGGACTCTGCGATCTAGCAAAGAATAGTTTAATGTTGGAAAGTAGGAATCAATTATCTGTTGGATTTGATGACGATCATAACCATTTAATTCATTTCAATACAATTTAATTCAATAATTCAATTCAGTTCAATTGAACGAAGGAGGGAAGGCTACCAAAAAGAAGTAACAAGGTATAAACCGAAGAGGAAAAGGTATAAAGCGAAACCTAGAAAGAAACCGAATTTTACACTTCTTTGAGCCATGAGTAATGTCTAAGCACGTCGTGACTAGTTTAAGAGAACAACAAAGGATTTATCTACCCAAACGTACATTGGCGCATCCAGGGGGGGGTCACGGGACCCTTCCCCCCAAAAAAAGAAAAAGGAAAAAAACACTAAAAAAATTTCCAAAAATCTATTCCTAATTAAAATTCTTTTTTTTTTTTTTTAAATTTATGTTGTGTCGTGTCTTCTATTTCTATGCTACTTATGAATTAGCAGTTACATAAGGTTAATACCCTATAGCGCTCGGGAATCCTAGCCGCTGTGAACGCAAGGCGAAAGAAGTACTGCTCGGGCACTACTTCGTTTGCCCGATCCAGGCCAGAGGAGATCACGGGTATCATGTATTGGCGATCACTGCAGATGCTCAGTCATAGCTCGTATGCAATGCGTAGTGTGTATTCTCAAATCGTCTACTCAACTCTCCCCCCTCCCTCCAAGATTAAATCCTGAGTGCGCCACTGCAAACGTACATGCAGTTGAAATATATCAATCTTCTTAAACTTCGCACCAATGTTATTGCAATGAAATATCACTGGTATTGAAATTTTAATGAACATTCGCATTCATATAAGCCTCGACGTGTAATGTATGTCAAGGTTGATAAGGGAAAGTGTTATGTTAAGAATTCTATAATTTAAAAATAATATTTTTATTCAGTGCAATAATAAAAAAAAAAAGGATAGTTTTGTTTGATTTATGGAAATTTAAAGTACAGTCTATAGCATGCATACTTAAAGTTATTTAAAGTATAACGATTAAGTGTGATATAATTGATCTTATGGTACTACTAGTTTATAATAATTCGAATTTAATAATAATAATAATAATAATAAGAAGAAGAATGGCCTTATCTACCAAAGTTGATAATCATAATTTTAATTCACAATGTATTTTATTTGCACCATACCTGTTTATAAGTATGTTTACTGTGTCTCTAAGTTTCTGATTAGGTCGATAAGCTTCAATTTTTTCCATGAGACGGATAAAATTCTCTACACTGTATGCCATTGGTTCAGTTTGATTCTCTGTCCATGGCTCACCGTTGTTATATTTGGCAAAACACTTAGATCCAATATACTTCCTCATAAACTCTATGTTCATAAAAGCAGTAACGTAATGTATGGTGCAGCAACCTAAAACAATATGACAAATAAAGTATTTAAATAAACACTATAAGAAGAAAATAAATACATAAAAATATATATATAAATAATAAAAATATAATCGTAAGGCCTTAAAATCTTTCACAAAAGCCTGTAGAAGTGATGTCTGCATCCATAGCGTTAGGCCGCTCAAAGAAGCAGTTTTCACTTGGAATCTAGTTGAAGAAAGAGTTAGAAATTTTTTCTAACTCTTTCTTCAACTAGAGTTAGTCGATTTCTGGCACAAGAAAGTGACTTTTTTTCACCGGAAATGCGTGTTTTTCGTGCCTTAAATTCAAGAAAATCGACACCGTAGAACCTACACTATTTCAGACAAACAATAGATATATTGTATTACAGTTAGGGACCATGGGCTGTGGCCATGGCACCCACATCCTGAAATGGGTCCCCAGGCAGGATTTTTGGCGTTCCCCCTACCTGTCGCTCAGGTTAAGGACAACGTATTGCTATACAGTCTCCATGATTTAGGATCAATAGTTTAAATGATAACACAAAACTAATATTTATTTAAAAAATTACCAATATACATAATACAAACTAATGATAATATTCAAAATTACTTCAAAGTATATTTTCTATCTTTTGTCGACGCAAATTTATCAATAATGTCAGCAAAATCAACTCGCTTAGCCAAATCATTTTCGATGTACAAAATTGCAAGGTGATTAAGTCGTTCATGGCTACTTATTAATCTTTTGGAATTCTTGAAAGCTGATAGTTCGTACTGTCTCTTGCCGCATGTTGTTTGAGATTACTTTAAGCCAAATACTAGGGTCATCACATTTTATACCGGATTTTTCAACAGGACCTGCAACTGAAGCATCAACTGTATCCTATTCTTCCATAGTTACTCCTCCTGCAGGTTTTTCACTTGCGGCCTTTTCTTCCTTTGCAAGAGGTTCACATGCAACAGTCGCTTGACTTTCGACTGTCTTATGAGTTCGATTTGACACTGATATTCTGTTTGGATTTCAATGTCACAAACATTATCACCACCTTCACTATGATCAGTACTGGGAAGTATGTCCTTTTCATTTTCAAATTTTAAAAATTTGGTTATGAATTGACGACCTCGTGATGCTTTCGATTCTCTCTCTCAGATTTCAGTTTCCTCTTTTGAGGCTCTGTTTGTACTTTGAATCAGACATTGGGAATTTATTTATTTTAATTAGATCGTCTTTGCTTGCTTGAGAGCAATTTATTTAAATGTTTTTAATATCTGAAATTTGTATGATTTGAAAAGAAATTAATAATTAAGTTTGTTTCATACAAAAAATCATAACTAAAAAAGTTTTATATTTTCTTTTACTTACTAACTAGCAAACTTTTAATTCAAATAAGACAAATTCTTCTCAAATAAAGAATTTTGTAGAAAATTTTCGGTTTCTTGAGATCAACTTAGCCAACTAAAACTATCAAATAAAGCTTTCTCTTTTATGAATAAAATAAAATTCTCTCAGCATCCGTAGCATACGCAAGTAGGCATCGGTAGGGTAGTGTGCCGGTAACGTCGGCGCGGCGTCGGCATTGAAACGACGGCGTGCATAGAAAGCGAGACGGGCAAACGAAAACCGAAAAATAAAGTAAATCCTTACGAATGGGAAGTTCAGAAGAGGAACCGAAGTCTGAAAAGATGGAAAATGGGTTGGAAACGATTGCAAAAGCTAGTAGTCCCTCTCGGCACATATTCATTCATTTTTTAAAGTTTCTCTTTGTCTTTTGCTAGTCTCACTTAACTGGCCCACCCGACAAGACAGGCCCCCCTAATTCCGGGCCCCCAGGCTAGAGCCCTTTCAGCCCTGCCCTTCTCGGGCCATGGCTGTGGAATTTGTTTACCGTCTCTTTACCAGATATCATTTATAATTAGTGATAATTTTGGGCCAGCTATTTATGATTGCTACTGGTGGAGATTGAACTTCCTCAGGGCTAAAAATAGGGATACCCCCTATAAGGAATAAAGTGTGTTTTCAGTTGCATCTGTTATTCCAAATGGAGTAAGTGGAGCTCTTTTTAACTCAGTGGTGGCCCGTACATAAGCACTGCATCCCAAGGAAAAAATGAAAAAATTAAATTTTGTTTGTGTTTATAAATGATAACAATGCTTATAACATTACATAAATGCAATACAACCTGTTAAAAGTTACAGCTTATGTTTCGACAGTGATTGAATAGTTAATCATTGGAATTGTTCGATTAACGCTTTAGATTACGAAACAAATGCACTGCGATCTAAAGCAGTGTCAGAATTATCACGTTATACCACGTTCAACCAATCGCAGCCAGACTCGCCGATATTCGTTTGTGCTTCTCATTGCACATAACTAGTGAATCTGACACTGCTCTTTAGGCAGTATATGCTTGCGCGCATTATTCTTTATTGGTGTGTGTTCGTGGTGAGGGTGAACTATTTTTTGCAAATCTCATTTTATTCTGTTAAAATAACATATAATTATTTATTTTTTTATAGATACAGGGCTGAATTATGACGAGTGTCACTGTTGAAAATATGAAAAGAATTATGACGTCTATTCTTTCAATTATCGTTACATGTACAAGTGGCAGTGACAGCTAAGAGGAAGGCAAAGCAGAAGTGGGATGAGTCAAGAGTGGAAGAGGACAGAGAGGTGTACAAAGAGAGAAAGCAAGAAGCCAAGAGAGTTGTGGCACAGGCGAAGGCCATGGCATATCAAGATCTGTATGATCAATTAGAAACAAAGGAAGGACAGAGAAAAATTTACCAACTAGCGAAATGTAGAAATAAAGCAGCTAAGGACATCTTACATGTGAGGCAGATCAAAGATGCTGAAGGAAGAGTATTATGGAGGGATGTGGACTTAAGAAACAGATGGAAAATATACTTTGAGGGACTTCTGAATGAGGAAAATGCAAGGACTCACAGAGGAGATGAGCAGCCTTCTGAGGGGATGGTGCAGAACATCAGTAGAATGGAAGTGACGGAGGCCATGAAGAGGATGAGGAATGGAAAAGCGGTGGGCCCTGACAGAATTCCAGTGGAGGCATGGAAGGCACTGGGGGAAGAGGGAATTGACCTGCTGTGGGACCTGTTCATGAAAGTTTGCCAACAGGAAAATATACCCGAGGAATGGAGGGAGAGTACTCTTGTTCCCATCTACAAGGGTAAAGGGGATGCACAAGACTGTAAAAATTACAGAGGAATAAAGTTGATGTCCCACACAATGAAGATCCTAGAAAGGGTTCTTGATGGTAGATTGAGTGAGGAGGTGGAGATTGCAAAGGAACAATTTGGCTTCATGCCTGGTAGATCAACAACAGATGCTATCTTTGGGTTACGACAGATGATGGAAAAATATCGAGAGAAACAAAGGGAGCTACATCTGGTATTTATTGATCTGGAGAAAGCATACGATAGAGTGCCAAGGCAAGAAGTCTGGAGGTGTCTGAGGGAGAAGAAGGTGCCGGAGAAATATGTCATGTTGGTGCACGAAATGTACAGAAATGTGAAGACAAGTGTTCGGACCTGTTTGGGACAGACAGAAAGTTTTCAAGTAACAGTTGGCTTGCATCAAGGGTCAGCATTAAGTCCGTTTCTGTTTAATATTGTGATGGAGGTGGTAACAGAGGAGGTGAGAGAAGATGCACCTTGGACAATGCTGTATGCAGATGACATCTTGCTGTGTGTAGATTCAAGAGAAGAAGCGGAAACTAAACTGGAAAGATGGAGAAAAATACTGGAAGAGAGAGGTATGAGACTGAGCAGAAGTAAGACAGAGTATATGTGTTGCGCAGTGGGCGGTGGCCAGGAGACAGACCTGGAGCTGGAAGGAAATGTCATCAGGAAGGTGAGAGACTTTAGATACTTAGGTTCGACAGTGGAAGAAGATGGAGGAGGTGAGAAGGAAGTGGGATGCAGGATACAAGCAGGTTGGAGGAACTGGAGGGAGATGGCTGGAATGTTATGTGATAAGAGGGTGCCGATCAATCTGAAAGGCAAAATCTATAGGACAGTAGTGAGGCCAGCTATGACATATGCTATAGAAACTGTGGCCCTGAGGAAAAATAACATTAGCAGGATGGAAGTAGCAGAGATGAGAATGCTTAGGTGGATGTGCGGTGTGACCAGAAAGGATCATCTGAGAAATGACTATGTCAGGGGAATAGTGAAAGTTACGAACTTAGGAGCGAAAATACAGGAGGCAAGGTTGAGATGGTTTGGTCATGTGATGAGGAGAGAGGACGAATATGTGGGAAGAAGGGTCATGCAGATGGATGTGCAAGGAAGGCGGAAGCGTGGGCGGCCAAAGAAGAGATGGAGGGAGCTGGTAGAAGAGGACTTGAAGATGAAGAACTTGGATGTGGTGACAGCCCAAGACAGGAAGGTGTGGAGGAGACTCATAATAAACAGTTACCCCACTTAAGTGGGAGAAGCTGCAGAAGAAGAAGAAGAAGAAGAAACAATTACACTGCGATCTAACGCAGTGTAAGAATGATCGTGCCAATTGCAGCTAAACTCGCCGATATTCGTTTACGCTTGACACTGCTCGTTTGGGCAGTGTATCGATGCTTGCGTTCGTGTATCGATGCGCGTTATTTCTGTGAGATACAAAACTTTTATTATTGGTGTTTGTAAGTGGTGAGTAAAAAATTGCTTAATAATAAAGCAATTTTTTAACATATAGATTTATTTATTAATAAATTGGTTACTGATTAGGAAAAAAATTTTTTTTTTAAATTTTATTTTGTATATGCAGCACCCTCACTTAAAATTTTCACCGGTCGCCACTGGTTTAACTCTAACATTTTGAAATCGGTAGGCAGCCATTCTCTACCCTTCAGCCATCACCGACACTGAACGCAAGGCAATCACTGATCGAAATTTTCTGTGGAGAAACTAAGGCAGACAAGTGCCATCATCTTGTGGTGCTAAATCCTAACGTATATATATCTGACAAAGTGTGAGTTCTGCCATTGATTTTCTTTATCTGCGAAATTGAAAGCCGGAGGGAAACTCTATTTGCCTGTACCCCCCAAACACACGCACGCACGCACGCACGCACGCACAAATATAAGTTTTGATTTATTATGTGTATGTATAGATATGATGTGCCCGTTTTGCAAGAGTACTACCAAGTAATGGATTATTTCTAAAAACGAAGAATGTTTATATGGACGTGTGCTCAGTAAGGTTCTCTTATTGTTGCGAGAAAATGGCATGTGAAAAGTGTGTCGACTGATGCTGAATCCAGCAGTTTGACAAGATATGAATTAAGAGGAAAACATTCAAATAGCATTGCACATGTTCCATATTAAATAATGGTAGTCTAGGAAATATATAAAATAAAATAAAATAAATCAGCTAATGCCTTTTATTCCCTTATGGGGAGTAGGTGAGGCCTTTATACCCTATCTAACTTTTGGAGACTGAGTGGGCAGTTCAATCTCCACCAGTAGCCAATCAGATATAGCTGGCCCATGTCTATCACTAATTATAGCAGCCACCAATGAAGGACTGGCAAACAAGTGCTGTCATCTCTTGGTACCTAACCCTAACAAGATATGTTAATGCCTGAAATAATGTGGGTATTACGATTTTCTTGAGTTTACGGGATAAAAAAAACCGAGTTTCCGGGAGGAAAAACCCACTTGCCCGTACCAGAGATCGACTAACTCGGGAATCGGTCGAAGAAACAAGTGAATAAGTTGTTAAATTTTAGTGTTTTTTAATTCCCCAGCTCGGCAGAACCAACCGTAGAATACATAAACTAGATAAAATAAATGCTAGTTAGGATTAGAAATATCACCTGTAGCTCGAGAGATTTTACTCACTTTCTTCCATTTTGATGTTGAGAAATAAAAAGCCTTACCTTCTTTAGGGAATGAAAAGACGATTACAGAGAATTGATTTATTTTATAATTTATTGCACTCTTTAAAGTTTTTCTTGTTTAAATAAAAATTCACAAAATTTTCCTCTGTTGAGGAAAATTGTGTGATGTTTGTATTTACTATAAAATAATAATAATAAATTATTAATAAAATTTATTACATTTTATTCAATTCTAATAATAGTTTCAGATAAATAACTAATTACTGTAATTTCAATAAAAATTATTATAAAATATAGCTTTTAAAACATTTTCACCATTCATGCTTGTGCTACCCGGTCCCGAAAACACTAAAAGAGCTTATCTGGTACACTCAGATCTCCTAAAATTTGTTCCAAAAAAAAAAAAAATCATAGTTATGTCACCCTTACGATGATAATACATGAGCATTAATAATGGACATTGAAATTTTTTTTTTCTTGTTACGCATGTCTTATCAACGATAAGCTATCTTTACTTATCTCATTGCTTATTGGGGATTGTTGGAGGAGATGAGATCTGTGGTGTTGCAGGATCTGATTAGGGATATCAACATCGTGCAGAATTAAGACCTGATATCTACTTAGGGTCCTGTGTGAGCAAACTAGCCTTACGTGATTATTGGTTTCAATAATCACGAAGGCTAGACATGGTAAGACATTATTTTCTCCTGAATAATACACCGCAGCCGACAACCCAACTTGTGGGCTTGATAGTAGCAAGGCAAACTAACAATATAAGAATAGTGTATTATGCGTGTTAATTGCGTGTGCTCTTCGGTCGATTTGCATGTTATGTGGAATGAAAAATCGTAGATTACCGGAGTAAAAACTCTGCCATTTCCATATGACAGCTGTTTTTCTTGCCTTTTCATCTTCACTCATTCTATAACTTCCTATATCTTCACTTGAAATTACTTTATAAATGTTCCTATCGTATTATGTTCACAAATTTCCACAGGTCTGTTCAACAAAAGGGCGTCGTTTCTATCTGCACTACGAAAGCACTCAATGCAATATATGAATTCTGTATTCCAAAAGAACATTTTAAGCCTGGAGCAATTCCTAATAAATTGTTATCCTTGTTCTTCGGTCATTTTTGTCATTTTCTTTTATTATTGTTATAGTTTCAGATATACCATTTAACACCCCTCACTTGTTAAAATCTTAATAATCTACAGCACTTACAAAATCCTTTTCTCTTTATTTATATATTTATATCACATAATTCTATTCTATTAATAAGTTATATTTTGCTTTAAAAGTAAACAAATAGTTCAACTTACATATTATCAATGATGCTATAATCTTCATTTCGTAGCGATTCAAGAAACAAAAGCTGTGGAGAACAAATAAAGAAATGAAATTAATGTTGTGACATAATTTCAATTAATAAATTTCATGAAAAAAATTATGTATCTCATTATATACGTAGGTGCATACCGCTGGATCAGAAGAGGGGAGAATTCTGCATATTCTGTGGTTACCTTATAATGGATCTGTAATTTATTACTCCCAGAATGGGAACAGCAAGTTCCACATCATTTGGTATTTCTGGAGGTTTGGGGTTAAATTCTTTCTGGAAAAGTTGGCTTTGAACAGAATTCAAGAGCAGTAGCTAGATAACTGATGCAAAATATTATGATAGAGAGAATCACTTTGTTAAAGGGAGATGTTATCTATATAATTCACTCGCATTTGATAATGAAAACAAAGGTAATGATTGTGGTTATATTACTGATTTTTGCAAGGGCCTTTACCAAAATACCGCACTGTGAGTTATTTCACAAACTAGAGCATTTGGAAAGAATTGTTTGGCAGATATCAAATATTTATGTACGAAAGGACAATCAAAGAGAATGAAGGTGATAGCTGAGATGCAGCGGGCCTTTACCTTAGTGTCATTGCTATTCATTTCGTGTATATTAATGATGTACATTAATATACACGAAACATAGATTGTTTGCTGCTGCTACTGATGATATCG
Organism: Typopeltis vanoorti; assembly: GCF_054136105.1. Classification (NCBI taxonomy): domain Eukaryota; kingdom Metazoa; phylum Arthropoda; class Arachnida; order Uropygi; family Thelyphonidae; genus Typopeltis; species Typopeltis vanoorti. Next base: position 43,253,605 of record NC_143569.1, read on the forward strand.
TTGCGAAGTTTGGAAAAGCAATATCTCTCATATCGAATTATTTCACGCGCCTCTGTAGCTCAGCAGAAGTTAGCGTGTGTCATCCACGACGCTAGCTCGCTCGAAGAAAGAGCGTTGTAGTGCGTCGCCGACTAGAGGAACTGTCACTAAAAACCTGCTTGCCCATGCCAAAGATCAAGTCTATAGTAGAAATAGAATCCACAGTATCTTGGGCCAGCTATCTCTGTCTACCAGTGGAAATTGAACCCCCCCCCCACACACACACCTCTCAGCCTGCAAAAGTTAGACAGGGCTAAAACAGCCTCGCCTACTCCCTACAGGAGAATAAAAGGACTTAGCTGATTTTTTTTTCGAATTATTTCACGATGATTTGAATTCATTCGTCGTATGGGTAGTGTAGATTAGATGGTTTAACCTTTCCAAGTGTTAGGTTTGAATTTTTGACGAAGATAACGTAGAATATGTTTTGTATTTGTGGGAATACGTTTCAGAAGATTGGGAAGTGTAGAGATCTAGGTACAGTGGATTGGAAGTTAAAGTTCATGAGACTGCAAAGGTTGAAGACAATGCAAAAGACAACCGCTGTGCTGAAATGACATTGACAAGTATGAATAAGGATGTTACTACTCCTCCTTATAAAACTTTGATTCAACCAGATGTTAACTGCTATGTGCAGGTCGGATGTATATGGGGATACGATAAAGTGGAAAGAGTGCAGATGTGAAGCTAAGATGATATCAGGATAAATTATATTAAAGAGAAGTGCGACAAGCATCATACGAACTAAAGTAGGACTCACGCGAGGAGTTCAAATACCATGAAAATATCAATGAATAATAATAATAATAATAATTTCGATTCCTGTTATCTAGCTAGGGAAAACGTCTTTTTTTTCTCTTTTTTTTTTTAGCCGGCTTTCAGGTTATTTGAGCTTTAGATCAGATAAATAGGAGTTTTATTATTTTTTCCCTAGAAGAAACTTTGAATTTTAATCTTGACGCTCACTAGCAGAAATAACCACAGAACTACAAACAAAAAGGTGATGAGCGTTCCCATGAGCAGTACAAGGTACAGGCAAAGAGAGTAACTTGTATGGTAATGAAGGCCAAAGCTAATTATGAGAGGAAGCTAACTGATGAGTCCAAAAGAAATCCTAAGGAGTTAGTTCTTTCGCTATGTGGCAAGTAAAAGAAGGAATAACTATGGAAGGATGACTTTAAAAAGTATTGATGGTAGGGAAATTAGAAGGCAAATTAAATAGCTGAGTTACTTAGCGATCATTTTGCAAAAGTGTACCATCTTGGTTGTAATATTGCAATGCCGAATGTCATTGACTGATGAGAGTCTAGAGATAGACGAAATAGAGGTGCTTAGTATATTACAGAACCTTAATGCTAACACTGCCATTGGTTAGATGGCATATCGACCCATGTATTACGAAATTGTGCAAGAGAATTAGCAACTCCTCTAACCAGAATGATTAATTTAAGCCTCAGTTCTGGTAAAGTGGCAATAGAGTGGAAAGAGGGGAAAATAGTTCCACTACATGGAGGCTCCAAGACAGAGGTAGCATTTTATAGACCAATCAGTATATCTGGAGTGGTAGTTAAGGTTTTGGAGAAATTGATAAAAATTAGAATTCAGGACTGGGTGGACAACAATATGATACTTTATAAGGGGCAACATGGTTTTGTGAAGAGTAGGGCTTGCCTTAGTAACTTGCTTACTTTCTATAATAAAGTAACAGTGGAGTTGGATAAAGGAAATCCTTACTCAGTTATACTGCTGGACTTTGCAAAGACATTTGACAGGATTCCACACGGCATTCTGCTGCATAAATTGGAGCAAATGGGTACGGATCCGAAGCTGGTGATTTGGGTTGGAGGGAGGCTGGTAGATAGATATCAAAAAGTGGTTTGTGGAGGAACTGAGTCCAGGAGAAGGCAAGTGACTAGTAGTGTACCTCAGGGCACAGGGCTTGGTCCTCTTTTGTTTAATTTGTACATTAATGATATTGGAAATAATTTGAAAGGAAAAAACCAATTGTTTGCTGATGATGCAAAATTAGGAAGAGCATAAGTCAATTCAGATTATGTAGATATCTTGCAGGGTGACTTAAATAGGCTGACGGTATCGGCTAAGGTTAACGGCTATCAGTTTAATGTGGCTAAGTATAAGGTGATGCACTTCGGGAGGATGAGATCACATGCCGTTTACTATATTAATGGAACTGAACTGCAAGAAGTTAACGAGGCAGGGACTTGTGAGTTACTGTAGACAGAGAACTTAAGTTTAAAGGGCAAAGATTGCCAAAACATCACATCAAATTACATAGTTGTTGAAAAATGCACTGACAAGTTCGTCTGACAAGCAAGGCTACAAGAGATAATCTCATAAAAGCCAGCAGACTGAAAAAACCAGTAGTCAAGGATTTAAATGCATCGCAAGACAATACGCCAATCTTTCTATCTGAGTATTTAACACCTTTCAATCAGAATCTTTTGTACAAAGCAAGAAAGGAAAAAACAGAAAAAAAAGTATCAATTTTTATGGATCAAAGACGGCAAAATATTCTTGAGAAAGTCACAGACTTCAAAGTCTATACAAATAAAAAGCTCGGAAGATATAGACAGGTTGCCAGAGTGAAACAAAAGACTCCAACTTAGTTCAATAAGAAGATCTCAACACAACAAAAATGAATGTGAACCATCAGATAGATGTAATTACACCAGAATACATCAGTAATTGTACTTTCGAATCTCTTGATGCATGGAAACAAAACACAGTACAAGCGAGAGGTCTCTCAATCCTGCATATTAACATCAGAAGCATCCGAAAACATTGGTTATTATTGCAGGCTTATCTGAGGAATTACACTGATATTATTGATATATTGATTCTTACAGAAGTATCCATAACTAATGACGAAGCGACTGCTTTCCAAATTCCAGGCTTCCAACAACATAGATCATGTCGCCAAAAAAGAAGAGGGGGTGGAATATTAATATTTATGAAACAAAAATTAATAGCAAAAGAAATGGCCTATCAGTTTGAGCATGCTGAAACCCTCTGCCTCGAAATCATTAATACCACGAATACACAGCATCCCATAATACTAAATGCTATTTACAGGCCACCAAACCTAAACATGATAAAATTCTTACACGAACTCAATTGCTGGCTTTCAAGCCAAGAAATATGCTCAACCGAACACCTAATGATACTTGGCGACATAAACATAAATATTGCAAATGAAAACCAGAACAACACTGTACAATACCTAGACACACTATCCATGTACAATCTAATACCAACAATAACATCATGTACTAGAGAAGAAATATTCGGAAATACTCTCACTGCCTCCTGTCCAGACCATATAAACGTCCGAGCATCACCAAATAGTTACACTGCATCAGTCATAAAGTGCAAAGTAGCAGACCATTACTTCACCGCTCTAAACCTGCACACCAAGACAATACCCATGCAATGTCTCACAGAAGAAAAACGACAGAAAACAATAATAGACGAAGAAATAGTCAACCACGAAATAAGAAAAACAGATTGGGAACACCTGTCATCAGATTCAGCAGATATTTTATACAACAACATTAAACTCACACTGGAGGAAATATATAAGAAAGCTACAAAGAAAGTCCAAATTCGATCAAAAACAACACAAAATCCTTGGATAACACAAAACTTAATCCTAGAAGTACACAGAAAGGACGCTTTATGGAAAGAATTAAAGCGATATCCAAATAACGCAACTTTAAAAACTGAATATAAGATAATAAGGAATCGCCTTACAATACAAATCAGAAATGCAAAAAGAAGCTACTACAGAGACAAACTAAACTCCGCACAAAACAACATGAAACAAACCTGACATCTGATTAATGAGATGCTAGATTCTGTTCCCAAAACCACTGCCTCCGAAACCATAAAACACAGCTTCATGAAAGACGCAAAACCTATCCAACAACTAGCAAATGACTTTAACCAATACTTTGCAGACTCCATCCAAGAACTTCACAGAAATATTCCCCCAATCAAAAAACGAGACCCTCCACTTGGACCGAGATCAAAACAGACATTATGGTTCCCAACCATAAAAGAAGCAGAACTTCTCTCAGCAATACATCAAATCAAACCAAACAAAGGCCCAGGAATAGATGGTATCAGACCTAAAGATATAAAGCAACATGCAACTAGTTTAAGTCCTATCCTACTAAAACTAATAAATAAAATATTGAAAACAGGACAGATACCAAGTATGCTAAAGACCGCCATAATTACACCCATATACAAACATGGAAAAAGAAATTTAATCAGCAATTACAGACCCATAGCAACATTACCAATTATCAATCAAATTATGGAGCGGATTATACTGAAGAAACTCACAGCATACACTGAGATCTTTCATATTATCCCCAAAACACAATATGGTTTTCAGAAAAATAAGGGAACAACATCTCTCCTGGAAGACTTCACAGACGTAATTAATACCGCCTAGACAAAAACAAAATAGCCATGGTAGTCTTTATAGATCTAACCAAAGCATTCGATACACTTACACATCAAACCTTGTTAGAAAAGCTGAGGCATGTTGGAATAGACGGGCCTCTTCACAGGTGGTTTACAAACTACCTCCAAAAAAGAAAGCATATCACACGTATCGGATCAAACCGAAGCAGAGAGCTACCAGTAACCTGTGGTATACCACAAGGAGCTGTACTCTCCCCGACTCTATTCAACATTTACACGCACGATATTAATCAGTTACCACTCAAAGGTAACATATTCCAATACGCAGACGATACAGCAATAATATCCATCCATAATAACGCAAGCATAGTCCAAACAAATATGCAACATGATATAAATCTGATCATAGACTGGCTCACGAAAAACTCCATACACCTAAACTCAGAAAAGACAAAACTAATGATATTCAGAAATCCACTGACTCGACCAGTTGATAACAAATATATAACCATCCAACATCCACTTTCCAACACAAAAAACACACAGAACAGCAAAACCACTACAATCACTCAGGTTGAAACAATATGATACCTTGGAATTTACCTCGTTGCAGATATGAACTGGAATAGCCATATAAAACATCTACACAACAAACTCCGAACAATAAGTGGCAAACTCTACAGATTAAAAGATATAGTTCCCATACGCCTAAAAACACTAATATACAAAGCGTTATGTCAAAATATACTAAGATATGCTATAACAACGTATGCTTTCTGTGCACCTTACAAATTAAATAGATTAATGTCGCTACAGTACAAAATGACAAAACTGATCTTTTGGGAACAAAGAGAAAATCACGACCTTATAAACATTGCAATGGCAGAACACAAAATACTGACAGCAAAACATTTATGTCACTATGCAGCCTTGCTAAAACATTATTTCGATGCCAACTACAGGACAGTTAGAAATACATACCGTATAACAAGACCTCAGACTACTAATTATATCACATATAAATACAATAATCACTACGGAAAGGCCACGCGAAACTTCTACATCCCAGACATGATTAACAAATTACCTTTTGAATACAGAAACCTTACAAACTACAATAGCCTGAAAAGAGCTCTAAGGACATACTACGAACAAGAAACACGCACCCAAAATACCATACAAAATTAATGAAACACAATATATTCGCTCAGGCTTCCAGTTCAGCGACGCATCAATGCATTCCAAGTTATTGTGTGTGTGTGTGTGTGTGTGTGTGTGTGTGTGTGTGTGTGTGTGTGTGTGTGTGTGTGTGTGTGTGTGTGTGTGTGTGTGTGTGTGTGTGTGTGTGTGTGTGTGTGTGTGTGTGTGTGTGTGTGTGTGTGTGTGTGTGTGTGTGTGTGCGTGCGTGTGTGCGCGCGTGCGTGCGTGCGTGCGTGCGAGTGCGCGCGCGCGAATTTCTCAATCATAGATTTCGTAGCATCCTATCACAGCAAAAAAAAAAAAAAAAAAAATACATAATAATCAACTGGTGTCATCCTCAGATAAGCTTACATATAAGCTTCGAGGATGAAAGGAAAAAAAAATTAGTTCTCATCCAAGATGTATCATATGTAACCAAACGCATGTAATGTACGTATCACATGAAAACCAATGTATGTATTATATGTAAACCAATGTACGTAATGTAAATATCACATGTAAACAAATGTAAGTAATGTATCATATGTAAACAAATGAATGTAATGTATATAATAACTGTAACAAATGTATGCAATGTAAAAATTATTTTAAAAGTAAATCATGAGTTTACACCGTATGTTTGTGAAAATAAGGACACATAATATTTAAATTGCATATGTGTAAATATAATCACACCTTTTCAAACTTGAAAAAAAAAAAATAGTAAACCACAACATGTAATATTATACAACTTATGTAACTCTGAACAATATAATTGTAAATTATTATTATGATTGTTATATAAAAAAACTGTTATCATCATTACTATTTAAATCTCATTATATGTAGCACAAAGTGGTGAACCTTGTAAAATAATATACTGAATAGATGATCATTGTACATATGTAAATATTTGAAAGAACAATAAAAAGAAAAATTTTTTTAAATTATTATTATTATTGTTATTATTATTATTACGGGTGTCTTCATGAAATCAAAAGACTCATCGCGGGAGACCCCACATTGACACACTAATTATTATTTACACAATACCTCTCATACTTCTCCTTAAATTCATTCACAGAAAGCATTCACAACCACCTCCAGTAACTCATTCCACCCTTTCACAACCCTCCGAGTAAAAAATCTAGTCCTAATACCCTTGTTAACCACACTTTTGCATAATCTCTAGGGATGGCCCCTCGTTCTCTCCCTTCCTTCACTGATCTTAAAAATGTCATCAGTATCAATCCTTACAGGATTGATACTGATTATAAGGCATTAATAAGACCGCATTCGGACTATTGTGCACCAGATCTGTGCACAATAGTCCATTCTTGGTGATGAAGAAATGGCGGAAAATATTCAGAGGCGAATTACAAAGATTGTTGCAGGTCTGTGGGGTATTTCCTACGAGGATAGATTGAAGGGGCTCGAAAAAGTAGCTGATTGACGTAGGAGAGGAGATGTGATAGAGGCATATAAATTATTAAAGGGATTTTATAGGATTGATACTGATGACTTTTTAAGACCAGTGCAGGAAAAGAGAAAATGAGGATCCATCCCTGGAGGTTGTGTAAGTGTGTGGTTGACAAGGGTGTTAGGATTAGATTTTTTTGCTTGGAGGATTGTGATTGGATGAAATGCGTTGCCAGAGGTGAATGCTTCGTCTGTGAATGAATTTAAGAAGAAGTATGACAGGTATTGTATGAATAATATTTAGTGTGTCAATGTAGGGTCTCCCGCGATGAGTCTTTTGACTCCATGGAGACATCGTTATAATAATAATAATAATAATAATAATAATAATAATAATAATAATAATAATAATAATAATAATAATAATAATTTAGAATACAAACTGACCGGCATTCGTAACACAATAGACCTGACATCACAATTATCGAACATCGACAGGTTTGGATTATTGATATCCCAGTATCCAGTGATAACAACATTAACAACAAAGACGTGGAAAAAATTACTAAATATGGAGATCTGGCAATCGAAGTTGGCCGGCTATGGCTTAAACACACCAAAGTCATCCCAATAGTTATTGGTGCAACTTCAAAGAAGCTATCCAACTATTTATAGCAATTAAACATCAACGAAGTGACCCCATATGACCTACAAAAAAAACAAAAAAAAAACGCATCGCTTGGAACAGTCCATATTTTACGACGTTATCTGACGGACTGTTCTTAGATTCTTGGGTAGAATTTGAATTGTTCTATATCACCAGTCAAATCGTTGTTTAAATGACATCTTGTTTTGACTGGGTATCAATTATGTGAATAAAATAATAATAACTCACATTCCTAATATCAACTAGTAACTACTACTTAAGATCAGGAAAAACGAAATACAGGCAGTTACCTGCCATACAGTGTCGTAGCTAGAGCTTTTGTCGCCCGGGGAGGTTGCTGAGTTTGCTGCCTCTCTCAGTACACACCAAAATACTACAAAAAGTCAAAACGACGTATAGGGAAATAAATTAAAACACTATGTTTATTTTTGAACTAAAACTTTAACTCCAACATTTTAAAATGTTATTTTTCTTGCTTTTCTCTTAGCAAAATCGTCAATGTATTAGGTATTAGCAAGATTTCTTAAACGCAAAGTGTCGCCCGGGGCGGACCGGCCCCTAACTACGCCACTGCCTCCGTATATTCTCTGACCACTTCTAAACACGCGTTTATGAATGCATTCACCTACGACAATGATAAAGAGAGGAATAGTTGCCTAACAATTTCAAAAAAGTTGGGGATAAACGAATGCTGCTCACTCCATGGATGAAAGCAAAAGCATTGCGATTAGTTATGATTTTCATCATAAATAAACCTCGCTGGATGGATTTGCATGCATGAGTGTGCTTCCCAAACTGTGGATGTCGCTTTCCTTACCATCACGAGTCTCACAAAAATAACGTGGTATATTTTTGATTATTCGCGAAAAATAGTTACTGCATGATTTGTGCGTCAATAAATACAATCCGAAATGCAGGATGTGAATGATGAAGCAAGTTAGTTTTTTTTTTTAATTTAAAAAAACGGTTCAGTAGGGAATTGTTATATTATAAAAATAAAAAACGAATCGATAACGCCTTTTATTCCCGTATAAGGAGTAGGCGAGGTCGTTGTAGCCTGCTAACTTTTGGAGCATGAGTGGGCAGTAAATCAATGCAAATATCGTATATTTTCCATATACATGATGGCCCATAAGTCACGAAGGGATTTAAACATTTAATAACTTCTTCTTTTTTTTTATTTAGTAATAATTTTTATTCTCTTTTGTTATAATGAAATACAGAACCGAGATTTTTTTTATTAGTTATGAAAAACCACATCACGTAAATGCCTTCAATTTTCGGCTTCACAAAAACGAACTCTTTCGGCATGTTCCATGACAGCTGTTAATGTTGCTGGCTGCAGTGCCCTAATTTCTGCACGAATGTTCTCCTTCAACTGTTTGGTTGTCTGGGACTTGTTCACACACATTTTCTTCAAGTAACCCGATCAGAAGAAATCGAGAGCAGTCAGATCTGGAGAACGCGATATGGCGGTATGCTCTTTGCGTCAGAGCAATCGAATGCTGATTTTCAAAATAAAATTCTACGATTTTGGTTCGTTGTTGGGTTGTGAACCTTTCCTTCATTAATATCCCAAATGTTCCTTAGAACACTTGAAAAAAAAAAATGAAATGAAAAATTAATAATCAAAAAAGTTCTGCACATTTCAAACCCCTTCGTGACTTATGGGTCACACTGTACAAGTGGGAAAAAAAAAAAGTGATGCACCATATTTTTAAAATACTCTTGATTTGAGATAGTTGTAGAAAGTTTTTGCTTAGCCATCAAGTAAATTACAAGTAAATATTATAGTGATGTTTTATGGACTTCGAATTTGAATGCATGAGATTACATATCAAAATTTGAAATTAACTGGCCATGCTGTAAGAACCTGTGTAGTTCAGTGGATGTGACGTTTGCACACCATGGCTCTTAACCGCACGAAGGAAGACTTCTTGGTTTCGAATCTAGTCGTCAACTAGAAGAAGATTTTTTAAGCCTTTTTTCGACCAGTTCCCGAGTTAGTCGATCTCTGGAATGGGCAAGCGGGTTTTTTCTCCCGGAAACTCGGGTTTTTCGTCCCTTAAACTCAAGAAAATCGACCATAGAACCCACATTGTTTCAGGCATTAAATACGAGTGTTAGGGTTAGGTACCACGAGATGGCGGCACTTGTCGAGCCGTTTCTCTTCACTGCGTGCCACTTAATTAGTGATAGCCTTGGGCCAGCTATCTCTGATTGGGTACCAGTGGAGATTGAACTTCCCACTCAGTCTCCAAAAGGTAGATAGGGCTAAAAACGGCCTCGCTTACTCCCTATATACGTAAATAAAAAGGCGTTAGCTGATTTTTTTTTTTTTTTTGCTGTTTTTGCCGTCGGAATCACTGATTTCTGCTGTATGAAGGTGCATGTACAGAAAGATAACTTTTTTCAAATAACCTGCACTCATTTTTTCCAACCAAAAATAGTATTCTGCGCTTATTTTTTGTGTACGCATGCTCTGTCATTACAATTTCATTCCGTGTACCAACTCCCTTCCGCAAGGTATGTGCGTGCAGTTCGCCATTATCAGAAATTAGCGTGATATGCTCACTCTGTCAACTAGGATCATAAGGAAAAAATTTGAATACTTAAAAGAAGAAAGAAATTGGAAATCATATTGCTGGCAAGAAGTAAAATGTCACCTTAATCTCCATACGAGACTCGAAGAAGAAACCAACATCAGAACTCTTATTTATTTTTTTCAATTCCATTCAAGAAATACGGTAAACCTAGAGGTAATTTAGTACGTGGAGGAGCTAAGGATTAGATAATCGAAAAACAACCCTCCTCTACAGACTAAAAATGAACTTGACCATTTCAGGCCTCTAATATACAACGTAATAGTCTCACAGTGGGCGATGAAATTCATATACCATTTAGAACACTCTAGTTTAGCATACTGCAAAACAGGCAAACCGGTCAGAAGGACACATGCAATTAACAGACATAATACACTGGCTTCATAACCAGTGCCGTAATACAAAACAACCACAATTATATAGACTATATCATTATATGCAGAACCTTCACAGCTCAGTCGGTATAGACGAAGCCCTTTGGTCAGAAAGATCTGGGTTCGATTCCGGTCCATGACGTGAGGAACCTTTATCTAATCTCTTTCGACTAAAGGTGACTTAGCCGGTTTCATACGAGGTGGAGGGCTTTTTTTCCCTGAAACTAGGATTTTTCGTCCCTCAAAACAGACAAACCGGCCAACAGAACACACGCAATTTACAGACAAGAATACTTGGAGGAATAAGGGTAACTGCCTTATCCTTGTATTACAGTGGAGAAGTCCAAGGAAACTTGGAAGGCTATAGGCTCTTAAGTGCCTGTTAAAGCCACTGATGTATCGATGGATATCATTATGTGCATTACATTATACTGACTCACCAACGTAGTCCGCGCGGTTAGCCTAGTGACTATGCGCTTCGCAACCATATACCTGCAGAAGGAGTGTCTTGGGTTCGATTCCCGTGGACGACGTGAGGAGCTTAAGGATCTTCCTCAGCCATAGCCAAGTTAGCCGGTCTGGGGCGTGGACAGCAGGTTTTTTCCCCCAGTTTATTGGGGTTTTTCATCCCGCAAGCAGGCAAACCGGCCCTGTGAACACACACGGATTCAGTCAGGAATACTTAAGACAATCCCTCCAGCCATAGGTCTGAATTGTCAGCTATGCGGGTCCCGAGACCGTATAAAAAAGGGGGAATTGAGGTGGTGCCGTACCTCCCCGTAAAAGCGGTTCACGGCCGTTGAATCACCATACGAAATGAAATGAATGAATGAATGAGCCAACTTGTATACCTTCGAAATGAAAAGTTATAATATATTATTCAACAGTTAAAAAGGAAGCGTGTTGGGACTAGGAGAAGATAATAAAATCACCTAAAGTGCTTATTTTATTTATTTTTTCCATTTTTATTTATTTTATTCTATTTTATTTTATTTTTTATTTCATTTCTTATTTATTTTATTCTATTTTATTTTTATTTATTTATTTATTTTTGAAATGGAGGTGCAAAGTTCAAATTTTTTTTAAGACTTTGCGCCTCCGAATGCCTATGTGCCAGCGCAAAGTATATCCAAAAATCATTTATTTGTTTATTTTATTTTATTTATTTTATTTTTCATAAACGCGAATACATGATTAATCATAGGCGCAAAGTATTCAAGAAAAGAAGGCATTTACAATAAACGTAAAATTTCTAGAAGCAGCATAGTCTACAGGAAAATTTCAGAATTTGATAAGTTTCTCTTATTAAATTTGAAATTAATAACTTCTAAGATTAAAGTGATACAGTTCAGTAGAGAGCAGTTCGGTTATTTGATGACTCCTCTCTCACCGATTGTATTTAGCCAGGTGATTAGTTTCCCCGCCCCCATTTCTGCTAAACACGAGCAACCACTACCCGACATCTTTTTACAATTGAATTGCTGACTCACCTACTTGCTACTTCCAGTCGTCTTTTATTCAATTTCAGTTCTGTGAATCAGTCTGCTTCATTAAGTATTCCCAAGGACTGTAACCTTCATACATTCTTCTTAAAGAGATGTCAACAGACTATTTTGCTCTTGAGCACAGCCCACACGCGACATTTAGTTGTTATAGGCCTTGCGGCCAGCTAGAAATGTTAGGTTTATAATATTAAGTCCAATGTCGAAATCTCATTTCAGTGTTCAGACGAATCTGCTTAAACACTGAAATTCCCGAATGATTCATCGAATGCTTATGAATTTATTATATTTAAAATTAGTAAAACTAATTTAGAAAATTACTTAAAATTGCCGTTAGTTAAATTTCAAGGTAGCATGCAAGGATTTCTGAGAACTGTTTTACAATAATCTGTACACAATTTTCGTGCAGTTCAATAAGATAAACAAATGATCCATCATAAAAATTTTGGAAACAACTACCATGTTAGAGTAAAACTTTAGTTTAATATAAACCAAAATAATCACTCGACGTTTCGACCTTCACATGAATGTCATCATCTGGAGTATACACATATACAGGGTGGTTCAAAATTCCACCCACAAACTTTGAAGAGAGGTAGAGAACATCAAAATCAACATTATTCACATAGGAAAGCATACCGGAAACGCCACCCGAAAGTGATAGGTGGCGCTGTTCGCCAGCGCTCCAGGTGAGCAATTGGGGTTTCCTCATTCAAGTTTTCGACGTCGTAGGAAGAACATGTGTCGTTTTACGAACGATGACATGCACCTCATTTACCATATTATGTATCCAACTACTTTTGAACTGTTCAGTTATGCCTAATAAAGTTTTTTACACTACTTACTGCCTTGTGTTATTTCTGTATCTTTGTGTCCCTGTTAGTACCTTCCGGTGGCGTTCCCGGTCATGCTTTCCTATGTGAATATGGTTGATTTTGATGTTCTCTACCTCCCCTCAAAGTTTGTACGTGGAATTTTGAACCATCCTGTATACAGAGAAACAAGCTGCACTACAATCTACGTGGTATGCTAAAGCTACATTGATCTGGTCAACCGTTAAAACTATTGGCCTGACCTCTGGTGAAAAAAAAATCTTTACTACATCAAAGCTACAGCTACACCAAATCAACATAACTTTAGCATACCATGTAGATATGCGAGAGTGATCATGCTCTACAGATAAAACAGGATAAAACATGAAAGGCTGTTGCGTATGTTGTAGTATATAATATTGCTTCATAAACAATTAGCTTATAAAAGACGATGACTGACGGAAAGATACCAAAAAACAGTGTTTGGTTCTGCAAAATTTAAGGTGGCCAGTGGTGTATTCATGAATCAGACATACAGCTTTCTTTGCTAATGATAAAATGATAGCGTATAATTAGTGATGTGACTGCCATGCAGTCCTTGCATGACGATTTGAATAGTCCCGAGCTGTGGACAGGTGTAAATGGATGCCAGTTTAACGTTATCCACTTTGGTACGATGAGATCTCCGATAGCGTATTACACTAGTGGGAGTTATTCTGGAAGAATAACCCCCAATCATGCAATCAAGCTAGTCATCCGGGAGTTTTGAAACCAACATTGACTTAAGGATAAGGAAGTTATTTTGCCGTCTTTTATAAGGCTTTAATAAGGTCTCACCAATTGTGACCATTGTTCCCAGATCTAGTCTCCTGATTTTCGAGGTGTTGAAGACATAGTTCAGAGTGTGCTAAAGAAGATGATAAAGATGATATCGGGATTGTGGACACAAACAGAAGAAGGGGAGGTGATGATTATAGAAGGAATTGATGAGAGTTTTTGTATGTAGAGTGAATTTAAGGCAAGAATATATTTGTATAAGAGGGACGACCTATCAGGAGCCTTAAAAATTATTAATTGGTATGAGACCAAACACAAAGAGTCAGTAAAACCAAATTATGATGGAGGAATGAGGAATGGTGATAAAAGCGACAATGTTATGTAACTGTGTTAATGATAGGAATGGGCATTCTCGTAAAAATGATTATCAGGAGAGAACGATTTTGTGTTCGTCCAGCTTGGACCTATCAAGCATGAACAAAGATGACTGCATAATTAAAGCACTACATAAGAACAGATATCAGCAAATTATTCAACTGTGTCACACACACACTACAGAACAAGAATATACAAAAAAAAAGCATGCAGGTAACTATGTGTGCACACGAATACCAGGAGTATCAGAAACAAAGGGGTTGAGTTAAACTGGCTGTCAGAAACAGACATATTAACTGATATCGAGTTTAAAGAAGATAATATTTTTAGGAAGGATAGACAGAATAGGAGAGGATGGGGGGAGGTGCTAATGATATTAGATTACTTCAATCCAGTTAGAGTTAGACCTATGACTGCAATACAAATAACGGTTTTTCATGTAGTAATGAGTTTGAAGTCATCTGGTGTGTGTGGGTGAAGTCTAACAAGAACAAACACATAGTAGTGTGTTGTTAGAGTCCTACTGGATTGTGACGAAGAAATGTATTACCAAATGAAGATGATGGTTGAGAAACGAGTAATCATAACAGGGGGCTTTAATGTCCGAACACTGATTGAACAGCTGTGAAATCTCATGAGAATAATGACACTGAATTTACTGAGCTGTTGCGAGACAACTTCCTCGAGCAGCATATGATAAACGGAACTAGAGGTCAAAGATTGTCAGATTTGATTATAGTGTCAGAAGGGGTTTTCAGTTAAAGACAAACTATTCATCAACCAGTTGGTGACAGTGATCATGTAGCAATAACTTGGGACTAAATTTGTGAATGTCCCATTCAGAAAACGTTACATTCTGAATTAAAAAGCAGAAAATTATGACCACTTGATGAGTATGCTGGATTTTGTGCCATGGTATCATTTCTTGGTTGGGAAGGATGTCGACAGTGCAGGGGAAGCCTTTAAAAATACTTACATGATGCAATATCAGAAAATGTCCCTATAGTTTAAAGACTAAACAGAGTAGGAGTGAAATTGATGTGTAATCTAATTACGCAAGAGATTCGTAAGAAAAAAATGCTATGGGAGGAATACTGTGTGCAAAAAGATGAAGCCAGTAAGTTATTCTCACTGAGCCCTGATGTTGCAACATCAGGTTGATAGATTTTAGCGAAATTGCAACTCGTTACTTGAGCAATCTCTTCTGCATCAGTCAACTGCATACCATTTGCATCCAGTAAGTTATTCTTTCATATTCATTCCTTCTTTCTTTTACTTGCAGAATGATTTGAATAGTTTGGAATTGTGGGCATGTGAAAATGGCTTTAGTTCAATGTTTATGCTGTAAGTTTATGCTGAATAAACAGCATAATGTTTATGCTGTTTATTCTGTCTTTATGCTGCAAGTAAAAGAAAGAAGGAATGAATATGAAAGAATAACTTACTGGATGCAAATGGTATGCAGTTGACTGATGCAGAAGAGATTGCTCAAGTAACGAGTTGCCATTTCGCTAAAATCTATCAACCTGATGTTGCAACATCAGGGCTCAGTGAGCTCTTCACTGTATGAAGAAACTCAGGTGTGTGTGTGATATTGGAATCAGGAGGTATTGGAGCTGTTACACAAACTGAATAAGATGTATGCAACTGGGAATGATGGGATATCAGCACAGATGATAAAAGAGCGTTCAGCTGAACCGGCTATTCTTTTGACCAGGATATATAATTTAAGTCTCAAAACACAGAAGATTCCAAAAGAGTGAAAGGAATATATGGTAATCTCATTGCACAAAACTGATGTATCCAGACCTATCAGTATCTCTGGAGTGGTGATGAAGAATTTTGAAAAGGTTAGGGCTAGCGTTCAGAAATGGGTTGAACATGAAAGGGAAAAAATGCATAAGTAAAAGCATAATTTTACTAAGAAAGGTCATGTTTGTCTAACTCCACGACCTTTACTAAGAAAGGTCGTGGAGTTAGACAAGGGAATAGATACATCATGAATATGATTTGGGGCCTCCCTCGATGAGTCTAATGACTCCCTGGAGTTGCCCGTAATAATAGTAATAGTAATAGTAATAATAATGATACTTTTGCTAAGGCTTTTGAAAGATTACAGCATGGAAGACTGCTGCGTAAACTGGAGAATATGGGATTGGATTATAAAATATTCGCCCGAATAAGAGGATGGATGGCTGACTGTATAGAGGAAAGATTTAAGTTAACCAGTGGTGTGCCACAAGGATCAGATCATGGTCCGTTGTTATTCAGTCTATACATTAATGCCATTGGGAAGGATATGATATGCGATACACAGCTTTTTGCTGATGTTGTAAAGATAGGTAGGGTAATCAGGAGTGCGGCAGATATGCAGTACTTGTAGAATGATTTGAATAGGCTGGAATTATGAGCATGCGAAAATGGTTTCAGTTCAATGTTAGTAAATCTAATGCCATGCACTTTGGTGTGATTAGATGTACAATTTCATATTATATTTGTGAGATTATGCTAGAAGAAATGATCAGGATAGGAATCGTGGATCAGAAGGAAGTTTAAGTTCAAGGGCCATATAGCAAAAATTTTAAATACAACTCAGAAAAGAATGGCAATGCTGAAATGATCTTGACACATAGAGATAAGGAAGTCATTTTTCCTCTTTACAAGGCCTTGATAACCTTCATTTGTACTTTTGCGCACAGGACTGGTCATCTGGTTTCCTTGATGGTTCTGATAGAACGGATAGAGAGAGAGAGAGAGAGAGAGAGAGTGCAAAGGAGAGTACTAAAATGATATTAGGAATATATAATACTGATTATAAAGACAGACTGAGAATTTGTAGGCTGCAGACACTAGTAAACAGGAGAAAGAGAGGTGATGTGATTGAAACTTACAAACTTCTGAAAGGGTCATACAGGATTTCAGTAGATGGAAGCTTTCATTTTATGGAAGGTGGAGAAAGGATGCGAGGGTATCCTTGGAAGTTGAAAATGAATGCTGTCAAGAAGGAGGTGGGGATTAGATTTTGCTCATATAGAGTGATTGGAATGGACTGCCAATTGGATGTGGTGTGTGCAATTATTGTGAATGAAATCATGAACAAGTATGACAGCTGGTGCGTGTAGCGTGGACCCCCTTGTTGAGTCCCTGACTCCTAGGAGGTCTCTCTTAATAATAATAATAATAATAATAATAATAATAATAATAATTTTTTTTTTTTTTTTTTATTGTCTCAGTATAAGTTACATACAATAATAATATTTACAGTATTTACAATAAGGATTCTACAGAATTTTTTTTTTTTTTTTTTATGTCTCAGATGAATTGCGTACATAGTTGCTGTAGTAATTATATGTATATAATATTTATAACGCATTACAAGTGTGTATAACAGATACTTGCAAGTTAGTAATTTTCTTCCTCGAAGCTTAGCAGAGCTTATCTGAGGAAGATAATAGATGACAGAGGGTGGTGGTTTCATGGTTGTGTTCCTATGGTGGTCACAAGCCAGGTGTTGATTTTACTGTTTGTTGGTACGTGTTTGAAAGACTTTGACTGCTATTACAGTTTAACTTTTTTTTTTTTTTTTGTGCAAATAGGGTTGGATTTAGACATGGTGTGTTTGTTTCTTTGTGTTCTTGTAGTGGTAGTTTTTTGAGAGGGGGGATTGTCTTGGTTTGTGTGTGTGTGTGTATGTGTGGTGGGGGAGAGAGAAACAGGAATTGCTCTAATTTTCATTCTCGCTATAATATTTATATAGTGCCTGTTTCAGCTCTCTGTATGTTCCTAGGTTTCTGTTGTCGAACGGCAGTTTGTTTATCATGTCAGGTACGTAGAAGTTTCGGGTGGCTTTACCGTAATGATTGTTGTACTTATATGTTATGTAATTTGTTGACTGTGGTCTTGTTATTTGATATGTTGTTCTGGTTACTCTATATGTTGGGCTGTAGTAGTGTTTTAACATGACTGTGTAGTGGCGTAAGTGTTTCACTTTAAATATTTTGTGTTTTGTCCATGCTTCCTGCATAAGAGTGGGTTGTTCCCAGAATATCAGTTTTATCATTTTATCTTGCAACCATTGTAGCCTGTTAAGTCTGTAGTCTGCACAGAATGCGTATGACGTGATTGCATATCTTAAAATGTTTTCACATAATGCTTTATAGATTAGTATTTTTATGTCGGTTGGGGCAATGTCTTTTAATCTGTATTATCTCTGCCGTAGAGATAATAATAATAATAATAATAATAATAATAATAATAATAATAATAATAATAATAATAATAATAATGTGATACAGAGCTACAACCTTCTAAATTACCACAAACCTCTGAAATCTAGCATATCAGCATATATAATTTTTCATTATATGGAAAGCAGGGAGAGGACGAAAGAGAACATCCATGGTAGTTGAGAATGAATGTGGTCAAGAAAGGGGTAAGGGCTAAATTTTCTTTTTCTTTCAAAATCGGAAACTTCCTTCCTGTTTTCATCTGCTCTTCAATTGAACCTGGTCGCATCAGGCTCTTAATTGCCGAATCACACATGAAACGAATATGAGTGCAGATCAGGTATTTCAAAGTCCATGCAATTCATCTTTGCCTGGTTCGTTCATTCCATTTCTTTACTTTCTTTCTTTGTGTTTGACCACTATTTTTTATGAAGGTTTTCCATCTGAGAGTGTTGTACAATTGTTTTTCAACAATTTTTATCCAGTTTAGCATATCATTATATCCTTTTAAATTATCTCACATTTGCTTCTGCAACTGAATCGGTTCTTCTGGGTTCGGGCTTTAACCCTGTTTGTGGATTTTCCATCAATATTTTAGTAAAACTGATAGTGGTTTTTCTTGAACCGAATATTTTGTCTTTATTGACTTATTTCGGTGCCGTAGAGAATGCTTTTTTTTTTTCTGTCGCCACTGTTGTTGTTTTTTTTTAATTCTTCTGATACTTCGGCGATCGATTTTGTTTTAAATAAATTCCGCTTTGAGGGTGCTTCTTTTTAGTTCATTCATCTTTTCTATTGTACAGCCGAACAGTTTAAGTAGTGTACATCAACTGATTTGTTTCGGCAACTGTTTTTGTAGGAATCGTTTCTTACTGCTAAGTTGTTGTTGTTGTTTCTTCAATATTGTGGTTAAATTTCATCTTCTGCTTTATTTCGGTGTTGGTCGCTGTCTTCATTGATGTTCTTCATTTTTTCAACAATCGCATTTCAGTTCTTGTTGTTTAGCATTCGGATTGTCATCATTTGTATTATGTGTATTTAGGAAATCTACTTGAATAGTTTCTTTTATGGACTTTTTAGTTGCTCGAAGTTCTTGCTGGGATTCAGTGACTATCTCATTGCAATTCTTCAAGTTCAGCATCCCTGAAAACTTTGTTCCTTACAACAAATTTTCGTTCGCCCATCAAATACTGCTCAGTGATCAGTATCGGGTACTTTTTGTTTCAAAATTTCATACGCTCGTTTCTGATATCCACTTAATGCTGGATTCGATTCATAATAAGTTTACTTCTAAAGCTAAACTTTAGATTCGTGATTCTGAACTCTAACTTGCATTGTTGTCTGAAATAGTGTGAGTTCTACGGTTGATTTTTTCAAAGTTACAAGTTTTAAAACCGAGTTTAAGGAAGTAAAAAAAAAAAAAAAAAAAAATCTACTTGCTTGAGCCAAAGATAGGCTAATTCTGGAACGAATGAAAAAAAAAAAAAAAAGACCTCGCCTTTTTTTCTGCGGGAGGGCATTAGAACCAAAACGTTGCCATAAGGCTACATAATTGTCACATCGCATTATTATAGTTCAGAAATGTTAAAATGAAGGAAAATTTTATGCTCAAACAAGTTTAATAGCTCTAGGATGTACATAGTGGAAAGAAGTCTATGCACTTACTGTTATTCCAATATAAATAATTGATATATATATATATATATATATATATATACGGTATGGAGCACGAAACAAAAACTACTGAAATTCTACACCCCTTTCAGTACACGCGCCGTTCGACTGCATGCATATTAACAGAAGAGCATGCGTAGAGTCTATCTACGCCATTACATTAAACTGGTGCAATGTGACGTTGGAAGAAAAGACGTTTATTGATGTGCATTGTTTTCGTTGATCCGGAGCTGGTAGAACAAATGGTCCAAGGAATGGGGTATTCCACAATGACCTGCCTTCAAACCTTCTCATGAACTAAGGGATAAGCGACAAGGTGTCCATTTCGAGCCCGTAATCTATCGTCTTAAGGCTTTATTCGACCAAGATTGCACTGATAGTTGTGAATGTACATATCATCATGTGTACATCAAACATATATTTCTTTGTTAATAAACTCGGTCACTCCATAACATCTATCGTTGTAGTTAATCAGTTTTTTTTTTCACCATATTGTATTACCGTTTAGATAGATTCAGCAGATACTAAAAAACGTTATATAAATATATATATATATATATACAGTATATATAGTTGTTTACCCAAAAGCTTGCATTAGAGATATCTAGAGGTTCGGCATTGAAAAGATTATAGTAAAAGATCAAAGTACTTCTGCAAATGAGATTTCTATACATTAGTATTTGAAATTTTTGTAACACAAAAGAATGATATATATATATATATATATATATATATATATATATATATATATATTTTTTTTTTTTTTTTAATATTTACTGTGTATATAGTATGGTGCTGCATCTATAGCAGATCGAATTTCCACTCAAACTTTACTCATACTTCACTGATAATATCAAGTAGATCCAAGGCTTATCTTAACAGGTGTGTATAAGCACTCGTGCTGTATTATTATTCTAAGAAACTAGTTTTCGCTTTAGGACAAAGGCTATGTTTTTATCAGGGAAAAAAAAAGATAAAAAAATCCAACTGGTATTTCAGTTCGTCTATTACATTTTTGTAATGAATGTCATGCAATCGAAATAAACATTTTACATTTTAAGAACAATGTAACTTCATGGGGTTTTTATTATTATTTTATTTCTGAATTTTTTTTTTTTTTTTTTTTTTTTTTAGGTTCGAAAGTGATTTTGCAAATAATACATGTGGGAATTATTTTTATAAGGTTTTTGCTTATGAGCAAGCAGATCAATAGATATTTCTCTTCCTTTCAAATGTATTAGAATTTTATAATACATTTCTCTTTTATAATAATTCTAATAATGTAATAAAACAAGCGATGCCTGAAGTGAAATAAAAAAAAAAATCAGCACACTTCCGTAAAGTTAAGATTACCCAATATCAATTTGATTACAACAAAGTAGTTCATAGTCTGATTCACTGAACTATGCTCTTCCACCAATAGACTGCGAGTTCGAATCTAATTGTTTGCAATATTTGGGAACACTTACTAGATGTTAGATGATTTTTTTTCCCTCTTAGTGACAACTTCACTATACCTTTTCAGTGTTACCTCAATATTTAATTCATTTTCCCCTTATACCATTAGATTACGTCCGCGCGTTTAGCCTAGTGGCTATGCGCCTCTTGACCTGGGATATGCCTGGGAAAGGAGTGTTCTAGGTTCGATTCCTCGGAAACGTGTGGAGCTGAAGGATCTTTCTCAGACATAGCCAAGTTAGCCGGTCTTGCTACGTGGACAGCAGGGTTTTTCTCCCCAATTTATCTGGGGTTTTTCCTCCCGCAAGCAGGCAAACTGGCCGTGTGAACACACAAACTACAGAAGCGTACGGCAGACAAGTATCTCATGGTCCCAAACCCTATATAACAGGCGAGGACCAATATATGATGAGTCGTAGCGTCACGGGCCGCACACTTTTAGACAGAACTTAAATAAAAATAAACTCTGCATTTTTTCTAGGAAGGCAATAGTTATATGTATTGAATTACTATATTTGTTAAATCATTTTACTACTGGGAAAACAATATAAAATACTTGAAACTGAGTCTCTGAAATTGATCACTGTAACCAGAGCAGAGCAAGTGACTTTCAATGATGCATTACTCTGGAGCGCATCATTGAAAGTCACTGATGCGTTACTCTGGAGCGCATAGAAATCTACCACTCCCACTAATACAACTCGCACAGAGAAGCAGTAGATTTTATAAATTGAGTTATCTTTTTAAAGCAATTTTGATTCCGTTTAAGAATATAAATTTTTTCCTTCATCAAAAATAATGAATATAACTGGTATATCAATCAGAAAATCTGCGGTCGAAACTAATGGCTAAATTGATAATACATATAATTTAATATAGTTTTTATCCTGCCGGAAGCCGCACAAAATCACGTTACGGGCCACATGCGGCCCGCGGGCCTGCTGTTGGCGCCTATGCTATATAATATATAATATTGTTTGAAATACTGTGTGTTCTACAGTCGATTTTCTTGAGTTACTGAGCTAAAAACGCGGTTTCTGGAGAAAAACCTTTTGGCAGCCTATTTCCAGGGTCATACAAGCACGTTTTTTTAATTTAAAAAAATATAAACATTTCAACATATGAAAAAGAAAGAATGAAATCAAAAGTGAACAAAAAAGTTATTGCGTGTTAATGATTTAAGTATGCATGTGCACTTGTTCCAACATTTAAGATACTACCCGGGATTTCCTTAAAATCACAGGTTTTAGGGTGGTTTACCAAAAACCGCTCTACGAATCTTATATATATATATATATATATATAATTTTTGTCTTTTTTTTATATTTTTTCAAAACATTTTCATGATCAATTTTACGGTTATTCATCGAAAAAAATTAAACATCTTAATTTAAAAAAGCATCGCAATAAGATTTTTTAGATATCTTTACGATAAACTGCACTCTCTCAGGAATATTTACTTCCAAGGGCCTAAAAATACCTACTAAGTAGGCAGTACTGAATAGGAATTCAAAGAAATAATATTTTGAGACAATCAGGACTTCAGGTATTTGATGTTTTGAAGAAGAAAAATACGTTTCTTTGAAGAAATATTTTCAAAACGGTGTCATTTTTTAACTCTTACTTGCTGAGGAAAGAGAATTATTCTCAGACAATTCTTATAACAAGGCTAAGAATATTTAGTAATTATTTTGAAGACATACATTTCGTTAATCAAAGTGATTTGTGATGTTCTTAATACTGAATAGAATTCGTTCGAAAAATAATTTAAGAAACAAATTTTTACTCCACATTTCAACTTCTTTACTTACCTTTTTTCAACGGGTTAAGAATGAAGTTAAAATCCTTGCGGTTCCGATTTCGAATATTGTACGTCCTGAGTGATCGAATCTCACTACAGAAATGGAAGAGATGTCTTCAAGAAGAGGTTCAAAGTGATTGTCGCCTTAGCGATAATCAATTCCACTTCACGTGGACAGGTGAATTGAGAAGAAAAAAAAAAAGAACAGGGTGGGGTGGGTTGGCCCATTGCTCACCGTTATCAAAAGGAAGTTGTTTCGCCAATCAGTCTTCAAAAAACTGTGTAAGATATCTCTTATTGCACTAATACAATCTTTGTACTGGTTGCGATAACGTGAGCTTTATCGACCAATAATTAATATTGTAAAAGAACTAGTCTGATAATGATGAATTCAAAGGTATTTTTATTAATAATGTATCAATGATCAAAGTATCTCTAACCTCCAATAATTGGTAAGTTACTTACGATATCAGAAATTATTTAAAGTAATGATTATCAAACCTGAAATAATTAACTTTTTGGTTGAGCTTTCGTTTCAGTTAAGTAAATTATCATATCACAAAGTATTTTGTGAATCCACTTGCAATAATAATAATAAAAAATTAAAAAAAAACTGAACACGGCCGCAATATAAAATTAATAATAAAATAAAATAAACAAAAATATAATGACATGGTGAAAACAAAAGAAGCCGATAATAATGAAATAGATTGGAATGGCATATGGTTAGAATAAAACACACACACACACACACACAAATTAAGCGCCTCCATAGTCCAATTGGAAGAGTGACGGGACATTGCTCCATTCTCATCCGATCTCGCATGTAAAAGTTTTTCATGCCGTATACAAGCAATTCGGCTACAAATCACCATTTACAGACAAAAAAAAAATTGTGGGCGGTAGATGGTGTTGTGTGTAGATAGGAAATAGTGCAGTTGTTTGTAAATGGAGGCGTAATTAGTGGAGACGGTAGGTTATGTGAAAAGGTGTTACCCCTTCCCCTCGATGAGCCCAGTGGCGCACCCAGAGGGGGGGGGGGGGAAGGGGAACCGGGAACTTCCCAAAGAAAAGGAAAAAAACACTAGAAAAATTTCCAAAAATCTTTTCCTAATTAAAATTCATTTTTTTTATTTATGTTGTGTGCTACTTATGAATTAGCGATCGCTGCAGATGCTCAGTTATAGGTCGTATGCGATGTGTAGTGTGTATTCGCAAAACGTCTACTCAACTCTCTACCCCCCCCCCCAAAGGTTAAATCCTGAGCGCTCGGCCCCCTCCAAGATTAAATCCTGAGTGCGCCACTGGATGAGCCCTTAGACTCCTTCGAGGTGTCACTAATAAATTAATTATTCAAGTGCTTTTCCAACTTTTTTTTGAGAAAATGCACTGCTTTTTAAAAAAAAAACTTTTTTCACATTTCACAATAAAAATAAATTCATAAGGATGCACACAAAAACAAATTGAAAAATTATGAAGTGTCAAAAAATTGGACTTGTCTAAATGTAATATCCACTTGGAGGTTGCAGCCCAGACCGTTTGTTTGTCAACATTTTCAAGAAGGTATGTTTATATTTTCATATAAATATATATACACGCTCCCAATAGGGAGTAGGTCACCATAAGAGAAGTAGCCTCAACTCTCCAGCAATGGGAGAGAGGCCTTCACTCAGCAGCGGGGATAATATAGGATGAATATCATATCGTATCATATGATATCATGTATATTCATAAAAAGGGAACACAAAATGCACGAAGGGAGCTGAAGAAATAATGCTAATTTTCTTAAGCTAAAGCTTGATGATACCATACTGTTAAGTTGGATGATGATGTGACTGTTTGTGCAAACATCTCCCTGTATGTGTGGGTTTTTTTATAAACAAAAAAAAAAAAAATAGGGAACCATCTGGAAGCCGTGTGATTAGTGAATCCAAAAAGGGCAGACAGTTATTTTTGCACAAACAGTCACACCATCAACCAGCTAAACAGTATAGTATCTAAAAATACCAATTCAGAGTTAGGCTATCTGTTCCATTGACAATGCTCTTACCGCTGAACTCCCTCACTTGCGTCACACTTTCTTAGCCAATGACTATAATCCCCCCCATAGAAAAGAAAAAAAATTCTAAATGCTCCCCCGAAATATCCTTCGTTGCCTATCACACAAGAGTACAGCAAAACTGTCACCATTCCATACATTCAAGGCAAAGATATCTAGAGTGCTTAATAAATATCAGCTACGCTCCATATTTAAACCATATGTCAAATTAACAACTCTCGTCCGTTCACCTAAGGAAAAACTCTCTTCTTTATCATATCCAGAAGTTTGTGAAGTGCTCTGTTCTTGTGGCGTGGCTTACTATGGACAGGCAGGAAGAACAGTTGATATCCACCTTGGTGAACATAAAAAATACATCCGGCACTCTCGTTATGGCGAGTCGGATCTAGCAGACCATTCCTTGGATACTCCTTCACACAGGATCAAATGGAAGAAAACAAAAGTGCTACATAGAAGTCATTATAAGTCAGAGTTTTTTTGTTTTTTTTTTTGGAATTATCAGCAGCTTCAAAACATACTTCAAACTTTAACAAATATAGCTGTGTAAATTTACTAAAAATCAGGGAAATAGTCATTTTGAGATCTAATTGATACTTTTTTCTCTCTTTTTCCAACATAGATGGTGCCTAATTAGGACTTTATTTCCTTGTATTGTCTGTTACATTTTTTTTTTTTAAACTAGTCCCACTGTTATGCCAAATTGTTGTTTTGCGTACTGTGACAAACTGTTCTTGTGATGCTGGATATAACAACAGTGAAATATCAGCTAATACGTTAATAAATATTATCTTCTTATTATTCTATGTTGTAATCAATATCATACAAATAAATTAACATGCACTGCTAACACATAAGCATTTCCACGAGTTTGAGAATAAAGGATAGTTCTACATATAATTAAGTTGCTCAAAGAATTTGAATTTGTTTCTGTAAGTCGGCTCCAGCCAGTAGAAATATTATTGCATTTTGTAAGAGGTCTGTGTTTCTAAGCGGTTGCTCTATGCCAGTGTTTCTCAAACTTCAGATATCCGCGTACCCCTTCTTAAATTTTCATTATTAACAAGTATCCCCCCCCCTTATCAAATGATAAATAAATAAAGTATATTTCATTGTAAATGTGTATTTTATTTGAATGTATATGTTCATGTAAACCAAAATATGACTTATTTTTAATGGAACAAAATTTGGAAGAGGTTCCTCTTCATTTCCCATCCATGAAAATCTACATTTCAAGTAATTCATGTCATACTTACGAAGACTTTTCATCTTCTTCCTAGATGGTTCTCTAAAGATGTCAGACGACACACCCTTATCAATTTCATTTGATCCAGATGCAATATCAACGTTTTCTTGTTGCTTACAGCTACTTGTATTTGCTATATTGCTCTGTTTTGAGGGTTTCATAAATCCAATCTTTAACCAATGATCCATACTTAAGAATTTGAAAGCTAAAAAAATTACCGTATTTACTCGAATATATTATAACTTGCACTTTTTTTCCCAAAATTAAAGCTAAAAAATCGTGGTGCGAGATATATGCGGGAATTTTCGGAAACTAAAGTTTTCAGAAAAAAAAAACTGCAACTGGTGTGACTTACCAAGAAACTCCTATTTGCTATCGCTACTTTTGGCATCGAGAACAGTTTCCTTGTGTGCATTGTCAAAGTCATAACCCAAATAGCTTCATCTTCTTTCCCATTAATTTCAAGCAAATTATTTGCAATATTTCAACCAGCAATTATTTCATTATTTCAGCCAGTAATTTCACGACTTGAGATATGTAGAGCAGCTATGAAGAAGTGCATATGATTGGTGCGGTATTAACCAAAGATCGCGCGAACCAAAGACAAATTAGCATTTCAACAGTTGAGTTCAAATGCTAATTCTATTCAAACCGAATTCCATAATATCTGAAACGCATTCACTATATATTTCTTAGTTTTAACACGTTCACGACGGGGTGGTGTCAAGCAAAACCATATGTTGCACTGGCAACATATGATTTTGCTTGAGTCCATACAGCAGTTTCTGTGGGAGGGGAGATGTGAAGTTGTCTCTAATTGCACTATTTGTTGAGAAATATAATGATTCCATACGTTAATAATGCATAGCCGAAAATTGCCACGTATCCCTCCCCTCTGAAGACCTTTCGCGTACCCCCCCGGGGGGGGGGGTACGCGTACCACACTTTGAGAAACACTGCTCTATGTGATATTCTTATCTTCAAAAAAAAAAAAAAAAGTTTTGTTTGTGGTTTAATTCATAGGCTATGTGTATTACAAGAAAGAAAGAAGAAAGACTGTATTAAGAAAAAAAATCGCATGTTACATTAAAAACACTGTGCTTTAAATCTATTCCTTCCTTCTTTCTTAATATAGTTTTGCGTTTCTCTACCGGAATATTGCAATCCTACAGTTGAACGCTGCAATTTCAGTGAAAGAAAAGCGATTATGGAGAATATAATATACGTTGGCTATTGTTAATGCCCATGATGGATGGGGAGCGATTTTAATTAGTGAAATGAAAGTACGCGCGCGCGTGTGTGTGTGTGTGTGTGTGTGTGTGTGTGTGTGTGTGTGTGTGTGTGTGTGTGTGTGTGTGTGTGTGTGTGTGTGTGTGTGTGTGTGTGTGTGTGTGTGATTTTGTTGAGCATAATTTTATCCGAAATGTCTTGAATGCGAGATAATCAAATAGCTTTTTTAATGGCCGATTTTCGAAACTGGTATATATAAACTTCCTATTGGTACGATACGTATATTCAAATGCTGAAAAAAAAAAAAAAATTAAAGGTTAAAATTCATCTTAGGATGACTTTTTTTTTTCTTTTTTTTTCAAAAAACAAATCGTGACACAATAAGAAGAAGTCTTCTTCTTAAACTGGAACAGATGATGAGGATAATTCAAACCCCCCCCCCAAAAAAAAGTGTAGTGTGATATCATTTAGGATTGCTAAGATTTTCATTTCTTAAGACGTGGCTAAGAACAAGAATCGATATTGGATCTTTAAAAATAGGATACTATTAAAATTAATTCAGTAACTTTTCCACACACACACACACACACACACACACACACACACACACACACACACACACACACACACACACACACACACAAAGTATTTAATCCATTTAATCATAAGGAAACAACAGTCTAGTCTATTTACCGCAAAGGATGTCTTGTTGGCAGTCATAATACCAATAATTTTTTAAAAATCTTTATCGCCACTCTCCCAGATCACTGGTTATAAATACATCTTTCAATATAATTGAAATTGTTAGAATGCTTATAAAAATTTTATAATGCGAAAATCTTGTTCCTAGGTGTCAAGGTAATTAAAAACTGACATCCTATTCCCACTGTGCGTTTTTTTTTTATCTTGCTCCCATCCATGAAAGTTTTTTTTGTAAACCTAGTACATTTTGTACTGTGAACGGGATAGGAATATTTTCCCCTCTTATCAATTCTATAGTTTTCATTTGTTTCTTACGTAGCCCTGAAACCATGCTTCAGAGACCATACATGGAACTTTTTCAAACCCCTTCAGACCTCTTATTAAACTGGGCGATGACATTCATCTTCCACCTAAAGACAGTCACAAACTTCCATGCCCACGGGATTCGAACCCTCAGCCAATGAGCTAATACGTTAACACTCGGCCAAACAGGGAGGCTTATTCATTTGTTTTCATTATAACAATTCTTACAAAATTTAAATTAGTGCGATAATAATTGACAATCCAATGTATAAAGCATTAATTTAATTAAATACAACGCAAAGTTGGAGACGCCGGGTATCGATCCCAGTACCTCTCGCATGCTAAGCGAGCGCTCTACCATTTGAGCTACGCCCCCACCTTAGACCATGCATAAGATATATGCATATATATATATTTTTTTATATTATAATTTTTATTTATTTGTGGTTTTAATATCTATTTTATGTATTAAAAGACAATGTAATATCTTAATTATAAATAATATTCAAAAAATATTTTTCTTTAAAAGTGATCTTCATTTGATTGGAAAATAAATTTTTATTTTTATTTTTAAAACAGCATATTTTAAAGTAAAGAGGTACTTAATCGAAGTTAGGAAAATAAAGGCAAGTTTCAATATAACGACTTGTAACAAAAATGTGCAAATTATTTTGTAATGTAAATTCCTTTCAAACAAAAAAAAGTGTAAAATTTGCTATGTAAAAATACAAATGCTAATACATGTTTTCTAGTCGTTTTCTTTTAATGAATTTTTTCAATATTGCTTTCAACTTGCATGCAATAGCGCCTCATCATAATAACTGTGCAATTGTTTATTATTATTAATAAATAATAATAAACACTGGCACCTCTATTGAGTTCAAATCTCATTGTGGGAGGTTTAATCATAACATAATATCAGCATATTTACATTCAAATTTAGAAAAATAAGAGCATGATCGGGAGTGTAAGAAAAATGAAGGAGCGAGTGTTGTATGGTGATTCATTAGTAAGAGGTGTAATAGATGGGAGTTTGACAAAATCGTACTTAACGGGTGCGAAAATTAAGGATGTAAGTGAGTGCAAAAGCAGAGGATGAAAGAAATGAAAGTGGTGGCAGGAACGAATGATTTAAAAAGTGAAAAAATTGCTATGAGAGAGGACTTGAAGGAATTACTAGAGGTAGCAAAAGAAAAGAGTGAGACAGTTAAGATAGTGAGTCTGTTGCCATGGTATGACAGAGAAGAGTTGAGAAGGTGGGCCTTAATTCCAAATGACCTTACGTGCAGGTATGCAGGAGGAGTGGTGTGTGGAGTTTGTGGATGTGTGGAGTGAGTTTGATGGACGAAAGGACTTATACAAGATGGATGGTTTACATCTGAATGGATTTGGTGTGCGGAGACTGGAAAGAGCGTTGCTGGATGTGTAGAATCAGGGAAACTAGTGCTATTAAGGGCGTGGGGGGAGAAGATATGCAGAAATCATTGAGGCAGTTGAGTGTAAGAATGTGTATAATATGCCTGAGCTAGTACGAAGGATAACACATCAAAATGGGATAGTTAGTATAAGGCATCAAGATAGGGGTGGGACTAATGGGCTTCTGCATTTCATGTATACTAATGCCAGGAGTATTAGGAACAAGAAGGAAGAATTTTTGGACATGGTTGGCTCTTCCTGGCCACAGGTTATTGGTATTAATAAAACATGGT
Organism: Typopeltis vanoorti; assembly: GCF_054136105.1. Lineage (NCBI taxonomy): Eukaryota > Metazoa > Arthropoda > Arachnida > Uropygi > Thelyphonidae > Typopeltis > Typopeltis vanoorti. The sequence continues at coordinate 43,284,209 of NC_143569.1, forward strand.
TGACAGAAGATGATATAGCTAGTGTGATAGAATATGAAGGGTATAGTGTGTGTTCAGGAGGGACAGAGAGAAAAAAATGGGGAGGAGAAGTGTTATTGATGATAGCTGATGAACTGCAGCCAAGTAGAATAGAAGTTGAACTTCAGGATAGTGGAAAGAGCACATTTGAGGGTATTTGGTGTGAGATTGAGACTAGCAGAACAATATATACAGTTGGGTACTGCTATAGACCAGATGATGGAATAGATGGTGGAGATAGTATGCATAAGCAAATATACGCAATGAGAAGGAGGGTAATTATTATGGGGGGGGATTTCAACTATGATATAGTTCGCCCACCGTTTGTTAATTTTCCGACCGGTAATAATAAACAACTCATCCCACTATACGGACTGATTACCCTATTATCGGAATGGATTCTCCTTTTTCTGAGATGCGCAGAAATGTCGAAGGATCTCTAATCGGTGAGCGAACTATAACATTGATTGGAAGGAGGAGAGGACACATGGGTGGAAGAAACTGGATTTTATGCAGTTATTAAGGGATAACTATCTGAGACAGCATATAATAGAATATACTAAGGCTTCGAGACTTAGTATAGCATCTGAGAATTAGACTGTAATGAATATGACCACGTTGCCACCAATTGGTAAGAGTAATCATAAGGTCTTGACCTGGGAGGTGGCTAAATTTGTGGAATTTTCAATTAAGACAGGGTACATGTGGAATTACCGGGCTGGTAAGTATGACAAGCTTAGGAGATTGCTTGGTTCAATGCCATGGCATGTAAAACTGCAAGGGCTCAATGTTGATAGTGAATGGGAAGTGGTTAAGGAGCGTTTGCAGGAGGTAATGGCTAACTGTATACCTAGACTCCGGATAGTAAATCAAGTAGGGGTTAAATGGATAAATAACACCATTAAGCTTGATCTGCAAAAAAAGAAAAAACTGTGGAGGGAATTTAAGGAGAAAGGTGACCTGCAGGCACACGAACGCTATCAAGTGCAGGCGAGAAGGGTGAAGAGTGTGATAAGAAACGCAAAAGCGAATTATGAAAGGGAATTAGCCATGCAAGCTAAAGAGAATCCCAAACAGTTTTTTCGATATGCTGCAACTAAAAGAAAAAATGTATACAGCAGAATGATTTTAACACGTTCATTGCCAAGCTGAAAATTGGAATTTCGTGTGGTGGCCAAATTTTTTTTTATTATTTAGTTATCGACGTCCACGCGATAACGCGTGATCGGCCGTTTGGTGTGAGCTCGCATCGCGCGATATCGCGTGATTGGCAATGAACGTGTTAAGGAATGCCGATGGTAGGGAGGTAACTGAAATCAGCTGATATAGTGGAATTACTTTAATTCGTTCATTAACGATATAGGAAAGGATCTGAGAGGAACTGTTCATTTGTTTGCTGATGATGCAAGGTTGGGTAGAACAATAGTGGATGCACATGATGTCAAAATTTTGCAAGATGATTTGGAGAGATTGGAGGACTGGGCTAAGGAGAATGAATGTCAATTTAATGTGGCAAAATGTAAGGTTATGCATTATGGTGTGAAAAGATTAGCAGCAGTACACTACATTGGTGGAACTGTACTCCAGGAAATTGATGAGACTAGGGATTTGGGAGTGTTGGTGGATAGGGAGTTGAAGTTTAGGGGGAACATTGCAAAAGTGGCTAAATCAGCTCATCAAATCACTTGGTTACTGAAGAATACTTTGACCAGCAGAGACAAACAAGTTATTGTTCCTCTGTATCGAGCCTTGATAAGACCTCATCTGGACTACTGTTCCCAGATATGGGCACCAGTCTTTCTTCTTGATGGGGAGGAGGTGGAGTGGATCCAGAGACGAGTGACCAAGATAATAGCAGGACTATGGAATGAACGTTATGAGAACAGGTTGAAGATTTGTGTGTTGCAGAAATTGGTTGATAGGTTGAAAAGGGGTGATATGATTGAGACATTCAAATTACTGAAGGGTTTCTATAAGATTAATTCAGAGGATATTTTTCAGAACAGGACTGGTAGCGGGAGAACTAGGAGCCATCCATGGAAACTGGGCAAGAGTGTGGTTAGCAAGGATGTTAGAGCTAGGTTTTTTTACTTGAAGAGTGGTAAATGAGTGAAATAAGCTGCCAGTACACTACATTGTTGTGTATGCCATGACTGTGAATGAGTTGAAGACAAAGTATGATAGATACTGTGTGGATGTTGAATAGTTGTTCTTGACATGATGTTTAGGGCCTCCCTCGATGAGTCTATGGACTCCTTGGAGTTGCCCGTAATAATAATAATAATAATAAACTTATACTTAACAACTAATACAATACTAGCAACTTTCTGGGATAATCAATCATATTCTCACAATGCCAGTAATGCATCTCCTTAAACTCACCACACTGTCTGACGACATGTTCCACTCGCTCACCATTCATCTTGAGAAAAATTTGCTCCTCACTTCCCCTGCTTACTGAACTCTTGGTCAGTTTCCATGAACGACCTCTTGTTCTGTTCCTTCTTACTATGAACTTAAGAAACTCTCCTGTGTCTACCTATAAAAACCTCATCACCAATTTATACATCGCTATCATATTACTCTTTCTCCACTTATCTGCAATTGACAGTTACCATCCCAGAGGCCTGAAATCACCCAAGTTATTTATCTTTTAAACCCTTTCTAATATTTCGTCATTGCTCATAAAGCCAAGAGACCAAATGTATGCATATTAGTCCAAATGAAACTGAACCAGTTTATCATAATGGCACAACCAGCACTTTGTAACAATTATTGATGTCCTTTTCATTATTCCCATAATCCTATGTTTCGTTTTTCATAACCTTTTCCATGTATACCTTAAACAGCAATACTCTATGCAGAATCATCCCAAATCTTTTGTTTTATCCACCTCTTGCTACTCATTTCCACTAATATAGTACGCTGCGTTCAATCTCCTTGGTCCGAAATGAAAATCGATAGTATATTCGTACCGCAGGTGAGATAAGGATTTTTATCGATGATATATATATATATATATATATATTGGTATTTTGAATTTATTTCATGTAGTCTGGGAAACCTGGCCCTAGAGACCAAACAAAGAACTTTTTCAAGCCAGTTCAGGCCTCCAATTAGCAGACGGTGGTCTCACACCAGACGGTGAAATTCATTTCTTAACCTAAAGATAATCACAAACATCATTCTCATGGTAGGATTCGAACTCTCAGTCTGTTGATTGGAGAACGGAGAAGCTAACCTCTCGCCAACCAGGGCAGCGTGGTGTGTGTGTGTGTGTGTGTGTGTGTGTGTGTGTGTGTGTGTGTGTGTGTGTGTGTGTGTGACAGTAGGTTCTTGAAAAGTCTAAATCAAATTACGGAATGCAGTGAAAGAGAACTTATAGAGGCCCAACGAAGATTCTGATCAAGGGGTGGAGATCCCAACAAAAATCCTCAAGATCTGAAAAACTCATCAAGAGCTTGTTGTGAGGATACAATAAATTGTACGCAATGCTGTTGTCCCACATCATAAGTGTAAGTTTTTACTACCTTGTGTTCACATATGAGGATAAAAACAATAAAACAAGGATTGAAGAAAATTGCTTATAAATAACAATAAGAGAAGTTTCTAAAATATAAATTAGTACCTTCGACAACAAAATGGAAACACAAACCGTATTATAAAATCTTTCATGAATCCATTAACTGCTGCCATTTTGAACTTTTTTGTACAAAATTTTCGCCAGCTCAAATTTATTTATTCATTTATTATTTTTACACAGTTTTCTCATAAAACGCATTGCTCTTGACATTAGTAAACGATTTATCAGTATTTATTTTCATAACACACGATAATTCAATTTCACTACATTAGCGATAGTGGCAGTGAACAGCACTACATAACTTTCTATTATTATTATTATTATTATTATTATTATTATTATTATTATTATTATTATATCTACCACTACAAGACTACCACTACATGTCTAAATCCAACCCTATTTTCACAAAAAAAAAAAAAAAAGTTAAACTGTAATAGCAGTCGAAGTCTTTCAAGCACGTACCAACAAACAGTAAAATCAACACCTGGCTTGTGACCACTATAGGAACACAACCATGAAACCACCACCCTCTGTCATCTATTATCTTCCTCAGATAAGCTCTGCTAAGCTTCGAGGAAGAAAATTACTAACTTGCAAGTATCTGTTATACACACTTGTAATGCGTTATAAATATTATATACATATAATTACTACAGCAACTATGTATGCAATTCATCTGAGACATAAAAAAAAAAAAAAAAAAAAAAAAAAAAAAAAATTCTGTATAATCCTTATTGTAAATACTGTAAATATTATTATTGTATGTAACTTATACTGAGACATAATTATTATTTTAATGATTACGTCCTGCAGCTGTTTATTAAAAATATGATGCTTGTGGAGAGGCGTTGCTAAAAGAACTTTAAACTTTCATTTCTTTTATCGGAAAAGAATTCAGACAAACGTCTGCTTTTTAATGTTTTTCTGCTTCACATTGCTAAAGTCCAAGTTCATGTTACTCTGAACACAGGAGAAAGAAAAAACTTATTTCAGTTTTGTTGTGGTCAAAGTTTTAATGTTCGATTTCATTCTAACAATTTCCGATCGGAATCTGTTGCTGTTTTATATGTTCAGGGTGTTTCAAAAGTATATATATATACACACGTTTAATATGTATATTTCGTGAACAATATGAATATTTTAATTTTTTTTTTTTGTTTGGTATTTTAAAGCTAAGATAAATACAATTTTCTCAATATAAACCAAACTTATGCTCAAATCGCTGTCTTCAGCACCGATACATAAGCGACATGTCTCTCTACTCACACTTGTACACATTTGTACTGTAAGGAACAAATCAGGTGTAATGTTTCGCGATTCCTGCTGTATTGTCCCCTTCCCCACGAATGTTCATAGATTATGAATGTCAAGTTGCTATTTCAAGTATGCCATGGAAAAAAACCCACAGGCGTGAGGTTTAGAGACCTTGGAGGATATTCAACAGCACTCCCTCTACAACTTATTCGTTGTTCAGAAAATTCAAGGTTGAAAATTGAGCTTTTTTAATCCTGTGGTGTCTATTAAAATAAAATAAAATAATAATAAAAATAAATAAATATTTTAATGTAAAGAATGGTTTGTATTTTAACTTCAAAATACAACAAATCATATTAAAATGGTTCACGTACTTCACGAACTATAAAATTTTAAAGTATGTATACATAATTTTGACGCACTCTGTGGTAGTTGGCGATTTGTACTGCAGTCTGGTAATGATGAGAGAGAGAGAGAGATCGAAAGTCTCCTTTTTTTTTTAATATATATTTCTACATATTTTTAATTGTTTAATATATTATTTTATTTATTTATCTTTTGGAGGGGGAAGATACTTAGAAACCAAATTAAAAAAATATGCTTGTACAAGTTTTATTACCTTTGAAGTTAATCACAGTAATAACCATCTGTATTATACGATAATACACAGCAGTAAAAGTTTGCGTTTTTTTTTTGTTTTTTTTTAACATTATTTCATCTCGTATAACTTTCGCATTGTGAGATAGAGACAATTATGAAATACGTATTTAATATAATATTTTCCGTGTTCTTCTAAAATCTCGACCTTTGGAGACAAGCAGACTGCAATATGGAAAAAAGTAGGGCTTCTTAGAATCAGCCGATCCTAGGAATTTTGTCGCACCATGCTATTGCATGGGGCAACATATTCTTCTTCCCCTTCCTCCTGAAAAAACTCTTTTAATGATGTCTTAAAAGCCATAATGTTAAGCTAGGTTTCGACATGTCTGATCATAAATTCTAAATATGAATTTTCATTATTCATTAGCTAATGAAAATTCATAAGTTAATGAAAAATGATCATGAACTACATTTTTTACAGAAAGAGAGAGACAATTAACTCTTTAACAGTGGAATTTGTTCTGAAAATGTGCATCTGCATGGGTAATAAAAATAAAGCGAAGACGATTATACTCGTCAAACGCAGAGTAAAAACCTTTCAGTAATTTGAATGTCTCAATCATATCACCCCTTTTCCGCTATCAGTCAAGTTCTGTAACCCACCCACAGATCAAGCTCATAAATTTACTTGGTAACCCTAATATATATATATATATATATATATATATATATATATATATATATATATATATATATATATATATATTATTGATAATTTTGTTATATGTATTTGTTATTACAGTTTTACAAAATTTTACAAAATATTTTACAAAATTTACGGTTGGGTGCTGCTATAGACCATGCGATGGAATAGATGATGGAGATAATATGCATAGGCAAATAGACTCAATGAGTGGAGGACAGGTAATTATTATGGGAGGATTTCAACTATGGTAACATTGATTGCAGGGAGGAGAGGACAAATGGGAGGAAGAAATTGGATTTTATGCAGTTATTAAGGGATAACTATCTGAGACAGCATGTAATAGACTATACTAAGGGTTCGAGACTGCTTGACCTAGTAATTGCATCTGAGAATTTGACTGTAATGAATATGACCACGTTGCCACCAATTGGTAAGAGTAATCATAAGGTCTTGACCTGGGAGGTGGCTAAATGTGTGGAATTTTCAATTAAGACCGGGTACATGTGGAATTACCGGGTTGGTAAGTATGGCAAGCTTAGGAGATTTCTTGGTTATGCCATGGCATGTAAAACTGCAAGGGCTCAATGTTGATAGTGAATGAGAAGTGGTTAAGGAGCGTTTGTAGGAGGTAATGGCTGATTGTATACCTAGAGTCCGGATAGTAAATCAAGTGGGAGTTAAATGGATGAATAACACTATTAAGCTTGATCTGCAAAAAAAGAAAAAACTGTGGAGGGAATTTAAGGAGAAAGATGACCTGCAGGCACACGAATGGTATAAAGCATAGGCCAGAAGGGTGAAGAGTGTGGTAAGAAAAACAAAAGCGAATTATGAAAGGTAATTAGCCACGCAAGCTAAAGAGAATCCCAAACAATTTTTTCGATATGTTGCATGTAAAAGAAAAAATGTATACGGCAGAATGATTTTAAGGAATGCCGATGGTAGGGAGGTAACCGAATCAGATGAAATAGTAGAATTACTAAGCGAACACTTTGCAAGAGTATATCATCCAGGCTGTGATATTGCAGGGATAAGAGAACGAATGGCTGATACAGGAATTGAAGTGAATGAAATGAAGGTGAATAGGATATTACAAAACTTTAATGTAAATACATCTGTGGGATTGGATGGTATACCAGCTCGAGTCTTTCGTGAAGCGGCAAAGGAATTGTTAGTTCCCTACACCACATTGTTTAATTTAAGTCTCAGCTCTCGGTTAGTCCCGAGTGAGTGGAAAGAGGGGAAAAAATACCATTGCATAAAGGAGGTTCCAAGACTGCTGTTGCAAATTACCAACCGATCAACATATCAGGAATCGTTGTCAAAGTTTTTGGAGATATTATTCAAGAGCAAAATATAGGAATGGATAAATGAAAATGGGATACTCAATGGCATGGTTTTGCGAAGAGTAGATCATGACTCAGTAACTTGCTCGCGTTTTATTATGACGGCTGAACTGGATAAGGATAATAGATTTTCAGTGATACTGCAGGACATATCGCTTTGACACGATAGATACCACATGGAATTCTAATCAGTAAACTGCAGCACATGGGGATGGATATAGGGTTGGTGAGATGGATAGAAGGGTGGTTGATGGAGAGATATTAGAGAGTAGTATATTTTGCTCAGGGTTCTGTTCTTGGACCACTGCTATTTAATTTGTTCATCAACGATATAGGAAAGGATCTGAGAGGAACTGTTTATTTATTTGCTGATGATGCAAAGTTGGGTAGAGCAATAGCGAATGTACATCATGTCAACATTTTGCAGGATGATTTGGATAGATTGGCAGTCTGGGCCAATCAGAATGGATGACAGTTTAATGTAGCAAAGTGTAAGGTTATGCATTTTGGAATGAAAAAAATTAGCAGCAGTATATCACATTACCTATGCTCCTAAGTGGAGTGAAGAGGATTAAGTAAGTAATATCACATTGGTGGTGGTGAATCTCTGGCTTCATCAACCAGGAGGTTGATGAAGCCAGAGATTTGGGTGTGTTGGTGGATAGCAGTGGCGGCCGGTGAATTTTTTAAGTGGGGGTGCTGCATATACAAAAAAAAAAAAAACCTAATCAGTAACGAATTTATTAATAAATAAATTTACATATTAAAAATTGCTTTATTAAAAATATTTCATCCTCACCACGAACAAACACCAATAATAAAAGTTTCGTATCAATAGCAATGACAAGCGCAAACGAATATCGGCGTTAGATCGCAGTGCATTTGTTTCGTGTAACGATAATCGAAAAAATATTATTCTTTTCATATTTTCAACAGCGACACTCGTCATAATTCAGCCTTGTTTCTATAATAAATGAATAATTATATGTTATTTTAACAAAACAAAATAAGTCTGACAAAAAATAGTTCACCACGCACACGCACCGATAATACGTTTCGTATCTCACAGAAATAACGTGCGTCTGGACACTAAAAATACACTGCTGTTTGGGCAGTGTCCGAATGGAATGACGTAACGTGCAATGACAAGCACAATGAATATCGGCGTTAGATCGCGGTGTATTTGTTTTGTGTAACGATAATTGGAAAAATATTATTCTTTTCATATTTTCAACAGTGCCATTCGTCATAATTCAGCCTTGTGTCTATAATAAATAAATAATTATATGTTATTTTAACAAAATAAAATAAGATTGACAAAAAATAGTTCTCCAGGCACACACGCACCAATAATAAACGTTTCATATCTCACAGAAATAACGTATGGATACCAAAAATAAACTGCTGTTTGGGCAGTGTGGGAATGATGTAACATGCAATGACAAGCGCAAAAGAATATCGGCGTTAGATCGCAGTGCATCTGTTTCGTAATCTAAAGCGTTAATCGAACAATTCCAATTATTAACTATTCAATCAATGTCAAAACATAAGCTGTAACCTTTAACATGTCGTACTGCATTTATATAATGTTGTAAGTATTGTTATTATTTATACACACAAACAAAATTTCATTTTTTCATTTTTTCTTTGGGGGTGCTGCAGTGTCGCAGTGCTTATGTACGGGCCGGCACTGGTGGATAGGGAGTTGAAGTTTAGGGGGTACATAGCAAAAGTGGCTAAATCAGCTCATCAGATCACTTGGTTACTGAAGAATACTTTGATGAGCAGAGATAAGCAAGTTTTTGTTCCTCTTTATTGAGACTTGATAAGACCCCCATCTTGACTACTGTGCCCAGATCTGGGCCCCTGGGTTTCTTCTTGATGGGGAGGAGGTAGAGAGGCTCCAGAGGCGAGTGACCAAGATGATAGCTTGTCTATGGAATAAACCTTACGAGAACAGGTTGAAGATCTGTGGATTACAGAAATTGGTTGATATGCGGAAAAGGGGTGATATGATTGAGACATTAAAATTACTGAAAGGTTTCTGCAAGATTAATTCAGAGGAAATTTTTCAGAACAGGTCTGGTGATGGGAAAACTAGGGGTCATTCATGGAAACTGAGCAAGAGTGTGGTTAGCAAGGGTGTTAGAATCTAGAACTAGGTTTTTTACTTGGAGAGTGGTGAATGAGTGGAATAAGCTGCCAAAGTTTGTTGAGGGTGCCATGACTGTAAATGAGTTCAAAGCAGAGTATGATAGATACTGTGCAAATGCCGAATAGTAGTTCTTGATATGATGTTTAAGGCCTCCCTCGATGAGTCTAAGGACTCCTTGGAGTTGCCCGTAATAATAATAATAATAATAATAATAATAATAATAAATTATTATTATTTGTCACTTCCAGGGAGTCCAAAGACTAATCGAGTGAGGGTATCTACTCTACAACTCTGCTTCCACCACTCACAATCCACCAACTGACCGCAACTACACCAACGCCATCTACCATCACTAGTAATTCCACAGACAATCACAAACATCCATGCCCATGGTGGGATTCGAACCCGCAGCCTCTTGACTGGAGAGCGGACACGCTAACCACTCGGCCAGCCAGGCTGGCTACTAGTATGGCTATTAATATGGTAGAGGCACTAATTTCTAGCTGATCATGAACCTTAGCTCTAGAGACCTAACGTCGAACTTTCCACTTTTGATTCTACCACTTAAAGACATTCAGAAACATTCATACTCAAGGTGAGATTCGAATCCCCATCAAGTATGCTATCTACTCGGCCAACTAGGCACAGAATCCGTACTCCTTATTTTATTATTATTATGTCGATTTATTCATTTAAATTTAATACTTATTCTTATTTGAAAATTAATACAAAGAAATAAAAAATCACACCTATATAATTTACAGTTTTGTCTGCAAATTATATTGTAAAGAAGTGAAGGTAACGACTCGATACGGATGCCAGATAAGGCAACTAAGTTAGCCCTTAGTAAATCAACTTTTGACATTATCAGGTAATATGAATTCTTTGATAACAATTTGCAGTTTCAAAGAAGAAGAAGGATACTGCATTCCAACCCTCCCAACACTTCAATTTCTGAATGCATATCGAGATATTTGTATTCTCGTGATAACTTGCAATGGTGTTAGTGTTAGACTGGGAGAGGGGGAATTAAATATCCTGTTTTTTTTTTTAGAAAAAGCAGAATATCTAATTCTGCGACTCAAAAATCTGCCCTTAAATACACTCACATTTTATATATACATATAATACTAGTTAACACTAACAATATAGTAGCAATTGTCACCATATTCTCGTTGCCTTTTTCTAGCACTTCACAGAAAAGTGGATTTCGGCAGCTGAGACGGTGAAAGGTGAAGACCATAAAGGCCACTTATCTTCTAAAAGTTAGGGTTAAAAGCATGATACCAGCTCCATTTCGGGAATGAAAAGCAATCAATGCTTATCCAATAACTAACACGGACTTGGCTAAATACAAATTCGCATGTTTTCTCCTGACTCATATTTTTCTTCGTTATTCTCTATTCCATTATTCCATAGTTGGAATAAGGGATAGAGAGCGAAGAATGACAATAAGAATGATGGTGATAAAATTACTACCTGCATGAGCAATTTTATTTTTTATTAACAGTTCATATGGAAAAATAAAAAAATAGGTAATGAATAATTTTATATTTTAGTTTTCGTATTTCATTTTATTTTTGTCAAACCAGTTCTTCTACAAACAGGAACACAGTTTATGTGCTACGCTGACAAAAATAGAGTACTCTTCTGGTTAAAGACCTAGGTTGGATTCCTTTTAATAAGCCAGGGCTTTTTTTTTTTCGCTTAAAAATGAGTTAGTCGCTAATATGTATCTTCTCCGGTAAACATGGATTTTTATCTCATAAAACAGGCAAACCTGTTGGAAAATACATGCAATTTGACGGTGTTTGTAATTGTCTTTTGGTGGGAGATAAATTTCATTGCCCGGTGTGAGACCACCACCACTCTCCTTTCTGGAGACCTGAAGTGACTTGAAAAAGTTCCATGTTTGGTCTCTAGAGCAGGGTTTCTGGAGTATATAAGAAATCTCATCTCATCTTCCTTATACCCTCTTTTACCTTGCGGTGTCGAGAGTCCATTGATTATCGGACCTCACTCCGTTTACAGGATAAGATGGTCAGTCTTATGCCCCGGTATATCCTATGGCCTGTAGTGTTGAGTTCTCAAGGCCAGTTTGCCTGCTTTGCGGGATGAAAAACCCCGTAATAAACTGGGGGAAAAACCCTGCTGTCCACGCCCAAGACTGGCTAACTTGGCTATGGCTGAGGAAGATCCTTCAGCTCCTCACGTCACCGACGGGAATCGAACCCAAGACAGTCCTTCCCCAGGCATATGGTTGCGAAGCGCAAAGCCACTAGGCTAACCGCGCGGACTTGTATATAAGAAATAAATTTAAAAAAAAATACGCCCAGCGTATCGTCTGCGAACAAGTCACAGAAAAGGCTACATAGCGTGCACCCTTCACCTCTATAAACATATTTTTATGAAATAAATAGTTTGGCGTGGTTCAAATTACTCCATAGCAACCAGGCCTTAAGCCTGTATATGATGTCTGTTAATTGTGCGTTGTGTGTGTTCCAACCGGTTTGTCTTTGTCAGAGTATACTTCGAGTTTGTGGGGTGAAAACCTCTGTCAGTTCCATATGAGACAGGCTAACTCACCTTCAGTTGAAAAGCCCCATTAAAAAATATTTGTATTTTGGATGTTGGAAACAAACCTCTCGTGTTGCACCAGTAGTGTTATATACAGTTCTATAGCAAATTAGAATTTAATGGAGTGTGAAAAATATGTTTATGACACGTGACTTCAAAGAAGGTTTATTTTTTAAATTTAATAATTAATCCATTAAGATAGAAGGAAAATATAATAGATCATGTGAGAAAATGAGATTAAAAAATTAAAAAGAAATGAAAAGAAACGTACCTTGAAAGTGATGAAGAATGATTCTTATCTGCGTTTGACTTTGTGTGTGAAGCCAAAAATTGTCAAGTTGCCATAAAAACACGAAAGTGTTGCAAAAGCCCAGAGAAAACGATAACAAAGATGCAGTGAAATCTAGAAAAAGGCAATGATTAAGTAAATTTAAGAAAAATTCATAAAATTTATAAAACAAACTACAAATAAAGTCGTAATACTATCAAAAAGTATTAATTAGAATACATTTAGTGAAGATAACTCGAGAAAAGACTCGTGTTCTAGATGAGACTCAAACTCAGAACAATAAAATACGTGTAATTTTCACTTGTTCACTGCAAGTAACAAGTGAATCCGACACTGCTCGTTGAGCAGTGTCGCTACAGATAAATTGTATGCTCGCGCGCGATATTTCTGTGTACGAAACTTTTATTATTGGCGTGTGTTCGTGGTGAGGATGAAATATTTTTAATAAAGCATTTTTAATACGTAAATTTACTTATTAATAAATTGGTTACGGATTAGGAAAAAATGAATTATTTTTCTTATTTTGTATATGCAGCATCCCCACGTAAAGTTTTCTCCGGCCACCACTGTACTTATCCACAATCACTCCCCGAATCCCCAATCTCTACCACTTCCTTCAAGATATCGCCACCATTGTATACTGTACTTTGCATTCCATTTTTGCTTCCCAAATTTTAATACTTTACACTTTGTAACATCTTTGAAAAATCCAAAAAATTAGGATGCCCAAACAAAGATGACCCCTAAGGAAAAGTGCAAATACCGCCCTGCTCAGCATTGTGGGACAAAAAATGTAATAATAACAATGTTCTAATTGTATATACGTAAATACTCAGCATGGTAATAAATTTTTTCGATGTTAAAAAAATATTATCGTCATTATGTTTAAAAATCAGTTGTATTATCAGATTTCTTTCTCTTTATTATTACAACTTCTCAAACCAGACACTTGAAACAAATGAATATTTTAACCTTGGAATCAAAGGTGAACTGACAGAAGTTGTTTGTTTTCTTCTCACGCTGATTATGAAACAATATGAAACACCATTGCTATCATATAAATTGACACTGACGCATTCTGATAAAACACTTCAAGCTAATTTGGGAGTGTATGCAGTTTTAACACTGTCCATTTCACAATACTGCGTGGGTTTATTTCCTTTATACGAATAGTTAACACTCTTAAGATATATAACCTTACTCAAGACATATACGTTTATCCATGACTAATTGAATTCTTCGAGCATTAGTTATATGAAAAGTGTTTCTTTCAAAGCCAATGTTGCAGATATAAGTATCACTGGGACGTTGCATAAAATTTTATTATTTTAGTACTGTTATAGCACAATCTGTTTGCATTAACTAAAACAACTTATCCTCATTCATAGAAATATATTTAACTGAGTCCTAACTAAAATGTCTCGTAATAATTTAAGAAAAAAACTATTCTATGAGTAGATTTTTTTAGTTTTCTTATTAGCAATATTATAGTGGAAGATATTATGAATCCAGCCATATTTTATAGCCAAATATAAAAATACTATTTTTTTTTTTTTTTAATTTTCGAAAATTTACCAAAGAGCTTATGAGAATATAACATTCGACATTGGAATTGCCTTGGTATGCTCTACTTAAAAGATATAAGCTCTGGCAAGGAGTCCATACGTTCACCTTTTGAACGTATATGGTCTCCCTGCCCATGTTGAAAGAGAGTTTTTGCTCTCTAGGTTTCTGCTTGGTCCCTGCATAGCTTCTGTCTTTTGAGTGTGATCAGGAAAGAGACTGCAGAGATTCATAACAGATCCAATATTTTAAAGCTACTTAAGAGAGTAACGTTGTTTTTTAAGTCGCTCAATTTTTTTTTTTTTTTTTTTTTTTTTGAAACTTGGTAAATTTGAACAAATTCATTGTGTGGTTTCTGCAGAGCTGGTGTTTTTTTAAGTAGTGCACGCCTATGGTTATATTCTCATAAGCTCTGGTAAATTTGCGAAGCTTTTTTTAAGTTTCTTTTTATATTTGGCTATAAAATATGGCTGGATGCATAATATCCTCCATTATAGTATCTGTGTTATGCCAAATTGAAACCTTTACCTCTGCATATTAATAATATTCTACGAACTGTAGGAAATTATTTATAGAAACATAGAATACAAAGAAAGCAATATAATGAAACATTACTAGGAGTGGGAAAGATGGAGTTAGCGTTTACGTGTATTTATTACCAGTCTCGCGTTTTGATTGGTGATATTTTCGGGATTTCCGAATGATATTTAGAGGTAAGCTTTCTTCATTTTGTGACTATTTTTGCGATTATATATTGTTTAGCTGCTAGACTCTTGCGTGAGTCTACGGGATTTGTCAGAAAAGCTTCCAAGGTAGACAGGAATATTTAATAATCAAGGAATATTCCAAAGACATTGGAATATTCCCTGATTATAAACGGTGTGCAAGGATGGAGAACGTAAAAGACATTAAGGATGCCATTCAAAATTTAAACAAAGATATGTCACTTCACATTCTTATATTCATCCTAAAGAAATTTGAAACGGAATATCCTGGTTGTCTGAATCTTTTCACTCAAGTTAATGACAGGAAGATGATGTGGACACTGAAAGGGACTTTACACCTGTTCCACCCACAAAGACTCCCAGACAGTTCGCAGGAGGAACAATCTAATAAAAGACATGGAACATCTGTAGATGAAATGGAAGAGGGTGTAAAAACACATGATACTCTAGTCACGCAAGATAGAAAAGAAAAGGTCCATCCAGTTATCCTTCGAGATAAAGAAAATGGACCACAGTCTCAAGCTCCCTAGGGGAACAAAATATCAATTTCTCCTGGGCAAGAAATACTGACGACGGTGTAAAGATTCGTCCTACCGCTGTTACAGATTATCTCATTATGACGAAAATGCTGGACAACTCCAAATTGCCCTTCGATACCTTCGTGCTAGCAAGCGAGAAAAATTTAAAAGAGGTTCTAAGAGGGGTTAATGAGGGCATCTCAACTGATAAGATCACAGCTGACCTCATCAGTGAAGGATTTACCCCAATCAAAGTCAGCAGGATGCTGAGGTCAGATAAAAGGCCAATACCGCTGGTGTTGGTCGAAATCAGCAATACACAAAAAAGAATTTATGAAGTAACTGACATTTGTAAGCTCAAAATTACAACTGAACCTCTAAGGAAGAAGGCATCAGCAGGACAGTGTCACAGATGCCAAAGATAAAGTCATGCCCAAAAGCTGTGCAGAGCTGCCTATAGATGCCTGAAATGTGATGAGAGTCACCAAACCAACTCCTGCACCAAGCGCTGCAGTGCCAACTGTAGAGGATCACATCCCGCTAATTACAAGAGATGCCTTTTTTCATCCAAAAACCCATGGATCAACAAGAATGAACCATGCTCCTCCAAGAAATGAGACCATAAACAACCAAGCAGGTTGTTTATGGTCTCATTGCAGGTCGCCCTCCAGATCATAATACCTCACATTCAGCAGCACGGGAAGACAATCGACCTTCATCCATGTCCAAATCATACGCGGAGGCGGTACAAACTCAGACTCCTCCATCGCAAGAGCAAACAAGCTCCAAACTCACATCAGCTCTAACCTCTTCACTTGCAACAATGCTGAACGAATTCAGCAAAGCAAGCACCTCACCATCTTCCAGAAAGTGATTTTATTTAGAAATCCAATCCATATTAACAGGTCTCTATAATGTTTAAAAAATTCAAACCGAATTCCCTCTTAATAACAGCATGGAATGCCAATGGCTTAATAAATAAAATTCTTGAGCTGCAAGAATTCGTAAAGAGATACAATCCAAACATAATATTGATCAGTGAATCCCACCTCAGACCATCGAACAACCAAAGACTAAGAGGTCATATTCTATATAGGACAGACAGACAGAGAGATAGGCAGCACACAGCTATTTTTATTAAAAATTATTTGAGCCACAATGCATTGACCATCCCCCAAACTTTAAACTTTGAAGTGAGGCATAGAGGTGCACACAAATAAAGCAGGCAAGCTCAAAATCTATGCAGCATACAATCCTCCCAGCATTCCACTTTTGACAGCAGATTTAGACTCCATCTTCAGCTCCACAGATTCCCTAATTATAGCAGGAGACCTCAACTCCAAACATACGGCTTGGTTCAGTTCATCCATCAACTGCAAAGGCTGTACCTTATTCAACTACACGTCATTCAACTCATCAATAGTAGCTGGACCCAGTGAGCCCACCCACTACAGCCCCATCAGGACGTTCTGATGTACTAGATATAGTTATCCTCAGGAACATCAGATACCAATACCAGTTGGAGACATTAGAAGAGCTTAACTCAGATCATAATTCCATCCTGCTCAAGCTAGGACTCCAGGATCAGCTCTCTTCCCATCGTTCTTTCTTAGCATGTAACAAGTTCTCTAAGGTTCTCCCAGTCCACATCGGCCCACCGCTGTCATTCGCAAAAAAGAAGACATAAACCTAGCTTAAGCATTTTAATTAGGTAAATTAGCACAGTAATAGCATCAGTCATTCAGAGATAATGCACCTGATTAGGGCCAAAAACAACCAGAAAGTGATACCACAACACTAGAGCCCTGCAGGACAAAACAACCTGAACAGCGAGGTTTGAGAAGCCCTCCAGATACACAGGAATTCCAAATGGAAATCAGAAATCACGGAAATCAACCCAGAAGATAACTCCATGTGGAAATTTGTAAAATCTCTTCATACCAAAAGACAACCCTTCCCCTATGAAGACCAAACTCGAAATTGCACACTCAGATGGAGAAAAAGTAGAAGTCCTAATTGACAAACTGGAAAATCAATGCGGCCAATCTTATGAAAACTTAGATATTAATCTCATTTACAAAGTTCATCGTAAAGTTAGAAAAGCATTAAGCCATCCTAAGGATGATTCATAAATCATCACCCCATCTCCAACAGAAGTAATCAATATTATATCCCATCTGAAGAACAAAAAGGCTTCCGGCCCCTATGGCATTACCAAGAGAATAATAAAGCTACTCCCAAGGAAAGCCATAATTCATCTAGTTAATATTACCAATTCCATTTTAAGATTCCAGTACTTTTCCACAGATTGGAAAATCGCTGACATTATACCTCTGAAAAAGACTGGTCATAACCCACAACTTCCCCAAAGCTACAGGACCATCAGTCATCTTTCCTGCCTCATCAAAGGAACAGAAAAGGTCATCCTATCAAGACTACAATCAGCAGTGGACAAACAGAAAATAATTACAAATGAGCAATTTGGGTTTCGCAAAGCTCACAACACAGTGCAACAAATTCACCGACTAACAGAAGAAATCACCCATGGTTTTAACTGGCACCTTCACACTGCTGTTGTATTTTTAGATGTTGCCAAGGCCTTTGATAAAGTCCAGCATCAAGGCCTTATCTTCAAACTAATTGAAAACAATATCCCAATTAAACTAGTGACTCATACTCATACATTAGCAAAAGATACATGCAAGTAAAACTCAACAGAATTGTGTTATCAAGGCACAAAATCCTGGCTGCAGTACCTCAGGGTTCTCTCCTGGACCCAGTACGTTTTACAACTTATGTATCAGACATTCCCTCTTAAATCAAGAACAACCATTACTGCCCTCTATGCCGATGACACCACTATTCTAGCAAGGTCGCTCAGCCCTTGCGTAGCAATCATTAGACTCCAAGCATCAATGCGTTAGAAAACTGGAGGATTCAGGTGAACCCCCCTCAAAAGCTCAGCTATGCTGTTCACTAGAAGAAAGGTCTGCATTAAAGAAGACATCTTGCTCTCTGGTCAAAAGATTCCATGGCAATCAGAGACCAAATACCTTGGGATATTACTGGACAAGAAACTCCTTTTTAGCAAACACATCAATCTCGTTGGCTCCAAGACTTCCAAAGTTATTGCACAGCTCTACCCAATGATCAACCGCAAGAGCAAATTAAACTTACAAAAAAAATTATTACTTTACCATATGGTCATACATCCAGTTATTACCTACACCTCACCAGCATGGAGTGACACTTGACGATCAAACATTTCAAAACTACAAAGAATCCAAAATAAATGCTTGAGGATGATCCTGGACGCCCCATGGTTTATCAGAAACTCACAGATTCATCGAGAAACCAGCATTCCATACATTTCCTCCCTTCTCTGAGATCTCGCAGAAAAATTGTTCGTCAAGTCAAGTTCACATTCATACCCACTGATCATACAAGCTGTCAATTACAATGAAACAGATTACTACAAATATAAAAGACCGAAGGCTATTCTACTTCCAACTGATCATACCTAATACAACCCCCCCCCGAGGGTGAGCTTAATTGCTCACAAAACTCCATTTCTCAAATAACTCCCATTACAGACAAAGGGGAATATGAAAAGCACTTGTGCTTCACCCATCCTGACAGTAGCGTTAATGGTTAATCATTAAACATTACTAGAAACAGAACCAGCTGTAGGTTGTTTTTTTCTGTATAAAGCAAATTTTTTATTCCTCTCCTTTTTTTTTCTTTTGACTTCAGTTGATTGTTTTTCGTATATTCATGCAATGCACCCTTAGAAATGTGTCATCCCACGCATTTCTTTTGCTGATGCCATCATTAGAAAACATTATCTTATCACAACCAACAAATTTCTGCCTTCATAACAACTTCAGGAAAAGCACCTTCATCGATTTATCAATTTAATATAATCTGCTCTTTTAAGTGAACCATTGCAGATTTACCATCTGTCCAGAAATAATATAATACGAAAGACAGAAGAAGCACGGTATCCATTAAACTCCTGGATGGGAAAGAGGAAGAAACTGATCCTTCAGGAACTGCAGAAGAGACACTAATTTGCAAAGTGAATTGTTATAGATCTGTCAGGAACGAGATTGCCGTGGCTAAGAAAGCTTGTTCCCAACCCATATCTCACCAAACTATGTGCAGGGAATTGAAGATGATCAGTATTCCCTACACCTATACGGAAACCAGTGATTTCTGCGAAGAAGCGAAAGGTCATCTACAGTGGTGTCAAGAACGTGACCGAAAGACAGAAAAAGTCAAGTAGTCCGACGAGTCACCATACACCTTGGTTCTGTATTGACAGTAGGCAGAGAGCTTGGCGGTAGCCTCATGAAGCAATGCACCCAGCTTGCTTTGTAAAAACACCTACATGGTTTTGAAGGTGATGTCATGCGGAGGAGCATGTTCTGTTGTTGGTAAGGAATGGGTACCCTGATATTGCTGGACAGTCGGGTGTCCTCCAAGGAATATCTGAACATTGTAGCCAATCAAGTCCATCCTGTAATGTTGACTTTTTATCCAGCAGGCAAAGGTTGTTTGATGGACGACAATGCTATTGTCCATCGCAAAAGAATTTTTCAGTAGTGGTTCAGCGAGCATAACAGCATCTTCCTCCATCTTCTTTGGTGTTTCCAACACCTTATGGAATCTATGCCAAACGCATGTGCGCTGTAATTTGGGCTAAAGGAGTTCTGACGTGATACTAAATGTGTCTAATTCAGTGGCTGGTATGTATAGATCACTTGCAGTGTTTGTGAATCTAAGAGACCTATAAATGTCGACTAAACGTTTAATCTTATGTCTCAAGAAAAATTATGTGCTGAGAGAGTACAGAAAAACCTAGCCATATTATGACACACACAAATATAGAATACTAGCCAGCAAAGGTTGATTGATTGGTAGAACCTCTGCTACTAATGGCTCATGCAAAAAGTTAGCAAGTTTGAGTGTGGTTAGTAGTTGGAAGGGAATTAATCATTCGATGCTGTTGGTGCACTCTCCCTCGATGAGTCTTTGGATTCCCTAGAGGTGTCACATAATAATACTTCAAACTATCGTCCTACCAGTCAATTATCGCTGATATACAAAATTGGTGGTTTAAGTCTTGGCTCATAGGCTTCATCATCAAATTCCACATATACACCTTCAGACTGTGGTATGTGTAGATCACGTACAGTATTTGTGAATCTAAGAGACCTATAAATGTTGGCTAAACTTTTAACCCTATGTCTCAAGAAAAATTATGTGCTGAGAGCACGGAAAAAACCTAGCTGTATTATGACACACACAAAAAAAATGTCATATAGAAGACTTCAACTATTGACCTACTAGTCAATTATTACTGATTCTGGTAGTAAGACTTATACGTTGGTTAGACATAACTGGTAATTAGTTTATGGAATTAACAACGCATATAAAGTATATTAATTAAAGGTAACTTTAATGAATAACTTCTATATTTCGGCAATGTCACATTGCCATCTTCAGGAACATAAAGATATGGTATGTGCACTCAGGAACTAACACAAAGCAAATGAGGAAGAAAGCAAGAAACTAATATTGTTCCTAAAGTCCTAATGGTGCCCTCTTGCGGGCTAATTTGGTATTCTTGGCAGTTGGGCTGAAGTTCTCATAATGAAAGTCTCCCAAATTTGGGGCAGTTTCATGCACCCAAATTTGTTGAGGTTAGGAACGTTTTTTAGAGCTGCTGAAGATTCTTTGAATAATCTTTCGTATTTAAACTTGCTGCGATGAATTATTTTTGTTTTCTTCCAACGAATTTTATGGTGGGTATCCAAGGCATGGTCTGCCAGCCCAGAGCGGCTGTACTGGTGAAACCGGATGTAGTCTTGGTGTTCTGAAATCCTGATATTTGTTGTTCTGCCTGTTTGGCCAAAGTAGGACAATTTGCAGCTGCACAGGACCTGGTATACACCAGGTAGGTCTAGGGGAAGTGGTTGGTCTTTGGTAGAGCAGATAAGGGATGCCAACTTTTTATATGGTCTGTAACAGGAAGTAAGGTCATATTTTTTGAGGATATTGGTTATTTTCTCAGAGGTGCCCTGGATGTAGGGGATGGTGATAGACTTGGTGTAATCTTTATTGCGGAGGGGGGGAGTTGTGGTTTACAGGTTTTAGTATTTTTTAGATTTTTTGGGGGTTATAGCCATTGGCTAAGAAAGTGTTGAGGATGTGGTTTAGTTCAATAGTCAGGGCCTTGTCATCTGAGCAGATTAATTTTGCCCTGTTATATTAGTGTTTTTATCACCCCATATTGTTGTGAGGGGGGGATTGCTGGTGAATGTATCTGCCAGTGTGGGTGAGTTTTCTGTAAACAGAGAAAACCAAAGATCCATCAAGCTGGCAGGTGATTAAAGTGTCTAGGAAGGGGAGGGTTTTGTTTTCCTCTTTTTCTAAGGTGAACTGGACTCTGGGGTGTTGGTTAAGTGTGCTAGGAAGGAGTGGAGTGTGTCTGAGCCATGTGGCCAAATAGCAAACACATCATCCACATAACGAAGCCAAATAGTGGGTTTTTGTGGGGCGAAGTTTAAGGCTTTCTCTTCAAATGTCTCCATAAAGAAATTGGCCAAGGGTGGGGAAAGTGGTGAACCCATGGCTGTCCCCTCTATCTGTTTGTAGAACTTTCCTTGCCAAACGAAATAGCCTGAGTTCATTGTGAACTGAAATAGGGCTGAGATATCGGGAGGAAACTTGGCTTGGATGAGCTCAAGGGTTTCTTTGAGTGGGACATTAGTGAATAGGGAGGAGATGTCAAAACTGACCATTATGTCAGTGTGTTGGAGTGTGAGGTTTTCTATACTGGCTTTAAAGTGGGCTGAGTTTTTTGTGTGTGATGGTGTGTTGCCAGTGTAGTGTGTGAGCGTTTTGGCTAAATGTTTGGCTAATTTATATGTGGGGGAATCAATGCCATCTACTATAGGACGTAATGGCACATTTTGTTTATGTATTTTTGGGAGTCCATATAATCGGAGGGGGTCTAGAGTTATAAGGTTTAAATTTGTTGGTGACTTCCACAGGCCAAGAAGTGACTTTCTTAAGGAGTCTGTGGATAGTTCTAATCTGAGAGCTGGTCGGATTATATTCAATGGGGAGGTAAGTAGTACGGTCTAGTACTAAAGAATTTAGCTTACCTTTGTAGTCTTTTTGATTGAGTACCACAGTGGCGCTTCCCTTATCAGCTTTGGTGATTACTATTTTTTTGTTGTTTTTCAATTCTTGTAGGGCTGTATATTCGTTTTTGGATAAGTTGGATTTTGGAGGTTTGGCTTTGGTGAGAACACCGACTACATCCAGTCTCACGTTGTTGGCGATATGGTTAGGCAGGTTGCGAATTCCACGCTCTATTTGGATCATGATTTCTTCAGCAGGTATCCTTTTAGGAGCTAGGGCGAAATTGTGACCACGTGAAAGTGCTGTGAGTGCTTCAGGCTTTAAAACTGCCGACGAGAGGTTGACTACAGTGGAAGTAGAAGTCTTTGTCAGGTTTTCGTATTTTTTCACGTGCCGACTATGTATTTTTTCGAATTCCTTTCTTGCCGATGCGCATGAGATGTCATGAAGTATAGACCATAGATCAAGGCCGAGTGTATTCGACAGCTCTTCCTCTAGCGCCCGTAAGGTTTTGTTTTCATCGGCAAGGAGAACGCGCGTCGCGGTAATTTGTTCTCTTAACAGGGCGAAGCTAGTGCGGTTATAAATGCGTAGAGCTTTCTCGGAAGTGAAACGGTGCTTCAATTTGACACAATTAGGGATCACTTTGTTATCCCGGCAGCGTTTTAGGAACGTCAGACGATTTATTTGCCTCGATATCTTCAACCTCAATTTGCCGTATTGACGGGCCTTTCGTGCGATTGCATCTCCGTGGATGATCATGATTCTGGTAGTAAGACTTATACGTTGGTTAGACATAACTGGTAATTAGTTTACGGAATTAACAACGCATATAAAGTATATTAATTAAAGGTAACTTTAATGAATAACTTCTACATTTCGGCAATGTCACATTGCCGAAATATAGAAGTTATTCATTAAAGTTACCTTTAATTAATATACTTTATATGCGTTGTTAATTCCGTAAACTAATTACCAGTTAATTATTACTGATATACAGAAGTCTGTACAAAATTCGTGGTGTAAAAGTCTTGGCTCATAGGCTTCATCAAATTCCACACATATACCTACAGAGAAAGTACAGGATATTATGATAATTCTACATAAAAAAAACAAGTTACATCACTACTAGTTTCCTATCAACAATTTTCCTTCAAATTAGTGGCCGGCCGAGTGGTTAGCATATCTGCTCTCCAGCCAAAAGGCTGTAGGTTCGAATCCCACCATGGGCATGGATGTTTGTGGGATACTGGTGGTGGTGGATGGTAGATGGTGTAGTTGTAGTTGGTGGAGACGGAGAGTTGTAGAGTAGGTGCCCTCCCTCGATGAGTCTTTGGACTCCCTGGAGGTGTCACGTAATAGTATTCTAAGGCATTTTTTTGCTGTGGATTGTGTGGAACAACATGTGGATTGTGTCAATCCACCTACATCTTGGCCTTCTCTGCATCCCCCCCCCATCCTGGCAAAGAATACTTGTTTTGCTAATCTTTCTTCTCTCATTCTGTTTAAGTGACCACACCTGAGATTAACTCTAACACATTCCTGAATGCTAACAATGTCAAGTTCTTTCCTATCATCCTCGTTCTTAATGATTGATGTTATCTGTTCAGTAACCCTAATCTTTCTCAGGCCTCTAATATCTGTGGTCTCCAGTCTTTGGTCTTTTATTTCTAACTGAGCTCTCAGATCCATAAGTTAAAACTGGTTTGAGCACGGTCTTGTATACAGCTAATTTAGTGTTTTGACTAATTTATTTTTTATTCTATAACCAGTTTTTCGATTCTCATTATGAATTTAGCTTAACACCAGAAGAAGAAGAAGAATACAGCCAAGGATATAGTCATCTCAGAGATATGAATAAATATTTTTCGGATACCATAATCACAATAAAACCCCAGGGGCTCCCGTCTTTGGAGTACGTGGTCAGCGGCCATGGGGTCCTGAGCTGAGCCTGACATTGCTTCCACTTACTTGTGTCAGGTTCCTTCTGTATTCTTTCCTATATGGCCTCACTTGGTTGACTCTTGCTTACTTCGACCCAGAGGGTATTAGAGTACTTGAGGCACGAGGGTGTCTCTCCTTTTCCCAACTTCTACTACTATAGCAGATAGAGGGCAGCAGCTCTACTAGTACTTGCTGGAGCACTGCGGTGGAGAAGGCAACAGGAAACCACTCCACTAATATCTCTAGAAAATTTTAGTAGCAATGAATAGAACTTATAAGGGGGCAGCTACCAGCCCAGCAAACCAAGGTGGTGTCTCTTGGCACAGAGAGAGGAAAAGAAGGTGCACATTAGAATGGATACGATATCGGGAAATAGGGACGCTTCAACAGCTGATGTTCTTCCCAATCAAAGCTCTAAAAGTGACTTAAAACAAGCTATAAACAAATTGAAAATGTAAGATCATCAGAGAATCAAAATTGCCACATGGAATGTGAGAACAATGAACAGATGTGGAAAATTAGAAAATCTCAAACAAGAAATGGCCAAAGAGAAAATTGATATCATAGGGCTCTGTGAAGTTAGATGGGAAGGAATAGGTGATTTTTATAGAGACGAAGAAAGAGTAATTTACTCAGGCGGAGATAAAAAGGAAAAAGGAGTTGCACTCGTTTTTAATAAAAGAACAGCAAAGAGCATCATTAGTATAAACTGTCTTAATGACAAGATTATGGTGGTAAATTGAAGGCTGAACCAGTAGACATAACAATAATGCAGGTATATATGCCAACAAGTGACCGTTCAGATGAGGAAATAGAGGAAGTGGAAATAGAAGAGGAGGCAGTGATGGAAGATGTAAAAGTGATATAAAAGCAAGAATAGCAATAGGAAGAGATGCCTTTAATAGAAAATGGAATTTATTCAGAAGTAAAATGGATAGAAACTTAAAGAAAAGACTAATATAATGTTATGTGTGGAGTGTTGCCCTCTATGCAGCTGAAACTTGGAATTTAAGAAAGAAGAAATTAAGATTTTGGAAAGCTTTGAGATGTGGATTTGGAGAAGGATGGAAAAAATCAAATGGACAGATAAAATAACTAATGAAGAGGTCTTAAAAAGAGTAGAAGAAGAAAGAAGTCTGTTAAGGAGGATAAAAAAAAAAGCAAGGGAAACTGGATCGGACATATTCTGAGAGGGAATGGAATCATCAGAGATGCCATTGAAGGAAAAATAGATGGAAAAAGACCCAGAGGAAGAGTAAAGAAAACAATGCTAGATGACATGCTGAATGGAGACAAGTCCACAACCTTGAAAGAGAAGGGAACAGAAGAGAGTGGAAGGAAAGTTTCTGATACTAAAAGAAGAACCTGCTCAATTGCAGAATACTAAAGAAGAATTGCAATAATTCCATAATATTCAGAAATTTAAAAAAAATGTTTAGTTAACATTTAAATAAACATTTTCAGTGATAAATACCGATATGTAATACACTGCTTGGAAAGAAGTCAGTGAACACCCCCCCCCCAACACACACACACACATGGGCAAGGGGCATCATAATGTAATGAGTCAGGCATTTGTAGCCAGCATAAATTAGGGGAATATGATGCTCCCAAACTAGTGCAACTGTGCCTGGGTGAAATGGCTTTGAGATCAGGTCAACAATCAGAAATACACTACTGAAATGGAAGCACAGTGAGTCAAGTGCAAATGCTACCTGTAGTGGATGGCCTACCACTCACTTTTCGCAAAGGTTAATTTGAATGGAACATGAATCTGCACAAAAACATTCAAAACCAAATTTAAAGCTGACAACATGGGTTTCCACGGTAGGGCTTGCAGTCCTACCATGGAAACTCTTTGCAACACTGAAGATGATGCAAAGAGTGTGTACAGTGGGATGTTAAAGCTTGGAAAACTGGGTTTTGCAGCAATTAATCATGCTACACCCTCTACTGAGTAATGGATGGGTGTAGCAGATGCCCCATGAATGTCTCTTACCAGAATACATAACCCCAACAATGAATTTGGAGGTGGCAGTGTAATGGTATTGTCTGGATTTGGCCTTGGACCCCTTTTCTGATGCACAAATATTGAACTCCGAGAGGTATCTGAACATTCTGGAAGAATGGATAGCTTATTTTTGGCATTTCTATGGAATTGACCATTGCCTCATTCAGCAAGATAATGCACCAAGTCAGAGGGCCATTGCTGTAACAGCATGATTTGTGGATATGAACGTCACCACATTTGACTGACCTCCACAGAGCTCTGATCTCAACCCTATTAAATATCTATGGAATGATCAGGAGCATCAGGTGAGGTCAAGAGTCATCCACCCCATAACAGTCTAGGACCTCATTTATATGCCCACGGGAAGAATGATCCAAAATTCCCATTGATCGCTATTGTACACTTGTGGAAAGTATGTCCTGTAGGACTGCTGCAGTCATAGTAGCGAAAGGAGATCCTACATCTTATTAAGGAGCACCATGGCTATTTATTTCTCACACTATGGTGTCTGTTGACTTCTCTCCAAGCAGTGTAACTGGAGTGTTTTGAACAGCATTCCTCTTAGCATCTCATCATGTCCTTTCCACATCTACAAAACTTAAATACAGATCCTTGGTATATACTGCTTGGAAAGAAGTCAATGGACCCATAGTGCAAGGAACAAACAGCCATGGCATCCTCTTCATAGGACCTCGTTTGTAACTTGATGCTATTGAGAAAAGTGAAGACTTCATTTTACCGATCATGCTTTCTCTCATATATGGCATATCATTCTAATCCATGCATTCATCCACCAGCTTTACTGATGCTGAGACTTAAATATCTTATTATGGGCAGTGCCATTCCTTTGCATTTTTCCCATAATACATGGACTGATATCTCATTCATTCCCATAGTTATTGTATTTACATCAAGTTCAATTAATATCCTAAACATCTCCAAGTTCATCAACCTCTATTCTCACAAAAACACCTGTTACATTAGTCTCTGCATTATTTCCACCTGAATAATACACTTAATTGAAGAATTTCTTCTGCCTAACATCATTTTTCACTTTACTCACCATGCAGTTAAAGAACTTTTTAAAAAGGTAAAATATGATTCCACTTTACTTACCAGGTTGATCAACTGTTGCTTTGTACTGCTTGTGAGTCCACTGATCACCTTTTTACTTATCTCCCCATACCCAGCTACATTTCCCACCCCCATCTATTTAATGATGCTACTCATTCATTTTTCACCTGATTTATCCTCCTGAGCCTGAGAAAACAATCTCACACTGCATTAGTTAAACACCCCTTGATCATTTCCTAACTACTACTAACATACTTCTCTTGCAATTTCTTTTGATATCGCACCACTTGAAGCTGGCAGTGAGTTTATAAGTTCCATATATAACCCCTTCAAATGAGTATTCCATATGCTTAGCCAACTTTCAGGTGAAGACTGCATGTTACTCTCACAAAATGAAGGCAAATATTAACCAGATATTTGCAAACACATTCAAAACCCTGGATCCCTTCTAGCATATGCTGTTCTGCATGTGATAGAAGGGATCCTTCCAGTTTCTGTCCTCGTAGTTGAAATCCCCATAATGATTATTAGCTCTGTGATCACCGAGATTTGCTGATGTATATTATCCACATCCATATTTTGTCCGGCTATATTTTATCCTCTCACATTCCATACTTCTTACCTTTTAAATCATTCATTCCAGCCAAAATTATTAATACTTTTACTTTACCTCTTTGCATTCTAACAGTATCACTTACGTAAATCTTTAATCTTTGCACCATAAAAGCACAACTGTCAACACTTATCAATCATGCCTCTTCTTCTTCAAGAGTCATCCCCTAGAAAGAGGTTGGCAACGACGTCACAGAACTTTTTTCTTTCTTTTGCTGCTCTGGAACATTTATGGTAATTAAAGCTAGTCCAGTCCTTAATGTCTTCAAGCCACATTCTCCTAGGTCTACCACTCCCTCTTTTTCCATCCAGTTTCCCTTCTAATATTAATTTCTGAATGCCTTCTTGTCTAGTTAGATGTCCAAAATATTTATGTTTTGTTCTTTAATTATTTTCATTAAGCTTAGGAGACAACTTCAAACATGGAAAGAGGAGTTGAGCAGTAAGGAAATAAATGCTGCATGGGAACTTATAAAGAAATACATAACAGCATCAATTTACGAATGTATCCCAAATGCCAAAAGGCTGAATAAGGTTGGTGTAAAATGGATGAATGTGGAGCTTAAGCATGAAATCTGGAAAAAAGAAAGTACTTTGGAAGAAGTACAAGATGAATAATGGTAATCAGTAACATGAATATAAAGAACAAGGCAGGAGAGTGACTCAAGTTAGTAAGGAAAACAAAAGTAGAGTATGAGCAGAAATTGGCAAATCAGGCTAAGAAAAATCCAAGAGTTTTTTAGATATGTGGCAAGTAGAAGGAAGAATGATCATGGAAAGATGAAGTTAAGGAATGAAAGTGGTAGAATGGTAACTACTGCAGAAGACATTGTTGAGGTATTCAGTGATCAACTTATAAGTGTGTTTCATCCTGATCAGGGTGGAATCATGAGGAACTTAGGTGTAGAGGACATAGGAGAGGATAGCTTAATTGTGAGTGAGTAGGAGGTATTTGAGGAAATAAATAACCTTGATGTTAATAAGGTAAAAGATTTTGATGACATATCACCATGCATCTTAAAGTAATGTCCCAGGGAACTGGCAGTAGCATTAGCATGCCTGTTTAATAAGTTTTGCAACAGCACAGGTTCCAAGGGAGTGGAAGGAGGGTAAAATTGTTCCACTGCATAAAGGCAGTGATAAGGCTGTAGCTTCAAATTATAGGACAGTCTGTATATCTGGAGTTGTGGTGAAAGTCCTGGAGAGAGATTGCTGAGAAGTAGGATACAGAAATGTGTTGATACCAGCAATATTCTTTGTAGTTATCAGCATGGGTTTGTTAAGGGCAGATCACGTTTCACTAACTTATGTACTATAACAAGGTGACAAATACCTTGGCAGAGAGAGAGGTGATGCATATACAGTGGTGCACTTAGATTTTGCAAAGGCTTTTGATAGACTGCCACATGACAAGCTCTTAAATAAATTGAAACAGATGGGATTGGATAACAGACTTGGATCAGTGACTGGCTGTCAGATAGGTATCAGAAAGTTGTATACAGTATCTCGAAAAAGAAAGGTCACCAGTGGTGTGCTGCAGGGGTCAGTTTTAGGTCATTGTTGTTCAATTTGTATGTTAATGATATTGGGTTGGGTTTAACTATTGATCACCAGCTGTTTGAGGATGATGCAAAACTGGGGAGAGCAATGCACAGTCAGGCTGATGTTAATGCCTTACAAGAGGACGTGAATAGATTGCATGAATGGGCAGATAAGTGGAACTGTCAGGTCAATGTTGCCAAGTGTAAGGTTTTGAGATTTGGTAAGCAATGATGGGATGCAAAGTATACACTTGGTGGGGAAACCTTAACAGAAGTAGAGGAGATGAGAGATCTAGGAGTGATGGTGGACAAGGACCTGAAATTCAGGGGCCACATTGCATAAGTTGTGAAGACATCACATCGAATAATGGCAATGATGCAGAGAACCCTGACATGCAGAAATAGAGGTTGGATTCCATTGTAAATAAGGCCTTGATCAATCAGGCCTCATTTGGATTATTACGCACAGATTTGGTTGCTGGGTTTTCATGGTGACGATGATATGTTGAAAAGGGCACAGAGAAGATTCACAAAGGTAGTCAGTGGTCTTTGGAATGTGGAGTACGAGGACAGATTGAGAGAATGTAAGCTGCAGAGCCTTGTGAATAGGAGGAAGAGGGGGGGGGGTATGATTGTGACATATAAGCTGGTCAGGGGTTTATCAGGTAGACATGGAAGAGATTTTTCATAGAATGGGAGAGGGGAGTAGAACAAGAGGCCATTGCTGGAAACTGTATAAGGAGGGTGAGCAAAGGAGTGAGAAGTAGGTTCTTTGCATGGATGGTGGTTGGCGAGTGGAATGCACTGCCTGAGTGTGTTGTGGATGTGGACACATTGAATCAGTTTAAGACGCGGTTTGATGAGCATTGTATGCAATAGTGAGTACCTCCCACAATGAGTCTGACTCCATGGAGGTCAAATACAGGGTGTTCGGGATAAATTTGACAGTTTCGTAAGGAAAAAGAAAATCTTCTTTGTATCTATTAAATTTAATGAATTGACAAAAAAACATTACAGGCAGAGTTAATTACAATACTATCAACAAGATTTACTCAAAATAACCACCATTAGCATCGATCACAGCTTCAATTCTGCTTCGGAACCTCGAACAAGCTGATGCTACAGTCTCCCTGGGAAGGGCCGCAAAAACTGTTTTAATTTTATCCATTAACTGGGCTTTTGTATTACTGGAAGTGCGATTGGTGTCTTTTTCAACTGCGCCCCATACAAAATAATCCATGGGGTTAAGGTCTGGGGAGTTTGGAGGCCAAACATTTGGACTGGTGAAGTCGTAGAAATTTTCAGACAACCATTTTTGACTTTTCCCAGAGGTGTGGCAAGGGGCCGAATCCTGCTGCCATACATACGGCCTACCATTGGCTACCCTTGTTATCCAGGGCTTGACTACAGTTAGCAACTCCACGAACAAAGCCCGAATTCCAATGCCAGGGTTCTTCAACACCTGTTCCTGCAGATTTGCGAGGAATTCTGCTGTACGAACGCAATCAGATCGTCTGCTAGGGATCTTTCTTCTTGCTACATCCTCGTAGTCACCATTGCAAGTCTCTAGTTCATGCCTGATTGTTTTTACTGTATTCAGGGAGCATTGGGCAGCAGTCGTAATATCCTTATTTTGATGGCGGGCACGAATCATCATGATACAAGTTATTCTCTTCCATGATTCAGGTGGGTTCCAGCTATCCATCCTTTCTGACATCTTGTATATGAATGAAGAAGGGTCCAAACTTTTAAATGAAGAGAAGTGTGTGTTAATACATGTAACTTACGGAAAAATATAATTAATTATAAATATGTCAAATTTATCCCGAACACCCTGTATTTCTTCATATATATAATTGGTTCACCACCCATATTTTGTATATCTGGTGCGTCTGTGCGATCAGAGTTAAACATTTCTTTTGTAAAAATATTTATGTAGCTATAACAAGTCTAAATATTTTTACATAAGGTTTACCAAGGTCGAGCCCAGTAAGACCTGTAACTTGTAAATAGTTGTATGTTATATGTAAATAATCCCAATGGGAATTTGTATGTGCTCTATGCCAAATAAGGGAATATTCTAGAAGGGATAGTATTAAGGCAATACCTTGCCAATAGTAAGTGGTATAATTTTAGATTTTTGTAAAGACGTCAAACTTTGTGTGTGTTCTACATGGGAAGCTCAAGGTCAGTGCTAGGTGGATCGACAAAAGCTTCAAATGAATGTCCGCTGCCAGAACGAATAGGATTTAGGTAGTGTATGAGAAAAACAAAGGAAGGGTCAGTCAGAGAAAAGAATCAAGGGACTTCGCCGAAAAGTTTGGGGTTCACATATCTCCGCACAAGGATTCAGAAGTGACCGAATAAAAGGCGTGGGCGAAAAGATTGCATGATCGGTTCGAGAAATTTTCGTCAGAGATCCAGAGGTCAGGATAGAGAAGTCGCCAACAGTTGTCCAGCAGATGTAAGCCATTCAGGACACGACGTCGGGAGAAATTATGCCAGTGATCTGAAAGAAAGATGACGAGGAGCCGATCCGCCAGGCAAAACTGATAGTCGATGACGAGTCTTCGCCAGGAGCTGTTGTCAGAGGGAAGAAATTGCTCCGTTGATCCAATGCGCATGCAAGCATTCCACAAGCCGATAATCTTCGCACGAAGTGCGGCAGTACAGCGTCCCAAGGAAGCATCAGTGACCCATCGCTGGTGTAAAGAGGGATTGAAAAAAACCTGACATGGAACGGAAGTCCAGTTCGAAGCCAAGTACACAGAGGGTAGGAGCAATAAAGTGAGTTGACCTGTTTGTTAAATTTCCTTGAGCTTTTAAGAGAACACTTATTAATGGACTGTAAGTAGAAGCTGATCTAAATAGGGATATCTAACAGTTAAAGATTATAAAGTGATTAAGTGTCAGGAATTTTTAGTTTGAAATAAGTCATAGAAAGAGCAATTGAGTGTAAAAGATATTATGTGTTCAATGAGTAAGATTTAATAATTTAGTAACAAGTACCATTGCTCAGTATGACTTATGTTGCATTAAGAAAATTAGTTAAATATGTGACATGAATTGCGTGAGATAATGCAGGAACTTAATTAGTCTATTTATGCAGATTTAAATTGTGATGTTTCCTTTTATTATTGAAAATGCAGTGTAAAAATGTGTCTTATGTGAATTAAATTTTTGTTGTTTAAATATTAATAGTGTTGCCTGATAATTTAATTCTTTGATGCACTGTTCTAAAAAAAACAACCAAGCTTGTGAGCGGGGAAGATAGATAATTAATACAAGAATTAGATAAAGGGATAGCCACAACTGTATATAAGAGTAAGGAATGATATCTACCAAAAGTAGTAATATTTAATGCCATAAAAGGGTTTCCTGAGGCGCAGTCACTAATTCAAATAAATATCTAGAGATCCTTGGTATAATAAAAATAGGAATACTGGAGGTAAAAATAAGGAACAGGAGGATATAAGTTTAAAGTTAATAGAGTGTATAAGGGAACAGAGACAAAGATTAAAGAAAGTGAATTAACATATAAGAATTGACGATAAGAAATAAAAGAGATATAAGTTATATAAGAAATAGAAGAGAGAGATATAAGCTATAATATAGAAAAAGGATATTAAAGATAAAATAAAGGATTAACAAAATTAAAAAAAACACTGCGTTTACACTTTTCTATATTCTTTCCATCTTTTTATATCTTCTGTCTCCAGTAGCATTTTTCCATTTTGATCTTTTATACAAAGATTATGGTTGAAATTTTTCTTTTTATTTGTCAGAGCTTGGATTGACTTGTGCATTATTATTTCTCATCCAATTCCTTAATTTCTTTACATTTTTCATTTAGCTACTTGTCTTCAGCTTTCCTGCATTCATTTTTCATAATTTTTACTGAGTATTCTATACTGTTGTACTTTTCTTTTTTCGTCTTTCATTCCTAAGTTTTAGTACTGATTCAGTCATCCAGGGTTTTTCTTATTGTATTTAATTTTTGGAATAACCTTGTTAGTTGTCTCATATATTGCACTTCTAAAATATGACCACCTGTTTTTAATTTCCTCTGTGTTACAAAGTATATTGTCTTCTGTTTTATATCCTACATCAGCATTTCCCAAATGGTGGGTCACGAAAGCTAAATGACGGGTCGCCTAAAAAACCTCTCGAAAACCTAGGTGTTTCATTTTGAGGTTTTTTTTCACAAAACTCTAAAATACAAGTAAATGGCGTTTAATCGGGACTAATGAATAAATAATTTAATTAATAGAGACGAAAAACACGCTCTGTCCGTGTCGCCATTTCACAGTTTCTTTATTCATGAATAAAGTAGCTCAACTAATGGTGAGGCTGTGCGGAGGCAACTGTGCCACCAGTCAAATCCAAATCGTTTAGCGGTCTGGCATCTGTTTTACTCGCCCATCACGTACTCACTCTGCTTGTTCAGTTTGAGTTAAGCATCAAGAGAGAGAGCATTTTTTTGTATTTACTGATTACATGTACCTTGCCCAGTGGGTTCGGCTGAACAACCGTAATTATTATAATTGTTTCTAAATAATTAATTTCATTGTAGCATTGGCTGTCAAAAGAATGCCATTGCTTTTAAATGCAACTATGCAAGAGTGTGAACAATTTATAAACTTTACAAAATCTTGTCCATTGAATTCAAGAATATTCTCTGCATTGTGCAAAGAAATGGGGAGTGAACATGAACATCTTTTACACTGCGAGGTGCGATGGCTGTCAAGAGGGAATGTTTCCTCCAACGGCTAGGGAAGTAATATTTGAATTCAAAGACAGTTTTCATGATGTCAATTGGTTAATCAAGGTTGCCTACCTTTGTGACATTTTTGACTTTTTGAATAATTTAAATCTGACATTAAAAGCAATGTAACTGTATTTAAAGTGCAAGAGAGGGTGGAAGCTGCAACAAAAAAAACTCAATTTGTGGAAGCAGGGAATTACAAATCTTTTACAAAGCTAACAGAATTACAAAAAGAGTATAATAATAATAATGAGTTACATGCTAGATGAGATTTCAGCTGTTATCAAGGAATATATGCTAGGACTGCGGGCAAGTCTGAAGGAATATTTCCCCCAAATCAACAGCAACAAAGCATGGATAAGGAACCCTTTTACAGTGAACGCAGAATCTGAGACAGAATTGCTGGATTCAGATATTGAATCTATAATTGAATTGTCATGTGATACGGCACTCAAAAAAATCCTCAACACAATACCACTGATGGATTTTTGGCTGTCTTGCTGTCAGGAGTATCCAGTTTTAGCAGAAAAAGCGATAAAATTTCTAATGCCTTTTGTCACAACCTATAAGTGTGAAACAGGCTTTTCAACACACTGGTTTTTCTAAAGAATAAATATAGAAACCAATTGGAAGTCGAACCGGATTTAAGAATAAAGCTATCTTTTCCTCCAAACCTGAAGTTTCTAGTTAACAAACAGCATCATACTTCTCATTAATTACTTGCTGTTAGTTTA
The DNA here is from genome assembly GCF_054136105.1 of Typopeltis vanoorti. Taxonomy (NCBI): domain Eukaryota; kingdom Metazoa; phylum Arthropoda; class Arachnida; order Uropygi; family Thelyphonidae; genus Typopeltis; species Typopeltis vanoorti. The sequence goes on from NC_143569.1 coordinate 43,319,379, forward strand.
ATTTCTTTATATTTTTGTAAGAGTAAATGCTTCTTTATTATAATAATAAATGAAAACTCTATGAACATTCAAATCTGTTTTATTTTACATATTGGCCATAAAAATTTTAGTGGCTCATGAAGATGAAGTATTAAAATAATCGGGCCACGGAAAAAAATATTTGGGAAACCTTGTCCTACGTGACCTAATTTTTCCTAATTTCTGAGTTAAACACCATTATGTTGTCAGGTATATTCAGTCTTTCAGTATGATTGTTTTTAGAAATGTTTTTTAGTTTAATTTTTAAAATAGACACAACAGAGTTATGGTCTGAACCTATATCAGCACCTGGGTATGTTTTTATTTTGATAATGATAAATAATAGATACAAAAATAATATTATGAAATCTATTTGGTTTCTTATAGAGTTATCTGGGTTTGTCCAAGTATATAGTCTGCACTTTGGATGTTGAAAGAAAGCATTCATTATGCATAAGTTGTTTTGAATGCAGAATTGGATCAATCTCTCACCTCTTTCATTTCTTTTGCCTAATCTAAATTTTCCATCAACTGGATTTTCTTTCCATTCTCCAACCTTTGCATTCAAGTCACCCATCACTAAGTATCTCATTTGATATTACATATTCTATAGATTTTTGTAAGTTATTATAAAAATCTTCAATTTCTACATCATTGCGAGTCATCGTAAGGGCATAAACCTGGATAATGATGATGTTAAAAGGCTTTGTGGCTAATTTAATAAGTATTATTCTTTCATTTATGGGCCACAGTCCCTTACAGATTTAAAGATGTCTTTCTTAATCATGAAACCCACTCCATATTCATGCTTCTCTCCACCAGAATATACATGTGTAAAGCCATCTTTTTCTAGTTTTCCCATGTTAGGCCATCTTGTTTCACTAATTCCCATCACATCAACTTTAAGTCTTTTCATTTCCTGTATAAGGTTATCAAAATTCCCTAGTTTATATAATGTTCTCATATTCCAAGTTCCAATTTTCAAGACTTTGTTTCTTGTTTTCAAACAAGGAATATCAGATGCCAACCTTCCTTTTAGATTTAAGTTGACATCATCATGGAGTGCATTTGCAGTGTTCGTTTTACTCACAGTTTCAGTGTCTTCTTCCCTGTAACTATTTACAGCTTGAGGGATGTTGCAGGGTTCCAACTTCCAAAGTATAGCTTGTAAGATATTTTTGTTTCTCCATGGTCAACTATAGGATAGTAACATGGTGAGGCAGCAATCTCTTCCACTTCTGCAATAGCCAGCTAACTTGGCTCACTCTGCCAGCTGTTGATCTGTATTCAGATTATTCTGCTTGCCAGTTGTTTCACATTGCCATTGATATATGAATTCTTCCGCCAATGATGAAATAGCAGATATCATTGCAGTCCTAACATCTTCGCTAGAGCCCCTTTAGTCAGCCATTTTTCAAGGTTCTCTGTAAGCCTTCGTGGCTACCATATCAGCCCGAGGCACACAAAGTTCCCACCGTGCTTCACCTTACAAAGCAATTCTCTACTTTATGCTGTTCCACAATGTGGACACGGGGTTGGGCTTTGGAGGGCAAAGCCCAACCTTGTGTCTTAAAAGCTTGTTAATGTATTCTTATCCTTCCCTCTCCTTTCTTAATCTCTGCTATATCACCTTACCAGATACACAGTAGAAATGTGTCAGACAGTAGAGTTTGTTGAATCTGACAAGTATTTTTTTTTTTTCATTAACCACTGATGTACTGTATCTTTTATGGCATGCTTTCATGTGTAAGATTGCTTAAAAATTTCCATCTCATTAAGGTCATTTTTTTTTTCTCAGTTTACTTGAGCTCCCTTCTGATTCAACATATTAATATTGAACTGTATATGTAATACAACTGGTGGGTTATTTTTAAACAATGTTTATTCTAGCAGTATTTTTTTTTTTTTTTTTGCAATAATTGAAATATAACTGCTTATATTTTTGAACTATTTAAAGTTATTCATTTGTAATAAAATAATCATGCAGATATGTTACCATCTCCCCAGTGGTGTAGCTAGAGCTTTTGCCACCTGGGGAGGTCCCTGAGTTTGCTGCCTCTCTCAATACACACCAAAAATACTACAAAAAAGTCAAACCACATATAGGGAAATACATTAAAACACTATGTTTATTTTTGAAGTAAAACCTTAATTTCAAGGATCTAAAATGTTATTTTTCTTGCTTTTCTGTTAGCAAAATCGGTGACATTTTCAAAATCTATTTCATAGTAATGTAGGTAATTCATAATCAATTTTAATTTAGAAAAACTCCTCTCACAACTAGCAACACTTATATCAATTGTGAGGAAAATTTGATTTGCAGTAGTATCGAAATATTTGGAAATGCGTTCTTGAGACTGTATTTTAGAATTAACTGCAAAAGTTCAAAACGGTTCAAAGTGCCACCAGGGGCAGACCACCCCTCCCTAGCTATGCCTCTGCATCTCCCAGATAGCAATGCAAGTGTTGTTGTTTTTTTTCTCATATGACAGAACCAAGACAAAAACAAATGAAGTAGTTCAAGGTTATAAATCTGTATTTACAAAAAATAATGAAAGATTATGGTGATAAAAATATTCCTTAATGAAAGGATATTATTCTTTTTCAAAAATATGTAAATTATTTATTCTGTATGCTTCATAGCAGATAGCATGATTTTCTACATCACTACAAGCTTAAAGACAGAGTATGGTTTGTTTGGTTCTCTCAAATCTAATATATACTCAGTGAGCCACATAAGAATTATAATGTGAATGACCTAAAATTTTGCTCCACTCCTGGGCAGCAAATACATTTTACCTCTTTTTGTTTGCACATTGTAATTTCCTTAAATACCTTGAAATATAAGATCTGATAATGATAATATTGGAGTCTTGACAAGTAATAGACTGATTTGAAGGAAAATTGTAGATAGGAAGTTAGTAATGATGTAAATTTTTCATGTAGTACTATCATATCCTGTACACCCCTTGAGGGTACATGGCAGAAATTTGATGATGATTTGGCACTTAAATGTCTGGTTTCATACTGTTTTTAAGAGCTACAATCTTCATTTACTGTTAATTAATTTCAACAAGTTCATACTTTATTACTAAACACTTTTTTAATATTTCATGTGAAAGTTTACAAAAAGAGATTCAGTATTACCAGTACAAGCTTACAAAACCACTTTTCTAAGAATTTTATATACATTACATTAACCAACCATATTGCACTAATGTTTTAATTCAAATATATTATATACTATAGAAGAAAGAACAAGAATACATTCAGGTATTCATTGCAAATAAGTTCATAAAGAAACTTCAAAGCCATATTCAAGGCAGAGACAGCATTTCCCTCTTGATTCTTCCTGAAGTATATTACTAGATAATTTATAAGTATCTTAATTTATATTATGAAGTTACTGTAAAATTTCATGTAATTATTGTAAATGCATTTAAAAATGTGAATACATCTTCAATAGATCTTTATTATACAAATTTCATATTTAGCAACAATTCATACTTATGATAGTTTATATTTGCATCATCTAGTATTTCCACTCTTCAAACAATACTGAGGATTTAAAGCTTACCGTAGTATGAATGCTTGTAAATGTCAGATTTTTTTCCCTCCTAGTACAAGACCACCATTCTGTTTACTGGAGGCCTGAAGTGACTTGAAACAATAATGTTTAACAACCTGATAGATTTACAACCTTTTCAATGGATGAATTCACATTAAAAATAGTAAATCATCTTTTCCTATACTTGTCAATAATACCTTTTGTAATAATGGCTACTGTTATGAAATTAGAGTTATATAAAAAAGTATGCTTACGCACTTAGAGTGACAACTTTAAGCAGGTATCAGATATTTACATGATGAACAACAACAATGTATGTATGTTTGGCTATATAAGAAAGAGGGTAACATACAATCATTCTAAATGAATTTTAAACTAAAAAAAAAAAATTGAAAAAATAAAAATACATTGATTGTGTAAACAGCATATGTTAAATGTATGAAACACACATGCAGTGTTATAACACATCTGGCCCACACACAACAACTGCATGCTTGGTGCTTCCACAAGCATCAGGTCAGTTTCTCTAGAAATTGGGCTTGTTTCACTCATTAACAGATTTTATTTCTACTTGGTAGAGAAGTCAGAAAAGACTCATCATCAACGGTGACCCCACTTAAGTGGGAGAAGCTGCAGAAGAAGAAGATAGAAGTCAGAAAATAAAGGAGTTGCATTCATACCAAGAATAAACAAGCCTGCAATCTAGGCTTTTTGTGTGTACATAAAAAAAAACAAAAAATCATTCATAATAATGACTTTCTTACTTATAAGAATAGATCATCTTAACATGATTTATTCAAGTTTATTCATCAGCTGGTGTGAGACCAATGTCCCACTTATTTGAGGCTTGAAAAAGTTCAATGTTTGGTGTCTAGAGCAGGGTTTTTGAACTATGTAAAAATAACTTAAAAATACCACAAAAAAAAAATTGCAAATAACTTTTTGTGAATGGGAACAATGTATGTGTGTGTGTGTGTGTGTGTGTGTGTGTGTAAAATGCCAAGTGTAGGATAAAAAAGCATTTTTAAAAGAGCATGACTGCTAAGATGTAGCTACTTAGTATCCTATTGTGTTATTTCATTCATTTTCACTTTGAGTGACTGATTGCTTGAGTACTTTAAGGATTTTTTTTTCTCTCTCTCAAAGTTATAGACATGAAATATGCCATTATTATCCCCTCTAATTGTCTATTTTCTTATAACTATAACTGAAAGTTAGTTATTATATTTTAACAGTAATGTGAAATGTACAGATCTATGATTTGTTACTTCTTTTACAATGACTGCTACTTCTAGTAAGAAGAAAAGTGAACCTTAGAACTTTATCAAATAACTGACATGATGTTGTATAATTTACATGGATATATATATCCATATATATATATATATATATATATATATATATATATATATATCCATAGTTATATACATATACATATATATATATATATATATACATAGTTTTGAAGTTTGAACTCATACATAAGAATGTATATTGAACATATGAAAAAAAATTGATCAAAGATGATGAAATAATGAAATACTGCTTGTGATTAAAATTTTATTTAAAAAAAAAAGTCAAATTTTTTTGGTAACTGTAAATAATTAAAAAATGAAAATTATATAGTAAGTTAAATAAAAAAAAAATGAATCTGTTCCTTTGGCATTAGTTAACTGTTGTAAAAAAAAAAAGGAAAATTTTCAGATCTCTTTTTACAAAAATGAACACTATTTCAGGATACAGGAATGATTATTTTAGTATAATATAAAAGTAAGAATATTACTTGGCAATGGTGATTTATTAGTCAGTTTAGATATATCTGTTCTTTCCACAAATACCCTCATCACTGACAACACCATTTTTTTTTTTTTTTTTTTTTTTTTTTTTTTTACAAAGACATTCATCTGATATAGCTTTCTGAGCATTTTCTAAGCATTCTATGTTCTGGTTATTTTGTATAGCAAAATAACAATATTCATAAGTCCCATACAAATTTCAGGACATCTTTGTGCACATTCTAGGTTTTAGTTATTTCATGTAGCAAAATAACCAGATTTAATTAAGCACCACAAAAATTTAAGGAAACCTCAATAAACATACAGCCATAGGCTCACTATTCCTGATGCCAACTTCTATAAGAACTTTTGAACAATACTCCAGATTATAGTATTCTAAAGCCAGAAGTAAAACCTCGATATGTTTACAACATATATTTGGCCCCATGACAGCCAAAAACCTTAAATCTTCCTTAACCACCTGAACAACAAAACAAATGCATGCAATTTACTACTGATACTGAAAATTCCAATGCACTTCTATTTCTCGATATATTTATCACATCCTCTCTCTCTTGCTCACTATCATTGTTTGTCATAACATTACATATAGACTAATACAACACTCTTACCACCAACACAAGCACACACACTTATTAAAAATAAGCAATAACTTATTAAAGAAAATTCACAATACTATTCATGTAGTCTAATAAGGTCTTTTTAGTTTCCTTGCGGTTTCTAAAATTTCTGCAATCACAGAACTTAAATCTAAGACTCAGAAATGCTGTGTTAATTGCACAAATTCACTTAGTGCAATAATTTTTTTATTTATTTCATTTTTTTCTCAGTTTTACACTGCTGGGAAAGTGTTATGGAAAAATATCAAGTGAATTCAAAAATGTGATGTTAAACATCCCACAAAGTATATAAAGGCCTTTTCTGTCTTCCTGAGTATCAAATATGTTTTAAGGATATCCATGCTCAAGACAGGTTAATTTAACACATATCCATGCAGTAGAATGAAAACTATTGAAAACTATAGCAGATGTGTATTCTTAAATTATCAACAAACTGGCCTGGTAAATAGGCTATAATATACATAATTTCTGCTGTTTAATTTTTTTCTGCTATCCTATAATATTTCTATTCTACAATTAGAGTTGGCAATAAACCGGTTTTTCATTCTACTGTGTGTATGTGCGTTAAACCAACAAATATCTTTACACATTTTATCTAACATATCTATTGCCCCATTAGCTCAGTTGTAAATTCAGGTATCTCTGGCTTTTTAATGTTCATTGAGATAAATACCTTCATAAAATGTAGAAAAAAAGCAAAATCTCAGTTTCCACAGCCTCCTCATCTCCAAGAAATCCAGGTGACCAGACCTGAGCACAGTAATCCAAATGTGGAAGTATCAATGCTTTATAAAGGGGAATAATAACCTCTTTATCTCTGGATGTCAGTGTGTTCCTCAACAACCAAGTAATTCTATGTGCAATCTTGGACACCTTAGCAATGTGTCCCCTGAACTTTATCTCCTTATCTACCAACACCCTTAAGTCCCTAACCTCATCAATCTCTTGGAGTACTGTTCCATCAATGTAGTACACAGCTGGTAATCTTTTAATCCCAAAATGCATAACTTTACACTTTTCCACATTGAACTGACATCCATTACTTTTGGCCCATTCCACCAGCTTATTTAAACCATCGTGCAAACTTTCAATCATCAGCTTGATTTTTTATTGCGCTACCCAACTTTGCATCATCATCAAACTGAATATCTCCCATTAAGCCATTTCCTATATCATTTATATACAAATTAAACAATAATGGCCCAAGCACAGAGCCCTGAGGCACACCACTGGTCACCCGCCTCATCCTGGACTCAGCTCCTCCATACACCACTTTCTGGTATCTCTCCCTGAGCCATTCTCCTATCCATATCACCAATTTAGTATCCATTCCCATCTGCTTCATGGGGTATCCTGTCAAAAGCCTTAGCAAAATCCAGAAGTACCACTGTGTAGCCAGTTCCTTTGTCCAACTCAGATGTCATTCTATTATGAAAAGTTAATAGATTGCTAAGGCAGGATCTACCTTTAACAAAACCATGTTGGCTTCTATAGAGTATCATATCCTGATCCACCGATTCTTGAATTTTGTCTTTAACCAACTTTTCCAATACTTTTACCACTACTCCTGAGATGGAGTAGTGGTAAAAGTATTGATTAGTCTGTAATAAATAGCTGCTAATTTATAGTAATCACTGTATAATTTGACTTCAGTCAAAAGTACTTAGGTGAACCATAGTTACATTTCTTTAGTTACATTAATCCATAGTTACATTTCTTCAAAATCTATGGATAGATTTTATAAGTTCATCATCTTTTTTTAGTATACACAGGGGAAGTCATATGAGTAACAGAATTTTATAAACTTTTTCACAAAATAATTTGCATGTGCAAAGCAACCAATTTTCATAATTTTTCTTGCATAAGAAATAGATAAATATGTTGCTATGTCACATATCATAAAAAATTTTATTTTATATTTTGTGGACTTATTTCAAGAATAACAATAACCCAAAATCAAACAGAATAATTTTATTCTGTTCATTTTATTTGTAATTTTATTCTCTTAGCTCTGTATACGGAATTATGAACAATGCAGATAGTTATGCAGAAGTGTAACATAACTAAACTGTTATTAAAATTCCCAAATGGCAATTCCATCTGTTTACAAATTATAATAATTCATTTATTTTGTTTTACACACACACAGGCAGAGAGAAAGAGAGAGAGAGAGAGAGAGAAACAAAATGATGGAATTGTCTAAAAAAATTCTATCAAACTATACTATATTTAATATACTGCTCAAAACAATTAGGGGTTATTTTGGGTAAATTATAAAGTTATAAAAATAATTTACAAATATAACAAGTTTATTTTAAAATATTCTTAATACACAACAGTGTAGAACACGCAATTGAGTATAATAAATTTAGTTTAATCCTTTATCCAAGTGTGAGTTGTACCACCTTACCCCAGTCCTGAAGATACTTTCAGGCGCAAACTTTGTTTGCTCACACTTGGATAAAGGATTAAACTAAATTTATTATACTCTAACCAAGTGAAAAATAAACTTTCAACGCAATTGAGTACAAAATCATGTTAGGACTTCTTGAAACATGTCTTAGCCGTATTAGCATGTGGGGGTATAAAAGCATGGCTTGTTGCACTCACTTCCACAGTGCATAATTATCACTTCAATTGTAAACTTGGTTCACCTACCACCCATTATTTTGTTAAAAATGGCAGTGGAACATGATAACCTGGAATCCATGGCTTGGAGAGCCACTGGTCAATTAGAAGCTGGACAAATGCAGCAAGTTGTTGCTCAAGCGTGTCGTGTATCTAAAAGCATAATTTTGCAACTTTGGAATTGCTTTCTGGAGATGGGAAATGTTTGAAATCGTCTTCATGCCATAGGTTTATATGCTCGAAGACCAATGGTTTGCATTCCACTTACTGCAAATCGCAAAACAGCCCAAAGACTGCAATTGGACAAATGAGGATTGGGCTTGTGTGCTTTTTAGTGACAAGTCGAAGTTCAGTCTGAAACCAGATAACCGACATATGGCATGAAAGTGGAACAAGAAATAATTCACAGTTTGTTCAAGAAAGACTAAACATCAAGGTGGGAGTTTGATGGTATGGGCTGGAATAAGTTTAAGTGGTCATACTGATCTCTATTTTATCAGAAACTGTTCCTTAATAGTCCGTGGAACCTATAGTTCGTCTATATGCTGCTGCTGCAATTGGCCAAGAATTCATTTTTATGGATGACAATGCTCATCCACACTGTGCAAATTTGGTACAAGAGTGGTTTGAGGAAGAAGGTATTGAATGACTCGACTGGCCTGCCTGTTCACTGAATTGTAATCCAATCGAATATGCCTGGGATGCTTTAGGTAGGTGTGTTTCTGCTCAACTGGTGCAGCCATGGTCACTTCGAGAGCTCAAAATTGCTCTCACAGAAGAATGGGGAAATATCTCACAAGAACTGTTTGATCATCTTATCCGGTCCATGCAATCAAGATGTACCGCTGTTTTGGCTGTTAATAGAGACCATATGCCCTATTAAAAATTAACGAAAGCATTTTTGGCTATTCTTGTTGTCATTCTTGTTAAAATTATTTCATGCTAAAATGTATAATTTGTTAAATTTGTAATAAATATTGATTATTTAAACAATATCTCATCAATTACACCCTATCCATAAGTAAGAAATATTTATTCATGTATAAAGTACCCAATAGTTATAATTATTTGCAGAAATTTATAATTATCCGACAGAAACTAAAATATCCCCTAATTGTTTTGAGCAGTGTATAAATGTATGACCTCTTCAGAAGAAATTAGAGAATAAGTCATTCTGACTAGGACAGCTCTATTAAGAAAATGCAGTTATAATAAAATTCCCATCAATTGCAATGTACTATTTTTTTAAGAAAAAGAAATACTTATTATAAAGTGACATAGTAGTTACTAACTTTCATGCTTTATTTCTTTGTTAATAAAAGCTCTATTAGTATAGAGTACAAGTACCAAATATGTATGTATACTTAAGTTCTCACTCACTCTCTCTCTCTCTCACACACACACAGCAATTTCAAAATGATTGTTTAAAAAACCATCAATAACATACAAAGCATTCTAAATCTATATCATGAATACAGTATTTATCTAAAGTGCATATTGTATAAAAATGTAACATTCACCACTTCTTTGTACACTTATATTCACTAAAACTAAGTTCATTCACTTTAAAATACTTTTGTGCAATTTATTTTTCTTGGCATACTAGGAATAATAATGTATAAAGTTTATTTCACTGCACAGTCTTAAAAAAATGCTAACTGTAACCAATTAAAGTTTTAAAAACAACTGTGCAACCTATTAAAAAATGCCCAGTTTTGATAAATGAAATGACATATACTTGTAAAGTAAAAAATATACTTGTGCATCTTTCATAAAAAAGTCACCAATTAATATCCAAAGAATGTTTTTTTTTTCACCCTCCCATCTGTAGAAATGCAGCAATATGATAAAAAAAAACTAAATAAATGAATGACTACTTTCTGTTGTCACTGTATAACTATACATATATGAAAAAGATCATTATATTGTGCCTATAACACAGAGGAAAATTTATAAATGTTATGTTCCCATTAATCATTGCCATTTATCTCCTAAATAATTAAATGTAAGCCTATGTTTAAAAATATATTTCTGTATTACCTTTGGCTGTTTGTGCAATATATAGGAGTGACAATTTTAAGATATATTCCATTTTGTTAAACTGTTTTTACTTAATAAGTATAAAAAGATTTCATATTGCCATGGCCATCCAACCCAAAATGAGACACATCCCACCATAAGGAGTGTATGCTGCAACTTCTCTGTTTCCTGTTATGCCAGTTATATAGCAGGTACCACAAAACATCAGCATACCAAGCGTAAGAAGAAGTCCAACCTGTAAAAACAGATTAATATATATATATATATATATATCTTTTAAACATGAATTTCAAATAAGATATTCATCATTAGATTAGTTTTTGTATTGAAACTTGGATGCTGACATCAATTCACATTGCATCTTGATAGAATGGTTCAGAGATTCCCAAACTTTCTTAGTTCACAGTATCTGAATGTTTCGGTAATTTTTTTAACAATGCTCCTAGGCAAAAAGAAATACCTAACAGTTCCATTTATTAAGTACTGTAGTTAAGTCCAAACTACTTACTAAGTATTTGTCCTGAAAACTTAGTAGCCATTTGAGAAAATAATACATAATGACATTTTGTGGGAGCACCATGGAGCACTGCAAACATGCAGTATGGGAACCACTGGAATAAATTATTACACTTTTTTTTTGTTTTTTAAATAACAATCGCTTAAAGTGGTTCATGATTCATCTTTCCCTTTATAATTTATTTATAGTATTCACAGATCACTTTTTCTAGTATAATTTTTATCAAAGATAAAATATATATTTGTGGACTCTAAGTGATGCCTGTTTACAGTTCATTAATAATATGAGAATTTGATCAGGCTGCATATGGATTATTGTGCACAGACTTAGTCACCTGGTTTTCAAACAGATGAAAATGTATTGGAAAGGATTCAGAAACAACTGACTAAGATGGTTTCTGGTCTCTGGAATGTTGAGTACGAAGATATATTGAGAAAATGCAATTTGCAGAAACTGGTAGATAGGAGAAGGAGGGATATGATTGAGTTTTCCAGTTTTAAATATATTAACAAAATGTTAGAACATTATTTAAAACTGGGAAACTTAATTTTTCAGGGTTTTCTTTTTTTCACATTAGGATTATTAGAAGAATTAACAAAATTTAATGAAGTATGATAGGTGCATTAGAGACACATTGGACAGACAAGGGATATGTTAACATCCAAAATACAATATTTTACTCAGGAGGAAATGGAGTACACAGAGAAGAAACAGCAATCGTAGTGAAAAATAATTTTTTAAATTCAATAACAAAAATCATCCCAGAATTTCAAGATCAATCTCACTAAGGTTAAAGGCAGAGGGAAAAAAAAAAAAAACATGTTAAGGTAATTACAAGTTTATGTATCAGATCATTCTCATGGGGGATGATGAATATGAGGAATTCCTTTCAAATCTGCAAACAGAAATTTGTAATACCATCAGAAAAGAAATGTTGGTAATAATGGGAGATTTCAATACAAAAATAGGCAAGTATTCTGAGGACATGGAAGGAGTAATGGGAAAATTTGGGATTGATGAAAGAAATCAAAGAGGCAACAGATTCTTTGAACTTTGAAAAACAACAGGATTGGTGATTAATAACACTATTTTCTCATAGAGATAGTCATAAATACACATGGACCTCACCTACTAGTAAAATTAAAAACTACATTGATTATATCTTAGTCAACAAAAAAATGCAAAACATTTCAAAATGTACAAACCTCAAAAAAAGATATGATTCTGATCATGAAATTCTATCAGTGAAAATAAAGCTTATATTCAAACATTTATATATAATAGGAAGAGACCTCTAAGACTTGACACCTTAAGACTGATTCCAATGCACAAAATGTGTCTTGTGAAAAAATTAATTATAAAATGGGTGCCTTAAAGTCTTGAAAACAAAGAAGAATTTTGGGAAAAAGGATAAAATGCAATACTGCAAAAGAAAAAAAAATACTTCAATGCAAAAGACTAACCTCAAGGGCTCACTTTAGTGAGTACGGGCATGGCAAACCCGAGGTACCTGATGCTGGACCATGCCTTACTTCATGTAATATATATCTGTTATATTATTCTGTAGACTGGTCCCTCCTCTTCTTTCTTTGCTTCTTTCTCCTCTCCTTGCTCCTTCCCCCTGATGCTATTAGAGTATTCGAGGGCTAGGGGTGAGTCTTTCCTATCTTGCTAAGTCATTTCGTCTTATGCAGCCACCAAAGGAGGCAAGCTAGCCTCAATAGGTGCCAGTCCCAAGCCCGGATAAATGCGAGGGTTGACGTCAGGAAGGGCATCCGGTTGTAAAACTTCAGTGCCAACTCAAACTATGATTATGAGTCGAAGAGAAAATGATATAAGGGCTAGGGCGTACCCCTTAAGCGATGCGCAGCCACATCGCCCTACAGCTGTGAGAAGTGGACGAGGGCTACCGCATCAAGGGCGGGTGCGGTTAAAGAAGCGAGCCCAGCAGGTGGAGAGGATGTTGCGAGTGGGAACACTGAATGTTGGAAGCATGACTGGAAGGGGAAGAGAGGTGGCAGACATGATGAGGAAGAGGAAGTTGGACATTTTATGTGTGCAGGAGACAAGGTGGAAAGGGGGAAAGGCAAAGGAACTGGGAGATGGATATAAATTGTTCTACTCTGGAGCGAATAACGAGGGAAGAAATGGTGTAGGAATTGTGGTGTGTGGCAGAATGAAGGGTGAAGTACTGGACGTGGGTAGAAGGAACGACAGGATCATGCGAATGAAATTGGGTCTTGGAGAAGAGCGGGTGGTCGTATTATGTGTATATGCCCCACAAGTTGGTTGTACAGCAGAGGAAAAAGATGAGTTCTGGAACGTGTTAGATGAAGAAATGAGGGAATTGGAAGAAAATGAGATGGTGATTGTCGGAGGAGACTTGAACGGGCACATAGGAAGACAGAATAGAGACTGTGAAAGGGTGCATGGTGGCCACGGAGTGGGAATGATGAACCAGGAAGGAGAGAGGGTTGTGGACTTTGCAGTAGCGTTTGATCTGGCAATTGTGAACTCGTTTTTCTTCAAGAGGGAAGAACATTTGATAACATTTAGAAGTGGTAACAACAGCTCACAAATTGACTACATTTTGACTAGAAGAAAACATCTTAAGGTTGTGACAAATTGTAAGGTAATTCCAACAGATCAAGTAGCACAACAACACCGACTGCTGTGTGCAGACTTTAAATTAAGATCGAAGATAAGAACTTCTGGTTGCCATGGGATGAAGACAATTAAGTGGTTTCGCTTAAAAGAAGAGAGTGTGAGGAATCGTTTTAGGGAGAGAGTGTTAGAGAGGATTTCGGATGGACTGGAAAGTGTATAAGATTGGTGGAAACATAATTCAAAAGTAATCCTGAGCTGTGCAATCGAGGTGCTTGGTGAGACATCTGGAAAGATTAGAGAGCAGAAGGAGGGTTGGTGGTGGAATAATGATGTACAAGTGGCAGTGACAGCTAAGAGGAAGGCAAAGCAGAAGTGGGATGAGTCAAGAGTGGAAGAGGACAGAGAGGTGTACAAACAGAGAAAGCAAGAAGCCAAGAGAGTTGTGGCACAGGCGAAGACCATGGCACATCAAGATCTGTATGATCAATTAGAAACAAAGGAAGGACAGAGAAAAATTTACCAACTAGCGAAATGTAGAAATAAAGCAGCTAAGGACATCTTACATGTGAGGCAGATCAAAGATGCTGAAGGAAGAGTATTATGGAGGGATGTGGACATAAGAAACAGATGGAAAATATACTTTGAGGGACTTCTGAATGAGGAAAATGCAAGGACTCACAGAGGAGATGGGCAGCCTTCTGAGGGGATGGTGCAGAACATCAGTAGAATGGAAGTGACGGAGGCCATGAAGAGGATGAGGAATGGAAAAGCGGTGGGCCCCGACAGAATTCCAGTGGAGGCATGGAAGGCACTGGGGGAAGAGGGAATTGACCTGCTGTGAGACCTGTTCATGAAAGTTTGCCAACAGGAAAATATACCCGAGGAATGGAGGGAGAGTACTCTTGTTCCCATCTACAAGAGTAAAGGGGATGCACAAGACTGTAAAAATTACAGAGGAATAAAGTTAATGTCCCACACAATGAAGATCCTAGAAAGGGTTCTTGATGGTAGATTGAGGGAGGAGGTGGAGATTGCAAAGGAACAATTTGGCTTCATGCCTGGTAGATCAACAACAGATGCTATCTTTGGGTTACGACAGATGATGGAAAAATATCGAGAGAAACAAAGGGAGCTACATCTGGTATTTATTGATCTGGAGAAAGCATACGATAGAGTGCCAAGGCAAGAAGTCTGGAGGTGTCTGAGGGAGAAGAAGGTGCCGGAGAAATATGTCAGGTTGGTGCAGGAAATGTACAGAAATGTGAAGACAAGTGTTCGGACCTGTTTGGGACAGACAGAAAGTTTTCAAGTAACAGTTGGCTTGCATCAAGGGTCAGCATTAAGTCCGTTTCTGTTTAATATTGTGATGGAGGTGGTAACAGAGGAGGTGAGAGAAGATGCACCTTGGACAATGTTGTATGCAGATGACATCTTGCTGTGTGTAGATTCAAGAGAAGAAGTGGAAACTAAACTGGAAAGATGGAGAAAAGTACTGGAAGAGAGAGGTATGAGACTAAGCAGAAGTAAGACAGAGTATATGTGTTGCGCAGTGGGCGGTGGCCAGGAGACAGACCTGGAGCTGGAAGGAAATGTCATCAGGAAGGTGAGAGACTTTAGATACTTAGGTTCGACAGTGGAAGAAGATGGAGGAGGTGAGAAGGAAGTGGGATGCAGGATACAAGCAGGTTGGAGGAACTGGAGGGAGATGGCTGGAGTGTTATGTGATAAGAGGGTGCCGATCAATCTGAAAGGCAAAATTTATAGGACAGTAGTGAGGCCAGCTATGACATATGCTATAGAAACTGTGGCCCTGAGGAAAAATAACATTAGCAGGATGGAAGTAGCAGAGATGAGAATGCTTAGGTGGATGTGCGGTGTGACCAGAAAGGATCATCTGAGAAATGACTATGTCAGGGGAACAGTGAAAGTTACGAACTTAGGAGCGAAAATACAGGAGGCAAGGTTGAGATGGTTTGGTCATGTGATGAGGAGGGAGGACAAATATGTGGGAAGAAGGGTCATGCAGATGGATGTGCAAGGAAGGCGGAAGCGTGGGCGGCCAAAGAAGAGATGGAGGGAGCTGGTAGAAGAGGACTTGAAGATGAAGAACTTGGATGTGGTGACAGCCCAAGACAGGAAGGTGTGGAGGAGACTCATAAGAAACAGTGACCCCACTTAAGTGGGAGAAGCTGCAGAAGAAGAAGAAGAAGAAGACTTCAATGCAAAAGACTATATTACAGAAGAAAGAGAGACCTAATAATAATTAGTTTACTATAGAAATAATAAATCTGTGGTACCAAAAGAAAAAGATAAAAGAAAAACTTTCTACCCAGAGCACACCTGAATTGCTAGAAAACCACAAGCAATCCAAAAATAAAATTACATAAATAAATAATCAATAACTAAATGTAGAAAAGCAAAATTAAAACTGGATAAATAAAAAAGCAGATATATGTCAGAATGCAGCGCAGCTATCCATCAAAATACAAAATTAGTATATAACACAATAAAAGAACTTTCAAAAACACACAAACCTATACTACTAAAAATGAAAGATATGAAGTAATCTGACTGGTGAAGTTAAAAAAAAAATTCTGAAATCTGGATGGACTGTTTTAAACATTTTTTTTTGCAAAAGTTATGAAAATTATGAAACAAAAATTTAGCAAAAGTGAGGAGGTCCAAAAAAAAAATTAAAGATGGAAACAGATGCTGTGATCAGATAGATGAAAACAGAAAAGCTCTGGGTAGAGATGAAATACTTATTTTTGCAAGTACAGAACAAAAGTATTATTTAGTGCAGTTATTAACGAAGTCTTAAATTCTGGGAGAAATTCCTAACGACTGAAAATTGGGAAGAATAATTCCCATACATAAAAAAAGCCAGTATATAGGAATGTACAAATTATAGACCAATAATCTTATTAAGTGACACAACTTATTTATCACAATTATGCAAAACAGAATTAAAGCATCTTATGAGTAACATTTCAGAGAATGAGCAAATAGGATTTATGAGAGGGAAATCTATGAGTGATGAAAACTACTCTTTTACTATTAGCTGAATTAATGCAGGAAAAAAAAAACAAAGCTTTACTACTGTTTTATAGACTTTAAGGAAGCATTTGACTCAATAAGCAGAAATAAATTGCTTGAAATTATAGAACAAAAAATAAAGAGGAAAAAATACTCAAATACTCAAATACTCATCCTCTAGTACTATAAAAATACTATGGCAACAATAAAATTTGGAGATTTGGAGCAGTTAAAACTTCTGAAATACCAGTGAAGAGAAGTGTCATGATGGGATGTCTGCTTTCACCATATTTATTTAACTTTGGGCCTAGAAGAACTAGTAAAAGTCTATTCCAGAAAACATGGGAATACTGTGAATAGACAAAATTTACATCATATAAATTATGCAGATGATATAGTATTATTTACAGATAATAAAGAAAATTAAACTACATGATTGAAAACCTACATAAAAACAGTAAAGACAATGCAGATAAATTTTAGTAAAACCAAAACAATGGCAATAGACAGAAATGGAGAAGAACTTAAGTGGAAAGAAATAAACTGAAACAGGTTAAAAAATTCAATTACCTAAGCATATTAATCACAGATAAGCTAAATTATGAAGAAACTATTAAACACAGAATAAATCTAGGGTGGTCTGCTATGACCAAACTTACAAATATATATGGAAAAATACACATTTCTCCAAAGAACTTATAATCAAAATATATAGTTCAATGGTGCTCCCCACAGTTTTTTTTATGATGCAGAGACTTCGAGGAACAGAATGATGCAGAAGGAAGAATAAATATCAACAGGTTTTGAAAACAAGTATGAGAAAAATAAGATAGCATGTACTGAAACGAAAACCAATCAGGAGATCAGAAAAGCATTATACTACAATATTTCAATAATAACAAGAATCAGAAAAAAACAGTTACAGTGCTATGGATATGTGTACAGAATGCCTGCCAACAAGTTTTCCTCAAATTCTCCAAAATGGAAGAGTAGAAGGAAAGAAACCACCTGAAGCCCTAGAAGAAACTGGACACTGCTGTTGGTCTTTTGATTTAAATCTTTTTAACAGATATATCTGTAAGCAGCAAAGTTGTGTCAAAAATCACTATGACATCAAAATTTTTAAGTACAAGATCTTCAACCCACATTTTAAAATGAATAACTCTTTAATGCAAGAGGGTGATATGACCAGTAATAAGAAATAGTTCTTTGCCTTAACATTTTACTACTGCTATCAAGTACAGGTGTCAATCAACAGTGTGCTGCATTTGAATATTTGAACAATCATTATATTATGATAGGTGTATGGAATAGGAAGGAGTGGGTTAAAGTTATAATGCTGGAGTCTATCATTTACGGGGGTCTGGAAAGTTCTGATAAACACCTAGAACAAGAATGATATTAAAGCAACTGATATAACCACAAGAAAGAACATACTAGTAGCAGAGTTATGAAGGAAACTTATGTTCTTATATTCTTATATCCTTGTATTCTCTTTCTTGTGGTTATATCAGTTGCTTTAATATCATTTTTGTTCTAGGTGTTTATCCAAACTTTCCAGACCCCCCCCCACCATATTTTAAAAGGCTAGGAAGTGATTTTTTTTTAAGTTTTAGCACATTTTTCTAAGTGGTATATCAGTTAGATATGACCTTTTTTTTTTAAATATGTATTAAAGATCCAATCCTTAAAAATATTATTATGGTCAGTCATCTCCCTGTATACAAAAAAAAATTAAAGATACCAAGTTTATTTAAATATAATTCTATTCTAATATCATAATCATTTTTAGTTTCACTGAGAATGGTAACTACTTCATATGGTAATGGAAAACATTGAAGTCATGGCTAGGTCCTCTTATTGCACATGTAGACTTCCATCTTGAAATTTATGTAAACATGTTTTGTGAGGCAAAGGAGGGGACCTGAACACAGTCTCCAACTGTCTGTTTGAGACTAATAACAGAAAATGAATCGTATCTATTTTTCCTGGACCCTCTAACCACGTGGATCGATATACTTTTTAGTCTACAGGAAACCTATCCACATGGATATATCCATCAACATTCTCACCACTTCCAGTTACAACATGGTACTACTAACATGATTAGAACACCCGCTCTGATTGTGTCCTTCCTTACTATCATACAGTCCCAGATACATGCAAAGAATTAAATACTACCTTTCCTACACAGCAAAGACTTCAAGTCCATAGCCATCCATATATGTGAATAGGCTGAATATAGGCTTGCTTCCATGCTACTGAGTAGATGCTAGATGAAGATAAGAAAAGATTAAGACAGCATGTATTCAGCCATTCTTGGTATAGTAAAAAGTGATCTGCCATGGTTGTCAATACAAGAGTTAGTGGGCTGGTTGGCCGAGTGGTTAATGTATCCGTTAAATGTAGTGGTTAATGTTTCACAGACAATCACAAGCATCCCTGCCAGTGGTCTGGATGTGTGAGAGAGGTGAAAGTATGAAAGTGAAGAAATTTTCCAATTAATCATAAGGAAGCAGAAGGTCTCAACTGTTATTTGAGAAGGAGCAAGTTTTCTGCATCTGGCACTTTAACAGTGCTGATTATTTGGATTTGCTAATGGTTTATGGTAACAATTACAGGCTGCAGAGTAAGCTGAGTGCAAAATCTCAGTTTTGTACTCAGCTTTAAATTTAAATTATTCCAAGATCTCTGCAAACATTTTTGACATCATTTTTCAAATGTCAAAAATCAACCAAATATCAATAAACTCATTTTTCACCCCTGTAGTGCCAAAAGATAATTAGCATGGCTTGGTGATGGATGTTCCACAGAAAATGAAATGTAGAATGTGTGTTAGGCCATTACTCACAGCAAATACTTTGGCATCTATTCCAGCTTATTCAGTGAAGTTGGGAATAGGAAGCAGACCAAGTCAAACATTGAAATTTCCAAGAAAGGTGACACCTCAGTGTTTGGGTAATCAGACTTCAGCAAATTAAGCTTTAGAAATAAATCAAGAGGACAAAGTGTTTATCAACATTTGGAAAGCAATAAAGCCAGGAAATAAACTGAACGTGACAAGGAAAAATTTGAGCCTGAGCAGACAACAAAGAGGAGATTCTGGTTTTGATATTTTCTGTCATGGAATGTCAGATATGACAAATGCACACATAGCACGGTCATATTTATAGTATGAATCAATATCTGTGAAAAATAACAGGTCTGGTTTCAAGATATTTAAGTGGTGCAAATCAGTTCATGTAACAAATGTTACTGAAGTGTATTTTTTTCTTTTGTATGATGTTATTTTAAAATTTTTTTGGAATGTTTTTTTGAACCTGAGTGCTTTTAATGGTATTTTATGCTAATAATGTAAGGAAGAAAATTACAGACTGGGGCATGCAGCAGAAGGTGAAACTCATGCACATGTTTCCCACGTAGGCAGTATACCCAGTCTTCTGTCCATTACAGCCTTGACCATTATCCGTTATACCACTGCACTGTAATTTCCTCTCCAAGCATGATCTGTCAGAGTAAGGGTGGCAGTGGGATTATTCACTACTGGTCAGGAATTTTATGCTTTACCATCAGGTTTGGTCCTATATACTATCTAGCAGCTGGCCTGCACACACACACACACACACACATGCTTTCCCTCAAATGGAAAATAGCACTTTGAGTAAGCTGTACAGGCACTTCGTGTAAGCTGTATAAGGAAAGGGCATGTCTAACAATGTTAGACATGTAACATTATAACATTGATAACTGAGGTGGATAGCAGTTGATGCTGCCAGTTGAGTTAGTGCAAGAGTTTTCTTTCCCTGCTTACACGCAGGAAGAGAAAAGAGAAACTAGATATTCTACACTGAAGACCAAACTTTTCAATATGCTTCAAGTTTACCATGATCAAGGTGACGATGACATTTCACTGGACGTAATAATAAATTTAGTTTAATCCTTTATCCAAGTGTGAGCAAACAAAGTTTGCGCCTAAAAATATCTTCAGGACCAAGGAAAGGTAGTGCAACAACAGGCAACTCGGAGCAAAGGTGAACCGAGCTATCATCACTCCTATCTCAATATCTCCCATAATGCAAAACACATCCTTGAGATATGTATAATGTTATGCATTAAGGGAAGGTCGAAACCGACCAGTTTCGACCTTTATTGAGGTCTCATCAGTGGGAGCCAAGCCCAGAGGTGGAGATACCAAGTTAGAAGCAATGGAGAGGTCATCTTTACCTATAGGAGTTGCCAAAAGGTGTGTCACCTTATTATTAAATTACTCTGGATTTAGAGAAAGATGTTGAAAGTTTATTTTGCACTGTGGGGGAGAGGGATATAGCCAACATTTCCTCTCAGTATTATTTGAAATCCTTATAAAAGCTGTCAAAACTATTGACATTTTTTAATTTTAATTCAAATAAAATATTTGGGGAAATTTTGGAGAAAAGAGCATAGCTAATAATAATGGCAAATACCTGTTGGATTTTTGCTCAGGAGATGGAGATACCCAGAGGTGGAGATACCAAGTCAGAAGCAATGGAGAGGTCATCTTTACCTATAGGAGTTGCCAAAAGGTGTGTCACCTTATTATTAAATTACTCTGGATTTAGAGAAAGATGTTGAAAGTTTATTTTGCACTGTGGGGGAGAGGGATATAGCCAACATTTCCTCTCAGTATTATTTGAAATCCTTATAAAAGCTGTCAAAACTATTGAAATTTTTTAATTTTAATTCAAATAAAATATTTGGGGAAATTTTGGAGAAAAGAGCATAGCTAATAATAATGGCAAATACCTGTTGGATTTTTGCTCAGGAGATGGACTCGTTATTACTAACACAATGGTCTAACATAAAAATGTGCACAAATTCACATGGAGAGAAGAGGCAAGGAATAAGAAAAGTCTCATTGACTATGTTATTGTCAGTGATGTTTTCTCAGTGGTGCAGAACAGCAGAGTGTACAGAGGATTTGAAATTGGAAGTGATCACTATTAGGTCTTGAGCAAGATAAAATTGAATTTCATACTGAAAAGAAGAACATGTAAGAAAGTTTTAAAACAAATAAAAGTTGAGCAGCTTTCAGATGTGAACTGTAGACTAAAATACACAAACATTATCCAAGAAAAAATGAAAGAGTTTAAGAACAGGAACCAAACTTTGTAGATTCAGTCAAGTGGCAAGCCCTGAAAAAAAAAATTGATTCAGCCAGAGAGACATGTGGTGAGGTTGTCTGCAAGGATAGAAAAATCAGAACTCCATGGTGGACACAGGAAGTTAAAGAGGCAGTGAAGGAAAAGAAGAAAGCATATCAAAAGTTCTTGGCAGATAAGTCAGCATGTGCTCTTAGAGAATACAAAGACAAATGTAAGAAATTGAAGAGCTGCATAAAACTAGCTAAACAAGTCATGGAAAGACCTTTGGTAAGAACATAGAAAATAAATATCAAGAAGGTGGCAAAATATTCTGAAAACTGATGAAAAATCTCAGAAATGGAGGAAAGAGTGCTGTAAAAGGAATTATAGATAGCAAAGGTGACATGAAAACTGCTGAAAAAGATATCCTTGATGTATGGAGTAATTACTTCAAAAAAAATTGCTAAATGAAACAATCAGTCACAGCACAGTGGTAAAAAACACTCAGCAGGTATGCATTCAGGAATATAAAGTCATACTTAAAGTAGAAAAAACCCCCAAAAGCCTGAAATGTTAAAAGGCAGCAGGAGTAGATGATATTCCACCAGAAATGCTCAAGTACGGAGGTATAAAAGTCTTACAGTGGCTGCACTGCATAGTTCAGAAGGCCTGGACAGATGGATGGATTCCAGATGATTGAAGTAAAGCTCTCATAGTACACATACATAAAAAAAAAGTGAAATAAAACTGAATGTGAGAATTACAGAGGTATTACTGAGTGTTCCTGAAGCTTGGTAAAGAACTCTGTTTGGCTCAGGCCAAACAGAGGCTGTCAGGATCAGATTTTCACCTTACGACAAATAGTTGAGAAATTGTGGGAATATAACAAAGATCTGTATTTAAGTTTTGTAAACTATTCAATATGCTACAGTTATGTGGTGTCGATAAGGCATTATATCAAGCAATACTTAGTCTTTATTTGAGTTGTAACTTAACAGTTAGAATTGAAGGAAGTACAGGAAGATGATTAGACATTATTTCTGATGTCAGACAAGGATGTACATTATTCCCTCTGTTATCTATATGGATCACATTATGAAGGAAAGTGGTATTAAATCTGATATCAAAATTGGGAATGTTAATGTCAACTCTTTGCTTTATGCGAATGATGCTATTCCTCTAAATAAATTCGCTACAAGCCTGCAAGATTCCCTGACTAAACTGAATAATTATAATAGATATGGTATGAAGGTCAGCAATAACAAGACAAAGACAATGAAAATAGGTAGAAACATTGAAAATTTCACATGCATCATGAATGGAGAACCGATAGAACAAGTAAAACATTTCAGTTACTTAGGCACAATTTTTTTAGTGAAGATAGTAAATTAAATATGGAAATTAATAGACAACAGAATCAACAAAGCTGATATGGCTAGAAGTCAACGGAATAAATTTATATGGAATAAGAGAGAAATTAGTCAAAACAATAAATTAGCTGTATACAAGACGCCGTTCGAGCCAATTTTAACTTATGAATCTCAAAGCTAGGTTAGAAATAAAACACTTGACCAAAGACTAGAGACTGCAGATATGAGAGACCTGAGAAAGATTAGGGGCATGAACAGATGGCATCAATGGCAATATCATAATACAAATGAGGAGATTAGGAAAGAACTTGACAATGTTAGCATCCAGGAATGTGCTAGCAGAGCTAATCTCAGACCCAGAGGAAGACCAAGATATAGGTGGATTGATACAGTAAAAAGTGCCTTAGAAGACAGAAATATAAGATCTGAGAATGTTGGAGTCTTGACGGGTAACAGATTGAATTGGAGGAAAATTGTAGATTATAAGTTAGTGGTGATGCAAGTTTTTTCATATAGTACTATCATATGATGTACACTCCTTGAGGGTACATGTCAGGAATTTGATGATGATAAAAATTATGGAAACTATTCGAATTTTTATTTCATGTAGGCATCTGCAAGTGCACAAAATAGCAAAATGTGTTGAAAACATATATACATAACTGAGTTCTGACTAAAATTTAATAAAAGTTAATGGGATTTAGGATGACTATACAATGTCCACTTAACATGTTCCAGTCACATGTTTATCTTCCCAATGGGACTTCTCATTACCTTTTGTGTGCCGCTTCCTAGTCATGCAGGTGGGCTGATCTGACTTAAAATTTTCATGGCATGTTAGTTGCAATCCTTTCGGTACAATCTTATTGCTGCTTTCTTGTGTGCTGCTCCTGCATCAGGCTGGTGGGTGGCCTCACTGACACAAAGTTTATGCGGCATGATTGTTGCAACTCTTCAACAGAACTTTACTTCAAGTTGGTGTTCGTGATCTGTCTTAATGACATCAAAAATTTCAAATACAATCGAATAAACACTTATTTCATGTAACTAAAAATTTTGGACAAATGTTTTTAGTTAGGTGCTGTGTTTGGTGGTACAACAAACGGTTCTGCTTGAGTTTATGCAGCATAATTTGTGGGAGGAGATGTTTAATTAGATAGTGCCATTTTTACCCAGTTGTTTCTAACTGCACTATTTGTTGAGAATTATATTTCACAGACTGCAAATGTCTCTGTACTTTATTCAGTGATACAATAAAACTATTTCTTTTTCTTGTGTCAGCAAGTATAGGGGCTGTTAGTGATTTATATTTTGCAAACAAATCCCTTTCCATCTATTCATAAGTTTTTATTTTAAATTATGCCCATCATAAATGCAAATATGAAAGTCTAGAGTTTATAGGATTCATATATTCTTCACTCAACCCCCAGATACTTATAATGGAAGTGCACATATAATGTAAATATTCATACTTTATATTTAGTATATATTTAGTGTATATATATTAGGGTGTGCTAGGTGCATTGTGCATACTCACAGAATAGCAATTGATAATATACTCTAACACCCAGAAATTAGTGGCTGTGCTTGGTTATTGTTTCAACCAATCCAACTGAACACTGTCATTTGTCACGAGTTGCTGTTTTTGTTTTCTGAGTTTCATCTGCTGTGCATGCATGAAGTGTGAACTGACATGTTTAGGACACCAATATAGACAAGTTTTTAATATATAATTTTCTATTAATAATTTATAACTTTTTTTTGTCCATATTTACAATGAGAAACAGGGTCAACAATCTACTGAATGTCCCATTTTCTGCCAGAACTTTTGCTGATTGTATGATTGTACTCAAAGGAGGTAAGCCTAATCCTCCTCTCCCAAATTTACTAATATAACATTCTTTTTCATTACTGTTTTCTAATATATCTTAAACACATTGTCTCCCACTCTATGCAGATTTGGTTATAATTAATAAATTAAAATATTCAAAGTTATCCTACAATTAACTGCATTGGACCAATTAAGATGAGTGCTGATGCACTATGCACTCTTAAAACTTTTATACATCAATAAAAAATGTAATCAAATTGACATGAATTTTGTAGCACCGGTTGCATAAGCCATATATATATATATATATATATAACCCCACACGAGAGGTCATGAAACCTATAACACAATAATGGTACATGTGGGCAACTGGCTAAGGAAAAAGAAGGAATCTATTAACAAGTTTCTTGAAAACTAGTGATTGTATTAATTTGGTAAAATGGTATGGGAGAGAGAGGTAGCTCCAAATAATAGTCAGCCTGACTGAGCAGTTAACATATCTATTCTCTGACCTGAGAACCTGCAGCTTCAAATCCTGCTGTTGGCGTGGATATTTGTGAGTGTCGTTCCATGGGAGATGAATTTCATCACTTGGTGTGAGACTGACACCACCATCCTACTTATTGGAAGCCCGAAGAAACTTGAAAAAGTTCCATGTTTCATCTTTAAAGCATCTTTAGTCCACCCACAGTACTAATGAACTATAGGTTTACAGACTTTCATTGATGGGAGTCAAATAAATAAATAAATAAAAGGAATGAAGAAAGATGAGAAATAATTGATGAGATGAAATAATGATGAAATAATTAATGAGATGAAATAATTGAAAGATGAGAAATAATCTGTATTGGAATGGGGAAGAAGGGAGAAAGAACTGTTTAAGAGTTGGTGTTCAGCAAGGATGACCTATCCCATATGTCTTTGAGCACTGAACTTATATTGCTCAACTGTTTTTTTAATCTTTCACTCTCAATCTGAGATCAACTGTATGCAATTACAAGAAAATATAAGAGGAGCAGGAGTGACTATTCTTCAAGTAATGTGAAATGTCACATGTGTCAAATTTATTAATAAAAAAAAAACATGCATGCTATTGAAAAAAAATAATATCTTTATCAAAAAAAAAAAAAATGAATCGTCAATATTTCATAACAGACTATTAAAAATGATCTTAAAGCTGATCTTAAAGCACCATTGAGATATCAAAATCAAACTAAAGGTTCTGATGTGAAGTGTCATTTCACTGTTGAGAAAAGTGATGTACTGTAGGTTTTGCACTGTGCAAAGGATATCAGTTTATGGAATTTAAAAAATCCACTAAAACACCTTGCTAGCTTATATTTAGTTGAAAAGTTCTTACAAATGTTCTGAAGCTGTGGGTGAGAGTAAGATATATGATACTGGTCATCACTACTTAGAACATTCATACCTCGTAATGCTTTTAATAATCATATATTAATATACATACTACTCACCAAGTAAGGCTTTTTAGTCAGTGGAACAGCCAAAAGTGCCAAGGAATGGATGAAATGATAAAAGTTAGCTGTTGTGTAGATATTTTTTAATTCTTCTGGTACTTGTTTCTTTGGAAGAAGGACTAAAAAAAAACATTTTATTATTATTGAAACTAATAAAGAAAACATGCCAAAGAAACTTAATCGATTATAACAATCATAGCAGCAGCATATATTAAAACCACAACTGTTAGAAAGAAGTTAAAATACTTCAGTTACAAACTCGCTTTGTATTTGGCAAAATCTTTGCTAGCAACATTTCTTAAAATGTATGTCTGCCATCAATCATATTTCAATATATGGAATACTGTATTTATATGCTGCATATATATAAATTACTGGGTAAAAAAACTGGAGATTACTTAAGTATGATACATCAAATTGTAATACTGAAGTCCCACTAGTTTATGAAATATATCATGAAAGATGGATTCTAATCATCACTTTTGAAATGTGTCACATTACTTTTTGGTTGAAAGTAAAGGCCTACAAATATTTGATGGTAAGTTTCTTATATACTTTTTTGAGAATGAGATCAAGTTCTGACTATAGATCCATCACCTTCAGTGGTCCTTTAGACTTAATTCCTTTTGGATTTGGATTCCTTTAGACTTAATGGCTGAAGGAATCTTTGGATTCCTTCAGCCATTAAGTCTAAAGCCATTTCCTTTCAGTTTGATTTTGCCTTCCTTATCATGTCAGTTATCCTCACCCCACCTTTTAAACACCTGCTTAATGAAATATTCATGCATTTTAGTTTCCACTTTATCTCCTGACCCCAGATAAGCAGTTTGATGCTGCTTCTCTCAAACAACCCTTTGATCTGTTAATATTATTCCAATGCAATTTCTTATGCAACAGGAAGCAATTTACAGCAGGGCTTGCCCACTCAAATCACAGATGGCAGACAGATTTTGAAAGCTGCCAAGCAGCTGCAGACTGGACAAAACAGAAATTTGTTTCTTTCATAATTACACAGTGATCAGCAGTCATAGTAAAAAAGTTTTACTATACATTGTATAGTAAAACAGTTGAATGTAAACCAAAATAATCGCCCAATATTACAATCATCATATCAAAGTCATCATTTGAAGTATAAACATATATATACAATGAAATAAGCTATGTTACAATCCACATAGCATGATAAAGTCAGACTAGTTTGGTAAACCATTAGCACTACTGACCTGACTTCTGGTGGAAAAAAAAGCTTACTATGAAGCTAGAGTCATAGTGATTTGCAACCAAACAGATAACAAGAGATCTATTAAAAGAGAGAGAGAGAGCAAATATGCTTTCACAGATAAATTAGAACAAAAAAAAAAAAAACAGTATTGATGGTGGCCAATAAGGGCTAAAGTTATTGCTTAGAATCCTAAAGTAAGGGTTTTCTGGAACTTGAAAGAAGTTATGTGGGCTGAATGTGCTCCATCCAAATTCTTGGGATTTTTATGCCACCATTTTTGTTTAGATTAGGATGGTTCACACTAGGTTTTTGTATGATGTGAGGAACAGGTACCCTCCCAATCAACTTGGTATAGAGTGTTAAGAGCATGATCCAAGAGGCCTGCTTTACCAAAATTATGAAATTTAATGTGTTGTGTTCTGGATTGGAATTGTGCAGCCAGCTTCCAATTGTGCATAGGGTAAGTTAGTTACAGGTATAATGGATTTTGTATACCTCAGGATGGGCCTGGGGGGGGGGGGGGGGCAAGGGCTCCTTGGAGAGTTGAATATGTGTTTTAATTTTATGTGTAGTTTAAAAGTAGCATTAAGGTTGCAATGGTGTAGACTTCTATTTATTTTATATGATAACCCTTTAAGGTATAGGATGGCTATGGTTTTACTGTAATCTATATTATTTGCATACTTAGATGAAGTTTTATGAAGAATTTTATTGATGTTATTTTTGCTATAGCCATTGTTTATAAATATATCACTAATAATTTATCATAAATTATTAGTGATATATTTATTGATATATTTATGTTATATTGATGATATATTTAGTGATATATTTATAAACAATGGCTATAGCCATTGTTTATAAATATATCACTAATAATTTTTTAATTTTTGCTTAAGACCTTATTTAGAGCGAGTTAGCTTTGCATTAGGAACCCCCTCCCATTTACATATTTGGTGTGATAACAAAAAACCACATGATATCAGTGTCACATGCAGCTACTATAAATGGGCATACCTATCCTCTGTATGTAATCAGTACACATTTGCCAGTAATGGGGAAACATGGCAAATTAAGCCAATTTGACCATAGGCAGATAGTTGGGTCCCAGAGGGCATGTGCCAGTATTTTGGAAACAGCTGCACTTGTTGGTTGCTCCTGTATTACTGTATCGAGGATGTACCAGGGCTGGATTACCATGAACAGACATCCAGAAGAAGAGCTCACATTAGTCAGCCACAAGTGTTTGATCCTAGAGGTGAGCATCAAGTGTCATGACTGGTATCTCAGCAACGTGCAACAGTCACACAGCACACCCACCAATACAACAGATGGGCAGTTTAACCCATTTCCACATGCACCATACCTTGCTTTGCCTGGGTTCCACAGCCAGAGAACAACACAAACATCAACTTCAAAAACCTCTAAATACACAGCAGGACACATTCATACCTGGTACAGAATTTTATGTAATTCTCTGCTTAAATTACATTTCCTCTTCCCATATCCTTTATTCCTTTCAATTTATGTAACCATAGTTGAAGCCCCCCCTCATAACAATTAATAATAATTAACAGAGAATAGTTTCATCCAACAAGAATTATTAAAATTTATCAATTTAATCCTCATTTGCAAAACATCACAAACCTATTGTGCATCAGTACTGCGGGTGAGTTAAGGGGTAGATAATGCAGAAATTTTTCTCTAGAGACCAAATATTGAACTTTCTTCAAACTACTTGAGGCCTTCAAGTATGCATTATAGTGATCTCATGTTGGACAATGAAATTCATCTACAATCTAAAGAAAATCAATCATCCATGCTATATTAAATGGAGAGAGAGAGTCCTATCTGGTTGGCCAATGTCAGCCTATGTCAAAATTGAGAGTAACTCTTATTCACCACATTCAGCAGCCAAGATCAAATCAAACCATCACAATACAGTTACATACTGTAAATATTCATATACTTTCATGATAAGATTCTCAGAGTTTACTACATTTTATGTTAATTCCAAAAGATGCCACTTGTAAATTGGGAAAACAGTGCTCACTGCTATCAGTCATGATTACACTGGTGGGAGATGTAGATGTTTCAATGTGTAGATTAAGGATGAAGTAGTGTAGAGATGGGTCATTCCCTTTTTTGTAATGACCATTTTACATTCATTTCACAAAATGCACCATGAATATTAAATGTTTTCCCATCTATACTCAAGTTCAGGGCGTGATGAATACACTCACCTGTCACAAGTTGCTACAAGCTGAACAAAATATTTTTTTTTTCATTAAATAAAATATGTTCTACACAGAATCTTTTTAACTTTTAAAAACACAAACACAGCAACACTGATCAGTTTATGGACCTCCTAATGAGACATATCATTACAAAAAGGTGGGAGGGGGTAGTATTCGGGAAGTACATTTTTTGCATGACGAGCAGAAGTTTGCATAATTTGTTGAGCCCTGTTCATGTTATTCATCTGCTCTGACTGCAGATTGTAATGAAATATGATATTTCAATCTTTATTAAAATCAGATGGGTTATTTTAAGTTAAAAATGATTTGATATACATCAAACCATTTCTAGTAGCAAAATTAGAAAAAACAATTCAAAACAAATGCAAAATTAAATGTTACAAGCAGGTGACAATAAATAAATAGTCCATTGTTAGAATTAGAAGCAAAAAAAAAACAAAAAAAAAGCTGCCCTGAGTTTGTATGATAATGAGTAATGTTACTATACAAGAACACTATTTTATGATCGCCTTGAATCATTTCCATACTTGTTAGATATTAAACCCTTTTTTTGCAGTGTAGCTAGAAGAATCTCAGGCAATATGGTGACTTAAACAGAATGGGAGAGGAAAGATTACCAAAACAAAATTGTTGGGAGGAAGTTAGTATTCTCTGCTAGGTTGGCAAGAAAAAGATCCAGAGGAAGATCAAGATATAGGTGGACTGATACAGTAAAAAGTGCTTTAGAAGACAGAAACATAAGACCTGATAATATTGGAGTCTTCAGAGATAACAGATTGATTTGGAGGAAAATTGTTGAGAGGAAGTTAGTAATGATGTTTTTCATGTAGTGCTATCATAATATTCTGCACACCCCATGAGGATACATGTCAGGAATTTGATGATGATAACTTACCAAAGCTTATCAGTGTGTCATAGGCTTACTTGGAACAGTCCAAGATCATGGAATGACCATTAAAATAAAGATCAATTTAGGAATGTCAGGTAGGTCACATGTGCTGACTATCCTCACAAACAAGACAGTCAAGTTTAAGGACAGAAGATTACAGGCTGGATTCCCCATTCTCCATACTATGAAATATACAGACCAAGCATATTACAAAAGATACATGGATGAAATTTATGAGGGAAAAAAAAACATATGGGCAATGGTAGGAATTACAGATGAGGCCAATATATCTGCTAAAACCAATTATATCTGTTAAACATAT
Source organism: Typopeltis vanoorti (assembly GCF_054136105.1). NCBI lineage: Eukaryota > Metazoa > Arthropoda > Arachnida > Uropygi > Thelyphonidae > Typopeltis > Typopeltis vanoorti. Next base: position 43,350,699 of record NC_143569.1, read on the forward strand.
GTGAGTGTATGTATTCTCCTGACTGTCTAATTTTCTGAAGTATACAAACCTAAGTGTTGGAGAGGAAAATCCTACCACATCTATAAGAAACTAGCTAAACCAACTTGGACAAAAAAAATAAATAAATAAAAAGTCCTTATAAACAAAAGAAAGACAATGCATCACTCTCTCGCTTTTGATAACACTCTGCTTGCCAACTAAGATCAGTTTCTCGTCTTTAGTTCCCATTCACACTTAGCCTATCCTGGAATAAACATCCAGGATTGGCTAAGGAACATCCATTATTACTTTGAAACTATATATAAGTAAAGATTTTCATTAGAGACAAGACAAAATAGAAATATCTAGAACACATTTGTATTCTACTTGAAAGTGTCCATTCAAAAAATTTGGTATTTTTTTTTTTGTTCTCTGCTTGTAACTTTATAAATCCCAAATCTATTCAACCACAGAATATTGTTTTCACATCTGGAGTGATAGCCTATCCAGAAGAAAGCCGTTTATATAACAGATGATTCCTCTCTCAGCGATTAGAAGCATTCCTTCTCATCACTTTCCTCAGCATGTGTATTATGTTTCTACATTATATATTTTTTATAGGTGGTTCTATGAATGCTGCTCCACTGAACTGGCCACCACCATTCTTCTAATTTCTTCTAATCATGTGAAAATATGGGCACCTACTGGTCAACATCGACATACAGCTTTCCAAACTCACTGAACAAAGTTTTATTCTCTTCTTTCATCCCATATGAAGTATCCTTTGGAAGTCAATGCGAATACTTGTAGCTTGAATACCTCTCAGGTATTCAAGAAATACATTATGATTCCTCTCTTCTTCTCTCTAATTATTTACTATACATAGCACAGTCATGTTATAGATTCTTACTCATGTGTGGGAATGATTAAAAAAAAAAAAATTCTGTAGTCAGTCAGTGTTAAGGAACACCCATTATTACCTTGAAACTATATAAGTAAAGATTTTCATTAGAGACAAGATAGAAATATCTAGAACAAATCTGTATTCTACTTGAAAGTATGCATTTTTCATAAGTGAATTCCGGATTAGAATTCACTTATGAAAAACACTTTGGGAGAAGGAATATCGCAGACCACAACCCCCCCCCCCATGTTGTGGTCTGCGATATTAATGCAATAAACCTTAAAAATGAATAATAAATCTTAATTGATATCTGGGCCAATATGTATTCAAAATTTCTATCTGGTCTCATATGAGAACCAATAGTTCAAAACACTATCAGGTGGAATGAAACATTTAATCAAAAGTAGTAATAAAAGCAGTATACATGGATGGCAATGATAATTATTATTTGTATGATATTAGTAAGTTAAATTCACAAATAAGTAATTAAATACGCTATGACGTGTATTATTAGAAATTCAACCTTTTGGAGTCGATAGATTTGTAGGATTGTGATTTTAGTTTAAAAAATATATATATAACTCTGGCAGAGGGTTGTAGTTCAAATTAAAAAAAAAATTGTCTAATAATACGTCATTCTAGCATCCAAGTTTATTTGTGATCATTATTCTACAAACGGTATCTTATTTCAGTGAACACCTACCGTGAGCTCCATACGCACTTAGAGCTACCGCAGCAGCACCAAATATACCAGCTAAACGCACGAACATAAGCCCTTGATATTTACGCATAGCTATATCAGCTGCATATTGGGGGTAATTTTTTCCTTCTCTGTCAATTAAAAATACATTTTGCACATCGAACGTATCAGATTTAACTTCTTCTGGGCGAAAGGCATTTTTGATACCATCGAAACCATCATGAATAAGCTTCTTAGTTTTCTCCAGAGGATTCATCTTTTGGTACGTATTTGCTGGATAGACACCCAAAAACATATGAGTCAAAAGTAAACCTTCCTCTAGTGGAAGTTATTGCAAACTATAATATACATACTGCATACGTGTACGAGGAGTATGTGTACCATTGAAATTAAAAAGGAGTTATATAAACATAATTATTAGTTTTTTTAAACATCTCTTGTTTAATCAATATATTTTTGTTTTAATTTTGAATAATAATAATAATCATATAAAATTTTATCTCATATTAGGAATAAATAAATGCCTTAAAGGTTACTTAAGTATAAAGAGCTAATAAGCTTCATTTCGGCAATGAAAACATTACTTAAATTAAGGGGATATTAAATCCCACATAGTTTTAAAACCGAATAAGAAACTCAAAGATCGGAATCAGAGAGTTTCTTGCCGAATATAGTAAACTACTAGGTCTAGCTACTCACTGATGAAGCCTCAAAAAAGGCTGAAACCGGTCTGGGTAGTGACCTCCCTCCATAATGTAATAACAGCATACATTTCCTAGGAAATGTGTTTTTACATTATGGAAAATACCTAAGAATAGCGATCTGAACTTTCCCCCACCTTTGGATCACTTGCATTGGCTAACGTTAGTGTCGCCGATACTTTATAGTTTACTATATTCGGCAAGAAACTCTCTGATTCCGATCTTTGAGTTTCTTATTCGGTTTTAAAACTATGTGGGATTTAATATCCCCTTAATTTAAGTAATGCCTTAAAGGTATTTATTTATTTATTTACCAGGAAGAAGAGACCGTGGACGTCCAATATTAAGATGGAAAGATCAACCTCATCTGCAGAGCAGGAATAGGACATAAAAAAGTCTATACCTAAATTGTTCAGACGACGAAATACTTAAAATATAGCTCTTAGAGCCTTTATATCAATGGGATAATTTAAGTATAAACGTGGGTTAATGAAAAATTAAAAAATAAACGTGTGTTCAAAATCTCGTTGAATTTTAAAATTAACATTTTATTTACGCTTAGAAATTGGAGATGAAACTAAAAAAAAAAAAAAAAGAGTGTATAAGTTCATTGAAAGTTCACTTTCGAAAAGAATAAAAGAGAAAATATTATACACTGTAAAGTATCCTCAGATCCATGAGGAACTTCCAGTATTTGTCTGCAGCTGAAAGATTTATAAGTGCAATTTTGAAGATGCTACTAGAGGAACTTTTTCTAGACCTTTGCAGTTAAAAGCTTTCAGTTCCACAAATATGTTCAATTGTGGATGATGATGATGATGACAGAAGGAGCATATCGATGTCTGCAAATATGAACACACACACAGAGGGGAAAAAAAGTGCTAAAAGAATGCTGCTTACCTTTGCAGAATGAAAAGGAATTATGGATTTTTTTTCATTCCCTGCGCATTGCAATTTACTGGCGAGTTATGCACTCACGACACTAAATATGATATAAAGAAACTTTTTTTTTTACAAAAAAATCTTTTGTGAAAACTTTATCACCTTTTCCCTAAATGAATACATGTTCCCCCCCTTTTTTTTAGCCTTAAATTTTCGGAATTTGGTAGACAACTAGCCATCGCCTCGGACTATCGCCAAGAGTCAGTGCCTAGGTCGTCTGCGGACGATCTTATGCTCGCACATCACACCTGAATGGTGTGGCGTTATTCAATTTTATTATTTCAATCATGAAATATTATTTCAATCAAGCACCCGATTTCGTGTTCCCAACTTACAAAGCAGCTTAATTCTACATTAAAGTAGCTTACATCTAGGAACTAGATTCTCTCTTACTCCTAACAGAGAATTAAGATAACCTTAATAACAGGCTTAAGATAACCTTAAGTGGTAATTGTTTCCATTTAGAAGTATTTGGATTTTAAACTAGTCGACTTAATTGTATAAATATTGCTCATACATAGGAATTAATTATTAGTGAGAAACAAAATACCTATATTATTATTTAATAAGAAAATATTCAGCTATTTTCATCGTAAATTGATTTTCTCCACTCTGATACTGCAGGATTTCGTGTATTGCTTTGCATGTTTGAAATCAATATTGTTTCTTTATTTTAAAAAATAAGAGGAAGTTCAAAATCTCCAGCTGAATGACGATTTCTGGTTTCGCATGAATATGAGCAGAGTTACAATTCTCTGCTGTCATTATTGTTTGAATGAGCCCCTCCTTACCATTGGACTGAGTTGTGCCAAGGCAGTCAACTTTTTAAGACATCATTCAAAAATCTACGAGCCTACAATCGGAAAAATACATTTTAAAAGGAGGAAAAAGGGAAACTACTGCCTATTTGTTCCATATTTTTTGTAAACTAAGTTTCGTAATATTGCTACTGAAATGAATGTTTTTTAAAGTATCACCGTTACAACTTGTAATGGCGAAACAAGGAATTTTCATCCGTATAATTTTCTATAATTAAAACTTCTTTTAATTATATATAATTACTATTTTAATTACTATTTTAATTATATATAATTATTATTATTCTATAATTACAAGAACCAAACGCTATCCGCGTTCGTCAAGCTCATTTAAATTATTTAAATTATTTCATAATTATATTTATTAATATAGCTTAAAAATAAAGATCATTGTTCATTATAAATAAGAATTAATAAATATTGTTTATTCGTGCTCCTGTTTTGTGTTTTTATGTTTTATTTTTTCCATTATGATTAATAATTTCGACTGTTTTTATACATGTACAACAAAATCTATATTTTTATTTTTAAAATACATTTTATTGCTCAGTTGACAATGTGTAACTAAAAGAGGGCGCATGATGTTATAGCCACGGGCGCCCAAATTTCTTAAGAAAATCTTGGCTCGGACTTTTGTTACTTAATGAGAATTCTGTGCTTGACTCGTGACGTCGATATGTTTCTTGTTGAATCTCTTGCTCTTCGGAATGGTAAAAAACCTAATCGAAATTTCATTGTACAAAGCATGTGCCGAAAGATTCGTATTCGGTAAGTTTTTAAAATGAATAATAAATAATAATAAGTTAAGCAAAACAAAGTTAAGCTTGTCCCGTGACGTCGATATGTTTCTTGTTGAATCTCTTGCTCTTCGGAATGGTAGAAGACCTAATCGAAATTTCATTGTACAAAGCATGTGCCGAAAGATTCGCATTCGGTAAGTTTTTAAAATGAATAATAAATAATTTTGTGTGTGTGTGTGTGTGTGAAATCCGTTAAGTATACACTAAGATAAACCCAGTTAGCTAGTGCAGTTATGTTACGTGCGTGTATTTGAATCCTACAATGTTTTTTAATATATTTATCAGTTAAGAGTCTCTCCAGCGTACTGTCGCGAATGATTATACCTCCATGAAAGTGTTATCTAATCTATGGCTAGCCCAGTTTGAAGAAAAGAGAGAGAAAGAGAAATAAACCAATAATTTCCCGAATAATTCTATTCGACCCCAGATCAGAATCAGAAATGAGCCCATGGATAAATCAATGGGCACAATATTGACCAGTAATTTAGTCGAATTTAGTCCTAACATAAATTATATAAGATTACAATGCGACATCTTTGGAGAATATAGATTATTGGGTAAAATGTTACTAAACAGAAGTACGAGTCTGCCAAAGAGTTTACGTATTTGCAAGCCGTGACTATACCGGTGCAACAGATGCATAGGCAAAAGACCCAAAACGGTGGGGAACACTGAACGACACACACACACACACACACACACACACACACACACACACACACACACACACACACACACACACACACACACACACACACACACACACACACACACACACAAAGTGAACTGCGGTGTTAAAATGGTGGACTCTACATTATTCTGCAGTAGAATATTCTACAGTACAATATTAAAAGTGAAAAAAAAATTTCAAATATAGAATAACAAATGCCTCAAATTATAAAATATTATCTAATTCAAAATTCTGCCGTGCCCTGATCGTCGCGATTTAGACGAATGTTTATATTCTGAATTTTAGGTAAATAAAACTAATACCGAACATTAATGTGCGACTCTGCTTAATATACTCCAATCACATAAATGACTGGGCTAATTGAATCATATAGGCCGATCTACGAATATTCCGCGGTCTTTACTGCTTCATTCATGTGAAAAAAAAAAGCGTAAAATTAATTAAAAAATCTTTAAGATCGACTATGGGATAAGAACATCTTTCCATAATTTCAAAAGAGTATGAAATCGCAAAACTAATTATGATATCATCGAACAATTGGCTGAAATAAAAGCAAGAAAAGTGCAACTAAAATAATTGTTTTCGTTGAAAAATATATTGCATTTCTGCAATATTAATAAATATATAAAGATTCTAAAAATATATACAGTTTATTAATAAACTTTATCGTTATGCGGTATTTATTTTTGTTATATTTTATTTCCATAAAAATTAAGGACCCAAAAAGAAAACTTTGCACAGGTCACAAGAAAGGTTTATTAGGGTTCTGCGTATTCGACTTCCGTAAATTAAAAACTGTACGTTATTAGTCTTAATCAGGAACCAATTTACAGTAAGGTGTTGATATGGTATGATCTAAATAATGAGAAGAGTGGCAGATGGGGGGGGGTATCAAACGATGTGCATATTCCGAATCATGTATGGGTCGCCCCTGCACCTCGGCTGGAAATTATAGCTAATATGATTTACGCATCCAAGTACTGTGTTATCGCACTGAGAATAAAGTGAAAAAAATACCGGTAGTGCATAAACCACTATAATGAACGCAACACATGCAGCACCCACCCACACTCACATGGACATTAGGGAAGTTAATACAAAAAAAAAAAAAAAAGTGTATAATTTCGAAGGAAACGTTGGAGGAACGTTTATTGTTATATAACTACACACTGCTTGGAAAAAATTAACGGACATCCCATGGGCAAGGTACATCATGAAGCATAACGAGATATGTGTTTGTAGCCGGTATAAAGTGGGGGAATATAATGTTCCCAAGTCAATGCAACTGTATCCGGATGAAATGGCTTCGAGAAGAGAAATGGCGGAGTTTAAAATAGGATGTCATGTTGCAAGCCTATCTGTTCAGCAAATTGTTGACAAATTGGGTCCTATCAAGTCAATAATCAGTGATACTCTACTGAAACGGAAGCACAGGGAGTCAACTGCAAGTACTACCCGCAGTGGATGACCCATCAGACTCACCAAAGGTGACCGTAGGGTGCAAAAACCGCCATTCATCGGCCGACTCGTTGAATGCAGAGTTCCAGACCGACTGAAACAGGAACATCCGGACACAGGAATCTGCATAAGAACATTCAGAACCGGTGCTCACAACATGGGTTTTCATGGTAGGACTATGGTATACAAGTCCCGCATTAGCTGAACCAGCATGTAGTGTTATCTTCCGTGTGCAATAAGAGCGTGTATAGTGGGACATAGAAGCTTGGAAAGCTGTGCAATGCAGTGAAGAAACACGTTACACCCTACTCAGTTGATGCCCAGTGACCGTTTCTTACCAAAGTGCGTAACTGCAATTATGAAATTTGGAGGTGTCGATGTGATGGTGTAGTCCTGTTTTTCCTGGTTTGGCCCCGGATCTCTGTTTGTGGTGTCATGAACATTGCATTTTGAGAGGGATATGACCATTCTGGACAATGTAATGTTTTCTGCGGAACTGACCATTGTCTCTTTCAGCACGACAATGCACTGTGTCATAAGGCTGCTTCTGTAACTACGTGGTTTGTGGATGAACGTCACCACACTTGAGATTAAGGTTCTGGCCTCCACAGAACCTTAATCTCAACCCTATTGAACATCTGTGGGATAAACTGAAGCGTCGGGCGAGGTCAAGGAATGTCCACCTCACAACAGTCCAGGAACTCATTACACGCCTACAGGAAGAATGCTCCAAAATCCCCATTGATCGTTATCGTACCCTTGTGGAAAGTATGTCCCGTAGGATTGCTGCAGTCATCGCATCGAAAGGAAGTCCTACATCTTATTATTTGGGTGCCATGGCTGTTTGTGCCTCATACTATGGTGTCCTTTGACTGCTTTCCGAGCAGCGTATATTCAAATATCAGTAAGTTTAAGATATTTTCATTCGTAATACTATATGATGATTTTCATGTAGGATATACCATGATTATTATTATTATCATCATTACACAGCACCTTCGTGGTCAGGACTCATTATGGGAGTGAACCTCACTAAATTTTCCTCGTCTTAAAAAGGATTCCAACTCAGGTCTTACCAAACGAACATTGCCGTTAAAGACTGAACTTACAAAATAACGTATGCATTTCTTTATTTTATTTATTTCTGGCTTTAAAAGTTCTTCATTTTGTTCTACAATTAATTTTGTTTTACTTTTCTATTCTAGAGTTTTCTTTAAGATTTTTTTTGGTCTTTATATTTGCTGAATACAGCCATATGCAGCTGATTCGGTTGATGGTAATAAAAAGAATGGAACTTTCTTATGCTTTTGTATATTATTACTCCCTATAAGGGAATAAAAGGCGTTAGCTGATTTTTTATTTTGATTTTATTATTATTACTAGTAATCCACTTATCAAGACTGAGCCACACTTCTCCCAAGCATTGCAGTAACTAGTACCTTAGCTCTCATAAGTACTTGCTTGCCATCTAACATTTGACTACAGTCTGAATCCCAGGAATTGATTAACAAAATTAAGCATTTCTATAAATTCATCAAAGCATGCAGGATTAGGTTACACGTAACTCATGTAACACACACGTGCTGGAATAAACAGCCCCTGGTGGGCAAAAGCTGAAATTATCGGTGCCTTTTGTGATGTGACACCTTTTTAGCAACTCGTATGGTAAAATATAAGTTCTGCATCACTTCAACCTAAGTATTCTTGGTCTGACTCCCACTGACGAGACCTAAAACAAGGTCGAAACCGGTCTGGGTAGTGATCCCCCCCCCCATAATGTATAACATCATACACCTTCTAGGAGACTAAGGAACCTTCTTCGATCAGAACTTACCCTACCTTTACTACGAGTTGCCCCTGTCATGAAAGGTTTGCTTACGCTTGGATTCGCATGAAACTCTTGCAGTTTTCTCTGAAACTCTTGCAGTTTCTCTGTTCGGTTATAATGTTGGATTCAATATCCACTTAATTTGAATAAAAAAGCTGAAATGTTTGGTTTGGGACAGTATTGGAGTTTATCTCAGTCATCATGCATCAGTACGAATTATGATTTTGATTTTTCTCTAGAGCAGGGGCGCGAGTTTGTTTTTTTTTCTTCCCAAAAGTAACCGAATTCGATGCACGTTCCGGTGCTAACAGCATTCTCATCAATATGACTGCACAGAATATGTCCGCTCAGGTTTATTTCGAATAGAGTATAAGTTTAAGATAAACTTATACTCTATCGTAGTTGTCGTTGAGAGCAATAAATGAAGTCCAGTGTAGCAACTTATGATATTGTTTCCAACAATATCAAAAAACCTATTTCATATCTTCGAAGGAGGTTAAATTCCTCATTCTGTGAAGTCTTATTTTTCGTACACTGATTCAATTATTTTTTAAACAGATGATTTTGAGTTGATTCTCAAATTATGATGTTTGAGAGACTTCTTCAGTAGTACTATCATATAATGTATACGTGTATGGCTATCATATATGTATTTCGCAAAAGAGAAAGCAAAAAATATTGTATTATTGAATTAACTAAGAACTTGAACTTTGTACTGTCGTGCGTTCTATTAAAATCCATTCAGCTACTTAACTTTAAGAAAAGGTTTTAGATTAGCGGGGCAAAATAATCTTCTTTTGATCCATGCAGGATCATTTCTGGATTATATGTCGCCCCGAGGCAAGTACTATTTTCTTGCCCTTGAATTCAAGAAAATGCTGCCCTCTAAACTTGTCACTCTTAGGCATTGCCTTAGTTGCCTAGTTGGGTTACGACGGCCCTGTCCATGGAGTGTAATATAATGTTCATCTGTAAGTTACTGACTCATACTGCCATATCAAAAATAAATATTGTATTGCAAAAATTTGAGCTATTTCTACAAAGGATTGAATGCTTTTAGTGACATTTGGGCGGTTTGGTTAGAATTACTGTCGAAGCAACTAAGATTATGAAACCAGTATGTTATCTTTGCTAGTTAATGTGTTCTTACGGCTGGCTTGCCTGTTTTCTGAAAAGAAAACCCATGCTACTTCTGTATGAGGCCGGCAAACTCATCTTAAGTTGAACGGGTACTTATAAAGTTTCTTATTGTGTGATAAAATAGGATTAACACCCAAGCATTTCTAACCTTAGGACTAATTGCCTGACTGCGCTACGGAGGTGTACAGTAGAATTCATGTTTTCGAATTATCGCTGAAGCAATTAAGGCTATGAGGTAGTGTATTATGTACATAAATTACGTATGTTCTGGCCAGAAGTTTTTAAGCACACTCCCATCTCTTTTTCAGGTGCTTTCGCAAGCCAACAACATCTGTGCTTTTGTCTGAATCCATCTGTATGAAACAACTCGAGATCGGATGAACCAATTTCGACGGCGCTTAATATTTAAAGTTCTGAAAATAAATTGTCAAACAGCTTTAATCATTTTTATGATTGAAGAATAATAACTGCCACTTTACACGAGTATCGAACTGTTTTTCACTACTCCATGAAGTCCAGTAACTCCACTTAGTACACGGTTGATTTAATCTCCTCCTCTGGAGCACCAAATGAACGTAATCTTGCATTAATCTTTATTATCTTGAAGTAACATATCATAATACGCATCTGCAATGTTACTTTGCACATATCCATTTTCTGACTTGTTTTCTCTTGAAGAATTTGCTTGATTTTGCTGAAATTTTTGTACTCAGTCTTAGTAAAATTTATCCCCGGGCTTAAATTTTGAACAATTTACTGTTTTATATAACTTCCCATTATATGAAGCAACACGCTTTTGATTTCAATTTTCTTGGTATTATGCTAAGGATTAATACACGTTATAGTTGGAGTTCGTGTTAATGGTTTTATTGTTAACAGGAGCGCTTTTAGCGAGGTCGTAGCAAAATATAGTTGAATGCTCACACTATTAGTGATTATAGTGTGAGAATCCAACTTACTAATTAAGTTAATAAATCCTAAATAGAAATGAAACTTGAACTATGCTCAAGCACATACATTATCTAGAGTCTCCATTACCATTAAATCAAGCACAAAAAAAAGTTATCAACCTATTTGCACTTTTTATTTCAGTACCTTTGGTAGACTAAGGGTTAAATAATCTGGAAATCCAGCTCTCGTCCCAAATATTGTACTATTTTTTCAAGCCACTCCAGGCCTCCGATAAGCAGGACGATGTTCATGCTCTATCGCCTCAAAATTTGTATCGAGTCAGTAGTGAGTAGCCAAAATTTGAACAACTGGTTCTCTCTACTCGAATATATTTTTTCAAGCCACTTCGGGCCTCCTATAAGCAGGACGATTGTGGTCTACCGCCTCAAAGTTTGTGTCGGATCAGTAGTGAGTAGCCAAAATTTGAACTGGTTCTCTCCCTACTCGAATAATGAAAATTATTTTTTACAAAAATATATATCGTGTCTCATAATAATTTAGGAAACATACACACAACGTTATGCATGAAAATGGTTTAAAAAATGGTCGTTTGCAATTATAATACTGAATATTTTAGCCTTGATCCCCACCCCGCTAGAGAGAGATTTCAATAAAAACTGATTTCTTCAATAATGTTAGATTTATTATTTTGCGCACGATAAACTAACATAGGCTTGAGTTTAAAGCCGCCTAATAAAAGCGTAAGACGATATTTAGATACTCTGTATCCTGGTTGAGATTCTTCAGGTTTAGCTAGGAAAGTTTTTGTTGGCATACACTTCGAAAAGAGACCAATTTCGTTGACGTTGAATATTTGCCGATCGTCATAATCACCTTCCTGAATTATCCTTTGCAATTCTTCAGGAAACTTGGCCGCAGAATCTTTATCAGCACTAGAAGATTCCCAAGTTATTCTTACGTTATGCAGTCCGGTTCGATTTTTAAAACGGTCAAACCATCCTAAAGTCGCAGTTAAGCTTTCGTATTCTTCTTGAAATTTGGTCTCTTTCAATGAGGTAAAAATCTTGAGAGCTTTTTTTTTGCCTGAATATTCCCTGTACTAGAGGTATTCTTTTTTTTTTTTGTTATAATCCTCAATCCAGAGTGATAGAAGGCTCTCCACCTCGATCATTAAATGGCTTCTATTTTGGGTGATCTGCATGCAGTAGCAACTTTTCCTTGTTCTTTGTATTATTTGCTCTTATTTAATATAGTCCAAACTTACTGTATCCCAAGTCTTGCACAATCATTGTAAATACTAGCGCCACTTTCATGTCTCTTAATGATTTCCAGCTTTTCCGCTCGCTGCAGATTGGCGACAAAAATTTTCGCGTAATGTAAAAAACCCGCGTTAACTTATTAATCACTCGCTTAAAGCGGGAAATAGTATCATTTCACTCAATCGCGCATTTCGAATTCGCGTTAAGCGGGGTTTTCCTGTACATGGTTTTTTTTTTCCTCTCTCTCTCTCTCACTTTTTTTTAAAAATTATTATTTCTTCTGATCACATCGATATGGTAAATTTTATGCTGTACACATTCAGTGATGCTGGCAGGAAAAAAAAAAAAATTGCTTTAGTAAAATTTGAAAATTCATGCCAAAAAATACTCTGAATTTTTTCCAAAATTAAGCTGAAACGAGCCACTTCAGATAACTTTTAATAAGTAAAACAAGTTTGGTTTAAATATGTTGTCTGGAGTTGTGATAATAAAGTCCAAAAAAAAAAAAAAGAAAGTTAATTCTTCATTAATTATCAGGCTGAAGACTATTTAGACAAACAATAAAAAAAATCGAATGGAGTTATTAACCCGAGCAACGCAGGTTTTTTTACTGTTTGTATGCAAAAAATACAGACATAAACTATCACATTTAACATTAACAAACTAAATAAATAATATTGAAAACGTCTAGACAACATATGTATTGACAGAGATATCCGATTATGGAGAGAGGTTATTTGCTCTCGTAAACTCCTGGGTCATATGGAAACTCATCTTCCTGAGATGTCTCGTCCTTTGTTTATTTTCTGCAAAACAAAGCGGAGAAGAGGTCAGAGTTTTATACTCTATACACAACTACCGAGTAGCTTTTTTTTTCTACTTTAGGGTAACTTTTTTCTTCAAAAAAATAGTTCATCTTTAGTATATGTCAGGATGCGATAGTGCTGAAATGGACATTCAAGTTTCGTTCTTTTTAATACCTGTACTATTCGTATTTTACAAAAACTCTGAAAACTACCAGTAGACAACAGGAAAAAGGTTAGATATTTAGACATCAGTTCTCCGCTCAATTGACCTTGAACTTTACCTTTCTACGTTTACTTTTCATTACCTCATCTTTAATAAACACTGATATTGTTCTTAAAAAGCACATACAATTTTTAACGTTATTTTCAGTGCCGTAACGTGGGCATGACGAAAGAGGCGCCCGCCACGGGCGCAAAACGTTAAAAATAAATAGATATAAAAGTTCGCTATTTTATACTGTATTTTTAAATTTCGGCAATACGCCGCTTTAGACACGCAAATTCTGCAACGCACTGCAACTCATTTTGATGGGGTTAATCGTAAGTATTTAACATATTAATCACTTTAATTTAAAATTTAACTTGTTACATTTAAATTTTCCAAAATTTTTGGGTTGGGGGGGGGGGGCAAGTTAGACACTTGCCACAGGCGCTTCATACCCTCGTTATTGTACTGGTTATTTTTATTTTCCAGTTATAATTTGTATGATAATGTTGTAATCTTCAAAATATTACTTAGATATAAAAGAATCAGTAAAAATTCTACTGTATAAATATCTAACGACAGAAATTTCGGAAATGGAATGCTAACAAATTTTTGTTTTGTTAAATCTCCATTGGTAACACGAAACATCACAAAATTACTGAGACAAAGACATTTGTAATAAATTCAAATAATTTAGAATTCTAACTTGATAGTGGCAAACTGACTCTGAAATTAGAACAAATTGCTGATATCTGTTTTCAAACGAGATTTATCTATGTATAAAATAATATTTTAGAAGAACATGTCACCTTTTCCCAGATGGATTTTACTCATCACATCATGTCGGGCATGTTATGGCTGCTTGTATGCACAAATTACAACTGTGCCACGTCATCAGTTGATTTGTTTAAGGTAAACATAGTGATGTCCAACTTTTTTTGTACGGATTGCGAAAAAGGATTGCGACCGAAAATTGATGAGGACCGTATATAAATATATAATATATGTAAATCGGTAGACATCTCTCACCATTATCGAGGTTGAGTGCAGTAAGTTCCTAATCTTAACTAGTATTTATTTGTATGAACTCATATGTGCAATACAGTTGGCTTTTTTGGAGTTGCTGAATAAAAACTGACCTTAAAAAAAATAAACCTAGGAATGCCTACAGTAGTAATGATGAATTGATCATCTGATTTTCAGTTTGTAAGTTTAGTTTTCTTCAGTTTGACTCGGGAAAAAAAATTATTTTATTATTATTATTATTTGTCACCTCCAAAGACTCATCGAGGGAGGGCACCTACTATACAACTCTGCTTCCACCAGTTGACAGCAACTACACCAACGCCGACTGCCACCACTATTTGTTTGTTAAAATATGATAACGATGCGAACTGAAAAGGAAAGTGACAAGCAATTTGCAGCTGTGTTCAATTTCGTGGTAACGAGTGTTTTTCTTGCACGAGCACTTATCTTTGATGGTCTGATGTTATCTGAATGGATACTTTTAAACCGATTTCTCGATATATTTCTATAATCACGAGTTGAAAATCGTTAACAGACCGCGTCTGACTCATTGATACTAAGTTGGAAGTAGAGTTCATAGAGAATAAAAAAGTAATAAATAATTTTTTTGTGTAAAATACATTTGAGATAAAAAAATAATAATAATAACGATTGTATATTGATTTTGGACAGATGATTTTTTTTAAAACTGAAATTTATTCGTGTATAATCAAAGATAAGACTTACCACTTGATTTGGTATTCTGTGTGTGTGGCATTACACACATACCACTTTATGTAAAAAAAAAAGTTCTCATTCCCTTGAGCAACTTCAAAAGATAGCCATTTGTTAATTCCCCGTATTCTACCTTTGTGTGTGTGTGTGTGTGTGTTTCCACCCTGTTTATTTGCTTTAAGAGAATAAAAAGGATTTCCAAAAGGGGAAACTTTTTTAAAACCCTTAGAAATGTTATTCGTTTCAAAGTAGATATTTGCAACTAATTTTGGATCCTTCTGAAAATTGTGCAATTTCTTCTTTTAAAGAAGAAGGAATAATACCGTTTGGTTGCATCAACGGAAAAATTATTTCTTTGTCTTCATTTTTGCTTAAAAATTAATTTGAGTTTTTAACTGTTTTGCTGTTTGTCGTTATAATGCAGTAATTTACATGACATCATGTTTTAAAGACTGATTTGTTATTTCCAAAAATACTTGAGAAGCGAAGTTGATATATAAAGAGACACATCTTTTAAGTCGGGGTATATCTTAATCACACACACACACACACCAGTGGTTGAGCTGTATTTTATTTATTTATTTTTATGGGAGGATTGAAAATATTGATTTTTATTTATTAAAGCATTATAAGTAAACCGCATTTAATAAATAAAAATATAAGAGTTGCTTTTTAATAAAAATTAATTCAGTTGTATTATAATGTGTAAATGTAAGGATCTGTTAATGAAAATTAACTATTATTTAGATATTGGTCAAGTGTAGGTGAATAACTAATTTAATTACCAACTAGTTTCGCGGCTTATGCTGTCGGCTTCTTCAGGGTACAATCATGAAAGCAAAGAAACGAAAATTACAAGCTATAGTATAGGGTAATTTTAGCTGCTATACGTTAACTGACAATACTATTTCAATAACAAAATAGTAGTGCGCGTGAAACAATACGCGTGTCGCGCATACATGATTTACTTGTTGAGATGCATTTTGTAGTTTGCGCTGAAAGATTTTAACTGAAGATTCACAATTGCTCTCATTTCTCTGATTTTTATTTTTATCTCTCAAGCATCCATAGAATATAATAAAAGGTTACTAAACAGCAAATATACGGACGTCTAGGTAGAGCTCGTGTCTTTTAAGTAGTGCAACGAATGCAATTCTAATTTCAAGGTTATATTGTCATAAGCTCTGCAATCGATTTTTGACACTTCCAAAGTTTCTATATACATGTTCCTATGAAATAAGGATGGATCTTTAATGTGTCCTATTTCGTTTGTTTCAAATACGTTGCTATTAAAGATAAAGTTGCCGACAATGATTGTCGAATTATAAACGGCTCAAAGAAAAATACTGAAGTTTTAGAATTTTAAGTTTTTGTTCTCCATTGCAGTGAATTGTATACGTATACTGTACTATCATTTCAACTATTCAAGTTTCGAAATCGAAAGTGTTTTTACAGAATTAGTCAACCGGAACGGCATATTGCATCCTTTATCCATATTCACATTAACTTATACATTTTTAATGCGAAATGTATTCCAACACATCTGATTCATTACGACGGTCATTTATGGTGGCGCCATCTTTAGGGGATATTTTAAACTGTTGCTCCTCTTAATACTAGAGGTCTAAATGTGTTTAGATTTATTGATTTGTTAATTTCTATATATATATATATATATATATATAATGTTTCCTATTTTTAAAAGACACCTGAAGAAGACTGTCAAAAGCCGAAACTAGTTGTGTGTTATACCATTAAAACCTTACAATTATTCTCGGTTTCAGTCATTAAATTCTCTTTATACAAATGTATCAAAACAACCGAGTCGATGTTCCTCAACACACACACACACACACGTGTGTGTGTGTGTGTGTTATGTTTGCGTCACTGTTCGTACATTTACTTAGATTTTATGCCCAAATTGATATATAACTGGTATCTCCATTTTCTCTCCAAATTCAGGAATTATTATTTTTTTAAAATAATCTTTAACATTTTTATTGATTTGAACTAAGGAGATAACATAGAGTTGTTATATTCAAATTGTTATACTATGCGATAAAATGCAAATAGTAATCACATCAAATATGCAATGCGATGAGTGCGAAGCATTTGGGCAAAGTATCAAAAATTGCACAAACGTCTGTTCCTATGTACCTGTGCCGTGGAATACGTGCAGTGTACTTCTGGATGTGGTGGCGATGGAGGTAGTAGTATTAGAGTGATTCATCCTGTCATTGTGAATGTCTTCAATACAATGGTTAGATTATAGAGGTATAAAATATTATACCTCTAAGTATAAGTAAAAAATTATAGAGGTATAAGTATTCTAAATTCCTTTTATAAAATATATAGCAGAATTTTAAATAACAAACTTATAAAATATTCTGGAAGCTTTATTTTAGAAGTACAAAATGAGTTTAAAAAGAACGATCATGGATCGGCGTTTTGTCTAAATTAATAATAGAGAAAAGAAGAGAATACAATTTTGAAACACGTGTTACATTTATTGACTTTGAAAAGGCATTTAATAAAGTTAAAAGAAGTATTTTATTTAACATATTAAAAGAACGACAAATACCAATTAGTATTCTAAAAGCTATCATGTATATATGAATATAATCAAATACAAATTAGATTAAATTATGAACTATCATATTCAAGAGAGATAAACCAAGGAGTCCGACAGGGATGTCGCCTTTCAGCAACTCTTTTTAATATTTATTTAAATGAAATAATAATAAAATGGATAAAAACTTCCATCAAGGTATTAAACTTTCTCCTACTATGAACCTGAACACTCCTTTTTTGCTGATGACCAAATAATAATTTCAAATTCTGAAGATAACGTACAGAAAAATATTTTAATTTTAAATAAAATGGTCAAAGATTATGGAATGATAATATCAATAGAAAAAAAAAAAAGAAAAAAAAAACGATGGCCTTTAAAGGACAAGATCCAATGAGAACTAAAATAGTAATAGATAACAAGATTTTAGAACAGGTGAATTCATTTAACTACCTAGGATGTATGATTTCATGTGAAAATGAAAAAATATAAACCCAAAATCTGCGAAATATTTAAAAATAACAATTGTAATTAACTCTGTATTTAAACTAAACCTAGTTCAAAATTACAAACCAGACTAAAAGTATGCAATACATTAGCCCTGCCAGTCCTATTCTATGGAAGTGAAATCTGGACAATAAAACAAAAAGACAAACGAACATTAACAACAGCTGAAATGAAGTTTATGAGAAAAACTGCAAAGTATATTCGATCACAAAAGAAATGAAGAAATTATGAAAGAATTAAACCAGGAATCAGTAATAGAAAAAAATGAAAAAATATAAACATAAATTGATGGAACACGTTGAAAGAACGAAAACAGAAGCTTACCAAAACAAGTCTTAAATTACAAACCATTAGAAAAATGAAACCAAGACGTCCTCTAAAGAGTTTCGGCCTTAGTCATCGTTGAAAAGATTCAACGATGACTAAGTTTTCAATGATTTAGGCCACTCTAGGCCTAAATCCCTGAAAGGCATGATAATGACGATAGTTAAATATAAAAACTTTACTGTATCCATAAATCATTCACAAACCTTCGGAAGTATATGCCCAACGATAAACTATTTACCTATGCAAACGCGCAAATTACTATGCTATTTTTTTATTTATAATGATTGCATATACCAGCGATACATCGGTGAATGTTACTCCCAATTTAAATTGAAAACACATGACGGAACTATGTTTAATTATTATTATTATTATTATTATACAGGCACCTATAGGAATCAGGGATGCATTGAGAGAAGAACCTACACCGCCAAGGTATTATGAATATCGAACAGAATTTTTAAAACAGTTGACTTTAACGATATTATTATTCCTCATTGAAATATAGAAAATGACTTTAATAATAATAATGATGATGATGATGATGGCAGCTCTGGAGCGCAGATTAAAAAAACAACCGGACATGTGGCCTTCGATTCTCATCATGGCGAGATGAATATACAGGGTGTTCGGGATAAATTTGACATATTTATAATTAATTATATTTTTCCGTAAGTTACATGTATTAACACACACTTCTCTTCATTTAAAAGTTTGGACCCTTCTTCATTCATATACAAGATGTCAGAAAGGATGGATAGCTGGAACCCACCTGAATCATGGAAGAGAATAACTTGTATCATGATGATTCGTGCCCGCCATCAAAATAAGGATATTACGACTGCTGCCCAATGCTCCCTGAATACAGTAAAAACAATCAGGCATGAACTAGAGACTTGCAATGGTGACTACGAGGATGTAGCAAGAAGAAAGATCCCTAGCAGACGATCTGATTGCGTTCGTACAGCAGAATTCCTCGCAAATCTGCAGGAACAGGTGTTGAAGAACCCTGGCATTGGAATTCGGGCTTTGTTCGTGGAGTTGCTAACTGTAGTCAAGCCCTGGATAACAAGGGTAGCCAATGGTAGACCGTATGTATGGCAGCAGGATTCGGCCCCTTGCCACACCTCTGGGAAAAGTCAAAAATGGTTGTCTGAAAATTTCTACGACTTCACCAGTCCAAATGTTTGGCCTCCAAACTCCCCAGACCTTAACCCCATGGATTATTTTGTATGGGGCGCAGTTGAAAAAGACACCAATCGCACTTCCAGTAATACAAAAGCCCAGTTAATGGATAAAATTAAAACAGTTTTTGCGGCCCTTCCCAGGGAGACTGTAGCATCAGCTTGTTCGAGGTTCCGAAGCAGAATTGAAGCTGTGATCGATGCTAATGGTGGTTATTTTGAGTAAATCTTGTTGATAGTATTGTAATTAACTCTGCCTGTAATGGTTTTTTGTCAATTCATTAAATTTAATAGATACAAAGAAGATTTTCTTTTTCCTTACGAAACTGTCAAATTTATCCCGAACACCCTGTATGTACTATGCTACTTTGAGCTAAGTTAGTCGATGTCTTACGGCGCTAGTATTGTTTTTCCTCCCAAAATCGATTTTTTGTCTAGCAAATCGGCCAGAGAACACACGCAGTTAAAACTGACAAAAGAAAGTGTTGTGTAGTGCTGTTCACTGTGTTACGGTGTGGTGTTGTTCCCTATAGTGCAGCGCTTCCCAAACTGTGGGCCGCGGCCCCCTTGAGGGATGTAAGTTTTGTTGAGGGTTATTTCACGAAAACAAATTTAAAAAACATTTTAAATTTGTTTTCGTGAAATAACGAAAACAAATTTAAAATGTTTTAAGACTAAATAGTTTTTTTTAATCTTAAAAGAAACGTATTTAATTTTTCTTATTTATTATTTCTTTTTTGTTATTTTTTATATTTTAATGGAAAAAAATCACACATTGGCAGGTTCATAAATTTTGCTTCCTGCGTATTTCGGCGCTTAATGAATATTAGTAAATATATGCTTATTCATATAAGTTTCATTTCAAAGCAGAAATCTAAGAATTGCAGTTTCAAATATTTCACCTCATATTGACTTTTTGTGTAGCAGTATTGAAACACATCCATCACATTAAATTGTTATTAACCTTCTTTTGTTTTTAATTCGTTCTTTATTGCTAATCATTTTACGTTTCACGTGCTTGTACTGCAAATGTACAATAACAATATCTCTATCTATATAAAAACACGAGATAATGTGCCATGTCAAATGTGTATGTAAGATGCTAAAAATGTAATATTTTGCATTTGATTTTTGCAATATTCGCTGTGTATGTTTTGTATTGAATATAAATACAATAAATATTACAATAATAATATATGTCTACATTACAATTTTTTTTCGAGGGGAGTGAAATATTTTAATTTTTTCAAAGGTGGCCCTGACATCCAGAAGTTAGGAAGCACTGCTGTAGTGTAGTATAGTTCCCGCGATGAGTCTTCGGGGTTTCATGTAATTATAATAATATATGTATAAACTAATACAATAGTATGCTAGTGATTACAAAAATAAATAACTTATCTAACCCGTTTATCCCCAAAGGGAGTGAGCAAGGCGCCATTTTTGCTCTTGCTGTGTTCAAAAAGTTTGCGGGGTGTTAATCTATACTCTTAGCCATCACTGATAGCTGGTCAAGGCTATTACAATCTCCTACGATTCTTCCACTCACAATACACAACTACCTTCTCTCAAAAACAAAGTGATAAAACAGAAACACAAAATTTATTAAAAACCTTACCGAGATTATCAAAGTCAGAAGCTGAAATTATAGATTCCCCCATTACAAAAACTGAATGCAAAAATACTATAAAGTCCCTGTCACTACACAAATCTCCAGGACCTGACGGTCTCACGGCGGAATTTTATAAAGCTTACTACCCCCTGTTTGAGACACTATTTGTGAAAATGCTGAACGAAATACAGAATTCGGAAAGCATCCCAGAATATTTCAACCTCGGTTACATAACACTCATACCAAAAAATAAAGACACCACAAACAACGCAAACTCACAATGGAGAGGCATTACACTCCTGAATACAGACTATAAAATCTTATCCAAAATCATATCACAACGAATTCAAACACACATACAAAAAATAATATCAGGATTCCAAACCTGCGGCGTTAAAAACAGAAAAATAGAAGATAATATTCTGAAAGTTAGATGCATATATGAACACTACCAGGCAACACAACAACCATGCCTGTTGGTAAGTCTGGACATAGAAAAGGCCTTCGATTCGGTTAGTCACCAGTACCTGAAAGAAGTCATTAAAGCTGCAGGTTTCGGGAAGAAATTTCAAAACTTAATGTCAAACATATACAACACTGCACAGTCACGACTCATAATCAACAAGAAACTGTCGGCACCTGTTAAAATTGACTGCTCGGTCAGACAGGGAGACAGCCTATCTATGATCCTATTTGCTCTTGCTTTAGACCCGGTGATACGAGCGATATCGGGACATCCTGGCATAGCGGGTACTCATATAGGAGAAGAAGGTAAAACAAAAGTACTAGCCTATGCCGACGATGTTACGTTAACGCTAACCACAGCCGAGTCCTTCACGATTGCTTGTAATGTATTTAAATCTTTTGAAAAGGCATCCGCATTAAAACTCAACTTTCATAAATGCCACGCGATGTTCGTCGGCAGGTGGGCAAATAAGCCAACCGTGCCAAACGAAATTAAAATTAATGAACACCTCCCTCTTTTAGGAATCACCATAGGGGACCAAACCCATCATAACAAGCAATGGGAAGTAGCTCATAACAAAATTACTAAAAAAATTTCACAAATGAGACCCAGACAACTATCAATTAGAAGCAGGGCAAAAATATGTAACCAGCTCTTACTATCAAAAATATGGTACCTTGTAGCCAACATTAATTACAATGGCAACGAAGTTGACAAAATTCACAGAGAATGTGCAAAATTTATTTGGGATTCGAAATACGAACCCATACGAAGGTGTACAATATTTCATGATATAGAAGCTGGAGGACTTGGTTTAATAAATGTACATTTAAAAACTCTAAGTGCAAGAGCAAAAATCATAGAGAGAGCTTACTCGGAACACAAAGCATGGAGTGCATATATCATACACTACATGCAAAGAATAATGCCCCACCAAATAATTTGTTCTCTTCCACAATCGAATGGCAAAATACCAAAAATGTTCATTGAAGTTGCGGAGGGGTACAAATTCATTAATAATCATATAGCAATAAAAGATTTCCTCAAAATGAAACCAAAAATTGCACTTATCACTCTCACGCGAGCAGTTATACCACCACCACAACACCGAGAGTTTGAAAAAGGTAAAATTAAATTATCCAATGTACTCAAAAAGGCATTCGGATTACCCATACACCCGAAACTAAAAACATTTTATTACAAGGTTCACCACGCTTGCCTACCCACCAGAATGTGGTGCGCATACAAAGGTATTCCACTTCAAGCCCCAGCCAAATGCTACTTCTGCCCTGAACCAGAAACACTGTACCACATAATGTTATACTGCCCCCACACCTCTCCAATATGGAACACTGTTCAGAAATTTATAAAACACAAAGAACCGGTCACAGAACACACACTATTCTGGCTAAAGGACGGAAACATAACAATAACCGAAGCAATTGTAATTATAACAACAATGTACTCTATCTGGACATACAGATGTGACAGAATTTATGGAAGAGATACAGGCCCAGATATAATGCAAAAACTTAACAAACAACTAAATGAAATCATAACAGACACAATAAACAGAAAAAAGATAACCAAACACCAATGGCGGAAGACAGGCCTTATCTCTGATGATTTTGAAGAAAACATACAAATAATAGAAATAAAAGACCCATCATAAAGAAAAAATGAAAACAAGCCAATACAATTCATTCTGAAAGAAAAAATAATGGAATAGAAAACTAAACATATAATGTAAATATGTATATATAAGCGTAGAAATATTGTATAGTAATGAACAGATCTATTTGCATAAGAGGAAGTATATGTCTTATAATTTTCAGTTGGTAAAAATATGTTAATATTTCAATGGATGTTAAATGACAAAATAACTGCCCAAAAGATTGCACAGGACTCTAGGTGAAAATAGATATTGGGCATGTTATCATGTTGTAAAAAAAAAAAAAAAAAAAAAAAAAAATGTAAATAATAATAAATAAATAAATACATAAATCAAAAATGTTAACTGAAATAAGCATGCTATGTACTTATTGTATATATGTAAATAGTACGTAGTCTTTCACGGTACTTCTGTACTGTGAAAGACTGCGGCGTACAGCTGTCGCCATCTCATTGTTTCAGATATGAAATAGTGTACTACGATCGATTCTCTTGAGTTGGAGGATTACTATTTTATTTAATAAACAATCATTCGCATTGTATTTTTGAAAGGAATATATTATATTTCTCACGAGCATTATTTCCAGTATTGCTAGTATGATATAAAATAAAGATAGTTTATGGGCCACATTTTGAAATATTTCTGAAATTACAAATTCGAACAGCTACGTGAAATATGAATTGTGAGCATCTATGTGAACTAGAAGCAATTTATGCATTCATTTAATTACTACTTAATCAATAAACGCTACTTAATTATTTACTACACCACTGCAGTCAATAATCATATAAAATCAGTTTGTAGATTTTTAATAAAAAAAAAAAAAAATAGAAACGAAACCACTAGATAAAATTGTTATCTAGTAATAAAGAAAAAGGCATGGATGTTTGTGATTGTCTGTGAAAATACTAGTGCTGGTAGTGGACGGTAGATGGCGTTGGTGTAGATGATGCAGTTGGTGGATTGAGTGCTGGAGACGGAGAGTTGTAAAGTGCCCTCCCTCGATGAATCTTTGGATTCCTTGGAGGTGTCGTGTAATAATAATAATAATAATAATAATTAAAATATAGATATGGATTATATTAAATATCTGTATTTTATTAATGAAATGTTTATTAAATGCTACTTAAACATTTTTTTAAAAAATTTTCTAGTTGAATATTATGGAATTATTGTAATTATGGTGGTGTCTGAAAAAATATCTATTTATAGCTCCGAGATGACTCTATATCCTTGGCAGCATTTTTATTATTTTGGGTGAAGATGAATTCATGATGAAAATTGAAAACCTGGTTAATTTAGGAGTAAACACCAGTTATTATGCAATTTTAAACTCGTTACATAAGCAAAGACTTAAAATGATGGAAACGAGTACAGCTCTTGAAGATTTTGTTTGTTTTCTGTTGATGTTATATAATCTTTGTTTCATAAATCAAATTTTATAATAATACTAATGCATAAAAGAAAGGCATATGTCATTATAAGTCAGAGAAAAACATTACCAGTTACAGCTTTGAGTTTTTAAATTATTATCACTGATTATCTAGCTCTGGTTTAAGTTTTTTGATGTCCATAGGTAGGATTTTAGGTGTATGTTTTTTTTTTTTTTTTCATTTGCAAATATAATAATAACTATACGTTATTTAGATATGATATTGAATTAAGTTTAGTACTTTAGTTATATTTACGATTTAAAATTCTCATAATTTATAACTTTAAAGTTATTATGTTAAAAAAATACACCGCTCAAATAAACTCCAGACGGTGGGCTCCTTCATAATTTGGCCCGTAAACAATTGCCTGCATTGCTGATTACTCAGAGATTAGTTAGGTATTATCTCCTCCCGTGTGCACGCCTAATAAATATCTGTACACCAATTCTTGAGCATTGAAGTGGTGTTGAAATAACTGCGAGAAAAACAGTTTGATCGAGAGAGAGACAGGAAAATATATTCGCATTTATAATACGATAAACCAGGTACGTGTTCAAGAGAAGGAGGAAAGTGTATATGAAATAGTCGTATGATTTCATATGAAAATAGATACAAACATATAAAAGAACAAATAAATAAAACAAACTTGACGCGAAAAGACGTCATATCCGTCTTTTCCATGTATCAAACGAAGCTTATCTTAATAGAACAGCTCACTAGCTAAAAGACGACCAAACCAAACCCATCAGAAGCACAAACAGTGTAATTAGTTACTCCATTTAATGGAGTAAACAATTCTTAATTGGCTTACAGTTCTCCTAACAGAAAACAAATAAAAAAGAATTGTCATTTATTAACGATATCTTTTAGAACATGCGCTGATTAACTGCATGCATGGTTGTTGATTACGGGAGCATAACGTGACATCCATTTTAAGTGACAAACAAAACTATATTATATACACCAATTA
Source organism: Typopeltis vanoorti (assembly GCF_054136105.1). NCBI lineage: Eukaryota > Metazoa > Arthropoda > Arachnida > Uropygi > Thelyphonidae > Typopeltis > Typopeltis vanoorti. The sequence goes on from NC_143569.1 coordinate 43,376,319, forward strand.
CAAAAGAAATCATATTAAATATGAGAAAAATCTTAATAGGAAGGTAAATTGCTGAATTGCTTTTAAATCGTTACTGACACTAACTACAGCGCCGTTAAGGAAAAACAGGCAAAAATAGTTGCAAAATACTTACATACGAAGTATATAAACATAAATGAAGGCGTAGGTTGTCCTCTTCTGTTTTATGATCTTTTTATGGCTGTCAGAGATAGTTAATTTGTTGCTCGAGACAAATATAAAATACAAGTCATGCAGCTCATAAGGGAATCATTATGGGTCATCATGATCGTCGGCATTTTTAAAACAGAATACACACATTTAACTACAGATACTTCAAGAATGTTTACTACTGGTAGTATTATATCTTCCTTCCTGATTTGCGCTTGAGCGTACATCCCCCACTTCACCGGGCAGGTGTTCGAAACCAAATTCGAGGCGATAAGGGTGGTTAATCCTTACCTCCGCAGTTGTTGGTGTGTTCTTCTAGCTGGTTTATGGGACGAAAACCCTCCACGATCTTACGAAATAGGCTAACTCACTATTCGATTGAGAATGCTTGATAAAGGGTTCTCACATTACAAACGGGATTGAAACCGGGTCTTTCCGACCAAAGGCCAAAACCAACCAAGCTACGGAGGCTATAGTAGTATTAATATATTAATAATTTAGCAGTTATGTAAATTGTCTTTTATTGAGCTCTTTTTTTTTTCTTTGAAAAGAAACAAATTTTCCACTAGAATTTCGCTTGTTCATTATAATTAATTTCAAGCCTTACAAGATTTGAAGAGAGGCAAAGTTTTGCGATACTTATATTATTGCCATAATTAGAACTTAGATACGCTAAGAACTGTATCGCTTGTTTCGTTTTATTTTATTTTATTTCTTTCGTTTTTAATTATTTTAATTATTTTTTTGCAGTGCCGTAATTGAAATTTTAGAGGGATTATCATTCCTCTTATCCATCACTCGCCTGTTATATTCTTGACTGTTTTATTGTGAAAGTAATACGTCACATCAGTCTTGAACCATGAACAAACCAAAATTTTTATATAGCGAGTTGGTTAACTTATATCTTGCATAAAGAAAAAAAAAATTTTAAGTGTATTTTAATTATTAGAGAGAACCCTTTCTTCTACAATTACAAAACTTGATCTTTCTTAGAAAGCTTTATCTAAGATGATAGTAAGTGCATTATTATTCTATTGTTCCTTTTCGAGCAATAGTGAAGGGAAAACAATGTTTATGCTAAAAGCAGTTTTTTCTCTCCCTTTAAATACACTCATGTTCATAGAAACCGCACCTTGTTGTAACCATGTTTTTGTGGTAAGTAAATTTGAATGCCTATTTGAAAAGGGATAATAACAGTAATTGTCACAAATAATGAAGACATGTAACATTTTTATTTTTGATTAATATTTGGCTCTTTTTTAGTACAAGATGTGACATAATGAGGAGATGGCTACAAATTTGCAAAATGGAGTAGACAGTGATATTTTCACTGGAAAACAAATACCAATATCAAAATTTAGTTCAACTACACAATTTTACTACCATTCAAAATTCACTTTTTCCTGTTTAGTACTTCGTGGGTCATTCTCTTGTCTTTATTACAGCTTGGCATTGGTGGGGCATTGACAAAATCAATTTCCTGATGGATGTAACTGTCAATTTATGATTCCATATCCTCATAATGGCTTGGAGTTCTCGAAGTGTTTTCGGCTTCTTATGTATTTCATTCTCCATTTGGTATCGCAAACTCAATGGGATTGAGATCTGGGCTGTTTTCTGGCCACGATAGTTGCTGAATCGAGTGTTCATTGAGCTCTAGCTCAATGAACACTCGATTCAGTTCGTACGGTAAATTTTAGGCTTATAATAGCATTGCTGTTGCCCAATGACAAGGCGCAGAGTCATCCTGAAAGATGCGATTCGTCGTTACGGTAAAGTGGGCTCTGATGATAGGCAGCAATTCTAAAATTTTCTGGTTGTCCATTCCCTGAACATTTTGTGAAATGCAAACGACAAACACCATGATATGACATGCAGCCCCAGATCATCTGACTGGCTTAGAACTGTTGACTGTTGAATTTTTACCCTGATCGTCTTGATCCTGAACTGTCTGTCTGCGTCGACGCCCTGCAGGTTAAACTTTTTCCCGTCAGAAAGAATTATTCTCTTCCACTGATCATGGGTAACCATTTGGTACTCTTTGCACCAATTAACCGAGCTAATCTCAGTTTTTTTTTTTTTTTTTTTGATTAACAAGGGCTTCTTTTTAGAGCGTCTGGCTATCAGTCCCTGTCGAATGAGTCTTCCCCTTGACACAACTCCTGTTTGTTCTTCCCAGTCCGGTTTCAGTGTAGACAGTGGATTTCTTCCTTTCAGCGGATCCGGTTTCTTTCACTTTCGACGGGAGCGGCTACACCAGATTGACTACAGGACACCCTTTTAGCTATTTCATGAGAAGAATAGCCTTCTCTATTCAAAGCTCGAATCATACTTTTTCTGCTAGGTGTTAACTTCACGATACCCAGGATATTTTTTGAAGGATTGAAGGAGATAAAGAAAATAAGTCATTCTTGGAAGTTGTATAAAGGTGTGGTGCATAAAAGAGTACGGCATGACTTTTTTGCACGGAGAGTGGTTGGTGAGTAGAATGTATTGCCGAAAGAGGTGGTGAGTGCGTATACAATGAACCAATTTAAGACAAGGTAATGATAATACTATCTCCGTTAAAATGTATCTTACTTATGACTCCAGGAGATGTTTGTATAATAATAATATACAGTATACTGGTTGTAATTAAAATTCTAAGAAAATGAAAGTAAAGTATTAATAATTGAGAAAACTTTATACAGGGTGTCCCAAAATTCACGCAAGATTTAAATTTAGCGCCATTTGTGCGGTAAAGTGTTGCCAACGAGAAAATAAAGATAGCGTGACAGCTGACAGTTCAGGATTATTAAAAATGACCACACACAGCGAAGAGAGTTCGTTGAATGGATTATGGAACAACAACAAGTGGATGCTTATTTTTCGAACAAAATCATCTTCAGCGATGAGGCTCATTTTCATCTTGATGGCTTCGTTAATCGACAAAATTGTCGCATTTGGGGTTCAGAAAATCCACGAGTGATTGTTGAGAAACAAATGCATCCACAACGTGTCACTTTTGGTGCGGATTTTGGGCTGGAGGCATCATCATCAGTCCATTCTTCTTCGAAAATGTAGCTGGTAAGGCAATAACAGTTAATGGTGCTCGCTATCGCAACATGATAATCCAGTTTTTTGTGCCTAAATTGCAAGATATGGATGTGGACGACATGTGGTTTCAACAAGACGGTGCCACATGCCATACAGCCCGAGAAACAATTCAATTACTGCATGAGTCATTTCCTGGTCGTGTAATTTCCCGTTGTGGTGAACAGAATTGGCCGCCCAGATCATGTGACTTAACGTCGTTGGACTTTTTTCTTTGGGTTTTTTTTTGAAGTCTAAGGTTTATGCCAACAAGCCCACGACTTGAAGGAGGAAATTGAGCGCTGTCAACGAAATTTAGCCACATTTATGCAAAACGGTCATGGAAAATTTCGACAAAAGAGTGCGTATGTGCCAGCAAAGCCGTGGAGGCCATTTACCCGATATGCTATTCCATGCATAACCCTATACTGTATACTTTATGAATCAATAAGAAATTACAATTTTTAATTAAAAACCTGTGTTTTCTATCAAATTTACTTCTTGCGTGAATTTTGGGACACCCTGCATAAATAACTGTCCCCAGATTAATATGAAAATCAGCTTATGAAATACTAGACTATGAACATCCAATGAAATATAATATATTAACTTAATCTAACTAAAGTAAATATTAAGTCTAAATCTATATGCTCGTTTGGTGATAGCTGAATGTAGGAAATTAAATGAGATATTGGTAAGTAAAGAAAGCCAGATGGGTAAAAATATCAAATCTTTTCGATTCAATTAATGGAGAATTTGTTAATATGAAAAGAAAAAAAACCTCTAAAAACTACAGCATGGCAAGGTAGGGAATTGATACTAAATATATGCTAATGAAAAAAAAAAAATAATACATTTAGGTTGCTTGCTTCCTATACAAAAATAAATAAATAAAAAGATAATTCATTCAGAATGCCGTTACAGTTTAGATGAAAGAACCTACATCGGCCATTCTATTTTTACGTAGGAAGGTGGTTTCCTCTGCAATAAATGAGTAATAAAAAAAGAAAATCCACTACTTAAAAGAAGAAAAAAAAAAGTGGAAATAAATAATTACCAATACTTTTAAACAGATATCGTAATGATAACATATACTACATTTCAGTTTTCATAATAAAACTTTAATGAAATGACTAATTTTGCTGTTTTAATATTAGCCTAAGACTATCTTAAAATAGTCAATCTAAGGAGAGTATAACGTCGATATTGGTATTTAAAAATGGAACAATGAAACGCCGATATTCGTAACTGAATGGGGTGAAAAGACTAGTAACCTAGATCTAATCGCAAATAGATCCAGCGAAGGCCATGCTATAAAGGAGAAGGTAATGATTGCGCTGTAGCAGGTTTATATCAAGGATTCTTGTTTTATACAGGAAAATATAAGCATTAATACGATGCAGTGTGAGAATTCAAGAAATATTGAAGAAAATATGCAGAATGCGTACTTTTTAAAGAAGAAGTACAGTTTTGTAACAATATTTTCGTAATAGAGAAAATGCGTACGTTTTCTTTCCTCGTATTTTGATAATAATGATAACAAAACACTGTTACAGGCGATAAATATTATTGACCTATTTATATGTCAACGGAACTCATTTGAAAGCGGTATTATTTTCGTGTAGTACATGTGTCTTTTCAGATATAGATTAATGATCCTTTGCAAAGAACGCATTTCGAATACATTTATATTTCAAATTTAATGATTCAAATATATATGGTCATTAACTACTTTAGTTATGAAACGACGAAGCTGCTAACGTTACTAGATGCTTGTTTTCGTAAGCAAGATATCAGTAATTAATCAGGTTAGGAGTTTTTAAAGAGGTTCTGAGGATACCTCCCCCGATACATTTCAGCAGATTTGGTATTTGGTTTTCACTCAGTGGCGCACCCAAGGGGGGAAAGGGGTCTTCCCCCCCAAAAAAAAGAAAAAGGAAAAAAAAAACATCAGAAAATTTTCCAAAAATCTTTTCCTATCATGTATTGGTGATCACTTCAGGTGCTCAGTCATAGGTCGCATACAATGCGTAGTGTGTATTCTCAAATCGTCTATTGAACCCCCCCCCCCCCAAGATTAAATCCTGAGTGCGCCACTGGTTAACATAAATCTCTTCCGCTAAGTATTGGTAGAGCTGCTGGATCATTTTCGTTTATATTTACATCGTAACTTTCCCTGTTGAGAAGCAGTACTTTGCAAAGTGTTGTATGGTGTCTGCGGTTTTCCTCTCCATCAAAAAATGGTAGACTTCTATTGACGAGTAAAATGGACGAAATTGGAATGAATATTGTTCAACCCTACTTTATTTCCGGATCTAACACCCTGTGACTTTTATATTATTCTTTCTTCAAACTCAGATTAGCGTTTGAGGGAGGAAGATTTGATAACATCCTCACAATTGAAAAAAAAAAAAAAAAAATTAAGTGTTTGTTTAACACGCCAAAAGCTGATTGGTAAACAATTACAGCGAACGGTAATATGAAATTTCAATTTCGAACAAATGACTAAACTAATACCATCAGTAGAACACTAACGATATTTAAAAAAAGCATAAAAAGTTGTAATAAGAAGTTCCAGGGAGTCGTAGAATTTTTTCTTATTATAAGGAGTTCTATAATTAAGAAGAAGGCGTAACTGATGATGATTCAAAGTCATCAGCTTGAATAATAATAATAAAATGCTTTGGTTTTCTTTTGACGTAATAAATGTTCTTTTGTTATTTAATAACACATTAAAAATAGTATAAATGGTCTATCATTAGTTAAGGAATACCAGTTCTGAAATTCTGCTAATAATATCTTTGTACGTAAATATATTAAAGATTAGCACAAAAAAAAATAAATATATAATTAGTTATAAAAAACTGTAGTATTAACCGAGCATGAATGACAACCATAATAATGCTAAATGCATCGAAAAACTGCGATGCATTATCTGTTTTGGAAGGTAGGTCGCTATCTAAATTCCTTGTTTAGAAGTTGAAGGTAGTGTTATACATAATTTACGGTGATTCAGTAATCATTCGAGCGTGCACATTAGTTCGGTTTTGTTTCGTTTTGTTTAAGCGTTTGTTCTCGAAATTCCAGCATTGACTAGTTATTCAAGGAAGCATATAAAAGAGTTTACTTCTACAACCCGGTTGTCAGTTACTAAAGTCTTGTTGGGTTTAAAATATTACAATCTCTTTGTTAAGAAGGTTACTACTACATTCTTTGCAAGGAAATGCGTTGATCCGTGAGAACGTTCCAAAAATTGCTTGTCAGTACTTTTAAAGTGCAGTCTGATTGGCATTTGATCAACGCTCTTCAAAACACAAAAAGAGAATCGGAGCCTCTTAACAAACTTAACTATGAAGACTAAAAATTTTCGACTATGGTTTCACACTCCAGAAACAACAGATCTTTATTTTGTTGTTTCGGAACAAAGATTGCTGTGTAACGCACTGAATGTATTTATATGGCATGGTTACCTTTGTTACGGTATGCACGGTCGCCGTAAGCATACCTTTCAGTTCTGTAATTGCAAAAATGTAAATTTCAAAAACATACACAAAAAAAAAAAAAAAAAAACTTTCAAAAAAATAAGTACGTTAACATTTATAAATAGTTTTCGAAATGTACTTTTTTATTTTTTTTTCAAAGACATGAAATGTTTTATAATATATATAGTTACGGCCAAGTAAGGTGGATTTTATGAATTTAATTGTGCTATAGGAGAGGTTAAACTCCTTGACAAAGAACTCCACAGTGTGCCTTGTTTATCAATATATGTTCTTTCTCTGAGCATCTTAGACGGTATGCAAACCCAGGTTCTGTTGTCCTTTTATCTTTCTCTTAGACTTCCTGTATTTTTTATTTATTTTTTGTGACTTCCGACTTCTCCTCCCCCCTCTCCCGTCCACGAAAAGTTGTAAGCCTATTGTACATTAGTACCGTGGATGGGTAAGGATATTTTTCTAGTTTTATTAAATTTTATCTGTTTTTCGTATTTTTTTTTAAAATTCGTTTTATTACATGGCGTGATAGGTAATACGTATTAAATTTCAGGGCGTTTCTTGCAAGAGACTCAGTCTTTTGAATGTCGTGATTTCATTCAAGGCCAATTCTTGAGTACATTATTTTCACTTGCTTATAAATAGAAGCTTACGTTCTTTTTTTTTTTAAATAAGCAATGAAATAAATAAACTATGGTTCTATTTCGCTTTTATTTTAAATATGTGCCATTTTTTTTGTTTTAATTATTGCAGTAGAGGCAGCCACTTCTGCAGGTATACTTAGGTTTCAACGACACTAGCCAACCTAGTAGTTATTCAATAATCTCATTTCAGCAAAGAAATCCCGAAAGGCTGGCCTAAAGGATATTTAGTTTCGCCTAATTCTTTACGTCAAGTCTTTGTCACTAGAACGCTCTTCATAGAAAAATATTGCCCTATAATGAATAGTTTAAAACCAGGAAATATCGTGCTATTTCCTCTTCTCTTTATCCACGTGCTCGAATGCACACAAGAATAGCATTGACGATAGAGGAACAGTTCCTTTGGGCGAAGCTGTCTGGCAGTTAATATATACTCTGTGTGAAACGAAACGAATAATAGTAAATTATTAATAATAGTTAGCAGAGAACTAATTGTAGTTTTACGATAAATAAAAGAATCAAAATGTTCTATGAGATTAAAATAAAATACAAAAAACAGTGCTTCAAATGCTTTTAATCCCGAGAGGGCAAGTTTGTAAAATATTTGCATAATATTTACTTGCTGCAATTTATTTATTATTATTTTTTTAAATTTAATCCGAATTGGCTTCATACCGCCACTGTATATTATTATAAAATACGATTTTACTTTTGGAAACATTAGAGTGAACTGTGCTATGGTGACTTGAATAAGTAAGTATAAGAATCAGTTATTTCTTGCGTCAACAAAATATGGTTTTTAAAGACCACATTTTAATTCAGTTTTTTTTTTTTTTTTGGTGAACATAACAAGTCTACTGGTGGAAAAAAAAAAATGCTGCCAAAAGCTTTATTTACGATGTACTATTAGCATGAGAGTGTTTCAGTATAGAAATCGAAAGAAAACCTGTTTTAAAATTGAAAGAATCTCTTCGAATCGAAATCAGAAACTTATAAGTTCATTCACTGTAAGGTAAGCTAGTGCCAACTTCGATATATGAAGATGACAACATTTTTTAGCTCTCGAAAACCAACCCCCCCCCCCTCACACCCTTTCCTCTTTTCCTTCGCAAAAGAGACGCCGTCCGCGAACGTATCCCTATTATTTAAAAAAAAAAAAAAAAAAAACTAAAATTTATTTGTAATGTTTTTTTAAAGCATAAATGATTTCTAAAAGTTTTTGTAATAAAAGAATTATTTAAAAGAAAGTAGTGCTTGTTTCACATTAGACTAATACAAATTCAATGCTTTCCCTATCTCTTAGAGAAAAAGAGCGAAATGATTCCCAATGTAACAAGCCGTTGGGTCTGATACGTGAATGGAAAATGATAATGATCATTCGTAATGCTGTCAAACGACCTTCTCCGCTAATAGCATAACATAAATAATCTGTAGCATTCGGTGCTAAAATGTAAGAAAATTTAATTTTATTGTTGATATGTGTGACTAGAAATTTAAGCGTGTGTTCTATTTTGTTTTCGCGAACTATGTCCGCAAACTAACATTCGCACTCTACACAATAAAAAAGCGCATGCTTAGGATAGTCGCCACTCTTCAAAGAAACTGAAGTTTTTATCCATCTTATCTTCTCCAATCATTCCGCGGGACTGAATAAAAAGTAATGGCAACATGTGTGGTAAGTATGTGGGATTTAATATCCCCTTAATTTAAATAATGTGTGGTAAGTATGTGGGATTTAATATCCCCTTAATTTAAATAATGTGTGGTAAGTTTTATTTTAATGACAAATAACGCTATATTATTAATTATTATTATTATTATTAATAGCTGCAAAAGCTCGCTCTACTGCTCGCATGACCGGAAGGAAACTATTTCATTTCAGGTACAATTCAGTCACATGAATTCATGTCTGGAGAGTAGGTAGTGTTTCACAATTTCTCAGGGCCAACATGCCACAAATGAATACATTTTTGACACGGTGGCCATGAGAAATTGTGAGAAAAAAATTCTTCCACTAGCCTTGCTATATAACTGCTCGTTGTCATGCGAACAGGGGGGAGTTAGGTGGAAGATTTTTTTCATCCAGCAAAATGGCCTGAGAACACGCAGTTAACAGGCATGATATATAATGGCTCACGGCCAGGGCTAGATTTAGTTGTTTGGACCATTACGCTATAATTTTTAAGAGGTCCTTCCAGTGGCGGATTAAGGATAGTTGGGGGCCCCTAGGCAAATTATATTTCTCCACTCCTCCCCCCCCCCAAAAAATAATAAAAGTTAGGTGGCAAATAAATGAAATTTCGTACTTTTGAATTTTTTTGAACTTCTAGATTTTTCTGCCTGTTAAACGGTTAAAGGATGATAAATAATAAAACTTTTTATTGTTTATTTATTTTTAATTTTTTTATCAGTTTTTTTTTTTTTTTACAATTTTACAGTTTTTTTTTTTTACTTGCACTACACTCAAATAATGAAAACACGAAAAGTCACACTAAAAAGTTATTTTTGAAACAAACATCTCACTCTTACACGATTCAATAACAAATGAAGTTAAGGAGCAACCAGGCAAAACTTCCTATCTCAGCAGTGCAATCAGTTTTCGTGACCTCGAAGCCGTCAACAGCGCCGTGTGCCGACATTGGTATTGCGGCATTATTTAAAGCGTAGATAGTGCGCGCTGTTCAATACACGTATTAAAACGTAATAATTCTTTTGAAAAAATTTTCGCTTAAAATAATCAAGATTTTTATGATGTTTACTGAAAACATTAATCTATTTTAAGACACTATAGGAAAATGTCTTGGCTTGGGGACCCCCAAAGCTTGAGGCCCCTAGGCACGTACCTCATTGCCTTAACGGGTAATAATCCTTCACTGGGTAAATTTTAGGTTGTCTATTCTATACTGAGTTTTTTTTTCTAGCTTATGCATAAATCTGGCCGTGCTCATAATTGCTTCTGCCGTAAGTAAAACCAAATTTGAGTAAATGGTGGAAAGTGATCCAAAAAAGTTTAGTATGTTCTGCATTGACAGTTCTGCCGTTAGTATTGTAAGCTTTATTCGGCATCACTTGGACATTATTGGGCTCCTGGTAAAGTTTCTTCGGACGTGGAAAATACGTTGTCATGCCCTAAAGACTGAACTCAGATTTCTTTAAGCGTATGATACCTTGCAGTACTGTGGCCCTTTCGTTCTGGGTAAGTTCAAGACGGAGTTTTGCGACGGTGTACCTCCTGTGCCACTTTCACTTCTCAATATGGTGGGAGGGGATTTTCGTATCCCGATGGTGTTCTTTAATGATATGACCAACTGCGACGTGAGTCTCCGTAGGTCAGTCAGTATAGACGAAGCCCTTTGGGCGGAAAGACCTGGGTTCGATTACCGTCAGTGACGCGAGGAACCTTTATCCGGTCTCTTTCGACTAAAAGTGATTAGCCGGTCTCATACGGAGGTAGGGATTTTTCGTCCCCCAGAATAGGCAAATCGGCCCCGTGAACACACATGGATTACAGTCATGAAAACGTCCCCGCCATATGCTGGTTCCGTGCCAGGATAAAATTGGGGGGAGGGGGGAGCAATGGTGAACTACCCTGTAAAAATCTCACCAGGAATACTTTGTGGGCAATGCCTACAAAGTCACCTACGGTCGGAAACAACTGAAAGGGAAAAACAAGTATCAACTGCGACTTGGCTGATCGCAATTTTCATAACCAGTTGGCACTTCATCCATCTATTTTTTCTTCCAGCAGTGAATTTTACGAGCTCCATTACATTCGGGATAGTAAGACCCCCTCTCCCCACACAAATATTGATTATCCTGGCCAAATGCAGTCATCCATACTACGACTGTTCTATACGGTAGTACGTCGTCCTTTATATACTTTATAAATGTCTGATAGTGCTATATTATGAGATATTGACTTACCCAGTTTATTAACGTGACCATATCTCGGATGCATTTTCGTTTTATCTTACATGTGTGAATATTGATTGCAGGGGCAGCTCGTGCACAAGCATTGCGGAACTGCAGCACCCCCAATTTTTTTCGATATATAAATATATTTGTTAATTTATTTATATTTGATTGAAATATTTAATTTTATCATCAACAATTATATACAATTCTCTTATTTTGTAAAAGAAAATAATAAAATTCATCTTGTAGCACTTAGGAGGGCGAAGGACACTAGCGGCACTGTTTTCCACAGTGTCATATTGCTACGCGCTCGCCAGCATATGCACTTCATAGTGAGATACGAGCTATTAGCGTAATGCGGCACTGTCTGTCGTGCAATTCCACTGTTGTTTGTATGCAGTTTGCGCCAGTAGTAGAGTGTTCGTAGTGCTTGTCGTGTTTACTACGTCTCTTTAAATATTTGGACATTACAGTTAAAGACATAACATTTGTATAGTAATTTTGAATTATACTAAACTGTATAATTTTATCGATAATAAACAATATTTTTTTTTTAATTTTTACCATAATTTTGATATTTTATTCAAACACGTATATGTACATACACACTGTACTTGCAGTGTGTATGTACATTTCGACAGTTGCAGCATTCGCACGATTTCAAGCCACGAGCTTCCACTGATTGATTGCGGCACACCTGACACATGACTATCCGGTAGCACTGCACGTGAATGAGTACTCCTAGACCGTTTTTCTCATTCCACAGGCTTACCACCACTTTCGTATTTTAACTGTTGATTTGTTAACGGATTAAAGGCTATTAGATCTTAATTTTTAGATAAGATAATAATTGTACGTTGTTATAATCAGAAAAGTGAGTTAAAAAAAAGGGGGGCTTGCGTCGACATAACATTAATAACAGCTTTGAAATATTCATGCGTTGTATACAATACAGTTTTCTCTTAAATTATTTCTAATTATAATTAGCTCTCTCCTGCATTCGAATTCGTGTCTCGTGAGCATTATCATTGGAAGAACTAATAGCTGCTACCTAGGAAGGTAGAAACTATTGTTGGATTTGACAGATTACTAACTGCATTCGGATTGATTTTTCAGAATTTTACTAGCGAAAAAAAAAAAAAAAAAAAAGCTAATTTATTTATTTTCTTTCAAATCAATAGCATACGCCATTTAGTTCGGAAAATGAAGCATCCTAAGAAGAAAAGACACGATAAAGAAGGAAAAAAGGTTCGAAATCTGAAACAGCTTTATCGTAAGTTGATAAAAATGAAGAAGCCAAAATCGGAAGTTAAGCGGGTACGCTTTAATTCAATAGTAGAAACCGCATACTTTGAGTAAGTACTGGGTTCGGTGTTTTGTTTAATGTTTACGTGTTAAATCCATAAGACTAAGTTCATTGAGTATATATATATACTCATATATATATATATATATATATATATATATATATATACTCAATGAACTTCATCCCTCCAGTAACCGGAGTGGTGATTACACCAAGCGATAAAAATTATTTACGATCCAAAAAAATTATAATTAGAAAATTTTAATTGATATGTATTGTAATTCAAAGATCGCACATTTTCTCAATATTTGTGATAGTGAGAGATTACACAGGCATTAACATACTTTTTGTTTTATTTTATTTTAATTTAATAAATAATATAATATCGAAATTGATGTTAATAATTGATCTTAGATATGAACCCCACAGATCATGAATATGTGTGTCCTCTAGTATAACGTTTCTAAAAAGAAAATATTGCGTCAAAAATGAATTTATGAAATGAAACCTATGCTTAACTGCATTTCATAAATAATACGCTCTGTTACGGACTAGACGTAACACACCTGCAATCGATTTTCTCTGTTTTCTGGTCTCTTTCAATGTTCTCATATTTTTTTTATTTGTGAATTTCATACCATATTTGCTTTACAGCAGATGTCACTTTCTTTAATCACGTGATCTGTGTATTACAAAAGATGGAAATTTCTCTATAATTCTTACAGTCAAAAACTGAATTACGATAAGCACTTTTTTCCCCCCATTCTTTTGAGATTCTGTCATTTGAGTAAACTTTTTGTATTGAGTAATCAATTTGGTGGTTTATGTAGAATTTTTCTAACAAGGGTAAATGTATTCCGATTTTCTTATGGGAACCTGATTTTCTTTAAATTAGCGTTTACAGAAGTTTACTATTATTTAATTAGAATATGTATTTCCTTCATTTTTTGTTTCCATATTATCAAAAATTAATATATTTTTATAAATGGACTGTTTATATTTTACTGATATACGAGGGTAATTCGAAAAGTCTTTGCAAACATGGTTTGTTTATTTTGTTATGACAATCACGACAAAGAAAGGTTTATAAGCGTACTCACCCAGCAAGCGTTTAATGTTTATGTTGTGGAATGGGCCCATCTCACTGCCATTTTCCATGTCATAAACAATAATCAAGGACAGCATTGACCGCAATTTTCGTACACGTTGTTTCGAATGAATAAGCAGGGAAATTTTTCCTGCAGTAGTCTGGCCGACCACTGCAGGAAAATCTCGATCGACCAAACCTTTTCCTCACTGTTGACATCGTCATTCAGTACATTTTTACCCACGATAATAAGCTTTTCTTGTTGACATTCTGGCACACCGGAAGCGGAAGAAAAAATAATGCGAAACACGTTAGAGATTCACCTTTCATTTGCATGTTTTGATATGTCAGATCAAATTAAAAAAAAAAAAAAATGTTAGCAAGGACTTTTCTGTTTACATCTTATTTTATAAGTCAATTATTTCCTTTAAACATAAAGATATATATATACACTGTAATATAGTTAACTTAATAGCTAATTTCGTTAATTGCAGGGAAGACCCCAAAGAGTTAAAACGGAGAAGAAAATACACGAGGCGCTTATTTAAAACAATGTACTGGTAATTTTGTGTGCTTTCAGCAATTAATGGAGCAATTCTAATTTTAGCATAACAGCCATAAACATCATTTTCTTATTTGCTTATTTGTGATCTGATTATTTGTGAAGGAGGAAAGATTTCAAATAATACTAAAACTTTCATCAAATCTACTGGAAATCATGATTTTTTAAAATATTATTTGCAAGAATAATGAACTGATATACCCAGTTATAAAAACTATTATTATAATAGTATATTTGTAACTTTTACTATTGAAATATTAAAGTATCTAAAATGTTACGAATCGTCTTCGCATTTCAGTGAATTCTATCTTTGAAATTCCAAGCCTCATAAGTCTTGCTCAATAAATAAAAATAGCTGTTTTTATTTTTCATACCTCTTTCATACACTTATTTTTATTATTTGAATAGCATTAAGATCTGACATTTGAAATTGTTATCGACTTGTTGTTGGATGCGTATACGGAGAAGATTGCAAAAGGGAAGAAGTAGAGAACCTTGTGATCTCATCGTCCTACGAAGGGAGGAGATGTTGCCTTTAAATTAAATGTTTGCACTGCTATCTATAAATAGTGCAATAGCATTTCATGACAAAAATTCAGTACAGCAAAGAAGACATCTGCCTAAACGATAATGTAGTGCAATAGCATTTCATGACAAAAATTCAGTACAGCAAAGAAGACATCTGCCTAAACGATAATGAAAAATCGATGCGTCTATAATCTTGATATACTGCGTAGAAATAAATCATTTTAAGGAGTAGAATACAGATCCTATTGACTCTCCAGTAAGATTTCAATGAGTTCAGAGAGGAGATTATTGAACCTTTTAAGGAGGATAATGTTCACTTTTCTACCAAAAGACCACTGTATCAAAATGATTAAAATACAGTATTTTTTTTCCTCATAAATTTCGTTTCTGTTTCATTTGTGTTATATACAATATAAATCTGCGGAATAATTTCAAAACAATTATATTCCCAGTCGACCCATTAGGATTGAGGAAGTAGTAAGTTCCCCACATGGACAAGTACTCTGCATTAAATAAATCAGTGCGTCCCAAACTGTGGGCCGTAAGTTTTATTGAGGGAGCCATGAAATAATAAAAACAAATTTAAAATGTTTTAAGACTAAGTAGTTTTTTTAATCTTAAAAGAAACGTATTTAATTTTTATTATTTATTATTTCTTTTTTGTTCTTTTTTATATTTTAATGGGGAAAATGACACATTGGTGTCGGTTAAAAAATTTTGCTTCTTGTTCGGCGATTAAGCCGAAGCATATATGAATAAGATATAAATATGAATATAAATAATATGAATACGAATAAGCATATGCATATTCATATAAATTTCATTTCAAAGGTATTGATAAGAAACACACACAAACAAAAAAAGATTACAAACGCAAAATCTTGAATATAAATACAATAAATATTATAATAATACATGTCTATATTACGATTTTTTTTTCGATGGGGGCCGTGAAATATTTTAATTTTTCCAAAGGGGGCCTTGGCATCCATAAGTTTGGGAAGCACTGAAATAAATAAATCCCGCAACGGAGCTATGAAACTGGATTAGTTATATTCTAAAAATTATTGGAATGCAGTACAGAAAGCATTTAGATCTCTTCATTCTCCAAACTTTGTCGTTCCCAAAATTCACGCCGAACAAAAAGAATACCATCTTACAGCAAGTTACTGAAGGAATCGATTCCTTGACTAATAATCCGTAAATATTTAGCAAAGTTATTAAAAGGTCAAACAGGAAATCTACTGTATAATATAAAATGATAAGCCCTTTTTTGTAACGTTTTTGTGTCAAGTTATTTGAAACGTTTTGAAACTCAGGGCTGCCCCGAGTGCCGAGTCTTCAAAATTCGATCATCAGAATTCAAGGAGAATAGGCCTACCAGTCCGGAACTCAGGGGGTTGGGCGCCGGGGGGGGGGGGGGGGGGGGCTTTCGAGTCTTCAAAATTCGAGTCATCTGAATTGAAGGAGAACCGGCCTTCCAGTCGGGGGTTTGGCGCCTTAGGCTCCAGGGGGAGGAACCCCCTTTCGAGTTTTCAAAATTCGAGTCATCAGAATTCAAGGAGAACCGGCCTACCAGTCCGGAACTCGGGGGGTTGGGCGCCGTAGGCGTCAGGGGGGGCGGAGCCCACCTAGTATATTATAATTCATCAAAATTCAGACCACTTCGGGTCTACGGTTAACAAAATCCATCTCGAAGAACAAGACATTTCACAATATTGGGATACTTAAGACATAAAAATATCATATAGCAATAGATCGCTCTATTGCTATAACATCTATCTCCATTTCTGGTTAAAACATTTCTATTTATATATATATCTATATATATATATATATATATCTATATATATGTTTGTATTTGTCTTGTCGACTGAAGGTGAGTTAGCCTGTCTCATATTTTGGGGATGAAAAACAGGGTTTTTCATCTGGCCAGCAGAACACGCTTATTTACCTGACATATGGGTCTTAATTGCTTCGATCGTAATTCAAAAACGACGACATCAGGTTCTAAACCATTTGATACATTTTATTAAAATTTGGTCAAGTTGAAAGTCTATATTCGTTATAAAATTCATTATAGTAGCAATGGGATATTTGCTTCCGTATAACATATTGGTGATTATAAAACTAACGGTAGTATTTGCAGTGTATCCGTCAGTAAATGAATTAAAAAAGGTTTTTATTATTAATTTTCGTAAATAATTAACCACATTCATAGCATAATTGCAAACGTAAAATACTGGATGGATGAATGGATGGCGAAATGCCAAGATTGAACAGATCTTTAGCTTATCTGTTGAAGTACCGGGAGCTCCTGACTTTGCATTGTCGCCTAAGCGAATCGTGTTGCCTTGGGCTTCAAGAAGTATGCTTTGGTGTAATTACTTTTTTTTTTGTTTCATTCATTGAAAATGTAGTTATTTTATCAGAGTATAGGGAGAGGGAACCAGACTTTCCACCTTTTTACGTAAACCTTTTGAATACCTTTTAAAAAGTGCACTTTATCATAATAATTGAATAATAAGCGGGTGTTGAATTGTTCATCACTTACTAATTGATAGAAAGCCTACTTTGCTCAAAATAATTTCTGTATAATTTCCTAAGCAGTATTTTTACCGTGAGAAAGTTATTTCCATAACTACATGTTATTCCCCGGGGAAAATGCTAATTCTGAACTATATTTTCCCCTAACGAAAGATGCATGGGACCAGTATAATCGTAATGCATTAATTACAATATATAACAGCAATGCTATTTTATTTCGGCTTGAAAGTTAAATGAATGAAAGAATGTATTCACCTGTGGCTGTTTTCTTTGTAATGCATTGCTTACTAGTCTGAAAATTTGAGAAAAACATTTAAAGAAAAAGGAAAGGAAAATAGGGGAAAGTGGTGTGAAAAGCTGAGTAAAGAGGGTTGGTAATGGAGAAAATATATGGCCCATTTTTTGTGAAATTTCTCTCTCTCACCAATCCTTTTCCTCAACTCTTTCACCCCCCCCCCCTCTTTTCCTTTCTCTTTGCTCTTTTGGTTTCTTAATCTTTCTGAGTAACCAAAAACAACGCCTTTTCCTGCACCAAGAAAGAAAGCAGCCACAGGTGAATATCCTTTCATTCATATAATTTAACAAAACCTTGTGTTCTGGCACGTTACTCTGAAATAAATAACTTTGCTTTGTGTGTGTATGTGTGTAATATTATATTTGTCTAAACTGGCGACTTTTCCCGCTTTCTCCACCCTAGTTACGACACTGCAGACAATAATGGCCCTCTACAGGAACATTCTCGAGTCAGTACGGTTAAGTGATTGCTATAAGTGAAATTGACTTGGAAGAAAATGCAGTAACATAAACACATGTTTAAAAGTTAAATCAGCATTTACAAATGTTGATTCATATTATAAATGTCCGACTTTTGTAACAAAGAAAATAATGAAAATAATGTACAGTTCTATTTTTATTTATTTTTTATTTTTTGGTTGGAAGTATCTTGAAATGATGTTTTATGAGTGATCGGTGTGTACTTGTATGTGTATATCATGCAGTTTTATTTCATTTTATTTATTTTTTATTTAATTTTTTAATGTTATTTGTTGTTTCTTACTCTTTCTCTAATCGTTTTTATACTTTATAGTTTCAATATTTATTTATTAATAAATATGTATTCATTTAACTTTTAAAAGGAGTTGATTTTTCATTATGTTCACGAATAGCAGCCTATTGATTCGAATTCTATAAGCTGCATGAATTTTATATAACCTACTCCAGATAAACAGCTTCGGAACTGTTAAAAGCACTATTTTTTTTTTTTTTTCACCATAACGAAACTGTAAGGCTGAATATTTAAGCGATTTAAATAGTATGTGATACATTTTTCATTAATAGGTCACGTCATAACGCTACTATGTAAAATGAGGTTAGAATACAAATCGACCTTCACCAGATATGTAGAGCAGCAATAAACAGCTGCGTTACCTCTTCCTTTGGCAAACAACAGTACGACTAAGAATGTGCATACCTAAAGAAGGAACAACGTGAACTCTTTCTCCCGTTGATGTTGGCTATAGAACAGCAACTTCTTTGTGCTGTTCGACTTCCTGTGACATAGGTAAAGTTACTCTTGATGATGAGGTAAAAGAAAATGATTCAACCATTCTGATTTTCAAATAAGTGTCGCATGCGTGGAGTTGCCAGTTTATTAAATAATCTACCTAATGAATCTTTCACTTTCATACCTCTCTCAGTTTTAATCCGCAGAACAGCCTCAACTTATTGACGCATGGTTTCACGAGATACTAATCAATGTTCCTTCTAAGCTGGGCGGGTGCATATTAACTGAAATGCTCCCGTGCACACCAAATTGCTGCCACGCAACTGGCGAAATTAGCCCTTTGTTTTCTGCATGAAGCTAAATATATTATTATGTATTCCATTCCATTCATATGTCGTCTCCTATCTAGGAGGTTGACTACCATGATGATGAGGTTAACTACGGGCGTAACGACAAGTGGTGAGGACCCTATTTCTTCCACATATTGTCGTAAGTATTCATGACTGTAATCTGTGTGTGTGTGTGTGTGCTCACGGGGAAGGTTTCCGGGTGAAAAAAACCCTATCTCCGTATGAGACCAGGTAACTCACCTTTAGTCGAAAGAAACCATATAAAGGTTCCTGACGTCATAGACGGGAATCGAACCCAGATCTTTCCGGCCAAGAGCTTCATCTATACCGACTGAGCTACGGAGGCCCTTTATTATGTATATTACCAAAAAAGAAAAAAGAAAAGAAAGAAAGAAAAGGAGGGAGCATTACAAGGCTCTGAAAGTGTTATTGGATTTTATTGACCTCTTTTGCAACTTGCTCCGCCTTAGATATTTAGTTGAGTTCAGTTGGCAGACTTAAAACAAAAAGTGAAGTCATCACTCATGGTTCTGGAATCACTCCAGGACGATAGGTCTTGTTTCCTGGTACATTATGGACTGTGTAGGTTGGATTAACCGTCCTGTCAAAATAACTATCAGTGGCCTTTCATAGCCGAACTACATGACTGAAAAGCCACTGAGTCCAACACGTGGAAGGGAAGGTGAAAAATCATTTCTCGCATTTTTTTGTTTTTTTAGATACAGTGCCAAACAAATCTCCAGAGGGGGGGAACGTATTTTACAAATGGATCTTCAATTTTTCTGTTTAAAATAAATATGAATTTGCTTTTATTCTTGACAGTCTTCGCTGGAGTTGAATTAGTCATGTATTCTCAAGTCTAAGCTTTCTTATCATTTTTCTAAATATATTTTTTCTTCTCTTCTCAACCTAATGGTTAGTAGATAACAACACTAATTTACTAAGAAATAATAATTAACAACAAGGTGGTTTTCGTTACCTTCCTTGCCCAACAGTAATAAGTATTTGTGTTTAGAGCCAGTTGATCTGCTTGCAAGATGAAAATCTCAAATTTCGGGAGGAAAAAAACAATCACTTCCTTATGTGAGAATCCGAAATATGAATTTAATTATTGGGTATTGACAATATTGACAGGACCTGGATCGTCTACACATGTTGAAGCAAGCGTGTATAGTCTTTAAGATGACTCAAATCAGTGATGTAGCTAGAGCTTTTGCCGCCCGGGGCGGTACCTGAGTTTGTCGCCCCTCTCAATACACACCAAAAATACTACAAAAAAAGTCAAAACGACGTATAGGGAAAGAAATTAAAACATTGTTTATTTTTGAAGTAAAACTTTAATTTCAACATTCTAAAATGTTATTTTTCTTGCTTTTCTGTTAGCAAAATGGTCGATGACATTGGCGAAGTCTATTTCATAGTAATATAAGTAATTCTTAATCAATTTTATTTAGAAAAACTCCTCTCACAACTAGAAACACTTACGGCAATTTGTGAGGAAAATTAGCAGTAATATTACAGTCTTTGGAAATGAGTTCTCAAGACTGTATTTTAGAATTAACTGCAAAAGTTCAAAGTGCGCCCCCTCCTCCCCATTAGCTACGCCTCTGACTTAAGGCTACACATTTAAATATCAGCGGAATGGGGGGAGCCAATAGACCATATAGGTCATTGTCATATGTTATATATAACATACATAAAAACAAACATACTCAGTTTGTTTTTTTCTTTTTCTGCGAAGTCGAAATATGTAACAAAATACCTAAACTTGCCATTATATCATATCTCAGGATACTATGGTAAGAGTTCCTAAACTAACTGAGACATGGATTGTAAATGGAGACAACTCTACCGATGGATTTGAAAATGTAGCATGATGGTCTTGAACTGGATCCAGATTTTAAGTCACCAGTTATGCGAGCACCTCATTTGATAACCCAAACAGAGTTCAATGATATTGTCAAAAATTTGAATCTTTCCAAAACATATTTTAGGGTCATAATTTGGTAATAATAACTATAATGATAATAAGGCCCACAATTCTGCCAAAATTGGCTTTCTTAATCATAATTTTAGGATAAGGTATTCTGTAATCATGCATATTTTTTGCTTGTTTTCTCCTCGCCCATTTGTCTGTTTTTCGGCATGAATAACCAAAGTTTGCAAAGGTCTGATAAAGGTTCTAGAAGCGATTCGAATTAGATCTTTCGAACCAAAAGGCTTTCTCGAAACTGCTGGCCTGTGCAAGGGCGCGCCGGCCATATGTGCAATGTGTGCGACGCACACAAGCGCCAGGATAGTAAAGACGCCAAAGATTTGGTATGATATTTTAAATAAAGTGAATTTTGTCAGCAAAATACTGCAGTCTTCCTCTATGAATCTCCAACTTACTTTAGATGCATTGAATGATCTAAATCAATTTTTAAATGATTATAGGTCTGATGAAACTTTCAAAGAAATTCAAGGGCGAATGCTGGTCTTGAAATTCACGCTTGCTTTTGTTATCGTTCGGGGAGTGAGAGGCGTGATTGAAGTCTGATTAGCGGAATAATGAATTACTGACCATTTAAAACTATATATTTAGAAATTTATGTACATTTAATCATACAAATACAACATTTATTTTACAAATGATATTCTATCTTTTTCAATTTAGCTACTTGAATACGAATTCTACCCTACAGTTCTTTTTTATGAACTGGTCAATAACATCGTCATAAAAAGTTGGTTGTAACTTAATTTTCCCAAGCAACACGCACACTTGTAAAGACTGGCTGAAGCTCACCGGCTAGAACTACTTTGACTGCGTGTGGCCTTGTGTTTAAGACGACGTGAATGGAGTGGAAATGGCTATGCGCGCGCATGAAATCACACTGTTGCAGCGAGGACCTGGAAGCTCCTACAACAGAGCAAGCCAAGGTAGCTTTGACTAGACGAGCAAGCATCGGCCTTCGATACACAACGCAAAGCTCAATTATTGCCGCCCAAGCTTAAAACGCCTTCTGTCTACAGAAATAAAAACTAAATGGAATGCTTATAAATGCATGCATTTATTAACAAATAAATATTACTTCTTTCTCAATTAATGAGCTTGCGCAGCAAGCATGGAGAATTCGCCACTGAAGAAATTGTAGAAAGCTAAAATTAATTGCAGCAAAATTTGATGCAGAATCTGTATTTTGTAGTAGTAGACCACTAAGGAGACGTAAAAAGACAACACAATTTGATTACGAACGTGAAAATGAAAATATAGTAGATCCTAAAATTTCATTTAAAGTAACTTTTTTTCACTGCATAATAGATCAAATATTACAATCTTTGAAGGAAAAATTTACTTTATTAAAAGAACATATGAATTCCTTTCAGTTTTTGTATTTGTTAAGTACTTCAGGAAATAAAGAATATTTATTATCTTGTATAGAGCCTGTGTAGCTCAGTGGATGTGGCGTTTGCACACCACGGCGCTTGGCCGCACGAAGGAAGACTTGGTTTCGAGTCTAGTCGCCGACTAGAGGAAATTTTTCTAAGCCTTTTTTCAACCGGTTCCCGAGTTAGTCGATCTCTGGCACGGGCAAGCGGGTTTTTTCTCCCGGAAACTCGGGTTTTTCGTCCCGTAAACTCAAGAAAATCGACCGTAGAACCCACCTTATTTCAGACATTAAATATATTGTGTTAAGGTTAGGGACCACGAGATGGCGGCACATTTGAGCCGTCTCTCTTCACTGTGTACTGCTTAATTAGTGATAGCCTTGGACCATCTATCTCTGATTGGTACCAGTGGAGATTGAACTGCCCACTCAGTCTCCAAAAGTTAGATAGGGCTAAATGGCCTCGCCTACTCCCCGTATACGGGAATAAAAAGGCGTTAGCTGATTTTTTTTTTTTATTATCTTGTAAAATATTACGACAAAAATTAACACATAAGAATCATTCAAATTGACGCAGACGATTTATGCGAAGAAATTTTACACTGTCAACCATTTATTTCTAATTTTAAAAACGACATATATCAGATAATTCAGTATATTTATTCAAACGACTTAATCACAGTTTATCCAAACGGATTCTTTTGTCATTACGAGTATTTGTAGCATCTGCGGAACAGTCCTTTTCTAAACTTAAAATTATTAAAAACTACTGGTACAAGACAGACTTTCAAATCTTGCCATTATATCAATAGAGTCAGATATTTTGGATCAACTTGATATACATGATATTATTCGAGAATTTTCATTACTGAAAACTAGAAAAGTTCAATTCACTTAGTGATTTTTCTTTACCCAATAATGTTCAATATGTTCCTATTTTATATACTTGTTAGTCACTAATATTTATTTATCTTATCATTTAGTTACTTCATTTGTTTTTCAAATTATTTTTGTTGATTTTGTACTCTTGTATGTTTTTATAAAGTGATTTTTTTATTGGGAGGAGGGTATAGGGACTCCAACTAAAGTTTTGCACGCCTGTTGCTAGGAGGCTTGAATTGTAATTTGGTACTACCTCCTCAAAAGGGTCACAGAGATCATCTTGTTTCGAAAGCGTTTGCATTATTATTATTATTATTTCTACAGCAGCAAGAAAGGAAGGTTTCAAAGCTGTTATAGCCAAGTTTTTAGGGTCTCTTAAAATTAACAATTACAGAAATCTAGAAGATATGGTACAGTAGCGTTTCCCAGGGGAACAGATTTTTTTTCAGCATAATTTTTTGTGGTCTATCATATATGCACACTTGTATGCAGTGTTGGACAAATTATGCAAAATCCAACTCACCCAAGAAACCCTTCCACCACATTTTTTTTTTTTTAAATATGTCCTAGTAAGTCTAGGAGGTCCATAAAATGTCATAAAATCATATGACCTAAAGCAGGGGTCGGCAACCAGCGAACCGCATTTTGCCCAAACGTGCATTATTGGGAGCCCATAAAAGGCTGACTGTACTTACATGGCATGTGGCCCATGTGCTTAATTATTTAAATAATACATTTTATAATATGAATAATAAATTAAAAACAAGTTTATACCTGTACTTCGTGATATCACCTGTGCAACTTGGAAATACAAACAAAAGGAAACTTTTGTTGGTATTACTGAAGATTTACAAACGTAAGTTTCAACACGATTTGCTGATTTTCATAAAAATAACATCGAAATGTGATTATTTTTTAGCACTTTTAATGTCGACATTGATGAATTGATGACGTACCAGACCAACTGCAGATGGAAGTTTTGGAATTACAGCACAATAAAACATTAAAGAACGCATTTTCGTTAGAAAATATGCAAAAATTTTATCGATGCTTACCAAAAAATTTGAAGTATTAATCAGTTTCGCAAAGATGATAGTCGCATTTGGAAGCATGTACATTTGTGAATAAGCATTTTCTACCATGAGTTTTAGAAAAAAATAAATTTTCTTCTCGACCTGACTGATGAACTTTGCATGCTTCGATTCGAATTTCCACCTCAGGTTGTAAAGTGGATATAGATAATTTGGCTAAGGGGAAGCAATCACAAAAGTCACATTAAGCAAGGAGACACACATATTGTGATGCATAAACTATATTACTTTGTTTTTAAGTGATAATAATTTTTCATTGAATTTCATTTTCATGCTTGTTTCATATTTGGTACTTTAAATATTTCTGTGTTTTTTTAAAATTGATATAATAAAAATTGATGACTTAAGTATTTTTCACTCACTATTTTCTCTTAATTAAACGCTTGCAGCCCGATTATTAAAAATAAAAGTTGAATGTGGCCCCCGAGTCTGAAAAGGTTGCCAATCCCTGACCTAAAGACATCACAAACACCGTACGATTAGTGCTGCTGCATCTGTTTTTTTTTTTTTCTTAAAATTGAAAAGATTTTGTTTAGAAAGTGTTTTTTTTATTAAATAACAAATATACTGAATGTTGTCTAGACTACACTACTCGCGACTTACGAATGAGCAAAGATGTTGTTGAGCCCTGTGTATGTAATTTGCTTAATTTAATTTAGCCGGCCCGATTGGCCGAGTAGTTAGCATATCCGCTCTCCATCCAAAAGGCTGCAGGTTTTCGAATCCCGCCGTTGGCATGGATGTTTGTGAAAATACTAGTGGGCGGTAGATGGCGTTAGTGTAGATGATGACAGTAGTTGGTGGATTGATTGGTGGAGACGGAGAGTTGTAGAGTAGGTGCCATCCCTCGATAAGTCTTTGGACTCTTTGGAGGTGTCACGTAATAATAATACCGATAATAATTAATAAGTAGATTTGTAATACCTGCAAAAACAGTGGTATTTGATATCGGTTAAGAAACGAACCCATGATTTTAAGGAATGCCGATGGTAGGGAGTTAACTGAATCAGTTAATATAGTGGAATTACTGCACGAGCACTTTGCAAGAGTATATCATCCAGGTGGTGATATTGCTGGAATGAAGGAACCAATAGCTTATACGGGAATTGAGGTGAATAGTATATTACAAAACCTTAATGTAAATACATCTGTGGGATTGGATGGTATACCAGCTCGGGGTGTTACGTGAAGCAGCTAAAGAATTATCAGTGCCCTTGACCATTTTGTTTAATTTGAGGCTCGGGTCTGGGTTAGTTCCAAGGGATGGAAAGAGGGGAAAATAGTTCCACTGCATAAAGGAGGTTCCAAGACTGCTGTTGCAAATTACCGACCGATCAGCATATCAGGAGTCATCAAGGTTTTGGAGAAAGTAGTCAAGAGAAAAATACAGGAATGGATAGATGAAAATGGGATACTGTATGGGGGACAGCATGGTTTTGTGAAGGTAGATTATGCCTCACTAACTTGCTTACGGTTTATAACACAGTGACCGCTGAACTGGGTAAGGGTGATGGGTATACAGTGATACTGCTGGACCTTGCTAAGGCCTTTGACAGGATACCACATGGAATTCTAATCAGTAAACTGCAGCATATGGGGATGGATAGAGATAGGGTTGGTGAGTTGGATAGGTTAGTGGTTGATGGAGAGATATCAGAGAGTAGTTTATTCAGGGGTAGAGTCCAAAAGATGACCTGTGACTAGTGG
Source organism: Typopeltis vanoorti (assembly GCF_054136105.1). Lineage (NCBI taxonomy): Eukaryota > Metazoa > Arthropoda > Arachnida > Uropygi > Thelyphonidae > Typopeltis > Typopeltis vanoorti. The sequence goes on from NC_143569.1 coordinate 43,402,541, forward strand.
TGTGCTGCTGGGTTCTGTTCTTTGACCACTACTATTTAATTTGTTCATTAACGATATAAGAAAGGATCTGAGAGGAACTGTTCATTTGTTTGCTGATGATGCAAAGTTGGCTAGAGCAACAGTGAATGCACATGATGTCAAAATTTTTCAGGGTGATTTGGATAGATTGGAGGACTGGGATAAGGAGAATGGGTGTCAATTTAATGTGACAAAGTGTAAGGTTATGCATTTCGGGGTGAAAAGATTAGCAGCAGCATACCACATTGGTGGAACTGTACTCCAGGAGATTGACAAGGCCAGGGATTTGGGAGTATTGATGGATAGGGAGTTGAAATTTAGAGGGAACATTGAAAAGTGGCTAAATCAGCTCATCAAATCACTTGGTTACTGAAGAATACTTTGACGAGCAGAGACAAGCAAGTTATTGTTCTTTTGTATCAAGCCTTGATGATACCCCCTTCTTGACTACTGTGCCCAGATCTGGGCGCCAGGGTTTCTTCTTGATGGGGAGGAGGTGGAGAGGATCCAGAGGCGACTGACCAAGATGATAGCAGGTCTATGAAATGAACCTTATGATAACAGGTTGAAGATTTGTGGGTTGCAGAAATTGGTTGATAGACGAAAAAGGGGTGATATGATTGAGACATTTAAATTATTGAAGGGTTTCTATAAGATTAATTCAGAGGATATTTTTTCTGAACAGGACTGGTGGTGGGAGGACTAGGGGCCATCCATGGAAACTGGGCAAGAGTGTGGTTAGCAAGGGTGTTAGAACCAGTTTTTTTACTTGGAGAGTGATGAAGGAGTGGAATAAGTTGCCAGAGTCTGTTGTGGGTGCATGACTGTGAATGAGTTCAAGGAAAAGTATGATAGATACTGTGTGGATGTTGAAGAGTTGTTCTTGACAACTATTCAATGATGTTTAGGGCCTACCTCGATGAGTGTAAGGACTCCTTGGAGTTGCCCGTAATAATAATAATAATAATAATAATAATACGAGTTGCCCCAGCCAAACGATAGGAAGCACGATCGCTAGTAAGCGTCCGTATATTAGCATCCTATTGTTTGTTTGATAAGGTTTCACTAGCCTGACAGCTGTTTCAAACTCATTGGTTTTCGTCAGAGACTAGGCAGAAACCTAAGAGAGCAAAAAACTCTCAGTACTAAGGAACTTGAGGCGTGGGAGAGGTGTATTTTCCGTAAGCGAATGTTGGATTTAATATCCACTTAATTTATATAATTTTGCATCGCCGAAGTGAAGCCTTTTGGCTCTTTATTTTAATAAATACTTTAGTGACTAGGTTACGCACCGACCAAGAGTTCGCTTACTGAAAATGCACCTCCCACTCTTCGAGTGCCTTAGTACTGAGAGTTTTTGCTCTCTTAGGTTTCTTCCTAGTCTCTGACGAAAACCAATGAGTTTGCAACGGCTGTCAGACTAGTGACTTATCAAGCAAACAATAGGAAGCGAATATACGGACTAGCGATCGTGCTTCCTACCGTTTGGCTGGTGCAACTCGTAGTATGGCGGCGAATGTTTTCCCGTTAAGCTCTCTGGTCAAACTTCGCCAAAACTTTTATAGTTTCTGTATTCGGCTTTGAAATAATGTTGGATTTAATATACGCTTAATTTATATAAAATTGCCCTTTTTTTTTTTTGAAAAGACTACTCCAGGTCGCTACCCACTTTGAAAAACGATGCACTACTATTCAGCATACAGAGCAATGGAGTGCAGCATTTCACTAAATATCCACTATGTGAATTCATATTTGGATGCAAAAAAAAACTGAATCTTGGATTTCCTTCTACGTTTGGTGGCTCCAAGTGACGAATATGGAAAACGACTTATTTTATAGAACAGAACCCGGGCATACATACATACATGCTTACTGTAGTTTGAATAACGGTTGAAGCAACTAAAGCTACAAGACTAGTCGTGTATTGTATGATGTATCTGTTCCTCTGGATTTTGCGGAATGAAAGTGTCCGTGAGGGAATACCCTTCTGCTCTCGCATGAGTCTGCTAGCTCACTTTTAGTTGAAAAAATTATAAACAATCCTGGCGTCCTGTGCAGGATTCGAATCCGCATCTTTCCTGCCCAAACTAAATATGGTCTGTGTGCGCACGCTATGCGATCATTATATCAACATAATAAAATTTTGATTCCTGAAGAATTGGAGGGTGATGTGATAATTTTGAGCTTTTATTTTCGAATTCGGCACGTCGAAATTTATCAAATTTGTCTGTCTAAGTTTCCAGGCAAAACAAAAGAATATCATTGAGCAGCAATAATTTTTATGCATGTTATACAGTATATATTAATTTAACAATAATCAGGCCGTTTTATTATTAAATAAAACAAAGAAAATGTTATAAAACCAGCTGAGTGTGTATCCTCTTGATAATCACATCTTTTATGGGCAAAAAGTGTCATAAAGTCATAACTAATCTATGATCTAGAGATTTTCACAAACACCATACCGCCTTGTGATTCAAATCCAGCACATTCGTGTCGGAGAACAGGCATATTGTTTTGCTATCGTTTTGGGAATCTGAGGAGAGGAAGTCATCTCCACTGTGATATGTAGTGAATAACTAGGAAAGAAACTTGGCCCAATTTCAAGGTAGAAGACAAGATAGTAGTTTAGGAAACAGGCTTTGGTGAAAGTAATTTGGAATGCTCTGAAAATGCGAATAGTAACTACCAAGAGGTTTCTTCAAACCTTTTCTAGGACCTATGTCGAAAGGTTCTAGCTCGAGAATGGCAGAATCCTTATTGTTTGTTACTCATTATAAAACTGTCTAGACCTTTACTAGCTGTTAATTACCACAATAGTTTTTAAGAGAGACCTAAAATAGAAGCAGCAGGTTGATAGCTGCCTTTTAGTATCATTCTTTGGAATGAAATTAATATAAGCTTGGTTCCAGGCTGTAGGAAAAATGTCAGACTGGTATCAAAGACTACAATGACAATACAAGAAGAGCAATTTCGGAGCACAAATATTTAGCAAAATTGAGGTGTTACTATCAGGACCAGAGTAGTTGGTGTCTAAGATATTCATGATTCTTCTGATTTCTTTCTGGTGAAAGATTAGATGAACAGAGTGACCTCTCCGTATACTGGAAGATAGTTTGATATTGTCTATGTAGACGCTGGAGGAGAAGAATGATGTCAGCCTTATCTTTGGGCGATAGTATTGTTTGGATAAAGAGAGATGGATGAACGAAAGTACAGAAATTACACTCAGTAGCCCTTAAAAGTGACCAGAAAACTTGACTCCCATTTGAACAAGAAGCTTTTTTTCATATGGCATTCTCAAAGTCGGATTGTTATTTGTTAAAGCTTTATTGCTATTGTTGCGAACTGCAGTGTGTAGGCTGAATCTGAATGAATCTAGAGTTTTGACCTTAAGCCACTTGTGATATCTCAATTTTTATTCTTAGATTACCTCTTCTACTACTGTTCAAGCCTTGCTTTCACAGTTGTTGGTAAAGCAATGTTTTGATAATGGAAAGGTGTGAAATCTTTAATTCCAGTTATAGTTATGTTATTCCATCTGAGCAGATGTTTGATTAAGAACAGAAAAAACAGTAATCAGACCATGGAAAGGAGGTGCAGGGGACATTTTAGCAAGAATGAGATCACCTCTTCTACTCCTCCTCCTCCATGGTTTATATTCTGATTAAAAATAGGGGAGTTGATGTTGTAGTATATTTGGAAGGAGAAATTCAGAAAAGATCGAGAGTGTGGAAGGAAAACAGATTATCTGATGTTCAGATTGGTAAATGGACAGCTTATGTCTAGTTATTGCTAATAGCAAAAGTCCTAGCATTTCTTCCAGATTTATCAGCGAAGTTTTGCACTCTACAGCGCTTAACCGCACGACGAAAGGCGTTCGAATCTAGGTCGCCGACTAGAGGAACTTTTTCTAAGCCTTTTCTCGACCGGTTCCAGAGTTTGTCGATCTCTGGCACAGGCTATCGGGTTTTCCTCCCGGAAACTCGGGTAGAAAATCGGCCGTCGAACCTACACTATTTTCAGACATTAAATATATTGTGTTAGGGTTAGGGACCACCAGATGGAGGCACTTACTAGCCGCCTTCTTCACTGCATGCCGAGTAATTAGTGATAGCCTTGGGCCAGCTATCTCTGATTGGCTACCAGTGGAGATTGTAACGGCCTCGCCTATTCCCTATACGGGAACAAAAAGGCATTAGCTGATTTTTTTTTTTTTTCGACAAGGGGAACCAGTTTGAGATGTGAACATAGAAGTCCTCATATGAACATGAAAGCAAATTACTTTATTTGCTAAATCGAGTTCCAAAAATAAATTATCCAGTCACTCATAATGATCTGAATTTGGAGAGCGAAAAAGACCAAAGACAAATGCTAAAAATGAAGCAAGAAAAACTTGATTTGGAGTATATCAAAGATTGGAGATTCTGGGTTTGTTCTGCGTCATAATATAAATAGAGAATTTTATCTTATTATATTTTTATATAATGAATAACTTTTATGTAATTATGAAACTTTTATATTTATTTTATAATCAAATATTAAGAGCCTACTTGAAAATATCTGAATGTCTTTATGATAAAGTTCTCTTTCACGATGATAACCACTGGAAGAAAGGCCATTATAGGTTCAATTCTAGTTTCCGGTAGAACTTTTTTATCATTTTATTCACCTATTTCTCGAGCTAGGCAAATTTTGCCACAGGTACGAATTTTTTTCCCCTGTTTTTAACCTCAAACTCAGAATAATTGCAGATCCACACCTGTACTCTCTCTTCTGAAGTGTAGGATTTATTTTTAGCCCTAAATTCAACGATCGGATATGACTAGGAAGATGAGGACCTACTGCCAGGATGTTTTAAGCTGCTAAAGCAATTAAGGCAATGCATAGGAACAGCGAAATTGTATTCCAGCCATAAAAACAATTTTTCTTTTACATATTTTCTTAAATTTAGGACCAGCAAAATAGTGCTTGCCCATGAGTGGCATATATCATAACGAGTAATAATGTACGATTATTCACTACCTTATTACTGCCTACTGATTTCCAAAAGTCAGATAGCGTTAGTTAGGATTTTTGTCTTCTTCCTATAAGGAATAGAAAGGCATTACAGTATTAATTTGATTTTTAAAAATATTTCGAAGGCTTGCGTAACTTCGTTTAACTTCTATGATGCTTGATCTGTGGAAAAATGATCATTTACAGTTTGATTCCAGCCATTACCTCAAAAAACTTTTTTTTCAGCCTTTTTGAAGTGATTCGATCTTTGTCATATACAAATAGGTTCCCCCCCCCCATTTCTGGAAGAAACTTTGTATTATTATCCTCCTAGAGGAAACGGAGAATTTTAATTTCGACACTCAGCAAAATTCACATTAGAACATATTCATGTACATACAAATAAATAACAGTCGCAGGAAACATCACCGAATTATCTAGCATATCAAGAAGACTGGTTACCATTTGTATGAGATGCTTTTCAATATGCACATCAGCTTGAAGAGGAGACATTTTTCAAGAAAATCTCCTTTCACTGCATGTACCTCATGTATCTTTTCGTCTACTTCCTAAGGAAAAATGAACTGGGCAGCTATAATGTTATAGCTGCCCAGTTCATATATAACTGCGATTAAAATAAATCTCAGTTTCACATCCATTTTACCGATGTCAGTGGCATGAGCATCAAAATAAATGATATGCATCACTTACTGAGATCTAGACTAGACCTCCAATTCCTGATAGCTACTGTATGCGTTCACTCTCCAAATTATACACTGTACGATCCCTTTTGACTCAAGGATGTAGCAACTATACCTTTGTGAGATCCGACATTGTTTGCAGAGATGTCAAATTTAGTCACTGTTGACCTCTTCTGATTTAAGACCTCCAGGCTCATTCCATAACATTCTCTTACCGGTCTCCAAGTTCTGAAAATCATTCTGACTGTTTCGTCTTCCTATTCATGAAATTTGACATTCTGCAGTCCTGCTTTCCAAACAGTGAATACAGTGAATCACCTTTCTAAGTGACCTTAACGTCCATAACTACAACCCCCCCTTTTCCAGCATTACTGACTAAGCTGGATGATATGCGGCAGTTTTCTGCTATAAGTAATGATGATGATGATACATCTATCATAGCCGCCGTAGCGCAATTGGAAGAATAGTGGAATATTGCGCACTTCGATTGAAAAGACCTGGGTTCGATTCTTGTCGTGACTAGGTGTCGAAAAGCCCATATAAGGATTCCCCTCGTGACGAGGGAATCCTTATATGGATTCCCTCGTCACGAGGGATCCATATAAGGATTCCTCGTATGTGCGAGGAATCCTTATATGGATCCTCGCATAATCATCGTATGTGCGCCCTTATATGGGCTTTTTCATATAATGTGAGCAAGCCAATCTCAGACAGTGGTAGCAATTTTTTTTCTCCAGAAACTCGAGTTTTTCATCCCGCGTACAGATAAATCAGCCATCAGAACACACGCAATTCGCAGAGAACAAAAAAAATACTGTTGTTGGTGGTGATGGGCGATGGATGGCGTTGATGGTAGTGGTGTCATAGTTGGAGAATTAAGTAGTATTGGAGAGGATAAAATGTATTTAGCGAACTAGAGTTGTGTGCCCTCCCACGATGAGTCTATGGACTCCCTGGAGGTGCCACGTAACAATAATAATACCACATTCTTGATAATCCTCTCCCTGTACCCTTGACCTTTTTAAACCAGTTCTCATTCCAAATACACTGTAGAGGTTACCTCCTCTTGTAACTTACACAATCCAATGCAAGTTTCCTCTCACTCAGAATACCCTTCCTCCCACCACTGCCACTTTCGTGAACTTTGGTACTACAAAGGTATCAAGTGAGATCGCAACATGAAAACAGAAAATTTCTTTGTCAACATGAAAAGTTTCTTCCACTTTTACATTTAAATTTCCATCTACTTTCCAAAAGCCTTTAAAAATTCTGTTCAGAGATCGATTTGTCGAATAGATGACCGCTTCCCTTACAGACTCACTTCAACTATTATATCGAAGATGTACTGTTTCAGCTGTTTCTTTTCTAAAAGTACTTATATGAACACTGCTCCACTGAACCAGCAACTATCTCGTCCATTTCTCTCTCTCTCTCTCTCTCTCTCTCTCTCTCTCTCTCTCTCTCTCTCTCTCTCTCTCTCTCTCTCTCGTCTCTTTGATTTCTGTTAGGCTTGTTAAAAGACATGGAACAACTGTCCAGGTATTAAAAGAAAGGGGAAATGTCATGAGAAATTCATCCCCTTCCTCGGCGATTGTGAGAGGTGAATGCTATCTGCCTACCGATTTCTAGTTTTTAGGACTAAAAGAGTGCAATTTTTTTGAGAATGCTGTTAGAAGAATTTTTCATGGATTTGTTACTTTAAAAAAATATTACGGATCACGAGTTCTTTTGTTTAGTTTTTCCTGCTTTTCAAAGTTTTTTCTCTAGTTTCATATGGAGGTAAAGATTTTAACTTCTAGTGAGGAGGAAGCCGTTCCTCCTTACCAACCACTAAATATGTGAAATCGATCAATTAATGTTATTTTTATGTATATTTTATTGATTCGCTATTTTACATCTTTGGCTTTTCAACTTTATTTTTATTCTCGCGAAAAATTTATCCATTACAGTTATTCACACTTAAAAGTGTAAGGGAATTCAGCTAAAATAGACACCCAATAATACATAATACGTGAATAACCCCCTTCCCCGCTGGAGCGCGCGCGCACCCACCCACACAGAACGCAGTAGAATAGAGAAAACATGCAGATTAGTTCAGGAATATTTTTATCATGAGATCGATAATGCAAGAACCTGCTGCAGAAAAAGTGTGCCGAAGTGAAGTAATTTATATCGATTTCAGTAAAATATTGAAAATAAGTAGTTCGAACTGAAACGATTTTGAATTGCATATTATATTTTACTAAAAGTGCTTCACTTTTTTAAGAAAGAAAAATCTTGAGCTATTCAAAAGCCAATATAAAAAATTTATGTATGCATAAAAATGTATGTACTCATTATGTAATAATGAGTTGAACTATCTGATTATATCTATACAAAGTATAATGTAATACAATTTGTATAATGCAATGTATAATATAGTAATCATCGCTGAAATGATATTTATGTAATTTCTTCCTATGCAATGAATTTCGCATTTGCAATGTTGACCTACTGTAGTTGTCAATACACGCATCAGTTGCACTGGATATTCGTATTTTAACTTAAAGTAGAGCATAAAAAGAGTTAAATAGAAATAGGAAGTACTAGTGGCGCCGCCAAAGGAAGCGAAAACTGAGTAGATATTGAGCTGTAATCGTATGTGCGCCCGAGCTTTCGTTAGTTGAACGGCTGCTTGAAATTTGGCTTGTTGTGTTTAAGAGTAATGCTTTTGTCGATGAAAAACAAGATTTGTTAATTTAATTAAAGCGTTTGCTATCTTTCAATTTCGCAGATATTGTTATTAAGTTGCGAACAAGTATTTTAAGCATGAAAATGGGAGAAGAGACGCCTGTTACAGCGTTAGTGCTGCCTATATTGGTTCGTCCTATTTTGGATAAGGTACGTTAAGCCTAACAGTCATCACGAACTAGATCACAGTGCCTACGGCATTTCTTATATCTTTTAATATAAATATAGCTTGTGAATGTATACGATGATGCTTCTATACATATGGATTATGCAGAATTTAGGCACGATTGGTGCATTTGTTTCCTAATGCTTTCGAAATAATGTTTACTAAACGGGAAAATTTCTTGCAATCAGCTAACGTTTGACAACTAGCCACTATTTAACTTACGATCTAGTATCTAATGTATTTCTCCATGCTTGTGGTATGTAATGCGTTAAAATTTTGTTTAATGGAAAACTTTATAAATATCATAGCAGAGTTTAATCTATCAGTATGTTCGACATTAAAGTGTCACCTGAATTGATTTAAATATGTGTGTGGGGAAATTTTGTAAATTATCATGGGTTTACAATTTTAACGAACGTCACTTGTGAAAGCCAGCTAAAAAATAAATAAATAAAATAAAATAAGGCATATATATGTGAGCACATTGCACGAGTACTGCCATTAGTGTAAAAAGTTCTTCAGCACATAATTTGGACAGTTCAGAGAGAGAGAGAGAGAGAGAGAGAGAGAGTGTGTTATTGTGGGATTTGGTGAAGATTAAGAGAATGAATAAGCAAACATGAAACACGTGTTTGCTGGTAACTATGCATGTTTGAAAAATTGATGTAGAAAAGGATTTTTGTATTTTACGTTATTTTTAGAAAAATTTTCTTTTTACGAGTAAGTTTCTTTAATTTATGTTTTAGATTTATTTCAGATGATAAACTGTTATGTTAGACATACAGGAAGTGCACATCAATAGTTACATCTGCATACTGCTGCTCAGACTTTTCAAATTTCACACTTTCTGACAGATGCAAAACAGATAACAAATTATGTACAAGCTGATTGGAAAGTGTTCTGAAGAGTTAGCATTACGTTTGGCTCTGTGTTCTAATTAGCAGAGTTTCTCTGTGAAGCCACATCATTTTAAAGTTTTTTGAATGATAATAAGTGCTTGCCTAGTTGACTGAGTGTATAACTTCTCAGCCCCCTGTCATCAGGATGTGGATCTATGGCATGGGTATTTAGGTAAATGGAGAGGTAAATTATTTTGACCACTGTTTGGAGGTCTGAAATGACTTGCAAAAAAAATTTCTTTGACCTCTTTAGACTAAGCTACCCATGATACTTTTTTTTATAACGAATGCTATATGTATCAAAACTTGTGGATAGGATTAACATGAAAAAGATATCTTAGATGATTTTTTTTTATTACAGTAAAAACTATTACTGGTGTTTAAATATTCAAACAGACAATGAAAAATTTTGATAAAAAATAGACAAATCAAACAAAAACAAATAATGCCTGCTCCCAAAGGCAGTAGAGAAAGCTCCTTTAGTGCTAACTCTTTCACCTGTTACTGACAATGATGTGAAAGCTATCAATGAACCAAGGCTGTCAGGAGAGAAGCTTCTCTTTATTATTATTATTATTGAATACTTAATTATAATGCATCCCCCACTCTTTCATAAAAGGAATGTCACAAATGCAAAAACTTGATGAAATAGAACATTACGTGAACCACTGTGTGGATTGTGTAACATAGCAGCTCCTTGCAGTGAGTCACAGGACTTCATCTTGGCATCATCTAAAAATAATGGAAGGAATAACAGAAGCCATGGAAAAAACATAGAAGTTGAATACAAATGTAGCAGTGTTCTGAAGATTATTGAAAAAAGCTTAGAAATGAAGGAAGGAATATTGTAAAAAAAAAAAAAAAAAAACTGAGATAATAAATAACTTAAAGCTTAAGGAAATTTTGCATGTTGCAGTAATTGTTTTAAAAAAATTAGAAGAAAGTTATCAAAAATATGTAGCAATAAGTACATTTTATTATTGAAAATAGAAAAAAAAAAAGGTATCAGAAATATGCAGAAAGACAGAGTAGTTAAAACATAGTTAAAAAATCCCATTGGCATGTATTTTAAAGTTTTTTAAATCTGAAAAAAGCATAAGATATCAACAGAAAAACTTGCAAAACACTGTAATTACATGGTGCAAATGAGATATTATACAAACCAGTATATATAGCTTAAGTTGAAAGTTGACTTAAGTCAGCATTTAGAATTGAATCATTTAGAATAGAATAGAATTATTTACGGGAGGATGGTTTAATGTAAAATCAGGTTTATACATTTTCTTTAAATTTAAGTATGATGAAGTGCCAGTTCTATAAATTTATATGGAATAAATAAGAGAGAAATTAGCCAAAATGCTAAGCTAGCGGTATATAAGATAGCATTTAATCCACCTTGAGTGTACAGATTTGAAAGTTGGATTTTGAGGTAAAAATAGAGGAATGAATAGATGACATCAGTGGCAGAATGAGCACAATTAATATATATATATATATATATATATATATAATATGGTCACTGTGTATGGTGTGAAAGGTCAGCAGAATGATAGATCAAGATCTTGGCAAATTAATGCAATTAATGAGTGCCATAGAAAAACTAAACTGCAAAATTTTAGGACATCTTACAAGTAATAGATTAATTTAGATGCAAATTATTGATATTAAACTAGTAATAAAGTAAATTTAATTATGTAGAACTATCATGATATCCTGTAACCCTGAGGGTACAGGAAATGAAAATATTTAATATCACACACTAATTGTTTATTGTAAAATTTTCAGCTTAGTATTAAGGCCATCATCAGTACAATATGTTATACCAAAATAAATAGTGAAATAGAATATTTCACTTTAATAAAAACTCATATGACTTCAGCATTACAATTGATGAGCTGGAATTGATGTGCCATTAGTTCAATAAGCAAAACTTAATTTTTAATATCAAAACTAAGTGGCGTAATTTAAATGCTTCAGGCTTTCTCATTTGGGGGGGGGATTTTGCTGCACACCTGGTATCATTGTATTTAATTATCTGTTTATTACCTGTCGAACTATAATGCTCTGTCAGATGTAACTGGCTGACTTTTAATGCTGCATTACTTGTATCATGTTTTATTGTTATACATGAATTAAAATATTCTATTTCAGTTCTCTTTGACTTGTAACTTATTTTGCTCTGATAATGGTCTTGATCCTAGGCTGAAAATTTTATAAGAATGGTATATCCTTAACACACCACCACAAAAGGAAGCCTTGTAACTTTCTTTCTAGTGACTTGAGGAACATGACTACTATATTGCATTTTCTTGAGTAAAATACTTCGTTGTATTGGTAGCTTGTGTTATTAAGATTCTGTCTTACTCATGAAATTTCTCATTAAGTTGAGATAGTAGCCACTGAGAGTCCAGTGGTGTATTTGACTGTGCCATGTATTTGATGGTAGGTTCATCAAAGAAAAATGGATCATAGATGTGTTCTGAATTTATACAAAAAAAAAGTTTTCCCTTTTTAAATAGCAGCTTTTAGTATACTGCCTCTGCAGTTTGTGTTTTCATAAATAATATGCTATGCAGTTGTTTGACAACTTCAAGCTGTGGCTACAAATGTATAGTGTTGTTCACCTTTAAGATGTGTATAGATAATGAAAGTCCATGCATGGAATAGTAAATGATTAGTAAGCACCATAGATATTGTTGTGTGAACTTTTGCAAGTATTTTTTATTTGTTTATGCATATACATGTGATCAGGAGTGCCCATCCCTATTTTCCAGATGATGGCACAATTAAGTATGCCAAAATATTACAGGTAATTTAATTTCTAATCAGGTTTCTGCTAGTCAGTAACATTTAGAAGTTGTAATGATAAAAATTCTGATATTAAAAATTATTATATATTGATCTGGTATAGCTGCTTAGATATTATCTCTCATGTTGATGTTTAGTGGAGAAAATACGTCTGATGGTGTGCACATTCTTAATGTATTTATTTGTACCTATGAAAGATGTTGGAAGTTTTTTCCCCCACTTGGTTAGACTCTTCTTTTAATGCATAGTATTATACATGTCCACAAGGAGATGTGCTTTGCATTATGGGAGATACTAAGACAAGGAGTGATTAGGGCTTGGTCCACCTTTACCACGAGTTGCCTCAGTCCTGAAGATACTTCAGGCGCAAACTTTGTTTGCTTACACTTGGATAAAGGATTTATTTATTTATTTATCATTTGGCTTGTAGACATGGTTAAAAGACAATAAGATATAATACACATGAGTATAGATAAGATACACATATATGATAAAAAAATATATATAAAATAAAAAAGTCTACATTCAGGCAAATACAAATATGAAATTTATGACAAGCATCAGACAGAAGATTGGTCATATTTTAACATTTAGGTTTTTGATCAGTTGATCGCCTCTGGGGATAGGTCAAAGATATCCTTCAAGTCAACTGGATATGCTGTCAGCTTGCATTCCTTTACTATATGGTAAATGGTTTGGGTCTCGACTCCACAGGGACAGTGGGGATTTGGTATCTTACTCCATTTTGAAAGTAAGTCTCTACATACACCATGACCTGTATGAATCCTGTTAGCTGTCATCCATATATTCCTGGGCAGATCAAATGCAGATGGTTTTTGGAAGATGTTTATGTGATTGCAAACTTCAGGTGATACTGCTTGGGACCACAGGACCATTTGGGATAAAGGATTAAACTAAATTTACTATGAAAGATGCTTTGGTGACTAAAGCAAAATATTCCCTTAATTATTGTTCCACGAGGAACTATCATTGTTCCTGGTGGAACAATGAAGCAATAACTTATACGTTGCAGAAAAGGAAAGACCGGGTGTCAAAATTAGAGGTAGTTGTGGGCACAAATCACTTAGTTTTAGGGTAGGGGTGAGAATATTGATAGACTTGAGGAAGTTGTTGCAGCAGAGTAGTGAATAGTGTTGTTGGGAAAATTGTAGGCGTGTTGCCCAGATCTGACAACAGTGAATTGAGAAGGACAGCAGAGATAATGAAGAGTAAGCTGGTCGAGTTGTGCGAGGAAAAGGGGGTTCAATTTGTAAATGTATGGAGTAATTTGAAGGGAAGTTGGATTACATTTCAATGGGTTTGGTGTTGGGCATTTAGAAAGGTCATTGTTTTCTGAGAAGGCACAGTCAAGAAGTTAATGTAGTAAATGATCAGTCTACTTGTGAAGCAGGATAGCATAACTAAACAGATTGTACAACAGAAGGAAGACAGATAAAAGGTTGAAGATGTGGTTGCAGCAGCCAGGGCCGGTGCTACCATTTAGGCAAACTAGGCAACTGCCTAGTATGCAAGCCATGAAGGAGCGCAAAACTTCAAGCTATGCTTTATTCATACTTTACTAAAATATCAAAATTAAATAGTGATATATGATTTAGGTATCGATTCTTTTTCCTTATCCCTCGCACATCACACTATTTTACTATTTAACTCTTGGTTCTTTTTTGTTCCTTACCTAAATGATTTGAACTTACCGCTATTTAAAATTAGTTAAGATAAATATTTTAAAACATTAACATTTGAAAATATTAAATTTTGGTATTTTATAACTTTTTTTTTTTTTGTAAATGAATTATAACAGAATTTTCAAATTAATTAAAAAAAGAAAATAAAAAAGCCCTATTAATTTACCTATTAATTTAACCTGAAAGACAATTTCATTTTGTTTAATGTCAATTAAAAACATTTTAGTTTATGAAATAAGGGGTGCACTTGTAAACTTTGCCTAGGGTGCAAAATAACCTGGCACTACAGTGGCAGCAGCACAAGATGATGGAAATGCATAAAGGTGAGGATGAGATAGGTAGGAATGGAAATCAGAGTCAGGATCAGGGAAACGGGAGTGGTCAGATTGAAGAGAGGTGTGGTATAGCAGCTAGAATAAAGAATGTTGGTGCTGGTAGAATGACCTCAAACACACAGAGATTATGTTTATAAACAAATTAAGGAGTATTTGAAACGAGAGCTGAGTTCGCATTGATTGAATCAGTATGCCCAAAGATGATTGGAATAAGTGAAACTTGGTTGTCTGAGGAGGATGTGATGTTGGGAATAGAAATAGGATGTATAATTTTCCAGAAGGACAGAAATGTGAAAATAGGAGGGGGGTGGGCATTGTTAATGATTACAGAGCAGTTGTGTCTGCAAAGTGTGGATGTTGATAGTGCATGCACAGATTTTGAATTTGTGTGGTGTGAAGTTGAAATAAACAGGTTAGTATATCTGATAGGATGATGTTATAGGCCAAGGAATGTTGAGGATACCAATTGTGAAATGTTTATACAAATTAGTTGGGAATGTAAAAAGAAGGTGATCCTGATGGGAGACTTTTAATTACAGGAATATAGAATGGAAGGAGGAGATAGTGTATGTGAACAAGGAGAGTGTGTGGAATTTCTGAGAGATAAGTATCTTAAGCAGCACGTAATTGAAACAACTAGAGGCTTTATTGTTTTGGATTTGGTGATAACTTTACAAGATGTAGTTGTTAATGAGGGTTGATCACTCATCAACCACTGCTGCTGGTTGATGAGTGATCATTTCAGGTGTTTGGGAAGTTATGTAACCTTTTCTTGTTTCATCACTGCCAAAAATAGATAAGAAGCTCTGTAGTCAGTTAGTATTCATACATTGGATAGATGAGCTCAGCAGAAACGATGTTGTTTACTGATTTGGAAACTCACAAGGCAGTATCTGACAAAAGCAATGTATAACTACATACCAAAGGTTAAGTGAGTAAATAGAGTAGGAGTGAAATAGATGAATAGTGAAATCAAGCAAGCTGTGCTGGAAAGAAAATGCTATCGAGGAGGTACAAGACATTTGGTGATCAGATCCATGAAGAGTATAAAGTTCAGGCTAGAAAGGCAATGAGCATGGTAAAAAAAAGAAAAGGTAGAGTATGAGAGGAGATTGAATGGTCAGGCCAAGGTGAACTCGAGGAAATTTTTCCACTATATGGCATGGTGGATAGTCACGGCAGCAGAATAACAGCTGCAAAGGAAATAGTGGAATTATTGAATGAGTGCTTTATCAGCATATATCATACTGGAGTAAATGAAGCTGTGCAATATATAGAAGAGAGGTAAGTATTAGGAGAATTGGAAGTGAAAGAATCAGTGGTGTATCAGGTGTTGAAAGGCTGTGGGAATGGGTGACTTATCACCACGTATTAAGGAATGTGCATCACAGTTGGCTATGCCCTTGACCTGGTTATTTAATGAAAGTCTTGCAATGAGTATGGAGTATGGAAAGAAGGCAAAATAGTACCACTCCAAGCATGGTTTTAGGACAGAAGGCTCTAGTTATAGACCAGTGTATAACTCCAGTTGTGGTCATGGTATTGGAGAGATTGATTAAGAATAGAATACAGTACTGGTTTGATGGACATAGCATTCTGTATGATGGTCAGCATGGATTTTTAAACGGTAGGTCCTGTTTTAGCAATTTACTTGCATTTTATGATAAGGTAACAAGTGTGTTAGATAAGGGAGAATCATAGTGATATTCTTGGACTTTGCAAAAACTTTTGCTAGATTACCACATGATAAGTTGGTGTACAAGCTGCAGAGGATGGGAATAGCTAGTATATTGTTAGATGCATCAGAGATTGGGTCTCTTAACGATACCCAGACTCAAAGGAAGGTAACTAGTGGCATTCACCCAAGGTTCTGCTCGTGGGCCCCTGCTCTGTTTTACTTATTCATAAATGTTGACTGACTGGGGATCTTCACTGGTTTGCTGATGCATAGTTGGGAAGAATTATAAGTAGCATTGCTCTTGTTAATTCCCTTCAGGAAGATTTGAATAGAATTTTTACTTGGACAAAGGAGTAGGTTGTAATTTTAATATCAAGATTGGAAAGTCAAAAAATATTCCAGAGGAAGGCAATGGCAAACCACCTCTGTACCTTGCCAAGAATATTCTATAAGCATGCCAAAAATGAGAAAGTATGATATGGTGCTGGATGGTAAGACCTCCTGGCTTGAAGGCATGCAACTGGGGAAGAACAGAGGGCTTCCACAAGTAGAACTAGTTTTTGTGTGTCCAAGTCAAACCTGGAAGGAAGCTTGGTCATGGATGTTGCTGGTTGGAATAGGGAGGCTCCCTGTTTCACAAGAAACCACAGGAATGGAACTTGTAATGTTAGACGTATGAACCAAGGTAAGCTGCAAATAATAAAGATGGAAATGGAGTAGCGCAAGAAGCTGGATATGTTGGGAATAAGTGAACTTAGATGAACCGGAATGGGCCATTTTCAGTCAGGGGACTATATGGTGTATTACTCAGGACATGAGACAAGTCGAAAAAATGGAGTATCTTTCTTATTCAGGAAAAAGATGGCTAGGTATGTATTAGGTTATAATCCAGTGAGTGACAGAATAATTTCTCTCAGAGTGAGTGGACATCCAGTGAATATGACCATCATTCAGGTTTATGCAGAAGAAGACATTGAAGAATTTTATGGCAACACCAAAGCGAAATTTATGGCTACTTATTGGAGATTGGAATGCAAAAGTGGGAGAGACTGAGCAACAAGGAATAACAAGTCGTTTTGGTTTAGGTATTCGTAACACTGCAGGGAAGAGACTAGTTGAGTTTTGTGCAGAGAATTCTTTGTTTGTTGCTAACAACAGTACAAGAGAAGACTGTACACATGATATCACTTGATGGACAATACAAATTGACTATATACTTGGACAAAGAAGATGGAGAAGTGCAATTCAGTCTGTCAAGACTTTTTCAGGTGCAGCCTGTGGAACAGACCATGAGTCATTAGTGGCTGCAATATATGTGAAATTACGGAAACTGAAAACAACACAAATGTCGATCACATATGAACTTGGAAACATACCAACTGAATACAATATTAGTATACAGAACAGATTCAACACACTCAATTTGTGTGAAAGAGAACCAGATGAACTATGGGAAGAGATTAAAGATATAATTAAAACAAAAGCAAAGAAGAATATTCCAACAGTAAGAAGAAGTCCAAATGGCTGTCAGAAGATGATTATAACCTAATCAGAACTGCTCAGTAAAGGAGGAAAATGAAGGCCATAGGAAATTTGCAGAAGAGACAAGGCAAAATCTTTTAACCAGGAATGCCAACAAATAGAAGACCAAGACAAGAAAGGAAAAACGAGATCTTTTCAAAAAGATCAGAGAATTAACAGGGAAGTTGAGTGACAGTATTGAAAAGTAAACAAAAGATATCTTACAGAAGCTGCAGACATCAAAGAAAGATGGAAAGAGTATACAGAAGCCCTTTTCAGAAAGGACTCCAAAATTACTGAAAAATTTGAAGAGCAGGATTATATACATGAGCCAGTACCACTGGAGAGTGAAGTGAGGTGGGCACTGCAACCTATCCAGTAAGAAAGCTCCAGGAGGAGATGGAATACCTATTGAGCTGCTCAAAGCCCTGGGAGAAGAGGCAGTTAAAATTTTAACAGCTCTGTCAGTGATTTGGATCACAACTACATGGCCTAGGGAATGAAAAAAATCAGTTTATATACCTTTATTGAAGAAAGACGATGCAAAATAGTGTGAAAATTACAGAACTATAGCACTGATTTCTCATGCAAGTAAAAGCCTTACTTAAGATCATTCAGAAAAGACTGGAACCATTCATGAAGAGAGAAATGCCAGATGAACGGGCAGGATTTCAAAAAGGCAGAGGAACAAACGATCAAATTGCCAATGTGAGATGGATAATAGAAAGAGCACAGGAATATCAAAAGATGTCTACCTTTAAAGCGCCAAGAGGCTATTTTTACAGTAAATTAAGTTAAGGGGATAATAAATCCCTCATTATTTTAAAGCCGGATATGAAACTTGGAGATCGAAATCTGAGTTTCATGTCGAAGAACTATCGGCGAGTCCAGGCATAAGTGATCACCTGAGTAGTACAACACTAGGGCAACTCATTGCAAAAGTGGAGCAAGCTCTGTCACTATCCTTAATATTTTCTCATTATGTAAAACGCAGCTCCTAGGAGATGTATTACTGTTTTACATTATGAGGAGAGGTCACTACCCAGACTGGTTTCGACCTTTATTGAGGTCTCGTCAGTGAGTAGGTAGACCTGGAATACCAAGGTTTAAGTGAACCGAACTTACATATATCCCCACTAACGAAGTGGGGATATATGTAAGTTCGCAACGAGTTGCCCTAGTGTTGTACTACCCAGGTGATCACTTATGCCTGGGCTCGCCGATAGTTCTTCGGTATGAAACTCTTAGATTTTAATCTCCGAGTTTCGTATCCAGCTTTAAAATAATGAGGGATTTATTATCCCCTTAACTTAGATGTCTGCCTTTGTTTCCTTGACTATAGCAAGGCTTTTTGACTCTGTAGATCATGTGAAACTGTGGAATGTGTTAAGAACAATGGGAGTACCAGCGCATTTCATTATCCTTCTGAGGAATCTCTATTATGAACAAGAAGCTACTGTCTGAACAGATCTTGGCAAAACTGAGTATTTCACAATAGATAAAGGGACGACAAGGATGTATTATATCTCCGTACCTGTTTAACTTGTATAGCAAATGCATTTTAAGAATGGCAGGGCTGGAGGAGTCTTCAGTTGGAATTAAAATTGGTGGAAGAAATATTAAATGTGCTAGCAGAAATATTAAATATTAAAACTATTAATGTGCTAGCAGAATGCAAAGATTTGGAGGAACTTATTATGAAAGTTAAAGAAGAAAGTGCTAAATATGGTCTTAAACTTAACCTCACAAAGTTATGGCAACTTGTGAACTTAATGATTTTGAAGTAGATGGGAAGAAAATGGAAGCAGTTAACAATTTTGTGCTCCTAGGATCCTGAATTGATAAAGTTGGTTATTATACTGAAGAAGTTTATTTCTCGGAAAGAAAGCAATGACAAATTTAAGCAAGATCTTTAAAGATATTAGCCTCGCAACAAAAATCAGAATCGTGAAAGCAATGGTATTCCCATTGCTTTCAATGGGTATTCCTTTGTGGTACTGTATGGATGTGAAAGTTGGACCCTGAGAAAGAGTGAAAGAAGGAAGATAGATGCATTTGAATTATGGGTTTGGAGACTCTTACTAAAAATACCATGGACTGAAAGCAAACCAATAAATCAATGATAGACAGAATAAAGCCAGATTGCTCTCTCGAAGCTATGATCATCAAGCAAAAATTGTCATACTTTGGACATATGCGAGCAAATGACAGTCTGGAGAAGATGATAATGCTTGCTAAAGTTGATGGAAGCAGGAGAAAAGGAAGACCAAGAATTAGATGGGTGGATGTTCCTTTCAATTTGCATTTACTAGTTTTCATATCTCCGTAAACGCCTTGTTAAAGCCAGACAGTTTGCTGGCGAAACTGGTAGGTTTTAATATAAGTTTTATTGTAAACTTGTCTGTATTAATAAAATTGTATTTCTATCGTATAGATGTCTAATAATTGCATGGATGCAAAGTGTCTGAAGTTAATATAGCCTTTGGATATTACAGAAATAATATGGATACGAAGCATATATTTTTGATAATTTTATGAAAATATCTGTATGGCTGGTTGGGTGGTGGTTAATTACTGTAGTTATTTACAATGAACTGTTTTTTTTTTTTTTTAATCAACATATATTTTGGTTTTCTTGCACTTTCCTAGGGGACTTTTCTTTCTGAAAACTTTGGATTTCCTCCTACAAAATTAGTGAACAATTCATTAACACTATTTATGGACTAGCATGTGTGCACACAATACCACTGGTAACGTGGTCAGTAAGTGGCTAAAACAATTACATGCTCTTTGATGTGCTATTGTACATACTATTGGATATGAATTGCTGGACCACCTTCAGTTAATGCAAGGCTGTCATTTTCAACTATTTGCAACATAAAGACTTAACTTGAATTTCATTGAAGATGCGAATATTTTTTAGGCATCTTTAAACAAGGCCAACTCTCAGTTACCCCCCTCCCATTTTTTCCCCTTCACAAAAACTGACCTTGAGAACTCAAAGCTGGTTACATAATATAGGTCTTTCAAAATCATTACCTTGGTGATAATTCTAATAAAGCACCCTTTTCCAAGATCAGTCATTGATTTTGGGAAGTACTTTTTTTATTAATAGTGAAGAAAAGTTAATAAAAATAATTTTCTAGCCACTCAGAAATAATGATTTCATTATTTGAATTGTTTTTAATTAAAAACAATACCTTTTTTAACTCTTTTTAATATTGATATAATTTTAGCTTGAAAGGAGGGACTATGCTGCAGCACAGACTCTAAAATCAGCTGTTACAAAAGTGAGTATACTGAAGTTTGATTATTTTTTAATTTAAATTTTGAAAGAATTAGCTGTAATCAACAAGAACTTAAGCCACCATTTGTGCATATTGGATTTTTTGTCCTTTTGTTATTATAAAACATCAGTTTCTTACTACAGAATGTGATGTTTGATTCTATTTGACATTGGGAGGAGGAGGAGGACTTGGAAGTTTTTTTAGCAACAGTATTTCGTAGTCATTTTTAATCTACTTACTAGTCCTAGTACAGTTTTCAGAGCAATCTGATATTTAAAACACAATTTGTAATGCTTAAATATAAGTAAAATACACAAATTTTAGCATATGTGCAGTATTAGGTAATTTTTTTATTATAAAAAATATTGATATTACATAATCGTTTGTGGTTATTTCTGTGTGTGTACATGCGCACACATTTTATTAATTTGCAAGTACTGAAAATCTGGAAAAAATTGTAAACTTTTTTTTTTAAATACATAACATACAAAGGAATTTTTAATTTATAAACAAACTTTGCTGGTTACATTGTTGGATAGCATATCCTCTTTCTAACCAACATGCTTTAGGTTCAAATTCCACTGTAGGCACAGGTGAGGTCAGAGATGAATTTCTTCACTCTGTGCGAGACCATCACTTTGCTTATTGGAGATCTGAAGTGGCTTGAAAAGTTCCATGATTGAGTTCTAAAGTGAAGTTTCTGGATTGTGTTAAAACATTTCATACCATATTCTAACTTTTAAGGAACTGCCTTTTTTTAAAAAAAAAAAAACTGAGAAGATAAACAGTTCCCATTCAGATTTTATTTGTCATCAACTTGATTGTGGAAAAGTAAAGTGAATATATCTCTCTCCTTCTGTTTCCTATTATCTTATGACAAAATCCATTAGCAGTAAACTTTTTTGATGGAAGTATCCAGGATATTAATATTGACATTTGGATCCTACATGAGGAATGTTACTGCTTTCTGACTGGGAGCCAGTGCAGGCTATCATCATTTTCTAAAGCATTTTGTGTGTGTAGCCACAGCACCAGTTTGCTTGTTTTGAGGAATGAAAAAGACTGGCCAGCTAACTCACTTTAGTCGAAAAGACCTGATAAAGGTACTTTGCATCATAGTCGGGAATCGAACCAAGATTGTTTTTACCATAGGGCTTCAGCGATACTGAGTTACAGACGCTACATCTCCCCTGTTCACTTTATGCCTTGATGACTAATGATATAACTAAATCTTGGGTTTGTCACTAGCAAGCTTTTCTTGATCCTGGTGAGAGCTGTTGTCTTATGTTGGATCCTGAAAGTTAATCATGTTTGCTGAGCTCTCCAGTACCCTTGCATTGCAGGATTTTACAGGGATGATAGCTCTGCTATTCAGTAGGTGGTATTTTATCCTCAAACTTTCCTGCTAGTGCCAGAGATTGAGCTCTGTTCTTTCAACTACCATTTTTTCTTTTGTACACAACAATGATCTTTCAGTGATGATGATTTCAACAATGATGATTAATTGTAAATCGAGTCTATAGTTTTGTTGATGACTGAACTCTCCTGATCTTTTTAGAAAAGAAGTGACAATGTAGGTGATCTAAACTAATTATTATTTCTTATATTTTGTCAGCAAATTGGCATCTTAAGAGAATGGTATATAGGTAAACATGTATGTTCACTCATGTCCCATATCAGTAAGTGAGAGTTCACTAAAGAAACTAAATAAACCTAAAGCCGTAAAATAAGCACCTGTTGAGCATAATTGGGTGTTTTTGACCATTACACTAATGGTCTAAAGACAAGAATGTCCCGGTGAGGCAGTTTGATATATCCTAATTTATTGAGGTTGGGATTGTAAAAATCTCACACAGTTAAAATTTACTTATAATTTTTTTTAATACTGAGTGTCAATTTCATAAATACAAATGAGTTTTGTTATGTGATCAAGTAATTTAAAATACATATGTTTGTTTTTCATATATTAATATAATTGTACACTTAGTATTATTGGAACTGCCTAATGAAAGTAGCAAAACAAAAAGAGACTTAATGTATTTAACTAGTAAATAATGTACCATATGTTGTAATTCTATACAGAATATGAATGTCAAATCTTCTTAGGGAGAGAATTATAATTGTCTATTATACACTGAGTTAGCTTTGCATTAGGAACACCATCCTGATTTACATATTCGGTGCGATAATGAAATACCTTGTGATATCAACGTCACGCATAGCTACTATAAATGTAATCGTTAAACATTTGTCGGTGATAGGAAATGTGGTAACGTAAGCCAATTTGACTGCAGGCAGATAGCTGAGGCCTGGAGAACAGGTGCCAGTATTTCAGAAACAGCCACACTTGTTGGTTGCTCCTGTACTACTGTATCAAAGTTGTACTGGGACTGGATTAATCATGAACAGACATCCAGCAGAAGGGTTCATGTTGTTGGTTGATCTTATTCTAGAGCTGAGTATCAGGTGTCATGATGGGTATATCAGCAACAACATGCAACAGCCACACAGCTCACCCATCAGTACAACAGCGAGGCAGTTCAACCCCTTTTCCACATTCACCATACCTTGCTTCGCCTGGGGTTCCACAGCCTACAAGGGTATCCATGATGATGGCTAGGCATTGCAAACAATGCCTAGCATGTGCCCAAGGAATGTCGACAAATGGAAAAAGATCATCTTCAGTGATGAGTCCCATTTCCTGCTGCACCATGTTGATGATCAGGTTCACATTTGGCAAACAGCATGAAGCTGTATCCAATGGTTGTACAGTTAGGGGTTCAACAAGCCGGTTGAGGTAGTTTTATCATCTGGGGACCTTTTTCCTGGCACCCTAGGTTCATTGGTTATCATCCCACAAACACTGATTGGTAAATGCTACAGGGATCTGTTAGCCAACCATCTCCATCCATAGCTACAGGAGTTTACCCTGACCACAGTTCCATATTGCTACAGCACAACACACCTTGTCATTGGGCTCATACAGCTACTGAGTAGTTGGAGGAACAAGAGAACGAATTCGGCACATTGTCTTGGTTCCAGACTCCCCTGACTGTAACCCAATTGAACATGTGTGGGATATGCTAAGATGGGGTGTGAGAACTGCTGATCCCCTTCCATGGAATGAGCGTGAACTGAGTTGCTGCAGGGAACATGGGTCGAGTTATGGGTGGAATCTGTTCCTAGGTATCTGCGAGCCATGATTGTATATTGTGTGGTGGATCAATGCATTATTAGGTGGGTGTTCCTAATGCAAAGCTAACTCAGTGTATATATTTGTGTTTACAGTAAAATCTTTTTATTTTATTTTTTTATATATTTAGCTTTGTTCTTTGGATAAATATGTGGCTGATGTTGATATCAGTGCACCATCATAGATTATGAATCTTAAACATTCTAACTAACTACTAAACAGAAGAAATAAAATTATAATAAATATCGTTAATTTACTCTCTGCAACTGACTATAACTTAAAGGTTGGATATATATAGAACTCTGTGAGGAATAACAGAACTGTGCATTCGATTAGTAATGGCCGGTTTCTTTAAAGTTTTATAGGATTAAGGAAGTTTTATACTTGTATTTACTTACTGAAGTAAATTGGCCAGTTGAGCATTGTATAATGATTATTCGAAGTGTGGTGTGCAACACGTGAATGGCCAATGATTGTATTAGATTGCTTTTTTTTTTTGCAAAAATTCTAATGTTGTGTGTCTGCCTGTTTTGCCATAGTAAGAGTAAGTACATGGCATCTCATCAAGACCAGGAAAATCTAAGGATTGTAGTTGATCTTTAGAAGAGAAGACAAATATGCTAATTTTATTGTATGGTTTAAAGGTAGTCACTAGATAGTGCTTTTTTCCAGATTTTTGCCACCTTTTCACTCCTTATACATGTGGAATGATAAGAGATTTACTGTAGTCTAACTTTGGGAGGTGACGTGGTTATTGGTGTCAAGTTTTTGAAACTTAGAATTCAGTATTTCTCAAATTTCTATATTGTAAATCATTCTATGATTTTTTTTTTCTTTTATGATCCCACATATGGAAATCGGTTAATTCGTAATAGTGCTTCATGGTATAAACCAGCACTTCCCAAACTGTGGGTTCCCCCCCCCTTTTGAGAGCCATGAAATAATGAAAACAAATTTCAAATGTTTTAAGACTAAGTGTGCCATGTCAGATATGTATGTAAGATGCTAAAAATGTAATATTTGCATTTGATTTTTTCAATATTCACTGTGTGTGTTTTGTATTGAATATAAATACAATAAATATTATAATAAGGGGTGCTTAAGGATCAAAGCTGTATAACTGAGAGGAGACCTCCACATAGCCTTTAAAGAAATGCAGAGAACCGACCAGGGCTTCTGACCTAATGTCCAATCCTCACTTTCTCGTGATGCACCCTGTTAGGTATCTACTTTGATACTGAAAGAACGAGGATGGGCTGGCAATTTGGGATTTAGCCGACCAAATTGTATTCTTATTGGTTAAACCAAAATAAAAAATGATGGTACAACATGACAAAATTTCATGCCGGCTGGGGCGTCACCCGGTTAAACAAGGCCCCCGTTGTTTTCGCCAGGGAACCAGGGCGAACAGTGAAAAGTCAGCTACTGGAACAAATCTGAAAACAAACCCCAAATCAACATCACCAGAGTTAAAAATCGGTACTATCAACGTAAGAAGCCTGAATGGCAAAGAAATGGAGCTAGCTGAAGAATTAGATAAGTACCAGATCAACATAATAGGGGTGACTGAAACAAAAAAAAGACCAAAACTGGTGAGATCTTTCTGAGCAATAAATACAAAATGTTATATTCAGGCAATGACAATCAAGGAAAAGAAGTAGCCATAGTATTCAACACAAAATATGAGGCTAATCTTCTTGAATGGCAGTCAGTCTCAAGTAGAGTAATGTGGGCAAATATGAGAATGGGGAACTGGACAATGAGACTTATTTGTGATTATGGTCCCATAGAAAGGTCTGCTAAGGTAGAAGTGGAGGAATTTTTTGACGCTTTAGAAAAAGCAACTGACACAATGAAAAAGGAAAAGTTGGTCCTTGTTGGGGATCTAAATAGCAGAGTAGGAAATGATTGTGAAACATATAAAAATATTTCGGGAAAATTTGGAGAAAAGAGCAAAGCTAATAATAATGGCAAATATCTGTTGGATTTCTGCTCAGGACATGGACTGGTTATTACTAACACCATCTTCCAACATAAAAATGTGCACAAATTCACATGGAGAGAAGAGGCTAGGAATAAGAAAATTCTCATTGACTATGTTATTGTTGATAGTGATGTTTTCTCCCTGGTGCAGGACACCAGAGTGTACAGAGGATTTGAAATTGGAAGTGATCCCTATTTAAGTCTTGAGCAGGATAAAATTGAATTTCATATTGAAAAGAATAACATGTAAGAAAGTTTTAAAGGGAATAAAAGTTAAGCAGCTCTCAGATGCGAACCGTAGACTAAAATACAGAAATATTATTGAAAAGAAAATGAAAGAGTTTGAGAACAGGAATCAAACCTTGGAGATTCAGTGGCAAACTGTGAAGAAAACATTGATTCTGCCAGAGGCATGTGGTGAGGTTGTGTGCAAGGATAAAAAAAATCAGAACTCCCTGGTGGACGCAGGAAGTTAAAGAGGCAGTGAAGGAAAAGAAGAAAGCATATCAAAAGTTCCTGGCAAATAAGTCAGCTTTTACTCTTACAGAATACAGAGACAAATGTAAGAAAGCTAAACAGTGTGTAAAACTAGCTAAACAAAAGTCATGGGAGGACTTTGGCAAGAATATAGAAAATAAATATCAAGAAGGTGGCAAAATATTCTGGAGGTTGTTGAAGAAGCTTAGGAATGGAGGAAAGAATGCTGTAAAAGGAGTTAGAGATGATAAAGGTGACACGAAAACGGGAGAAAAAGATATCCTTGAAGTATGGAGTAATTACTTTGAAAAACTGCTAAACGAAACAAGCAGTGATGACAGCACAGTTTTAAAAAACACCGACCAGGCATGCAGTCAGGAATACATATCCATACTTGAAGTAGAAAAAGCCATCAAAGGCTTGAAATGTGGAAAGGCAGCAGGAGTAGATGATATTCGACCAGAAATGCTGAAGTATGGTGGTATAAAAGTCTTACAGTGGCTGGACTGAGGGACGAATTCCCGATGATTGGAGTAGAGCTCTCATAGTACCCATATATAAAAAGGGAAATAAAACTGAATGTGAGAATTACAGAGGTATTTCCCTACTGAGTGTTCCTGGCAAGATCTATGCAAGTATACTTGAGAAACGGTTGAGAAGAATTGTGGAAGAAAAGCTTGGTGAAGAACAAGCTGGATTCAGGCCAAATAAAGGATGTCAGGATCAGATCTTCACTTTACGACAAATAGTCGAGAAAGCATGGGAATATAACAAAGATCTGTATTTAAGTTTTGTTGATTTGGAAAAGGCATATGACAAGGTGCCAAGAGAGAGAAGCTATTCAATACACTGCAGTTATATGGTGTCAATGGGGCATTATATCAAGCAATACGTAGTCTTTATTTGAGTTGTAAGTCAGCAGTTAAAATTGAAGGAAGTACAGGAAGATGGTTTAATGTTAAATCTGGTGTGAGACAAGGATGTACATTATCCCCTCTGTTATTCATTATCTATATGGATCACATTATGAAGGAAAGTAGTATTAAAAATGATATTGAAATTGGAGATGTTAATGTCAGCTCTTTGCTTTAAACGGTTGATGTTATACTTCTAAATAAATCTGCTACAAGTTTCTAAGATTCTCTGACTAAATTGAATAGCTGTTGTAATAGATATGGTATGAAGGTCAGCAATAAAAAGACAAAGACAATGAAAATAGGCAGAATCATTGAAAATGTCAACTGTGTTGTGAATGGAGAACCTGTGGAACAAGTAAAACATTTCAGTTACTTAGGCACGATTTTTACTGAAGATGGTAAACAAATATAGAAATAGACAACAGAATCAGCAAAGCTGGTATGGTGGGAAGTCAATTGAATAAATTCATATGGAATAAGAGAGAAATTAGTCGAAACACTAAATTAGCTGTATACAAGACAGTGTTCAAACCACTTTTAACTTATGGATCTGAGAGCTGGGTCAGAAGTAAAACACTTTACCGAAGACTAGAGACCGCAAATATGAGAGTCCTGAGAAAGATTAGAGGCATGAACAGATGGCATCAATGGCAATATCATATTAAAAATGGTGATATTAGGAAAGAACTTGACATTGTCAGCATCCAGGAATTTCTTAGCAGAGCTAATCTCAGGTAGTATGGTCACTTAAATAGAACGGGAGAAGAAAGATTAGCAAAACAAGTGTTCTCTGCCAGGTTGGCAGGAAAACGACCCAGAGGAAGACCAAGATATAGGTGGATTGATACGGTACAAAGTGCCTTAGACGATAGAAATATAAGATCTGATAATGTTGGAGTCTTGACAAGTAACAGACTGATTTGGAGGAAAATTGTAGATAGGAAGTTAGTAATGATGTAAATTTTTCATGTAGTACTGTCATATCCTGTACACCCCTTGAGGGTACATGGCAGGAATTTGATGATGATGATGATGATATTATAATAATATGATTTTAATAATTTACGAATTTTTTTTTTTTTTTTTGATGGGGGCCATGAAATATTAATTTTTCCAAATGGGCCTTTACATCCATAAGTTTGGGAAGCACTGGTATAAACAATACCAAAAGATGAAAAAATAAATTTATTGAACTTACTAATATTTTGCTGGGTTTCTACCCAGCATCATCAGAGCACAAATTATAACTCTAACAAGCACATAATAATCTTTAACCTCGCTACCGGCCAAGACATATACATACGTGTAGGTTACCATGGATGCGAAGTGCATATTAAAATTGAAATACTGTTGATATTACATTGAAATATATGATGGATACGAAGCGTATCAGGATGCGTATTTGATCCATAATCACCGGTAAGATGGTTAAACTAAATTATTAGAAACATTTTAAATTATAACTGAAACAGAACTAATGACCTGATATGGCACCCTCAACATGCTGGATAATTATAGTTAATTTGGAGAAGTTAGGCTATCTGGGTCTCAGAATGAGTCACCAGATCTTTGGCAAATTAATGCAGCCATACTGATTGAGGTTGGTGGAGTGCTTCATAGTAGATACTGATTCTAAAAATAGTCTCTGAGAGCTATAGCAACTTCTGTGTAATACCAGTGTCTTCCTCCATTTATTCCTATGTGAAGGCGTTTCCAGAGCATTGTCTGCTACTCCCAACTTGCTGTACAGATGATTACAAATGTGTTCTTCGAGGCGGATATTAACTAATCTACCATTCTGCTAGATTGCAGGTACAAGGAACCTTATACATTTCATTATGCACAATAGGATGAAGTTAATTTTTAGGAGAACAGATGAAGCTAGCTGAATGAATGGTTTGAAAGTGGCATGGAGATCATATTTGTAGAGCACTTTAGCTATCTTTTTCAATGTACCTTTAATATATGGGATGGGAATGGTTTTACTATGATCCTGTGTTGATTGCAAGAGGTGGGGCAGTGGCTGCATGCATTATTTTATCTATTTTTTACCAGTTTTAGCAAAAAAAAAATTTTACTTTTAGTAAAAAAGTGCTGTGAAGATCCTCGAGCTCTGTTGTAAGAGCTGTCATTTGAACAAATAGTCCTGGCTGTGAGTATTTTGAGGTGATTTTATACCATGAAGCGCTATCATGAATAATCAACAACACTTAAATCTTTCTATATGTATATAAATTCTGCAAGGAAAAGCTATTGCATGTCTTGACACCATTTTCCTAATGGATTGCTATCAATTAGGCAAATGGTGTCAAGACAACTCAATATTGGTTTGCCTTCCTAAAAAGATGGTAGGACACTAACACTATCTCTAAGATTCATACAGAAGTTCATTTCAACAAAAGCTAGTCATATTTACATGCAGGCGAGCTTAGGAGAACATTCTGAAACACTTAAGTACTGTTGGTCTGTTCTATATATCATTTCAAAAAATGCTGCTTTAAAAGAATTTTAAAAAATTAAGGATTGCTATTTAAAAAAATTCAAAGCTCTTCAACAATACACTTCATGATTGTAACTGCGGAAAGAACATGGAATGATGACTATCATTACTCGTACTCTCAGAAGACATTGTCAATACTCAGTCTAGAGCAGTGGTCGATATCGATCCACAGGGGTCGATATAACATTGTTAGCAGTTGATTCAGGCTCAGGGGTCGATAGAAAAATATAAGACATCATTGTAAGGGTATTTTTTAATTCGGTTAACTTGGATTACCTCCATCCTGAATGACAACGCAATTAAGAGTGAATCGTGGGAACAGTGATATGAATAGGACCTGTAAGATGGAGCAAGGTCATGAAAATAGTTACGGAGGCCAATCAAGTAGGCCAAAATGACGTATTTACCAATAAACGGATGTCTTACTTGCACATATTCGATCCCAGTCTCATTTTTGCGCATTGACATACAAGTGAGCGTTAATGTTCTAAAATTCATCAACATGCATATTATAATTCAACCGTTATTCATTCATGAGCTAAACTTTTCTATGTTGAAGAGTTGAGCAGGGCTGGTAGTTTTGTACATCCTATGAAATACATGAGTAGGTATATTATTTAGACCTATTACTTTTGCTTACTGACTTCAATTTTAATTATTTTGTTACAACTCCAGTAACCACAATGGCAGCTTCAGATTCTAAAAAGAAATGCAGACAATATTCGTTAGAATATTTGAAACTTGGGTTTATTGTTTCATTAAGAAACGAAATGAGACCTATGTGTCTTCTTTGTGAAAAAACTTTTACTAATGATGCAATGAAACCAGCAAAAATGAAAGATCATCTTCAAAGACTCCATCCCGGTAAGAAAGATAAAGATCTCGACTTTTTTAAAGAATTGAAAGAGAAATACACACATCGACCAACTATAAAATCATTTATGAAAAAACCTGCCAATGCTGACAATAAACAAGGATTAACAGCCTCCTACAATATTTCTTTTAATATAGCAAAAAAAGGAAAACCATATACAATTGCGGAGGACATTGTTGTACCTGCAATTAAAGAAGTAATTGAAACCATAATGAAAAAAGATTCTGGCCCTGTTTTAAAATGCTTACCATTGAGTGCGAATACCTGCAATTAAAGAAGTAATTGAAACCATAATGAAAAAAGATTCTGGCCCTGTTTTAAAATGCTTACCATTGAGTGCGAATACCGTGAAAAGACATATTGGTGAAATGGCTAAAGATGTAGAAAAAACTGTACTATCAGAACTCAAAAATAGTAAGTTCTCCATCCAACTTGATGACTCTACATTTGATAGTTCTTCTATTCTTATGGCTTATGTAAGATATATTATAGTAAAACCAAACATCAAATTATTGACTAATTTTTATTTGCAAAATATCTTGAAAGTGATGGAATGGGGTTGACAATTTTTCTGCGATTGGAGGAATATTTAAATAAGTATGATATTCCATTTGCTAATATAACAGCAGTAGCCACAGATGGCACATCTGCAATGGTGGACCGTTATCGAGGTTTCGCTGCCTTTCTGAAAGAAAAAGTTCAAAGTGTACGTACTATTCACTATGTTGCACCGAAAACCACTTGGTGGCAAAAACTCTCAGTGACGAACTGCATGATACTCTAAGAGTGTGTATTAAATCTATTAATCAAATTAGAGCTCATCCTCTTAAATCGCGATTGTTTGCCAAACTTTTTAAAAAAAAAACGATGTATCAAACCAGTTACTCTTGCATATTGAAGTAAGATGGTTGTCTAGAGGTGCAAGTCTACAAAGATTTGTTGTTGTGTTTGACTCAACCCTAGAGTTTCTTACAGATGTTAATTTGTTTTTGAATGATGAACTGAAGAGAAATAAGAATCATATTTTCTACTTGGCGGCCTATATTTTCAAAATTTAATGACGTACAGACCCGTCTACAAGGTAAAGATGTCACGATTATTCAAGCTCAGACAATTCTTTTAGGCTTCCATGCTAAATTAGCCTTATTTAAATCATCATTGTTATGAAAAGATTTTCAGTACTTTTCGAATCTACGGCAATTGGAAGTAAAAGATGAAGACTTAGAAATATACATAAAACATCTTCAAAATTTGAGCGATGATTTTAAATTGTGCTTTGCAGATTTTGAAAACGTGCACATTCCAGATTGGGTTACATGCCATTTTCTGTAGATATTGAAAATATCGAATGTCACTTACAAGATGAACTTATTGAATTGTCAGTTGATCTTGAATCTAAGACGCTATTTAAAAATAGGACTTTAAGTTACTTTTGGATGAATATAAATGTTGTAGAAAAATATCCAAAACTTTCTGAAGTGGTACTCCCCTTTTTGCTTGCATTTCCAAGCTTGTACATGGTTGAAGCTTGTTTCAGCCATGTTAATTCCATTTTAACAAAACAAAGAAATAAACTAGATATAGAATTCCGTGGCAATTTAAGGCTGAAACTTACTAATTTTGAACCCAAAATTGCTAATCTTGTCAAGAGTCACGAAGCACACCCTTCACATTGACAACATTAGTAAATTGTATACTAAGTTAATAAAATTCTCGTAGACAGGCTTATACGTTGGTTATGCATTTCTAAATAACTTAGGGAATTGAAACAACGTAGATCCGAATATAAATTAAATTATATTTTAATAGATATTTCCGATATTTCGGCAATGTCACATTGCCATTTTCTAAAGGAACCTACAAAAAGGCAGCTGCACACAGGCAATAACAATACAGTAACTGAGAATGAAGATTTGAAGCTATCGTTCACCTAGAAGTCCTGATGGTGCCCTCTGGCGGGCTAAGTAGGCGTTCTTGGCCATTGGGCTGAAGGTCTGCTGATGTATGCCTCCCAAATTTGGGGCAGTCGCATACAACCAAATTTGTTGGGGTTTGGAGAGTTTCTTAGGGCAGAGGCTGATTCCATAAACAATCTTTCGAATTTATATTTGCTCCGGTGTATTATTGTTGCTTTCTTCCACCGTATTCTGTGGTGAGTATCCAGAGCATGGTCTGCAAGACCAGGAAGATTGAGGAAGATTGTATTGTTATTTTGTTATCTAAATTAAATTTTATATTTTATATATTATTTATTCCTCCTATCAAATATGTAATGTTAAGAAGGACGTCAAAAACAAAAATGTATCCCTTTCACGTTAAGCCAATATAATAATATATACTATATTATACATATAATAAACACTGTAACTATAAAATAAACAATCTAAAAACTCACATAAGTATCTTTTTTCCTTGTCCTATTATAATTACATAATAGTAAAATAGAGGGGATCAATAAAAAGTCAAACTCTTGAAGGGGTCGACAGTCAAAGAAGTTTGGCACCCTTGGTCTAGAGCATAATTTTGCCATTGCTTCCAAAAAAAAAAAAAAGTACCAGTTTTGAAAATAGTGACCAGTATGGAATGTTGTATCTATGATCTTTCACTCACAGTGGTTAATAACATCTTGACTTGGCTGGCATGCTGACAAAATCCAAACCTCCCAAGAATAATATTCCACCTAAAGAATTATCAGCAGTTGATACTCGGTTTTTTTTTTTTTTGTAGAGCAATTTGGCTAATTGCTAATCTCCTCTCTGTTAACTCATTTCATTCTCCTTCACACAGATCTAGTTCAACTTTATGCTCTTTTATTATGTGGTTTATGAATATTCTTCAATTAAATTGTTATCCATAATGCCTCCACTTTCTTCAGAAATCCGAATAACATGTTCACCATCCATATGGTGTTGAACACTAATAAACTCACTCCACTTTCTTCAGAAATCCGAATAACATTGTTCAACACCATATGGATGGTGAACATCTAATTAACTCGCTGAACTATGTACAATGACTAGGCTAAAAACAAAACAAAATAATCCCTGATAAATCATAAATTTTCTTCAAGCTTTAAACCACCCATGATACAGTGCCGTTGTTTAGTCTTTTATGTAAAATTTTTATTAAAAGAGATATGGAAATGATTTGAGACAGTTATCAAAAGTGCATTGTGGCATTCTTTTGTAGATATCATCCATTATTACAGCAGTTAAACTTAGTTGTGTTTGGTTTACGTACTATAGATTGCTTGTCATTAAAAATTAATTTAAATAAGAATTGGGATGACTTGATGGATAAACAAAATACAGAGTGTACATAAAGTCAAGCATGAGTTATTTTAATTAATTTTCATTTGAATTCAGTGGCTTTTGCTATCCGAGGATATTTGAAATCTTAAGTTTATTCAGTGAAAATAAAAAGTTGGACATTTCAATGCGTGCGTATAGAATACATTTAGGTCTATCAGCCTAGATACTAGAAAATATACAAAAAAATGTTTTGTCTTAAAATATGTTTTGAGTTTGTTGGAACACATTTTAAACAGTTGTCATAAATGATGTTACTATTCTATTTATTTTTTTCATTATATAATGATATTCACAAGATAAATAACTTGTATTATAAGAAAAAAAATGAACACAATAGTTAAACACGTATGTATATAGGTTAATACACATTTTGAAGAATGTGCCTAGAGCCTTGGTAGTAAATGTTTTTACTTGCTGAAATTATCAGTAATTTTTAGAAATTATATTTCTTTGTGCCACAGTAAAAACTCCAAAATTTATTGACTAGTTCTAACTAAAAGCTCCCATCTATTGACAAAATTAGTATGGCCTAGTAAGAACTAGATTGTTGAAATCTAAGGACATTTTTATTGATAATTTGAAACCCAGAGAACAGTAAGAAAATATGATGGAGCATTGAAATTTAAAGCCTTTAAAAAAAAAAAAAAATCATTCAAAATACAGCATCAGAAAATATTTTATTTTTGCATATAATGCTATGGTGTCACTTAGAATATTCTTTTTTTTTCCCTCTCAGAAACTCGTATTTGAAGAGCGGGTCATTTTGTCAGACCTTATTTGTTTTGCTGCATAAGCAACAAATAAGTACAATAAAATGCCCTTTAGCACCTGTTAAGAGAATTATCTTATGATGATACAACCGCCGTGAGTCCTCCTTTATGGGAAGGTAGTACAGTGCACCATCTCAGCCCCCCCCCCCCAAAAAAAAAAAACATTTTTTTATCTGGGCTCCGAACTAGCATAGCTGACGAATCAGGCCTATGGCTTGGTCAGTATTCCTGACTGTAATCCATGTGTGTGTGTTCACAGGGCTGGTTTGCCTGCTTGTGGGATGAAAAACCCCAGATAAACTGGTGGGAAAAAACCCTGCTGTCCATCTTCCCTATTATGATGTCCATAGCTACCATAACCTATCTTTATTTTAGTATGGTCCATAAATGCCTTAAAAGCTAGAAGCCAGCTTTTTTAGGGATAAAGTAAGTGATGACTGCACCTGTGTTATGAGAACAGTTAAGCCTTTTGTTCTGGTATCTTGAAGAATTCTGCTTCAAATTTGGCTGCAATTCCCCAAGCTGGATCTTGATTTTAGCTTGGGTGATGTTTGTCTTGTAATATCTACACACATAAGATGGTGTTGGCTATTAAAGCTGTTACTGAGTGATGGGGAAAGAGAGGGGGGGGAGATGTAATTGTTTATTGAATGATTCATGGTTGGACTGAGATGAATATCGGTTTTTTAGTAGTGTGAGTACTATTTAACCAGATAGGTGTGGTGTTTGCCTGTGGCAAAGCTGGTATGAACTAATGTGGTACAAAAGTACAGCAGCTAATGTAGTTGACATTAGCTCTCCCACAATATTTCAAAATGTATACCTTCTGTTAGGTAATGTGTTGAATCATAATTCATCTCTGAATCTTATTTTCGGCTGGTAGTTAGTTGGCTTGGTTGTTAAGATGAAATAAAAACTTCCATTTTAGTGGATTTAGTTGCTATTTTATGAAAAAGGATCTTATTTATTTAATTTAGATATGATTATTATCTCTGCAGCTGTATGGGAGGTCATTCGGTTTATGAATTTGGTTTTTTTTTCTTCTTCTTGGAGAATGTTGGGTGATGTTCAGATATTTAAGATGTCTGTCTTCAGACCATGTCAAGGGCAGTAGTTAGAACAAGGAAAGCAGTTATTTATTTTAATTTCATATCATTTATTTAAGAGGTCAGAACCGTTACTTGGTCAGAGGATTCTGACCTTAGATCCTTTTTTTGCTTTATAGTATGACTTTATCTTCATCTTTAAAAAAAAAAAAAAAAAAAAAAAAAAAAAAATAAGCATCCCAGTTTTCTTGTAGCAGAGTCATCTTTTAGCTCCTGTAAAGACTAAAAGAAAGAAAGAAGGGTGCTTGAAGTGTATATTTGTGTGTATAGATTTAACTCCCCTTGTGAAATGTTTGTTTCTGGCCGCTACTAGAAAAACAAGCTGTTATCTTGATAATGGGTTTTCAGATGTATATTGGAAAATTGGTCTTCAGGTGTATATTGGAACCTATAGGTAATGGACAAAAAAATGCAAACAGTGACACATTTTGATTAATATAGTGTTGGTCCACCGTGGGCATCTAGTACAGCCTGTATTCTTCAAGGGAGAGACTCTGTCATTGCTTGGAACTCAACAGGACTTTTCCACCATTTATTCGACAGAAACTGGATCAATTGCCTTTGTTATTTTGAGTAAACACTCGCTCCAAAATGTCCCATAAATATTCTATAGGACTTAAGTCTGGTGATTGAGATGGCCATGAAAAACAGGACACCTCTCCAGCAAACCACTGGTTGGCTACATTTACTCGATAAATGGGAGCATTATCCTTTTGAAATATGGCTGGCTGCATAGGAGAAAGTGTGTCAACATGGGATGATGATGATCACTTATGATTGAAAGATAACATGCAGCATCCACTTTGCCTTCCAATACTAGTGGATCCATGAGAATGTGCCCCAGACCATTACAGAACCACCAAAACCTTTCACAGTTGGAAACAAGCTCTGGCTGGTAAACTTCTTTCATATGATGGCATGCATATTTGTCATTTCACAACAAAAAGTATGAATATGAATTCATCAAACCATATCTCATCCCTCCACTATTGTGTAGTCCACTGCCTGTGATCTTTGCATCATTGGATGCGATGATGTGCATTGAGAGGAGTGATCAAAGGCTTGTGTAAGGCAACCTGACTGTGATATACAACTCTTAGTTTCTGACCAGAGTTTTTGTTGAAATGGGTTTCTCACGACCAGTGTTGAATATTTCACACAGTTGCTCAGCAGTAGCCTGCCTATTTTTTGTTGTACAGTGCACTAATGCTAGAATGTCTTTCTAGTTTTTCGTCAGTCGAGGAAGAGACAACCATAGAAACTATTCCTTGACTGACGTGCAATTTCACCTGTTTTGGTCACAGATGCACCTGCCAACCTGTCTCCAACAATCATGCCCCTTTCAAAATCACCGAGGTCCTCTCTGGGTACAATTCTAACATGCAATAAACGGTGGCTCCATTTGCCTTTATATGCATGTCCCTAAGAATGTATTTATTTGCATATCTTGGTGCATTGCAGCTACTGATAACATGACCTGATAGCACAGTGTTTCCTCATTTTTTTTGTACATTTAGCATAATGACCACCAGTTTTTTTTTTTTTTTGCTGAAATGAGTGAAGGATTTTTTGTATCTACTTTTCATTGAGCCTTATATAAGTGTTTTTAAAGCTCACTATCTCTTGTCGGTCAACACTTGAATCCGATGAGAGTTGATCAGTCTCTTCATGCCATATGGGAATGTTTTTATATATATATATATATATATATATATATATATATATAGTTTTATAGATCTTGTGAATATGAACCATTTGAAGACCCATCTAAATTTTGAAGATTTGTTTCACAAAGGATTTCCAGTAGGTTTTGTTGAAGTTCCAGCTTGGCTTAGAAATGCATCTGGTAAATGGAATTTAAATTTCAACTTTGTAAGTTATTGGTTGAATGTCAGAATCTGTCAAGAACTTATTGATTGTTGGATAGAGATCTGTTTTTGCAGATGCCAAGTTAGAGATTAAAGATGAGATGTGTAGCCTTTTTGCTGTCTGCTGAAAAGGAATATAGCTCTACCCTTTGCATCATAGTCCATTATGATCATTTTTACTGCAGTGTTCCCATAAGTTAGGTGATGGCTGTTAGTATCTCAGGATAATATGATGAGAGTAAGTAAAATGTTACTTGTCTATAATATTTGGTTGCTTTTAAAAATTTGTTTTTGTCTTATCTGAAAGTTGGATGTTGACCAGGGGTAATTTTTAATTAATCATATGCAGTATGTGTTGATTGGAGAATGGGATATCAGCAGAGTTCTCTGAGAGGATTCTTGTCAAACATTCACTTTTGGTCTTGTTGATGCTTTTAGTATTCATTTGCCATGTGCAGAACAGTGGTTCATAAATTTCGTGACTCTGGAAAGAGCTGTTTTCATAGTGCTTTGGACCGTGGATTTCAGTAGAACAGTTTGACACCATTACTCACTCCTTTTCCACCTTAAGCTTGTCACTCATGAGTGTTGCAATTTTCATCTCCGTGTTAATAATGACAATTTATTCCACTCTATAATAGATTCCCCTCTCCTACTTAGTTTTTGATATATTAGACAATGCTTGTGATATGCATGCCTGATAAGCGAACAGAAAACTTGAGACAGTTTCTCATGTCTTGTCCTTGTGAATGTGTTAACTATTATGTAAATAGCAGTTCTGTGTTCACAATTGCTACAAAAAAAAAAGTCAGATTTATAATACATGCAAGTAATAGCATGCATGCATGTTTTAAATGCTGTATTAAGTATTATGGTGCATTGTATATGGCCTGTGTGTGTGCACACGCACATACACACACATAATGGTCAAAAAGGAAGTGTACACACCTAGTAACTGAGTGCACAAAATTTTTGCTTTCAGAATTCCTAATTTACAGTCTATAATTTTTGAATGTGCTATAAAAATAAATGATAAATCATACTTGGCATTTGGTTTATTTTCACTGTCTTGTCTCTACTGCAGTATTACTCCAACCCATTCCAACTTAATGCTCTAATTAGTTACTTTTAGCCTGTGCCGTGTTGACAAACTGATGCTGACATCAAGTTGCAGAGGCATATTTGTTTAGAGTATCTGCTGTCTAGGTAGTACAGTCACTTGAAATTGTGCAGAAAAAAGATGGCTGCAACAAAGGAAGAGCATCTTGTGTCTCACTAATGCAGCACTGTCAATCACCGCCAACCAGTGGCGAGCTGTAAGGGACTCGCCTGAGCCCTTTGTTAAATTTTTCTCAAATTTGCGAGCCTCTTCTTTACTTTTTTATTTTTTCAAAAAAAAATAATTTTTTGAAATATATTAAGTGACAAACTCATACGGTAACCTAACAAAGTGATTTTATTAAATAAAATATTATAGTAACTGTTACTACCATTTTACAAATAAGAATTCATTTTTGATAATTGCATATAAATAAATAGGACTATAAAATAATGTCCCTTGATTGGTACTGTTGATTATCACTCGAAGTATAAAAACAAAGAGAAATATAACGTACTTCAATATTATTGTGTCTAGATAATATTTATTTATTATTTATAGATTGTTTGTCATAAAAACTTCTATTGCATACAAAAAATGTATTTTGTTTATAAAAAATGCAGACTATTTCATATGTGTGATTATAAAAGATTTTATTATATTTTGATAGTAAAAAAATGTTTTTCGTATGTAAGATAAATTAACACAGATGATTGTGTGCAAATATTTCATGTTTAGATCATGAAATATTGGTTTAAAAATGATAGCCTTTACAGATTGTCCCTTCATACTTTTTGATTGGCATTTGTACACAAGCTGTATTGATAAAAGTTTTTGTGTGAATTACGGCTTTTTTTTTGCTCAACGATGCAAGCCCTTTGTTAAAATTTCCATAGCTCACTACTGCTGACAACCCTAGTGATAACAAAGTGCCACAGCTGTAAAATTGATGTTACCAATAAGAAAAATGGTATATTGCATGATTTCTGGTGCCATTGGCTACATGCTTGCACAAAAATAGAGGAATTGTTGCACAAACTACTTATCAACTTCAACTAGGCCTGTAAAGTGACGTCTGAACAGCACCCTAATGCTATGAATAAAATTTTCTCCTTCAAAATCCAGATGCTGAAAGCCAAGCTTGAACTACTTGATGATCAGTACCACAACACAAGTGCATCATTGCCTGACAATGCTAATGAACTCCACGACCTAATCGTATCAATCGTACACAACTCAATTGAATCCAAAAACAAGAAATTCAATGTGCTTATTTACAATCCTTTCTTTTAGGCTCACACAGTGATCCTCCGAATACATTTTTTTTTAAATTATGGAGACAACTACCGTGTTTGAATAAAAACTTTAGTTTAATATAACTAAAATCTACATTCGACGTTTCAGCCTTTATGTCAAGGTCATCTTCTGGAGCATACACACTATATATATACAAAAGAACTAGCTACACTACAATCTAACAGGTTTGTTAGAGTTACTGACCAACCGTTACAACAATTGTTGGCCTGACCTCTGGTGAAAAAGTTTATACATCAATGCTAGAGTTCTATTATTAGTATTATCTATTGGCTGTGGAATTATATTTGGTGCAACAACAAGTCTATGTATGTGTGTGTGTGTGTCTGTGTGTGTGTATATATATATATTAACATCATGATTATACATGTACGTTCCAGCCAGTTGGTATGGAATGGTTTCTAATACTAGCTGAAGGTTTGCTAGAGTCCTGACTTATGCTGGATCTTATATATTAGGTGGGCTGAATGTGTGCCATCCAGATCCTTGGAATTTTCATGCCAACTTTGTTGTTGATATTTGGGTGGCTTATCAGAATTTTGCAGGCTTCCTTAAATTTCCATTCATACCAGGCTTTTGTATGGTGAAAAGAGTGGGTGCTTTTCCATTTGATTTGGTGTAAGGTGTTGAGCGCGTGATCTGAGAGGCTTGCTTCACCATAATGGTTATATTTAATGTGTCTTATGTATTCTTTCTTACGTATAGGGATTGTCTGTCCTGTTTCACTGATGTATGGTAAGTTACAGGTGCAGCGGATGCAATAGACTCCAGGTTGTGCCAATGGGAGGAGAGGATCCTTAGAGGAGTTGAATATGGTTTTAAGTTTAGTAGGTGGCTTAAAAGTGGCATTCAGGTTATAATGTTGTAGGATTCTGTTGATTTTTTCTGATAACCCTTTAATGTATAGGATGGCTGTGGTTTTACTCTAATCCAGATTTTTTTTAGTTGATGTTTTTTGGAGTATTTTTGTTATAGCCATTATTTATGAATGCGTTGCTGATGAATTTTAGTTCTTGTTTCAGGGCGTGCTGCTTAGAGCAAATTGTTGTAGCTCTGTTTTTAAGGGTGTTAATGACTCCATATTTTTGTGATGGATAGTGGTATGAATTAGCATGTATGTATTGGCCAGTGTATGTCGGTTTTTGGTAGACCGTGAAGGATAGACTGCCTGAAGGAAGACGTGACTAGTGTTTCTAGAAACGGGAGAGAGTTTTGATTTTCGATTTCGATGGTAAATTGTATGCGTTCGTGTTGTTTGTTCAGGTGGCTAAGGAATGTGTTTAGCATTTGTTGCCCATGCAGCCAGATAGCGAACACATTGTCAACGTATCTGAGCCAGACTGTCAGTCTTAGCGTGGCGGAATCAAGAACCCTTTGCTCAAAAGTTTCCATGTAGAAGCTAGCGATTGGAGGATAGTGGTGAGCCCATGTCTGTACCTTCTTTT
The DNA here is from genome assembly GCF_054136105.1 of Typopeltis vanoorti. Classification (NCBI taxonomy): domain Eukaryota; kingdom Metazoa; phylum Arthropoda; class Arachnida; order Uropygi; family Thelyphonidae; genus Typopeltis; species Typopeltis vanoorti. Next base: position 43,444,242 of record NC_143569.1, read on the forward strand.
TGTATGTAAAATTTGTTTTGACACACCAAGTAACTGGACTGTAGTATGTTGGCAAAGAGGGCCGTAATGTCAGGCGGAAATTTATTCTGTAGTTGGAGAATTGTGTCATTGATGGAGGCACTTGTGAAAAGGTCAGAAACGTCGAAACTGACTAATAAGTCGTCTTTGTCGAGTGTTATGTTTTTAATTTTGTTTATAAAGTGTTGTGTTCTTTATGTAGGAGGGGGAATGACCTACCAACTCCTTGAGTGTCAATGCTAATTTCTTGGCTAAATGGTAATTAGGGCTGTGTATTTCTTCCACAATCAGTCGAAGCGCACATTTTGTTTGTGTATTTTGGGGGGGGGGGCGTAGTGGGGTTTGAGTTTTTTAACCGTGTCCAGTGGCCAAGAAGTGACAGACATGAGTAGTTTCTCTGTTTTATCCTGTTTGTTGGGTTATAGTTTACTAGCTTATATGTATTGTTATCGGCTACTAGTTGATTCATCCGAAGTATGTATGTTGACTTGTCAAGGACGACAGTGGCATTGCCTTTATCCGATTTCGTTATTATTATGTTTTGGTTGGCTTTTAATGACTTAATTGCTGCTAGTTCCATTTTTGTGAGATTGTTCTGTATGTTTTTCTTATTGTTCAGGACATTACTAGTTTCTGATCGTATTTTATCGGCTATATTGTTGGATAGGGACCTGATGCCTCTTTCTATATGGTAGATAAAATCCAATTTGTTTATCTTTTTAGGTGCTTTGCATAGTTAAGTCCTTTATTCAGTAGCGTAAATTCGCCGCTGTTTAAGGTGTGGCTTGATAGGTTGATCACGTGGTTCTTGCTTCTCGGTGGTTGGTCACTCCTTGTCTCCCTTGTTTGTTGTTCATTGTTGGAGGTGTTTACTGGGGAGGAGGTCTCCTGATTGGTTGGATTTCTGTGATTGGCCGCCATATTTTGCCGTTGTTTCAAACTGTGAAATTTGGTCTCAAGTTTTTCTTTATTCTTTTCCAGGGTATATTTGGCCGAATTTGGCCTACATAAAGAATACACACAACACTTTATAAACAAAATTAAAAACATAACACTCGACAAAGAAGACTTATTAGTCAGTTTCGACGTTTCTGCCCTTTTCACAAATGTCCCCATCAATGACGCAATTCTCCTATTACAGAACAAATTTCCACCAGACATTACGGCCCTCTTTGCCCACATAATCAGTCTGGTTACTTTTGTTTTGCCACACAAAGTAATCAGTCTGGTTACTTCATGTGGCAAAACAAATTTTACCTACAAAAAGAAGGTACAGCCATGGGCTCACCACTATCCCACCCCAGTCACTAACTTCTACATGGAAACTTTTGAGCAAAGGGCTCTTGATTCTGCCACGCTAAGACTGACAATCTGGCATAGATATGTTGACAATGTGTTCGCTATCTGGCTGCATGGGCAACAAATGCTAAACACATTCCTTAGCCACCTGAACAAACAACACGAACGCATACAATTTACCATCGAAATCGAAAATCAAAACTGGCTCTCATTTCTAGACGCACTAGTCACACGTCTTCCTTCAGGCAGTCTATCCTTCACAGCCTACCGAAAACCGACATACACTGGCCAATACATACATGCTAATTCATACCACTATCCATCACAAAAATATGGGGTCGTTAACACCCTTAAAAACAGAGCTACAACAATTTGCTCTAAGCAGCACGCCCTGAAACAAGAACTAAAATTCATCAGCAACGCATTCATAAATAATGGCTATAACAAAAATACTCCAAAAAACATCAACTAAAAAAAATCTGGATTAGAGTTAAACCATAGCCATCCTATACATTAAAGGGTTATCAGAAAAAATCAACAGAATCCTACAACATTATAAACTGAATGCCACTTTTAAGCCACCTACTAAACTTAAAACCATATTCAACTCCTCTAAGGATCCTCTCCTCCCATTTGCACAACCTGGAGTCTATTGCATCCGCTGCACCTGTAACTTACCATACATCGGTGAAACAGGACAGACAATCCCTATACGTAAGAAAGAATACATAAGACACATTAAATATAACCATTATGGTGAAGCAAGCCTCTCAGATCACGCGCTCAACACCTTACACCAAATCAAATGGAAAAGCACCCGCTCTTTTCACCATACAAAAGCCTGGTATGAATGGAAATTTAAGGAAGCCTGAAAAATTCTGATAAGCCACCCAAATATCAACAACAAAGTTGGCATGAAAATTCCAAGGATCTGGATGGTAAACATTCAGCCCACCTAATATATATATAAGATCCAGCATAAGTCAGGACTCTAGCCAACCTTCAGCTAGTATTAGAAACCATTCCATTCCAACTGGCTGGAACATACATGTATAATCATGATGTTAATATATATATATATATATATATATATATATATATATATAGAGAGAGAGAGACAGACAGACTTTTTGTTGTGCCCAATATAATTCCACAGCCAACAGATAATATTAATAATAGGACTCTAGCATTGATGTATAAACTTTTTCACTCTAACAAACCTGTTAGATTGTAGTATAGCTAGTTCTTTTGTATATATAGTGTGTATGCTCCAGAAGATGACCTTGACATAAAGATCGAAACGTCATGTAGATTTTAGTTAGTTTAAACTAAAGTTTTTATTCAAACACGGTAGTTGTCTCCATAATTTTCAAAAATGTGTTTATTTACAACTTTCCAAAAGAAACTGGCAAATTACTAAAAGATGACATCAGCGAATTAGCAGGCGAATGCAACTTTTGATTCCAAACTATCATCAGGATGTCATTGTATCAGACCCACAAATAAAAGAAAGGACAGAACAAATTTTCCACTCCTAGTAAAAGTGACTTGTGACACCAACAAGCACATCTAATAACAGCAATTAATAAGTTCAAAAGCATTTTCACATATGTGCTCAACCGGACCTAATTTTTGCCCCGAGAACAAGGACGTCAACTTTGAAAACAACTTCAAGAAAACTTCAACAAGGAGACTGGTTGTATCATCGACTACAAAATGGAGACAATAGTTATGTCATTGATTACAAACAAGAAATTGGTGCAGAAATCAAGTGATACCACTAGTAGCCACCGTGGAGACCAGCAGAAGTGGACCAAAATAATTTCGTGCCCTGCACAGACTTCGTGTGTGTGGTGTCCCTAAGTTTTTTGTTTTGTTGTTTTTATACTTAAGTACTTTCTAATTGCAAGTCTAAATATTTTTTCAAATTATTAATAATTTCATAACTTCATTATTTCTACTTATCATTTTTATTCACTCAGATATACTATATAAAGAAGAAACAAAGAAAATTGCAAAAACAAAAATTATTGATTTTACACTGCAATTTTAATTTAATGAATTATAATTTAGATATACAGTAGAACTCGGTTATAATGATCATGGTTACAGCAAATTCACGTTTATAACGAATAATTTTGAAGGTATATTTGAATTACATTTGATTTAATGCATGTATTTCATGTATATTACGAATTTGTTTCACGGGAATAACGAACAAATAATACATGTTAGTCGTTCCTTTACTGACATTTTGTACATACGCATTTTCTGGTTGTGGAAAAATGTTGGGAGTCAAACGGAAAATTTTATCGGTTTCAGAAAAAGTAGAAATTATACGGGAGGTGGAAAGTTGCCAATCAAATTTGACAGTAGCGAAGAAGTATGGTTTGTTCCCATCTACAATATCAACAATTTGGAAGAATCGTGAGTTGACTGAAAGCTTTTGAAAACAATTTATCGAAGTGTAAAAAACTTAAAAAGTGTAATAAAAGTGACTTTGACGAAGCACTTCTTTCGTGGTTTAAAGTGCAAAGAACTGCTGGCTTACCTATTAGTGGACCAATTTTGAAAGTTCAAGCTGAAAAATTTGCTGTTCAACTTGGTTATAGCGATTTTAAATGCAATAATGGGTGGATTGATCGCTTTAAGAACAGAAACAATATTGTTTATGCAAAAGTAAGTGGCGAGGCATTGTCCATTGACAAAACGTTGTTTCTGACTGGATCAAGAATGTATGGCCGGACATCAAATGAAGGTATGGATAAAACATTTATAATGCAGACGAAGCAGGGTTTTTGACTTTGACCTTTTTTGGTTGAGAATCTCTCTCCCTTTCTCACTTAGTCAAATTCATTTGCTGTCTCTGTCACTCCCCTAATGTGACCAACCACTGAACTCTTTAATTTCCTCTCCTGAAGCATTGATTTTCTCCAGTCCCACTTCCCTAACAGCAAAATCATCCTCCTAAGAGATTTTAATGTCCACAACATCAATTGGCTTTCCTCCTCTAGTTGTACATATCTAGCAGATCTCTTCTTTACCAGTGATCCTTCTAATTACACAGTGAATGTAGATGGCTCTATTAGATAGCTCCAATAGAGCCCAGATTGCTCTATTGCGTCATCACTCACAGAAAAAGCCAATGTTCGTTGGCTTTTTCTGCGAGTGATGGCCTTCTGGCTTCACACTCTGCCTCCAATGCACACATAACTGATAATCGTAAATGTCTCCCAATCATTCCAGATGCCCAATATGCAGTGTCTCCTATATTCTTTTGCCACAAAGAAGTCAGAAAAATATTGTCCAAATTAGACACAGTCTCCTAGCCCTGATGGCATTCCTCCAATTGTCCTGAAGGTTTGTGCACTAGAATTAAATTCTCTCCTTTTTTGCCTGTATTTACTCTTACTCCACTGGTATCTATCCCACAGCCTGATAATTGGCCTTTGTTCAACTGCCATCAAACTACTCCTATTTCACTCACCTCAATCCTGTCTAAAGTAATGGAGAGAACCATCAATATCCAACTCCTACACTACCTTGAAGGCACCCAGCTAATAAACAACTACCAGTATGGATTTTGTCACTACTGATCACCAGGAGATCTGCTCACATATATCACCCACTGGACAAATGCCATGGAGAGGTTTGGTGAATCACAAGTGGTTGCATTTGATATCTCTAAAGCTTTTGAGTGGATCTGGCACAAAGGTTCACTAAACAAACCCCCATCATTTGGTCTGTCCCAGGACTTCTGCAGTTGGATTGCCAGCTTTATGTCTGGATTCACACTGTGATGGTGGATGATTCCTTATCACCATTCAGCTAATGCTGGGATTCTAAAGTTCTGTTCTATCAATGACCTACTTCAGTTGATCTGAAGTAGATCATTGATATATATAGAAGCCAACCCAGTACATAGTTTTGCAGATGACACACACATTGCACTCCTCCTTTTCATTTGATAAACCTTACTCTACACAAATCACCTCAACCTACAGAATATCAACACCACTGCCCTCAATTCTAATCTCCATTGGGGTTCAGATAACCTTGTCAATTTCAATGCTAGCAAAACCAAGTTCTGCCTTATTTCTCATAAGAAATAACCATTTTCTCCCAGTATTACCTTTGTCAAGACTCAAATTTCCAGAGCTAAGGATGAATGGTTGTGATGTGTTTATACCAGGAGAGGCTTTATGTCATGATAATTTCAAGACAAGATGAGATTTCTCTTGAAATTATCCTGACATTAAGCCTCTCCTGGTATAAACACATCACAACCATTCATCCTCACCTTAGAAAAAATTAGGATTTCTCTTTTGCTGAAGATGCACTTCACCTCTGAACAGCTTTTAATTTTGTACAAATCACAAATTTGCCCAGCTATTGAATACTGCTCACATTTAGAGTGAGGCTCCCTAAGAGCTTCCTTGAAATGCTTGACTCAATACAGAAGAGGGCAATTAGATTGATTAATAACCCATCTCTTACCAGTCATTCTTCCCTCTTTTTCATAGGCATTTGGTTTCTGCAGTATGTGCATTCTATGAATATTTTCATGGCAAATGTTCATATGAAATAGCATCCATAATTCCCCCACTCAGTACCAAGTCTGTTGGAACATGTGTGGCTGCCACTCAACATCCCTTCACAATACACCTTGAAACTCTCAGAATAAATTTCTTTTCCTCCTCTTTCATCCGTGCTAATGCTATATTGTGAAACAGTCTTTCTCCATTATGTGTTTCCCAAGGAATATACAGGCTTTTAAATCAAATATAAACAAGTTTCTCCTTCCCCAACCTATTATCCATCCACAATACTAACACATTATAGGTTGAATAACCAACCTCTTTTGTATGAGCTCAACATAAAAAAAAAAAAAATAATAATAATAAAAAAATGGATTTAGTGAATTAATTTAGGTCTCTTAATATTACAGGTTACGGTTAGAGGGAATATTGGTGGTGGAAGGTAGAATAAAATGCTAGTTTGCTGAGCAGGCCTCTGTGCTAGACCCAATCAAATACCTTAGAAATATTAAGAGTAAACACAAGAGTTTCTCCAAAGATGGGCATTGATGGCTAGTAAAATGGCTGTGGATTGGGTGGTAAAATCTGCATTGCTTTTCACTTGATTAGCTGTGGGTGCTCTATGGTAATGATAGGTGGTGAAGAAGTTGGCTGTTGATGACCTTCTGTATGATATTTGAGCAAACTGAAGTAAAGTAATTGGGTAATAGTTTGGTTTGTTTGCTTGAATATAAGCTTGTTTTCTTGCTGTAGGATAGATACCAGTTCAGTAGGACAGATTGAAATGGCAGTATAGAATAGATGCTAATTCTGAAGTGGACAGATTTTTAAGTTTTTTTCATTCAGGTTTTTTCTGATTTCTTTCTTTCTGTTGAAATGCTAGTGGAAGCACATGGTGAGCAGTTAAAGTATGTGTTTGTGTGTGGTGGGAGTTCTTTGCTTTTGATCACAGTGTAAAGTTGGAGGAGAAGAATGATGCAGTTAGGTTAGCCTTCTCTCAGTTATGTCATAATACTATCTGGATGTGTGTGAGGGAGTGAAAACATGGGTGAGAAAAAGTTGCACCCACTGGCCTTGGCAAGGGATCAGAAGACTTTACTGCTATTTGGACAGGAAACAAGTTTTTCTGCATTTGACTCTTGAAAAATTAGATTTCCCTTGACCCCAGCTATGTAAACTGCAATGTAAGGGAAGAGATGGGAAGCTAGAGTTTTATTTTTGAGTCATGTATGATATGCAGAATTTTTTTTCTTGGATTGCTTGGATAATAATCTGGGAATTTGAAATAGAATGGGGATGAAAGCCTTCATTCCGATAAGAATTTTTTATTTTATTCGGTCAGAACATTTGAATCAGGAGAATGGAAACAGTAATCCAATGGAAAGAAGTTCTAGAGGTCATCCCATTTGGCTCTTTATAAATGTCAAAGGACACTAGACCTGAGTATTACTATGCAAAGGATGTTCTGCAGTATAAGAAACTTGGACGAGGTTGTTTTGAGCTACCAAGCTTGAGAACTGACATCTACAGTGAATTTAGGATAGCTAGTTAAAGGTGTTGGCAGGATGGTGCAGATTTTCTTGCATTTTGGTGGATTATTTGTGTTAGATTATTGCTAATGGCAAATATCTTGATGTTCCCACCATCTTGATCAGGAAGATTAGAAAAGGGAAGCTAGTTTGAGTTGTGTGGATGTTGACATTCTCAAGGATGACCTCACTGTTTGGTTATTTTGATTGCAGATAATCAAGCTTCAGAGATGTGTAGTTAAGTTGTGTGTGTGTGTGCACATGCACACCATTTTTGTGATTTTTTTGTGTTGTTGGATTGTTTTTATAGGATTTTTTTATGATCTGTAGTAAAAACTGAATTTGAATATTATTAAGAATGACCTCCAGGGAGTGAGGGACTTGATGAGTCCCTGACTCCCTGGAGGTCTCTACGTTGGCTTTCATTGATTCAAAAAATCGCAGAAATCACCATTTTTGTGATTTTTTTTTTTTTTTTGTGTGTGGTGTTGGATTGTTTCTATAGGATTTTTTTTTTTTATGATCTGTAGTAAAATCTGAATTTAAATATTATTATTATTAAGGGTGACTTCCAGGGAGTCGGGGACTCTGAGTCCTTGACTGGGAGTTAAAATATTCTTAAACAAACCTCACCACACAGGGAATCCAGTTTTCTCTGTGTGGCTTCTATAATTCTCTATGCAGAATACCATACTTGAACTCTCTCTCTTTGGGTATAATCATAGGTTAGAAATTTAGATATCAGTCACTGGTTTTTAGAAATGCTTCAGTTTTTTTGTTCTGCTCCAGTCGCATCAAAGTTCTCATTTTTGGTTATCTGCTTCTCTTGCCATTTCCAGTGTGCTACATTGCAGAGATGTGTCAAAACTTTCAAATTGAATACAAAAATAAATAAATAAAAAATACAGAAAATATAAAAATTAATTTTAAAAGAATCTTTAGCCCACCTTTGGTACTAATGTACTATAGGTTCACGACCTTTCTGTGGGTGGAAGTCGCATTAAAATAAAAATCAAATATTGGTTGTTTAAGTTCATATAGTTTTGGATTTTTTTAGACATATTCATAATGCACAACACGTCTATGATCAAAGACAATAATTAGCATCATTTTTGTTTTGCTGTACTCTTGACGTCTATTCTTTTTCGCTTGACATTTATTGCATGGATTATATTACCTGGCCACTGCTTCTTCATCCCCAGGCATTTACCAGATGACTGTGAACAACAGAAGTGCAGTGTAATGAGATTTGACCTCTACAAAAGGGTAACATGTCCTGAGATATCACTTAACCTCACTGCCAGCTGGCAGGGAATGAAAACTACAGAACCCATCATATTTGTATTTTTTGATCTGATCTCATCAAGCATAAGCTATGAAACTCATGTTTTCTTGTTTTTAATTAAGGATGTTTTAAAATGGGCTATATTATTCTGGTTTTTCCTTTTATTTTAATCATGTGTCTTTATTGATAAAAATAAAGGTTTGGCTAAAAGTTCTTAAATCGTTTTTTTGTTTAAATGTGATATAAAAATTCCTTTATGAAAACAGGCTGAAAGTGCTCACCCCGGTTTCTTATATGACCTCGTAATGGGACTAGTAAGACAAGCAGATTTATCAGTAAATATGGCAGAGAGTCTTTTGAAATTGCAGGGATCTATACCAGATACTGATGGTAAGTAATCATAACTTCCTGTTTTATTATTTAATTTAAGCACATAAGAGCCATCCTGTTTGATAAGGTGGTAAAGTTGCCACTGCCATTAAAAAGGCATTGATGCTAGTAAAGATCAGATATCCCGAAGAGAGCTTGTCACTTAGAGTTTATAGCAGTTCTTTTTTTTTTAATGAAAATGGAAAACCTTTTATTTGATATTTCTTATTTAAAATGAAGATTTACTTATAAATTTTCTTTTACTTTTCTTTCCATGCCAGCAAAATTAAATAAAATTTTAATTTTATTAAAAGTAAAGTAAAATAATTATTAAAGAAAATTAAATTTTAATTTTACTTTCATGACTTTCAGCACTGAAAAATAAAATCTTTTATAATTATAATGAGTATGGCATTTAAAGTGGTATCATCTTTGTGATATGACTATTAACTTAACCTAATAAGATGGGCATAGCTAGATATAAGCAAATTTTGGTTACTGTTCTAATGTTTTGTTATTAATTTCACATATATCAGAGTAAGACCACTACATGTGTATAAAAAAAACAGTATAAAATTGAAAGCAAGCATACAATATGATGACCATTGCTGAAAAATGTTAGGTTCTATAAAAGAACTTTATTATTAAAATTGTACAGGCACTGACTCATCACAGGAGACCCAAACTATCCACACAATCTATCATACCTCTCCTTGAATGCATTAACAAAGTGCTAACAGCTGATTCTAGCAACCCATTCCCTTTATTCACAACTCTCTAAGCAAAAAATATAGTCCTCACACCCTTACTACCTTTTACTTCCATGGATGACCTCTCATTCTGTCCCCTCTAGCCAAGTGCTGAAACATTTCCCTTGCATTAATCCTGTAAGACCCTTTAAGTAACTTAAATGTTTCTATCATATCCCCTCTTTTTTTTTTTGCCTATCAACCAACTTCTGCAGTCCACACACCCTTAGTATCCCATAGGGAACATTCCACAGCCTACTCGGCATCATCTTAGTTGCTTGCCTCTGAATCCTCTCCACTGCTTCCTCATCTCCAAGAAACCCAGGAGACCAGATCTGAGCACAGTAATCCAGATGAGTCTTATTAAGGCTTTATAAAGACGAATGATAACTCCCTTATCTCTGTTGGTTAGTGTGTTCTTTAGTAGCCAAGTAATCTTATGAACAGCCTATGCAATATGTTCGCTGAACTTCAACCCTCTATTTACCACCATCCCTAAATCCTTAGCTTCGTCTGTTTCCCGGAGTATAGTTCCATCAATGCAGTACACAAGTTGTAATCTCTTTCTCTCTCTCAATGCATAACTTGACATTTCTCCACATTAAACTGAAGCCCATTATCTTTTGCCCATACTGACAGCTTATTTAAATGATCTGCACTTCTTTAAATGATAGCACTGAACCTTGCAACACACCACTAGTCATCAGCTTTTTGCCTGCATTCTGCTCCTCTGTATAACATTTTCTGATATCAGTCCTGCAGCCATTCTTATCTACAAATCATTCTCCATTTGTTCTAATTTACTTAACAGAGTTCCATGTGGTATTCAGTCAAATTCCTTTGCAAAATCCAACAGAATCAATGTGTAGCCATTTTCTCTATTGAACTCGGCTGTCACTGTATTATAAAAAAAAAGTCAGTAAATTGTTGATACATGACTGACCCTTCACAAAGCCATGTAGTGCTTCATAGAGTATCATGTTTTTATCCACCCATTCCCGAATTCTTTTTTTAACCAATTTTTTTCCAGTACTTTTATCGCCACCATTTGCTGTCTGCATATTTAATAATTTTGATAAATTCCTCATATAACTGATTTGAATCTAATATATCATTTTGAGGCAGTTGATAATTTTTTATGTAATTCTCAAATTTATTATAATTGGTGCCAATTTCGAATTTTTCACGACTACCTGTGCAGCTCATATCAACACCATTAGGCAATGATAGACTCAACAGTATAGAATGATCTGTTATTTTAATCATGTGGAGGTTTCTGTGGTTAAGAAGTTCAATTGAATCATTCCGGGTTTTGTGACCACATTTTTATTTAAAAAAGACTGTTTTTTAAAACTAAACAAGTACTAAAAACAAACCTGACAAGTTTCGTTAGTCGTCAGAATAACATCTTCAGGGATAAAGATAACTAACAGTTTAAAGCACAAACTATAAGAAATTACGAAAAAAAAGAGTTCATTTATTGGTATTATGAACATCAAAAAAGTTGGTTAAAAAATCGAATAACAGATCTATACAACTGTTAATACTTGTTAGCTGGAAACAATGCTATTTGATGTCGCATTCTGTGGTTCACTTTCACTCTGTTCGAGGTCTGAACTGGGTAAATTTTTAAAAAACAGTCTTTTTTAATAAAAATGTGATCACAAAACCAGAATGATTCAATTGATATGTTATTTTGCTAAAATAGATTGCATAAGAAACAAAATCTATTCATAAGAAACAAAATGGCCTCATAGGCCATTTTGTTTCTTATGAATATATGATCAATACAATTTACTGAGTTGTATGCTTCTCTCGTATAGCCGTCAATGCATACAAGAAACCCATATGTAAATTATATATTTTTATATTCTCCAGTTTTGCTATTATTCTTATATAAATTCAAATTTATAATCCTCCACTAGTATGACATTATCATCTTTTGAGGTGTCTTTAGGATGTTATTTTGCTTCGATAGAAATATATCAACTGGGCCATCGTGTATGGTATATAGCAAATATAAGTATATTCATTACTCTGTCATAAATCGTTGTTTTAGCACTATGCATGTTTGATTCCAGTTTATGAAAATTAAAGGTATTTTTCCTAACTTACAGAATTAATCTGCCTGAACGATTATAATCATGACAGTCATAATACATGTTGTAATTAATGAGAGAATAACAGTCAGTTTCAAGTTTTTTGATCCATATTTGTATGATATAAGTTGCCATTCTTGGATGAATTTGGAGCATCAAAAAACTTTTTTTATAGAGGTTAGATTATATAGTTTATTACAGTTGACAGTTGCACCAAGATCTAAATTATTCATGTGCTCTCTTAAGTCCATTTAGGTCTTCATTGTTCCAGTTATTCATAGGTTACATTTAGATTTACTGCCTTCTGTGGCTGTGTTCATTGAGGTTGTCAGGTATTTTTATCCGTATCACTTTTATGTTGTTGTCCTTTCTCATGAACACTTGACTGAACCACTTGCTCTCGTTTGTTTTGCTTCATAAAGAAGTTGCTTATTGAGTTTGGTCAAGTGGTCGTTTATATAAACGGTCACTGGTTTTAACTGTTCATCAAATTGTTGAGTTTTCTTGCCTCCATCATCCATTTACTTTTAATATTCTTATTCATTAATTGGATAACAACTGGCTTGATGTCTGTTTTTCTGCTGGTGGGTATTTTATGGGTGTGCACAATGTCTTCTCTTTTAACTTCAAGTATATTCACCAATTTTTTTTTAGTTGTATTTTCATTACAAGCTTCTGGTAAACTGTTTATTTCAATATTGTTCAACATGGAGCACTGCTGAATTTCATTAACTTCCCATTTCAGTTTATTTTCATTTGTTATACATATGCAACAATATGAAGTTAATGTTCATAACAAAAATGGAATGTTCATTATGCTGCATTGCAGATGTATGTTTGAGTGATAGGGAAATGACCACACATTATAATAATGAAATGATAACACTACCATAACTATAAAATTGTTTTATGTTTAACATTATTACATTGACCATGCATAGAGAAAGAACTTGAAGGAAGGGAAAAAAAAAAAAAAAAAACTGTAGGTTATAGTTGTTACATCACGTTTCCTGTATTATTCACTTTATTAGATTGCAATATCTGTTATAAATTATACTAATGCACAACAAAAAACATAATTGGTGTATTTTAAATTTAATTAGAGGTGTTCAGAAAGCCTTTTTGAATTACATGCATATACGATGATGGACTGCTTTTTTTTTTTTTTTCCCCATAATCACGTTTGGTAATATTTTTCTTTTAAGAATATAAATCAACTCGTCCAGAAGATGCATTCCAAGAATTAAATAAGAAGTCTTCCTCACTTAAAAAGATACTGAGTCGCATCCCAGATGAAATCAATGACAGAAAGACCTTTCTAGAGACAATCAAGTATGCTTATTTTAAGACTTTGCATTGATTAAGAAAAGGTTAGAAAAATATTCATTTATTTGCTGCAAATAAATTATAGTAAATGTGTAGTTTTGGATATTTCAAGAACAGTTATAACTAGACTTGAAATATAAATTCTTTCCAGATGAGAACTCTCATTGATAATATTGATTTTTTTTTTCTGATTTTGTTAGGACCAAACATAACTAAATGTATCCAGTATTTAATAACAGTTCCTAATGCATTTTGCTCATGCATAACAGCAACAAGTTATGTATATATGGAATTTCATCAGTTTCCTGATATGTACCCTCAAGAGATGTAGAGGGTGTTATGACAGTACTACATGAAGTTTACATTACTACTAATGTCCTGCCAAGTTTCCTTCAAATTAATGTATCATTTGTTGAAAGTTTTTTTTTTTTCCACTTGGTTATAAATTAAACTAAAGATGTCAAGAAATTATATGCTTGTCCAATCCTTTATCCAAATGTTGTGCATGAAGTATCTTCACAACTGGGCTACTTGTTTGAGGCTAGTGATTTCACGTTAATTTAATATATATATATATATATATATATATTAAATTTAATTAATATATATATAATTTCTCTCTTTCTCATCATTCAGTAACTGCATTACTCTTTGGTTGGAAAGACCTGCCATTTCTGTATGAGAGCGACTGACTTGCCTTCACTTAAAGATCTTATACTCTCTGCATTTCAGACAGAATTCAAAGATCTTTCCAATCAAATAGCATTGTTATTAGGGAACACTGTGTTGGATCCTACTTCGTCTTAATCTGTACCTTGGATCCGACATGTTATTTACTACGATGTTCTTAACCTAAAAATAGTTGCTAGTTGGTTTCTAATTCAAATATAGAGAAAATTTATATTTAAAGACTGCGCCACTCTATATCTGAATTAGTTCAAGAATTGAAGAAAAATCAACCCTCAACTATTTCTCCTTAATATATATACTGGCTGAGTATATTTGACTTACTTAATTTACCCGCTTTGGTTCGAATATTTTATGAATGGTGCAGTAAAGGAGATTCAGGCAAAATACAACTTTTGATTAACAAAAACAAACATTTAATATAAGCTATATAACACATACATAAATTCTACTTCTAATTTAAACAATAAAAACAAGTTAAACATTAAGCCAAGTCAATCACATTAGTTCAACCTTCCAAGCCTTCACATACACTTTCTCAGCTTCTGAGTTACAAAATTCCTACACATATTACAAAGTTCCTACACATAATAGAACTTCCTATCTAATCAGTCTTCACACACTTCTCAGTCATGCTATAAGTTCAAAATATCACAGGCACTAATAGTTGAAAATATCTCTCTAACAATTCTTAACTTCAACTCTCAATCACGAAGAGTTTCCACAGTTGAGGTTAGGTTAAGCGTAGCGTAATTAACACTCAATTCTTCAAGCATTGAAATAATACACTAAGATAGTCCTTACCGGAAATAGTTCCTAGTACATCAAATACGTTGTGAGCAAACTTTTAAATTATTTTTATTTCACTTAAGAACACATCTACAAGACTTATCCACAGTTATAATTAAAACACTATCAATCGCGCTTTAGAAATCCAGACATCGACTGCAGGGTACTTCAACTATCCTTGTTACCACTCATAAACTATTTAAAACACTGTGCGGTTCTCCTTAGGGCAAATCGGAAATAAGCCGCAATTCTAGACCAACTGGGTTTATTCAGAATTCTTCCTTGAACGTCCAGCTTTTTATATTATCCGATTACAGCATCAATTTCCCTTTTATTATTACTGCTGGCTTCACTTTCAGCTAACTATAAAATTCCCTTCATCCTTGCTCACTTATAAAAATTATCCTCTTAACTCCTGACCTTAAGAACCTTTCATTTACTTCTACTTCTCTAGTTTATGCCCTTGCTTCCTTTCACTTCCAAGTTTCCGTCCCAACTCTATCTTGTTACCTCTTATATTTTTTTATTATTCTATTTTCTTATATTTTTTTGTGCGTCTTAGCAACACCTTTGAAATGAAACTTATATGATATGTGAATAAGCATATATTTACTAACATTCATTAAGCGCTGAAATATGCAGGAAGCAAAATTTGTGAACCAACACCAATGTGTGATTTTTTCCCATTAAAATATAAAATAATAATAAAAATTAAATAAGTTTCCTTTAAGATGAAAAATATCTACTGAGTCTTAAAACATTTTAAATTTATTTCCTTATTTCACGGCCTCAAGAGGGCTGCGGCCCACAGTTTGGGAAGCGCTGATGTAAGTTATTAAGCCAAGTCATTCTATCATTTTTCTTTCTTTACTGCCCATTTACATTCTTCATTGAACCATTTTTTATGCTGTAATTTACTTTGAATTCCAATTAGGTTATCTGCTGCTACTTTTATGCTATCCTTCATATGATTCCAGATGTTTTCAATATTTTCATTCTCCTCTGGTTGTATATTTTTCAATTTCTGTTTTAATTCACACATCTTTTCTCTTTTGTTATATCTAGTTTGTTAATATTGTATCTCAGTTGATTTGCATTTGCTGAAAAATATTTACTGTTTATTTTGATTTTAAGTATGGCACCAACTAGAAAATGGTCATTATCACACTCAACTCCTCTGAAGCTCTGAATATTTTGAATGCAATTTCTATATTTTTTACTTATTATGATATGGTCTATTTGATTGCATGTATGACCATCAGGAGATTTCCATGTTTGTTTGTGTATATTCTTCCTCATAAACATGTGCTGCTTATTACAGAATTTCTGGATCTGGCCAAATTAATTAATCTTTCTCCATTAATATTTCTCTTCATGAAGGCTTTGGTTTCCAACAGTTTTTTTTTATAAATTTCTTCCTTTCCAATTTTTCCACTGAAATCACTTAATAAAATTATTATATCCTGCTGGGCAATTTTTTCAAAGATTAATTCTAGTTTTTTGTAGAATTCATCTTTTATTGACTCTTCTGTAGGTGCGTGTGCATTAATAAAGGTTATTTTGGATCATTTTGCTTGTACTCTTAGCTTGCTTATTCTTTCATTAAAAGCTTCAAATTCAGTCAGAGGTGTCTACAGTTTTTTCCTAATGATGAAACCTGTTCCAAATTCATGTTTATCAGAGTTGTTTCCAGAAGGTTCTCTTTCTTCAAATTTCCTTCTCCTGTCCATCATATCTCTTGTATTGCTTGCTACTATATCCATTTTATATCTATTTAATTCATGTATGATTTCTTGAAATGCTCCAACTCTGTACAAGCTTCTGACATTCCATGA
Source organism: Typopeltis vanoorti (assembly GCF_054136105.1). Taxonomy (NCBI): domain Eukaryota; kingdom Metazoa; phylum Arthropoda; class Arachnida; order Uropygi; family Thelyphonidae; genus Typopeltis; species Typopeltis vanoorti. Next base: position 43,460,765 of record NC_143569.1, read on the forward strand.
ACCTATTCGTAAACCATTATTCCAAGGCCTGGGTCGATATTCATTTAATTCCATCCAGTGAAGATAACTTGGTACATGTTTCATGACTAGTTGGTTTTTTCACAAGATGGGGTTGTCGGCCCCATGCTCAACTCCCAACCTTGAGGACTAGGGTGACTCTCTTTGTCTGATCCCTCGCTTTTGACCTGTTTGGCTTGGGAGGCCTTGCTGGTAGCACTGCTACCAGCAAGGCCTCCCAAGCTGGTGTAGCTCATAAGCTCATTGGAATGCCAAAGCCTCCCTCTCCCCACCTTGTCATGGTGTGTGGGAGGTGGGGGGGTTGTTGAGAATGTGTAGAACATTTAAAATATTTTTGCTGTTTAGACCGTTTTTAGTGAATATAGTAAATGAAAGATAATAGGATAAGCAGGGTTAGAATTTGCATAGATGTGCATCTCTTGCACCTGCTTTACCTTATTATTGACACTTTCTTATATTAACACCACTTAACATACATATGTAGTTCCTACTGAACTAAACTAGTTGCTGTACTTTTTTTTTTTATATAAAATTAGATTGTTTTTTTTTCTCTCTCTCATTTGCCAAGTACATTTCTTTCATTTGGAAGATATTTTATGGTCATTTGTGAAAGAGACTATCACAACTGGCATGGTTATTTCATTGCTATCATACTAGCTGTTTTTTTTTTTTTTAATAGATTGTGGTGAATGGATTAAGATATTTCACTATAATGTAATGATATAAGATACAAGAGTATACCAGTACAAGGAGTGATATCCTGATTATGCAGCTATTTAAATTTGCGCGCGCACACACACACACACACACACACACACACACACACACACACACACACACACACACAAAGGTTCTGGATCTAATAAAGCTGGTTGTCACTCTACATGAAATGTTTAAATCTGTTAGATTGCTTTAAGCTTATTAGTTTCAATTTAAAATATTAGCCACAAATTCATTGTTCTCAGTATAACTGAAGTTTCTTTATAACAGAGAAATTGCAAGTGCCATAAAAAAGCTTCTAGATGCAGTGAATGAAGTGTCTGGCTATATACCATCCCCAACTGGCAAACAGGTAATTTGATATTGTAAAATAATATTATGAAAATATTTGCAACTTCTTAAACAGAAGTTGCACAGAGGAGAAAAAATTGTGAAATCTAAGTAAAGCATTTTTGCTTGTTTTGAAAAATAGGCATTGGACCAGAGAAAAAGGGAATTTGTGAAATTTTCCAAGCGCTTCAGCAACACCTTAAAAGATTTCTTTAAAGAGGGACAGTAAGTGTTTGCATTTGCTCAGCAGATTATTTGCAAAATAATTAAAATATTTATCTTAGATCTGAGAGTTGAATGAGTTTAAATCACTTATTGTTGCACAGTAAACAAGGCAACTGAAAATAATTTTTGGCTTTTATATAATAATCATATACAAAAATATTTAAAATTGTGATTACATATTAGTTGTTCAACTGATTAATTAAATGTAATTTATTAGCATTGAACTGATTTCTGGGAAGAGACCTTCATGTAGCCTCTTAAGGAATGTGGAGAATTGACCAGGTCTTCTGACTTAATGTCCAATCCTCGCCTTTATTGTGGAGCATCCCATTATGTATCTACCAGGATACTGAATGAATGAGAATGGGGTGGTAATTTTGGACTTAGCCGACCAAATTGTATTCTTATTAGCTTAAACTACAATGTAAAAGGATTATACAACGTGACTTAATTTCATGCCAGCTGGGCATCACATGGTTAAACAAGCCCCCGTTTTTCAGGGAACCAGGATAAACAGTGAAAAGTCAGTCACTGGAACAAATCCCAATTCGGTATCACCAGAGTTCAAGATTGGTATTATCAACCTCAATAGAAAAGCAGTGGAAACTTCAGAAGAATTGGATAAGTAATCGACATAATAGGTGTGACTGAAACAAAGAAGACACAAAAACAGGTGAGATTTTTCTAAGCAACAAATACAAAATGTTATATTCAGACAATAACAATCACGGAAAAGGTGTATCTGTAGTATTCAACACTAAATACAAGGAAAACCTTTTTGAATGCTGGCAATATCAAGTAAAGTGACAATTTGCAAATATCAGAATGGGGAACTGGATAATGACTTATTTGTGCCTCTGCTCCCACCGAAAGTTCTACTAAGGAAAAGTGGAGGAATTTTTCAAGGAATTACAGAAGACAGCTGACACAAGGATAAAGGAAAAGTTGGTTCTTGTTGGTGATCTAAACAGCAGGACAATAGGCCATCGCCCCACTTATTGGAGGTCTAAAGCGGCTTGAAAAAGTTCCCTATTTGGTCTCTAGAGCAGAGTTTCTGGAATATGTAAAAAATAAATTTAAAAAATATGAAATATATATTGACAAAAATGGGGGAGGAGGGAATCTCTAGCCTACCCATGGTACAAAAATGTACTATAGGTTTGCTAACAGCCTTTCATGAGTGGGAGCAACATAAAAAAAATTCTAAATTTTGATATCAGGTTAATGCCATGTTGTGATGCATGATGTTTTGAATACATAGTCAAACACTATAGAAAAAGTTAAACAAAACTGCTGTTTTCATCAGGGAACCAGGACAAACAATGAAACGTCAGCTACTGGAACAAACCTCAACTCATCAGCAGAGATCAAGATTAGTGCTATTAACATAAGAAACATTAATGGAAAAGAAATGGAACTAGCGGAAGAAATGGATAAGTATCAGATCAACATAATAATTGTTACTGAAACAAAGCAGACAAAAATGAGTGAAGTCTTTCTAAGCAACAAATACAAGATGTTATATTCTTGAAATAACAATCAGGGAAAAAGGAGTAGCTATAATATTAAACACTAAATATGAGGATAATCTTCTTGAATGGCAGGCAGTATCAAGTAGAGTGATGGTAGGCTAATATCAGAAGGGGAACTGGGCAATGACTTTATGGTCCCACAGAAGGTTCTACTAAGTAGAGGAATTTTTCAGTGCATTACAGAAGACTGCTGACAGAGTGAAAAAGGAATAGTTGGTCCTCCTTGGAGATCTAAACAACAGAGTAGGAAATGATTATCAGACATATAAGAATGTGTTTGGGAAAATTTGGAGAAAAGAGCAAAGTTAATAATAATAGTAAGTACCTGTTAGATTTCTGCTCAGGACATGGACTAGTTATCACCAACACTATGTTCCAACATAAAAATGTTCATAAATTCAAATGGAGAAAAGAAACAAGGAATAAGAAAAGTCTCATGCATGCTATTATGATAGTGATTTCCCATTTGTTCAGGACATGAGTATACAGAAGATTTGAAATTGAATGTGATCACCGTTTAGTCTTGAGCAGGATCAAATTGAATTTCATATTGAAAAGAGTGTGTAAGAAAGTTTTAAAATGAAAGTTGAACAGCTTTCAGATGTGAATTATAGACTAAACTATTGGGTTGGCAAATGAGTTCGTTCGGTTTTTCAGAGTGGAATGAAACATTTTATTTAATATATAATGCATAGTAGTCAGTTATATATAGACTCTCTTTATCAGTGACCTCTTGCCATCTGTCCACCAACTTCATTATGCCATGTTCATAAAACTCCTGAGGTTTACTGACGAAAAATTGATCCAGGTGTCTTTTGACAGCTTCCTTGTTAGCGAAGGTTTTCCCATTTAGAGAATTCTGCAACGATCGGAATAAGTGGTAATTGGAAGGTGCCAGGTCCGATAAATACTGAGGATGCAGCAAAACATCCTAGCCAAGACGTAATAATTTACTCCAGGTTAATGATGTGTGGGGTCTGGCGTTTTCGTGGTGAAAGATGACTCCTTTCTGATTTGTCAATTCAGAACGTTTTGTGCTAATTGCACAAGCCAGTCATGTTAACTGTGAGCAATAGACAACTGAATCAATCTTTCTTCCTGACGGTAACACCTCATAGTGGACAACACCTTTATAATCCCAACCACACAGAGCATGATCTTCTTTGGGTGCAATCCTACTTTCGAGGTTGTTTGCGGCGGCTCGCTCTTATGCCCCCATGATCTTTTACATACTGCATTATCGTACACGACCCCCATTTTTCATTTCCTGTAATCATCTGCTTCAAAAATGGGTCGTTTTCTTGGTGACGTCGCAGCTAATCACAGATGGATATGCAAACAGTCATATTGGACTCAGTCAATTCATGTGGCACCCAAATATTGAGTTTTGAAACATCCCAGCTTGTGCAAATGGTTTTCAACACTTGTATGGGATATGTTCATTACTGCAGCAATCTCCCGCACTGTTTGTGATGGATTTTTGTCAACGACATCCTTCACAACACTTGAATCAACCTCAGTCGGGCAACCAGCACATCACTGACGTGTTATTGATCTATATGGATCAGATTATGAAGGAGAGTAGTTATCAAAACTTACTGTCAGAATTGCAGATGTTGATCTCAGTTCTTCACTTAATGCAGATGATTTAGCACTTATAAATAAATAAAATTCAATTCAATCTCTGACTGAATTGAATCACTTGTAATAAATTTGAAATAAAAATGGCAATAAAAATACAATGAAAATAGGCAAATTTTCCCAAAAAATATTTTGGAAAATTTGGAGAAAAGAGCAAAGCTAATAATAATGGCAAATATCTGTTTGGATTTCTGCTCAGGACATGGTCTGCTTATTACTAACACCATGTTCCAACATAAAAATGTGCACAAATTCACATAGAGAGAAGAGGCTAGGAATAAGAAAAATCTCATTGACTATGTTATTGTTGATAGTGATTTTTTCTCCCTGGTGCAGGACACTAGAGTGTACAGAGGATTTGAAATTGGAAGTGATCACTATTTAAGTCTTGAGCAGGATAAAATTGAATTTCATATTGAAAAGAATGACATGTAAGAAAGTTTTAAAGCGAATAAAAGTTGAGCAGCTCTCAGATGTGAACTGTAGACTAAAATACACAAAGATTATTGAAGGAAAAATGAAAGAGTTTGAGAACAGGAACCAAACCTTGGAGATTCAGTGGCAAGTTCTGAAGAAAACATTGATTGATTCTGCCAGAGAGGCATGTGGTGAAGTTGTCTGCAGGGATAAAAAAAATCAGAACTTCCTGTTGGACACAGGAAGTTAAAGAGGCAGTGAAGGAAAAGAAGAAAGCATATCAAAAGTTCCTGTCAAATAAGTCAGCTTGTGCTCTTAGAGAATACAGAGACAAATGCAAGAATGCTAAACACTGTGTAAAACTAGCTAAACAAAAGTCATGGGAGGGCTTCGGCAAAAATATAGATAATAAATATCAAGAAGGTGGTTGAAGCTTAGGAATGGAGGAAAGAGTGCTGTAAAAGGAGTTAAAACGTGACATGAAAACGGGAGAAAAAGATATCCTTGAAGTAAGGAGTAATTACTTTGAAAGACTGCTAAATGAAACAAGCAGTGATGACAGCACAGTGGTAAAAAACATTGACCAGGCATGCAGTCAGGAATACATATCCATACTTGAAGTAGAAAAAGCCATCAAAGGCTTGAAATGTGGAAAGGCAGCAGGAGTAGATGATATTCGACCTGAAATGCTGAAGTGTGGTGGTATAAGAGTCTTACAGTGGCTGCACTGCATAGTTCAGAAAGTCTGGACAGAGGGATGAATTCCCAATGATTGGAGTAGAGCTGTCATAGTACCCATATATAAAAAGGGAAATAAAACTGAATGTGAGAATTACAGAGGCATTTCTTTACTGAGTGTTCCTGGGAAGATATATGCAAGGATACTTGAGAAACAGTTGAGAAGGATTGTGGAAGAGAACTTGGTGAAGAACAAGCTGGATTCAGGCCAAATAGAGGCTGTCAGGATCAGATCTTCACTTTACGACAAATAGTCGAGAAAGCATGGGAATATAACAAAGATCTGTATTTAAGTTTTTTCGATTTGGAGAAAGCATATGACAAGGTGCCAAGAGAGAAGCTATTCAATACACTGCAGTTATATGGTGTCAATGGGGCATTATATCAAGCAATACGTAGTCTTTATTTGAGTTGTAAGTCAGCAGTTAGAATTGAAGTACAGGAAGATGGTTTAATGTTAAATCTGGTGTGAGACAAGGATGTACATTATCCCCTCTGTTATTCATTATCTATATGGATCACATTATGAAGGAAAGTGGTATTAAAAATGATATTGAAATTGGAGATGTTAATGTCAGCTCTTTGCTTTAAACGGATGATGTTATACTTCTAAATAAATCCGCTACAAGTTTCTAAGATTCTCTGACTAAATTGAATAGCTGTTGTAATAGATATGGTATGAAGGTCAGCAGTAAAAAGACAAAGACAATGAAAATAGGCAGAATCATTGAAAATGTCAACTGTGTTGTGAATGGAGAACCTGTGGAACAAGTAAAACATTTCAGCTACATAGGCACGATTTTTACTGAAGATGGTAAATTAAATATAGAAATAGATAACAGAATCAGCAAAGCTGGTATGGTGGGAAGTCAATTGAATAAATTCATATGGAATAAGAGAGAAATTAGTCGGAACACTAAATTAGCTATATAGAAGACAGTGTTCAAACCAGTTTTAACTTATGGATCTGAGAGCTGGGTCAGAAGTAAAACACTTGACCAAAGACTAGAGACCGCAGATATGAGAGTCCTGAGAAAGATTAGAGGCATGAACAGATGGCATCAATGGCAATATCATTAAAAATGAGGATATTAGGAAAGAACTTGACATTCTCAGCATCCAGAAATTTCTTAGCAGAGCTAATCTCAGGTGGTATGGTCACTTAAATAGAATGGGAGAGGAAAGATTAGCAAAACAAGTGTTCTCTGCCAGGTTGGCAGGAAAACGACCTAGAGGAAGACCAAGATATAGGTGGATTGATATGGTACAAAGTGCCTTAGATGATAGAAATACAAGATCTGATAATGTTGGAGTCTTGACAAGTAACAGACTGATTTCAAGGGAAATTGTAGATAGGAAGTTAGTAATGATGTAAATTTTTCATGTAGTACTGTCATATCCTGTACACCCCTTGAGGGTACATGGCAGGAATTTGATGATGATGAAAATAGACAGAAACATTGAAAATATCAACTGCAGCCTGAATGAAGAAGAGAACCTATAGAACAAGTATTGTTTTAACTACCTAGGCACAATTTTAGTGAAGATGGCAAATTAAATATGGAAATGATCACTAGAATTAGTAAAGCTGGTATGGTAGTAAATCAACTGAATAAATTTATATGGAATAGGAGAGATTATTTTATGCTATTCATTAAGTGTAGATTTGCTTGAATGGTAAATCCAAGGTTTTTATTTGCATGTTTTTATTTATACTAAATGTATTTCCTCTTCATATTTCACTGTCTATATGGCTAACAGCATCATTGGGAAGCTGTTTAACATAAGTAAAAACTGACAAAAAATGTAATCTTTTCCAGTAGCAGTTAATGTCTATAAGTTGAAAAGACTGGAGTGATAGTTTAATCATGAGTATTATTATGCATGTTACATGCAGTCTACATTGTTTTGTAAACTCTGTAATTGGTGTCATAGGAGAGACTAATGTTACATATGTTAATGACTTCCAGATGTTGTGAAGGATTATTCCTTGATTTCTATATAATATTCCTTTTGAGTGAATGACCTCGGAAGACTCCTTGAACAACTGTTGAAGTAATTCTCTTCTAAGTAGAGCATGGAGGATATTTTCCAATTTACTGTGTGATTCTCTTTGAGGATGTGCGTTACAATCGGCTGTTCTCTTCCTTTTTGTTTTCAACATTGCCTATATGTTCTTTGTTGCAGATTTCAAAACTTTTCCCTTTTTCAAAAATCTTTTTGAAAATTTTCAAAACCTTTGCTTTTAATATTTTGGCTAGTTTTCTTGATTTGTTGTCAACCTATGGAACAGATACTATGCGTTTTGTAATTAATTTCTGGGTTATTTAGAGATTATTCATCAAAAATCTTTCTGAGTATCCATTTTGGAAGAACTGATTAAACAGTATTTGAAGTTTTTTTTTATTAAATCATTTTTTTAAATATCTATGAGTTAAAACCTTTCAGGAGAGAAATTAGTTCCAAACACTAAACTAGCTGTATACAAGACAGTGTTTGAACCAATTTTAACTTATGGATCTGAGAGCTGGGTTACAAATAAAACTCTTAATCAAAGACTGCAGACCACAGATATGAGAATCCTGAGAAAGATTAGAAGACTGAATGGCATCAGTGGCAGCATCATATTAAAAAAAAATGAGGATATTAGGAAAGAATTTGCCTTTGTTAGCAGAGCTAATTTCAAGTGGTATGACCACTTAAGCAGAATGGGAGAGGAAAGATTAGCAAAACAAGTGATCTTAGTCAGACCAGGAAGACCAAGATGTAGATGAATTAATATAGTAAAAAGTGCCTTAGAAGGCAGAAATATAAAATCTGATAATATTTGAGTCTTGACAGATAACATTTTAATTTGGAGAAAATTGTTGTGATGTGAAAATCAGAACATGGTGGACACAAGAAGTTAAAGAGGCAGTGAAGGAAAAGAAGAAAGCATACCAAATGTTTTTGGCAAATAAGTCAGCATGTGCTCTTAGAGAATACAGAGACAAATGTAAGAAAGCTAAACACTGTGTAAAACTGACTAAACAAAAGTCATGGAAAGATTTGGTAAGAACATAGAAAATAAATATCAAAAAAAGGTGGCAAGATACTTTGGAGGTCGTTGAAGAAGCTCAGAAATGAAGTAAAGATTGCTGTAAAAGGAATTAGAGATGATAAAGGTGACGTAAAAACAGGAGCAAAAGATATTCTTGAAGTATGGAGTAACTGCTTTGAAAAACTGCTAAATGAAACAAGCAGTGATGACAGCACAGTGGTAAAAAAAACACTGACCAGACATGCAGTCAGGAATACATATCCATATTTAAAGTAGAAAAACCCATCAAAAGCCTGAAATGTGGAAAGGCAGCATGAGTAGATGATATTCGACCAGAAATGCTCAAGTATGAAGGCATAAAAGTCGTACAGTGGCTGCACTGCATAGTTTAGAAGGCCTGAACTATGCAATGCAGCCAGAGGGACGAATTCTTGAATTGGAGTAGAGCTCTCATAGTACCCATATATAAAAAGGGAAATATGACTGAATGTGAGAATTACAGAGGCATTTCATTACTGAGTGTTCCTGGGAAGATATATGCAAGTACACTTGAGAAACGGTTGAGAAGGATTGTGGAAGAGAAGCTTTGTGAAGAACAAGCTGGATTCAGGCCAAATAGAGGCTGTCAGGATCAGATTTTCACTTTATGACAGATAGTTGAGAAAGCATAGGAATATAACAAAGATCTATATTCAAGTTTTGTAGATCTGGAAAAGGCATATGACAAGGTGCCAAGAGAGAAGCTATTCCAAACGCTACAGTTATATAGTGTCAATGGAGCATCATATCAAGCAATACTTAGTCTTTATTTGAGTTGTAAGTTAGAATTGAAGGAAGTACAGGAAGATGGTTTAATGTTAAATCTGGTGTGAGACAGGGATGTACATTATCCCCTCTCTCTTATTCATTATCTATATGAATCACATTATGAAGGAAAGTGGTATTAAACCTGATATCAAAATTGGAGGTATTAATCTCAGCTCTTTGCTTTATGCAGATGATGTTATACTTCTAAATAAATCCGCTACAGATCTGTAAGATTCCTGACTAAATTGAATAACTGTTGTAATAGATATGGTATGAAGGTCAGCATTAAAAAGAGAAAGACGATGAAAATAGGCAGCAACATTAAAAATATCAACTGCATTGTGAATGGAGAACTTATAGAACAAGTAAAACATTTCAGTTACGTAGCCATGATTTTTAGTGAAGTGGTAAGTTAAATATGGAAATAGGCAACAAAATCGACAAAGCTGGTATGGTAGGAAGTCTGCTGAATAAATTTATATGGAATAAGAGAGAAATTAGCCAAAACATTCAGTTAGCTGTATACAAGACAGTGTTTAAACCCAATTTAACTTATGGATCTGAGAGCTGGGTTAGAAGTAAAACACTTGACCAAAGACTAGACACCGCAGATATGAGTCCTGAGAAAGATCAGGGGCGTGAACAGATGGCAACAATAGCAATATGATATTAAAAATGAGGATATTATGAAAGAACTTCACATTGTTAGCATCCAGGAATGCATTAGCGGAGCTAATCTCAGGTGTTACTAAATCACTTAAGGAATTGACAACATAGATATGAATATAAATTAAATTACACTTTAATAAATATTTTTGATATTTCGGCAACGTCACGTTGCCATCTTCAAAAGGAACTTATAAAAAAAAGTCGCGTGCACGTAAGCAGTACAACACAGTAACTGAGAATGAAGTGATGAAGCTATTGTTTCTCCTAAAAGTCTTGATGATGCCCCTCTAGTGGGCTAAGTGGCTGTTCTTGGTCGTTGGGCTGAAGGTCTGCTGATGTAAGCCTCCCAAATTTGGGGCAGTCTCATGCAACCAAGTTTGTTGAGGTTTGGAGAGTTTCTTAGGGCTGAGACTGATTCCATAGATAGTCTTTCGAATTTGTATTTGCTACGGTTTATTACTGTAGCTTTCTTCCACCGTATTCTGTGGAGTGTATCCAGAGAATGGTCTGCAAGACCAGAATGGCTGTACTTGTGAAAACAGATGTAGTCCTTGTGTTCCGAAATTCTGATATTCTCTGTCCTGCCTGTTTGGCCAAAGTAAGACAGTTTACAGCTGCAAGGGACCTGGTATACACCAGGTAGATCTAGGGAAAATGGTTGGTCTTTAGTGGAGCGGATAAGAATGCCAATTTTCTGTATGGTCTGTAACAGGAGATCAAGTCATGTTATTTTAAGATTCTGTTAATTTTTTCCGAGGTGCCTCGGATGTAGGGAATGGTGATGGATTTAGAGTAATCTTTGTTGTGGAGTGGAGGATGGGGGCTGTGGTTTGTAGGTTTTAATATTTTTTTGGATTTTTTTTTTGGGGGGGGGGGGGGTAGCCATTGGCTGAGAAAGTGTTGAGGATGTGATTTAGCTCAGTGTTTAGGGCCATGTCGTTAGAACAGATTAGTTTAACCCTGTTGTATAGTGTTTTCACCACTCCATATTGTTGTGGTGGGGGGGGGGGGGGGTTGGTGAATGTATCTGCCTGTATTGGGTGGGTTTTCTATAAACTGAGAAAACCAAGGTTCCATCAGGCTGGCAGGTGACTAGTATGTCTAGGAAAGGGAGGCTGTTGTTTTCCTCTTTTTCCAGGGTGAACTTGATTCTGGGAGTGTTGGTTGTTTAACTCTGTTAAGAAGGAGAGAAGTGTATCAGAGCCATATGGCCAAATAGCAAACACATCATCAATAGCGAAGCTATATGGTTGGTTTTTGTGGGGCAGAGGCTAAGGCTTTTTCTTCAAAGGTCTCCATAAAGAAATTGGCCAAGGGTGGAGTGCATGTGCCTTTTATTATAAGTTCCTTTTGAAGATGGCAACGTGACGTTTCCAAAATATCGGAAATATTTATTAAAGTGTAATTTAATTTATATTCATATCTACATTGTCAATTCCTTAAGTGATTTAGTAATGCATAACCAACGTATAAGCCTGTCTGAGTAATCTCAGGTGGTATGGTCACTTAAGCAGAATGGGAGAGGAAAGATTAGCAAAACAAGTGTTCTCTGCAAGGTTGGCAAGAAAAAGACCCAGAGGAAGACCAAGATATAGGTGGATTGATACAGTAAAAAGTGCCAAAGAAGACAGACATATACGACCTGATAATATCGGAGTCTTTACCTTTAACAGACTGATTTGGCAGAAAATTGTAGATAGGAAGTTAGTAATGGTGTAAATTTTTCATGTTGTACTATATGCTGTACACCCCCTTGAGGGTATATATATCAGGAATTTGATGATGATGATGAATTTCCCCTATTACCCAATATCACATAATTTCCTGATTTATAATAATCAGGAATATGTATATTTTCTGATTTATAATTTGCTGAATTCTAATAATCAGCACCTAGTTTCTGTATAAAAAATTGAAGTTACATAGAACAATTACCAGAGAAAAATAACAAATTAAATAAAAACTGTACCTATGTTTCATAAGTTATCAGCTGTGGGATAGTGATGGGGGGGGGGGGGGTTAAACTGTCAAATGCGAAATAAAGTTCAATTCTATTGTAAAAATATGGAAATAAAATTTCACATTTAATGCATTTGCATATTTTGAATGATGGAATATAAGCAAAAGTATCGCTTACTTTTGCGATACTTTAAAAATTGGAGCATAATATCTGAATTATGCAGAAAATATATACATATAAATTTAAATCGGGACTATTAATTTCATTTTGTAATGACCAATTATACAAGGAAACTGTGAAAGTGCAAAGAACAGTAGATTACTATATAAAGAAAAAAAATGAGTGATATGATTAAAGAATTTCATGTTATTCTCTATAAAGCAAAGTCCATCAAGCGCATCTTTCAGGAAATCTGAAGTATTATTAGATTTCGATGATTTTGAACAAAAATAAAAATAAGATAATCTAAAACGTTTGCAGCTGGTTTTATTTTATTTTTTTAAAATAATATTTCAAATAATTATCGTGAATTAATTTCTTTGAGAACAAAAAACGTTTTGTCAAGTAAGCGATTAGAAAAAAATTAGCGCAAAAAAATTTTAAATGAAATTGGTTCTCCAGAGTAAGGCAACATTAAGTGAAGAAATTATGCAAGGATCTTTATTTTGTCCAGGCATTAAAATTGTATTGCACAATAAAAAGAGAGAACAAAAATATAAATAATTTGTCTATTTTTAGTCTGTCCTATATAACTAAGATCCAGTTACCCAGCATAGAACAACGAACTGCATTTCTTGTTATAGGCAACTGAGACACAGCTATGAACGTGAGATAATCTGATTAAGTGTTCTCTTCAGCGTGAGGGTTTATCACGCTTTCTAAACAGCATCACGACCAAATTGCACTTCTTATCCTTGTTCTTTCAGCATGTGGGCTGAATCATATCCAGATTTAGCTGGACATCTATAGACGTCCTAATCATTTGGAAGGTTAAGATCATAGGTAGGAGTTGGGTTCATGATAAGTAAATACCATCAATACTTGAAAAAAAAGAATAATTTAATGAAGAAAACATTCATTTTTTTACAATGTCAATGGGAAACTTGGCAAAGTTTTTCCTTGACCAGCTTGTCGATATTGGCATCAATGTTGGAAGTTGCTATGCGCAGAGTATTCTCTAGATATAGGTCCGTAATCTGAATTCTTGTCTTGGACTTCACATGCTTCATTCTGGAGAAGAACTGCTCACATAAGTATGTGTTTCCTAACAAAGCGCACATCTTCAAAGCATGCCAGTGAGGATTAGGGAATGTGTCCTAAGAAATGTAGTCTTTGTAAAATGTAAGCAAGGGTACATTGAATAATTTTTCTCTCAAACTAGAGTTGTTTTGGAATTCAAACAGCTCCATTTGTACTGAGCCTGGCAATTCACCAGCATTGACACTGAATGGCATTGAAAATAAATCTAAAGAAGACTGTTGGTTACGAAAATCACTAAAATTCACTTTGCAACACGGCTAATTTTGTAGCGTTTTCATCAAGAGATGAACAGTTGGACTCAGCGAGAAGCTGAAAATGAGTTGAATCTTTTTTTGCGAGTTGTGCCTCCCAAAGTTCGAGCTTGGCCACAAAAGCTTTGATGTGATCAAACAGATTGCGTACCACTTGATCTTTGGATTGTAGCTGCGTATTTAGGTCATTCATATGCAACGAGATATCGATCACAAAGACAAAGTTTGTCATTCACTTCAGATCATTAAATTCTGCAATCGGATTCCTCTTGGTTTGCATGAACTGCTGTATCTCACTCCTTAAGTCAAAGACTTTTAAGAACCTTCTCTCTGCTCAACAACACATCCGCTTCGCACTCTTGGAATTGATGATGATTCAATCCTCTTGCCCTAATAATGTTGACGACTGTCGCAATTTTTTATTATTTTTTTTTTTGAAAGTTTATTTTTCACTTGGTTAGAGTATAATAAATTTAGTTTAATCCTTTATCCAAGTGTGAGCAAACAAAGTTTGCCCCTGAAAGTATCTTCAGGACTGGGATAAGGTGGTACAACACCAGGGCACTGCTTGCAAAGGTGGAGCAAGCTACCAACTCTCCTATCCCAGTATCTCCCATAATGCAAAACACATCTCCTTGCGGATATGTCTAATGTTATGCATTAAGGGAAGGGCACAACCCAGACTAGTTTCGACCTTTATTGAGGTCTCTTCAGTGGGAGCCAGGCCCAAGTGGAGATACCAGGCGGAAGCATTAGCAGGTCATCTCTACCTATAGGAGTTGCCAAATGGTGTGCCACCCAGGCCCAAGTGGAGATACCAGGCTTCTGCCTGGTATCTCCACTTGAGCCTGGCTCCCACTGAAGAGACCTCAATAAAGGTCGAAACTAGTCTGGGTTGTGCCCTTCCCTTAATGCATAACATTAGACATATCCACAAGGAGATGTGTTTTGCATTATGGGAGATACTGGGATAGGAGTGTTGCTAGCTTGCTCCACCTTTGCAAGGAGTGTCCTGGTGTTGTGTACCACCTTATCCCAGTCCTGAAGCTTTCAGGCACAAACTTTGTTTGCTCACACTTGGATAAAGGATTAAACTAAATTTATTAGACTGTCTCAATAATTTTCACGACATTCTCAAATCCAATAGTTTTTGCACACAAATTATCCTGGTGGATTAAACAGTGCTAATGGACGAAATGTTTTCCTTCTAGTTCCAGTTCTTTCTGTAGCAGCACAACAAACCCTTTGTTCTTTCCCACCATAGAAGGGGCACCATCAGTTACCACACCCTCAAGGTTGGTTAAGCTGAGGTCGAAATGCTGGAGCATTTTCTTGGCGGCTTCAAGAATATCAGTGCCTTTCATCGTTCCCTTCATAGCTACGAGCGCTAGCAGTTCTTCTGTCACATTGAATTGTTGATCAATGCCACAGACAAAGATTGCCAGTTGTGCTGTATCCTTCACATCTGCGCGCTCATCTAAAGCAAGTGAATATGACGTAAATTCGGACGACCTTTTTTTAAAGTTCCTTCAATGTCATTGGCAAGTTCTTTGACACATCGTGCTACAGTTACCCCAGAAAAACTCAGTTTTTTAAACACATCCTTATTATTTGGTCACAGAATATCCTCAGCAGCAATGAGACACTCTTTCACAAACTCTCCATCCAAGAAGGCTTTTGATTTTATAGCAATTTTTTTAACTATTACATAACTTACTTTGGCTATGGCTATGGCTGACATGACGAACCTGCATGTGCTTATTGTTAAATCGATGTTATTCTACTTTTTATATCTTTATACTCAATTAGTTGTTTACTTAAATCTATCCTTTCTTACTTAAACCTTCTTCTATCAAAATCCTACCGGCTGCTCTATTGTTATGTATTTATCTTTCATTATTTATTCTTTCTTCTCTTACTTTAATCTTATTTTTATATCTAGGATTGTTTCCTCTTCGGATACTGGCATTATATTTTACTGCGCCAGCTAATATCCTATAGCAGAAAAGATCCTTGCTCAGGGATACAATACTAGACTCTGAAGATTACCTACACAATATCTTATTTTAACTGCCGTATAGATTTGGATTATTGCAGTCGTGACCTAAATCTATATTTTATATTCACTCTCTAAATCCTTCTTGCTAAAATAGGTTCTATTTATATAAGTGGTAATTTGGAATCTTAATCAGGCATGACTCAGGTTCAGGTAAATATGACATGTTTATTGGAATATCTAAAATTCATACTCGGTTATGCTCAATACTTAATAAAACTCGAACTAAGAGATTAACACATTAGAACTAATTAAAACTTATAAGGCAAGGCAATAATTACACATTGCAGTAATTACACATTGGGATATAAAGTAAACGATGTTAAGTTAAGCTTATTCCTTTCAGTAGTATTACTCATAAGAACAAAACTAACAACCATTCAAATGTTACTGAGATACTAAATTCTACTTATTGCATCAAGTTAATCCTATCGCATACAAAATTACAAAAAAATCTCTTCTAAACAATTCTTCTTACTCACAAACAAGGTTAACTTTCTGATTAGAGACTGTTCACAGAATTCCTTAGATTAAAGTTCTAGATTTCACAATCGTAAACAATCTTCTTTCTTCTAATGAACATTCACACAAAATAAGAGCAATTACACCTTACCGACCTTTTCCGCGTTGTTCTGCACCACGTGTTTGGATATTTCTCATCTATTTTGGCTGTCTATATGCCAACGTTGGGGTTATGCTATCTTCATTCTTTCTGCCGGAAACTGACTCAAAATCTTTGCGTTTCAGGAACAGCTCGATGGGGCTTTCCAGCAACGTCTTGATTCTGTTAGGACTGGAATTTTTACCTTCAGCTTTGCATAGAATCCAGCTTTATATTTATGAATGCTCGCTGTCCGACATCACCGACTTCACAACCCCCCCCCCCCCATGCGAAACTGCCCGCCAACTTCCGAACCACCCACCAGGAAAATGATACGACAAGAGATCAAGAGAATATCCAGTGTTCCAGGCTCAACCCCCTTTTATACTCCTATAGAACGCCCCCTTTTTGCACACAATCTTTACTAATTTCACCCTTTGGCTTATCCTTCGTTTCTATGACGCTGATTCATGAAATACATGGTTACGTGATTTTCCGAATAAGCTATACCCGCCAGCGTTACGCTGTACGTGTATTAGCTTTAGGCCTTCCAGGAATTAATGCTTAACAGCTTTATGATGACTCGCAATAGATTTTACATCGCTTAAGGCTTAAATTTAATTCACATTATCCCTCTTTTTTGAGACATACAAAATGAAATCGCAAATTAATCATGACAGCTTAAATATAAGGTGCTTAAATAAAGAATACAAATTTTTACATAAAGTGAGGAAGTTTCACTTTTAATTACAACTGATGTGCAGGTATTTCTCCATGTTTGCAATTTTTATGTTAGACCCTAAATGAATGATTTCTTTCCAAGATTCTTTCATTTAGGATCTAACATTATACACGAATATCACACTGTTAATAACTGACTGACTGTGGATGAGATCCTCTTGTATTTATATGAAAATAACGAAGTATCGAGATGTATCTGGAAGGCACTAAACAGCGCACTCAAATGAACTACTGCTTCAGCCATCTACCTGCGATGTTAGTACTAGTACTTAAGTACCACTTAGCACTGGTAGATGGTTGAAGAAGCATATCTGTTTAATATTTATTTTTATAGGATTTTATGTAAAGTATCAAATGCACATTGTTCCTTGTGAATCTGGAAAGCATCTTGCAATTCTAAATACCGCAGTATAGCGTAGTGGCCCATGGGCTTCATTGAAATTATTTTTTATTTAATTGCATTTGAATGTTAAGTAGTTTCTTTTTCAAAATGGACCATCTCATCATTCGAAAATTGTGAGACAGTTTTTGAGTAAAAACCAAGCTTGTATGTTGGATCACTCTCTGTATTCACCTGATTTAGCATCCTGTGAATTCTTTCTCTTCCCCCAACTTCATTTGCCGATGAAAGGAAAGTGATACGACACCATTGAAAATGTTCAAACGGCAGTAAACACAACCCTCAACAGTATCCCAAATGCTGAATCGAAGCTGAGGGAGAGTATATTGATTGAAATAAATTATACCTGGTCATTGACTTACAATCTATGCTACTTACGACCACAAAAATAAATAAATAATAAATTAATAATAAATCAGGCAGCTGCGCATACGATAGTTATCGTACGATAACTATCTCTCACATACACTCAGTTGCTTTCAAGCATCTGTTGCGTGTGGTGTATTAATTAATATTCTACTGAAATACTACCCATAAAATGTCTAGTAAAAGGAAAATGCCTTCATCTACAGATATGCCAGCTAAGAAGTCTAGGAAAACTATTGATTTAGAGTATAAAATGAAAGTTATCCGGAAGTATGAAGGCAGAAAGAAAATGAATACAATAGCACGTGACTTGAAGTTATCACATTCCACGGTATCGACGATACTTAAAGACAAAGAAAGAATTCGGGAAGCAGTGAAAGGTTCCGCACCTATGAAGTCTACAATTTTAACCAAACAACGACAGGGACTCATCCATGAAATGGAGAAATTGTTTATGCGGATGGAAAATTTAATACAGAAAAATTCACCCATGAAACTTTGCACAGTGCAAGCGAAGACTAGAAGTCAGTTTCAGAGTTTAAAATCGCATGCCAGAGACGATTACGCAGAAGATTTGTTTTGCATAATGTCCGTGTCACAGGAGAGGCAGGAAGTACAGAAGAAGATGAAGCCCAAAAATTCGTTGATAGTTTCGACTCTTTAATCAAAGAAGGTTATCTACCAGAACAAATATTTAATGTAGATTGTATTTTTGTGTTTACAGTACAGTATGTACAGTTACTATTTTTTGCACTATGAACAGTGCAAAAATTTGGCCAAAGCACTGAACATGCATGTTCAGTGCTTTGGCCAAATTTCAGACTGAATATTCGGTATTCGATTATTTGGCCAAATCATGGTTCGGCATACCACAAATACAGGGGTGGACAAATTATGCGAAATTCTACTCGCCACACAAAAAAAAGTACTTGCCCCCTCACTTTTTTTTTTTTTTTTTAAAGATATCTCAATAAGCCAATAGAAGTTCCATAAAGTGATTAGTAGTACTGTATTGTAGTAGATTTCCTTTGGGTTAGAACCATTCAAAGAAGGACAAGGCAATAAGAATGTAATAAATTGTATTTTATGGAAAATAATTTACTGCATTCATTTTTGTTACTAGAATGGCATCTTTATATGATTTACACATATTCTCTTTTCATAAAGTTAAAAGGATTTTGTTTAGAAAGTTATTTTTTTGAAATAAAAAAAAATATCTGACTGTCCAGTCTGCAGCTATTCATTAGCTGGCAATTGTGATCTGTGCTTTCTTTTTTCCTCAGTGTCTTTTACATGTTCAGACATATCTCTCTCCACATAGTCCCTTCTGGCCTACATAGGCAAATGCCACAAGTGTAATGAATTTTGCATATTCCTGGTTTTTTTTTATAGAAAGATGTGGATGTTTTGGTCAATTTAAGATTTAAATTTAAGAACCTCAGTCTTATACATTGGCAAAAAAATACATCCAGATTACTAAAGTCATAATTAATCTGTCTTCTAAGTTTTATCTCATAAAGAAAAGAACCTTTTAGCAAGAGGTTTTAATTTTGCCTTATCTCCAGGAATTATCCCTAAAGTGGACATTATAACACATATCAAGAAGAGAACTTTCACATCCTCCCATATAAAATTAGGAGAACACAAAATTCATTGCTATGTAGGCCAGGCAGGATGGTCTAGAAAGATGCATATGTCTGAACATGTAAAAGATATTGAGAAAAAAAAAAGTGCACATCACATAGGATGTCAATATGTCACCTACATGGTGACAAATACAGGTCACTGAGTAGGTTAGCAAGAAATGCCATATAATCATCATCAAATTCCTGCCATGTACCCTTAAGGGATGTACAGGATATGATAGTGCTACATGAAAAATTTACATCATTACTAACTTCCTATCTACAATTTTCCTCCAAATCAGTCTGTTACTTGTCAAGACTCTAACATTATCAGATCTTATATTTCTATCATCTAAGGCACTTTGTACAGTATCAATCCACCTATATCTTGGTCTTCCTCTAGGTCGTTTTCCTGCCAACCTGGCAGAGAACACTTGTTTTGCTAATCTTTCCTCTCCCATTCTATTTAAGTGACCATACCACCTGAGATTAGCTCTGCTAAGAAATTCCTGGATGCTGACAATGTCAAGTTCTTTCCTAATATCCTCATTTTTAATATGATGTTGCCATTGATGCCATTTGTTCACGACTATAATCTTTCTCAGGACTCTCATATCTGCGGTCTCTAGTCTTTGGTCAAGTGTTTTACTTCTGACCCAGCTCTCAGATCCATAAGTTAAAACTGGTTTGAACACTGTCTTGTATACAGCTAATTTAGTGTTCCGACTAATTTCTCTCTTATTTCATATGAATTTATTCAGTTGGCTTCCTACCGTACAAGCTTTGTTGATTCTGTTTTCTATTTCCATATTTAATTTACCATCTTCACTATAAATCATGCCTAGGTAACTGAAATGTTTTACTTGTTCCACAGGTTCTCCGTTCACAATGCAGTTGATGTTTTAGACTATTCTGCCTATTTTCATTGTCTTTGTCTTTCTATTGCTGACCTTCATACTATATCTATTACAACACTTGTTCAATTTACTCAGGGAATCTTGCAAACTTGTAGCGGATTTATTTAGAAGTATAACATCGTCCGCATAAAGCAAAGAGCTGACATCAATATCTCCAATTTTGATATCATGTTTAATACCACTTTCCTTCATAATGTGATCCATATAGATAATGAATAACAGAGAGGATAATGTACATCCTTGTCTCACACCAGATTTAACATTAAACCATCTTCCTGTACTTCCTTCAATTCTAACTGCTGACTTACAACTCAAATAAAGACTAAGTATTGCTTAATATGATGCCTCATTGACACCATATAACCGTAGCGTGTTGAATAGCTTCTCTCTTGGCACCTTGTCATATGCCTTTTCCAGATCGACAAAACTTAAATATAGATCTTTGTTATATTCCCATGCTTTCTCAACTGTCTGTTGTAAAGTGAAAATCTGATCCTGATAGCCTCTATTTGGCCTGAATCCAGTTTGTTCTTCACCAAGTTCTCTTCCACAATCCTTCTCAACTGTTTCTCAAGTATCCTTGCATATATCTTCCCAGGAACACTCAGTAAAGAAATGCCTCTGTAATTCTCACATTCAGTTTTATTTCCCATTTTATATATGGGTACTATGAGAGCTCTACTCCAATCATTGGGAATTCGTCCCTCTGTCCAGGCTACAGCCACTGTAAGACTTTTATACCATCATACTTGAGCATTTCTGGTAGAATATTATCTACTCCTGCTGCCTTTCCACATTTCAAGCCTTTGGCTTTTTCTACTTCAAGTATGGATATGTATTCCTGACTATATACCTGTTGAGTGTTTTTTTACCACTGTGCTATCACTGCTTGTTTCATTTAGCAATTTTTCAAAGTAATTACTCCATACTTAAAGGATATCTTTTTCTCCCATTTTCATGTCACCTTTATCATCTCTAACTCCTTTTAGAGCCCTCTTTCCTCCATTTCCGTCAACAACCTCTGAAATATCTTGCCACCTTCTTGATATTTATTTTCTATGTTCTTGCCAATGTCCTCTCATGACTTGTTTAGCTTGTTTTATACAGTGTTTAGCTTTCTTACATTTGTCTCTGTATTCTCTAAGAGCACAAGCTAACTTATTTGCCAGGAACTTTTGGTATGCTTTCTTCTTTTCCTTCACTGCCTCTTTAATTTCCTGTGTCCATCATTTGGATTTTTCCAAATGTTATATGTAAGGATTTTTCTATCCTTACACACAACCTCACCACATGCCTCTTTGACTGAATCAATCAGTGTTTTCTTCAGAACTTGCCACTGAATCTCCAAGGTTTGGTTCCTGTTCTCAAACTCTTTCATTTTTCCTTCAATAATCTTTGTGTATTTTAGTCTACAGTTCACATCTGAGAGCTGCTCAACTTTTATTCGCTTTAAAACTTTCTTACATGTCATTCTTTTCAATATGAAATTCAATTTTATCCTGCTCAAGACTTAAATAGTGATCACTTCCAATTTCAAATCCTCTGTACACTCTGGTGTCCTGCACCAGGGAGAAAACATCACTATCAACAATAACATAATCAATGAGACTTTTCTTATTCCTTGCCTTGGGATTTTGCAGACCAAATTGTATTCTTATTGGCTTAAATCAAAATACAAAATGCCATATAATAACTTTTTTAATAAGAAAATTTAAGGAAGCCTTTGAAATGGCCAAGAAGTCTGATCTGCATTCATCAAAATTCTGACAACTGCAGAATTAGGATATGACATGCCATGCATTATGTCACAGAATGTGACAGCAACACTAGCATTGTTGCATTAGTTAATGTTTTTTTCATGGTCGCTTTGTTTATATGTATAGGTGACTCTTGTTATATGCAGGGGTTGCGTTCTCAAGAATCGCCACTTATATGAAAAATATGTAAAATGGGAAGCTTATAACATGATAATAGAGGTTGTGTTCCTAAACAATCAAGATTCTGATCTTTCAAGGTTAATTTAATCCAAAATCCACCTATTTTTCATATATATGTTGAAGCATAAGAGTAGTAAATGAAATGTTCAGTACGTATAAAAGAAAGTTAAATTTGATTGAAGGCCTGAAGTTGCTTGAAAAAAGTTCTCTCTCTCTCTCTAGCAAGATTTCCTAGACTATGTAAAAACTTATAATAAATAAATAAATAAATACCAAAAATATATAAAATCAATAAAAATAGAAAAAAAAAATCCTTAACCCACCCACAGTACAATTGTACTATAAGTTTATAGCAGTCCTATGTGGGTTGGAGCCACATGATATATTAAGTACCAAAATGAAACTATATATAAAGAGTTACCTGTAGTAGTTTTAAAGTTCTGATAACATTTGCTGTATTTTTTTTCTCCCCTCTTGTCTTTTTATATAGGTCTTGTACCCCTGATGGTGTAAGTCCGATGACTTACGAAACTTATCAGGTTATATTATTTATTTAAATAAACCTGTTTTATGCTTAGAAACATCTGGTCTCAATACTGGAAATTAAATGATTTGCTAAACCACAAAAATATTCAAATTCATTAAGAATGGAGTTTAGTAAGTTTGAAGTCAAACTTACCGAACTAAGTTTGTTCTCTTTCATTCCATCTATCTCTTTGGAACAGCCTTTCTCACCTTCTCTTTCCTAAGAACAACAACCTTCAGCTGTTCAAAAAACATCAACTTTCTCCTTTACTACCTCTCTGCATCCCCTCCCTCAGATACAGGGTTAATATGCTACAAGTTTTTTAAAAAGTAAGTTTGAAGTCAAACCGGAGATATTTACCAGCAGCTGCTGCTCAGGTTTTTCACGGGCTTAAAAGGACGTGGCCTATCATTCCTTCACTTCACAATAAAGGAATATAGGCCAGCATGGCAACTGTGTCAATGAAAATACCAATACAAAAAAGCAGAAACAATATGCAAGAGTGATTGGAGTGAGTGTAGTTATTTGTTAACAAGATTGCCTACTTCTGGATAGCATTTAAGAATTTTTAGCAGTGTTTTTGGTGCACCACCACAAATGTGAGGACAGTATGCTAAGGTCGGATAGGCTTGGGATTTATGTAGTGTATAGTTGTTCCCAGTGGTGAGCTATAAGGGGCTTGCGCGAGCCCTTTGTTAAATTTTTCTCAAATTTGCGAGCCCCTTGTTCTTCTTGTTTAATAATCTTGTAGAACTAGAAAATACCACTGCAGAATGTGTAAATGCTACTATAATTGCTACTTTAAATTCATATGGATTTTCTGGTAACTTTTTAAAAAATCATCTCATTGCATTTTGTTCTGATGGAGCTAGTGTAATGTTAGGAAACAAATCAGCTGTTGCAATCAAACTTCTACAAAGATTTCACAATGCGATTTTGCATTGTGTAGCTCGTCGTTTACAATTAGCATTAAACAATTCGATAAAAAAACATTAAAGAAATAAATCATTTTGAAATATTTATGGATAAATTATATGCTTTTTATCATTAATCTCCAAAAAATCAGTGAGAATTAAATACGATTGCAAAAGATCTTGGTATCAAAATTTTAAAGATCGGCTCTGTGTTTGGACCACAATGGGTAGCTTGCAGTTTATGAACGGCTCTTGCTGTGTGGAGAAATTACCCAGCTTTATACAAGCATTTTGCATAAAACGATTAATATAAGAGCTTTTTAAACAGACTTCTCAATTTGGAATTTTTACAAGATCTACCATTAATGATTATCATCCTACAGGAATTATCATATCTATCAGAAGACTACAAAGTTGCTATATAAGTATTATAAGAGCTAAGTTAGCCTTTATTTTTATATTTTTTTTGGCTCGACGATGCGAGCTCTTTGTTAAAATTTCCATATCTCACCACTGGCTGTTGCGCAGGTGAAAAATTATTGTTTGGAATGGAAATATGGAATCCTGAAGGGTGAAGGGGTGTGTGTATATATGCACCAGGAAAGGCTGGAGAGCATTAGTCAGCCTAAGGAGAGAAAAGGGCTATGTGATTTGAGTATTATCAGGAAGTGACATGCAATCTTTCTTGAGAGAAATAAGAGAACTATTTTGTTGGTATTGAATATCCTCATTGCACTAGAGAACAGTGAAGAGATATTCGTTTTTGGACTTGATGTTGAAAGTTTTTTCACTTGATTGTACTATAAGTTACAGATGCTAAGAAATTATATTCTTGGTTTTCATCCTTTATCCAAGTGTAAGCAAAGTTTGCACATGAAGTAACTTCACAACTGGGCTACTTATATATAGAGACTAGTGACTTCACATCAATTGCCTTAGTATTCCATAATGCAAGGCACATATCCTTACAGACATATAATGCTATGCATTATGGGAAGGGCCACTATTCAGATCAGTTTTGACCTTTATTGAGGTGAAAAAGTAAAGGTATGTTCATCGTAGTCCTAGAATAGTTGGTATAGGGGTGCAATAGATCATGATAGTATTAAGAGGAAGAAAAGACAATATGTGAGAGAGAGAAAGGCCTCAGCTATTTTATATCATCATATAGCCAAAGGCTATCAGTTTTCCTTTTTCACCAGTCTCATGCAGATGAACAGACGAAAGGACCAGTTGAAACTAAAGCTCAAAGATGACTGACACACAGGTGGTTAGACTTATCTGAGTTAACTGACTTGAGTTGGCCTTCTCTGTCTGGGTTGCTCTCCAGTCATCCCTGCAATTAATCATAAGACCACATTGAACTAAGAGGATAGAACCATTTAAAAAACCTCTCATAGTAAAAATAGAGAATTTTATCTCCCCCTGGTGCATATTGCATAATGTGGTTAGTCTGTACCACTTATCCGAGAAGTTTATCTCCTAGAATGCTTCTTTCTAAATACAAAAATCGTCTGAGTGAAAACAATAAAATTTCCACTGTATAGTATTATAAAGCATTTGTATGTCATATTGCTGGTTTTTAAATTCATGTTTCTTCCTAACCTTCCATAAATGGTATTTTAATTCATTAATTATAAAAATCAAAATTCTCTTCCAATTGCTGGTGGTTGGTACTGCAAAAAAGGAACCTATTCTGTTGTAAGTAATGGAATGCTCAGCACATTACATAATCTGTTCCAAATAAGCAGGGCAAGAGGGCAGCTGTAGAATGCATGTTCTTCTGTTAACAGTTGGTAACAGATTGGATCTCTGATGTCAGAGTACCTTCATTTGATGATATTGACTGGAAGGTGACCATATGCAATTCTCTAAGTGAGATCCCTCCAGTTAGGGTATCCTTGGAACTTCAATAAGTTATGAAAGAAAGTGTTGTCAGTACCAACTGTGGAAGTTCGTGGTGAAAAGAAGTTAGATTTCTTTATACCAAATTTTACTTTTTTTTAATGGAAAGAATGTAAATGGCAGAGTGTTGTAGCAATCTTAGAGTTAAGTACAGAATGTTGTATTCAGGAACAATCTCAGCTTTTTTTACAATTTTATAATCATTTACTCCAAACAGGAGAAGATGAAAACCCAGGTGGTACTGGAGAAGATCTATGCATCTGTGATAGGTCTACAACATTTTATGGATTTTTTAAGCTGTATTGCTTAAATGGCAAATTTTAAGACGGAAGCCCAAATCCTCCATGCTTCTTTGATAGTTGAAGAAATTCCTTTTTAACTTCTTGGTATCGGTTGGACCAAAAAAATTGCATAGGTTTACTATATAAAAAGTTGTTATTCTTCATCTTCTGTAATGTGTGTAATATTATATACAACTGAACAGGGAAGATTATGGTATTTAAGTTTAAGAAGAAAAGGGAATTAGTCCAATTTTCCAGTCTTCTAAGGTTTTAGTGTTCTTGTATATAAGTTCTTGAACTGGAAATATTGGATAAGTGGAGAAGGGAATTCCAAGTATAATGAGGAGTTCTCTCCTATGGGTTAGTCCAAAAGGAATGCCTCCAAGATCCCACTTTCCAAAATTTTTTTTGTCTTGTCTACATTAGCAGTTAATCCATTGATCTTGCTGAATTTTTCCAAAATACCAAAAAAAAAAAAAAAAAAAACGTATATGGAATTGCTATCCTTCAAAATGCCTACTACATCATCGATGTAGTAGGCATTTTGAAGGACTAATACTAATACCTTTGAAGGCTAATACCTTACTTTCCTTCATAGTTGAAGGAACTGTTATTCCTTACACAGCACGTGTATTATCGACTTCCTGCAAGAAAGTTTCAAGAACCAATGCAAAAAGTAATGGACTAAGAGGGTAACCTTGCTTGGCTCCTTGAATTTAGACTGGGTCTGATAGGAACCCATTAACTAGGAGGCAGGTAGTTGTATTAGTATATGCTCCATTAATAACATCAGCTTTTTATCCACATCAATTTTCTGGGAGATGTGGAACAGAAAGGGATGCCAGGCATCATCAAATGCTTGAGTAATATCTACTGATAGCACTGCCATCGACTGCTTTTTCGTATTAACTAAGCAGAGTAAATCATGTGGCAGAAACAGATTCAATTCTACTGCTTGGTCTTGAACTTCATACACCTGTGTGCTTTTAATTATGTATCTCATTCCCTTTGAGCTCATTATTGATAATTCAGAAAAATATCTTGTAGTCAGTATTAGATGGAGAAATAGATCTTTAACTGCTGATTAAGGTATGATCTCTATTAGGTTTTGAAATGAGGACTGTATGGCTTGATACAAATTTACTTGGTATGTGTCCTGATAAGAGAAAAGAAGTAAACAATATAACTAGAATGGGAAGAATAAAATCCCAGGCTGCAGTAAAGTTCTATTCCTAGACCATCAGATCCTGGGGATTTTCTTGTTTGGCATTTATAGGCTGTGGTAATTTCAGATGCTGTAATTGTTTCGTCAAGCCCATCTTGGATATGAACAGGAAAGCCATTAATGTTCCAAACTTTATAATTTCCTACAGTACTTTTGTCTTCAAACAGATTTTTATAGTTTTTTTGAAAAGAGTCAAGGATGTCTTGAGTAGCAAACATCTCTTCACCATCAACACAGATTTGCGTGATAGTCCTTTCTTTGCTGAATTTAATGAATTGTCTATTGAAGAATGCAACTGAAGGACTATCTGATAAGTGCTGGTTTGCTATGAACCAGCTTCTCTCTTTATACAGATCTCTCAACTTTTTTCTTTTGAGGAAAGCCTGTTCCTTTCCCCATTCAGTCATATTCAGTTTTATTGCTTGTTTGAATTTTAATCACATATCCCAGTTCCAGGTAACATTATTCTAGTTTGAACAGGGGATCTGGAATTTGGTTGAAAAGATCAGCAGAAAATTTGGTGGGAGTCTCCATGGTCCAGAACTGATCTCTACTTGTTCTGTGTAGTGGAATTTAAGTAGAACTGGATTATGATCTGATATGTTGATGTCAAAATATTTTATCTGAATTATCCTGTTTATGAGGAAAGAAGAGATATAAATTCAATCAAGACAGGTACCAGTACCTTGATTCATGTACATGTAAACATGGAGATTAGGATTGCAAATCCTCCATATGCCTAATAGTTGAGCTTTGTCGAGACATATTTTTAACTGTGCATATCCCACTTTTCCACTCCTGTGATGTCTTCCTGTTTTGTCTGTGGGGTTCTCACTACAATTCCAGTCTCCAGCATGATGTAGTGAGCACTGTATAAATTTCGCTGCAATTCCTTGAAGAATTTTCATCTAACTGTTCCACTGGTTGGAGCATAGACATTTATAAACCTTATTACACATCAACAGTATTTCCAGTCTGTTAAGATTCTCTTCTGCATCCCTTTGGATATTACAGAATTACCAAGAATTGGGGGGGGGGGGTATAAGAACTCCTACTCCAGCCCAGTTGTTAAACTTTCCAAAGCTCCAATAAGAAAGAAGTGGATATATATTATTATTATTACGTAACACCTCCAGGGAGTCCAAAGACTCATCAAGGGAGGGCACCTTCTCTACAACTCTGTCTCCACCAACCACAACTACCTTCATCTACTCTACCGCCGACCACTACCACTAGTATTTTTACAGACAATCCCAAACATCCATGCTCATGGCGGGATTCGAACCCGCAGCCTTTTGGCTGGAGAGCGGATATGCTAACCACTCGGCCAACCAGGCCAGCATCTGTTAAAGTTTTTATATCTTTATATCTGCAGAAGTATGTTTCTTGGAGAAACAAAAACTTATGGCATAGCATAAATTTCCTTATAGCTTGTTTAACTTGCCTGTGGAATCCTCGTATATTTAATGAAGTAATGCAGAAAGGAGATGATATGATTAGTTAAGTGTTACTGGTAAATCTTTAACTTCTCGATTTTGGATGAACCTGATGAGGTCTCTAATCTGTGAAAAAGCAGTTGTGTAGCCTGTTTCTTGTAAATTGTTTTCCAGTTGCTTTCCATTATTTCAATTTCATGCCTATCATTCTTGATTTGGAAGCTAGTTATTTTCTTTTCATGTAGATGATAATAAAACTGAGAAAACTTTGAATCAGTAAACTTTATTATTTTTTCTTTAATTGTATCTCTTGCTTTCCTTTTGTTAGTGTGAGATGGTTCCTCATAGTCCATAAACTCTTCTGGGCCTGATGAGTCTTCATTTGATGATTCACAACCCTGAGAAAACTCACTCCTCCTCCATCTTTACATTTTTTTTTATTATTTCTTCTTCTTTTAGATTTAGTTTCTTTTGTTTAATACATCCTTTAATTCTTTTTTTTTATTAATTCATCTTTTCTTTTTGATCTTGTTTGCATATTAAGTTCTTTCGGTTGTCTTACTTGCTTTTCTGTTTATTCTCCAGTTTCTCCTTGAATAACAGTTTCATTTGTTTACATTTTATCTTGTATCTGTTCAGTTGTTATACTAGATTCATTGTTGAGATTACCAATTACATTATTGGTAATCTCAACTAATGTTGTTCCACCCATATTTGACTGGGAAAGTGGCTTCTGCAATTTTGGGACAAATTTCTGGCTGATTTGGTGCATTTTTTGTGATGTTTACCAAATATAGTTTGTTTTGAAAGCACCGTCTTTACTAGACTGAATTGGAAGATCTGGGAACTTTTCTTTATGCTTCTCCAATATATATATATACACACTGTTCTAATTAGCTCTACCAGTGCTCCTGCTCTTTTAGCAGACTTTCTGAAAAGACAGGTGTTAACGCGATGTTCAGAACTTTCGCATTTCTGACAGGGTTTGAGACACTGATTAGCGGCATGTCTGATCTCCATATAGTTGAAATATTTAGCTTCGGGGCAGTTTGCCAACCATGTAATCTTATGAACCACAGTGCAGGCACAGCCTATGTACTCCAGGATAGTTTACAACTTGAGTTGTACCAGTGTTGACAAAATTTGGTATGGGCATCTTCATATCCATTGTGAATGTCACTTCACCAGAAAACCAGTTTAGATGTTCACCTGATACTTTTTTGTATGCTACTGATTTTACTCCATTTCGAGAATGTCTGGATAAGAATTTCATTACTGTTCTCTATATGTTTGATTGGAAATCTCTTGATTTTTACTGTTTTAACCCGGCTTCCCACCATTGCCATTGCTGACATTACTGTGCTACCTTCAAACACCCTGTAATAGTTTATCCCTTGTTTCCACATCTTGAACTACAATTAAATATTTCCCTCCACCACACAGCATGAAAGAATAAATCTTACTAGCCCAACTATCTCTTTTAAAATAGTCACCTGTCTCACGTCTTCACATCCTGGAATTTCAATTCCTGGATGTGAAGTAGTAGAATTGAATTGAAATCATTGTTTGTTAAAATGATATTGACAAATTATGCTGTGTTACCTACATTAGAAAGGTATTTTTTGTGCATATCTGATACTTAATTTTGTTTTTATTTTTTTTATTTTGTAATTATTGGCAGTTTTAATATATTTAGCTATTAATCTTTACTGGATTCAAAATGAATGACCAATTCTAATAATCGCAACTAGAAAACAGTTTTGAGCTGAACAAAGTACAAGTTGTTGATCACAGAAGACATTTAAACATCTGTGAGCAACCCAAGAATGAGTTTGAAGAATTCCATTCCAAATTAAATTAGGATACAAAATGTCTGTAGATAATGTTATTACTCCTTAGCCCCCATCATATAATATATACATAATCATTATGCTTTTCATGGACCTTGAATATTGCATAGCCAAGATGTTCCTCATAGGTTGTGAACTTACTGAGTGTTGAAAGTTACATAGACATTTTTTAGTATAAGATCTTAATAGGAAATTTCATATATCATTTTTCTGAAATTGAAGAACAGTCATCATTTTTACAGGAAGTAACATGTTATTAAGTATAACGCAACTACCTAGAACAAAAGAATGGGAAAATCAAGATAACAGTATTTTCACTTTCCCCACACACACACACATGTACAAATACATTTACTTTTTTATTTCAAAAGATGTTGCATTATACATATTCTGTTATTTCTCTTTCCACCTGCTAATCTGAAAAATCTGAGTTTTTTGCTAACTCGATCTCAGTTGAAATACCCTTAAAAAAATTCTTCACATCCCAGATATTATTTTAACCCAAGACTTTCCAGCAAAAAAGCATCTGCCGTGCTATATAGCCTCGTGAGGAAAAGAATTGTAATCAAAATATCAGTGTAGTCAGGTTCATTTTTTACTCTTCCTACTTTGAATGAGAAATTTTTACATTTACAATATTTTTAAGTTCTTTAAGTAATATTCCAAAACACTTGTCAGAATTCTTCCTCTTTCTTTCCTTTGCATTGTTTGGATATAAGTTTTTCAAGAAGGTGATATTTTTAAAATAGTGCAGCCTAATGGAAAGAAACTTAGCAATAATACCATAAAGAAGCATTACTCTAGTGACCAAAATTGTGGAAACATTGTATTGCGCCATTTCATCTTGTATACACCCAGATGATTTTCTTCTGCCACGTAGGCACAGTCTCAATTCTTCTATCATCACTTGCTGTTGTGCACCTTTTTCTGCCTTTACCAGTCTGGTTTTGTAGTGACTGAGTCTCCTTATACCTCTTCAAAAATTTAAAAATGCCACCTTTGGTTAAGTTTCCACCAATTTTTCTTCTAATTTCTTCATAACTGTAGCCTTATTCACTTAATAGTACTATTGTACATCACTTTCTGGGTGACCAGTCAACTCTTTGCACCATTTCTTTAATTTTATTACGTTTTACAAGCTCACTAAATAAAAGAACACAAATAAACAACCAAGTCGATAGCAATCACATAACACACTGACAAATGTCCTCCTCTCAGCTCCAATACATGACATCAATAGCTGAATCCTACTGTGACATTATTGGCTCATTGCCAAAACAAGATGACACCTGATTGGCTCTCTAAACACTCATGTTCATTGGCTACTTCATATCAACCTTAAGCAAGTTGTGCTTCTTTTTTCTGGTTATTTGGCTATAACCTTTCATAGAATTTCAAGATAACTGAACAAACTTTGTTGCATTATATTCTTGATTAAATTATCTTTCCATTGATATATAATTTTTATGGTATTACACCAAAAAAAAAAAGTGGTGTTATGAGCCATCAAGCCTCAAAAATACACTTTTTCCGAGAGGTTTCCACAATTTTGGCCACTAGTGTAGACTAATCATATGCTGCATTTTTTTTTTTTTATCAAGCTATTACTGAGTTCATTTTCAAAGAATGTTTTATTGATTTCTTTTTTCTCCTCTATAGGGCCCAAGCAGTATTTCTCAGTGCCATTTGTTTAATTCATCAAACTAATCTCATCATGTTGACAGTGAAGAGTAAATGTGATTGATGCAGAAAATTTTAGACTTGTCAGAAATCGGAAGTAACCTGTGGAAGGGAATGGATATTTGAATATACTGTATATTTATGTGTTTAAATCTTGTATAGAATGTAAAACAGATATTTGAATATAATTACAATCGGTGAAATTTTCAAATCTTATTCTGTAAATATTGTGTTGGTCTAAATGTTTTTCACCTGAACAAGTGAAAATGGTTTTGTTTCCTGTGTTTTAGATGTTTTAAGAAGATATATAGATTATGAAATTTTATTCAAACATTCCAGTATAACAGGTTTAGGTTTTAGCATACTTTTTTATGAGCCAGAAAGATGTAATTGTTGAAATGTACAAATGTGTTTGTGAGTAGTTGGGTGGGTGCACTTGAGTGATTAAAAATGAAAGGTACATTTCATTAAAATCCTTTGGAATTGGAGAGCCAAACCAAAAAATATTCTGATGCTGGCATATAGAACATCATTGTTGCTGGTTTATCAATTATAGAATATGACCTGTGATACTAAAATATTCCTATTGAAGGTACTAAAAGCAGTTTCTTAATCTTAAATTTATCAAATAGCTGTATGAAACAGATTGCAATTAAAATTTCTAAATGATGTTTTGCTGCAAGAACATCATTTTAATATAGCAAGATATATAATCTTCACACTGCATTCTGAAACAATAAATACATCTTTGTTAAATGTAACATTTGGCTATAGAGAAATCTGCAGTTTTTATGATGTGCTCTTATAGAAGGCATATGTTGTTGTAGTCTCTATTCAGATTAAAATCATATTCTCATTATTATTGAATCCTTTAAGGTAGGTGGGGGAAAAAACTGACCGGTGCACTTAGTTGTTTTCTCAGCATCTTGTTTTCAGATTAAAGTATTAAAGTTGTTTAGGGTTTTAAAGCTTTCCATCTGGAAAATCTAGATCTGTTCACAGTTTTAATAAGTAAACTTATTATGAATAAGTTTCTTTCTTTTTTTTTTTTTTATTTAAGCACTACACACAATTCTTGACAGTAAAGGAAATGCTTTTAACTGGTAACAGGCAGATTCCATTTCTTTATGTATATTTTATTTCTTGAAGTGGGAAAAAAAAAAAAAAAAAAAAACAGAAATAGCAGTATTGTAAATATAAAGATAGTAACTTATTTCGTACTACTACTAGTAGTGTGTAATTTTAGAATATATTATATGGAACTGAAAGTCCAGTTTGCAACAATACTTATTGATTAATTGAGTTGTTAGATTACCATGGCATTTAACTTTGTTTCCAATAATTTCGTTAGACAAATTGTAAATTCTGAAACCTTCTATGATTTGATGATAGATATACCTTTTCATTTTATATTAACATAGGAAATTATTTCAAAGTACAAATTTTAATAATTCAGTTTTGTTTTTCTGTTTCCAAGTAACTTCATTAATCATTTTGCATCAGTTAAATTTAATTACATTTATAATGATATGCTAATTTTTAAACAGATATTTTCATTTTCATGCAAAATTTTAAATTTTTAGTTTTCTTATAAGTACACATCTTTGAGCCATCACTAGTTTAGAATATTGATGTTGGAAATATATTGCTATCATTCAGAGCATGGTCAGTCATATTCCAATTGTTCCTGGAATTTGGTCATTTGAACTATATACATCAAAAATGGAAAATATGGCTAATATTCTTCTTGAAACTGCATGTGCATACACCCGATCCGGAATTTTATAGGGAAAATAATAAGAATAAAGAAAACTTGTCTAGAACACGCAGTTTTGAATAATTCTTGCAATTTAAGTTTTACACTATTAAAAACATACATTTTT
The DNA here is from genome assembly GCF_054136105.1 of Typopeltis vanoorti. NCBI lineage: Eukaryota > Metazoa > Arthropoda > Arachnida > Uropygi > Thelyphonidae > Typopeltis > Typopeltis vanoorti. The sequence continues at coordinate 43,494,716 of NC_143569.1, forward strand.
TTAAGAGTTTAAAATATTCTCAATCAATTAAGGAACTTAGTTTTTAATTGATTTTGAACTTTTCTTAAAAAAATTCATGTATTTTGAAATATAGATATGTGAGTAGTAGATGTAACTATAATATTTAAGAAGTGGATTCACTTACATTGGAATTAAGTCATTTAATGGGAGCAGAATTTTTGTCTTTGTTTCAAGATCATCATCAGTGCCTAGTTAAGAGAGAATAAAACTTGAAAAGTATACCTTGTGTTTTAATATATAACGTTAACTCTCATTAAATTCTGGAGGAGACCTTGATCTGCAATTATGAGAATCCAAAGACAATGACACTGAAATTATTAAGTCCAATGACTTAATATTAAGTCATTGGACTTGTTAATTAAGTAATTAACAATTAAGTCATTGGGCATAGGAGGATAACTTAAAAATTTGGAAATTTTAGGCAGTCATTTCTGTTTTTAAGTTTGGTTGATGAATGCGAGCTTCAGCTTTCTCTATACAGTCTTTTCTATTGAATCAATCTCTTTCTGTTGAATCCTGCTTCTGATAGATCTTAGAAATTACACAATTTCTGATTTTTCAGAGCTGGATCTATTCTTGATCTTTCAAATTTATGGGTAGATTTTCCTATCTGCCCATAATACATGAGACTACAAAAACAAGGAATTCTGTGTAAGGAAGGATAAGAAAGAAGAAAATATTTATATTTTTTGGAGTGCATAAGAATGATTTTAATTTACAAACAGTAAAAAGAGACTTGAAGGTGAGATTTTCAGGCTGAACTTTGATGTATGGAATGAAGTATTGTAGTAGGAGTTCTATTATTAGAGAATAATTACAACTCCAACTTCATCACAAATATAGTAGACAACTATGGCCTTCATGTAATTTCTCTCAAAGAAATTTTGGTCTCCCTATTTGACAAAGGTTGGTCTGAAAAGCTTGTTAGAATTCTCTGCAGATTAACCTTCAAGTTTCCTTCCATCCATTTCATACACTAAACTCGTTGTTACACTCTCCAAAGGATAAAGAATTATTTGCTCTTGTAGTCTCCCATTCTGTGGGCACACAAGCAAGTCTGCTCAAATACATTTAAAATAATATCAAGAATACATTCACTTCCATCTGGTAAATCAGGTCTTGGCAGTCATGGCATTTCTGCTAGACACAGATTCAGTGGAAAAAGACAAGTGTTACCAAGCTTTGCTATTTAAAAAAAAAAGATTTTATAAGACATCTGTGAAGTTCATATTCATCAGCCAGATTTAAATAGAAATGATTGTTTAAAACTTTCCCAGTTTTGAAAGTTATCCTACTTTAATAACCCTCTTGACTTTATTAAGTAATTTTCTTAATAATTTCAATGCTGCAGTCTTTAAATTCTAATGGTTGGAGATCAGATTCTCCTCCTCCTGCATTTAACATCGTACATTATAATACACATTATACTTCAGCTGGTATTGTACTTTATTTTTTCTTTAATCTATATACTGATAATGGTGGTCTTGAAACAAGACCAAAAATTCTCCCATTAAATGATTTCCAACCTAAGGTGGCCAAGTAGTTAACACATCTGCTCTCACCAGCAGGCTGCAGGTTCAAATTCTACCATAGACATGAATGATTGATTGTCTTTAGGTTAGAGATGAGATCAATTTTATCTCCTTGTTTGAGACCACTGCCACTCTTTTTATTGGAAGTCTTAATTGGCTTGGGAAAAAAAAAAAGTTCCATGTTTGGTCTCTAGAGTGGAGTTTTCAGATTGCATTAGACAATTTTTTTTAACAGTCCATCTGTTGTACTATTCTAGGTTTACAACTTTTCATTGGTGGGAATTACATAAAGTGAATCCTTTTCTTAATTATAGGAGTTAATTATTATTTTCTGGTGTACACCTGCACAAGAGATATAACAGATATTATTATAGTCTGACAAGTTAGCATTTTGTGCCTTTTTCCTGTCAACAAAACTTTCTTCCAAATTGGTCATTGTCAGGTCTGGTTTTTTTCATAAAATTCTGTTGCTTATTGATATATTCTTTAGCTTATATTTTTCTATAAGCTGATTATTTATTCATGTTTCATTAACTTTTATTTTCCACAACTTTCTCCCACGATTTACTTTTTCAAAGTTTGTTTTCATTCCATTAATTTTAAATATGCTCAACTATTTTTGAACTGTTTCATTTTTCTTGGTAACCAGTAATGTGTCACTGTAGACTGTAACATAACTTCCATAAACCTCATTTGTTTTGTCATTAATTTACCTATCAGCTGGTTTTTTCCAAGCTGTTTGCAGTTTCCAATGTTTGAAATATATTTCACATATGAAATATCTTCTCAGAGACACTCACAAATCAGCACTTGTTTATATATGCACTTAGTTTGTATTCAGTACATAAGAACAATAGTTTGATTTGTCCAGAAATAAAATTCTACAAATGTTGGGAGCAGGTTTCCTGGACATTATTATGTGAGATAATTAGTTTGCATTCTGAAGAAAATCAGTTAACTCTTCAAAAAGGTTATTCAGATAAGGGTATTTAAAGCTTGAGAACATATCCTTTAAAATAAATGAAATACTTGTGAGGTACAGATCATGTATTATTTTCTATAAAATGCAGATCATTAAATGTTTGGAATATTTTAGCAAATAACATTAGTAAAGTTTTTTTGGGTTACAAAGGTCTTTCAAAATGTAATGTGCAAGTTGTCCTTAGTGTGTTACATAATTAGTAAATTTATGTGCAGTAATCATAACTACCTAGCTGCAGCTTGTAGCGACATGTCAATAAAAAATATCCTCAGTTACTATAAAAACTGTAGATCAAATTTTAGTTATGCAGCTATACATACCTGATTTTTTGCAAAAATATTTGAAAAATATTTTTGAAAAATATAAGGAATAATATCAAAGTGAATGTAACACTAAATTAATTCATTTTTTATGTTATTTTTAACTTTAATAAAATGCCAATCTTGTATATGGTAATTAAAATACAATTGTTATTTTTTAGGATCTCTCCTTATAACATAGATATTTGCAATAAAATGGTACAGTCATCCACTGGTCATATGTCCAGTGCATAGTATATAATGTATATTTTGAGCCAAAGCTGTTTAAAGTCCCATTGAATTATTAATGGAGAATTTAAAAAAAAGAAAGATTACATACTAAAAGTATGTATTTCTCTATAGTATTTGATATAAAAAATATATTTGCTTAATTGTAAACTGAATTAAGCTATTGTAAATATCCTGTTACCTTTGGTGTTCCTCATCAGTGATGAGATAAGCTGAAAATGGTGCAAAATGTAATATAGCTGTGGAGGTATTTTTAAATAAAAGAAATTTTGATGATAAAGAGATGGTATGCACTCTTCACACATGTCATAAATTTAAAGTAGTTATTTTTGTCTTTTATTTTTTTTTACAGTTTACTCTCACTAGCATATTCATAGGAACTACAAGAATAGTTTAGTACATTGTGATAGTGAATTTCTGTTAGCATTAGCACTATATATATGTATGTGGAATTTTGGTTGGTTCTTTTAGTAGAAGTTTGCTGTAGTGAGAGTTAGCCATACAGTGCAAATGCAAAATTCAAAGTTTGACAAGATTATTTTATATCAGGCAGAAAAAAAAAATCATTTTCTTATATGTAACATAAAGGAACACACAGAATACTAGGAAAGTACTGTCTTATGTTCATGTTATTACCAACTTCCTATTTGGAAGCAGTTTGCTTCCAAATTAATTTATTTCTTGAGTCACTAATATTTTCAGATCATACATTTTGGTCACCACTAACTGCATCAGTTTACCTAAATCACTGTGTACCTTTTAGTCTTTTTTCCCACCATGTTTTTCCCATTCTGACTGACACCATAATTACAGTTTAGTTCTGCTCACACATTTTTGATTGCTAATAATGTAATGATTCTTTCTAATATAGATGATATAAGTGAGGAGATCTGCTATGGATCATAACTGGAAGACTTCATATTTGTGGTTACTGATTAGTCGAGTTCTCCAGTTATTTTATTTGACCTGAATCCAGCTTGTTCTCCCCTTAAGTTTCTCTTTAGCTGTTTTTCTTAGCTTCATCTCAAGTATGCTTATGTGTGATTTTTGCATTATTTATTTATTTTTATAGATTTCAATGAGAGCTTTTCTCTAGTCATCTAGAATTCTACTAAATTATATGATATAGTTATGTAAAATTATATCTATAGGCATTTGGTCAATTTCAGCTACTCTCTACATTTCAAATATCTGATGTTTATTAACTCAACTATTCATACAAACTCCAACTGCATTTCTCCCTGGATATCTTCTGGCATTGCTCTCTTGCTGTTTAATGAATTATTTATTACTTTACTTCAGATTAATTATCTAGAACAACTGGATATCATTATCTTCAGTTTTTATTTCATTTTTATCCCTTCTGAATCCATTTGTGGTACTCTTTCTTCCACTTATAATTTTTCCAGAACAAAAATTCTGTTAATTTCATTCAGACTCAACAGTCTAACATTTGGGGACCCACTTTGCTGAGAGCTTCTGCATGTCAAGATATTGGTGGATAATGACCCCAACTCATTCCCTGGATATCCCCAGAGTATTGGCAATATTTTTGGCTGCTATTCAACTATAATGGCATGCACTAAAAGACTTCAACTAGAAAAGGTTTATCCAAGCCTTCAGCTATTTTCTGATTTTCATGTCTACAGCCAAATATGGACATAAATTTATTGCCAGCCTACTAATAAATTATATTACATAATGTGTTATAAATTTCATATAAATAAAATTGCAAAACGTTTTTGGCAAAAATTACAAATTTCCTGAGGATCTAGTTAAGGAATTAATGTATAGTGCTTACAGAAAACATCATACTATGCTTGGCACCAAGTGATTTAGGAATTCTTGAGACAAACTGACCCCATCCTACTCCAGAGCAAGGATAAGCCATTGTTTGTTTCTTGGATGGGGAATTTCGAGCAGCAATGAGTCTTTCTATTGTGTCCCAAACATGCTCTATGGAATTAAGATCTGGGGAACGTGCTGGCCACTTGATTCGATTAATATCCTCTGTCTCCAGAACTATCTCCACTGGTTGTGTACGATGTGGTATGGCACTGTCGTCCATCAAAATGAATTCTTCTCCTACAGCACCACGGAACAATCGAACATGATGTTGATCTTCATTGCAATGCCATTCACCAGTCTCTTTTATGCACTTATAGCTCAGTGCGTCCATTAAGCATAATGCCTCCTCAAACCATGACCCCAGCACTGCTGTATCTATCTCTTTCAAGAACTTACATTCTTGCTATGGTAAGCAGTATACCACTTTCATGTCAGATTAAATGTCATCTAGGATCTGGAGAAAAGAATAAAACAACTTGTCTATAAAGAGTACATTAGCCCATTGGTGTCTTGTCCAATTTTTATGGATACAACACCGCTGAAAATGTTCTCTGCAATGAGCTGTAGATAAAGCAATGCAGATTACAAGGTCTTCAGGTGTATAGGCCTACTCCACAGACTCTTGTCAGTTTGGTTGAGATATCTGCATTGAGCCAACTTGCACCATGGCAGGTCAGCTTGCAAGCTGATCACAGCAATCGGCTTGCAATTTGCGATCTGATATTTTCCTTTTGTAACCAAAAATCTGTTCATGCTCTGTGGTAGAGTGAGGGCGACCTCTTAGCAAACATCTGGAAAACATTCCATTGGTTTCAATTGCTTCCCAGAGCCTGGATACCATTATGTGAAATTCTAAACTGTCTAGCAATATTAGTTATTCTGTGGCCTTCTTTCTGATAATTCTTCTCCCCTCCCCCACGAAATAATCTAGATGATATCTTTGGTACATTCAAGTTTTGCAACTTTATTCCTTCACGAAAAGAGCTTCTTTCAAACACAAATTGCATGCCACAGCCTTTTATCCTGTTGAGTCCAACCACGTGACCCCTTTGCGTGAGATTTGAAATTTTGAATGTACCCATTTTCTACTCAAAATCATCAGTTATACAAATTGCCATAAGCTGATTTGTCTGAATTTTCAGTTGTTACTTCAGAAATAGTGTTTGTCCTTCGGCTTCAGACACTAGTATAATAATGACTATAACACACACTATTCCAGGTAACAACATAAATGTTATGATTTACAATCGGGATGGCAGCAGTTGTCTGTTTTACTCTCATCCCCCAATGCCTCTAAGAATCATCAATACCATGGACTCAGCTTTTGGTGAAACCTATGAGTGAAGACTCCTCCACTATGATTTATAAAAAGTTACAAAAAAAAAGTAGATGTAGGGTGTGAATGGGATGCTGTACAGCATCCCATTCACACCCTACAATTGCAGCTTTTCCTTGTCATATTCCAATGATTTCTTAACATAAAAATCTGATTCTGACCAGCCATGTTTGACAAAAATCCAGCATATTATTAGATTTCTCTTCTCAAGAGGATAAGAAATCTTACCAGGTATCATCTGTAAAAAGGGAAATAACACAATGCAAGAATTACAATGGAATTTCCCTATTGTGTTGCAGGTAAATTCTGCTGACCTGCTTGTCATCTGACATTCAACCTTCTGGCCAGGCCATTGAATTATACAGAGTAACCACTATAAAACATATCTGAATATTTTAATTTCTCATCAAACATCATTTACTTCAGCTGCCTTTCCAAATCTGAGTTTGTCTTTGTTTTTCTACTTCAGATCTTACTATGTTATATACTCTTTGGACACTTTTTAATATCAAGCTCCCTTTCCCCTCCTACCCCATACACACGAGAAGCATCAAAAGTACTATATGTGCACAAGTGATTAAATAGAAAGAAAACCCTTAATATTCTTGAAGTGATGGAGATTATTCATTGAGGAAAACTAGCAGAGAAGGCTGTTCAGAAGAATAGAGGTGGATGGAATGAAAGAAGAGAGGTGAAAAGTTGACTTTAAAAAAAAAAAAATTTATAACACCTGTTATTCCTGGAGGGAGTGGGTAAGCTGCTTTAACACCAACTTTTTGAAGAGTGTTAAGCAGCCAGTCTTCCCTTTTAGCTGTCACTGGCAGTTGCTTCAGACAATTGGTAATTTCAAGGCAATGGGAGAGAGACATTATACCTTCTTGTTGTTGTCATCGTGTGGCACTTCCCAACACCATATTGCCTGAAATAGGGAATCCATATTCTTCATTTGTTGAGTTAAAATCCAGACTTTCCTCAAGGAAAATCCCTACTTGCCTTTGCCAAAGATCGACTAATTTGGGAACCAGTTTAAAAAAAAAAAAAAAAAGCCAAGAAAACTTCTAATCCTTAATTAGAATCGGACTTATAATGGTCTTCTCACAGTCTAAAAGCATTCACCATTTCCACAGGACTAACAGCTAACTGGTTCGACTGCACTCTTTCAAAAATAGTTACAACAGAGAATATCTTTGATTTTTATATCACCTTTATCATCCCTGATTCCTTTTACAGTAATCTTTCCTCTATTTCTAAGCTTTTCAATAGCCTCTGGAACATTTTGCCACTTATCTTCTATGTTCTTACCAAATTCTGGGATCATTATTGCCATTAAGAAAGCTAATGTCATATGTAGCTTTAATACATTTTTTCCTCTATTTACTGAAGGTACCTGCTTACTTGCATTGACAGATAACAGAAAAAAAACACGAAATCAGTCAATGCTTTTATCAGATTTTGCAACTGATTTTTACAACTTTCAATTTTTCTCCAGTAATTAAAATGATTCTTTGTAAGACTTAGACATTTGTTTTCAGTATATTCATTTTTTATCCTGCTCAGAACTAAATGGGGTGATCATATCCCTTCAGCAATGATATAGTCAGCAAAGCATCTTATTTCTTGATCTCTCCTTGTAAATTAATACATATATGTTGGAACATGGTATTAGTGGTGACTTGTCCATTGCCTGAACAGAAATCTAGCAGAAACAGAAATCTAGCAGATACTTATCAATATTTTTACTTTTGTTCTTTTCTCCAAATTTTTCCTGCTCTGTTCAGGTCTTCAATGAGCACTACTGGAACTTTCTGTGGGAAAGTTCCAGTAGTTCTCTAAAATATTTAAAAATAACAGGTGTAATTAACTCTACATTTAAACCAAACCTAGTTCAAAAACAAACCAGACTAAAAGTATACAATACATTAGCCCTACTAGTCTTGATGTATGGAAGTGAAATCTGGACAATAAAACAAAAAGACAAAGATTAATAACAGCAGAAATGAAGTTTATGAGAAAAACTGCAAAGTATACCCTATTTGATCAGAAAAGAAACGAAGAAATTATGAAAGAATTAAACCAAGAACCAGTAATAGAAAAAAATTAAAAAATATAAACAAATGGATGGAACACGTTCAAAGAATGGAAATAGAAAGATTACCAAAACAAGCCTTAAAGTACAAGTCATTAGGAAAAAGAAAACCAGGATGTCCTCTTCAACGATGACTTCTAAGGCCGAAACAGGCCATGCTTGGCCTAAATCCTTGATATGCATGATGATTATTAGATACCTCCTGGGAGTTCAAAGACTCATCGAGGGTGGGCACCTGCTCTACAACTCTGTCTCTGCCACTCATTCCACCAACTGACTGCAACTACACCAACGCCATCTACTGCTGAGCATATCCTGATCATACATGCTTTATGATCAGGATATGCCCAGATACACAAGAGGATGTTAGGTTCCAGACTGCTGTTGTATAGTGGATCGTTCCTTTTTTTTTTTTTTTTTGTAATGCAAGTAATGGTTTAATAGCATTTTTAAGCAGATGTATATAATGTAAATGAAACATTTATTTACATCAGATATGCAAACAAAAAAGATATTCTGAATAGCTTTAGTTAAGAGAATATGCTGACCAATTTTATTATCAACCTGCACCATTGAAAATTTTTCCATTTCAGCCATAAGATTGTCACATTTAGGGATAAATGTAGTATTAACTAGTGGAGCACTTTTCACTTCAGTAAGAACTTTATCTTTCTTCTTAACTTAAGTAGTGTGAGGTAAGTTTAGCCCCTACCCTATAAGTGTTTGATATGCCATCATCACTAAATTTAATAATTTTAATCTTAGCGTGTAATGTAATAGGTTTCAGCATCTTTTCACTGGAAGCAACAGCACCCTTACCTCAAATTTTATCTGTCATTAACAGCAAGACCATAAGATAATAGTTATAAACAGTTTATAAGTCATAGCGGAACGCTAAAACACAGAGTGCATATGCAGCAAGCAATGATGTTTTAAGCAGATAGTCCACAAAAATTGTGAATTGTAACTCAGATTGCTGAGTAAAATTGTTTCAGCAAATGAAGCATTGTATAAACAGGTATTGGTCATAATTGAAAAACATCATGAGGCAGGATGTTACTATATATCCCAGGATTTCTGTGTTAATAGTTTTTTGCCATCCCTATTTAGTGATTAGTGTTTTTTGTATAGTTAGTTTCCTTTCTTTGAGAAATCCTTATTGTCAGTTATTGCCTATCTTTTGAGATGCCTCAGCTATCTTATGTTGTATGAGGATGACATATCACCTTCTGGGCTAGGTGATGATGAAAGGTGACTTAAAAATTAATTACATCGATTTTCTAGTGACAGCTTTCTGAAGAATTATGTGGTTTTTCTTTATTAGGACATCTTAGAGTTTGCATGTATACTGTTTAGATGATGGAATTGTGTGTGTATATATATATTATACATATTAGTTTTTTTTTTTCCTGGTGACTCCATTCATAAAAGATTGTAAATTATATTAGTTCAGTACCATGGGTTGAACAAAGCATTAAGATTGGATATTCCAGAAATTCTACACTAGTAAGCAAATGCTTTTTTGCAAATCACCTCAGGTCTCTTAACAAGTAAGTCCTTATATGGTTCTATATTATATAGGCTTTCCATGCTTTCTTCCTACATTGATTCTACTTTTAGACTTCTATTTTTATTAAAAATTCATAAGTAATAAAAAAAAAACTTAATACTTTTATTCAAAAAGTTTGATTCGAATGTTAAAATAATGTAAATCAGTTGAATATTTACTCTAAGTTTGTTTTTTTATAGAAGATTTTATTGCAATAAATATGCCTTTACACATGCTGAGAGTAGTTGGAACATGCTAAAAAGAAAATGGTCAGTTAAGGCTTATAAACTTTTCTAGTTAACAGGTATTTTCAAAAGTTTTAAGTTTTAAAAGTTTATAATTTAGAAAGCAATCTTGTTTGTAAAATTAATGAGTAAAAATTAATACACTGGAATATTTGCATAAAATTTTTGCCCATGCATTAAGGACATCTTGGTATGAATTCAAAATTCAGTTTGAGGATGAACAATATTGATCTTTGTGAGAAAGTCTTGAAGTTTGGATAGAGAACCTTGCTATACCACAAAGATATTGTCCTCCATATCTGTACCATACTGAGGTTTTCTAGGATGGATATTATGGAATCAATTTTCTTGATGGTACTAATTCAAAACACAAGAATAATAAGAAAATAATATTTAACTTGTTTGCTGATATTATATATACAGCATCTTCAGAACAGTTTGTCACACTATACAAACCGTAATAATTTACTTAACAGTGAGACCTGTTTATACAGCATCTTCAGAACAGTTTGTCACACTATACAAACCGTAATAATTTACTTAACAGTGAGACCTGTTTAAAAAATTGTAATGGACAACACAAGGAACCAGTTCTAATTGACACCATCTATTGTTGGATAAAGAGAGAGAGAAAGGGAAAAAAAAGTATTCATTTGATCCTAAAATGACCATTTCCCAGATTTTTGGGAGTCAATACCATTAAACAAATTGACATGAACAGCCAACACATATACCTTTCTACTTGATTACAGAAAACAGTCACTGTTCAAAGTAATTGACGAGGGTAGGAGAAAGAATGGTACATTTATGTGAAGGATGTCTTTACAGTATGGCAAGGTTCCCTATCTGAACTTTCAACTTTCTCAATGATCAATGCTGTTCATCTTTGCATATGGTTTACTCTCAGAATTAAAAAGGATCAACACATATTCTGGTATACGGTTAACTTCAGAAAAAAAAACCAGGCAATGAAATTTATCCAACTCCCTACTATCACCACCAAGGACATTTTATCCACAGTGAAATTTGAGCTCACTGGTAGGAATGTGAATGTGCCACCTACTCAGCCAAACAGCCAGCAAATATGTACAAATATAGAGAGATTATTTAGTCGTGAGGAAGATTTCTGTCTGAAAATCACTTCGATGAATGCAATGATGTTTTTAGTACTGAATTTCTTTTAATTATAAGATCAGCTGTCTTTTTTAAAATACTTACATTTAGAATATTTACTAAATGGAATACTAGCATGTTTTGGAAATTTGCACAAATGATTACCTCAAAACTAAACGAGTCATGCATAATGCTCTAAGCCAGGGGTCAGCAATTGGCAGCCTGCGGGCCGCATGCGGCCCAAACATGCATTTTTGGTGGCCCGTAAAAGGTTGACCATACTTACATGGCATGTGGCCCGTATAGTGAATTATTTAAATAACACATTTTATAATATGAATAATAAATTTAAAATAATTTTATACCTATATATCATGCTGTCTCCCGTGCAACTTGGAAATACCAACAAAAGGAAACTTTTGTTGGTTTTATTGAAGATTTACAAACGCAAGTTTCAACAAGATTTGTTGATTTTCATAAAAATAGCATCGAAATGCGATTATGTTTGAACCCTTTTAATGTCAACATTGATGACATACCAAACCAAATGCAGATGGAAGTTTCGGAATTACAACACAATGAAACATTAAAGAACGTATTTTCGTTAGAAAATATGCAAAAATTTTATTGATGCTTACCAAAAAAATTTGGGCGTGGACAGCAGGGTTTCCCCTGCTGTCCACACCCAAGACAAGCTAACTTGGCTATGGCTGAGAAAGATCCTTGAACTCCTCATGTCATTGACAGGAATTGAACCTTGGACTCCTTCCCCGGGCATATGGTTGCGAAGCGCATAGGCACTAGGCTAACCGCACAGAAAAAAATTTGAACGAAACAATATAACTGCTTTCAGTATTCAAAGTTAGTACATTTGCTTCATGTGCTATTCATTCCATTTCCTTTTATTGGTTCTTACATTTTTTCAATACCATTTGGAAATTAATTCGAATTAATTTTTTTTCACCTAAATAAATCTTATTAGACTTTATCAGAAATTAGAAATGCTTCAGTAACTACTTAGATGCATAATTTGGAGAGAATTATCAAATACTTACAGTAGGAATCATATGAAGTCTTATCAAAATTGATGCCAGTGCAAAAACTGCTTAAAACTTGGCTCTGTTGAAGAATGCCTGTCATCAAATATAAATACCATATATATAAGATTCTTTATTCATGTAGATTGATATACACTGCTTGGAAAGAAGTCAATGGACATATAGTATGAGGAACAAACAGCCATGGTGTCCACCTTAATAAGATGTAGGACCTCCTTTCAGTGCAATGACTGCAACAATCCTGATGGGCATGCTTTCTACAAACATATGATAGTGATCACTGGGAATTTTGGACCATTCTTCCTGTAGGCATGTAATGAGGTTCTGGATTATTGTGGGATATAAGTCCCTAGACCTCACCTGATGCTCCAGTTCATCCTACAGATGCTCAGTAGGGTTGAGATCAGGGATCTGGAGGTCAGTCAAGTGTGGTGACACTCATGTCCATGAACCTGAAAGAGACAATGGTCAGTTCCGTAGAAATGCCACAAAGTCTTGCATTGTTCAGAATATTCATATATCTCAGAGTTCGGTCATGGTACTACAAAGGTCTGAGCCAAACCAGGAAAAACTGGATAATACCATCACACCTTCACCTCTGAATTTCATAGTTGGGATTATACACTCTGGTAAGAGATGTTGACTGGGCATCTGCCACACCCATCCATCTGCTCAGTAGAGGGTGTGACATGATTCATTACTCCATAACACAGCATTCCAAGCTTCTACATATCACTGTACACGTTTTTATTAATGAAGACAATGCTACATGTTGGCTTGGGTAATGTGGGGCTTGCATGTTGCTGTCCTACCATTTAAACCCCATGTTGTAAGTCGGTTCTGTATGTTTTTGTGCAGCTTTGTGTTCAAGTCAATGCCTGGAATTCTGAATTCAACGTGTCGGCTGGCAAATGGTGGTATTTACATGTTATCCTTTGCAGCATCAACAGTCATGTTCGTTGAGTATGGTGGATTGTTCATTGCATGGTAGCACTTCCAGTTGATTCCCTGTACTTCCATATGAGTGTGTTATCACTGATTGTTGGCCTGAAATGTTCCAATTTGTCAAACAGATAGGCCTGTAACATGCCATTCTATCACAACACCTCTTTCAAACTCCATTAGTTCAGTTCCCTTATTTGGGAGCATCATATTCCTTCAGCAGAATGGTTTAGCATATCCACTTTCCAGCTGAGAGGCTGTGGGTTCGAATTCTGCCAAGGGCATGGATTTTGTGATTGTTCTACTAACCAGTTATCAAATGACCTCTGTCCTGGCACAGTATGACCCTCGATGTCTTTGCGCCATAAAAAATCAAATCGAAATAAATGAAAAATCATATTCTTTTAATTTATAGATTACACCTTGCCCATGGATGTGTCCAATGGCATCTGCAATGGGAGAACAGGACACTCCCCCCTCCCCCAGGATCGTGTAAAAATTTCCACAAATTATAATTGTAAAAGTGATATATGTAACTTTATACCCTCGACCATGGGGATGCTTCGTCTGTCTTAAAATTTTATTACGGGTTGGCCAGTTTTGGCCCTCATCAGGGTAACCATAAAATATGTGTTTCATCTATTGCAGCAGTAAAACACACGTTCCTGTTTTTGGTTCATCTTTTTCTGATTTGTGAAAAAAAAGTTCATTACTGTTGTAAACAGTGGCCAGTTCATTTGCCTTCTGTGTCTAGTGAGTCACTGAATGAAGTATTAATTGTAAATTTATCAATGTCATCAATAGGTTTGCAAGCAATAGATGGAGACTTCAATTCTAATACAATACAGGATTATTGAAATTATTATTTTATATATATATATATATATATATATATATATATATTAATTCTTGTTTCCTTTATATTGTAAATTTATATACTGTAACAAATGCTGTCTGCTGCATTATTGTAATATCTTTTATTTTTTATTACTAATTGGCAGTGCATGCTTTTTCTCTCGTAACCTTCCTTACTTATTCTACTGCATACTGTGTTTATCCACCTTCCGTACTTACTAGTCATATGCCTATAAACACTGGAAAATTTATTTGTAAGACTGCGCCATCCAATATATCAATATTCGGCATAAGACTCAATAAAACATTGGTAGATCTCTCTTACTAGCGTAAATTCCTTCAACAAAGTTTACATAAACAATCGCAGTTCATAAGTAATTAAACTGCGCTTTTAATGTCTTAGTTGTTTCCTGCTCACAAGTCCGATTATTTTTAGAAACAGTGCATTGTAAAATAAAGGATCAGGAGATTGCTTTCTCTACCCCATCTATTAAAATCTTTAGCATAAAATTAGAACGATTTTTCTTCAACACTAAATAATCTCTTTAACTCCAAAACTTATTTACTCTCTGCTTACAAATTCAACTTATTAAACTTCTAGTTGACTTGCAAAAAGGTTTGCTAACTCTCTGCTAAGTTATTTTTACAAATTTAATATCAACTTCTAACATGTCAATTGACTCTCTTATAGACACTTATTAATATTAAACTCCTTCTTAACAGTCCATATATAACATACCTCCTAGATTATAAGAGAAAATGTACAAAAGGATGGAACTTACAGAGGCTAAGTATCGCACATTCAGTCAAGAGTCTTGCACTAAAGTTTTTATGGCATTTCTTTCATCTGGAGTTTTAGGCTTCCTTCAGGAGTGTCTTGCTTCAGCGGTATCACGTTGGGATATTAGTGAGCTTTTGGACTGCAATCTGCGGTACTCGAATAGCACATGCAAGAGGTTTCAGCATGCTAAAATTTTCATTTTCGTATGCTAATAAATCTTCATCGTTAAGTGTGATGTTTCTAATCTTGTTTATGAAGTGTTGTGTATTTTTTTATGTAGGAGGTGGGGTGGGGGGGGAATGACCTACCAACTCCTTGAGTGTGGTCACTAATTTCTTGGCTAATTAGGGCTGTTGATTCCTTCAACTATCGGTCATTTGTTTTGTATATTTTTGGCAGGTGGTATAAGTTTTTTTGTTTCCCCTAGCCATGTGATCACTGATTGATTCTGTTGTTTTCTTTTTGATGTGGTTTGTAGGGTGGTAATTCACCATTTTGGTATGTGTTGTGGTCTGATACTAATTGGTTCATTTTTTCCAGGTATGCAGTCTGATCAAGGACAATGGTAGCATTACCTTTATCTGCTTTTGTAACCACAATGTCTGGGTTAATTTTTAAGGACTTAAGGGCCAATTTTTCTCTTCTGGTTAGGTTGCAACTTAGTTGTTTATTAGAGTTTAATATGTACGATGCTTCTATTCGTATTTTGTTGGCTAAATTGGAGGGGAGGGAAAGAAAGAATTGCATATATCAGGTTGATAGCTTTTAGAAGAAATGGCTACTCATTAGTTAGTTGAACAATTCACTTCTGCATCAGTCACCCACATACTATCTACATTCAGTAGATTTATTCTTTCAAATTCATTCATTCTTTTATTTGCAGCATAACGATAGAATTCTTTTGGGTTGTCTTTAAATTGCAGAGCCAGTTTCTTTCATACTCAGAGAGATTTTTGTACAGCATGTGTGACTCTTCTGGCCTGCTGCTTATAATTATCATAACTGACATCATCATTATGCACATGGTATTCCTTTCACATCATCTTTTTCTTATGAATCTCTAGCTTTATTAGATTACACATCCATTTCACTCCTACTCATACTCTTCAAACTAGGGATGCATTCTGATATTGCATCATTTTAGTATTTTTTAAACGCTTCCCACTCAATATCGGTATTCTTCCCATCTAATAATTGATACCATGGTGCAGAACCCATCATACTCCTCAGGTGGTCATAATTTCCTGCTTTGCAGTTCAGCATGTAACCTTTTTCTGAATGGAACATTCATAAAACTTAGCCACTTCCCAAGTGAGAACAGCATGATCATTAACACTATAATCAGATCTAACACTGTTTTATAGTTTGCCCACCGATTAGGGGTCCCTCAATACTTCTGCGCATGTCAGAAAAAGGAGAATCCATTCCGATAATAGGGTAATCAATCTGTCTTCTGGGATGTGTTTGTTTATTATTACAAGTCAGAAAATTTAGCTTTTCTTTTATGAACATTGTAGATTTTAAAGTGTAACTATTTCGCTTGTATAACAGTTGGAAAAATGTACGTAGAGTATTAACAAAATTAAAAAAGGTATAGCATAAAACAAAAATTTAACTAAGTTTATTTTTAAGAAAGTTTTCTATAAAATAAAAATAATTATACAGAAAAACAGAAATTTTTTCAAATGAACTTAGATATTCTAAATTTACAGTTGAGAGAACTGAGACACTTTAATGTCCTAAACCGATTAATTATTTATGACTTGTTGCGACTCTTTTAACAAACCCATGCAAAAAATGGTTGGGGAAAAATACCATTATCAAATCCTTTTAATCTTCATAGTCATCTGAATCGGTGTCCGAATCGCCATCACTTTCACTTAAACTGATCACCAAAGGTTCACATAATTCTTCGATAATTCCGTCTCTGTCCCAATACATATTTTCCAATGAGGTGACATGAAAGCAATATTTCCCCCAGTTTTGAACTGTAATACTTTCGATTGCCTGTTCTGAAAGCTTAAAAAGTTTCGACATGTCAATATCTCGTTACGTTGCGATGGCGAATGAAACTTTTCACTTCTGCCCAAACATATTCAATAGCATTAATATCGCAATGATATGGTGGTAGCCTCAAAGCTAGAAATCCATGCTCTTTGAGCATCATGTCGAATTTAAATAGTTTAGTTGTGGGCGAGTTTCTTTTGACCAAATTAAGCAATTCAATTTTTCGCATATCTGGGGAATGAAAAATGTTATTTGCAGAGAGTCAATTTATAAGAAGTTGCTTCTTATTAGACCAATTTGGAACTTTGTTTAATCGAATAGTGATATGAAGCATTATCAATTATAACAACAGCATTTTTAGGAAGGTTTGGAATCGGTTTTTCTTCTGCCCACTTTTCGAAGATTGTAGAATTCATTTGCCTATGGTAATTGGCTTTGTATAGTAAGTTTGAATTCTGTAAAAAAAAAAAAAAAAACCATTTCTCCACACACACACAAAATTATTATGCGCCTTGAGGCATTTCTGGTTTGTAGCACTCCACATTCTTCTTTAGACTGCCAACATTTTCCATAAGTTAAATTACTATCAATCCAAGTTTCATCTAGATACACAATCGATCTTTTCTCCTCCCTGAAACGTCTTATTGCTCTCAAATACTGCATTCTAGATAAAACAATGTCACTTTCGCTCCACGATAAGTTTCCTTTTATTCTGGGACTTTTTAAAACAAAATCTGATTTCATGAAGTATTTTCCTTAAAGTTTCTCTTTTCCAAGGAAAATTAATTTTTTCTTTAAGCACAGGAATCAATTTCGGAACAGTTGGCACTCTTTTCTCGACCACGTAAAATTCGTGAATAATTCTTCTTATAACATCTACATCAAAATCATTCAAAGCTATGGTTTCAATGGTTTTCTTTACTCTGGTGCTTTTGTTTTTAGGAGATTTAAATTTTGGCTTACCTTAACCTTTTGATTCCTACGAATTCTTTTAACAGTCAACCCTGATATGCCTACAATTGCACTTGCACGTTTTATGACTTGAGAAAGGGGAACAAGGAGACGATTCTTTTTTCGCAGAATGTCAGCACATTATTCAATATTCTTTTGCAAGAGCTACTGAAACGTTTAACAACAGAACTTGTTGACTGTACTGGATCCATCATACAAATTAATAATAAAAAATAATGCAAAAAAGCGACAGCAAAAATCAAGCTAGTACTAGTACAGCGACAGACAAGAAAGCACGTGATTTCGCATGTTGACGACCAATTCGTACGTCCTTCATTTCTTTCTCCCCTTCTGCATGAATCGACTATTCTTGGCAAAATGCCAAGGAGAGATCTACAAATGGTGGGCGAACTATATTATGAGTTCCTTCTGTCACATGATGCTTGAGAAAGTTGCCCTTCAACAGACCAGCAAATCAGTTTCATTCTTCTCATGTGATTTCACAGCTACTCATTCAATATTCAGATAATTTAAGTCCCCCATTATGATTACTTTTTTTGCACTCATGGTATTTATTTGGTAATGCATTTCATTCACTAGAAATTGATCCCCTGAGTCTGTAACAACACCCCACTATGTATTTGATCTTGTTAGACTCCACCTCATACCAGATGGCTTCAAACTCACTGCCACATAAAAAAAACTGTCACTAGTACTGCAGTCATGGTCTCAACACTAACTGGATTCAACTCATTTGATATAATTAGCAGCATGTCCCATCTTCTCCTGGCTATCCTTCTTAAAAATACTGTACCCTTTGTGCTCAATACCAGTTAGTATTGAGTGCTTCTGATAGCCAGGTCTCACTAATGCCTACAATATGAGGTCCCAATATATATTAACCAAGGCAACAAACTCTGCTCCTTTGTTTCTGATACTGTTAGCATTCATGTACAGACATAAGTTGCATGCATTCTCCTTTGTATACTCTTGTCTGGGGTCTGCTTGACACAGTTTGACAACTTGTAGATTTCTGTTCTTATCTAGTTCCTTCCTTACGTAGACATCTTTGCACATGCTTGAGTTCAACTTGAGAACTGGACAAACTCAAATAATTTTTTTTTCTCTTCATAACCATTCCCATTATTAATATAATTGCCTAACATTGTTGCTCTTATACAGAGATTCTCATAATTCCTCCCATCAGAATTCAGTTTCCCTGACTCTCATTGTTAGGTCTCATATCAGTTAATAAGTTTTCAAGACTCTTGATGCCAGACTCATTCAAGTATAGGCCATCCCTCTTATATTGATTCAATCTTAACTCAGACTCACTCCACACATCCAAAAACTCACATTGAATCGTTTACCAGCATAGCCCTTTTCTGTAATTCATTTCCATCCTATCTAGGTAATATAGTAACAATTTTTACTTTCTCACTCTTTTCATATCCTTTTTCATAGTGAATTCATTGCTAGTTAAGTTGTTGGTACCTACCAGAATTACCTCTTTTGCTATTCATTTCTATTTCTCAGTTGCTTGTGTTATATTTTTAATTTTTGCTCTGGAAAAATTAATGTTATCACCCACTCATCAATGGCATGTTTTATTATAGCGTCACCATACCAAATTATATAATCCGCCTTACTTAACAGATTTTCCTTTATTACACACTAACTTACCAGATTCTGTGCTTTGTTATTTTCCATTTTGTTGCTCAATGTGTTTTATTCATCCTATGTTCCTCTAAATGCAACTTGCTTTTCTGTAATTCCTGCATTGTCTGTCTAATAATCTGCTTTAACCTTGCGATTTCGGAGTTTAAATTATTTTCAGTATTGCCTTTAGTGAAGAAAGCCTTATTTTTCACTGCTTGACTGTTCGTGTTTGCATTCTGTTTCTTTTGTGTTTTTGGTGCCATTTTACAGCTCACACTCAAAAACATGAAAATCTAATATAATATACTATAAAACATTCATTTTTTAAGGAAAAATGCAATAAAATGTATAAAAATCACCAATTTTATGTGAACACTAAATTACACTGACCACTCACAATATAACCTCGAACCAGTTTGAAATATGAATTATTGCATAGACATGGACTAGTTCATAAAATTCATTATGAAAAAATTTTCTTTCCAACGATCCTTGTTTAAGAGCAATCTTTGGATTTTATAGACTAAAAAAAATGCAGAATGATACGTTAGATTAAAGAAATCTCTAAATGGATAACAAAAAATCAAGAAATATAATTTTTATACCATCATATTATCTGTAGAACTTTTCCTTGTTTTAAAAAAGTAAAACAAGAAAAAGTCCACATTCTATTAACTACTTCCCATAGAATTAGTTTCAGCTTTGTACTGGAAATAGAGAAATTGCATACTTGGAGGATTGAGAACTTGGGCATCTTTTCTTAGAAGCTGAAATATTCCTATTCTTGTGTCCATTGGTGGTGTTCAGAATAGGAACTTTTACTTATTTTGCTTCTTGATCTCCTGTTTTTGAAAGTCTTTCTTCTGCAGCATCAGCAATATTGGATATGCATATTTTTCATTATTATTCCCTTATATGTGCACTGGTGCACCTACATTTTTCAACCTACATCACTTTTACGTGTAATGTTGATGTTATTGCAGTATTTATATTAGATATGCATATTTTTCAACCTACATCACTTTTATGTGTAATGTTGGTGTTATTGCAGTATTTATATTAGATATGCATATTTTTCAACTTGCATCACTTTTACCTGTAATGATTGCTTTGCTTAGATAAGGAAATGTGCCATTTGTACTGACAGAAATTGTCTTCTCTAGCTGATTGAAAAATATCAGTTTGTAAAGAAGTTACTGTAATTAATTTACTGCAAAAGTATGCTTATATTGATATGTTATTTGGTTTTATTTAATCTGTTAAAGCTAAGCTTTTTAATTTTGCTGTAAAACCTGTCTGGTCTTATATGAGAATTCATTCTTTTATGAGTTTTTGGAAGGTAAACATTTATTTACATTTTTGATTATTCATATGTATATGAAAAATCAAAATATCAAAAATCAATAATCTAAAAGTGTGGAAGTGCCACACCATTGTGTGGCACTTCCACACTTTTGTTAACAGTGACATGAGTATAGTACAGTTAGAAATTTACAATATTCAGTAATATTTCATAACTTTGTCTACTATACAAATCAGCTTATTTAATGAAATTTACATTTTTTTTTCATTGCATCTGTTAAGATATTTGCTATATAATTTTTTATTCAAAATTATCGTATACATTTTATTTATTTTTATATACTTATACAGTAAATTTATACTTATGAATTGTGTATTATATACTTAATTTACTGTTCTTATTTCAAAAACATTATCACACTCTGAAATTTAAAAGCAGTACAGAGATTATATTTCTTTAAACTCCTAGCTTTTCTAAGATGCACCAAATATAAGGGAATAATAGTAACATTAACATTACTATAATCTGTATGTTAAGAAGAATGAGAGATTGTGGGAAAATCAGTTATTTTGTTAATCTTATAGCCATTGGATAGGAAGGCATGTCTAAAATAAAGGAAAGATCGGCTGTGAAGGAAATTTGGTTGGAATAGAACTTGGATGTTGTGTGTTAACATGGATTTTTATGATACCATATGTGGATGGCAATGTGGGGGGAAGATGATGGAAAAGTTTATGTATCTATTCCTGTGGGTAGATGTTCTGTGAACTGAGAATACCATTGGAAAGAAGTGTAATCAGACTATTGTAATTATTTTCTTTTTCTATATTGAATTGGATTCTGGAGTGCTTGCTGTTGAGGTGGAAGAGGAAAGAGTTTCATGTGTCTAGATAGGTTTGAGAACAGCATTATGAAGTGCATGTTTTTCGAAATACTCCATATGGAAATTGGCTATGGAAGAAGAGAGAGAGGGAGAAAGCCCATGGTTGTACCCTTTTATCTCTTTATATATAGTATTTCCAAGTGAAATAACTGGTATGAATAGCAAAATTAAAGAGATCAGTGATGTCAAGGGACATTTTTAAGTAAAGTGAAGTTGTCAGAAAGTTGAGCTTAAACCTTCACCTTTATTTTTCCTTGTCACTGCCAATATAAAGATCTGCTTGGTAATGTTTCCCTTTACTCCTAAATTTAAATCAGAAGCAAGGTATAAATCAAAAAAGAGGCAGTAATCTGTACAGAAGATCATGTAAATATATAGAAAGTTTTTAGATGGGAAGAAAGTAAATTATACTGCAAGAGAAATTATATTTTTCTTTTAATCCTTATTTTATCAAGTATAGCAAACAGAACTTTGCACATGAAATATTTTTGCAACTAAGCTACTTGTACGTATGGCATCCAGAGTTTGTATTGGAAACATGACTTCTACCATTGAATTAGCTCTCTGTAGCTGTATGGATCTAGCTCCTGCTGATGAGACTACAATAAAGGTTGAAACCAGTCTTGGTAGTGATCCTTCTCATAAAGCATGGTATTTCATTGCCAGGAAGGGAGTCTGTTGTGAATTATGAGATGGCGTGCTATGAAGCCAACTGCCTATATACAAGTAACCTGGTTTATGGAGATATTTCATGTGCAAACTTTTGCACATTCACATTTCATTTGCTTACATTCAGGTAAAATAAGAATGAAAACAAGAATAGAATTTGTCAAATATAATTTAGCATGTAAATATGTAAATAATGTTTACCCTTTTGTGATAATTAAGTAAACTGACATGATTCAGATTAACAAAAAAAAAAAAAAAAAAAAAAAAAAAATATTACATCTATAAGGATGAGTCTTTCCCACATTATCACATCCTACGGGATCCTTTAGCACAAAAGAATTGAAAGTTATTATTGACCTATACAGAACGTAGAATGCTATATATATATAATTTTTCTTGAATTACACATGTACTAGAAGATATATAAGTAAGATTTTAAAATTAGAACAAGATGTGACTTAATTTCAGGTAATGCATAATAAATGTATGTAGTGCATTTTTCTAGAATTTAACAATATGTAAGCAATGCTAAGTTTTTTCCCTGCAGAAATTGGATCTAGATATTGCAAAGTCGGCCATGATGTAAATGTATATCATGGCTGACTGGGTAGTTAATAGATGTGGTGTACAAAATTATACAGATTTCTCTCAAAAAAAAAAAAAAAATTAGAGAATGGAGTCATCCTGATATAATAAGGACATTATTCTCTTTTATAACTGATGGGGCATAGCATGTTTGATTAATTGTTAGCCACATCTATTAACTACCAGGTGAGCCATGATGTACATTTACATCATGGCCAACTTTGCATCCAAGTTTTGCAACAAAACTTGGATGGAAGATGGTTGATATAGTTCATCCAGTGGATGTTTAAAAGTGGTTAATACATACATTTTATCTGTATGCATTATATAAAATTTGAATTATATTGTTTACTTGATGAATTTTTGTATATATAAAACTTACCATACATTTTATTATAAAATGATAAGAAGATTGCACAGTTTGTACAGCTGGCTTTTATATATATATATATATTATCCTATGTCTCGATGGAATGAAAAACAAACAGCATTTTTTTTACCCACAAAATGTAGTGGAAATTACTCAGGGTGTGTTTTGCTGCATTTGTATAGCTTCTGCATCCTTTGAAACAGACTTGTGCATATTTTTTATAAATTTTAAAAACAAATATTGGAAAAAAACTGCATCCATTTCTTATTGTATAAATTTCAGAGCTTTCAGATTTAATTATATATGTTCTTGATAAACCATGCACATATAGACACTTAAATCTTATGCTTATTTGCACTAATCTCCAGGTAAGATATTGTCCTGGGATGTCTTTATTGTATCATATATCACTCAAATGCTTACTGTACAATTTGAAACTGTTTTTCAGTGTTTATATATAATTGTTTCATTTTGCTTATCAGTGTATTAATAATTAACTCATGTCTTGAAATTTAATAAATGACAATCAGATATAAATTTGAAAAGTCAAGAACAAGAGAACTCTGCAGGAACAGTTGGCTGTGCAAAAAATAATATAAAGTGAGATAGAATAAATAGTATTTTAAAGCTGTTTTCCTGCTTTCATACACAAGTGAATGAATATAAAGCTTTTAAAGGAAAATGTATATATAATAATTATTGTAAATGTATGTATAATAAAAGGAGGATAATGGTTCTGAAATGCTTATATTTTTGTAGATTATACTAAGCTTCAGAAATAAATTTAGATGTCACTGTAGCATAAGAGAAAGTCAATTAAACTTTAGAAGGAATAAGTACCATTTTGGATTATTATCAGCTTCATAATTTTGTTAAGGTGATATAACAATTTGCAAATGAATTGGGTACACATTGATATTAAAACAAAGTCATGCATTTATGCTTGGTGGTATAGTTTTCAGTGTTTTCTTAGTCAGATTTTCTCTTAGAGAAATCCAGTCAAATGGAATCCGATTAAAAAGTTATGTGATGGGGTGATATTGACTAATATACAGGGTGTTCGGGATAAATTTGACAGTTTCGTAAGGAAAAAGAAAATCTTCTTTGTATCTATTAAATTTAATGAATTGACAAAAAAACATTACAGGCAGGGTTAATTACAATACTATCAACAAGATTTACTCAAAATAACCACCATTAGCATCGATCACAGCTTCAATTCTGCTTCGGAACCTCGAACAAGCTGATGCTACAGTCTCCCTGGGAAGGGCCGCAAAAACTGTTTTAATTTTATCCATTAACTGGGCTTTTGTATTACTGGAAGTGCGATTGGTGTCTTTTTCAACTGCGCCCCATACAAAATAATCCATGGGGTTAAGGTCTGGGGAGTTTGGAGGCCAAACATTTGGACTGGTGAAGTCGTAGAAATTTTCAGACAACCATTTTTGACTTTTCCCAGAGGTGTGGCAAGGGGCCGAATCCTGCTGCCATACATACGGCCTACCATTGGCTACCCTTGTTATCCAGGGCTTGACTACAGTTAGCAACTCCACGAACAAAGCCCGAATTCCAATGCCAGGGTTCTTCAACACCTGTTCCTGCAGATTTGCGAGGAATTCTGCTGTACGAACGCAATCAGATCGTCTGCTAGGGATCTTTCTTCTTGCTACATCCTCGTAGTCACCATTGCAAGTCTCTAGTTCATGCCTGATTGTTTTTACTGTATTCAGGGAGCATTGGGCAGCAGTCGTAATATCCTTATTTTGATGGCGGGCACGAATCATCATGATACAAGTTATTCTCTTCCATGATTCAGGTGGGTTCCAGCTATCCATCCTTTCTGACATCTTGTATATGAATGAAGAAGGGTCCAAACTTTTAAATGAAGAGAAGTGTGTGTTAATACATGTAACTTACGGAAAAATATAATTAATTATAAATATGTCAAATTTATCCCGAACACCCTGTATATATAGTTAGTGTAGCCTGCACGATTCACTTTTGCTTTGCTTAACAGACATAAAAGTAAGAGTACCTAATTAGGAAGGGAAGAGATAGGATTTATTAAAGTTTGGTGGCGGGAGATGGGGGGAATGACAGCCCTGTTGTAATGGTATTTGCTTCCATAGCACTTGGCTTCCTGAAGAAGTTCAATTCTAGCTGCCAAGTGGAACTTTTTTCCTAAATCTTTCTTTGGCCGTTTCTCAAGTCATTGATCTCTAGCAAAGTAAAGTAGGCTATTCCCTCCTGGATGCTCAGGTTTTTAATCCCCCAACTGAAGAAAATCAACCATAGAACTGATTATTACAGACAATAATACAAGTGTTATGATTTAATCACAAAATGTCAGTAGTGTCTGTTGTATTCTCTCTCTCTTTCTATTCTCAGAAGCCTTGCTTCACTGATAGCGTGATGTCAATATCCATGAATAGTGTGAAGAATGGAGACTAGCTGCCTGTCTCTTTTTGGCCACCGATACTGCATTAGTATCGGTGGCCAAAAAAGGCCACCGATACTAATGCAGTATGATGCATGATTTGTTAATTTGAAGAGACAAATAGTTTGACATTCCATCCAGGAAGAGGATGCAAATTCTGAAATTCCATGAATGACTGAAGATGTTACAACTGCAGTTGTTACCAGTTGAATGAGAATATTGTAAGTTCATGCAGTGCATGTGCTGTAGCAAGACGATTAGATTTACCATACAAAATGCTATGGAGAATGTGACATCTCTAAGGGCTGATTGTAGGCAAGCAATGCTGCACCACTCCTTATAACTAATCATCTAAACGTTATTTAATCTTCTGCACTCAATTTCACGTACCACTTGCTCTGAGGGTGTTCTGAAAGGTTCTCAGCCTAAAAATGAAAAAACGAATTTATAATTTCAAAATTATCTTTATTTTTCAACATAATCTCCCTTAAGACTGCTACATTTATTACAGTGATGCTCCAGTGCCATTATTCCGTACCTGTAGTTTTTCTCAGTAAGATCTGCAAAATACCTCTCTACAGCTGCAATCACCTCTTGATTCGAAGATAAACGCTGACAAGGAAGGAAGAGTTTTAGTTTTGGGAAGAGATTGAAGTCAGAGGGAGCCAAATCTGGGAAATTAGGTGGATCCCTTAATTTTCCCATTGCCAAAGCACCTTTGTCAGTAGGTACATTGTCCTGATGAAAGATTATTTTTCTTCTGCAAACTGGGTCTTTCCTCATTATTTTTGTCTAGTGTGGTTAAAAGATCGGAATAATATTCCGTGGTTATTGTTTTATCCTTTTCAATATAATTAATAAACAAAATGCCTTTAGCATCCCAAAACACCGATGCCATGATCATTCCTGCTGATGGAACTGACTTTGTCGTCTTTGGCACTAAACAACTGTTTTGTTTCCGTTCACTGTTTTGATTGCTGTTTGGATTCTGGTGTGTAATGGTGAATCTAAGTCTCGTCCATAGTAATAAATCGACACACAAAATCAGTTTTATTCTTATTAAAACTCCCCAAGTACCGTTCAGAGATTTTCATGCGAGTGTGATTTTGATCTGCTGTGACGCCCATCTTACGCAAAGCTTTTTCAATTGCAATTCTTCATGCAAAATATATCCTACACGTTTCTTTTGAAATGCCTATAGTCTCGGCAATTTCGCGCACTTTGACTCGCCGGTCATCCAATACCATATCGTGCATTTGATCAATGATTTCTGGTGGTGTTACACTTTTTGGACATAATTCACGTGGATCATCTTCAAGGCTGGTACGGCCACATTTAAACAGCAGCCCATTTCTTAATTGTCGAAACGAAGGTGAAGAGTGGCTATAAATGTTTATGAATTTCGAATGAATTTCTTTTGGCATTAAACATTCTTTTACAAAGAATTTTATAGCCGCACGATACTCAATTTTATCCATTTCAAGGGATACAGACAACACTTTTGCTTCAGAGAGCTGTATAAAACAAACTACTTGATAGAATGACTTGCAATTTTACATGGATGCTTATGGCAGATGTACCAACTTCGAAAAAAAAAATCGTGCCAATATTGTTGCCATCTATGGTCGAGGCTGAGAACGTTTCAGACCATCCTTGTAATAGTACTTTTCTATCTAAATTGCATGTTTTTAGCTGTGTATATATATACCTATATTAAGAATGAAAAACCCGAGTTCCGAGTGAAAAAAATTTCCTCCCCCCCCCCCCCCCCCCTATGTGATCTGCTAACTCATCATTCGAAAAATTTCAATATATAAGATTCTTCTGGTCACGACAAGAATGATCTCAGGTCTTTTCTAATTGAAGGGGGAAATGTTTTCCGATTGCACAAAGCACTTTTTCTTCCCTAATGTGTGAAGATTCAATGTCACACACTAGTATAAATTTTGGCAGTATTATGATTTATACCTACAATGCTTGTCAAGATTATTATAAATAAATCCTATAACGTCTTTTATTTCCCAAAGGCAGTAAGTAGGCTAGGCCATTTATTATTATTCGTGATACCTCCACGGAGTCTAAAGACTCACCTAGTGTACAACTGTCCATCTCCACCACTACTGAACCTCTACTACCAATTAACTACATCAGCGCCATCTACCGTCCACAAGTATCTTTTGTCTGTAAATTGCGTGTATTCTGAAGGGCCGATTTGTCTGTATACGGGATGAAAAACCCGAGTTTCCAGAAGAAAAAACCCTTCCGCCTCCATATGAGATTGGCTAACTCACCTTCAATTGAAAAAAGTCCATATAAAGATTCCTCCCGTCACAGTGGGAATCGAACTAGGACCTTTTCCAATTGAAGGGTGCAATGTACCGTCGTTCTTCCAATTGCATTACGGAGGCGCATAAGTCATTTAGTCCAAAATAAATTTTGGAAAGCCAATCACATAACTGGCTGAAAATATTAAATTTTAATTCTTATCCAAGACAGACTACGATATGTAATTGCCATTATCTCAGTCTCTAATCCTAACAAAATGAAGTTTGGTGCCCTATAATACTAATGAGTGAAAAACAAGATGAATTCAAACACTGTTGGTGTCTTGATTAATAATAAAATTAATTGGATGTAAAATGCGTATCAAAGAATATGCCAAGTCACAATAAGACTTAAAAGATATCTTGAACACCTGTATCTCTCTAGAAGTAGCTACATAGATAACCAGAACTTGTTTGTAACCAAATCAATCATCTAGAAAATTGTACACATTTTATGGGAGATTTCAATGGAAGTTGTCATGATTTTGTTCTTTCATAGTGTAACTGTAAGTGGAGTTGGCATCCATGCTCTGGGCACTATTTTAGACAAATGTACTATGTTAGGATTAGGGACCATAAGATGCTCATTGAAGGGAGACACTTGTCTGCCTCTCTTCGTTAGATTCTAAACAATCTAATGAAGCCCCAACTGAGTGGGAAAATAAGACAGCAGCTTTATTTCATATTTTAGGTAAAAAGAGAAATCCAAATGAATCATCTGTGGAAATTAATGAAAATATTTCTCAAGAGACATCCTAATAGAACTTGACAAACTATATATAGCACAAGGCATAAATATTATAAACAAATATAGATCAGTTCGAAGCAAAATAGCAAATCTATGAGTGGAAAGATAAAACCACAAACATCTTAGAAATACTTGAAACCAAAGAGAAGAATTTCAGTTAAATTAGAAAACTGCATTAAAAAAAATTACTATCAGATATTGAAAATTTCAACAGTATTAAAAAGTATATAATAAGGAATGCTGCAATTTATCTGGTAATTAGAAATAGCAACCATAGACAAAAAAGGTAACTAAAGATCTAATAAAAAAAGAAACATGAAATTCTGCAAGGAACAGATTATACAAAACTATCTGAAAATATAAATATATAAGAGGATATATATTTTAATAATAAAAAAAGAAAAACTTGAAAGATCAACAGTAGAAAATAGTAAAAAGAAAAATTGATAATAGGGGTAATCTTTATGAGTCGTAAACGATGAAAACAATACAAACATAATGAACATAGCTAAATGATATCAGAAATTATATACAAATAAGGGGAAAAATATATAGGACAACAATAAAGAAAATGAAAACTACAGGCACGATGAATATATAGTCAGAGATGTTGCAATACAACTTTTATTCCCCTATATAGGGAGCAGGCAAAGCTGTGTTAGCCCTGTAAGTTTTGAAGGCGACAATTCAATCTCCACACTGCCAATCAGAAATAGCTCAAGATTATCACATAAACGGCATTCGGTGACGAGATCGCCGCCATCTCGTGATCGCTAACATAGCATATATATACACATGTATATGTATATATAGCGTAGATTTTAAAGTGGTTTCTTGAGTTTTCGAGAGAGATAAACTGCTTGCCCGTGCCAGAAATCGATTAAGTCAAGGACTGGATTCGAACTGAGAGTGGCTTAGAACTATATAGATAAAGTAAAATATAGTAACATGTACTTACAAAAATAAATAGTGGAAAGGCACCTGGATTCGACGTAATACTAATAAAAATGTTGGAAAATGGTGATTAAGAATAGGAAGTACCACTGAAAGTCCAAATACTGGAAATATCATCCTTTATATATATAAATAAGGTGATAAAACTGACAAGAAATTAGATACAACTTCTCTCCAAGTCCTTTATAAGCACTTTCCAAAAATTTTAGTGGCCAAATATTAAATTAATGTATTAAATTTCTGTGAACTAAAAGAACAGGCAGGTTTTAGTATACCCTTCTCAATTTTAAATTATTTACAAGCACTAAATCAAGTACTGGAAAAAAGAAAAAGAATATAACATACCGATATCTGACTTTCATCATCAAATTTCTGACATGTACCCACAAGAGGTGTCCAGAATATGATAGCACTGCATGAAAAATTTACATCATTACTGACTTTCAATCTACAATTTTCCAAATCAATGTTATCTGTTAAGACTCAACCATTATCAGATTTTCTATTTCTGTCTTCTAAGGCACTTTTTACTGTATCAATTCACCTATATCTTGGTCTTCCTCTGGGTCTATTTCCTGCCAACCTGGCAGAGAACTTGTTTTACTAATCTTTCCTCGCCCATTCTGTTTAAATGACCATACCACAAGAGGTGTGGTCTACTAAACACATTCCTGGATGCTAATAATGTCAAGTTCTTTCATAATTCATAATATTCTCATTTGTAATATAATATTGCCATTGATGCCATCTGTTCACGTCCCTGATCTTTCTGAGGACTCTCATATCTGCAGTCTCTAGTCTTTGGTGAAGTATTTTATTTCTGACCCAGCTCTCAGATCCATAAGTTAAAATTGGTTTGAGCACTGTCTTGTATACAACTACTTTAATATTTTAACTTTGACTTTAATAAATTATAAACACGCTTTCCATTCGATAACCTGTGTAAAATGTCCGAACCATTTAAACAGCAACATGAATAAAATATATCATAAATAAATCGCAAATGAAATTTTATTTTATTTGCGATTTTATTATGTAATTATATTATAATAATAATATGTAATATGTATATTAAATGAATGTACATATGTATATATAATGAAAATGCATTACATAAATTTTTGTAACTTTATGCATATCGTAACCTGGATGAGCTGTTGCTCTTAGGTTACACATATGATTATTCAACATATTGTACTATTATAGGAAGCTTACAAATAAACATGATTTGATTTGGAAAAAACAAAATGCTTCGTATCTGCATTATATTATTTCTGTAATATCCAAAGGTTGAAAGGATGTCAATGGATACATCATATCCATGAAATTTTGGATGTGTATAGATGTCAAGGCCGGTATGGTGATTAAAACATAGGGAAATGATATTTATATTAACTTAAATATGAGAAGTTTGGCTGTACTGGTTTTCCTTTTCAGTCGTTTCCGACTTTTGTAGGTATTGCCCATAAAGTGTTCCTGGTGAGATTTTTAAAGGGTATTTCACCATTGATTCCTCAAACCCACAATTTTATCCGGGATCGGGACCTGTATATGGCTGGGACGTATTCATGACTAATTGTGTGTTCACAGGGCCGGTTTGTCTCTTCTGGGGGACGAAAAATCCTAGTTTCCGGATGAAAAACTCCCTACCGCCGTAAGAGACCGGCCAACTCACCTTTAGTCAAAGAGACCAGGTAAAGGTTCCTCACGTCACTGACGGGAAATCGAATCCAAGTCTTTCCAACCAAAGGGCTTCGTCTATACCGACTGAGCTACGGAGGCTAGGTTTGGCTGTAATAAATTTAAATGGAAAAGAAATAGAAATAAGATGATTCACATCGGGAAAATCTGTCTCACAAAAATTATTTGTGAGAGAAAAAAGAATGGGATGTTGATGGAGAATACGTAATATACTTGTCGGCCAGGTTGGCCTAGTGATTAGTTTATCCACTCTCCAGCCAAAAGGCTGCGGGTTCGAATCCCGCCTTGGCATGGATGTTTGTTTGTGAAAATACTAGTGGTGGTGGTCGACGGTAGATGATGAAGGTAGTTGCGGCTGACAGAGTGGTGGAGACAGAGAGTTAGAGTACATACCCTCCCTCGATGAGCCTTTAGACTCCCTGGAGGTGTTGTATAATAACAATAATATCATCATACTAATAGCAACATCACGGAAAAAATTGAATACCTGATTATTTAATCAAATGAAGTAAGTCCGGGCCTGCAAATAAGTGTGGAGTATCGAAAATGAAATATAGTGAAAGCACTCCAGAATGAAAACAAATCGATTTAAATCAACGATTGAAATATTGAATTTTTACAAATAGCTAGGAAAAAT
The DNA here is from genome assembly GCF_054136105.1 of Typopeltis vanoorti. Classification (NCBI taxonomy): domain Eukaryota; kingdom Metazoa; phylum Arthropoda; class Arachnida; order Uropygi; family Thelyphonidae; genus Typopeltis; species Typopeltis vanoorti. The sequence continues at coordinate 43,526,840 of NC_143569.1, forward strand.
CATTGTAAAATACCATAAACTCGATCATGAAATTTCAGCTAGGATAACAGCAGGATAGAAATTTTTCATTATATTGATAAAATAAAAATATAATATAATTTTATAATATTATATTTTTATCTCATCATCGTCTTCCTTTTACCCTTTATATATATATATATATATATATATATATATATATATATATATATATATATATATATATATATATATATTTTATTATATTTATTATCATTATAACCAATATATTATATTACATTTTTAACCAATATACAGACATCCTTAAAGACAGTTTACCAAGCTGCTTAAAAAGAAAGATCTACAATCAGTATGTATTCCCAACAATGACTCGTGAAACTTCGATCCTGCCTAAAACAGAGTTAAAAAAAAAAAAAAAAAAAAAAAAAAAAAACGAACATGGAAAGAGTCATTTTAGAAATAACATAGTTAAATAAAAAGAATAATACTTGAATAAGGAAGAAAAGAAAGATAATTAGCGTGGTGAAAGGCAATAAATAGCTCTGGGCAGTACATGTGATAAGAATGCCTGACAACAGCAGTAGTGTAGGCTCGTTTCTAATGTGCACATTTTAAATTAAAAAAAATTATATTTTATGGCTGTGTATTTCTCAGTTAGGTGCTTCTTTCAAGTCAAGCGTGTTTATTTTGTGTCGAGTATTTTTGCATTTGACATAATGGTTTGTATTTGGTATCAGATTGTATGATTAGGCATCGCCTTGCAGCTAAGCCTAATCTCGCTATTGTGACAGCTAAATCTTTGTAGCTACGTATGTAAATCCTTGTGTTAGATATTTTTGGTTATTCATATAATGACGTGGTTGATGAAACATTTTGAGAATGATATGTTATAGTGATCGCGTTCTTGTTGTTAAGCCTAATACTGCCATTCTCTGAGCATATATACTGGATGTATCTATTGATTATAAGTGTATAATACTGAGATAATTATTTCAAGCAACGTGTGTAAATTTTGTTAGGTATTGTTTAATATGAGTATTTTATTTTAAACTTAGTTCAGAACTCAATATGATAACAAGATCACAGACAATTTGTTTGAAAGGGCACAATCACACACCTAATATATTATCTGTTTTTAATAAATTACTTGCTAGTGAAAGTTTGGTGGATATAACATTATTGTGTGAAGGAATGACCCTTAAGGCTCACAAAATAGTACTATCTGCAAGCAGCACTCTTCTATACAGCTTATTTTTAGAGAACCCAAGTAGTCATCCTGTTGTGACATTAAATGACATGAAGTTCAACGACTTAAGGTTGATGATCCAATATATGTACCATGGTGAAATTAATATTTCATGGGATATGCTTCCATCATTGTTAAAATCTGCAGAGTTCCTAAAAATGAAAGATTTTTTGGAAGTTGCTAATAAGTACAATGATTCTGTGGAAGGCATACAGCAGAGCGCTTTAGATTATGATCGTCACGAAGCAGGGAAACCGATCATTGTTCACTTGGTTGCTGAGGATCAACTGTCAGGTGAAAGTGTGCATACGGGTGTATTGTCTTGTTCAGTGTCTGATGCTACAGTTGATTCTCACCTAACGGTCACAACCTTGGGTAGTGATGACAACAGTCCTTTCATCAATTCAGGTGAATGTGTGCATAACGGTGTTTTGTCGGTTTCTGATGCTGCAGTCACGGTTTTTAGCGGTGATGATGGTCCTTTCATCAATTCAGGTGAATGTGTGCATGGCAGTGTGTTGTCGGTTTCTGATGCTACGGTTGATTCTCACCTGCCAGTCACAAACTTGGGTATGTCATCTGAGTCAGCCATTTCTTCTGTGGTTGCTGGGGATGTCAATCCAGATTACTTAACATCTTGTGTTTCTATAGTATCCCCTCTTGAATCTGATGTCAAAGTAGAAACGAAAGACTGTGCAGTCCATTCCACATCTTCTAATATATCAAATGTTTTGCCTGTATTAAGTGACTCGTATGATCGCAGAAGTTTTAATGTAATATATGATGATACATCTGGTTTGACTAATATCCCAAGTTTAAGTGATCATCAAGACTTCGCAGTTAGCTACCATCAGTCACATAGGGAACATACATGTTTTATACAGCCATGTCCCAATGTATCGGATAGAAGCATGTGGAATAGACTGTGTTGTGCAAGTTCTCCTGAAACAAATGAACGGACATTTTTAAATGACTGTAATATATTTTATAATTTTGATCAGACCAAATTGTATAATCTATCTTTTAGAATTCCAATATGTTCTAATATTTTTTATGGAATAGGAAGTATGGGGGGATTAAGAATGACAAAGTATGAGAATGACAGAAGTGAATATGTGCATGGAATAAATAGTGCAGAAATAGATACATATTGCTGAGTGATATACTAAAGAATATGAGAGAGGTTCAGGAACAAAAACAAGCATCAGTGGGAGTAAACGATGTCAAGTTAAGAAGCAAAAAAGATGTTGTGCTGTATGGGAATTCTATAATTAAGGGTGTGATTAAATTAAAGTGTGTTAGGGTCAAAGATTAAGGATATAACTAGGGCTGTGAAATTGCAGAAAGATAGAGTGAGTGAGATTATTGCAGTTATATAGGGACGAATGATCTACGTAGCGAAAGATTTTCTGTAAGACGGGATTTGAAGAATTTAATGAATGCAAAGAGTGAGAGTGGAAAGATCATGAGCGTGCTACCACGATTTGATTCTGATGAAATGAACAGAAGAGCAATTATAGTAAATGGAATGGTGTCCAGATTGTGTAAAAGGTTTTGCAAAGAAATGAAACTGAATATTCATTTTATGAATGTCTGGGATGAGTATGATAAAAGGAAGGAGTATTTTAAGAGAGATGGTTTGCACTTAAATGGATTAGGAGCTTGGCATTTAGAACATTTATTGATAAAGGACAGAGTAAAGGGTCATAAACAGGGAAATGGGATTTGCTAGGGAGGCAGGTGATAGAGTTAGCTGTAAATAGTACTAAGGTCATTAATCGTTGTGAAACTGGGATTAATTGTTCGCAGAATGTTAACAGTAGACAGAGTGGGGTTATTTGCACACAGGGATATTATGGGAGGAAGGGTGTATTGCAATTTATGTATACCAATGCTCGAAGTATTAGGAATAAGTGTGAAGAATTTTTGTCATTACTTAGTACAACATGGCCAAAAATTATAGGAATTAGCGAAACTTGGTTAACCAAGAATGATATAGTTATTGGGATTGAATGCAAGGGGTACAGTATTTTCAGGCAGGACAGAGATGACAGAATGGGGGGAGGGGTTTTATTAATGATTGACGAAACATTAAAGCCAAAAAAGATAGAAGTACCTCACTGTGACAGGTATGTAGAGGGCAGTTCATTAGAGGCTGATTGGTGTGAGATAGAGATTAACAAGGCGAAATATGTAATTTGTTGTTGCTATAATCCAAGGGGAATAAGAGAGAATGTAGATAGCATGTATTGGCAAATTAGAACGATGAGTAAAGGTCAAGTAATTATTATGGGGGATTTTAACTTTGGGGACATAGATTGGGGGAAGGAATGGTCACAAAGAACAAAGGAAATGGAGTTTATACAATTGTTAAGAGATAATTACCTGAGATAGCATGTGATGGAAGGGACAAGAGATTCTAGAGTGTTAGATCTGGTCATAACATCGGAGAACATATCAATAAGTAATTTAGTTACAATGTCTCCACTTGGGGAAAGCGATCATATGGTCTTGACCTGGGAGATTGAAAGACGTACTGAATATTCTATTAAGAATGGGTATATGTGGAATTACAAGGCTGGTGATTATGGCAAGCTGAGAAATCAGCTTTCAGCTGTATTATGGCATGAGAAATTCAAGGAGAGAGATGTTGATGGTGCGTGGGAGATTCTCAAGGAGTATTTGAAGAAAGCTGTATCAGACTGTATTCCCAGAGTCAGAAGGAGAAATCAAGTAGGAGTAAAATGGATGACTAATACTATTAAACAAGAGTTGCAGATAAAGAAAAGGTTGTGGAAGACATAAAGAAAAAGGTGATGAGCGTTCCAATGAGCAATATAAGGTACAGGCAAAGAGAGTAACCTGTATGGTAAGGAAAGCCAAAGCTAATAATGAGAGGAAGCTAGCTGATGAATCCAAAAGCAACCCTAAAGAGTTCTTTCGCTGTGTGGCTAGTAAAAGGAAGAATGTCCATGGAAAGTTACTTTAAAAAGTGTTGATGGTAAGGAAATTACTGAAGCTAATCAAATAGTTGAGTTGCTTAGTGATCATTTTGCAAAAGTGTACCATCTTCATAGTGATAGTGCAGTGTCAGATGTGCCATTGACTGATGAGAGTATAGAGATAGATGAAATTGAGGTGCTTAATATATTAAAGAACCTTAATGCTAACACTGCCATTGGGTTAGATGGCATATCGGACCATGTGTTACGAGAATGTGCAAGAGAATTAGCAACTCCTCTAACCAGGATGTTTAATTTAAGCCTCAGTTCTGGTAAAGTGCCAATAGAGTGGAAAGAGGGGAAAATAGTTCCATTGCACAAGGGAGGCTCTAAGACTGATGTTGCAAATTATAGACCAATCAATATATCTGGAGTGGTGGTTAAGATTTTGGAGAAATTAGTTAAAATTAGAATTCAGGACTGGGTGGACAGCAATATGATACTTTATAAGGGGCAACATGGTTTTGTGAAAGATAGGTCTTGCCTAAGTAATTTGCTTACGTTCTATAATAAAGTAACAGTGGAGTTGGATAAAGGAAATCCTTACTTAGTGATACTGCTTGACTTTGCAAAGGCTTTTGACAGGATTCCACATGGAACTCTGTTACATAAATTAGAGCAAATGGGTTTGGATCCGAAGATGGTGATTTGGATTAAAGGATGGCTGCGGACAGATATCAAAGAGTGGTTTACGGAGGAGTTGAGTCCAGGAAAAGGCAAGTGACTAGTGGTGTACCTCAGGGCTCAGTTCTTGGCCCTCTATTGTTTAATTTGTACATCAATGATATTGGAAATACCTTGAATGGAAATATCCACTTGTTTGCTGATGATGCAAAATTGGGAAGAGCGATAATCAATTCAAATGATGTGGATATTTTACAGGATGACTTAAATAGGCTGACGCTATGGACTGAGGTAAATGGCTGTCAGTTCAACGTGGCTAAGTGTAAGGTGATGCACTTCGGGAGGATGACATCGCATGCTGTTTACTATATTAACGGAACTGAACTGCAGGAAGTTGATGAGACAAGAGACTTGGGAGTTATTGTGGACAGAGAACTTAAGTTTAAAGGGCATATTGCTAAGATTGCCAAAACATCACATCAAATTACATGGTTGTTGAGGAACACACTAACTAGCAGGGATAGGGAAGTTATTATTCCACTCTATAAGGCATTAATAAGGCCGCATTTGGACTATTGTGCACAGATCTGGTCGCCAGGATTTCTTGGTGATGCGGAAGTGGTAGAGAGGATTCAGAGGCGGGTTACAAAGATTGTTGCAGGTCTGTGGGATGTTCCCTATGAGGATAGATTGATGATCTGTGGGCTCCAAACACTAGCTGATAGACGTAGGAGAGGAGATATGATAGAGTTATTTAAATTGTTAAAGGGATTTTACAGGATTGATACTGATGATATTCTTAAGACCAATGCAGGATGTGAGAGAACGAGGGGCCATCCCTGGAGATTGTGTAAGAGTGGTTAACAAGGGTGTTAGGACTAGATTTTTTACTTGGAGGGTTGTGAATGGGTGGAATGCTTTGCCAGAACTGGTTGTGAATGCTTCAACTGTGAATGAATTTAAGGAGAGGTATGACAGGTATTGTGTAAATAATGGTTAGAGTGTCAATGTCGGGTCTCCCGCGATGAGTCTTTTGACTCCATGGAGACACCGTTAAAATAATAATAATAATAATAAGATTGTTTGCTCACACTTGGATAAAGGATTAAACTAAACTTATTATCCATCTCAAGAACAACATTATAGCTAATTTAAATGTGTCTTTATTAATGTCCCAGCGAATGAAGTTATGGCTCTTATAGATAATTTGTTTCCTCAAGACATTTCCCAACTCTATAAACATTGCTCTATAAACATTTTCGATGGAATGGAAAAATCTACAGACAACTTTCGGACCTTGCGTTGGGAAGCCTCTATCTCCTCCCTGTGCGGAATTATTCAGGGAAAAGTTCAAAATTACATCTTATTACATACAAATCCTAAACCGCCAATTTGGTGGAGATATGTTGAAGACATATCCATAATATGGAAACACAGTGTAGCAAATACAAATGTAATCAAACAATTAATAAGGAACCTATTAATTGTTTGATTTTATAGCATCCATAAACTCGTTTCACCATAAAATCAAATTTACCTTAGAACTTGAGAATGAAGGAAAATTACCTTTTCTGGACATTTAAATTACGAAACAAGCAGACGAAAGCATTTCTCTCAATGTGTACCGTAAACAGACTCACACAGGTCGTTATCTGCATTTCTGCAAAAATGAAAACGTTTTTCGTTCAACTCCAACTTTATCCGTAATTTTTTTTCTTTTTTCTTTTCTTTTTTTATTATTATTCATTTTTATTTTATTTTTTTTTTTGCGAATTCCAAGTTAAAATGCTGTAGGTTATATTTTGGCGCAATGAAGGCTATTTATAAAAGAAAAAAAATTGCATATTATAAAAATTAAATAAATGTGTATTTTTGACAGTCTACAGTAACCTGTGGATGACAGAGTTGCTATAGAAACCAAACAAACAAATATGGCTTTCCAGTTCTTACAAGAGCTTAGTGAAAATCGGCCCATTTTCACATTCTCGTACCTCGGCAAGAAAGTATTCGAAACGCTGGAAGAGAGAACATTTGATGAGCTTCTAAAGAAGTGGTAGCTTTTGTTTTATTTCTGATTTTATCTTTTTTAGCATTCCAGTGCAGAAATGTGTGTGTGTGTGAAATAAACTGACTGATTAAAAAAAAAAAAACATTAATTAAATAATTTATTATAACTCCTTGTAATGTCACTATTCCTGTTTCATTCTCAAACTTGTGAAAAAGGAATTCTAATATAATAAAAATGATAAATCATTTTTAAAGGATTTTTATATATTTACTTATTTTCATTTATACTTTTAATTTTCATTTATTTTCTGGAAAGATCAATCTATCCCCATGGGAACAAAGTTGAAGATATTTTGGATGCAGTTGTTTTTCCAACAGCAATTTATGGATGTGAGACTTGGAACCTAAAGAAGTCAGATAAGAAAAAGATAGCTACTTTTGAAATTTGGTATTACTGAAGGCTGTTGAGGACAGTGGCGCACCCAGATGGGGGGGGGGGGGGAAGGTGACCTGCCCCCTCCCCCAAAGAAAAAGGGAAAAAAAACACTAGAAAATTTTCCAAAAATCTTTTCCTAATTAAAATTCCTTTTTTTTATTTATGTTGTGTCATGTCTTCTATTTCTATACTAATTATGAATTAGCAATCATTGCAGATGCTTGGTCATAGGTTGTATGTGATGCATATTGTGTATTCTCAAATCATCTACTTAACTCGGACCCCACCCCCCTCAAGATTGAATCCTGAGTGCGCTATTGGTTGAGGATATCATATACTGAAGGGCATACAAATGAATGGTGTTAGAAAAGATCAGTAGAACTTTAAGGCTCGTTAAGGATATTGACAGAAGAAAGTTAAAATACTTTGGACACATTGATAGGATGAGAGGAGGACTTCTCAGAACAGTAATAGAAGGTAAAGTTTCTGGAAAAAAAGGACGGGGATAGACTGTCAATGAGATGGATGGATAGTGCATGTGGAGTGACTGATCTTCAGAGAGTTGAAGCCTCGAGAAAAGCATACAACAGGACTACTTGGCAAGGATTGGTGTGGTACATCACTGAGCATTGGAGTGACCATACGGCATCTGTGGATGTCCAATGAACAGATGATGTGATGACACTTATTCTTATTGTGTAGATAGGTTTAAAAACCTTCTGGATCATGTTCCAGAAACTTTTTCAAGCCACTTCAGGCACCCACTTCAGGTAAACAGGGTGGTGATCTTCCACTGAAAACAATTACTAACACATCCATGTGCATGGCAAGATTCAAACCTCCAGCCTATTGGTTGGTAAACAGATACTTTAACCAGGTTGGCAAAAGGTTTTCAAAAATGTTGAATAAATACTGTTATATGTTATAAAATATGTTATATAAATGTTGTTATATGTTATAAAATCTGTTGCTCACATGCTTTTATATTATATTTGATATTTTATTATATTCAGTATTAATAGTTTTTGATTTTTAAGGGCAATAAAAGGAGGATTAAGTCTTCAAATATTTGAGTATGACCAACCATACACTACTTTGCTTAAGAATGATTTTACATCTGTAAGTACAGAATTTTATACTAGAAATAAATAAGCAAATGTGTCTCTGAAATGTTTAAAATTATTAAATTTTCTGTATACTAGAATTTACCTAGTTTATAGATATCGAGAAGTTCAAAAAGTTTGTTGTTCCTCCTTCTCTGCACATGCATGCATGTGCACACACACACACACACACATTCACATCTATCATATATTTTTATTATTATACTCTTGGAAAATCCTTATCCTTTAGAGGATGAGTTAAGGAAAGCCAAACTTTGCACATGAAATGGCCTGCCCTCTCAATAGAGAAAGATTGGTACCCCATTGATTACAAGGGTGCATATTTCAAACTGGTACATTATGTTGTATAAATAGCTCATTCTATAAAATATTAAAGTTTTAACTGAAGGATCCAGGATATGAATTCTGCTTGAACATAATTTTTTTTTTTTTTAATGGAGTAAGGTTTCTGCAGGGCTCAGTACTTGGACCATTATCACACATTCTTTATGTCACTGATTTTGTGAATGGATTGCAAGTTCAGTTGTTTACTGATGATATATGTGAAGCTGAGAAGGATTTTTAGAAATGATACGAATATAGTTTTTTCCAGAGGATTTGAATAGGCTGGCAAAGCAAGTAAATAGTGGAGATATCAATTTAATATAGTTAAGGTTTTGAACTTTTGGAGTGGCAGATAGAAGGCCAAGTATTCTTTTAGTGGAACTACAGTATATCATCAGATGTAATGGAAGAGGTAAGGATCTTGATATAATGCTAGGGGGGGAGGGGGGAATGAATCAGGAGACACACTGCAGTGATGAAGACAACTCATCACTAATAACAAATATTAAATTAATAAATAATAATAATAACAATGCAGAAAATTTCTGTATTGTTATTAGTATTATTCCAGATTTCCAGTGGGTCATAAGACTCATTGTTGGAGGTCCACCTTGGCCAACACAAATTCTGTTATACCATTTCTTAACTGACACACTAGCTGCACTTTCACCACTCTCTCAGGCAATACATTCCATGGTTTTGCCACTCTCCATACAGAAAACTTATTTCTTATCGGCTTACTTGCCTTCCTTTCACAACTTTCAGGGATGGCTGCTTGTCTTTGTACCTTCTCCTTGTTCTAACATACGAAAATCTTCCCATTGTTAATATGATAAATACCTCGGCCTGGTGGGTTGAGTAGTTAGGGCATGACATGACCTCAACAGTATTCCCCACATGCCACTACTTGGACTCCTTCTCCAGGCATGATCCAACAGAGTATGTAACAGTGAGATTATTCACCAGTTGAACAGGATGTTTCCTATCTTGTTACTGACAGGTTCAAGCCCATGCACAAACTGGCAGCTGGTCTGTGGCACCGCCACCATGGACAGTTATAGGTCTCTAAATATGTTCATCATTGCTTTGAAGGGTATCACTTACACTGAATGGAGAAGAGGGGGTGGACAAACTGGGATCCTTGCTCTGGTGACCAAATATATGGCTTGCCACCTCAGACCTCCAGTAAGCCAGGAGAGGTGGTATTTCACTGAGTGATGAAAGACATCTACCACCTGGTGTCTAGTTGGCAGTTCCTCCAACTAGGAAGGTATCTCTTTGTAGCAGGAATCGATGTTTTGCCAGAGTTCCTTTTGTGACCACGGGAAAGCAGCGTTGACTTGACAGGGAGAGGCTGTATGTTGTGCATCCTTGCCAATTAGTGACCCTATTTGCTCACCAAATAAGTTATATGAATTATTTACATGAAAACATATTTAACATAAATATTACAAAGGTAATATTTATTTGATTATAAGGCCATATATTTCGGTCTGAAACTTACAAACCATCTTCATTGAAACTGTAAGTTTCAGACCGAAATATATGGCCTTATAATCAAATGAATATTTCCTTTGCAGAGTCTGTGTAGCTCAGTGGATGTGGCGTTTGCACACCATGACACTTGACTGCACAAAGGAAGACTTTGTTTCGAATCTAGTCAGCAACTAGAGGAAATTTTAGCCTTTTTTCAACTAATTCCTGAGTTAGTCGATCTCTGTCACAATGTGACAGAGATCAACTCAACAAGTGCCGAGATGGCAGCACTTGTTGAGCCTTCTCTTCGCTGCATGCTGCTTAATTACTGATAGCCTTGGGACAGCTATCTCTGATTGGGTACCAGCAGATATTGAACTGCCCACTCAGTCTCCAAAAATTAGATATGGCTAAAACAGCCTCGCCTACTCCCTAGATGGGAATAAAAAGGTGTTAGCTGTAGCTATTTCCTTTGCCTTGTGTTTTCATGTAAATAATTCATATAACTATGGCACAAATTTCTCTAAAAGAAAGGGTCTAATAAGTTGTTGAATAGCAAGCTATAATATAAATACAAATGTAGAAGTTTATTAAAATTTCTCATGTTGTATTTGCATTATAGTTTACTTATATACTTAATATACTTATTACTTAATTATAACAAATGTTATATACCAGCCAATTTAAATCAAAATTGAACTGTGCAATAAATTCATTCAACCAGAGTGCTGCATGCTTTTATATGTATGTGAAAAACAGGTGAATCAGTTAACTGATTTACACTCTTTCGACTGAAAGCTACAGTTGACGCTCACTACAGTAAGTATTAGTAGTTCCATAAGTAATGCTAAGCTAAAGGAAATTCACTGTAGCAAACTAACCACTATAACAAATTATTCCTATGGTCCCTATGAGTTTGCTGTAGTACGAGTTGATTGTATTACTATTATTACTTGTATGTAGTATTTAGAAATCCTTTCACCTTGTAGATTATAATTATTTACCTAAAGAACTTACATGCATTGCTGTTGAATCATACAGTCCAAGATTTCATGGCTTTCTTGGAAGGCAGTAATGTAAAGTTCAAAGTACTGTAATAACCTGCTATTAGATCCATTAGATCACTGTTTCAATGATAGATTTTTTATCGCACTGCTGATTCACTCTAGTATGAAAATGTTTTGTTGTATTGCTAAGCATCATCAAATTTGAAAAGCTTTTTTTTTTTTTTTTTTTTTTTAGTGTTTCATGAATGATCCTGTGGTATTAAGCAACCTACAAATTTTATCATCATCTAACACATGGGGTTCTATAGGTATTTCTCCAACTAAAGTGGTTGCTGAAGATGTACCATGTACATTGGTATCCATGGATTTTTTTGATCGCCTTTATAATGAAGACATTGTACAAAAAAATGGAAGTATTAAGAAGTGCTTTGATGACTACTGTGAGAATATTGTTATTGCTGATGAGTTACGAAAGGTAAATTCAACATCAAATACTGCATTGTCAATTTTGTTATTAAAAGTTTATTTTCAGATAACATTTTTCAATAATTAAGATTCACACTTCTATTATCATTTATTTATGCATATATGTATTTTTCTAATAATCAGTTACATGTAAAATGGTGATCTTTTTCCCAATAAATTCTAACTGTTATTATTATTATTATCCTCAGACCGCCATGGAGTCGAAGACTCATTATGGGAGGTCCCTATTAAAAATTACCACACATATGCCATTAAAGTTCAGAGTTATCTGTTACATGAACTAAAACCTGTATAATATGCATCAGTTGCAATAATATGCAGCCAGAGATAAAAATATTTGTAAATATATTCCAGGCAGAGTTGTAAAAAAATGTCAGCTTTCCTGAAGAATTTTAATTCACCTTTTCCTTTACCCAGAACATAATTAAATACAGTGCCTAGTGGAATAGGCATGTTAGGATAATTGATATCCTCCTGAATGCAACAATCTTCTATAGCATCAGTCACCATCTTATGGTTATTAATTTCTGAGGAGGAGGGGAAGCTCTTACTCGTGACAAGTTTTCTATCATTCAGGATGGCAGCAAGCCAGACGGAATTACTAGATTTCCAGATCAAAAAGCAATACATTATAGCTTTGAAGTGGGGGAGGATTATTATTCCCCCCAATAAATATTATTATTTATATTCATAAGAAAAACTATGTTGGAAGTTTTTTTTCATTTGGTTAGACTATAAATTATATATTTAGTTTAATCCTTTATCCAAGTGTAAGCAAACAATGTTTGCACCTGAAGGATCTTCAGGACTGGGGCAACTCGTAGCAAAGGTGGACAAAGCTTCACATCACTTGCCTTAGTGTCCCATAATGCCAAGCACATCTCCTTGCAGACATGTATAATGCTATGCATTATGGGAGGGGTCACTACCCAGACCAGTTTCGATCTTTATTGAATGTTCAAGTACAGGTCAAACTCAAAAAAAAAAAAAAGTGTTGTTCCCCTCAGTAACATGCTCACCCAGCCACTGAGAAGAACTCTCAGCATTGGCTCTACCTCGTGGCAGGCTCACCCACCACTGAGCAGAGCTACTCATTTGCTCATATGTCATCTGAGGTGTAACATCAAAAGCCGTGCCTCAGTTAACTTCATGGGCTACAGCATTGCCATTCATTACTCTCCCACCAAGGACCTGGGTGACAGCAACAGCCGAGCCTCAGTTAAAACTTCATGGGCTACAGCATTACCATTCATCACCCAAGCTTCCAACCAGTTTCGACCTTTATTGAGGTCTTGTCAGCGGGAGCCAGACCCAGAGGTGTACCAAGGTTGAAGCAATGCAGAAGTCATATTTACCAATACGAGTTGCCAAAAGGTGTCACACCTTATTATTAAATTACTCTGGATTAGAGAAAGATGTTGGAAATTTTTTTCCATTTGGCTAGACTATAAATTATATATTTAGTTTAATCCTTTATCTAAGTGTAAGCAAACAATGTTTGCACCTGAAGTATCTTCAGGACTGGGGAAACTCGTAGCAAAGGTGGACAAAGCTTCACATCACTTGCCTTAGTATCCCATAATGCAAAGCACATTTCCTTGCAGACATGTATAATGCTATGCATTATGGGAAAGGTCACTACTCAGACCAGTTTCTACTTTATTGAGGTCTCTTTAGTGGGAGCCAGACCCAGAGGTGTATGAGTTGCCAAAAGGTGTTACACCTTATTATTAAATTGTTGGAAATATTTTTCCACTTGGTTAGACTATTTAATATGGTTATGTAATATGGTTAGACTATTTAATAATAAGGTGTGACACCTTTTGGCAACTCATATAGGTAAATATGACTTCTGCATTGCTTCAACCTTGGTACACCTCTAGGTCTGGCTCCCACTGAGGAGACCTCAGTAAAGGTCGAAACCAGTCTGGATAGTGACCCTTCCCATAATGCATAGCATTATACATGTCTGCAAGTAAATGTGCTTTGCATTATGGGATACTAAGGTAAGTGATGTGAAGCTTTGTCCACCTTTGCTACGAGTTTCCTCAGTCCTGAAGATACTTCGGGCGCAAACTTTGTTTGCTTACACTTAAATAAAGGATTAAACTAAATATATAATTTATAGTCTAACCAAGTGGAAAAAAATTTCCAACATCTCTAATCCTCTAATCCAGAGTAATTTAATAATAAGGTGTGACACCTTTTGGCAACTCGTATTGGTAAATATGACTTCTGCATTGCTTCAACCTTGGTACACCTCTGGATCTGGCTCCCACTGAACAGACCTCAATAAAGGTCGAAACCAGTTGGAAGCTTGGGTGATGAATGGTAATGCTGTAGTCCATGAAGTTTTAACTGGGGCTCGGCTGTTGCTGTCAACCAGGTCCTGGGTAGGGGGGAGTAATGAATGGCAATGCTGTAGCTCATGAAGTTAACTGAGGCACGGCTGTTGCTGCTGCTGTTACCCCTCAGGTGAGATATGAGCAAATGAGCGGCTCTACTTGGTGATGGGGTGAGCCTGCCACGGTGTAGAGCCAACCAGTGAAAGTTCTTCTCAGTGGCAGGGTGAGCCTGTTACTGAGGGAAACAACACTAAGTTCTTGGAGTTTGACCTGTTCTTAAACATTCAATAAAGGTCAAAACCAGTCTGGGTAGTGACCCTTCCCATAATGCATAGCATTATACATGTCTGCAAGTAAATGTGCTTTGCATTATGGGATACTAAGGCAAGTGATGTGAAGCTTTGTCCACCTTTGCTACAAGTTGCCCCAGTCCTGAAGATACTTCAGGTGCAAATTTTGTTTGCTTACACTTGGATAAAGGATTAAACTAAATAAAAAATTTATAAGAAAAACTAGTTATTGCATTAAATGTTTCCTTCTTGTAACACACATACATCAATTGCAAAGAAAACAAATGATTAATTTTTGAACAAATGTTCAAAACAAATGTTGAATAAGGAATCACTACTTATACCAAATGCATCATTCTCTCTGTAGATTTAATGAGAACACGTTGAGAGCCAAATTTGTATGGGTCACCATTTGATCATATTACTGTCCTACAGATACTGTATGCCCACAGATACGAGATCCTTCGACACTTCTGTGCATGTCAAAAGAAGGAGAATCCATTCTGATAATAGAGTAATCAATTTGTCTCGTAGAATGAATTGTTTATTATTACACATCAGAAAATTAACTTTTCTTTTATGAACATTGTAGTTTTTAAAGTGTAACTATTTTGCTTGTATAACAGTTGGAAAATTTTACATATAAAGCACATGATTTTGCGTGTTGGTGACCAATTCATACATCAGCTTATTTCTTTTCCCCTCCTTCAACATGAATTGACTCTTCTTGGCAAGTTTCCAGACTAGGGTCTCGAATCTTTGGTCAGACAATACTTCCATTTCTTTCTTCCTCCATACACTGTTAATCATTTATAACTGTACTCAGTGAATTATGTACTTAGGATCTCCACTAAAATTTGTCAGTGCATCTTTAACTTTGACTTCAATATTTCCTATTTTAGGTGAAAAATTAGACAAACACTAATACATGGATACAGTACATATCGAAAACAACTCTGATTTCAAGTGTTGTGATAATGACTGATGTCATTATCACAATAGTTGAACTCTGATTGGCAAAAATGTACTATTTTTATCATTATCTCCAGTTAATGCCTTAATTGTCAACAGAACAGTTAATCCCGTCTTGCATGATATGTGTATCTGGAAGGTGGGCATGTTCTTAGGCATATTTGTTTGTTTTGCAGGTGGGGAAACCTGCAAAACAAACTCCTGAGTTTTGAGGAGGGCAAACTCTAGTATCTCCATTAGACTGAACTAACTTATCTTCAGTTGAATTCTTACAAATTGTCCTTGAATTTTAGTCTCTCTCTCTCTCTTTCTCTCTCTCTCTTCTGTCTTTCACTACAGTCAATAATCCTTGATCTTGAGTTGTGTTGTTATGCAGTATTTTATTACCACCTATAAGGACATTTGCCATAAGACTCTGAAATTAAGAAAAATATTTCCATAATAGTTTCTTACTAATAAACATAACCAAAGAAATTAATGATTTTAAAACAGCATCAAAGGAGTTTAAGATTGTTTGTAAATTCCATATAAGACAGATTTATCAGCAGTGTAACAGTAACTCATTTGATGCCATCTTAGCAATTCCTCCTCCTATTTCAATCAAATTAAACAGCTATTTCTGTTGCTGGTTTATTCAAAGCAAAATTACGGACATCACTGAGCAATTTTAGTCAGTGCCAGACTTGTGCACAACTGAGCTATAGATCTGGACCTCAAAGTATGACTGGCGCCAAAAAAAAACAAATTTATTTCTAGTCTTATTGGAACTTGATGATAAATAAAGAAGACAATAAAAAATTGTTTAGAAATATGAACATTTTCATTCAAATATAACTAGCAACTGTAATACTCTTTATTGATGTACTATTATCAATAAATGTTTTTCGATCAGTTTTTTTTCCAGATTTTTCCACTGAATATCCAAGGTTTGGTTCTCCTTTTCATACTCTTTCATCCTTTTTATACAATAATAGGTATATACTTCAGTCTATAGTTCACCTCTGAAAGCTGCCCAACTTTGATACATTTTAAAACTTTCATACATATTTTACTTTCCAGTATTCGTTTTTATCCTGCTCAAAACTGAATCGTGATCCCTTCCTATTTCAAATCCCTTGTATGCTCTTAAATCTTGAACCAGTGTGAAACTCTGTCAATAAGACATTTCTTGTGTATTCTTTCCATATGAATTTAGGCACATCTTTATGTTGGACATTGCTGTTATTAATGACTAGTCTATGTCCAAAACAGAAATCCAACAGGTGCTTAGCATTATTATTAGTTTTTCTCCTTTCTCCTAATTTTTCTTAAAAAATTTCTATGTCTGGAATTTGCATCTTACTCTCTTGTTTTGATCTCTGACAAGAACCAGCTTTTTACTTTATTTTTCTTTATATCAGCTACATTCTCTAATAACTCAAAAAAATACTTATACTTCTTTCTGTGGGAACTTGGGAACAAATAAATCTCACTTGTCCAATTTCATATTTGAAATTGCCTCCTATTTAAGATCTTTATTTTTGTGTTTAGTGTTAAAAATTATAGATTATTCATTTTTTCTTCAACCATGATTGCTGATTCTTATAGCTAATATTTAGCAATATCTTGCCTGTTAACATATTACCTGCAACACACCAGTTATATTAACATGATATTTATCAAATTCTTCGCCTAGTTCCACTTCTTATTCACTGATGCTTCTTTTGTTGGTGGTGCCTATTCTCATTTCTGCTGAAGTTGAGTTTGTTTTGGCAGCTGATTTTTTCTCTGTTTGCCTTGGTTTCATGATGAAAACTGTGGGGGCCCCTTGTTTAACTGAGAAGTACCCAGTCAGCTTGATATTTAAGCTAGTGGTGTGTTGCAGGGTTCTGCTCTTGGACCACTACTGTTTAATTTGTTAACCATATAGAAAAGGATCTGAGAGGAACTATTGAGTTATTTGCTGATGATGCAAAATTGGGTAGAGCAATAGTTAATACAGACAATGTCAAAATTTTGCAGGATGATTTGGATAGATTTGTAGACTGGGCAAAGGAAAATGGTCAGTTTAATGTGGCAAAGTGTGAGGTTATGCATTTTGGAGTGAAAAGATTACCAACTGTATACCACATTGATGAAGCCAGAGACCTGGAAGTGTTAGTGGATAGGGAGTTAAAGTTTAGTGGGTACTGTTAAATATTTACTCTGTGCTATTGTTATATAGTTATGACTTTTCCTAAATTAATTTACCTCTCTACACTAACTACAAGACTTGCAGAATCTCCCTGACTCTAATATCTGTATCACTTCTTACGTGTTCATTCTATAAGGAAAGCAAATTCTATATATCTAGCCGATTCCTAATTTTACTCACGTGCTTACCCTGAAAAAGTCTCCCTGAATAAGAGTCCCCTCTATTCTAAGATATTGGCTGGCGCAGCTTTAAAAAAATAAATTTGTCAATATCTGAAGAGGAGACGGTTATTCCTTGCTAAAAGAAACGAATCCTCTAATTTCTTTCTGGGACCATCTCCTCTTCAGATATTGACAAATTTATTTTTTTAAAGCTGCACCAGCCAATATCTTAGAATAGAGGGGACTCTTATTCAGGGAGACTTTTCCAGACTTTTGGTGCACATAGGTGAATAAATTTAGTGCTTAAACTCATAAATTAAATGCTTTACTGTGGCTAAGTAAATTCTGGTTTGCAGTCGTAACCTCTATAACAACATGTTATACCTTTCTTTCAATCCCCCCCCCTTCCCCTGCTATGGTTCAGATTAATGAGTGGTAGTTTTGATTCATATCACAGGCAAACTCAGGTATAGAAGAAAAATCATATTTATTGGAATCTAAAGACATATACACTTAGACCAATCTCACTTTCAATTAGTTCAATGACATGCTAAATCAAACTGATTAATACTGTAATGCATGAACAATAAATCCTTCTTTTAAGTTAGAGATTAAACACACATAATATACACATTATACACTTCTAATCAATTTTCTACCTACTATGTTAGTCTTGCGCATTAAGCTAGTCACAATTTGTCTTATGGACATTAGCCAGTGCTAAATAATCACTTAAAGTTCTTAAATACTGTCCATACTTGATTATTATACTACAATGATCTTTCCCTTTTTCCGACTGGGTAATTATACAACAAAATCTGTACTTTACCATTTTTTGGGGCAGGATCTCCAGGTCCGTCTGAACTGTCCTTCTTTGTTTGGATTACCTCTCGATACTTCCATAAGCCTGCATCCACGTGATGGGTCAATATGGTCATCAGATTAAGCTATGCTC
The DNA here is from genome assembly GCF_054136105.1 of Typopeltis vanoorti. NCBI lineage: Eukaryota > Metazoa > Arthropoda > Arachnida > Uropygi > Thelyphonidae > Typopeltis > Typopeltis vanoorti. The sequence continues at coordinate 43,545,447 of NC_143569.1, forward strand.
TGCACCTGGCATTTTTTCCTCGTCTATTCTCGATCTGTTTTGGGCCATCCTTGTTTCTACAGGATACATCCACGATATTATTCCGTCGGAACTTTCAGCGAAGGAGTGAAGACAGCATATGCCGACATCTCATGCTTTAGTACTGCAGAAATTCAGACATCGAAGGGAAAAGCGCACCATCCGATATCATACTATTGTCAAGAAACGCCATCAGGAACTTCCGGTCCATGGGAGAAGTCGAATCATCATCCAGCAAAATAGGCAAAAAAAGCCTTGAGAAAGGGGTGCAAACCCTTTTTATTCTCCGTTCACTTCCCTCTTTTTAGCACCCTGTTACTAGCTGAGATAGTGCCCTCTTACTTTCTGCAATCTTTTCCCCCGCTACTTTCTTTGTCCACGGGGATCTCTAGCAGCGTCTTCCGGGAAACGAATGTGCGTCGCTTTCCAAGATTGCCAATGCCTCAGGCCTGCCCATGACCTTTGGACTATTGTTTACATCTAATTTACCCATTCATTGTATACATGATGCATTCATATAATACTAATTTATACATAAAGTTCTTTACATGGTATTACAATTCTACTAAAAGGAGGTATTTCTATTTCTATTTACAGTTAGTACTTTATTTCTTCTGCTCGAGTACAAGTTTTTTTTCTCAGCTGATTTTTCTGACTTGTTAAATCCCGAATGAATTGTTTCCTTTTAAAAGTTCCTCATTCAGGATGTAACAGTACATAGCAAAAAGTGGCCAAAGCAGCTCATCAGATCATGTGGTTACTGAAGAACACTTTGACAAGCAGGTTATTGTTCCTCTTTATCGAGCCTTATGCCCAGATCTTCACCAAAGTTTCTTAGTGATGAGGAGAGATGGAGAGAATCCAGAGGCGAGTGACCAAGATGAAAGCAGGTCTATGGAATGAACATTATGAGAACAGGTTGAAAATTTGTGGGTTACAGAAACTGGTTGATAGGCAGAAAAGGGGTGATATGATTGAGACATACAAATTCCTGAGGGGTTTTTACAAGATTAATTAAGAGGAACTTTTTCAGAACAGGTGTATTGGTGGGAGAACTAGGGGAAATCCATGGAAACTGAGCAAGAGTGTAGTTAGCAAGGGTGTTAGATCTAGATTTTTTGCTTGGAAAGTAGTGAATGAGTGAAATAGGTTGCCAGAGTCTGTTATGGGTGCCATGACTGTGAATGAGTTCAAAGCAAAGTATGACAGATACTGCACAAATGCTGGATAGTTCTTGACATGATGTTTAGGGGACTCTCTCAGTGAGTCTAAGGACTCCTCAGAGTTGCCCATAATAATAATAATAATATTTCATTATGTACCATAATTTTTGTTTGCGGTTTAAGCCAATATAGGATACAGTTTGGTTGGTTATGTCCCAACTTTCCACCTATCCTCATTTATTCACTATCTGGGTCAGTACTTTATAACAAGGTGCATTACATGATGGTTCAAATTGAATATTCAGTCAGAAGCTTTAGTCAGCTCTTCGTATTCCTTACAAGTGATATATAGGTGTTCTCCCAGTTATCCAGCTTTGACTTTAAGTAATCCTTTTAATGTGTCTGTCTCTGGTAATCATAACTCAATAGAAAATAAAAAAAGAAGATTCAAAATGTGGCATTAGCTTCAAGTTAACCATAATAAATACAGTGCTGAATATAATCACAGTCAGAGGGGTTAGGAAGTTTTTAGAGAAGAAATCACTGGCTTGTTTGATTGAATGAATAGTGTGCATACTTTCAAATCAACAGGCTATGTTTAAATCCAATAATTGGCATAAATGCTTGTGATTATATGTGCATGGGGATGAATTTTGTTGTCCAATGCAAGATCACTGTTCTGCTTATGCTTCTGGGACCAAATATGGAACTTTTGTTCCATGTTTGGTATCAGAGCAAGGTTTCTGGATTATGTAAAAAAAAAAAATGAAATGAAATAAAAAAATAAAACCTTAGTCTACTCACAACACTGATGTACTTTAGGTTTACAGCTTTTCCATGGATAGGAATTACAAAAAAAAAAAAAAAAAAAAGCAAGTGTCTGTGATGCCTTTCTCTTATTTATTTAATAGTTAATATTTTGGGATAAAAAAGATAAGCTGTGTATTATATTCATGCAAGAAACTGATGAGGAAACGATTTAGATGTGATGGGAGACAAGGAGTTGAAGTTCACAGAACAGTGGAAAAATTGCAAAAGTACCTCAAAGGGTCACTTGGATTTCAAAAACTATGATGAGAAATAGAAATAAGTAAGTTATTATTCCTTTTTATAAGACTCTGATACAATCTACATCTGGACTACTGTGCACAGATTTCATTCCTTGTTTTTTTAGAAATGAGGAAGTAGTGGAGAAGATTCAGAAGGTAGATGACAAAGATGTTGACAGCTCTGTGGAATTGTATCTATCAGGATAGAAATTTTGTAACCAATAAGTTTGTAGCTTACAAAATTGGATCAATAGGCAGAAAAGAGGGAATCTGATAGAAACATATGAGTTACTAAGGGAATTTGTAAAATCTTATTATTATTATTATTATTATTAACATTTGACCTTCATGGAGTCAGAGACTCATTGTGGGAGGCATACAATGCTCATCCAACTGCATCTTAAACTGATTCAATATGTCCACATCCACAACACACTCAGGTAATGCATTCCGCTCACCAGCCACCCTCCATGCAAAGAACCTGCTTATCACTCCTTTGCTCACACCCTCCTTATACAGTTTCCAGCAATGGCCTCTCGTTCTACTCCCCCTCTCCTATTCTATGAAAAATTTCTTCCATGTCTACCTGATAACAACCCCAGACCAGTTATATGTCACAATCATATCTCCCCACACTTCCTCCTATTCACAAGGCTCTGCAACTTACATTCTCTCAATCTGTTCTCGTACACCACATTCAAAAGATCACTGACTTTGTGAATTTTCTCTGTACCCTTTCCAACATATCCTCATCACCATGAAAACCACACAACCAAATCTGTGCGCAATAATCCATATGAGGCCTGATTAAGGCCTTATACAATGGAATCATAACCTCTCTATTTCTGCATGTCAGAGTTCTCCGTCATTGCTATTATTCGATGTGACGTGTTCACAACTTGTGCAATGTTGTCCTTGAATTTCAGGTCCTTGTCCACCATCACTCCTAGATCTCTCATCTCCTCTACTTCTGTTAAAGTTTCCCCACCAAGTGTATACTTTGCATCCCATCGTTGCTTACCAAATCTCAAACCCTTACACTTGGCAACATTGAACTGACAGTTCCATTTACCTGTCCATTCATGCAATCTATTCAAGTCCTCTTGTAAGGCATTAACATCAGCCTGACTGTGCATTGCTCTCCCCAGTTTTGCATCATCCGCAAACAGCTGGATATATCACTAGTTAAACTCGACCCAATATCATTAACATACAAACTGAACAACAATGGATGGCCCCAAAACTGATCCCTGCGGCACACCACTGGTGACTTTTCTCTTTCGTGATACTGCACTCCCATATGCAACTTTCTGATACCTATCTGACAGCCAATCATTGATCCAACACAGAAGTCTGTTATCCAATCCCATCTATTTCAATTTATTTAAGAGCTTGTCATGTGGCAGTCTATCAAAAGCCTTTGCAAAATCCAAGTACACCACTATATATGTATCTCCCTTGTCCAAGGTATTTGTCACCTTGTTATGGTACATAAGTTAGTGAAACATGATTTCCTCTTAACAAACCCATGCTGATAACCACAGAGAATACTGCTGTTATCACCTCATTTCTGTATCCTACTTCTCAGCAATCTCTCCAGGACCTTCACCACAACTCCAGATATACAGACCGGCCTATAATCCGCAGCTACAGCCTTATCACCGCCTTTATGCAGTGGAACAATTTTTACCCTCTTTCCACTCCTTTGGAACCTGTGCTGTTGCAAAACTCTTATTAAACAGACATGCCAGTTCCCTGGAACAGTCCCTTAAGATGCTCTTCTTAAGATGCTTAAGCTATCCTCTCCTATGTCCTCTACACTTAAGTTCCTCATGATTCCATCCTGATCAGGATGAAACACCCTTATAAACTGATCACTGAATACCTCAACAATGTCGTCTGCAGCAGTTACCTTCTACCACTTTCATCCCTTAACTTCATCTTTCCATGATCAGTCTTCCTTCTACTTGCCACATATCTAAAAAAACTCTCTAGGGTTTTTCTTTCCTTCTACTTGCCGCATATCTAAAAAACTCTCTAGGGTTTTTCTTAGCCTGATTTGCCAGTTTCTGCTCATACTCTACTTTTGTTTTCATTACTAACTGAGTCACTCTGGCTTGTTCTTTATATTCTTCATGTGACTGATTACCGTTATTCATCTTGTACTTTCCCCAAAGTACTTGCTTTTTCCAGATTTCATGCTTAAGCTCCACATTCATCCATTTTACACCTACCTTATTGAGCCTTTTGGCCTTTGGGATACATTCGTACATTGATGCTGTTATGTATTTCTTTGTAAGTTCTTATGCAGCATTTATTTCCTTACCGCTGAACTCCTCGTTCCATGTTATAGCTCAAAGTTGTCTCCTAAGTTTGTCATAATCACCAGCCTTATAATTCCCCATACATATATCCTTTCCTCGCAAAAGTCTGCATATGACTAGCCACAACACAGGTGATTACTTCATGATCACTTTCACCAACTGGAGGAAAATGCGAAACCTTTGTCACTATTACATCCCCTGATGAAATTATGAGATCTAGAACTCTTGATCCTTGCGTGCCTTTCTTTACATGCTGCCTGAGATAGTTATCTCTCAAGAACTCAAGAAATTCATTTTCCTTATTCCCAAATGCTATCTCTTCATTCCAATCTATACCACCATAATAATTACCCTTCCTTTGTTCAATAATCCAAGTTGTTTATACATTTCTTCATCACCACCTTCCACATTCCCAGGCCTATAGCAACATCCACCTAAATATGTCTTCCTCTCAACCTCCACGTTACACCACACTGCCTCATAACCATTGCCACTATTTCCCCTTTCATGTCTACCTTATGTGGACTTAATTCACCTGCTATCATCAGCAGCACTCCCCCCTCCCTTCCTGCCTGTTCTATCCTCACGAAAAATACTGTACCCTTCCATTTCTCTTCCTGTTAATATCATCCTCATTCAACCATGTTTCACTTATTCCGATGATTTGGGGATGATTAAACTCAATCACTGAAACCATTTCATCCCCTTTATTTCTGATACTTCTGGCATTTGTAAACAAACATAACAGTTCATTTTTAGGTCTATAGCCAGTCCTATCCAAACCATATGTTGGTTGTGATTTCCCAACTACACTTACCAAATCACCTTTATCACCACTTACCACATATACCTGCTCAGTCTCCACTTCTCCCACCCACATTGCAATATACTCCATCTTCATACACACATTCACTGCCACTTTCAACATTCACCTTTTCTTCTCTCACACTACTACTGTTTCCACTGCCAAGCACTTCTGTCTTTTCAGTACCACTCTCCTGATTTTTCTCTTCATCTGTTCCTTTTGATATCTGGTATGCATCACATACTGTACTTCCACACACTATACTTTCATCCAGCAACACTTTCTCCAGCACACTCACTCCAAAGCCATTTGAATGTAACCCATCACACCTGTATAATTTCATTCTTCCCTCAAACACATGCCAGACATCCACAAATTCCGCTCCCTTCTCCTCACACAGCTCCGCCAGCATACCATTCATGATTTTGGCTCTCCGTCGCAACTCATCATCATCATACCTGGGTAACACACTGACAACCTTTCCTACTACACTATTATCTTTTACTCTTCTCAATAGTCTCCTGATATTCGTCCTCACATCTTTCTTATGTCCAGTTAGATCATTTGTTCCTACAATCACAACTAACTCTCTCGCTCCTTTCTTCCTCATGTCCAATGCTTTAATTATCATACTCCTTCTCCTACCCGGATAGCAGACCTTATGGACTCTGTCAGTAACTAGCCCTCTAATTATGGAGTCTCCATATACTGCTATCCTGAAATCACTCGTCACTTCTTTTACTCTTTGTTCTTTCATTCTGTTTTCCTGCATACTTTCATTAGTTTCCGCTAGACGCCTAATATCACTCAACATATTCTTCATTTCATTTTTCATTTTCAATATCTGTTTCATTAAATCTTGCATTCCGACAATTTCACTCTCTCTGTCTCGCTACCTCTCATTCAGCCACACTTTACTTCCTTTTCCTCATTTATGCTTTCGTCGACCCCCTTATCACTAACTTTAGATAGAAGAAATTGTTCAAAACATGAAAAGAGGGCAGAGAGCAAAGAGTAGCATTCCTTAAAGTTTTGTAAGTGTATAATTAATAAAGGAGTCAACAGGACTAGATTTTTTGTTTACAGAATGGTGAATAAGTGGAATGAGTTGCCAAAGGTAGTTGTAATTGCTCTGTTGGTGATTGGTTTTAAGGAGAGGTATTGATAGGCATTATGTGAATAATGGCTAGTGTGGGCCTCTCACAATGAATCTTTGGACTACATAGGGATGTCAAGATAATAAAACTTATTATTAATAGTAATATTATTTTTTGGATCTCTGCCTATTTTAATTTTGGCACATTTTGACTTGCACAACACTGTGTATTTTATTAAGCTAGTTCTACATATGGATAACTAATGATTCTTTAAACACACTTTAAATCACAGACAGTGCTTTATCTGTACATGCAGTCATTGCTTTTAATTTATTTTATTTATGTATTTTTTGTAGATGCTGTTGTCAGATGAGTCATACTTTTATGATCTATTCAGCTTTAATGAAAGGAAAGAATTTCTTTTTAAGCTGTTTCAACATATTTGTCTTGGTGGTGAGATTTGCCAATACGAGGATAACATCCAACCTTATTTAGATGTAACTAAGAAAATGTACAAAACTCTTGTAAGGCAAGTATTGTTTCCTGTTTAGATAATAATAATAATAATAATAATAATAATAATTATTATTATTATTATTATTATTATTATTATTATTATTATTATTATCAAACTGAATCAGGAGTTGGTTGAGTCAAAAGATATCATGAGAGGTCTTTCTCTCTCTCACACACACAAACACACATACAGCTCAGCATACAATGACTTCAATGCATCCATTATTTTTGCCTTCATCACACTTTCAGGCAATGTATTTCAATCACTTGCCACTTTCCACACAAAAAACCTCTACTCCTCACCCCTTCCTTATACAGTTCCCATGGATCACCTCTTGTTTCCCCCCCCCCCCCCATACACACACACTATTACCACCACCACTTCCACCCATTCTGGTGGAAGTGGTGGTGGTGGTCTGAAAATTCTCATCCACATTATCAATAATAACCCCTTACCAACTTTGTCTTGATCACATTCCCTCTCCTACTTCTATCCACTAGACTCTGCAGTTTGCATTTGCTCAATCCTGCAGTCTCTGTGCTGCCTCCCTCACAATTTTAGCAAATTGTCCCTGAAACTAAAGGTTCCTATCTATTATCATTCCTATATCCCTTATTTCCTTCACTTCTTCAGGCTGAATCCCATCTCTGCTTCCCAAATAGTAAAACTTTACACCTCGCCATATTTGCCCACTCACCCAGTCTAAGTTCTCTTGCAAGGCCACAACATTTATTCATGTATATTCATACCTCTTCCCAACCTTTACATCATCATCATCATCTGCAAACAAATATCACCATTTCAAAACCTTCCCAATCACATTTACATGCAAATTAAACAGCAATGGTGCCAAAGCATCCTTCAAGCTCCGTTTTGGAGCCATTACTATTTAGTTTGTATGTATGGCCAGTGCCATCACTAGTTTTTCAAGGGTCCTGTGCAAGATTTTATTTTTGACCTCCGTCTTTTTTGAAAAAAATAAATAAAAAAACCCAAATATGATAGAAATAGATCAGTTAATTTTTAACTTTAACCAAAAACAAAATGGAATCAGTCCCCACAGCAGCAAAATTTAAAATTTGAAAATGAAAATATAATACTGATTCTTTTTTTTGATACTCCATTTCAGGCCCACTTTGTCATGGACCCTGTGCCTGTATACCCATTGCACCTGCCTAGTTATGCACTGGGTATGGCAACCACTAGTGACTTTCCTCTTCTGGAATATTGCTCTTCCGTACATAACTTTCTGATACCTATCAGATAGCCAGTGTCTAATCCAGCACTGATCTACTCTCTGACTCTATCTGTTACAATTTAATTATTAGCTTGTCATGTGGCAGTACATCAAAGGCTTTTGCAAAATCTAAATATAATACTGTGTATACATTCCCATCCCCCCATCTTGTCCAATGCATTTGTCACTTTGCTATAATAAGCAATCAGATCAATGAAACATGATCTTCCTTTAGCAAACACATGCTGATCATTAAAGAGAAAGCTACTGATGCTGTCAACCCAGTTCTAAATTCTGGTCATCACTAGCCACTCTAAAACATTTACCACAACTCCAGACAAACAGATTAGCCTATAATTTGAAGGCTTAGTCTTATCATCCCCTGTTATGAAGTGGAACGATTTTTCCCTCTTTCCACTCCTTTGAAATTTGTGCCAATCTTAGGCATGTTAAAGAAGTACATTAATGCTCTTGTTAACCCCATGGAACATTCCTTCAAGACACATATACCATGAAGTCCTACAGCCTTATTGACATCAAGTTTACTCATTTCCTCATAAAACTCCTATGCACTCACCATCAATGCCTCCTTCTCCCTTTCCACTACTCTCATTTTCACTAACCGTATCATTTTCCATAATCATTCCTTCTACTGGCCATGTATCAAAAAAAAAAAAAAATCCTTAGGATTTCTTTTGGCCTCATTAGATAATACTGCTCATACTGTACTTTTGTTACCCATACCAAAAGAGTCATCTTTCGTGCTTGCTCTTCATACTTCTCATGCAAGTGACCATTAATTTGACAGTAGCATTGGCATGCCTGTTTAACAAGATAATTACAACAGCACAAGTTCCAAGAGAGTGGAAAGAAGGTAAAAATTGTTCCACTGCACAAAGATGGTGATAAGGCTGTGGCTACAAATTATATGCCAATCTGTATATCTGGAGCCATAGTGAAGGTATTAGAAAGATTGTGAGACCTAGGATACTGAAATGGGTTGATAACAGTAGTAGTTTTCTCTGTGGTTGTCAGCATGGGTTTGTTAAAGGGTGATCATGTTTTACTAACTTACTTATTATGATGATGATGATGATGATGATTTGACACCTCCAGGGAGTCCAAAGACTCATCGAGGAAGGGTGTGCCAACAGCATCGAACGATTGGTCTCCTTCCAACTACTAACCGCGCTCAAACCTACTTAACTGAGCCATTAGTAGCAGAAGCTCTACCAATCGACCAACCTTACTTATATATTATAACAAGGTGACAAATGTCTTGGGCATGGCAAATGCATATACAGTGGTATACTTAGATTTTGTAAAAACTTTTGATAGACTGCCACATGACAAGCTGTTAAATAAATTGAAATGGATGGGATTGGATAACAGACTTCTGAGAAAGTAGCATATTACTAGTGACCTTCCTGAAAGAGGAAGGTCACTAGTGATATTCTGCAGGGGGTCAGTTTTATGACTATTGTTGTTCACTTAACTGGTAATATGCAGCTGTTTGCAAATTATGCAGAATTGGGGAGATGAATGCAGAGACAAGGACATGTTATGGCCTTTCAGGAGGACTTGAATAGATTGTATGAATAGGCAAGTAAGTGGAACTGTCAGTTCAGTGTTGCAAAGTGTAAGGTTTGATATTTAGTAAGCAACAATGGGATGCAAAGCATACACTTGGTGGGGAAACTTTAAAGAAGATGAGAGATATGAGAGTGGTGGTGGTGGACAAGGACCTGAAATTCAGGGCCATATTGCACAAGTTGTGCAGACATCACATTTGATAATGGCAATGATGCAGAGGTCCCTGATGTGCAGAAATAAAGAGATTATGATACGGTTATATAAGGCCTCTTATGGATTATTATACATAGATTTGGTCATCGGGTTTTCATGGTGACGAGGATATCTTAGAAAGGGTATAGAAGATTCACAAAGATGGTCAGTGGTCTTTGGAATGTAGAGTATGAGAACAGATTGAGAGAATGTAAATTGCAAAGCCTTATGAATAGAAGAAGGAGGAGGGGGGGGATATGATTAAGACATATAAGTTAGTCAGGGATTGTTATCAGGTTGACATGGAAGAGATTTTTCATAGAATGGGAGAGGTGGATAGAACAAGAGGCCAATGGAAACTGTATAAGGAGGGTGTGAGCAGGGGAGTGAGGAGCAGGTTCTTTACGTGGAGAGTGGTCGGTGAGTTGAATGCATTGCCCTAGTGTGTTATAATTGTAGACACGTTGAATCAGTTTAAGGCACAGTTGGATGAGCTTTGTCTGTGATAGTGTTTACCTCTTACAATGAGTCTCTGACTCCATGGAAATCAGATGTTAATAGTAATAAGATTGTTCTGCCTCCATAATGCCTGCTTCCAAATTGCATTCCTCACCTCTTCATTCATCCACTTCACACCTATCTTATTTGACCTCCTGACCTTGGGAATGCATTCAGATATTACCTCTACCAAACAGTTCCTGAACAAGTCCCAAGCAGCATTGATCTTCTTTCTATCCAATTCCTCATTCCATGATATAGCTGCACTTTGTCTCCTGAGTTTGATATAATCACCAGCTTTATAGTTCCATACATATATCCTCTTCTCACAGAAGCCCCTCATATGGCTGGTCACCACCCAAGTAATCATTTCACTTTCACCAACTGAAGGAGGATTTGATACCTTATGGATAATAATAACATCCTCTGATGAAATAATCAAATTCCAAATCCTTGATCCTTGTGTACCCTCTGGTACATAAAAATTCCAGAAAGTCATTCTCTTTGTCCCCAGATTTTGCCTCTTCATTCCAATCTATATTACCATAATTAAATCATTCATAATAATTTCCCTTTTCTTGTTAGCCAGGTCAATTTTCCTATACATTTCCTTCTCCAATTACCAGGTCTATAGTAACACCCAGAGCCTGTGTAGCTCAGTGGATGTGGCGTTTGCCAACCACGGCGCTTGGCCGCACGAAGGAAGACTTGGTTTCGAGTCTAGTCGGCGACTAGAGGAAATTTTTCTAAACCTTTTTTCGACCGGTTCCCGAGTTAGTCGATCTCTGGCATGGGCAAGCAGGTTTTTCCTCCCGGAAACTCAGGTTTTTCGTCCTGTAAACTCAAGAAAATCGACCATAGAACCCACATTATTTCAGACATTAAATATATTGTGTTAGGGACCACGAGATGGCGGCACATTTGAGCCATCTCTCTTCACTGAGTACCGCTTAATTAATGATAGCCTTGGGCCATCTATCTCTGATTGGTACCAGTGGAGATTGAACTGCCCACTCAGTCTCCAAAAGTTAGATAGCTGATAGTAACACCCAACTAAATATTTCATCCTGTCTATCCCCACTTACACCATGCAACTTCAAAACCACTACCACTGTTTGCCCCTTCCATCTCCACCACGGATAGGCATAACTTCTCTGCTACCATCAACAACACTCCTCAATCTCTAATCCAGTCCAAATAATAGGATTTTTATTTTGGATTTAGGTATATAGAAAATCAATCTTTATTTTCTAAATCTGCATTTATATAAAGGTTATAATAAGATGAGCATTTAAAATATTAATGCCATGACATATTATTTTTCAGTGTCCAAAGAAATCCTGACACTAAAGAAATCCAGCCTACTTCTATAGTCCTGAAGATCACAGCATATGTGAGTTATCTTTTAATAATTTTTTAATAAACATTTCAATTTTTGCAAAAGTAAATATCTCATAAGTAAAGTTTTAATCACATTTTTAGCAAAACGGATCAAACAAATATTAAAACACTAGTGTGAGAACCAGTAGTATAATTCAAGTTTGAAGCCACAGAGTAAACATATTTGTTGAGCCTCTCCTTCTGTTTTTCATTTCTTATATGGAATATAAGAAATGGTGAAGAATTGCTCCTAAAGTGCAAGAATTTCTTGGAGAAGATCAGTTTGGTTTCAGGAAGGGTAGGAGAACAAGAGATGTGATTGGACTTAAGAATAGTAAATGAAAGAAGTCTGGAAGTGAATAAAGAAGTTAATATCTGTTATATAGATTTTGAAAAAGCTTTTGACTTTGCAAAATTGGATAAGATGGTGGAACTAATGGAAAAGATTGGTATAGATTGGAAAGACAGAAGGCTAATTATTTCACTATATATGGTGTTGGATTCTGAATGAAGAGAAATTTAAATTATTAATATTCCTTTCAGAATCCAACATAATCCACCATGGCAAAGGCTACATTTGTAAATATTATTTTATGTAAATCTCTTGTTATAAATTATTATTCATGTAATTGCCTTGAGTTTATTTATTAAGTTTTATTAATTAATCTAAAATATGTGTTAGCAATAATAGAACTCTGTATTGAAATATCACTCTGTTTATTTTGTTTATTTCTGATTTAATATTATGAGAAACTGTATATATAAATTTAATATGCCTTATATGAAATATAATATTTTAGTTTTTATTTATTATTACCAGTGTGTAAAGGTATAATGTTATGCAATACTTCTGTTTTTATTTTATTTTGTTTGTTACTATGGAGACAGGCGAGAAATAGCTGGCGCATGCGTGAATGGCAAGATATTTATTGAACTGAGAGAAGGAATTTGACATAAACAAGAGCACGAGAAACATTTTGGCAGGAAAATAGAAGGGAGGTATATAAGCTAAGAGTGGAGAAAACCGGGGCTCTTTTCTTTATCAGGATGGACCACTCAGAGATAGGAGAGCATTTTAGTATAGCATAGGCAGACGAGGAAAATACGGAGTAGCAGAAAAGGAATGCAAAGGATTGCTGTAACTAGAGCCTTAGTGCTGTAATTACGCTATTAAATTACCGGGAAAGTATTAGGCAACTGAGAATAATTCTAGAAGTTAAAGAATTACTGCGTGTTCCTTTAGTTTCATGGAACTTTAACAGAGTGCTAAATTAATCAAATAGTGTTAAGGAAGGAATGAGCATTTTCCTTTATCCAAATACGTCCATACATGTAAAGTGTGACCGTTAAAAGTTCAGTTATCATTGAGAAGATTTATTCTAATTAGTGCTGCCATAGTGTGCTAAATAAATACAGCTATTAAGTGGGCCCATAGTGAAGTTGATGAGCAATGGATTTACCCAGTAAGAACTGTCCATTTATGTGTTACTTCAGTGCAGAAATATATGTGTGATTCCTCCTGTTATTCCCCACATTAACTATAACATTTTTTGCTGAAATCAGCCAGAGTAAGAAGTATGAAAGTGAATACTTGTGAAGCAGTTGTTTCCACTATTAATGTATTGAGACTTTGCTGACTATTGTGATAATAGTAAAAATTGTTATTAAGAGATTTTGTGATATTGAACTCTATTAGAAGTTAATTCAATGTTGTGAAAGCTGTAAGTTTGACAGCAGAGTGATCATAGATTGAATCTATAAGATGTTGTGACCTATATGCTAAGATATTTATATTATTTTCTTGTCAGAGTTGAGCTTAAGTGTATATTATATGACCCTGAATTAAATGTTTTGTTTTATTGATTTTAAATTTGTGTTTGCCTGACTTGTTTATTGTACCGTTCATAAAATTATCGGACCTAGCGGGAGCCTTAAAATTAAGAGATAAACTCGGCCTGTATAAGAAATAAAGTTACTATAAAAAAATTAGTTATTGGTTGGTTCCACTATATTCCAATAGACTAATCTAGATATAGAGTGGCGCAGTCTAAAACTATAAATTTCTCTATATTAAAATTAGTAATCAACCAGCAACTAATTACTTGTTTAAAAACTAAGTTAAAACAAGATGGAGGATTGAATACAAGGAAGAAGGACGATCCAACAATGGGACAAACTGCCATGGTGAGAGACATATATGGTACAACAGAACCAGGTATCATTGGATGAGGAGTAAGACGAGGCTGTTCTCTGTCACCAATTTTGTTTAACGTGTATTCTGAAGCAATGTTTAAAAAAGCACTAGAGAATTCTGAAGAAGGAATAAAGATTGGGGGTAGACAGATATTTGCAATAAGATACGCAGATGAAGACATTATTATCAAATACTGAAACAGAACTACAACATCTGTTGAACAGATTACTGGAATCCTGTATTAATTATGGAATGAAAATTAACAGCAGAAAAACAAAGGTAATGAAAATAACAAGGAAAGAGGCAAATATGGATATCAGAATAAATGGGGAAAAATTGAATCAAGTAAAGACATTTAAATATCTAGGAAGTGTTATTAGCAGTGATGGAAGATGTAAAAGTGACATAAGAGCAAGAATAGCGATGGAAAGAGATGCCTTTAATAGAAAATGGAATTTATTCAGAAGTAAAATGGATAGAAACCTAAAGAAAAGACTAATAAAATGTTATGTGTGGAGTGTTGCCCTCTATGCAGCTAAAACTTGGATATTGAAGAAAGAAGAAATTAAGATTTTGGAAAGCTTTGGGATGTGGATTTGAAGAAGGAAGGAAAAAATCAAATGGACAAATAAAATAACTAATGAAGAGGTCTTAAAAATAGTAGAAGAAGAAAGAAGTCTGTTAAGGAGGATAAAAAGAAGCAAGGGAAACTGGATCGGACATATTCTGAGAGGGATGGAATCATCAGAGATGCCAATGAAGGAAAAATAAATGGAAAAAGACCCAGAGGAAGGAAGAGTAAGGAAAACAATGTTAGATGTCATGCTGAATGGAGACAGGTACACAACCTTGAAAGAGAAGGCTCAGAACAGAAGAGAGTGGAAGGAAAGTTTCTGCTCCTAAAAAAAGAACCTGCTCAATTGCAGAATACTCAAGAAGAAGAAGATATGGCATATAGGGGAGTGAGGAAAGTCCATATCCCTGTTGTGCTCTCTGGAACCTTCTGTAGGGTACATTCTCAACAAGGATGCTAACAGACCTCTGTGAACCACAGACAAATCAGTAGAAGAGGATTCATATCCCAATGGTGAAATGTGTGGAAGAATCTTTAGAGGAGTAGACCTCTATAAACATCCTGAGCTCAGCTGACTCTGGCTGTCAGTACCTGGTTAGGGTCCCTGTCTAGGACAAGGAAAATTAAAGGATTCAATTCTCTGACAAAGGGAAGCAGCTTTTTCAGTACTGACACAAGGTTGAAGTCTCATGATGACGGTAAAGCTTGTGATTAGAAAATTGCAGATGGCAATACAGTTTATTGTGTGTATGTCTGTAATAGTACAGAGTAGAAAGCAAATGGAGAAACTACTCTATTCTCTCCAGACTAACCACCATGGTGAGCAAATCTTTACAAATGTCCCCAAGTTTCTGCCGTCCCTTAAATGGGATAGGGGTGCGAAGAATACCCAGGCTCAAAGTCCACTAAAACTAGGAACTTGAAATGTCAGAACCCAGTATAAGACACAGTCCAGGAGAGTGACAAGTATGGTAAGGAAGGTGAAACCAGAATATGAGAAAAGATTGGCCCTTAGATCCAAGGAAAATCCTAGGGAATATTTTAGCTATGTGGCCATTAGGAGGAGAAATGACTGCGGAAGAATGACGTTGTGGGATAAAAATGGGAATAGAGTGAAAGATGCAGAGGACATAGTGGGGAATTGTTCAGTGAACATTTTATTGGAGTATTTC
This sequence comes from Typopeltis vanoorti, assembly GCF_054136105.1. Lineage (NCBI taxonomy): Eukaryota > Metazoa > Arthropoda > Arachnida > Uropygi > Thelyphonidae > Typopeltis > Typopeltis vanoorti. The sequence goes on from NC_143569.1 coordinate 43,561,260, forward strand.
ATCCTAGAGGAGTCAATTTGAACACTGGGGACAGGGCAGGTTCGAGGTTTAGAGGTGCAAGAGGTAAAGCTGTGGGACTGGATAGTATTTCACCACGAGTTTTGAGAGAATGTACCAAGGAACTGGCAGTGCCTTTCACCTGGCTTTTCAATGAAATTCTGGCTGTGGGAAAGGTGCCCATGGAATGGAAAGAAGGTAAGATTGCATAAGGGCAGTAGCAGACTGGAAGTGCCTAATTATAGGCCAGTTTGTGTGTCATCAGTAGTTAGTAAGATCTTGGAGAAAGTAGTGAGGGACCATATACAGCATTGGGCAGATGAGGGTAATGTTATCTGTGAGAGTCAACATGGATTTGTGAAGGGGCGCTCTTGTTTTAGCAATATACTAGCCTTTTATGATAAAGTTACAAGAGTATTAGATGAGGGAAAGGCATATATTGCAATTTTCCTAGACTTAGCAAAGGCATTTGACAGGATGCCACATGATAATATGATATTCAAGTTGCAGCACATGGGTCTGGATGTCAGATTGGTCAACTGGATTCAGGATTGGCTGTCCGATAGGTATCAGAGTGTTGTGTATGGTGGAGCAATATCAAAGAGGCAGAAGGTTACAAGTGGGGGTTCCACGGGGCTCAGTGCTGGAACCTATATTGTTTAACCTTTATATCAGTGACATTGTCTGTGGATTGCAAGGGGATATTCAGTTGTTTGCAGATGATGCGAAGCTGGGAAGGGTTATTAGTAATAGTGCAGATGTGGTAGCCCTGCAAGAGGATTTGAATAAGCTAGATAGATGGGCAAATGAATGGGGGTGTCAGTTTAATGCGGCAAAATGTAAGGTCTTGAGGTTTGGGAAACATCAATGGGCTGCTGCATACTCTATGGGAGGAGTTAAACTGGAGGAAGTAGAGGAGACAAGAGATCTGGGATTGATGATTGATAGAAACCTGAAATTTAGGGGACATATTGCAAAGGTAGTGAAGGTAACACACAGGATTGCTGCAATAATGAGAAGGACACTGACCTGCAGAGATAAAATGGTTATCATTCCATTGTATAAGACTCTGATCAGACCACGCTTAAACTATTGTTCTCAGATCTGGTCCCCAGGATTTAAAGGGGATAAATTAACTGTGGAAAGGATACAAAGGCAGATAACAAAGATGGTGTCAGGGCTGTACAATGTTAGTTATGAGGATTGGCTAAAGGAGTGTGGACTGCAGAGCTTGGTGGATAGAAGAAGGAGAGGTGATATGATTGAGACTTTTAAACTGTTGAGAGGAGGTTACAGGGTTGACACTGAGGAGTTCTTTCACTTGGTTGAACAGCAGGAAGGAGTCATGACAAGGGGCCATCCCTGGAAGTTATGAAAGGAAACTGTGAGAAAGAAGGTGAGGAGTGGTTTCTTTGCACGGAGGGTGGTTGAACCATGGAATGCATTGCCTGATAGAGTGGTGAGAGCGAGAACGGTCAATGCTTTTAAGGGGTGGTATGATAGATTTTGTGTTTCCTAGGAGGGACCTCACTCGATGAGTCTTGATAGCCTTGTGTTTCTTAGAAAGGACCTCCCACGATGAGTCTTTTGACTCCATGGAAGCCTGAATAATAATAATAATAATAACCCTGTATGAAGCAGGTAAGTTAAGAAATGCTATCCAGGAAATAAAAAGACTTGGAATTGGGATTTTAGAAATGAGTGAAGTTGGGTGCCCAGAATTGGGCAAAACTCAAGTCGATGGCAATGTAGTGAAAATATTGTCATCAAGGAAAGTGAAGAAGTGAAAACAATCATCAAAACAGAATTGGAATAATATTAAACAAAGATGCCAATAAGTCACTGTTGACTTTCATCCCCTACTCAGATAGGATGATGTTATTAAAACTGAAAAGTCAACTACTAGATATCAATAATGTACAGGTCTATGTCTCTACTACTGACAAGGATGATACTAAGATCGAAGAATTTTATGATCAATTAAAAGAACAGAAGTGAAAATATAGTTGGCGAACATGGACTGGGAACAAGAAATGAGAGAGGAGACTGTCTTATTCAATTCTGCCAAGAAGAATAACTAATAATCACAAACTCATGGTTTAAGTTATAGCCCGAAGGCTATATACTTGACAATCACCACAGGATAATAATACAAATATAGTCAGAAATCAAATTAATCACTTGCTAACTAATCAATGATTTCAAAGTTCCATAAAGAGTACAAAAACCTATTCTAGCACGAATATTACTTCTAATCATAATCTACTGGTGACAGAGCTAAAACTTAGACTAAAAGCTATACTTAAGAAACATCAACAAAAAAGGTTTAATCTAGGAAAGTTAAAAAAAAACAGAGATAAGAAAACAACTGAGTCAAGATATGAATCAAGAGACATTTGTCAAGAATGATGACTTCATGAGGGGGTGATGAATCATGGGACAAATTAAAATCTGTCTTCATAGAGAAATGTACTAATACTTTGTGTCCTAATAGAGCAGTAAAAAAGAAAGATTGGATAACTGACAAAATTCTTTCTCTCGTGGATCAACACAGATCATATAAAAATTTCGTTTTTACTAATTTATTCACGAAATAAAAATCATGAAATAAATATCACGAAATAAAAATTTTTTTATTTCGTGACACCTCCAGGGAGTCCAAAGACTCATCGAGGGAGGATACCTACTCAACAACTCTCTATCTCCACCTTAATTAACCAACTACACCAAATGGCTGCTACCATCATCGCTTCACCAATGCCATCTACTGCCCACCACCACCACCACTAGTATTTTTTGTCTGTAAATTGCATGTGTTCTGAAGGCCTGATTTGTCTGTATTTGTGATTAAAAAACCGAGTTTCCAGGAGAAAAAACCCTGCTACCTCCATATGAGATCGACTAACTCATCTTCAATTGCAAAAATTCCCAGATAAAGATTCCTCTCATTCCGACGAGAATTGAACTTAGGCCTTTTCCAATCGAAGGGTGCAATGTACCATCGTTCTTCCAATTGCGCTACTTTAACTGATTATAAAAGGGAAGATAAATAGAAGAAAAGGACAAGGAAGACAAAGAAAATCTTGGCTGGCAGACATTAGACAGTGGACTGGCATGAGCTCTGAGGGGACTGTTCAGAGTGGCTGAAGATCACTCAAAATTTGCCAAGGTGGTTGTCAATCTTTGATAGGAGATGGCACTCAAAGAAGAAGAAGATATGCATATAAATAAAAAATTTTGTAATTATGAGATCATTCAAGTGTCATCATGTAAAAATACTGCAACTCACTTTGTTTTCTTAACTCATAAGATTATCTTTAGAAATAATGTGTATTCTGTGATATTTCAGTTCAAATCTGTTTGAAAGGAAGTAAACACTTCTTATTAATTAACATAATAATTCACATAAAGATGCAATTACAGTATGGGTGCAAATAGTTAACTTACTTTTGTGTACTATTTTATTACATGATTGCATTTTTTTGTCATTTAATTTTTTATGTATAATCTAGAAAAAAAATTTGTTTTGCATTTTGTGAAAATAGACCTTTAAGTTACCCACCTCATTCTCGTCCTCTCTCTCTTATACAATAGTTCTTTGCAAATTGTTATGATGAAATGCTAACAAGCAGTGATTAATTGTATAAGTTAATTATTATTATTAACATTAGACTTTCATGAAGTCAAAAGACTAAATGTAGGGATTCCCCACTGTCACACAAAGGGATCATTGAACCATGCCTTAAACTTGTTCACCATTTCTACACTCACCAACTACTCTCTATATGAAGAACCTGTGCATTATCCCCTTGCTCATGCCCTGCCTATAGAGATTCCAGAGATAGACTCTTGTTCTACTCCTGTCTGCATCAATTCATTGAAACATATTTTTTTACATTAATCTGCAACAATCCCTAACTTCTTCGGCATCATCATCATCAAATTCCTAATATGTACCCTCAGGAAATGTACAGGATATTATGATAGTACTACATGAAAAAGTTACACCATTACTAACTTCCACTCAACAATTTTCTTCCAAATTAATCTGTTATCTCAAGACTCCAGAATACAGGGTGATCAAAATTAAAGTATCCCTGTTTAAAGCTTTATGGAGTGCCACCCAGTGATCCACCTACTGTAAAACTTTACAAGAATACATTATGCATCATGCAGAAGTGATAGCTGAGGAAAAAAAAAAAAAAGAAGTAGTCGTAGTGCAACACAAGCAAAAACAACACACTTTTATTAATTTCCTTTATAGATTTATGGGCTATATCACATATGGGCAACCCATGGGCCGGATCCAGCCCTCTACTTCTTTTGATCCAGCCCTAATCTATTTCAGCGAAGTTTGTCTGATTCATGGTGGAAGAAAACAAGGTGTGTTCTACTAACTCACATTAAGCTGACGTCATATGACCTGCGCAAAACACACAAAACAAACTGTTTTCTCCAACCAAGGTCTCTTTCTCACTTTGACTAGCGGCATGTGCGAACGTGTTATAACGTGTCAGTTCGGTACTTGCGTTGGTGTTTTGCTTTGTTCAGTGCCTGCATTGATGTTATGTTCTGTTCAGTGCCAGCGTTGATGTTGTGTTCTGTTCAGTGCCTGCGGTGTAGAAGACAGTTTTGTTTGACAGTTCTGAATATCGCTTATAAATTTGGGACAATGTCAGGGGTTATTGCAAAAAAAAGAAAAGTAGATGCAGCGAATCGTCAATTTCAAGACAACTGGACAGAGGATTATTATTTTATTCTGAATAAAGGTTTGCCTGTATGTTTGCTGTGCAATGATATCCGTATCCATCAACAAAGAATACAACTTGAAGAGACACTACTTTGAGACATGAGGATCACCCAAAAATTGATGGACAACTACGAAAAGATGAAATACAGAATTTGAAGAAGAACTTGGATACCCAGCAGCAAATGTTCAATAAGCAAAGAACGCAGCACCACAGCATTGTCAAAGCCAGCTTTGTGGTAAGTGAAAAAATCGCTAAGCATTCTAAGTCATTTGGTGAAGGAGAATTTATCAAAGAATGTCTGCTGGATGTTGCAAGTATAATATGTCCTGAAAAGAAAAAATACTTTGAGAATATTCATTTGTCGAGACGTACTGTTGTCTGACAGATAGAAATTATGGCTGATGATATCAAAAAAAGTTTAAAAGAGAAGATTGCTAGATTGGAAGCATTTTCAATTGCTTTTCAATTGGATGACAGCACTGATGCCTCCGATACATCACAACTAGCAATATTTATTTGAGGAGTTGATGCGGATTTCAACATCACAGAAGAATTATTGGCGCTTCGGCCGTCAAAAAGGAACAACTACCGGTGAAGATATATTTGAAACAGTCAACAGTCTTTGAGAGATTTGGGCTTAAATGGAGTTCACTATCTGGCATATGCTCTGATGGAGCATATGCCAGATAGTGACCAATTTAAGGAGTATTTGGCAGACCTATTTTCGGATTATGAAGGTGTGTCTTATTATTGTGAAGTGAGGTGGTTGAGTAAAGGTAAAATGTTGAAACGATTTTATGATCTGAGACAAGACATTGCAGATTTTATGAACATAAAAGGAAACACAATTAACGAAGTAAAAGATGAGTGGGTGTGTGATTTAGCATTCCTTGTAGATGTCACTAGATACCTAAACGAACTGAATCTTAAATTGCAAAAACAAGGACAATTGGTTCATGAACTGCATGGACATGCCAAAGCTTTTTGTAATAAGGCTGGTGTCGAGGCTAGCTGGTGAACGGACGTGCTATTGGAGAGCTCCTGAGAGATTTGTGTTTTTTGTTGATTTATTGGTGTTTTGGATTCAATTTAATGGACTTAAGTGTGTAATTTTGGTATATTATTGGAGCTTTATTAGCGTGGTTAGTGTACTAAAGTGTTTTATAACATAATCTATGTCGGGAAGTCGCCGCTAGATGAATTCGTAATGTGTAGTGTTCGTGCAAGCTCCAGATAAGATAAGTATCATTTTCAGTTATCGATACAAATTACTTAACATTGTGTAGTTTTGTTTTGTTTGCCTTGCGTATTTTGGTGTGTTATAACGTATAATTTGACAAAACACGTTGCAAATAATTATGGCACCTGTGCGAAGGAAAATGGCGGCCAGTAATGAAGGTTCGCCATCGTTATAGTTCGCCCACCGATTTGAGGTCCCTCGACACTTCTGCGCATCTCAGAAAAAGAAGAATCCATTCCGATAATAGGGTAATCAGTCCGTATAGTGGGATGAGTTGTTTATTATTACCGGTCGGAAAATTAACTTCTCTTTTATGATTATTGTAGTTAACTATGTTGCTTGTATAACAGTTGGAAAATTTTACCTATAAAGCACGTGATTTCGCGTGTTGGCGACCAATTCGGACGTCCTTCATTTTTTTCTTCCCTTCAGCATGAATCGACTATTCTTGGAAAGACGCGAAGCAGGGACCTGGAAACGGTGGGCGAACTATATCAAAGAACGGTAGCATAAAAGAAATGAGTCAGTGTACTAGCTGTGAAATGTACGCTTTGCGGAGTGCGGTCGGAGTGTGGTTAGATGATAATAAAGGATTGAATGTGTGTAGAAAATGTAGGGAGAATGAGGAATTGAAGTGTATTTCAGATCGTGAGTGTGATATTTGTCAACCTTCAGAATGAAGGAAATAGGGATATGACAAGAAACGGCAAGGTTGTACATGAAAATTGTGAGAGTGTGAATGTAGAAAGTGTGAATGATAGTATAAATGGTTTCTCAGAGAACAAAAAAGATGAGATAGATGCATTGAGTGAGATCGCGTTGTTGAATAGTGCGATATAAAGAGCAAAACAGCAGCTAGAGTGCATGAACAAAAGTAGACTGAATGAACCAACCAATAATAAAAGGTATGACAGGAAAAATAGACGTATGAATGTGAACATGAACAAAATGAAGGATAGAGTGCTGTATGGAGACTCGTTAGTACGAGGTGTGTTAGTAGAGGATTTGACAAAATCGTACCAACCTGGTGCGACCATAAAGGACGTAACTGCGTCTATTAGAGAGCAAAAGGAAACGGTGAAAGAAATGATTGTTGTGGCAGGTACGAATGATTTGAAAGGAGATAAAATGGAAATGATAGAAGACCTGAATGAATTTTTTGAGGTAGCAAAAGAAAACAGTGAGAGAGTTAGAATGATTAGTCTTTTGCCACGGTATGACAGTGAAATGTTTAAAAGGAGGGCTATAATTGTGAATGACTTTATGCGTTGGTTATGTATGACGAGTGGTGTGGATGTGTGGAGTGAGTTTGATGGGCGAAAGGATCTATATAAGATGGATGGCTTGCATTTGAATGGTTACGGTGTAAGAAGACTTGAGAAAGTGTTGCTGAATGTAGTGGATGTGCAAATTCAGGGAAACTAGATTTGTTAGGGGGGGGGGAGTAGAGATACAGGCCTTATGGAGGCAGTTGAATGTAAGAACGAATATAATATGCCAGAGCAAATAAGGACAACAAATCTGAGTGGGATAGTTAATATAAGGCATCAAGGTAGGGTTGGGGCTAATGGGGGTCTAAAATTCATGTACACTAATACTAGGAGTATTAGGAACAAGAAGGAAGAGTTTTTGGCCATGGTTGGCACTTCCAGACCACAGGTTATAGGTATTAGTGAAACATGGCTGACTGTAGATGATATAACTAGTGGGATTGAATGTGATGGGTATAGTGTGTTCAGGAATGACAGAGAGAATAAAATGGGGGGGAGGAGTATTGTTGATGATAGTTGATGAGCTCCAGCCAAGGAGAATAGAAGTTGAATTGCAGGATAGAGAAAAGAGCACATTTGACAAGGTGTGTTAGCAGAACTAAATATTGTGGCTAGCAGAACTAAATATACAATTGGGTGCTGCTATAGACCAGGTGATGGAAAAGATGGTGGTGACAGTATGCACAAGCAAATAGAAGAAATGGGTGGAAGGAGGGTGATTATTATGGGAGATTTCAACTATGGTCGCATTGATTGGAGTGAGGAGAGGACACACGGGAGGAAGGAACTGGATTTTATGCGATTATTAGGGGATAACTATCTGCGACAGCATGTAATGGAAAATACTAGGGGTCAGAGAGTGCTTGACCTAGTAATTACATCTGAGGATTTGGCTGTAACAAATATGACCACATTGCCACCAATCGGTGAGAGTGATCATAGGGTCTTAACTTGGGAGGTGGCTAAAGGTGTAGAATTTTCAATTAAGACAGGGTACATGTGGAATTATCGGGCTGGAAAGTATGACAAGCTTAGGAGTTTGATTGGTTCAGTGCCATGGCATGTACAACTGCAAGGACTAGAAGTTGATAGTGCATGGGAGGTAGTTAAGAAGTGCTTGTATGAAGCAATGGCTGACTGTATACCTAGAGTCTGAATAATAAATCAAGTAGGGGTTAAATGGATGAATAACACCATTAAGCTTGAGTTGCAAAAAAAGAAACAACTATGGAGGGAATTTAAGGAGAAGGGTGACTGGCAGGCACATGAACGGTATAAAGCGCAGGCCAGAAGGGTGACGAGTGTGGTAAGAAAAGCAAAAAAGGATTACGAAAGAACATTGGCCATGCAGGCTAAAGAGAATCCTAAACAGTTTTTTAGATATCTAGCAAGTAAAAGGAAAAATGTACATGGCAGATTGATTTTAAAGAATGCCGATGGTAGGGAGGTAACTGAATCAGTTGAGATAGTTGAGTTACTGAGTGAGCACTTTGCAAAAGTATATCATCCAGGTGGTGACATTGCAGAAACGAATAAACCAGTAGATTATACGGGAATTGTGGTTAATGAAGTGGAGGTGAGTAGTCTATTGCATAACCTCAATGTCAATACATCTGTGGGATTGGATGGTATACCAGCTCGTGTTGTATGAGAAGCAGCTAAAGAATTGTCAGTACCCTTGACCATATTGTTTAATTTGAGTCTCGGGTCTGGGTTAGTCCCGAGCGGGTGGAAAGAGGGGAAAATAGTTCCACTGCATAAAGGTGGTTCCAAGACTGCTGTTGTAAATTACCGACCGATTAGCATATCAGGAATCATTGTCAAGGTCTTAGAGAAATTAGTCAAGAAAAGAATACAGGATTGGATAGATGAAAATGGGATATTGTATGGAGGACAACATGGTTTTGTGAAAGGTAGATCATGCCTCAGTAACTTGCTCACGTTTTATAACACAGTGACGGCTGAACTGGATAGGGGTAATGGGTTTACAGTGATACTACTGGACCTTGCCAAGGCCTTTGATAGGATACCACATGGAACCCTAATCAGTAAACTGGAGCAGATGGGTATAGATATAGGGTTGGTGAGATGGATAAGAGGGTGGTTGAAGGAGAGATATCAAAGAGTGGTTTATTCAGGAGTGGAGTCTAAAAGACGTCTTGTGACTAGTGGAGTGCCACAGGGCTCTGTTCTTGGACCACTGCTTTTCAATTTGTTCATCAATGATATTGGAAAGGATCTGAGAGGAAGTGTTCACTTGTTTGCTGATGATGCAAAGTTGGGTAGAGCAATTGTGAGTGCACATGATATCAAAATTTTACAGGATGATTTGGATAGTTTGGAGGACTGGGCTAGGAAAAATGGATGTCAATTTAATGTGGCAAAGTGTAAGGTTATGCATTTTGGGGTGAAAAGAATAGCAGCAGTATATCACATTGGTGGAATCATACTCCAGGAGATTGATGAGGCCAGGGATTTGGGAGTGTTGGTGGATAGGGAGTTGAAGTTTAGGGGGCACATTGCAAAAGTAACTAAAACAGCTCACCAAATCACTTGGCTTCTGAAAAATACTTTAACATGCAGAGACGAACAAGTTGTTGTTCCTCTGTATCGAGCCTTGATAAGACCCCATCTGGACTTCTCTGCCCAGCTATGGGCACCAGGGTTTCTTTGTGATGGGGAGGAAGTGGAGAGGGTCCAGAGACGAGTGACCAAGATGATAGCATGTCTGTGGAATGAACCTTATGAGAATAGGTTGAAGATTTGTGGGTTGCAGAAATTGGACGATAGGCGAAGGAGGGGTGATATGATTGAGACATTCAAATTACTGAAGGGTTTTTATAAGATTGATCCAGAAGATATTTTTGATAATATGACTGGGGTGGGAGGACTAGGGGCCATGCATGGAAGCTGGGCAAGAGCGTGGTTGACAAGGGTGTTAGAGCTAGGTTCTTTACTTGGAGAGTGGTAAATGAGTGGAATAAGCTTCCAGAGTCTGTTGTGGGTGCTACGACCGTGAATGAGTTCAAGGCAAGGTATGATAGATACTGTATGAATGTTGAATAGTTGTTCTTGACATGATGTTAGGGCCTTCCTAGATGAATCTGTCGACTCCTTGGAGTTTCCCGGAACAATAATAATAATAAATAATAATAATAATTAATTAAAATTGTTGGAAAGTCAGATAAGAGCTAAAAATTGTTATCGTTTTCCTACTCTAGCAACTTATAAAAATATCCCTTATAATTGTTATCAAGATGAACTGAAGGCACTAATAGAACAATATGATACAAGGTTTGCCGACTTCAAAAACAAAGACCACATTCGCTATATTTGCTCGTCCGATGGATGCTGATGTAAATAATGTACCAGAAAACTTACAGATGGAACTTATTGAGCTTCAGGTGGATTTAGTGCTAAAATCACAATTTAACAACATTGCTTTGATGGATTTTTATAAATTTTATTTGGTGGAAGAAAAATATACAAATTAAGCGCCTTTCCAAGAAAAATCATTTGTCTTTTCGACAGCACATATATGTGTGAACAGTTTTTTTCTAGGATGAAATACAATAAATAAAAAATTCGGACAAGAATAACAGATGAAACCTCGAAAATCCTATGTGATTATCCTTTAGTAATATTAACGTCAATATTGATAGTCTCATAGTTAAAGTACAAGGCCAATCTTCACATTAAATTGTTATGTCGTTCATTATATTATAAAATTTATGTAGAGCTTTATACCAAAGCATTATATTATAAATAAATGAAATATGAAGTAGCAAGTTTTTTAATTAATTTAATATTAATTTATTTTATTTAATAATTTGGTCCGGCCCTTGACTCAGAGACAGAATGATAATTTGGCTCCCAAACTAGGAAAGGTTGCCCATGCCTGGGCTATACTGTTCAATGTGTTGTCCTTTCTGATATGCCACAAACTGTATTTTGTAGCATGCTATGCTTATTGCATGTATGCTTCTACCCGATTAAAACTGTGACAGGTGAGAAATGTAAGCATGCATGCAATGAGAAGCATTGGATGACCTGAGTGTTAGTATCTCAGGTATGTGTAGCCCATACTAGGAAATTATGGGTATTCACAGCTACCACATCTCCATCGCCTAGCTCATTGTTACTCAGCTCACACCATTTAATGGCTACATTTTGCATATCATATCATAATATAATACAAGATTTTGTAGCATGCTATGCTTATTGCATGTATGCTTCTACCCAATTAAAACTGTGACAGGTGAGAAATGTAAGCATGCATGCAATGAGAAGCATTGGTTGACCTGAGTGTTAGTATCTCAGGTTTTACCAATAGTGGAAATGAGCAGGTGACAGCAGAAAGATATGAGCAGTATGTGTAGGGTGTGGAAAAGATGCAAGAAATGTCAATGGATTTAACCCTAGCTAGTGTGACTTGAGGAAATATGGCTTTGGTTATGTGGATGAATGCTGGTTGACCTGCTTGGAGAGGAACTGAGGTGGTGATCATAAGGAAAAAAGGGAGGTAGAAAGCTTGAAGAATGAGTTCTTAGCATATAGGAGTATCTAGGATTGCAGTATTAGCATTTGGATCTGAGATGAAGTATTGGTTGGAATATATTACTTCCTAGCTGGGGGCTAGCGCAGGCGACCATAATTTCTCGAAGTGTTCTATGTTTGTATATATGTGGTCACGGGCTGGCTTACCTGTGTTTGAGGAATGAAAAACCTGAGTTTCCATGAGGGAGAAAACTTCTACTCACCTTTAGTTGAAAAGACCTCATATCATAGATGGGAATCAAACCCATGTCTTTCCGACCAAATGGCTTCATCTATATTTAAGCTACAGTGGCTCAAAAAATGAGTTGAGGATGGTGAAGATTAGGAAAGTTAACTGATGAAAGGAGAACAAGAGCGAAAGTGAGAGAAAGTCACAAGAACGAAAAAGCAAGAGAACAAAGAGTGCAAAGAAATCCAGAGAATGAGAAAAAGAGTAAGGGAAAGAGGCAGCAAGAGGAAATGAGAAAAATTTAGAAGAATTTAAAATAGAAAGGAAATGAAGGAGGAAGTAGAGTGCAGGACCAAGGGAAAGAGATATAAGAAGGATAGAAAAGCTGGAGAATAGGGAGAGGTGAGAAAAGAGAGAGAGAGACTATATTGGCAGTAAGAGTGAGGAGTGCTAATGCAAGAGGAATTAGGAAGCTGTGAGGAGTGTAATAAATAGAGAATTGATGATTCAGGGGTGGCAGCAGTGGCGCACCCAGGATTTAATCTTGGGAGGGCCGAGTTGAACAGATAAAAATATTTTTAATACAATGAATTTTCATTAAAAATATTTTTATCCGTTCAACTAAAATTCGTTAAATTTCATTTCATTAAATAAAATTCATTAGATGATTATAAAAATTTATTTAAAGAATAAAATCCAGTTTTCTTTTATTTTTACAAAGCTCTTGAATTATTTCAGTCGTGGTTACATTAATCTCTCTCTATGTGTTTATATATATAGCAAAGCCAGTCCGTTCAATCGTGATTGTGTCATGGTAGATCTTAAATAGGTTTTTAAAAGGCGCAAGTTAAAAAATGACCTTTCACTGATGCATGTTGTTACTGGAAGTGTTGCAAATAATTTTAATAAGTTATAGATGTTAGGATATATCATTTTGTCACACCTTGAAACTGCATCAACGGCATTTTTTCATGGAGCTATTGCAAACGGTTTTTCAAATTTCTTATACCACAACTTGAATTCGGCGTTCAAAATTGCTGGATTTGTATAAGGCAAATCACCTGCATAAAATTCACATAATTGATGAAAATCTTCCATTGCACTTGCTGTTGGAGCATCTTTTCTATTTGGTAGAAGAGAAAAAAATATATTTCAAATTGTTGTGGTGCCAAGTGAAACGTTCATGAATTTGAGTCAATAAATGGAATGAAATAGTTCTCCTGAAATACACTTCTACAGAATCGGCTGGAACATTGGACCTTAATGTTTGTTTTGATGAAATCCTTGGCTTTTTAATGTCAATATTAAAATTATTGGCTTTTATACATGCTTCATCGTAAATATCTTTAAATGAAGAATCTGGTGTTTCACGAACGGTATTTAATTGAGCCACAACATCATCAACAAAATTTAGGGCAATTAAGAGGTCACTGTCAGATTTTTGCATTATTTTATAAAATGGTAAGGTGCACGCAAATATTTTTTGCAAGCTAAATAAAGATATTATAAATCTTAAAAAATATTAATATTATAATATTATAAACAACAAGATGTCCCGTCTTTTAGGGGTATTGAAGAAATTGTGTACCTTTTCAATTATGCCAATGCAATTTCTTATTTGTCACAGATATAGCATTTCCAAGTGTGTGATGCACAATGAACATATAGAGCTTGTTGATATCATTATTACATAACACCTTCAGGTAGTCCAAAGACATATCGAGCAAGGCACCTACTCTACAACTCTCCATCTTCACCAGCCACAACTACAATCATCATCATCTACACTAATGCTGTCTACCTCCGACCACTACCACTGCTATTTTCACAAACATCCATGACCACTGCGGGATTCGAACTCGCAGCCTTTTGGCTGGAGAGGTGGCCAACCAGGCCGATATATAGATAAAAAATTTAATTTTTGGATTAATTTTGTTTCATTAAACAAATAAATAATATTATATAATTATGTCACTATTTACTTTTAATGAGATGATTCATCTCATTAAAATATATCCAGCAACTCTGCAGATTCTATCTGCAGAGTTGCTGGATATCTGGCTCAATATTGGTCAACTTCATTTGAAGATCGGTACACACACTAAGATGAATTCTGTATTTTGTTTTTATTTGAAGGAGCGATGAAAATCGTTTCTCGCATGTGAAAAAGAAATTCGGGAAATTCACTTCTCACTGAAGGCGAGATCCAGAATCGAGCCAAGCCACAATCACGGAATTGCATTTTAACCCCACTGTCGCTTGAAATCTCAATTAGCTGCTCTTTTTTCGATAACGAAAGGTCGTTCTCGTGACTGCAAGCCTGAAATGGATTGTGAAATCACAGAAATTTCTTATAGAAAGTTATTCGGAAAATATTTCCAAATTCTGTTTCAGAGTTTTGAGGTTGACACAAACCCTTTCCCAGTGGTTAAATTCTAAACTAATAAGTTTCGGCGCCCTATACAAAATAACCAATTGTATTTACCTTTTGAATACTATCCGGGGAAGCTCCAAACCTCCCCGTCCCTTTCATCACACGTTCGTAATCAGGCTACTATTGATATTGACTTTATATACACATTCAAAACTGTAAACATTTGTTGAATAATAACACAATAATGTAGGCATAATTACCTTAAAGGGAGAAAAGTCACAAAACAGAAAAATGTTCCTACAAACTAATCAATTGTATTTACCTTTGAATGCGATCCACTGGTCGAGTGTCCAGCAAGCCAGCAAATCTTTCCTTTCATTAAGCATATTAATATTATCGCATTGCAACTGATGGAAATTCTGTGTTTCTGCAGATTCGTTACAGACCTCTTTCTCTTCAGAAACTACACACAAACTGTCATTACAAACTCGTTTTGCATTATCACCCCATTTTGTATTGTCATCCAAGATATTTTTCCGTTTAAAGAAGGTACCAATGTACTTATCCATAATTGAAATACCATACTTACTTGCATATAACTTTCACCCCTGATTTTATTTTTCGAAAAAAGAAATTAAAAAGTTTCGCATATACTTTGCAAATGAAAAAAGCTGAAGCATGTTCAGAGCAGGGCGATAGTAACTTGCTCCTGCGGTAAACAACACGCCCTTCCCCAATAGCCACTATATTGCAGAGGCAAGAAAAACAAGTACTTTTATTATGTCAGTGAATAAGGTATAAGCAGTCTGTAATATATTTCTCAACAAATAGTGTAATTAGAGACAACTGGGATAAAAACAACACTAATTAATAAATCACATGTTCTCTCATACAGAAACTATGCTGTATATATAGACTCAAACAAAACCATATGTTGCACTGACAAACACAGTATCTAACTAAAAACTATTGTTATTAATTAGATTGTGTGAGTTCGCTCAGCAGCAATAAAATTCAACCGAAACTGTTAAAATTCATAAACGCGTTAAAACTAAGATATATATATAGTGAATGATGTTATGGCAGTTTCACATATTATTGGAATTCAGTTGAAAAGAGTTAGCATTTCAACTCAATTGTCAGCTTGCTTTTCGCGCGATTTCCGAAAAATATATAAATACTGGAATTAACTCACAACACATTTTGTCCAAGTATTACTTAGCACTTCTGGAGATATATTGAGCCTTGGTTGAAGGAGGAAAACCTTCAGCAATAAAAATCAATAAACAACAAGCAACTGGTTGAAATGTGGTCATGTGGATAACACCTGCTCACTTCATATCTGACAAAACAGCAAGGGAAGGTGGAAGCAATAAAACCATATTGTTTTTCACTTCACTCCTCTTTTATTACTCGTCATCCTGCCGCTACAAATTAAAATAGTGGCAGAATGTTCATGGAATGAATATTCTGCCACTATATATATATATTTTTTTTTAAGTATTCATTTTATTTTAATAATTTTTACTTACTTATTCAATTTTAATTTGTTTTGTTTGGATAATTAAAATATATAGATTTATTTGGTTAATTTAAGCCTGTGGACCACCTGTCCCATCGTCGTGGACCACCTGTGGTCCATGGACCATAGGTTGAGAAACACTGCTATAGGGGTCTCTCACCTTATGTGACCCCTAATTCATAAGTAGTATAGAAATAGAAGACATGACACAATATAAATAAAAAATTAATTTTAATTAGGAAAAGTATTTTGGAAAATTTTCTAGTGTTTTTTAACTTTTTCTTTTGGGGGAGGAAGGGCCCCCCCAGGCCTCCTCCCTGGGTGGCAGAGTAGAAGATTAGTTAAATTAGATGGTGTAACCATGCAATGAAGAGAGAGAGAGAGAGAGGACAAAATGTGGGCCAAATAAGGTGATGGTTGGTACAAATGACCTGAGAGGCATTGTGAATCAGGTATCAAAAATAATATCAAACTTTGCTCTTTGACCTACCAACCCACTCATGGCATTTATCTACTACAGCCTTGCAATTTCTCATGTGTGTATGTGAATAATACAGGGTGATCAAAATTAAATTATCCCTGTTTATAAGGCCTTGTGGGGTGACACAAATGCTGCAAAACTTTGCAGGAATACATTGTGCATCATACAAAAGTGATATATGAGACAAAAAAAAAGTCGTTCCAAAATTCACCACTGGGACATTGTAAACTCCAAATGCATGGAATTTGCACATTATTAACTTCACAGGCACCAGAAGGGTTTAAAAAGATGGACAGAAGGATTTTTCCCTTCATTCTGGTATTAATACCATCCACAGTGATGGCACTAACCTTGTCCCAAAGTGCTTTGCTTGTGAAGTGGTACTACCTAAACAATTGCAATGATGTTGCTGCACTCCATGAATTTTGTCACCTG
Source organism: Typopeltis vanoorti (assembly GCF_054136105.1). Lineage (NCBI taxonomy): Eukaryota > Metazoa > Arthropoda > Arachnida > Uropygi > Thelyphonidae > Typopeltis > Typopeltis vanoorti. Next base: position 43,578,057 of record NC_143569.1, read on the forward strand.
AACAAATGTCGACGAGATCCACTATTTCCAAATAATTAGTCCTTTTAAAGAAACGGGATCATTGGGAGTTAGACCTAGCAGAAGTCACAAACCAATCAGTTCACAAGTAAATGAAGTTGCTACTGCTGTTGGGAAGCAGGCCATGTGTAACAGTGTTGGTTCCTTCAGTGCATGTGCTGCATCAAGACACATGGATGTGCCTTAAACAACTATCTGGAAAATTCTATGGAAGATTCTGCATTTCTACCCATTCAAGATAACCCTTAGACAAGAGTTGCACCTGCAGGACTTTGAAAGTCGGCTGACATTCGCTTTAATGTTCCTTGCTCAAGTGGAGTTGGATGCTGCATGGTTGTGGGTGATTTTGTGGAGAGATGAGGCTCACTTTCAGTGATTACTTATTTCATTGCTCACTAACATGATCTGCAGAGAACTGAATATTTACCTCAAGATTAACCAGTAATGCCTCAAGACCAGAGCCCTGTTAAACCTTAATTGTCACATTCCTCCTTGTAAACTACTACTCCACTTACAAATCTTTGATCTATCTGTCTGTCTTCAATTCAATTCACTAACCAATTCTTCATATCTGTTTATCACAACTGAATATCACTTTGTCTATGGCAATCTATAAAATGCCTTTACAAAACCTAAAAAATTACCATAATATAAATGCAGTAATATAAATTCCTGTTGTTGACAGTTGTTAACATATTGTAGCATGTGACTAGCTTACAAAGACTACCTTAGCCAGCAAAGGTTGGTCAATTGGTAGAGCCTTTGCTACTAATGGCTCAGTTAAGTAAGTTTGAGCGCGTTTAGTAGTTGGAAGGAGAACCATCGTTCGATGCTGTTACCACACACTCTCTCTCTCGATGAGTCTTTGGACTCCCTGGAGGTGTCAAATAATAATAATAATAATAATAATAATAATTACATTGTACATAATGTGTTCTAGCCCTTATTAACATTTCGAAAAAAGTTAGTAAGGAACTTCATTTATATAATTATCCAATTGGCATATTGCTCTCCCATTGCAGTTGAATAATTGAGGGATTACTATAATTATTAAAATAGTATTTAACTAAAATTCTGAAATCTTTATTTATTCTCTTCTAGCTGAGTAACGAGAAGCCATACTATCCATCATCAGATCTTCATATCCAAGATTTTGCTTATCTTATAATTGATCCTTTCAAACGTCATGTTAAAGTAATGTACCATAAATGGGGATAACATTTTCATGAGGATTGATTTATTTACTGTTATAGTTCACTTTGTGAACTAGTTTCTTATGGTTAAAACCATAATGTATATAATGTCTGTTGTTGAATAAAATCTGGTACCGTTTTCTTGTGCTGCTATTTTATATTACATTTAAATATACTCACAATAAGTTGTAATGTTTACAGTCATTATACACTTATCTGAAATAAGTGTTTATTTTTAATTTTTATAATTTTACATCTAATAGGAAAATAGGTAGCCATGAATTTTCTTAAACATAATAATTAATGAAATATAGCTGTAATTAATTATCTATCACTTCAAAATAAAGATTCTTAAAAATAAAATAGTAATTGATACATTTGACTCTCACTATAGTAAAAACTTAGAAAAACTCACTCACTGTTATAACAAACTACTAAAAAGTCATAACCCAATCTTCATTAGTACAATACTCTGCTAATGGAAATTCATTGAGTGTAGTTTCTCAGGTCTCAGATTTAAATGGGACAGTCAATACAAGATGCGAATGTAGCCGTGTACACAAGGGAATATGGCAATTTATGTATACTAATAACAGAATATCTAGGATAAGAGGGAAGAATTTTTGACATAAGTTAGCTCAGAGTGTCCGAAGGTTATAGGCATTGGTAAGACTTCATTGGCAGAGGATGACACAGGGAGAAAATGTAAGAGATGTAGTGCCGGCCTGGTTGGCCGAGTGGTTAGCGTATCTGCTCTCCAGCCAAAAGGCTGCGGGTTCAAATCCCGCCATGGGCATGGATGTTTGTGATTGTCTGTGAAAATACTGGTGGTGGTGGGCAGTAGATGGCGTTAGTGTAGTTGTGGTTCGTTGTAGTTGGTGGAGACGGAGAGTTGTAGAGTGGGTGCCCTCTCTCGATAAGTCTTTGGACTCCCTGGAGGTGTCACATGATAATAATAATAATTTTCAGTGAGGATAGCAAAGTAGAGCAGAATGGGAAAGTTACTACTAATGAAAGCAGAATAATTGCATAGGAAGGCAAAAATGTGGAGGCAGTGCATTTGAGTTATTTGGTGTGGGATAGAGGCCAACAAGACAATATATATTGTTGGTTGCTGCCATTAGGCTTGGAAGGTTGCAAAGGAAGATTTGAATTCATCAGCAGCTTAGTTCAATTAGTTCACAGCGAGTAATTAATTTGTGAAACTTCAACTTTTAACTATGAGGACACAGACTGGAAGGAGGAAATGGAATTTATGCAGCTGCTAAGAGATAATTACCTATAAGAGCATATGACAGAGTGGACTTTGGATTTCAGAGTGTTGGATCTAACAATAGCATGAATATTTCTCCACAAGTAAGATAGCTATATTATTCCAACTGGGGAAAGTGATTATGACCCATGACCTGAAAGATTGTAAAACATTCAGCATTTATGCTTAATAAGGGATGTAAGAACTACAGAGCAGGTGATTATGACAAGCTTAGAATCTGCAAGGAAAGGATGTTAGCACAGCATGGGAAGTGATCAAAGAGTATTTGAAGAAGCAGCACCAAACTGTATACCTGGTTCACTTGTTTGGAATTAAAGCCAATAAGACTTTGAAGCTGGATATTATGTCTATTAACTACATGTTCTTCTGACTGGTTTGCTTGTTTTTCAGATTGATTTCAGATTGTATGAGATTGGCTAACTCACTTTCAGTTGAAAAGTCTTGAGAAAGGTTCTTCACATCCTAACTAGAATCAAACATGGTTTCAACCAAAGGACATTGTCAATACTTACTGAGCTACCTGAGGCTCTCCAGGATCAGGAGGATAAATCATTTAAGAGTTAAATGGAAGAGTAGCACCTCAAGCAAGAAGTGCAAAAAAAAATAAAATGTGGTGAGTATATATGTTATGTGTGGAGTATATATGTTAGGGGGGGGTAATATGATTGAGACATATAAGTAAGTCAGAGGTTGTTATTATTATGTAACACCTTCAGGGAGTCCAAAGACTCATCGAGGGAGGGCACCTACTCTACAACTCTCCATCTCCACCACTCAATCCACCAGCCGCAACTACCTTCATCATCTATACCAATGCCATCTACTGCTGACCACCACCAATATTACTATTTTCACAGATAATCACAAACATCCATGTCCACTGTGGGATTCGAACCCGCCGCCTTTTGGCTGGAGAGCAGATACGCTAACCACTCGGCCAACCAGGCGGGCATTATTAGGTTGACATGGAAGAAATTTTTCATAGAATAGGAGAGGGAAGTAGAACAAGAGACCATTCCTGGAAACTGTATAAGGAGGGTGTGAGCAGAGGAGTGAGGAGAAGGTTCTCTGCATAGAGAGTGGTTGGTGAGTGGAATACATTACCTGAGTGTGTTGTGAATGTAGACACATTGATCCATGGAGGTCAGATGTGAATAATAATAATATATATATATATATATATATATATGAGAAGAAAAGTGATCAGCACCTTCATGATCAGTACAAATAACTTTAAGAAATACTGATAGTAGGAGAGGTGACAGAAGCAATAGAAATAAATAGAATCTTTATATCTAGAATAGTTAGGAATATCGAGTTGTGTACTGATGATGCAAAACTGGATAGAACAATAATTAATGAATGTGATGTAGAGATCCTACAGAATGACTTAAATAGACTGACAGTATAGATAATGGTTGCTAATTTAATGTGGCAAAGTGCAAGGTTAATGCACTTTTCACATTAAAAGATCAAGTAGCATACTACATTGATAGAACTGCACTGATGAGGAAATTGATGAAGTTAGCGATTTTGGGGTGATGATGGAATGGGATTTGGAAGTTTAGAGAGCATATTGCAAAAGTGGACAAAATAACTTATAGAATTATTTGGATGTTCAAAAACACACTAAGATTATTATTACTCTTTATATGACTTTCATATTGCTACATCAGGATTACTGTACACAAATTTGATCACTGAGTTTCTTGGGGATAAGAAAATTGTGAGGAGATCCAGAGATGAGTGAACAAATTGTGACAGGTCTTTGAAATATTTTTGTGAGGATAGATTTTAGATTTGTCAGTTGAAATGTGGAAAAGAGATGATGTAGAAACATGAGTTACTAAAGAATTTTATATTATAGAGTAGATGCTGAAGAAATATTTCCATCACTCCATATAACTTCCCTCAACATCATCAGCAGAGAACTGAATATTTCTTATTACTTCACATGAAATACCATTAACAAATAAGTTGAAAACAGTAGCAATCCAAAAAAGGGAGGGGGAGTGCTACTGATGATAGGAAAGGACAGAACAAGGAGTCACCTCTAGAAATTGTGTTAAGAGTGTGGTTAGCAAAGGTCAAAGGTATGAGACCTAGATGTTTTGCTTGAGAAGTGGTGAATGGGAGTTGGCATATGTTGTTTCCAGAAGCAGTTGTGTGTGTTTTGTCAGTAAATTAGTTTAAAGTGAAATATAATAAAAAAAATAATAATTCAATTTAATTAACGTTATTTTATGTGGTATCTATATAAGTATAAATAAATGAAACTAAATAACTGGTATTTAATTTGTTATAATTTATTGCTTAATAACTCTTATCAGTCATAACTCGGATCTCATCAAACTTATCCTTTTCTTAAATTTCAGTTTTAGAGAAAAAATTTATGTTACTATGAGGGTGGTCTGAAAAGTTCATTGTTAGGCCTCGAGCATAGATGGTAACACTATCAGCAAGATTTTTTTTCTAAGTTGGTACATCTGTCATAAGCATCCATACGAAATTGCAAGTCATTCTATCAGGTAGTTTGTTTTATACAGCTGTCTGAAGCAAAAGTGTTGTCTGTATCCCTTGCAGTTATAACATTCTTTGTAAAAGAAGGTTTAATGCCAAAAGAAATTCATTCGAAGTTCGTAAAAGTTTATGGGCACTCTTCTCCTTCATTTTCGACAAGAAATGGGCTGCTGAGTTTAAACATGGCCGTACCAGCCTTGAAGATGATTCACGTGAAGGACGTCCAGAAAGTGTAACAACACCAGAAATCATTGATCGAGTGCACGATATAGTATTGGATGACCGACGAATCAAAGTGCATGAAATTGCTGAGACTATAGACATTTCAAAAGAACGTGTAGGATATATTTTGCATAAAGAATTGCAAATGAAAAAAGCTTTGCACAAGATGGGTGTCATGCTTGCTCACAGCAGATCAAAAATGCACTTGCATGAAAATCTCTGAACAGTGCTTGGAGCATTTTAACAAGAATAAAACTAATTTTGTGTGTCAATTTATTACTATGGATGAGACTTGGATTCACCATTACACACCAGAATCCAAACAGCAGTCAAAACAGTGGACAGAAGCCGGTTGTTCAGTGCCAAAGAAGATAAAGTCGGTTCCATCAGCAGGAAATGTCATGGCATCGATGTTTTGGGATGCTAAAGGCATTTTGTTTAATTTTCTTGAAAAGGGTAAAACAATAACCAGGGAATATTATTCCAATCTTTTAACCATACTAGACAAAAAATTGAGGACAATGCACCTGCCCACAAAGGTGTTTTGGCAATGGGAAAATTAAGGGATCTGCACTATGAATTGTTGGAACATCCACCCTATTCCCCAGATTTGGCTCCCTCTGACTTCTATCTCTTCCCAAAACTAAAATTCATCCTCACTGGCCAGTATTTTTCTTCAAATCAAGAGGTGATTGCAGCTGTAGAGGAGTATTTTGCAGATCTTATTGAAAACCACTACAGGGATGGGATGATGGTGCTGGAATAAATGTATTAATCTTACAAGATATTATGTTGAAAAATAAAAATAATTTTGAAATTATAAATTCGTTTTTTCATTGTTTGGCCGAGAATATTTCAGTCCACCCTTGTATATGATGAATCATTATTATGCTTAGCTATTGTTTGCTTGAAAACAAATATTTCTAGGTGAATGTTATAAAATACTCTCTTGGATAGTGAGATATATTGCTTGAAAAGAAATCAACGGATGTCCTCATGGTTAAGGTGCATCACTATGTAATGAGTCATGTGTTTGTAGCTAGGATATATTGGAGGAATATTATGCACCCAAGTCAGTGCAGCTGTGTCCAGGTGAAATAGATGTGAGTAGGGAACTAACAGAGTTTGAAATAGGTGTTGCAACAGAATGCCATGTTACAGGCAAATTATGCCATTCCAACTCAACAATCAGAGATTCCGTAATGAAAGGAAGTGCAGGGAGTCAACTGTAAGTGCTACCCACAGTGGACAACTCACCACATGTAACCATAGGGTCACAAAGGATAATATGTAAAAACTGCCATTTATCAGCAGACAAGTTGAATGCAGAATTTCAGGCATCAACTGGAACATTAATCTGCACAAAAAACATTCAGAACCAAAGCTCACAACATGGGTTTTCATAGTAGGACTGCAATATGCAAGTACCACATTACCTGAACCAACATGCAGAGATGTAGTGAGGCTATGGCCAATGTAGCCCCGGCCATAGGCGCTAATTTTACATAGGTGCAAAAATTGAGATTTTTAACTGCAAAATATATTATTAAAAAACATTTTTAAAAAAATTGAAAATGATAGACATAAAAAATATTTTTGACATGATTAAATTATTGTAAAAATGTGTTGTTGTATTGAAATAAAAAGTATAAAAATATATGAGTTTTTTTTAGAACGGCGCAATTTTCTTTCCTGGCCATAGGTGCCAGAATTCTTCACAACGTCTCTGCCAACATGCAGCATCGTCTTCAGTTGTGCAAAGAGCATGTAGAGTGGGATGTGGAAGCTCAGAAAGCTGTGTTATGGAGCAGCAAAGCAAGTTACACCCTCTACTGAGCAGATGGATGGGTGTGGATGATGCCCAATGAACGTCTCTTACCAGAGTGCATAACCCCAACTATGAAATTCAGAGGTGGTAGCGTGATGAAAAACAGGACTAGTATGGTCCTGTTTTTTCTGGTTTGGCCTCGGACCTCTGTTGGTAGTGGTGCCATAAACATTGAACTCCAAGAGGTATCTGAACATTCTGGACAATGCAATGCTTCCTACTTTGTCGCATTTCTATGGAACTGACCATTGTCTCTTTCAGCAAGACAATGACATGAACATCACCACACATGACTGGGATTGGGTTACATGTGGTAACATTATGATTGGGATGAACTGGAGCGTTGGGTGAGGTCAAAGGACATCTGTTCCACAACAGTTCAGGACCTCATTACATGCCTACAGGAACAATGATCCAAAATTCCCATTGATCGCTATCATACACTTGTAGAAAGTATGGCTTGTAGGATTGCTGGTCGTTGCAGCAAAAGGAGATCCTACATCATATGAAGATGGACGCCATGGCTGTTTGTTCTTCACACTATATGGGGTGTGTTAAGTTCATTCCAAGTAAGTATTTATTACACTTGGATTTATTTCCAAGTGTAATAAATCTAAAGTTTAAAAATATAGTAAATAGTAGAAAATAGAAAAAAAATGATTAAAAAGTAGTTTGATTAATACAGTATAGTATTAGTCAAAACTATCATCATCATCAGCCATTTTCTGTTCACTGCTGGATGAAGGCCTCCATTCAGCTCTATCTTCAGCTTTTCTATGCCACTAAATTCCAGCCATCTCTTTAATCTCATCCTTTCACCATGACTTTGGTCTTCTCTGGGATACTATTTTCAGATATCACTTTGACCATTTTTGAGTGTTACTTCTTGCAGTATGACCTGCATTGCTGTTTGATTGTTTTAATGGTTTGTCTGTTATAATATCTCTCACCCAAGTCTGAGCTCCGATCCAGGTATTGTGCTTTCTATCTAGAATGGTAATACCAGGGAACGATCTTTCCATTTTCCTCTCAGTAATCCTCAACTTTTTCGTCAATTGTTTAGTCAAAGTCCACATTTCACTTCCATATGTCATGATCAGAAGTATACAACTGTCAAATATTTTTCTTTTAAGGCAGATTGAGATGTTTCCTTTGAGTGCTTCATGTTGTTTTCCAAAAGCTATCCAACCAAGTGTAATAAATGTTGGAAGTTTTTTCACTTGGTTATACTATTTGGTTTAATCCTTTATCCAAGTGTAAGCAACAGAAGTATCTTCAGGACTGGGACAACTAGTGGCAAAGGTGGACTGACTTCACATCACTTTCCTTAGTATCCCATAATGCAAAGCACATCTCTTTGTAGACATGTATAATGTTATGTATTATGGTAAGGGTCACTACCCAGCCCAGGATAGGACTCTAAGGCAAGTCTCTGAGTGGGGGCATGTTGAGATTATGGCTCTGCTCGGTGGTGGGGTGAGCCTGCCACTGGGGGGGAGCCAACGCTGAATTAAATGATCACTCAGGTCACTTATTGTTTGTTGATTGCAGTGATCGCACGAGTTTTTGGAGAGGTAACCCCACACTTAAACAGGGAAACCGGTCTGGGTAGTGACCCTTCCCATAATGCATAGCATTATACATGTCCGCAAGGAGATGTGTTTGCATTATGGGATACTAAGGCAAGTGATGTGAAGTTAGTCCACCTTTGCCACAAGTTGCCCCAGTCCTGAAGATACTTCAGGTGCAAACTTTGTTTACACTTGGATAAAGGATTAAACCAAATATATAATTTATTGTAATAAATGTATAATATGTGGATTTTAGGAAACTAAAATGGTTACATCTAACAGAAGTGTTTGGAAACAGCAGCATTGCTGTAACTACAAACTATAGTCATAGCGATGTTTTTTTTTTAATTCTTATTTTGCTCAGGTATGAGCAAGTACAAAAGTTTGTACTTGAAATATTTTCACAACTAGACTACCAGTAGATAAAGAGCAACTTCATATCTAGTCGCCTTAGTATCCCATAATGCACATCACTCTCCTTTTTGGTATGTATAATGCATATACATAGAACGAAATGTGAGACAGAATGGTTGGAGAAATGCCTTGTGAGTGGTATGAAAGAGAAGCAAAAGAGGGAGACAGAAAGTATGAAAGAGCAAAGGAGAGAGAGAGAGAGTTTTCTGTAGAAACTCCATGATAAGAGGAATGCTTGAAGAGAGTGTGATGATGATGCTTTTAGGATGCACAGAGGGAAAACGAAAGAGATAATCATTTTAGCAGATACAAATGATCTGGAATGCAACAAGAGTAGAATGCAAGAAAATATGAAATGAGTTACTGGCACAAGGAAATAAGAAGAGTGAGATAGTAAAGATTGTAATGTAAAGTGAAGTTTGCTGCCATGATAAGATCAAGGCAATTTGAGAAGACAGGCCATGATTGTAAATGAGTCAATGTATAGGTCGTGTAAGAAAAATAGTGTGGGGTTTATGGATGAAACCCCACACTATTCAGTGAGAGTTCAGAAGTGTAACCAGGAAAACTTAAGTTTTTTTTGGGTAGAGGGATCCAGGTGAGTGTGTGCAGACATCCCTGAGAATGTTCAAATTATACTGAATATAGCTCTTCAAGTTCTGAAATTAAGTGTGATAGTTAACACAAGGTGTATGTAGGACTGTCACCCATTGGACTGTCAGATGGAAGCACACTCCAAAGAATGCATTTTCACTGCTCCAGAATCCAATGAGTTCAAAGGCAATGAGCTTTACACCATTCCACCCAATGCTTGCCATTACCATTGCTGATGAAACCCATGTTCTTCACCTTCCAATGAACAGCTGTAATGCAGAGGAACTCAGTAGTGAGTGTTTCAACTAAGGACAGGCAATTTTTCAAAATTGCATTTGAGATTCTATGTTCTTTGATGAACATATCCAGATTTTAATTCACATGCAAAAAGGATAAATATTATTATTATTATTATTTGTGACACCTCCAATAAATATTATTTAATAAATAAATAATATTTATTCCTTATAAATAATATTATTTATAAGGAATAAATATTATTTATTCCTTATGTTTTTTTGTGTTAATTGAAGTGTCATGACCAAGAAAGGTTGGTGATATATAGCACATGAATAGCATAATGGGCATATGCTTTTTTTGTAAAAATTAAAAACTGAATACATCCACAGACAAACATAACTGATAGTAACTGGAATTGTACAATATAGTGATAGTAGCCAATCAGCTGGTGCAATCCTCTCTAGACAACAAAAAGATCAATGCATTTTGTATAACTGGTTTCTAGTTATACAAAATGTTAGTTTTGTATAACTAGAATGGTAGTGTTATCTTCTAAATTTTTTGCTCTTAATTATTATATATTATAGGATTAAAAACTCAACAATAAAGCTTCCTTATAAAAAAATAATAATAAAAAAAATAAAAAAATGTGCTGTGTTTGAAAATCTTCCCTTCCTGTTATGAATATCTGGACATTTAAATGGCAGTAGCTTTTACATGTACGTAAGTTGGCAATTACTGCAAACAAATAAAAACTTCAACTGTAAATAAATGAATGAATCTTTGTACTGTAACTCACTTCCTGTTTGCTTTTAACTGGAACAATCTTAAAATACATATGCATTTTTAAGTAACAAGGAAACAGGTATCTATTATTGTATGAGCACCTCCATGGAGTCCAAAGACTCATCATGGAAGACCCAAACTATCCACACAATCTATCATACCTCTTTTGAACCCATTAACAGACAAAACACTCACAACTGACTCTGGCAACCCATTCTACTCATTCACAACTCTCCAAGCAAAAAATCTAGTCCTCACACACCTACTAACCACACCTTTATTAAACTTCCAGGGATGGCCAGCACAAGGACCACTCCGGCCAAGTGCAGAAACATTTCCCCTGCATCAATCCTATAAAACCCTTTAAGCAACTTAAATGTTTCTATCATATCTCCTATCAACCAACTTCTTCAGTCCACACAATCTATCTTCATAGGGAACATTCCACAGACAACTCACCATCTTGGTCACAAGCTTCCGAATCTTCTCTGCCACTTCCTAATCCCCCAAGAAACCCACAAGACCAGACTTGAGCACAGTAATCCAGATGTGGATGTATCAAGGCCTTATAAAGAGGAATAACAACTTCCTTATCTCTATTGTTAGTATGTTCTTCAATAGCCAAGTAATCTTATGGGCTACCTTAGCAATATGGCCTCTAAACTTAAACTCTCTTCCACCACCCCTAAATCTCTAGCTTCCTCTATTTCATGGAGTATATTACCATCATGTGATACACAACTTGTAATCTGTTTACCCCAAATGCATTACTTTACATTTCTCCACATTGAACTGACACTCATTATCTTTTGCCAATATTTGCAGCCTCTTTAAATTGTCCTGCAAGCTCTCCACAATGCCTTAATTAACTATTACTCTACCTAATTTTGTCATCAGCAAACAACTGAGTATTTCCTTTCAAGTTATTTCCTATATCATTTATGTACAAATTAGACAGCAATGGTCCCAGTACTGAACCTTGTGGCACACCACTAATCACCTGTTTTCGCCTCCTCAATCTGCCCCTTCATATACCACTTTTGGATATCTGTCCAGCAGCCACCCTCTTATCCATTTAACCAGTGTTCTAATTTGTTCTAATTTGCATAACAGAGTTTCCATGTGACATTTTATCAAATGCCTTTTCAAATCCAGAATCACCATATAAAAAGATAGTAAATTACTAAGCATGACTGACCCTTCACAAAGCCATGTTGCCCCTTCATGCAGTATCATATTTTTTATCTACACATTCTTGAATTCTCTTTTTGACCCATTTTCCAGTACTTTTATCACCCATACCTGATATACTGATTGCTCTATAATTTGCTACTGCAGTCCTAGAACCTCCCTTATGCAAGGGAATTATTTTTCTTTTCTTCAACTCTACCAGAGCTGAAACTAAAATTAAAGAGTCTAGTCAGAGGCATTGTCAGTTCCCTTGCACATTCTTGCAAAACCAGAGCTGATATCTCATCTAATCCCACAGCTGTATTTACAGTGAGATTTTGCAATATCCTAAGAACCTCCAATTCATCCACCTCTGTTCCTACATTAATATCTGTTACATATGTTAAAGCAGTAACCTCACTTGGATGTACCCTTGCAAAGTGGTCACTCAGTAATTTGACTATTTTATCTGCTTCTGTCACTTTGCAACCATCATCACTCATTAAGATTAATCTTCCAGAGTCATTCTTCCTCTTACTTGCCACATAATGAAAGAATTATTTTGAATTTGCTCTGGCCTGCTCAGCTAGATTCTTCTCATAATCCGATTTTGCCTTCCTTGCTGTGCTGGTCACATTTCTTGCCTGAGCCTTGTACTGATGAGTTTGCTGGCCATCTTTCTCTTTATATACCTTCCACAGCATTTTCTTCTTCTGCAACTCGTGCTTAATGATATTACTCATCCATCTACTCCTATATGATTAACCCTCCTTACGTAAAGTATGTTCCTTAAAAACGCTCAAATAAAAAAATAAATCACCTTCCAGCAGACTTAATTTTCCAAAAAAGTGCACAAGCATTTATTTTTATAGCAAGTTTGTTTGCTTAGGTAGAAAGTAAATACTCAACAGGAAATTATATTCTTGCTGTTCTTCATACAGGCATGAACAAACAAAAATTTGAATGCATGAAACCAGGCTACTTGTACACAAAGGCAACTGAATTCACCTCAGACTGTCTGAGTATCCCATAATGCAAAGTGCACCTCCATTTGAAGATGTATGTTGATATACATTATGGGAAAGGTCCCTATCCAGACAATTTTCAGCCTTTATCAGGGACTCATCAGTAGGTGCTAGATCAGTGAAATACTGAAATCTTAATCTCTCATCCAGGGTATTTTAATAATATGATGATGATGCAACGTTTTGCTACTGTATATGGAAAATATCACATGCACTGATTTAACTCTTGGTATTATTTTCATGAATCTAGCTCTATTGATGAGACTGAATAAAGGTCAAAAACGTTCTAGATACACCTATCCTATAATATATGGCAATATACATGCCTGAAAGAGGGTGTGTGTGTGTGTGTGTGTGTGTGTGTGCTATGCATTATGGGATAACAAGGCAATCTAAGTGAAGTCAATAGTCTCTTATACAATTATCCTAATTGTGAAAATATTTCACATGTAAACTTTTGTTTGCTCATACTCGAGTAAAAGATAAAAACAAGAATATAATTTCTTGTCAAGTATAATTTACTTTAAGTTTTTATTTTATTTTCATATCTGCCCACAAAAAGTTGTAAAACATTATAGCACATTAGCACAAAGGGCAAGCACTGCACCAATAACAAAGTTGTTATTGCGACTCTTGTGTTAAATATAATATTTTAACCTTTGCAAACCACAGCTATCACAAAACATATATATATATATATATATATATATATATATATATATATATATATCTTAGGCAACATGTAACAGAGGGAACAAGAGGTTCAAGAGTTTTAGATTTGGTTATAGCATCAGAAGAGTTGATAATAACTGAGATGACATCTCTCCCACCAGTTGGAGAGAGTGACCATATGGTTTTGACTTGGAAAATGAAGAGACATGCAGGAGTATCAAAGAGACGGGAACTTATGTGGAATTATAATGCAGGTGATTATAATAGTCTTAGACGTCAACTTCAGGAAGTTTCATGGAGGGAGGAATTGGAAGGCCAGGATATCGTTAGTGCGTGAGAAATTGTGAAAGAATATTTGTTAGCAGCAATGGTAAGTTGTATACTACAAGTGAAGAAGAGGACAAAATTTGGAGTAAAGTGGATGACAAACAATATTAAACAGGAATTGCATGTGAAAAAGAGGCTATGGAAGAGATATAAGAAGACAGGCGAAGAGAGGATGCGTGAAGAATATAAGACACAGGCCAGAAGAGTGACTAGTGTGGTAAGGAAAGCGAAACTGGAATATGAGAGGAGATTGGCCCTAAGATCCAAAGAAAATCCTGGGGAATTTTTTAGCTATGTGGCTAGTAGGAGGAGAAATGACTGTGGAAGAATGATATTGTGGGATAAAAATGGGAATAGAGTGACTGATGCAGAGGACATAGTGGAATTGTTCAATGACCACTTTATTGGAGTATTTCATCCTGGAGGAGTCAGTTTTAATGCTAGAGGGATAGGGCAGGTTCAAGGTTTAGAGGTACAGGAGGAGAGTGTGTTTCAGATACTGAGAACTCTGGATGTCAATAAAGCTTTTGGACTGGATGGTATTTCACCATGAGTTTTGAGAGAATGTGCTAGGGAACTGACAGTGCCTTTAACCTGGCTTTTCAATGAAAGTCTGGCTTCGGCAAAGGTGCCCAGGGAATGGAATGAAGGTAAGATAGTGGCATTGCATAAGGGTGGTAACAGACTGGAAGTGTCTAATTATAGACAAGTCTGTGTGTCATCAGTAGTTGTTAAGATCTTGGAGAAAGTAGTGAGGGACCGTATACAACATTGGGCAGATGAGGGTAATGTTATCTGTGAGAGTCAACATGGATTTGTGAAAGGGCGCTCTTGTTTTAGCAATATGCTAGCCTTTTATAATAAAGTTACAAGAACATTAGATGAGGAAAAGGCATATACTGCAATTTTCTTAGACTTAGCAAAGGCATTTGACAGGGTGCCACATGATAAGCTGATATTTAAGTTGCAACACATGAGTCTGGATGTCAGATTGGTCAACTGGATTCAGGATTGGCTGTCTGATAGGTATCAGAGAGTTGTGTATGGTAGAGCAGTTTCAAGGAGACAGAAGGTTACAAGTGGGGTCCCACAGGGCTCAGTACTAGGACCTATATTGTTTAACCTTTATATCAATGACGTTGCCAGTGGATTGCAAGGGGATATTCAGTTGTTTGCAGATGATGCAAAGCTGGGAAGGATTATTAGTAACAGTGCAGATGTGGTAGCCCTGCAAGAGGATTTGAATAAGCTAGATAGATGAACAAATGAATGGGGGTGTCAGTTTAATGCGGCAAAATGTAAGGTCTTGAGGTTTGGGAAACATCAATGGGCTGCTGCATACTCTATGGGAGGAGTTAAACTGGAGGAAGTAGAGAAGACAAGAGATCTGAGATTGATGATTGATAGAAACCTGAAATTTAGGGGACATATTGCAAAGGTAGTGAAGGTAACACACAGGATTGCTGCAATAATGAGAAGGACACTGACCTGCAGAAAATGGTTATCATTCCATTGTATAAGACTCTGATCAGACCACACTTAGACCATTGTTCTCAGATCTGGTCCCCAGGATTTAAAGGGGATAAATTAACTGTGGAAAAGATACAAAGACGGATGACAAAGATGGTCTCAGGACTGTACAAGGATAGTTATGAGAATCGGCTGCGGGAATGTGGACTGCAGAGTTTGGCAGATAGAAGAAGGAGAGGTGATATGATTGAGACTTTTAAACTGTTGAGAGGTGGTTACAGGGTTAACACTGGGGAGTTCTTTCACTTGGTTGAACAGCGGGAAGGAGTGATGACAAGAGGCCATCCCTGGAAGTCACGAAAGGAAACTGTGAGCAAGAGGGTAAGGAGTGGTTTCTTTGCATGGAGGGTGGTTGAGCTGTGGAATGCATTGCCTGATAGAGTGGTGAGGGTGAGAACGGTCAATGAGTTTAAGGAGTGGTATGATAGACTTTGTGTTTCTTAGGGGGAACCTCCCCTCGATGAGTCTTGACAGACTTTGTGTTCTTAGGAAGGACCTTCCACGAAGAGTCTTTTGACTCCATGGAGGCCTGAATAATAATAATAATAAATGAAGAGTATACTGTATATATAAATGAAGAGTATCCGATTATAAGTAAGAGGACCATATTTGAGGGTTGCTTTAATCAAAACAATGTTAAAATACTTGGACAACACATTATTCAAGCCGACCAGTCACACAAGCCAAATGGATAGCACCTTGCTTGACTACCAGCAGGCTGTAGATTTAAATACCATCAATTCACTGATGATATAACAATCATATAGACAAGATATAATAATCCTGGTACCAGATGATTTTCATCACTGACTTCATCTTGCTTACTAGTGGTCTGAAGTAACATGAAAGAGATTATATTTAGTCTCTAGAGAAAGATTCATGGTTAATGAGGAGAAATTAGCGCCTCCGTAGCACAATCGGAAGAATGACGGTACATTGCGCCCTTTGATTGGAATAGGCCAAAGTTTGATTCTCGTCACGACGGGAGGAATCTTTATCTGGACGATCTCATACGGAAGTAGCAGGGTTTTTTCTCCCGGAAACTCAGGTTTTTAATCCCGCATACAGACAAATCAGCCCTTCAGAATACACACAATTTACAGACATAGAATACCAGTTGTGGTGGTGGTGGTGGAGGTGGGCGGTAGATGGCATTGATGGAGATGATCCGTAGTAGAGGTTCGGTGTAGTGGTTAAGACAGTTGTATCAGTTGAGACAGTTGTAAATGTCCTCCCGCGACGAGTCTTCGGACTCCTTGGAGGTGTCAGGAATAATAATAATAATAATAAAAATGGTGTGAATGTGAGTGTAAGTGCAACAATGGTATATAACTGTGTTAATGACGGGAATGAGCTTTGTTATGGAAATGTTGACGAGGAGAGAACAATTTCAGGTTTATGTTCGTCCGTTTCGGACCCATCATATGTGTGCAAAGATGTTTACACGTGTAAGGCATTAGAGAAGAATTGAGATCTGCAAGTTGTCAGGCAGACTGCAAACAAGAGTATACAAAAGAACATGCAGATAGATTATGTCTGTACACGAATGCTAGGAGTATCAGAAACAAAGGGATAGAGTTTGTTGCCTTAGTTAATATGTTGCGACCTCATATTGTAGGAATCAGTGAGACCTGGCTATCAGAATCAGACATACTAACTGGTATCGAGTGTCATGGGTACAGTATTTTTAGGAAGGATAGAGTGGATAGAAGAGGAGGGAGCATGCTACTAATGATATTGGATGACTTAAATCCAGTTAGAGTTGAGACACCTATGAATGTAGTAAGACTACTAACAATATTTCATGTGGCAGTGAGTTTGAAGCCATCTGGTGTGAGGTGGAATCTAACAAGACAAATTACATAGTGGGGTGTTGTTAGAGACCTGGTGGATTGGTTGCTGGTGATGAAGAAATGCATCACCAAATAGAAAAGGTGAGCGCGAAAAGAGTAATCATAATGGGAGACTCGAATTATCCAAATATTAATTGGGTAGCAGTAGAATCTCATGAGAAGAATGAAAATGCATTTATTGAGCTGTTGCGAGACAACTTACCCAAGCAGCATGTGACAGAAGGAACTCGAGGTCAAAGACTGTTAGATTTAATTATAGTGTTAGAGGGCGTTTCAGTTAAAGACGTAACTATTCTGCCTCCAGTTGGCTAAAGTGATCATGCAGTACTCACTTGGGAAGTGACTAAGTTTATGAATGTTCCATTCAGAAAAGGTTACATACTGAACTAGAAAGCAGGAAATTATGACCAACTGAGGAGTATACTGAGTTCACCGGAATGGGATCAGTTGCTGGATGGAAAGAATACCGACAGTGCATGAGAAGCATTTATTATTATTATTATTTGACACCTCCAGGGAGTCCAAAGACTCATCGAGGGAGAGTGTGCCAACAGCATCGAATGATTGGTCCCTTTCCAACCACTAACCGCGCTCAAACTTACTTAACTGAGCCATTAGTAGCAGAGGCTCTACCAATTGACCAACCTTTGCCGGCAAAGGTCGATTTAAACAATACTTAAATGATGAGATATCAGAATGTGTCCCAAGAGTTCGAAGAATAAATAGAGTAGGAGTCAAATGGATGTGTAATCTCATTAACAAGAGAGAGAGAGATTTGTAAGAAAAGGACGATGTGGAAGGAATACCATGTGCATAAGGATGACGTCCGTTATGAACATTATAAGCAGCAGGCTAGAATAGTCACAACTGTTGTACGGAAAGCAAAGTCTGATTATGAAAAGAAACTGGCTCTGCATGCTAACGACAACTCACAAGAATTCTATCAATATGCTGCAAGTAAAAGAAAGAATGAATATGAAAGAATAGCTCTTCTAAAGGGGACGTGAGGGTTACAGATGCAGAAGAGGTTGTTCAGTTAATGAGTGCTCAATTCATTAAAAGCTATCAACCTGGTGAATGCAACATTGAGCTCACTGTTACCTCTTCACTAGATGAAGAAACGCAGGTGTGTGAGGCCAAGGTATTAGAGCTGTTGCACAAACTGAATAAGAATTCAGCACTATTGCTGAATTCTTATCAAGGCCTTGTAAAGAGCAACATCCTTATCTTTACATGTGAACATTCGTTTCAGCATTGCAATTATCTTTTGAGTTGTATTTGCAATCTCCACATGGCCCCGAAACTTCAACTTCCTATCTATTAACACCCTAGGTTCCCTAGCCTCATCAGTTTCTTCTAGCCTAATCTCACCAATATAATACGATATTGGATATCTAATCATGCCGAAGTGAATGACTTTATATTTACTGACATTGAACTGACACCCATTTTCTCATGCTCACAATTCCAGCCTATTCAAATCATTCTGCAAAGACTGCATATCAGCAGCTGATGGAATATCAGTATGTATGCTAAAAGAGTATTCAGCTGAATTGGCCATTCCTTTGAGCAGGATGTTTAATATGAGTCTCAGAACAGGGAAGATTCTGCAGGAATGTATGGTAATTCCATTGCACAAGGATGGTGCAAAGCCCGATGTATCCAACTATTGACCAATTAGTATCTCAGGAGTGGTGGTGAAGATTTTGGAAAAATTGGTTAGGGTCCACATTCAGAAATGGGCTGACAGTGAATCTCTACTTTGCAATGAACAACATGGGTTTACTAAGGGAAGGTCATGTTTTAGCAACTTGCTCATATTCTATAACATTGTTACCATTGAACTAGACAAGGGGAATGGATACACCATGATACTTTTGGATTTTGCTAAAGCTTTTGAAAGAATACAGCATGGCAGACTGCTGCATAAATTGGAGAAAATGGGTTTGGGTTATACAGTATTAGCATGGATAAGAGGATGGCTGATTGACAGATATCTAAAAGTGGTATACGGGGGATCTGAGTCTGCAAGGTTTAAGGTAACAAGTGGCGTACCACAAGGATCAGTGCTTGTCCACTGTTATTCAATCTGTACATTAATGATATTGGGAAGGATTTGACAAGTGACATACAGTTATTTGCTGATAATGCAAAGATAAGATAGTTAGGGTAATCAGGAATGCTGCTGATATGCAGTCTTTGCAGAATGATTTGAATAGGCTGGAATCGTGGGCATGGGAAAATGGGTGTCAGTTCAATGTCAGTAAACGTAAAGTCATTCACTTCAGCATGATTAGATATCCAATATCGTATTATATTGGTGGAATTAGGCTAGAAGAAACTGATGAGGCTAGGGAACTTGGAGTGTTAATAGATAGGAAGTAGAAGTTTTTGGGGGGCCATGTGGCAGAGATTGCAAATAAAACTCAAAAGATAATTGCAATGCTGAAACAAATGTTCACATGTAAAGATAAGGATGTTGTCTCTTTACAAGGCCTTGATAAGACTTCTCTTGGACTGTGTGCAGGTCTGGTCTCCTGGTTTCCATTGTGATTCTGATATATTGGAGAGAGTGGAAAGGAAAGTGTTAAAAATGATATCAGGATTGTGGAATGCTGATTATGAAGACAGATTGAGAATTTGTAGACTACAGACACTAGCAAACAGGAGAAAGAGGGGGTGATATGATTGAGACTTACAAACTTCTGAAAGAGTCATACAGGATTCCAATTGATGGAATTTTTCAATCTATGGATGGTAGGGAAAGGACGAGAGGGCATCCTTGGAAGCTGAGAATGAAGGCCGCCAAGAAGGGTGTGAGGGCTAGATTTTTCTCTCAGAGGGTGGTGCGTGATTGGAATGGATTGCCATTGGATGTTGTGAGTGCAAGCAGCGTGAATGAATTCAAGAGTAAGTATGATAGCTGGTGTGCGTGTAGTGGCCTCACTTGATAAGTCTCTGATTCCCTGGAGGTCTCTCTTAATAATAATCCAACTGCGTGACCTGCTACTTGTTACTGGCTGGTTAGAAAAAGGAACTGTAACATTTATTATAGGGTGGTTTGTTTATTATTATTATTATTATGGGTATCTCCATGGAATCAGTAGACTCATTGCGGGAGACCCAAGCTAGCCAAAACAATATCTGTCATATCTCTTCTTGAATTCATTTACAGACGAAGAGCTCACAACTAAGTCAGGCAATGAATTCCACTCGTTCACCACCCTCCAAGCAAAAAACCTTGTTCTGACACCTTTGTTAACCACACTCTTCTTTAATTTCCAGAGATGACCTCTTGTTCTTCCATCACTATCACACAGCTGCAACATTTCCCCTGCATCAATCCTATAAAAACCTTTCAGTAATTTAAATGTTTCTATCATATCCCCTCTTCTTCGCCTTTCAACCAATCTCTGCAATCCACAAGCTCTCAATCTATCAATGTAGGGAGCATTTTTTACATCACTCACCAACTTGGTCACTCTTCTCTGAACCCTCTCCACAGCCTCCTCATCACCAAGGAATCCAGGTGACCAGACCTGAGCACAGTAATCCAAATGTGGAAGTATCAATGCTTTATAAAGGAGAATAATAACCTCTTTATCTCTGGATGTCAGTATGTTCCTCAACAACCAAGTAATCCTATGTGCAATCTTGGACACCTTAGCAATGTGTCTTCTGAACTTCATCTCCCTATCTACCAATACCCCCTAAGTCCCTAGCCTCATCAATCTCTTGGAGTAACTTTCCATCAATGTAGTACACAGCTGGTAATCTTTTAATCCCAAAATGCATGACTTTACACTTTTCCACATTGAACTGACATCCATTATCTTTTGACCATTTTACCAGCTTATTTAAATCATCCTGCAAACTTTCAACATCAGCTTGATTTTTTATCGTGCCACACAACTTCGCATCATCAGCAAACAACTGAATATCTCCCTTTAAGCCATTTCCTATATCATTTATATACAAATTAAACAACATTGGCCCAAGCACAGAGCCCTGAGGCACACCACTGGTCACCTGCCTCATTCTGGACTCAGCTCCTCCATACACCACTTTATGGTATCTCTCCCTGAGCCATTCTCCTATCCATATCACCAATTTAATATCCATTCCCATCTGCTCCAATTTGTGTAACAGTGTTCTATGGGGTATCCTGTCAAAAGCCTTAGCAAAATCCAGAAGTACCACTGTGTAGCCTGTTCCTTTGTCCAACTCAGATGTTATTCTATTATGAATAGTTAATAGATTGCTAAGGCAGGATCTACCTTTAACAAAACCATGTTGGCCTCTATAGAGTATCATATCCTGATCCACCCATTCTTGAATTTTGTCTTTAACCAACTTTTCCAATACTTTTACCACTACTCCTGAGATGGTGATTGGTCTGTAATTAACTACTGCAGTTTTAGAGCCACCCTTATGCAAAGGAACCACTTTGCCTAACTTCCACTCCCTAGGGACCATACCAGAGTTCAAACTTAAATTAAATATCCAAATAAGAGGGGTTGACAATTCATTTGCACATTCATGCAACACCCGAGCTGATATTCCATCTAAGCCTACAGTAGTGTTTGCATTTAAATTTTGCAATATATTTAATACCTCTGATTCTTTAGCTTCAATTCTCACATTAGGTATTGCTACAGGTATAGAGATATCCTCACTTGGGTGATAGACTTTTGAAAAGTGATCACTCAGTAACTCGACTATTACATCTGATTTTGTCACCTCAATACCATCATCACCCACTAAAGTTATCCTTCCGAAGTCATTCTTCCTCTTACTTGCCACATAGCAGAAGAACTCTTTGGGATTACCCTTGATCTCTTTGGCTAAGGTCTTCTCATAATCTGATTTAGCTTTTCTTACTATGCTGGTCGCCTTTCTCCTTGTAAATTCTCCATAACATTTTCTTTTTTTTGCAGATCAAGCTTGATACTACTGCTCATCCATCTAACGCCTGCCTTGTTTGACCTCCTGACCATGGGGACACAATCTGATATTGCTTTCCTCAGATACCCGCTGATTTTATCTCATGCACTGCTAACATCTTTCCCTTGCAATATGTTCTGCCATGGGATGGCTGCAAGCTCACTCCGAAGCTTTGTAATTCATAAGAAATGCTGCAAGATTCTACAGTAGCACAAGTAAATGAAAAGATGAGAAGTGTAATTCAATGAATCTAAAGCTGGACTATGAATATATGATGGTTGATACTATTCATGTTTAACCACTATATATTTTATCCTTTAAAAGAACTTTGCTGTTATTTGTTTATATGCAGATACTGTTTAGCTTATGCAGATACTGCATAAGCTAAACTTAATTTTTGTGCATACATATTGTTTACTAATTTGTCTTTGACTATTTATATACTGCTGTAACCTTTGACCTTGTGTATTGCTGTACTTTTGTTTATATGTAGATAATGTTGCTAAACTTAATTTTTGTGCATGGATATTGTTTATTAATTTCTGTTTGAGTATTTATGTACTGATGTAACCTTGGCTGTAATTTTATTTATATGTTGATACTGTATTGCTTGGCTTGGTTTTGTATATACATATAATTTACTAGTTTACTCTTTGACTATTTATGTATTGCTGTACCTTTGCATTTCTTGTGCCAATGAGCTAACCAACCATTCTTCTGAAATGTTTTAATAATTTCTCATTCCTGCCCGACTTACAAAATTTGGCATTTTTATAATCATTAATCACAGTCATTAATCAAGGAATTAAACTTTCTCCTACAGTGAACTTAAACACTTTCCTTTTTGCCGACGACCAAATAATAATTACAAATTCTGAAGATAACTTACAGAAAGCTATTTTAGATCTAAATGAGATAGCCAAAGATTATGGTATGATAATATCATCATCATCAAATTCCTGCCATGTACCCTCAAGGGGTGTACAGGATATGACAGTACTACATGAAAAAAATTACATCACTATTAATTTCCTATCTACAATTTTCCTCCAAATCAGTCTGTTACTTGTCAACACTCCAACATTATCAGATCTTATATTTCTATCGTCTAAAGCACTTTGTACCTTATCAATCCACCTATATCTTGGTCTTCCTCTGGGTCGTTTTGTTGCCAACCTGGCAGAGAACACTTGTTTTGCTAATCTTTCTTCGCCCATTCTGTTTAAGTGACCATACCACCTGAGATTAGCTCTGCTAACGCATTCCTGAATGCTGACAATGTCAAGTTCTTTCCTAATATCCTCGTTTTTAATATGATACTGCCATTGATGCCATCTGTTCACGCCTATAATCTTTCTCAGGACTCTCATATCTGTGGTCTCTAGTCTTTGGTCAAGTGTTTTACTTCTGACCCAGCTCTCAGATCCATAAGTTAAAACTGGTTTGAACACTGTCTTGTATACAGCTAATTTAGTGTTCCGACTAATTTCTCTCTTGTTCCATATGAATTTATTCAATTGACTTCCCACCATACCAGCTTTGCTGATTCTGTTGTCTATTTCTATATTTAATTTACCATCTTCAGTAAAAATCGTGCCTAAATAGCTGAAATGTTTTACTTGTTCCACAGGTTCTCCATTCACAACACAGTTGACATTTTCGATGATTCTGCCTATTTTCATTGTCTTTGTCTTTTTATTGCTGACCTTCATACCATATCTATTACAACAGCTATTCAATTTAGTCAGAGAATCTTGCAGACTTGTAGCGGATTTATTTAGAAGTATAACATCATCCGCATAAAGCAAAGAAATATAGAAATATAGGTATGATAATATCAACAGAAAAATCAAAAACTATGGTCTTTAAAGGACAAGATCCAGCAAGAACTAAAATAGTAATAGATAACAAGATCTTAGAACAGATGAATTCATTTAACTACCTAGGATGTATGATCGCATATGAAAATGAAAAAGATATAAACGTAAAAATTACAAAATATTTAAAAATAACAGGTGTAATTAACTCTATATTTAAACCAAACCTATTTCAAAAACAAACCAGACTAAAAGTATACAATACATTAGCCCTACCAGTCTTAATGTATGGAAGTGAAATCTGGACAAAAAGACAAAGATTAATAACAGCAGAAATGAAGTTTATGAGAAAAACTGCAAAGTATACCCTATTTGATCACAAAAGAAATGAAGAAATTATGAAAGAATTAAACGAAGAACCAGTAATAGAAAAAATTAAAAAATATAAACATAAATGGATGGAACACGTTCAAAGAATGAAAACAGAAAGTTACCAAAACAAGCCTTAAAGTACAAGCCATTAGGAAAAAGAAAACCAGGACTTTCTCTTAAACAATTCAACGATGACTTCTAAGGCCGGAACAGGTCATGCTTGACCTAAATCCTTGATACGCATGATGATGATTATTAATCACAGTAGCCAGTTTTCAGTTCTTTATTATTATTACGGGTATCTCCATGGAGTCAGTAGACTCATCGCAGGAGACCCAAACTAGCAAAACAATATCTGTCATATCTCCTCTTGAATTCATTTACAGACGAAGAGCTCACAACTAAGTCAGGCAATGAATTCCACTCATTCACTACCCTCCAGGCAAAAAACCTTGTTCTGACACAAGGGTGTCAGAACAAGGTTTTTTTGCCTTGTTCTGACACAAGCTGAAACATTTCCCCTGCATCAATCCTATAAAAACCTTTCAGTAATTTAAATGTTTCTATCATATCCCCTCTTCTCCGCCTATCAATCAATCTCTGCAATCCACAAGCTCTCAATCTATCAATGTAGGGAGCATTTTTTACATCACTCACCAACTTGGTCACTCTTCTCTGAACCCTCTCCACAGCCTCCTCATCTCCAAGGAATCCAGGTGACCAGACCTGAGCACAGTAATCCAAATGTGGAAGTATCAACGCTTTATAAAGGGGAATAATAACCTCTTTATCTCTGGATGTCAGTGTGTTCCTCAACAACCAAGTAATCCTATGTGCAATCTTGGACACCTTAGCAATGTGTCCTCTGAACTTCATCTCCCTATCTACCAATACCCCTAAGTCCCTAGCTTCATCAATCTCTTGGAGTACTGTTCCATCAATGTAGTACACAGCTGATAATCTTTTAATCCCAAAATGCATGACTTTACACTTTTCCACATTGAACTGACATCCATTATCTTTGCCCATTCTACCAGCTTATTTCAATCATCCTGCAAACTTTCAACATCAGCTTGATTTTTTATTGCGCTACCCAACTTTGCATCATCAGCAAACAACTGAATATCTCCCTGTAAGCCATTTTCTATATCATTTATATACAAATTAAACAACAATGGCCCAAGTTCTCAACATTCTTTACTTTCATTTTTGAACATTTTCAACATAAATGTTTTTGATCCTAGCATTCGATTTTCTACCTTTCTAAAGATAACTATAAAGATTTTTATTTATTTATTAATTTTTATTGTGTTTGTGGAAATGCCATTTCACTCCACCACTACCAAGCATATTTTGTATCAATACTTAAGCATCCATCAGGTATGTTATACATACATATAATAGACACTCTATCTGGAAGAGTTTCTGATGACCATTGCACATCAAATCTTTACTAAAACTTGTTTCAAGTTTGGTTTAAATCAGAAAACTTTCAGCATTTAAATTATGCAAAATAATATATTATATGCTATAGCAGTAAAGCAAAATCAAGATGTTCAGGATCACAAATCTGTGATGCTCTAACTGGAAGTGTGCATTCAGTTATAAAAACTGATGTCAGTGTGCAACACTAATATATTATTGCTCAATGAACAATTGTTATACCAATACTTGCAAAGCCATATATTGAAAACTGTATATTCAAACCATACAAACCAACTCAAGATATAGACATGGAAAAGGATGTATTTCTCTCATTATCTTATCCCCCATCAAACCTCCAAAGAGAGGGGGACAGCAAGTAAATATCATCTACCTAAAAAGATATCCAGAATATTGGTAAGAATGGTATATACAACAGAGAATCAAAGAGATGTGGCCATCAACTTAAAAAGAAGCATTTTGGTGGACTTTACATTCATATTCATTTTTCTTACTAGTTGAAAGCATAATGACAAATGCAAAAAAAAAAAAATATCAGCCACTTCTGCCTTATTATTATTATTATTATTCAGGCCTCCATGGAGTCAAAAGACTCATCATGAGAGGCCCTTCCTAGGAAACATAAAGTCTATTATACCACTCCTTGATCATTCTTGCTCTCACCACTCTATCAGGCAATGCATTCCACGGTTCAACCATCCTCCATGCAAAGAAACCGCCACTCACCCTTTTGCTCACAGCTTCCTTTCATAACTTCCAGGGATGGCCCTTTGGCATTGCTCCTTCCCACTGTTCTACCAAGCCAAGGAACTCCCCAGTGTCAACCCTATAACTACCTTTCAACAGTTAAGTCTCAATCATATCCTGGAATTTTTTCACTTGGTTAGACTATAAATTATATATTTAGTTCAATCCTTTATCCAAGTGTAAGCAAACAAAGTTTGCACCTGAAGTATCTTCAGGAGTGTGGCAACTCATGGTAAAGGTGGTATAAGTTCTCATCACTTGCCTTAGTATCTCCCATAATGCAAAACACATCTCCTTGCAGACATGTATAATGTTATGCATTAAGGGAAGGCCCACTACCCAGACCGGTTTCAACCTTTATTGAGGTGCTGTTTAAGTAAAGACCTCTCTAAAAATTAGGCGGTCCCCCAGACCACTCCCTACAAGTGACCGAAAGACTGTCCAACTTAGTGTTGTTCCACTTGGTGACAGGCTCACCCCATCACCAAGAAGAACTTCTCAGTGTTGGCTCACCCCCACCGCCACCAGACAGAGCCATAGTCTCAGCAGTGGCCCCACTCAGAGACAGGCAAAAAACAACCCCTAGCAGAGCCTCTCATACCTCAAGAAAAGGGACCACTTCTTCACAAAAGCAGAAGTGTAAGCAAGTCTGGCTCCCACTGATGAGACCTCAATAAAGGTCAAAACCAGTCTGGGTAGTGTAAGCAAACTTTGTTTGCTTACACTTGAATAAAGGATTAAACCAAATATATATATAGTCTAACCAATGAAAAAACTTCCAACATCTTTCTCTAATCCAGAGTAATTTAATAATAAGGTGTGACACCTTTTGGCAACTCGTATAGGTGAATATGACTTCTCCATTACTTCCACCTTGGTATCACCACTACTGGGTCTGGCTCCCGCTGATGAGACCTCAATAAATGTCAAAACCGGTCTGGGTAGTGGCCCTTCCCTTAATGCATAGTATACATGTCTGCAATCAGATGTGCTTTGCATTATGAGAGATACAAAGACAAGTGATGAGAACTTATACCACCTTTACCACGAGTTGCCCCAGTCCTGAAGATACTTCAGGTGCAAACTTTGTTTGCTTACACTTGGATAAAGGATTAAACTAAATATATAATTTATTCTCAATCATATCACCTCTCCTTCTATCTACCAAACTCTGCAGTCCACATTCCCTCAGCCAATCCTTATAACACTGTACAGTCCTGAAACCATCTTTGTTATATGTCTCTATACCCTTTCCACAGTTAATTTAGCCCCTTCAAATCCTGGGGACCAAATTTGAGAACAATAGTCCAAGTGTGGTGTGATCAGGGTCTTATGCAATGGAACAATAAATCTTTCATCTCTGCAAGTCAGCGTCCTTCTCACTATTGTAGCAATCCTCTGGGTTACCTTCATCACCTTTGTAATATGTTCAACGAATTTCAAGTTTCTATCAATCATCACCTCCAGATTTCTTTTCTCTCCTATTTCCTCCAGTACAGCTCCTCCAATTGAGTATGCAGCCTCCCATTGTATCCCAAACTTCAAGACTTTACATTTTGCTGCATTAAACCAACATCCCCCCCCCCCATTCATTTGCCCATCTGTCTAGTTTATTCAAATCCTCTTGCAGGGCTGCCACATTTGCACTATTACTAATAACCCTTCCCAGCTTCATGTCATCTGTAAACAACTGAATATCCCCCTGCAATCCATTGACAATTTCATTGATATAAAGATTACACAATAAAGGTCGCAGTACTCAGCCCTGTGGGATCCCACTTGAAACCTTCTGCCTCCTTGATATTGCCCCACCATACACAACTCTTTGATATCAGACAGCCAATCCTGAATCCAGTTGACTAACTTGACATCTAAACCCTGATATTAAATTAAATAAGCTGATATTTAAGTTGTGCAACAAAAAATATCAGCTTATCATGTGGCATCCTGTTAAATGCCTTTGCAAAATCCAAAAAAAATGGCAGTATATGCCTTTCCCTCATCAACTGCTCTTGTCACATTATTATAAAAGGCAATCATATTACTAAAGCAAGAGCACCCCTTAACCAATCCACGTTGACTCTCATGGATAACTACCCTCATCTGTCCACCCAATGCTGTATATGGTTCCTCACTAATTTCTCCAAGATCTTAACAACTACTGATGAAACACAAACTAGCCTATAATTAGACACTTCCAGTCTGCTGCTGCCCTTATGCAATGGCACTTCCTTCCATTTTCCTTGGGTACCTTTTCCATACCCAGACTTTCATTGAAAAGCGAGGTCAACAGAGCTGTCAGTGCTTTAGCACATTCACTCAAAACCTGTGATGAAATACCATCCAGTCCCACAGCTTTACTGACATTCAGAGTACTCAGTATTTGGAACACACTCTCCTCCTCTCCTCTAAACCTCGAAACTGCCTATCCCTCTAGTATTAAAACTTACTTCTCCAGGATGAAATACTCCAATAAAGTGTTTGTTGAACAACTCCACTATGTCCTCTGCATCAGTCACGCTATTTCCATTTTTATACCACAATGTCATTCTTCCACAATAATTTCTCCTCCTATTGGCCACATAGCTAAAAATTCCCTAGGATTTTCTTTGGATCTTAGTGCCAATCTCTTCTCATATTCCAGTTTCGCCTTCCTTACTATACTGGTCACTCTCCTGGCCTGAGTCTTATATTCTTCATGGGCTCTGAATTTCCTAAGGGTAACAGCAGCCAGAAAAACTCTACTGTACAAACTATACACTACCTTCAAACTGTGTCAGAAGTTGTCTTCTTTTCTGCCATCTTGCAAGGACAAATTACAAGATTAGACCAAGATTCTGCAAGATTAGACCAAGAATATCAGGAGACTACAATACATTTTTAGAATTGGAGAAGTCAAGCCTTGCATTACCATTGACACTAGATAAATAGAGTTCTTTGAAACCAAACCAAATCATTCCAGCTAATTTAATTATCATCTGTTCCTTGAACTTGTGAAACTTTACATCATCTGAATCCATTCCTTTAGTGTTACATGGTGATCAGCATTCATTTCAGACAAATTATGGAGACTACAACTGTATTAGAAATAATTACTTTAATTTCCTTAACATTT
Organism: Typopeltis vanoorti; assembly: GCF_054136105.1. Classification (NCBI taxonomy): domain Eukaryota; kingdom Metazoa; phylum Arthropoda; class Arachnida; order Uropygi; family Thelyphonidae; genus Typopeltis; species Typopeltis vanoorti. The sequence continues at coordinate 43,607,731 of NC_143569.1, forward strand.
CTGCCTCCATATTAAGGTATGAAGTATACACACTAGTATATAATCTGGAGTATACACACACACAAGTGTGTGTGTGAGTATACAGAGACAAGCTATATTGCATTTCAAACAGTATGCTAAAGAGACAATGATTTGATCGATGGTTATTCTCAGAGACATCGTGAGGAATTTTGGTGCCTATGGTCAGGAAAGAAAATTATGCCGTTCTAAAAAAAAAAAAACTTTAAAAATCTCAATTTTTGTGCCTATGACTGGGTCACATTGGCCATAACCTCACTACACCTCTGGTTATTCTACTGGCCTGACTTCTAGTGAAAAATAAATAAATAAAATAAATTTAAAAAATGAAATAAAATAATATAATGTAAGTAAATAGAAATATTATTATAATTAAATAAATATATTTAATATAAAATATTATAAATATATTATATTTAAAGACTATCATAAACTATTTAATTTAATTTTATTATTTTTTAAATTTATTTCATTTTATTTTTTTCAGTAGAGATTAGGCCAGTAGAATAACCATTGATCAAATCATTGTCTCCTTTGCATACTGTCTGAAATGCACTATAGCTTGTCTCTGTATACATACATACATATATATATTCTAGATGATAACCTTAATATAAAGGTTGAAATGCCAGGAAATTAAAGTAATTGTTTCTAACATGAGTGTAGTCTCCATAATTTGTCTGAAATGAATTTACATCATCTGAATTTTAACTGCTCTGCTTGGATGCTTATCTCCAAGTTCTGCAAAATAATCATATTAGCTGTTCACATATATATATATATATTTTTTTTTTTTTTTTTTTTTTAATACTGAATAAGTTACTTCATTTTGAATTACAGTAGCTAACCATTTTGTTCCTTTGAACTCTAACAGTGCATTCTCCTGCTGTGACTGAGAGATGAGCTAATAAGCACATATTATGACTCATATTTATTATTATTTATACAAGTACTTCATGGAATCAAAAGACTCACTGTGGGAAACTCACTCTGTCCATTAACACAATACCTATCATGCATCTCCTTAAACATATTCACTGTTAGGGCACTCACAACCACCTCTTGCACCATTCCACTCATTCACCACTCTTCAAGAACCTATTCTCCACACCCTTACTATCACTCTTATACAACTGCCAAGTGTGATCCCTTGCTTTTTCCCTGCTTCCCATATATATTGAAAAATTTCTTTTGTGCCAATTTCATAGAATCCTTTTAGTAACTCATATCTGCTCTCCTCTGTCTATCAGCTAAGCTCTGCAACCCAAAAACTCTCAGTCTATTCTGATAGGAAACATTCCACAGACCTGTAACCAGCTTGGTCAATCGTCTCTGAATCCACCACCTCTTGATCCTCAAGAAACATAGGTGACCAAATCTGTGCAAAGTAGTCAACATGTGGTTGAATCATAGCCTTATAAACAGGGATAATAATCTCCCTATCTTTACTTGTCAATCTGTTTTTAGTATCTAATGAGCTATTTTGCCGACTCTTGCAATATGTCCTCTAAATTTCAAATCTATCCACCATCACCCCAGATCCCTAGCCTCATCAACTTCCTGTAAACTAGTACCATCAATATGATACAAAGTATGTAATCTTTTCATCCCAAAGTGCATTATCTTACATTCACAACATTGAGTTGACAGCCATTGTCCATTGCCCACACTGCTAATTTATTTAAATCATTCTGTAAGATAAGATATCTACATCACCTTTATCAACTATTTGTTTTCCCTAGTTTTGCATCATCGTCAAACAACTGAATGTCCCCCTTCAAATCTTCCAATATATCATTAATGTACAAAGTGAAGTGGGCCTAGTACTGAGGCATTCCATTAGTCACCCACATTCGCCTTGATTCCACTCCACCATAGACCACCCTCTATCAGTCACCCCTTCCCCACATCCATGCCACCAGCCTCATATCCACTCCCATTTGCTCCAACTTATGTAATAGTTATCCATGTGGTATTCTATCAAATGCCTTTGCAAAGTCCGGCAGTATCATAGCGTAGTCCAGCGTTTCCCAAACTTTTCCGACTACGGAACACTTCACAAATCCTGAAATTTTCACGGAACACCTTGGTTATTTAGTAATGTATTAATTAATAATTAATTGTTAATTTGACTGATTTTTATTAATTAATAATTGATCATTAATTATTAATTAAATATCAATTAAACATAAACATTATTAAATTAATTTCTGCTGATTTTCATTGCCATACAAATGGGATACATTCTGATCACCAAAAATTTATATTATAAGTACTTACAAGTGAATGCAGACTTTTTCTCCTGTGTGCTGGTTTTCTTCTGCTTTTGTACATCCTGGAGATCGCTTTGTAGGCTGGTGATGGATGACTCACTCTGTTGCATCACAAACGCCTTCAATAAGAGATTTCTTAATACTAAAATTAAACATTAAATTAAAAATTAAACATCTTATTCATATTACAATTTAAATCTGCAGGCCTATTACTTTTAAAAAATCATGGCACTACGGTTTCGAAACTTTCACCCTACAATACGATCTTGTGAAGAAAGTATTCAGTATTACTAGATTTGAGAACCAGATACAGACTACCTTGATCTTCAATTTTAGTGGAAAAATTTTCTTTATACTTCTTTGCTGATTGGTCACTAACATTTGCAACACAGATGTTATTTCTTTGTTTTGAGAACAAAGGATATGCCACCCATTGTTGTAATCGGCTTGCAGGCAATTTTTATGATCGGTCATAAACAGTGGTATTCTCTTTCCCAATTACTGAAAGATTTCGATGTGTGAAAATCAACGATAATTCATGAACATTTCCATGTTTAAAAATATGCCGCTTGGTCACTGACATTTGCTACATAAATGTCATTTCCTTCAGTTTTGAGAATAGAGGATATGCCGCCCATTGTTATAATTCACTTGCATGCAATTTTTATGACCGGCCATAAACAGCGGTATTCCCTTTCCCAAATGTTGAAAGGTTTCGATGTGTGAAAATTAACGATAATTCATGAATACTTCCACGTTTAAAAATACATGGCTTAGTCACTAACATTTGCTACACATGTTATTAGGCGTTCTGGGTCTGAGCTTTTCGACATATTCACAAATATTATTCTCCTCAGGATATTTCCACTATAAAATATTCATTCATGAAAAATGCTTAGAAAACTAAAATGACAAATTCCAGAACTCACAGAACACTGGCTTTCCGTGGAACACAGTTTGAGAAACCCTGGTTTAGTCATTTCCTTTATCCAATTCTGCTGTCACCTTATTAGAAAATGTAAATAAATTACTAAGGCAGGATCTACTTTTTACAAAGCCATGCTGCCCCTATAGTATTATATTCCTATCCATCCATTCTTGAATTTTATTTTTCACCAACTTTTCCAATACTTCAACCACCACTCCAGAAATACTAATTGATCTGCAGTTTGCAACTTCTATATATTGGAGCCACCTTTACATAATGGAACTTTTATGTATCTTACCCTCTTTCCATTCCCTTCTAACCTTACCAGAGCTGAGACTTAGATTAAATAACTTCATCAGAGGCTCTACTAATTCACTTGTATCTTGAAGCACATGAGCTGATATACTGTATTCGCATTGATATTTTTCAATATACTGAATATCTCCAGTTCATCTACCTCAATGCTCACATCAGTCTGTCACCTCAGTAACTGAAATCACCACCTGGATGATATACCCTTGCAAAATAGTTCTTTGGCTTCTGTCACTTTCCTACCATCAGCACTGAGAAAAGATGATCAGTTTCTCTGATCATCTTTCCATAATCATTTGTTCTCTTACTTGCTACATAGCAAAAAACCTCTTTTGGATTTGCTGTGACCTGCATAGCCAATTTTCTCTCAAAATCTGATTTTGCCTTCCTTTCCATACTAGTTACCTCGTTCATTGGCATGCTGATCACCTTGTTTATATTCCTTCTGCAATGCTTTCCTTTTTTTACAGCTCCTGCTTTATACTGCTAATCCCTATTCAGTTCATCCTCCTAACTCTGGGTATGCAGGCTGATACTATCTCACTCAAATGCTCTCTGACTGCTACCCATGCACTAATAGCATTCATTCCACATAGCTTCTCATGCCATGACAATGCTCCAAGTGGCTTCCTAAATTGGTCATAATCGCCAGCTTTGTAGTTCCACATAAACCCTTTCTTGACTTAAAACTCCACATGTTGAGCAACTACCAGGACATGACTGCATGATCACTTCGCCAATTGGAAGTCTGCAGTTATATCTTCTGATGCTATTATCAGATCCAACACTCTCAAACCACTGGTCCTTTCCATCATGTGCTATGTATTCCACTGTATATACATAAATTCCATTTCCATTTTGTCATGTGTCCTTTCCTCCTTTTAATCTATATAACCATAGTTCTACACTCATTGTGCTAATTTGCTGATGCATGTCATTGACATCTCCAGGTCTATAGTAGCAACCAACAATATATTTTATTCTATTGGCCTCCATCTCACATCAGACAGCCTCAAATGAACCATTTCCATCAGATCTATTACCTTTGTTAACGTCTATTTTTGCTGGTTGAAGTTCTTCAGCTATCATTAATAATACCCCTCCTCCTGCCCTATATCCTCTATCTGCTCTGAAAATACAATATCCATTACATTCTATCTCCTGTAAGAACATCATTCTCTGACAACAGGGTCTCATTGATGCCAATAATTTTTGGCCAAGTTGAGCTGACCAAAATCCTTCTCCTTTATTTCTGATATTTTAGGCAGTTATGTACATGCATTTCAATATTCTCTTGGGCCCACATTTACTTTTACATAATGTCATTACCTGCCCATTCAGATTCAAAAACTGGGAAGCTGTACCCAGCTCTTCACAATCATTTCTGCACACATACTTATCTATCCTAGGTGTGGCTATTTCCGCACAGTCATTTGTCCCAGGGGTGGCTAGACACATGCTTATTTGCTAATATCTCTAGTTTCCCTGGTTTTGCACTTCCAAACTCACCGAGCAACACTTTCTCCAAGCACCTAACTCCAAAACTATTTAAGTGCAATCCATCAGGCATATAGAGGTCCTTACGTCCATCAAATTCATTCAATACCTCTATAAACAGAAGACTATTCCTCCTACAAAATCTTCTCATTGACAACGATGGCCCTTCTTAATTCTGTCCTATCATACCAAGGCAGCAGACTTACAATCTTTACTTTCTCATTTTTCATTTTTGCTTCTAACAACTTATTCATATATTTTCTCATTGCACATTTCTCACCTTTCAAATCATTTGTTCATGCCAAAATAATTAACTCATTTGTTCCTTTCTTCTGCAACCTTACAATCTCACTAACGTCCTTTATTTTCATACCTGGAAAACATGCTTTCATCACTTTCCCATTAAGTATATCTCTTATCATCAAATCCCCATATAATACTATCTTTTTTCTCCCACTTTCTCACACTTTTAACTTTTATGCTTTTCTTATTCCCTCTTTCATTCTCCGTCCTTCTTGTTATCTCTTGATTTCTTTCTTGTTCCTCATAACTACATTCAAATTCAGAATATAATTAACTGATGTCCATGTAACACTAGATAAAATATACTGGAATTTTAATAAACTGTTTTTCTATAAATGTTAATCATTTTAAATATATAATAGGAAAATTCTATATATCTGCTGAGTAGGAGTATTAATGCATCAATAACTCATGCAAGATATACCAAAGTAGAAAGATAATAATGAATTAAAAATATTACTTATAAAATTTCTAGCCAAGCACAGTGAATATCTTCTACAACTGATTAGTATGTGTTCAACAGTATAACAAATATATATATGCTGAGATTTGTAAAGCAAAGCATAAAAATATCAACTTCCATTCCTATGTATGTTCATTTTAACAATGTTACTTATCATGTTAACACCACAAATAACTAGAACACTGATTTTGAAAACCAAAAAAGTAAACGTTTTATTAAGAAATAAACTACTCAGTTTGAAGACCTCTGTAGCTACAATTTTTCTGAAAAAAGTAATTCTTTGTAAACATAACATATCTTATATAAAAAGCAATGTTGTTAGAGAAAATATCATACCTTTTCTTAAATTTAATACATGCTTCTTAAATGAAATGATTGTCACAAACTATCTGATATGAATTCACTAAATCAAAACACTACCAAATTACATTTTATAATCTTACATTTAACCAATAAAATATATATTATGATTCACGCCTCAAATTATGCATATTAAGTATGCTATGTTAAAATAATCATAACAAGAAATAATCTTTAGGTTCATTTTCCCATTTTAAAAGTATGTATTCATGTTGTATATCAATTTTGCTTTACAATTTGTATGATTATTGATTTGCAATGTTTAAAAATGAAATCAATGTACAACTCTAAGGCTCACAATTATATGCTTTCATTTTCCTTCAGCTGTATATTTCCAATTTAACTACACATGTCAGTTATAATGCTAACTTTTAACCATCAAATAGGTATTTACTACAAGAACATCTCTTCTAAGCCTCCATAGGCTACTTTCAATAGATTATAAGCAATTACTAATTCTATTTCAAATTCTTGAACAAGGTTTTAGCAACGCAGTGATCGACACAATGCATCAGATCCATTAATTCTTCACCACAATTTTCTTCTGTATTCTTTCTGCTGTTTACTCTATCACTGCATTCTTGAAGCCTTTCCCCATAAGGAATGCATTTCTGGGTCTCCTTACAGCTACTTCTCAAAGTCTCTTGAGGATCTATTAATTCTTCTTCTTCCTCCTCTTCATCTTCAGCAGCACGAACCTTTAATTTATCCATTATATAGGGCACAAACACGTAAAACTTAGCACGTTTACCTAAAATCGTCCCAAATCACTTTGCAAGGTTATAAAAGTAATAGATGGCGTCCTCAGCATATGCTTAAGCATGAGAGTGCTTCCAGCTTCAAAATAGGTAAAATAATATAAAATAATACCTCTATTAATAGTTATTGTTATTTATGTTTACTCATGTATAACCAGTAAAAAGAAAAAGTTCGCTAAAGAATAATTAACAGAAATGCAGCGGAGGATGAAATCCTTAGTTTGAGAAAGATCGCTGACAAATATTAAGTCAAGCTGATTCAAAAATTAGGATGTGGCGATTGATATATACTTATTACGATTTTCTTTCTTTTCTTTCTTTTTTCTTTTATTTTTAGACACAATCTTGGTTTTTATCACTTCTTTTTGATTATATAATTAAATTTGCAATATAACAATATTATTATACTGTATTGTGAAACTGAGGAGGCGATGGATCTTGTCGTATCAGTGACCTTTGAACAAAACTTTTAGCAAAAGTTGCACATACAATTCATAGGATAATTGCGATGTTGAAGCGAACCTCGACATGTAAGGATAAGGAAGTCACTGTATCCCTTTAAAGGGCTTTGACAAGACGACACCTGGATTATTGTGCACAGATTTGGTCTCCCAGGTTCCAAGGGGATAAAGAAGCGTGGAAAGGGTGCAAAGAAGAGTTACAGAGATTACATCCGGATTATGGGGTTTAGATTATGAGGACAGATTGCGAGTACGTGGATTGTAGACCTCTGGTTAACAGGATAAATTGGGATGACATGAAAGAGATCTATAACTTTTGAATGGGTGTTATAAGATATCATCTGATGAAATTTTTCGTTATATGGAAGGTGAGGAGAGAACACGGGACATCCATGGAAGTTACGCTTGTTCACAGTCAAGAATGGGTTAAGATCTAGGTTTTTTCCCCAGAGACCAGTGAGTGAGTGAGTGGAATAGTTTGCCTTTAGGGATAGTCAGTGCATCTAGTGTGAATGAATTTAAGGGAAGGTATGACAGCTGGTTTGGGTGATTTATAGCCTCCATCGATGAGTCCTTAACTCCCTGGAGGTTTCAGATAATAATAATAATAATAATAATAATAATAATTTCGCTTCGATGTCTTCAAGTAAGGAGCAATCTCTTGTATTGATCCTTTCAGTTGGAATGCAATTGCAATGACTGCAATAAAGAAAATATTGATGGACACTTTGTACATATGTGTGTGTATGTATGTGTGTATATATATATAAAAAAAAATCATCTAACGCCTTTTTATTCCCGTATATACGGGAGTAGGCGAGGCCATTTAGCCCTATCTAACTTTTGGAGACTGAGTGGGCAGTTCAATCTCCACTGGTACCCAATCAGAGACAGATGGCCCAAGGCTATCACTAATTAAGCGGTACGCAGTGAAGAGAGACGGCTCAAATGTGCCGCCATCTCGTGGTCTCTAACCCTAACACAATATATTTAATGTCTGAAATAATGTGGGTTCTACGGTCGATTTTCTTGAGTTTACAGGACGAAAAACCCGAGTTTCCGGGAGGAAAAACCTGCTTGCCCGTGCCAGAGATCGACGAACTCGGGAACCGGTCGAAAAAAGGCTTAGAAAAATTTCCTCTAGTCGCCGACTAGACTCGAAACCAAGACTTCCTTCGTGCGGCCTAGCGCGGTGGTGTACAAACGCCACATCCACTGAGCTACACAGGCTCCTGTATATATATATATATATATATATATATATATATATATATATATATATATATATATATATATATATATATATATATATATATATATATATATATATATATATATATATATATATATATATATATATATATATATATATATATATATATATATATATATATATATATATATATATATATATATATATATATATATATATATATATATATATATATATATATATGTACACTAAGTTAGCTTTGCATTATGAATACCCCGTCCCCGATTTACATATTCGGTGCGATAACGAAGGAATGTGATAGTTACGTCCCGTGCGGCTGCTATAAATGGGATACCTATCCTCTGTATGTAATCAGCAAACGTTTGCCAGTAATGGGGAAACGTGTCGAGGTTAGCCAATTTGACCGCGGGCAGATAGTTGGGGCCCGGAAAGCAGGTACCAGGACTGGATTAACCATGAATAGACATCCAGCAGAAAGACTCACAGTAAACAGTCGCACGTGGTTGATCATAGAGGTGAGCATCGGGTGTCATGACTAGTATGTCAGCAATGACGAACAGTCACAGAGCTCACCACTAGTCCAGCAACAGGTCAGTTCGACACATTTCCACATGCACTATGCGCCGTACCTTGCTTCTCCTGGGGTTCCACAGCTGGAGACCATCAGGGGTACACCATGATGATGGCCAGGCATCGCAAGGATGGCAACAATGTCTCACATATACTGCTACTCAGGACTCCCTCTCCAGATACGACCTGACAGAGTATGTGGCAGCAGGATTATGAATCAGCTGCCACATAGGTCTACATAGATAGTGGATCTATCACCACTAGGTGATAGATCCACTATCACCTAGTGGTCGAGCTGGCACTTCCTCCAACTAGGAAAATATCTTTTTGCAGAGGTCATGCTCACTTGATTCTCCAGGGTCCCTTTTGTGCATTTGAGGAAACAGTCCCACATCAGGAATGAAGGGTTAACCTGACAAGGATAGAACTGCATATTGCGTGCTTATGATCTTGCCATTTACTGTGAAATGGGAAGACTATTTAATGAATCCATATTTTGAATCTCGGATAAACCTTTTCCTCTCATTTCATTCTATATCTAACAACTGTTGGACTTATGCAACCCAATTTCCAAAAAGAGCGGTGCCGAAATTTCTCTTCTGATCACCGTATTGAATTGATTCATGTTGAAATTTTTGCAACAGAATCTACCTGGAACAAGAATAAATAAATACTTTTCTAAATAAATTCATTATTTACATGTTGACGTTTTGCAGGCTGAAACTGGTATGTCAAGGACACCTTGAAAACACACAGGAAAGTGGAATGAAGTGATTTCAAGAAGAAAGGCAGTCACATGCATGCAAGGTGACAGTGGCGCTCTTCACAATGATCTGTTATTAATTCTGATGGAAAATAAGGTAGTTAGCCATAACTTGTGCTGCAGTTAAAACAAGATTCTCTAAAACTTGAGCCACTTCTAGTTTTTTCTACATTGCAAAGTGGTCTATTCAAAATAATGGATCACACATTGATAGGAGTACTGGAGACATAGTAAGGAAAGAGGATCTTGGCAGGTAAGTAGAAACTTTGTTCAGAGGTGTGCAGACTGTTCTAGTTTAGTATTATTTTAGCAGCGAGTTCAGTCTATTATATCTGTGATATAGGGTAAGTTAAGGACATGGTGTATGTTTAGTCCTATTGGGGAGGCGCTGTACTTTTGTAGATTACTTTTTTTTCCCAGCTGTTTTGTTCGAATGATGTAAGTAGAACTTGTTGTTCCCTATATAGTGCCGGTGATGCGGACGATGTTCGCTGAATGCATGTGTCGTTAGTCTTTTTAATAATACTAGTTCGAGCTGGCGAAACTTCGGCGTGTAAGTAATTAATTTAGTTAGTAAATTATTAATTTCATTCCAGCTCCACGTAGTTTTTGTTTTAGAAACTTTGGCATGAATCATTGCAGCAGCTACGGAAATGTGAACATGTGAATAGGGAAAGTCTTATTGGATTATCACAGTGCTTTATTTATTTATTTATTGTGAAACAATAAGTACAGATACTCATTCTATGCTACCAGGAAGAATTGAAAATTAAATTGATTTGAAAAGAAAACTAAACATATATTTACTGTTATTTTTATGCATAGTGTGAGAATGCTTTTGGAATAAGAACAGCAAATTAAATACATAACACACAGTTTATTAACATTAATTTATTGTGCAAGTATATAAAACATAAGCAAAATGTACACGCTAATTTTTCAATAAAATTTTTATATAGCAGATATAAAAAAGTTTTATATAAAACATTTTATATACTGTATTTTAATCAAATATCTTAATAATACACCCGCTGTCCAAAACGAAACCGAACTTTTCGAAAATAGAAGAAACTAGTGGCGCCACCTGTTGTATCTTTTTTTTTCGAAAGCGGCAACCTTCATTAGTGTTGTGTCAACTGTTTATGACATTTCTTTCATTAGAAGCCGAGTTATAGTGCCAAGAGTGAGTGTGTTTTGACGAACGGTCTGAAAATGAGTTTCAAACACAGAGCTCCGATTGACTTTTGTGTTAAACTTGATAAACGTTTTACCGAAATGCATCAAATGCTTCAAAAAGCATACGGTTATGAATGCTTATCCCATACTCAAATTTACGAATAGTTTAAGTGATTTCAAAGTGGTCGTGAGACACTTGAGGACGGCAAAAAGCAAGGCCGTCCAAAAACTGGACTCAGCGAAGTTAATATCCAAAAAAGTGGGTGATTTCATCAAAGAAAACCCGAAATCATCCGTGAGATTGATTGAAGATGAATTGGGGATTCCAAAATCAACTGTGCACAACATTTTGACCGAGAGTTTGGGCCTTGGTAAACTGAATTTGCGATTTGTTCCCCACAAGTTGACCGACGACCAAAAAATGTATTGAATTACACACTGCAAGGATCTGATTAAAACCGCTCGTAAGGACTCAATTTTCCTTGAAACGATCGTTACTGGTGAGGAAACATGGTGTTTTGAGTATGAGCCCGAAACAAAGCGCCAGAGTGCTGAGTGGAGACCACCAGAAGAGGGGCATCCGAAAAAAAAGTCTCATGGAGATGTCAAAAGTAAAGACAATGCTGATTTGTTTCTACGATTCCAAGGGCATTATCCACAAAGAATTCCTTCTGCCTGCCCAAACGGTCAATGGTGAGTTTTATATCGAAGTTTTGAAGCGATTGGTAGCGAGAATTAGTCACGTACTGCATGAATATCGTGACCACCCACCGTTCGTCAAAACACACTGTCACTCTTGGCACTATAACTCGGCTTCTAATGAAACAAATGTCATAAACAGTTGACACACTAATGAAGGTTGCCGCTTTCGACAAGAAAAAGATACAACATGCGCACCATTAATTTCTTATATTTTCGAAAACTTGGGTTTCTTTTTGGAGAGAGGGTGTAGACGTGGCGAGAAATATAAATTATATTAAATAACTAAGTTTATTTGCATATTAGGTAAACGTACAAAACATTTACTGAATATTACAAATTTCTAGATGTATCACATCTGTATGCCACACGTTGCTGTTAATAAATGTGTCAGTGAGCTGTTAGTTGCATACCATCCCCCAAAAAAAGAACAGAACTAACACAACTTCTAAATTTTTATGCCTCATATAGCCTCCAGTTTGCTTTCACTTAAAATTTTGAGTTCCTTGAGTAATCTAGGATCTCTCCGTTGGATACAGTGTTTGGATTGCAATCGTTTGCTACGCCAGGGTTTCCCAAATTGCGTTCCAAGGAAAGTGAATAAGTGTTCCGTGATGTCAGTGACCAAGCCGTGTATTTTTAAACATGGAAGTAATTCGAGAAAGGGAATACCACTGTTTATGACCGGTCATAAAAATTGCCTGCAAGCCGATTACAATGGGCGACGTATCCTCTGTTCTCAAAACTGAACGAAATAACATCTGTGTTGCAAATGTTAGTGACCAATCAGCAAGGAAGCATAAAGAAAATTCTTCCACTGAAATTGAAGATCAAAGTAGTCTGTATCCGGTTCTCAAATCTAGTAATACTGAATACTTTCTTTGCAAGTTTATATTGTAGGATGAAAGTGCTTGTTTCGAAACGGTAGTGCCGTGATTGTTTAAAAGTAATAGGCCTACGGATTTAAATTTTAATATGAATAAGAGACAAGGGACTTTGTTTAATTTTGGTATTAAGAAACCTCTTATTGAAGGTGTTTGTGATGCAGCAGATAGTGAGTCATCCACCACCGGCCTACAAAGCGATCTCCAGGATGTACAAAGGGAGGAGTAAACTACCAGCACACAGGAGAAAAAAGTCTGCATTCACTCGTAAGTACTTATAATAATATTATAAATTTTTGGTGACCAGAATGGGATATGTCAATGAAAATCAGCCCAAATTAATTTAATGTGTTGGCCTGAGGAAACCACAATATGTTACAAGACTTCATTAGTCCAGCGATTGATAACTGATTTAAATGTAATTTTATATTTGTCAATATGTCACACCGTATACATAAGTGTACTAATACTCTTTATGATTATGCCATAATTAATTATTAATACATCACAAAATAACCAAGGTGTTCCGTGAAATTTCAGGATTTGTGAAGTGTTCCGTCGTAGGAAAAATCTGGGAAATGCTGTGCTACGCAGATATGCATTTTTCTCTCTCTTTTTCTTTCGTTCTTTGTCATTTTTATTTTATGCGAATTGAAACGATAAAAATAATTTATCATTATTGCAAAAAAAAAAAAAAACTAATTGAATTTTAATATAACCCAACGTCAGGTAATTTGGTATTATTAATTATAGTATAGTACATAAGTAAAGGAATTTGTTGTTTCAAGGATATTTGCGACATAAGACTGAATGATATAATCACGTAATCACAAGAAAGATATTTATTTAACCAAATATTCGGTCTGGAAATAGCAGACTATCGTCAGTGGTATTACAAGAACAGTTTAAAAAAATACAAGCTAGAATACTAACAATAGATCGTTAAAATTAGAACACGCCGCGTGATGTTATATCACTAAGTATGAAACGGAATATTTTGAAGTAGAAACATGATTGAATTTGCTATTAAAAAAAAAAGTAATTAATGAGTAATCTTGATTAGACTTTCCCAGATTTTTGATATAGATATACAGTCATTACGATTCAGGTTGGGGCGATGGAGCAAGGCCTCCACGCTTTCCTTGAACAAACAATCGAACCTATAACGGGATCTATGTAAGAGGCGAGTCCTGGACCAAAGGATAATGTGGTCAGTTTCAATCCCGTGTTGAGCCAATCCAGACTTTTCAGGTTTGTTGTGAAGAATGGATGATTGATGTTCTTGGATTCTTTTTTCAAGAGAACGTCCAGTTTGTCCAAAATAAAGGGAGGAATTTATCAAATTCCGTGCAACTGTGATCTCTCTTATTTTGGACAAACTGGACGTTCTCTTGAAAAAAGAATCCAAGAACATCAATCATCCATTCTTCACAACCAACCTGAAAAGTCTGGATTGGCTCAACACGGGATTGAAACTGACCACAGCATCTTTTGGTCCAAGACTCGCCTCTTACATAGATCCCGTTATAGGTTCGAACGTTTGTTCAAGGAAAGTGTGGAGGCCTTGCTCCATCGCCCCAACCTGAATCGTAATGACTGTATATCTATATCAAAAATCTGGGAAAGTCTAATCAAGATTACTCATTAATTAATTTTTTTTTAATAGCAAATTCAATCACGTTTCTACTTCAAAATATTCCGTTTCATACTTAGTGATATAACATCACGCGGCGTGTTCTAATTTTAACGATCTATTGTTAGTATTCTAGCTTGTATTTTTTAAACTGTTCTTGTAATACCACTGACGATGGTCTGCTATTTCCAGACCGAAATATTTGGTTAAATAAATATCTTTCTTGTGATTACGTGATTATATCATTCAATCAATAAGTAAAGGAAAGAATTAAACAACGACATTCTATAAATGTTATGAACTCGTTTGTTATGAAAACAAACGAGTTCCACGCATGTCAAATCATGCTTAAAAGAAGCATTGATGATTGGCCTTGAATACAGCCTACTCTACAAAATGTAATGAAAGCACATCCAAATATTGTATACTTAGTATTAGGTTATTAAATACAGGAAATGAAGTACCCTTGCATGCAGACCACTAACTTACCCTGATTGGTACGTATAAGTGGAATAGCAACAGTTAAGGAGTCATGACTGTTCATAAATATGTGAGTCCACTTAATAGGAATTGTCGCGAAGTCCGAACATGTGAAAATACAATTTCATTTTCTCTACTTACTGATAGATGGCGCCACATTTGTAATAAGATGTTATGGCATTAAAAAAATTCTAAAAAAAAAAAAAAAAAAGAGGAAGTTTATACGCAGATTTTAATCACTCTGCATTCTCTTTGTGCAACGATTAATTTAAAAATAGTAACTGAATCTGCGTACAATACCCGCAGTAAAGCAGTATTTACATAAATTGCATGCTAAACTGGATGGCAACATAGTAATGAATTATCCTTATGGTAACATTTTTAATTAATAATATCAAATATCTAGCAGAAAAACTTTAGAAACAACGTTTCATTCTGATCGCTGATTAGATGATTTTTTAATGCCATTTTCCTAGTTAGTCGATTTTTGGCACAAGCAAGTAGTTTTCCCTGTGGAAAATAGATTTTTAACCATTTATCTCTCGATAGAAAACATGTATAACTTACATTTTTTCACACAACAATATACGAGTTAGGTTTAGGATCACGAGATGGCGGTAGTTATCTGCCATGCTTTCACCTCGATGTCTTCATGAAAAACAAACTACCTGAAATAGTTTAAAATGAAAAGAAGAACAAGATAAGTGATTTCGAGATAAGTATAGAATAATTTTGGTAAATTTCATCCCGTTTAATAAGAATGTCAATGCCGCTTTTTATCACATCGTACTCATTCAAAACCATTTGTCAACTTGTCTACGGAAAGACTCGTCTTGTCTATCTACACTCACAGAAAAAAGTGCCTGTTGCATTACAATACATGCTAATACATTCTTTCTCGCGGAGAAGTGGGAAATGACGAAATATCACCTTTGTTAACCCAACATATTTGAATCGTCATCAGGACTAATTCTTCCCATCGGATGTAACTACCTAAAAGGTCAGCCAGTTGCCATGCCAGCAATAAATTATTCTATGATTGAACTCCTGAACAAGACTATTGTGGAAAAAATAGTATAATGAATAATCGTTATTCTGCAATTATACATACTTTCATTGAATTACAGCCAACGAAGTTGACTACGCAAGACGCTCCTCTGTACAAGATGGATGCTATAAAATTCATTAGCATCATTAATACCTAAATGCAGATCCATTTTTATTAATTATTATAATAAATATGGTTTCAGTTTTGTAGGGCATCGGTTATGGTTGTCAATAGTCTGTGCGTTCAGACTTTTAATAGAACATTGGCAAATCTATAATCTATTACTTATAACCAGTGTTAGCACCAGTTATTAATTTTGTAAAATTTTGTTGAGTACCAATTGTTAATTTTAAAATAGACGAAGTTATTTAATTTTAAAAAAGTAAATAAAAACATGTAGGTGACTTGCTTTTTATTTTTAAATTTAACAGGAAAAAAAAAAAGAACAATTTACAACTCAAGATGATTCAATGCTATGAGTCACCTTCTAAACGAAGTTGATTCATAACATTCCACGATAGATTGCTAACGTATAAGTGCGCATGCTGAAACTGTATACTCTCGATGAAGAGCTGAAAGCATAAAGTATTTCTTATACTCCATCGTGTCATCCACCACTGAATTTAACGATAGTTAGCTGCAAGATATTTCAATGGCCTTGTATAATAAATAACCTTGATCTCTACTGAAGGGAGGTTAAAGTTCGTTACTTAAATCCTGATGATCTATCATATTGGGAAACTTACTGGCGCTTATTATTAAAATTCGCACCAGTAAGTTTCCCAATATACGAGGTTAAGTTCTTAGTAAAATCAAGAAAAGCAGTGTGTTTTAACAATATATATAGATTTTGTTTTTAATTTAACTTGATAAAATGTACATTGGAAGAATATATATTACAGAGAAAAAACCGAAAGGAAAATCCTGACGTAGAAAATGAACATGAACTTAAATCGTTTAATACTAGGAAAATTAAAGAAGCAATAGAAAACAATAGTAATATGAAGGTCCTAAGACGAACATTATCAGTTGGAACAGAGGAAATAGCTGTAAGAGGGAAAAATGGTGAACTGATAAAAAATAGAGATGCAATAATCAAAAGAATTCAGGAATTTTATACTGAACTCTATGAGGACAAAGACCGGGACAGCCAAGAATCATCTATGGATAACTCGAATGATGAAGAAAATGATGCCCCTGAGATCTTACAAGGTGAAGTGGAAATGGCACTGCGGGAAATGAGGAATGGAAAGGCCCCAGGAGAAGATGGAATTATGGTAGACTTCTTAAAACTGGGAGGAAGCCCTGTCATCAAACAGCTCACTAAACTCTTTAATAAATGCCTAAAACAGAGAAAAATTCCGAAAAATTGGAAAATAACTCACTTTTAATATTAATTTTTTAAAAGGGCAATAAGGAAGAAATTAAAAACTATAGACCTATAAGCCTACTCCCCACCATATGTAAAGTTTTCACAAAAATTATAAATAATAGAATAAAATCTAAACTAGAGGAATGCAATCCTGTGAACAAGCTAGATTTAGAAAGAATTACAATACTTTGGACCATATTCACATATTAAGACAGCTCACTGAAAAATCAATTGAATACAATAAACCTTATGTCTGGCCTATATAGACTATGAAAAAGCATTTGATTCAGTTAAAATATCTGCAACACTAAAAGCACTTGAAACCCAGAGAACTGAGAAACCATATATTGAAACACTAAAACATATTTACAATAATGCAACTTCTGTAATTAAATTATATAAAAACAGTGAAAAGTTCCCAATACAAAAAGGCATCCAGCAAGGCGACACCATATCTCCCAAATTATTTACAGTTGCACTAGAGGAAGTCTTTAGAAGCCTTGATTGGGAAACAAAAGGAATAAACATAAACGGAGAAAGGCTGCATCATCTGAAATTTGCAGATGATATTGTCCTGATAGCAGATAATCTTGAAGATCTGGAAGAAAGGTTAAATCAGCTAAACGAAGCCTCTAGAGAAGTTGGATTAAAGCTAAATAGAGAAAAAACAAAAATAATGATGAATAAATACATAAACCATAGAACTATCAAAGTTGAAAACCATGAAATAGAACAAGTTACTTCATAAGTGTATTTGGGCCAATTGTCATCCTTTGAGGAGTGCCAAAGAAAAGAGACTGAACGAAGAATTCACCTTGGATAGATGGCTTATGGGAAAATGAGAGACATATTCAGAAGTGACATCCCTATGAGTCTAAAAAGGAAAGCTTTCGACCAGTGCATACTTCCTGTCCTAACATATGGAGGAGAAACATGGACTTTAACAGAAGTCCTAAACAAAAAGCTTCGAACAACACAACATCGCATGGAAAGAAGTATACTAAAAATAACATTAAGAGATAGGAAGACAAATATCTAGATAAGATCTCAAACAGGTGTCATGGATATTGTAAAATACATTAAACAGGCTAAGTGGAGATGGACTGGTCATATTGCCAGATGCAGTGACGGGAGATGGACTAGAAAAACAACAGAGTGGAGACCGATGGATGGAGCAAGACAAAGTGGAAGACCGAGAAGAAGGTGGAGAGATGAACTGGAACAAATTGCAGGAGTGAGATGGATGGGAGAGGCAGAAAACCGAGTGATCTGGAAAATCATTGGGGAGACCTTCGTCTAGCAGTGGACAGAACCAGAAAGTTGAAGAAGATACAGTAGAAAGGAGGCAGTGGTACACAGGATATGTCTTCTTAGTAAGAGTCAGTATTACAGTTCAGTATCACTTTTAGTTTTTTTTTTTTCATCTGAAGTGTATCGTCGTCGGCAATCCAGAACAGGGTACCAGTCGGATTCCGCTCCTCTATGAATTTCGCGGCAGTTCTTGTTTCTTTGTAATAATCAAGTTCCAATAAAAGCCTGCTTTGTAGTTTCCGACGTAGGCTACACATGAGGGTTTGTTCCGATTCAGTGATGGATGGGTGCTGGTTATTTCTTGTGTGCTTAAGGCAGAAACTGTAAATGACGGTCTTGGAGCAGATGAAGAGGAAATGAGGAAATTGCATATTCTATGTCTGTTCTCTTCTGTATGGACTAAATTCCAGTAGTCTTCTTGGCTGTGTGCGTAGTTACAGATTCTAGAAGCAGTATTCAGGGCATACGTGATCATTGCTTTGTTTGCAGAACAGGTGAGATATGTGTGTTCCAAGGTACCTGAAACTTCGCATTAGAGACACAGATCCCATTCTCTAAGTTGAAATTTGAAGAGCTTAGTAGGATCTAGCAAGATGTTATGCTATAGCCTCAAAAAATCGAATCACTCTAGATGAACTGAAAACTGCATGCACATCCTTGCCAAAGAACAAATCTACCGGCCTTGATGATCTCACAACAATATTTCCAAGTCTTCTGGAAGTAACTCGAACCACTTCTCCTTAAAACACTGCAAGAAGCCTACCTCGATGGGCTCCCACAATCCATCACGACCTCAGTAGCACGATTGATACCAAAGAAGGGAGACCACATAGACATCCGAAACTGGCGTCCAATCTCACTAATCAATACAGATTGCAAAATCATTTCGAAAGTTATGGCGAACCGACTAAAGCCAACACTGCCTGAAGTTATTGGCCAACATCAAACTTATTTCGTTCCAGGAAGATCAGTACATGATAACCTTCATTTAATAAGAAATCTCATCCACATCGCGAACGGTCAAAATGAAAATCTAGCACTCGTCAGCCTTGATCAGGAGTAGGCTTTCGACAGAGTACCTTTATGAAATCCTAAAGGTATTCGGTTATGGTCCTCTCATCGTTGAAACAGTCCAACTGCTATACAGAGATGCACTCTTCTGTTTAAAAATCAACAACAAGCTCACCAACACTTCAAACTCTGGCCTTCAAGTAAGTAACCCCATAACAGAAAATTGCATGGAATAATATCGGGGGAGTTGCTCAAAAAAGAATGGCCCTATTAAAAAATCTGCTGTGAAGCTACACCAAACGGTAATTTTCGGTGAATGCAATAGGAGTTTCTGGAGCTCGATTGTGAAGCCCAAATTCGATTATTTTGGGTTTTTACGTCCCCTTCTGATAAAAATACGCTTCATCTCTTCGCAGACTTTTTCCAAGGCCAATCATCGGCGACTTCCAATCTGACCAGAAACTTCAGAGCAAATGTCAGTCGCTTATCATAATCATCATGTAGCAGCTGCTGTACGTGGCTGATCTTGTATCGATAAAATGCAATAACTTTGGCAAAATTTTAATACCGTGGAATAAGGCATATCCTACTGCCGCGTTACTCCTCGTGTGATCTGTGAACAATCGCGGTGGCAACTTCTTTAGTTCTGGTGACAATGGTTTCCGTCCTCTGCCAGGTCAAGCTTCCAAAGATCCTGTTTCTTCAAACATCCGTATCATTGATTTAATCGCATTAGTTAGCTGACAGAGGACCTTTACGCAAGTCCTAAACTCACGAAGAACGGCTGATGTATTGCACTCGTTAAGGTAAAATAACTTTGCAAATAACGCGCGCGATACGATAAAATGAGACGCACGTTGAACACGAATGTCAATAGTAATGATACGTTTGTGAAGTTTTCCCTTTACCTTTATAGCTCTTATGATATTAAAACAGGTACGATTTCGTTTTATGCACATTTTCGGCTTTCTGGGCTACAACAGCGCTATATTCTCCCTATTGGCGACTTTTCGAACTTGTTTTTTTTTTTCACGGAATCCTTCTTCTCATGTCTTGATTGGTTTACTTCTTAGTTTTGGTGACATTCTGGTTGTTAGATCGAGCTACAGAAAGCTCTGAATAGGAAAGTTTAATTATGGTCACTCTATACTACAGCCGAAGAAAGCAACCAATTATCAGAATACGAAATTAATGAGATTCAAAAGTTAACAACATTAATAAAAATCCATTAAATAAATGTCAAAATAATAATAATAATTTTTAAATATATATATTTGTTGTAAATAAACCCTAAAAACGTCTTTGACAGGACTCAGAC
This sequence comes from Typopeltis vanoorti, assembly GCF_054136105.1. Taxonomy (NCBI): domain Eukaryota; kingdom Metazoa; phylum Arthropoda; class Arachnida; order Uropygi; family Thelyphonidae; genus Typopeltis; species Typopeltis vanoorti. Next base: position 43,628,603 of record NC_143569.1, read on the forward strand.
GATTCCATCATACGACCTCGTCACTGCTGACTGATCCATGGCACCACCTTGAGTGATGAGGTAATACTCGAATTTCAAAGGAACAGTCAAGTAACAAATCTGGCTCGAAATCGCTTCAATGATACGAATTGCAACAGTGTTTCAGAAGAATGCAATCCTGTCCCACTCTTCCTGCAAATGGTGCGATCGTAAAAGAAATTTGCGATGTTGTAGCAAATATTTCATCTTCAAATTTCACTAAACTCCGTTCCTCTATAGCCCAGAACTAATTGATCTGTCGAATGGACGATCAAAACGTATTACTAGGTGATTAATAATTAGGCGAAACACACATAACCAGTTGCGGCTCGTACATAAGCACTGCGACGCTGCAGCACTCCCAAGGAAAAAATGAAAAAAATTAAATTTTGTTCGAGTTTATAAATAATAACAATGCTTACAACGTTATATAAATGCAATACAAGATGTTAAAGATTACAGGTTATGTTTCGACATTGATTGAATAGTTAATAATTGGAATTGTTCGATTAACGCTTTAGATTACGAAACAAATGCACTGCGATCTAACGCAGTGTCAGAACTATCACATTAGGCCAATTGCAGCTAGCCTCGCCGATATTCGTTTGCTCTTCTCATTGCACGTTACAAGTGATTCAGACACTGCTCGTTTTGGCAGTCCCCCCCCCCCCCCCACCCCCCCCCCCCCCCACCCCCCCCCCCCCCCACCCCCCCCCCCCCCCACCCCCCCCCCCCCCCACCCCCCCCCCCCCCCACCCCCCCCCCCCCCCACCCCCCCCCCCCCCCACCCCCCCCCCCCCCCACCCCCCCCCCCCCCCACCCCCCCCCCCCCCCACCCCCCCCCCCCCCCACCCCCCCCCCCCCCCACCCCCCCCCCCCCCCACCCCCCCCCCCCCCCACCCCCCCCCCCCCCCACCCCCCCCCCCCCCCACCCCCCCCCCCCCCCACCCCCCCCCCCCCCCACCCCCCCCCCCCCCCACCCCCCCCCCCCCCCACCCCCCCCCCCCCCCACCCCCCCCCCCCCCCACCCCCCCCCCCCCCCACCCCCCCCCCCCCCCACCCCCCCCCCCCCCCACCCCCCCCCCCCCCCACCCCCCCCCCCCCCCACCCCCCCCCCCCCCCACCCCCCCCCCCCCCCACCCCCCCCCCCCCCCACCCCAGGAATCAGTCACTAAACTTGTAATCTCAAAAAGTAGTCAAAAGATGGCACCACCTCGCATATAGGAAACTAGCAGGTCACAAGAAGGTCGTGGCTTCGTCATAAAGTGGGTTTGAAAATTTAATAATTAAAATATAATTGAAAAGAAATTCTTAAACTATGGCACATCTAACTAGCATTCATTCTGAGCTATTTGTAATATATATATTTTTTTTTTACCTAATAGCGCAGTATTTTTTTTTTAGACTCCATCAGTGGCGCACTCAGGATTTAATCTTGGAGGGGGCCGAGCGCTCAGGATTTAACCTTTGGGGGGGGGGCGAGTTGAGTAGACGTTTTGCGAATACACACTACACATCGCATACAACCTATAACTGAGCATCTGCAGTGATCGCTAATTCATAAGTAGCATACAACATAAATAAAAAAAAATGAATTTTAATTAGGAGAAGATTTTTGGAAATTTTTCTGGTGTTTTTTCCTTTTCTTTGGGGGGTGCCCGGTCCCCTTGTCCCCCTCCCCCCTCTGGGTGCACCACTGGACTCCATGAACTTAACTAGCTCCCATTTTCCAATTACGCCAACCTAGCAAATGCAAATTCATCATCATCCTATTACTGATGATCTAGCCCAAACTGTTATTCTTCTAGGAAGTTCAGATTAAAATTTATTGTTTGTCTGCTACTGTGTATCAACTATCGTAGACAATTCACAAGCTGCTGTAAAGGTCGAGTTGACTGATATTAAATGAATGTTGAATGAGGTGAACCTCGAAATTTTTATTTCTTCTTCCCTTGATGGAGAGACTTTTCATAATTAAAATTAAACATATATTCTAACTTGCTTTCCATCGAAGTCTTCATTTATCTTTGTGATTAAACCAAAGATCACAGCAGATGCAATGCTCTGCACCAAATTCAAAATTAAATGATTTTGAAAAACCGAAGAGAAAAGTAAGAGCCATTGGAAGAAATCTTGATCAATCTGGATACCAAAAATTCCTCTTATTCTGATGGAATTTCATCGACTACTCCACAGACGACTCCCTTGTTGATATGTCTTTTGAAACTAGAGCCGCCATCCTAAAATAATTTAATAACTATTAATTATTATGAAACTAGTGAATTAACCAAAATTCTCTCGGCAATTGAAATAACTAGATCGACAAGAAATCTCTTTTCTGCCTACCGTCCATCTTTGGAGGAAAAGAAATTATTTCAGTCATCACCAAGACATTTGATGGAGTTTGTCATAAAGGTCATTTCAAGTTGCAATTGCCTCAACTAACGTCCAGGTACTCAGGTATCCGTTCTGTTACCTGTTCCGTTCTTTTAATAATTTTTTTTTTCACTTGATTGCAAGTCCAATTCATCATTTTGGATGAATTGGACTTGATTAGTCAAATATGAAAAATCTTGCACTAGACAGACTAATTAGTCTTTAGAATATCTAAGTCAATTATCTTAAATATTGATCTCAGAATAATTCGACAGTAAAAAATTAATAACCTTGTTAACTTGTGCTAGGTAAATTCAATGTTATTTGGGTTCTTACAAAAGAAAGAGAGAGAAAGAGAGAAAGGAAAAAAAAAACAGTTTCTTTTCCTCTATTTACCATCGGTAATGCGGAGATTATAGGTAACATTTCTTTTCTTGTAATAACTTCAACTTCCTGCTTTCACTTTAATCTTCTACATCAGGTGAATCACCTCCTTATCCTCTAAATTAAGCTTCTAACTTCATAAATTCTAAATCTGTCCAATCATGCAATACCTTTAACACATCTGGAAAATACAAATACGTTAATCCCAATAACAAAACTGGTATTTTAATTTTTCCCAAAAAATATTAAAAAAAAAACGGATGAAAATATTTATTTGCACAAATTGCAAATAAATATTTGCAACTTGTGCAAATAAATATTTTTTGTATTGTACAAATAAATAAATATTTATTTGTACAATAAATCTTTTGCAAACGAAAAGTCAGATAGTTTAAGTACCTTTTGTAGAACACAGTTACCACTTATTTTCATCTGTTTCAAACTGTATGAATTATACTTATTAAAAATAAACTCTCGAACACTTTTAATCTCAACTAACTTTTGGAAGTCGATGGGCATCCTGACTTCCCCATTAGTCGCTGATATTTGAGTTCATGGCTACCGATGATTTTGAGGAATTTGGGGAGAGAGTATGACCGGCATTTGATGTTCTTACTAACGAAAAATAATGTGTTATATTGTGGATGAAATGCCGAGATTAAAAACAGGAGTTTCTGGGAGAGAAGCCTACTTACTTGCAAAGGGGTTTATAAAAAGCTTCTGCAGTAACGACCAGAATAGAACCTATTCCTTCTATCTTAGTTCTATCTTAACCTATCTTCAATCTTTTTTTAAATATTTAAATAAATTAAAGAAGTCCAAAGGACAACACACTGCATTTTCCTTTTTGTTGGAAGTACCTCTCTCATGCAAAAGTAGGAAGATTTTTATTCCCGTAAAACAGGCAAGTCGACTAGAGCACACACGCAAATAACGGGTATAATATATAGCGTAGTCTTAATTGTTCTACTTAAGTCCAAGTCCCAAACTTTTTTTATTCACATGTTACTTCTTTAATTTATTTCATCCATGCTTTTCTGTTTAAATGTGTCGGAGAAATCTGAAAGAAGCGAAAGTACTTTTTGTACTCGAAAAAAAGTATTTTTTCCACAAACTAGTTAAGAATATACGTAACAGATCAACAGACTTGAATTTCATCCTGACCTTAGTTGTATTGCCTCCGATCCAAAACAACTCATTGATTTAATATAAGGACACCTTTCTGTAGCGAATAATAATAATAATAATAATAATAATAATAATAATAATAATAATAATAATATATTCAATCCAATACCCTTGGAGGGTAATGGATGGCAGTGCTGTAGCTAATGAAGTTCTAACTGAGGCTCGGCTATTGCTGTTACCCTCCTGCCATGATCAGAGCTTTAATAGCTCAATAACACCTTATCCCTACACTGTCCTCTACAGATAACGGGGAAGATGAAAAGCATTCTTGCTTCGCCCCTTTAAGCCAGTCCTTATAAGGACTATAATAATAATAATAATAATAATAATAATAATAATATATAATATATATAATAATAATAATAATAATATATAATATATATAATAATATATATATTAATAAATCACACGTGTTGATCACCCTAACGTTACTTCCCCATTTTTCCGCAGCTGATTAGACTACAACCTTCAGCAGCGCCATCTTTTGGTCATTAAAAAACCACTGGTCTTTCTCTTAGACATGGTGGCATTTTTCCAAAGAAATGTTTCCGAAGGTCATTAGGATAATCAGATGCATTTATGACTTAACAAAACTAGTTTGTTTCTTTCTTCGAGACCATCCTCAGGTCCAGTGAGTGCCTGTTCAAGTTAAAAATAGATCATCGCCTCAATCGACTAGCAGACTGGAATTAAGCAACCTCTTCTCCGTACGCACATGCATCATAAAGAAAAGGGGTGTTCGACACGTGCCTGAACGTGACCTCAATATTAAACTATGTTTACCTCCGCCCCGAGAATTATAATTTAAATCCTGTTCACGAGACGCTGCATTTGTATTTTTGCGTTCCCACCTCCCAGTTCTTCACCCCCCTCACCCGAAAGGATACGGAGATTGTCTTACGCCGGAGGGCATCCGTTACCTGTAGTTACTACTGCACGTGGTGATTAGACCATCCCCTTACTTTCATTAGCCTCCCCCATCCTGTCCTCTATCGGATTTCCTGACGTGAATGTTTTGGAATGTTTCCGAGAAGAAATATTTTAATACTTTTTATTATTCATTTCCTTTCGCCCATCAACCTTGTAGGATTTCCTATCATCATCTGAGGCTGAAGAAAAGGAAAGAACCACCCATCTTTCCGTTTTTTTTTTTTTCTTTTCATTTTTGCAAATTAAGACGATGTTCTGCGTGCTTATCTCGATGTGTAGGAGACTGGTAGTCAATTTCAGTTCTGTTGAGAATAATTTTATAATTCGCAAAAACAGATGGCGCTGTTACGCGGTTTAGTTTACGTAGTCTGTAAAATATTTATGATTCAGAATGTGTGATTTTGATTTCCAAAATTAAAGCGTTAAAAGAATGGAAAGAGATCACAAAGGAAATAACTTTGAAATGATAATAAAGTATGATTACTTTGATTACTGATTTAGTAAACGCCATTGTTTACTAAATCAGTAAGCAACGTACTGAAGTGGCAGTGGGTTGCATCCTGCATAAGATATTTGAGAAGTCTGCTGTGAATTTCCATGACTTATTTCAAAATAAATTTCAAAAAATAATCTACACAGTACAAAGGGGGGGGGGAGATTTATGTCATAGTTAAGCGATTAATGAAGCTGACAGGTCGGTATCAGAATCGGATTGTTTGTATTTGCCAGGCCTATTTACTAATGCAAAAGGGTGTATTCTTAAAATCATCGATTCCAGTCTTCGATTTCTATACAGAAAAAAAAAGAAAAAGAAAAAAGATCAAATTGATTTATCTATATTTTTAAACTAACAAGTCAGAGAAAGCGACCGTACAATGCAGACTATGTACATACATATAAGTGCTTATTAGTAATAACACCAGATGGCGATATTGGGTATCGTATTTTGTTTAGCATACCAGCAGAAACGCATTCAATGCCGCGATGGTGAAAAGTGGATACTAGGTAGAGTACTCAGCTGTCATTCGAAAATTATATATAATTAATACAATATATATTAATTAAATTAATTATTATATAATAATATTATTATTATTATTAATTAATATAATATGTTATTATTAATTAATATAATATGTTATTATTAATTAATATAATATATTATTATAATATAATAATATATTATTATAATATAATAATATAATTAATAATAATAACTGCTATAATTAATAATTAATAAAAATGCGTTAAATCTTAAAAATCGGTGTTGTGCAATACATCTTGACAAAAGTACGGCAACATTTGTCAGAATCTATCCGATTGGTATTTGTATTATGCATCACAAAAACCTAATAACAAATAGTTATTAGGTTTTTCTGAATAAAATTTGTTTCTATGTATCTACAACTATAGAATTATCAAATATAACATAATGTTGTAATCAACATAACCTACTACTAGATGTCTCACTTATTCATAAACAGATCACATTATAATCTTTTGCTCAGTTGTTGACGTAATTAATATTTTTATTAATTCGACTAGACTTAATTTTATAATTTTCTGCTAGATGGCTCTGCTATACAGAGAACGATATGATAATCGTATTTCGAGTATTTATTTTAAAAAATATATATAATAAACCTTAAACTTCAGTAGATAAGCATATATTAGTTGAGTTTAGTAACAAGTAATATTGTAGCCCCATTTCTTCTCATTTTCCTATTAATCACGTGATATTTTTATATTGCGGTCGATTGTTTTATTTCCTGAAAATCAAGAGGCGCCTTCACGTGTGCTATTCACGCACTGAGATTTTGTGACGTCACCATCAGAAGATATTGACACTGAACTTTAACGACATTTTAAGTTCTTCACTAACCTCATATGGTGAATCAGCAAGAAGTCATCGGCTTCACTAGTACAGGTCAAAGGTTGACGTTTTCGAATATATACGAGCGGAAGTGACGAGAAAAAAAGACCTCTAAACTTTAAATGTTTTTCATTGCGTTGTGAAGACAGCGATTTAAAGAATTCAGTCGAAGGACAAAGTGAGAGAATTTAATAACAAATAAGTTAGAATTCTTTATTTGTAATAAACGTCCGAGAAGCAGTTTCATGCAGGTACTACTAAGGTGCTTTGATGCACGCAGAATAACAAGAAATCTTTATTACCCACTTCGCTCTTTAGATAGCTAGCAACGTTGGAGATTTGGGTCGTAAAATTGGAATGCAACATTGTCCTCCTGTAGATGTATTTATAGCGTTGTTGGAGACAGATTAAGAAGTGAGGAAGTGCTTTCTAATACTACAAGATGATATAGAGTGATATAATATTGGGATAAAGGAGATGTGACTTATTTACATACCAACATGCTCTCTGAGACTAGTGGAGACAGTTTTATAGGCGGAAATCGACAAATACTTATTAGGTTTTTGTGAATAATATTTGTTTCTATATATCTACGAATATAGAATTATCAAACATAGCATAATGTTATAATTACATATATAACATTTAGTTATGTAATAGTAATGTAACTTATATTTTGTATCAGAAATATAACAATATTTGAAATTGTTTGAAATATTTATGAATATTCTGAAAATATTGCAGAAACACCTTTAATTATTTAACATCACGATAATATGACGACTGTTAATTTGTTTCAGTTTTTCATTTGAGTCCTTTTTAGGACTTCCAGGGTAACAAATGGCAATGCTGTAGCCAATGAAGTTTTAACTGAGGCTCGGCTATTGCTGTTACCGAGCTATGACTAGAGCTTTTTAGCTCAATAACACTCCATCCACACAGATTTTCTTCATTCAGATGACGGGATAAAGAGTCAAGGACTCAGTCCATCGCCCAGTTCTTTTAAGAACTAAGTTTTTCATTTTCAGGGGTGAGATGCGGTGATTGATTCATTCAATCCAATACCCTTGGAGGGTAATGGATGGCAATGCTGTAGCCAATGAAGTTCTAACTGAGGCTCGGCTATTGCTGTTACTCTCCTGCCATGATCAGAGCTTTAATAGCTCAATAACACATTATCCCTACACTGTCCTCTACAGATAACGGGGAAGATGAAAAGCATTATTGCTTCGCCCCTTTAAGCCAGTTCTTATAAGGACTATAAGTATTTCAGCGAAATACCCTTTTGGCCAATGATGTTATGTTATTAAGCGACATAATATATTCAAATATAGTTACTGTTAGTAGTTAGTAAGCCGCTAAGAGATAATCTCGCTCATGTCTAAAACAAATAAGGAACTTTTTTTTTGTTCAGGAACCAAAATAAGTAAGGAGATTTCTCACAAGGTAATAAAATTCATCTACCATCTAATTGTATTCATAACGTTCATACTCACAATGGAACTTCAAAAAAGTTCTAGGACTTACGAAAATACAATGCTAAGTAAGAGTTGCCTAGGTAAGACAAATCTTGCCTGAAAATCTGTAATCATCAGACCAAGCAGAAATCCAAAGAATTCACATATGAAGAATATATAACTTTCAAATATATGAACTACTAGATTATACTAAAAGGATTTTTGAAGCTTTCACAAGTTATAAACGTATAATTTGCTTAATTGGATAGATGTTTATTATTTTTTCGTTGAATGGTTTGCGATGCCAAGAAGAAGACTTCTAGACTCTTTTCTTTCTATTTTATATTTTTTTTATAATTTTAAAAATTATAAAAAAATTTCCATATTGTATTCTTTCTTAGAAGAAGATATTGTATATTTTATAATATTTTTTTATAATTTTGCTGAAAATTCTCATATTGTATTCTTATTTAGAAGAAGATTTTTACCAAACATCTAAAAAATCTAAAATCACATGATCACAAAGCCATGTGGATAATTACTTGGAACTTCTTTGGGAGATGGACCGAGTCCTTGACTCTTTATCCCTTCATCTGATTTTAGCTTGTGTATGAGAGGATTATTGTGGGTAAATTACCCGTTCTGAGCATTGTAAACTGTATTAGCTTTATCTTGCGATGGAGGATTTTGGTTTTTTTATGTTTGAAATGATCTGAGGGTCTATAGTCTGCTGGCTGTTGAATTAGCTGATTTGGGTGATTATCTGTGTCTGTGAAGAATTTTTCTGCAATGCCTGTCATGTAGGTCTTGATATCTGGAAGGTTGGCTTCCTGGTGTAGCTGGAGGTTTCTCGTGAACCAAGGGACGTTAAATGCCATTTTCAGGAATTTGTTCTGGATCGTCTGTAATCTGTTGATGTTGCTTTTAGCTGTGTGTAAGTGAGTTGTGGTCTTATTACCGATTTATAGAGGAGGATTTTGTTATTTATGTTTAGGAAGCTCTTTCTATTCAAAAGTGGATATAGCTGTGCTATTGTCTGACTTGCTTTGGTGGAGATACGATTTATGTGTGTCTTGAAATTCAGGCGTTTGCCAAGATGAACTCCTAGATACTTGGTTGAGTTAATGGGAAATAATTAATCCGAATGATGGCATTGGTGATGGCTACCAGATGTATAACCCCTTTACGTGGGAGTAACTTGAGCACCTTGTTCCTTATACCATCTGGACCCGGAGTCTTTTTGTTTAGTTTTCTTATGATGTCATATATTTCTGTTAGTGACACGGATTTGTTGTTGAATTGGAGTGAGGCGTTTTGAGTTATTTTACGCACTTGGGTGTGGATTTTTCTTATGAAGCTTAAATCTACATTGGCATAAATGGGACTGCATTGTCTTTCTAAGCTATCTATAAATGTTTCTACCTTTTCCTCGTCACTGTAGGCGACTCTATATTCTCCTTGGATTGGGGGAAGCGTGTTACGTTTTGAACGATGTGATTTCATCATTCTCCACAATGATTGATCCTCTGTGTTTAATTGGTGTATTTTGTTATTCCAGAGTTCGTTACGGTGATCCTTTAGGGCATACTGAACCTGGTTTGTAGCTCTATTAACTGCCTGCTTATCTACGGGATCCAGTGTTCTGTGATATTTTCTTCTTAACCTGTTTTTCTCTCGGATAAGACGTTTTATGTCCCCTGGGATTTGGTGGTGCATATTTGGTTGTATTTGTTACCTGTGATATTGCTGTTAGTATTTGCTTTTCAAAGGTTTCTACTGCTTTTTCTATGTCCTCAGTGGATATTATATGTGGTACTGGGCCAAGAATTTCCTGGAAGGCTGACGGAAGTTGTTTCCAGTTTATAAAGGTGGAGGTATTTTCCGTTAAATCTTGTGTGGTGCCTAGTTATATGATGGGGTTGTGATCAGAACTTAATTCGTTGACTGCATGTATTTGATAACTGTGTGCTATGTTTTTTAATATAGCTATATCAAGTACATCAGGACGTCCGGTTGCTCCGTAGTGTATGGGTTCTGTGGGTCCTATTACTGCTATGTTTCGTGAAGTAGTATAAAAGTTGAGTATTCTTCCGTTGATATTTGAGTTTCTGCTTTCCAGGCTGAATGTTTGGCATTAAAATCTCCAACTGTGATTACTGCTTTACCTGCATTTAGTATTTCGTCCAGATCTGATTCTAGGAGTTTTTTTATTGGGGGGGGGGGAATGTATGCTGCAAATACCATGATACTGCTTGTGTTCTCCATGTGTATTTCAATTCCTGTTGTATCCATGTGCTCTGTTTGAGATGTGGCAATTGCGTTGTGTTTTATATTTCTTTTAATGAAGATGGCTCCTCCTCCTCTTGCATAGGTTCTGTCTGTGCGGTACATGGTGTACTTGTTGATTCTTGTCTTGTCAGATGGACGCAGGTGTGTTTCATTTACTAAGATGATGTCTGCTCGGGTTTCTGCAGCGAATTCCTGTAGTTCTATTGCTTTGTTGGGTAGTCCGTTAGCATTCCAGCTAATGATCTGTAGAGACTTGGGTTTTATTTTGCTTTTATCCATTAAGGATTGCAGAGAATAAAATCTGTGTGCGTGTTTTAGAATGATGTCCTTGGCCTCTTGTGTTGAGTCAGTTTGTCGGAGTTCTGCAAGCATCTTTCCTATGCAGCTTGTTATGTTGAGGAGATTGGTCTTGCTGGTTTGTTGTGGGTGGTTTGTTTTGGGTTTGGAGTCTTGTTGTTGGGTTGGTCTTGCAACTTCTGCATATGTTCTTCCGTTTGTTGTGGAGGCTGTGATTTGTTGGGTGGGTCTGCTTTCTTGTATGAGCTTGCTGCTTTGGGGTTGTATCTTCTGGTTTTGGGGATGTGCTGCACACCCTGTTGTTGGCGGGGTGTGGGCCCCCGCCGTTAGCACATTTCGCTGGCTGGGTGCGTGGTTCCTTGCATTCTAGTGTGGCGTGTTTTCCTCCACATTTCACACATTGGAATTCTGCTTTGCAGCATCGCTGTGCATGACTGAACCTCTGACATCTGTGACATTGTGTTGTTGTGGCTTTGTGTTTCAGAAATTCTACTTTTATAATCAGGTTGCAGATGGTTTGGAGGTCGTATATATCTTTCTGGTCTTTGGAGATTTCGACTAGGATCAAGGAGTAGGGAGTCTTGTCTGCTCTGTGCATTCGGCTTACCTTAATGGGGTTAAATCCTTTGTTATGTAGGTCTGTGGTGACTTCTTCTGTTGATATTGTTTCTGTGATTCCTCTTAGTACTACTTTCAGATGTTTGTCGCTGTTGAATTGGAATGTGTGATACGGTAGGTTGTTGTTATTATCCAAGAATTTTGTTATGTTTCTGTAGTCTGCCGATGTCTTAGGTTGAATGCGTATTCCTTCTTCCGTGTTTTTGCTTTTGCGAAGGTGATTCCTGTTGATTTCAGAGCGGAGGCGATCGATGTCCAGTGTTCCTTGGCCCTTAGGATGACTGTGGTATTCTTTCATTTGTTCCTTTGTCTGTTTCTCTTGTTTTGGGTATTTCTTCGTGTTACATATTTTTCTTTTCTTTTGTACTTTCTGGAAGTCTGTGTGCGATTCTGCTGTTTGGTAGGCGTTGCTATGTGTTGCTTGTTCTTCTGGTTGTGGCAAGAGTGCTAAGTCTTGTTGAGGGTGTGTGTCGTCTTCGTTGTTTTGGTCGTCCATGATGTCGGCTGTGACTGTTCCGGGGGGGGGGGGAATGTGTCGTACAATTTTACCTACCCTGGCCAGTTATCGTTTAAGAGTTTTCCTAATCTTAGGAACTCTCTGTAAATTTCTTCGAACGTTAGGGGCTTTTCCATGGTCTTGGTATTGCTAAGTTATATAGAGAATTGGCTGCTACTTACCTTAGTAGGTTTTCTGCGTTCTGGCACTCAGAAACGCTTCTGTAGTCCTTTTTTTTTTTGTAATAAGATTCCAATACTTTGAGAATAATCCGTCACTAAAACTACTGTCTCCTCGCTAACAACTCAATATCATCACTCAAAAAATCCACTGGTAATCGAAATTTTGGATTCCTGAATAATTCGGTGTAATTTCACCTATGACAAATGGATCGTTAACTATTTTTTGCTGATTTCCTGTACATGTCTTTTTGTTTATCGGATAATTACTTCCTTATAAGGACTGGCTTAAAGGGGCGAAGCAAGAATGCTTTTCATCTTCCCCGTTATCTGTAGAGAACAGTGTAAGGATAAGGAGTTATTGAGCTATTAAAGCTCTGATCATGGCAGGAGGGTAACAGCAATAGCCAAGTCCCCAGTTAGAACTTCATTGGCTACAGGATTGTCCTCCATGTTTAAGTAAAGGCGAACACTAAAATTTCGGACGATCTCTAGACCACTCCATAGTGGCCGAAAGACCGTCCATATATCAGCGTTGCTTCCACTCAGTGAAGGGCTTCCCCACCACCGTGCAGAACCGCTCATATTCCGAAGAAAAGCATTCACCGACAAAGTTCCTCACCGGGCCGTGCCGGAGAACACTCTCCCCGGAGACTCAAATTGCTCCCTTAAGGCAAAAACCTTAAGAGAACGAACTCAAACTCTCGAATTTCTGCATCCCAGGGTGGGTAACAGCAACAGCCGAGCTTCAATTAAACTTCATTGGCTCTAGCATTGCCATCCATTACCCTCCAAGGGTATTAATCACCCTATTTAAAGGTAAAGCCGTCTCTAAAAATTCGGACGATCCCTAGGCCACTCAATCGTCGGCGAAAGACCGTCCATCTCAGCGTTGGCTCCACTCAGTGATGGCCTTCCACCCACACGCCACCACCGAGCAGAACCGCTCATATTCAGAAGAAAAGCATTCACCGACAAAGCCCCTCAGCGGGCCGTGCCGGAGAACACTTTCCCTGGAGACTCAAATTGCTCCCTTAAGGCAAAAACCTTAAGAGAGCGAACTCAAACTCTCAATCTCTGCGCCCTGGGGGATAACAGCAACAGCGGAGCCTCAGTTAAACTTCTTTAGTACAACATATAAGGACTGGCTTTAAGCCAGTCCTTATATGTACATATAACATATATATATATATATATACATGTCTTTATAGTACAACATATAAAGAACATATAAAGAACAACATATAAGGACTGGCTTTAAGCCAGTCCTTATATATATATATACATGTCTTTATATACATGTCTTTATAGTACAACATATAAAGAACATATAAAGAACAACATATAAGGACTGGCTTTAAGCCAGTCCTTATATGTTGTTCTTATATAATTATAATTACTGTTCTTATTTTCCTTTTATTATAAATAATTTATATTTAATTATAAAAGGTGTTGTAATATTTTAATAAAAAATTTTTGGTGTTTTTCTTTAAGAAATGGAAAAATTTTCTTTAATTTTCATATAGTTAGAATGCCACTAAAAACTTAACAAGAATTGAAATATTTCCTCATAATATGCAATTATTGTTGTAAAACTTGCAAACCACTAATTTACGCAGGAAGGAAGTCTTATCTGGGCTTTCGTTTTCATGATTCACACCATAGCAACATAAACATACACTTTCAGTAATTGGGTAGTTATATAATTTATAACCAAATACAGATATCCAGATTATCAACAATTCCCATAAAACACCAGATTCTTGATGTGACAGCTCAGCGAACAACTGTATGACGTCATCGAGACTTCTTCCTGTAGGGAGTGTGAAGAACTTCCGGAAGTTCCAAGAAGTGCTGATGGTGTATATGATTTCCTGCGGGATTACCAGGGAAATAATCAAGGTATGTGTGGATCATGCGGTTTAAAATAAACAAAATTTGTGAAGAATAAATAGATTTAAAATAAATTTTTAAAATTCCAAAAACACAGCATTGATTGTAAAGCATTCTAGATCGTACCACCACCGTCGCGCGATGTTTGTACTGTATTTAGTAGCAGAATGATTTTTAACACATAACGTGACTGTGCATTGAGATATTACACACGTACCTACTTCATTGTTGATCTGGGCTGTGTAACGTCTCATAACCTAGTTACGTTAATTTTATGATAAGACCTTGATTTTTATTGCTGTGTTAAAGACTTCATTTCCAAGGTTTCCTTAATCTTGTGAATATAGCTGTTAAATTTCATTTACATCATTCTTAGTTTCTAAATTACCCGATGTTTTTGTTGTATGGTGAGTCAGGATTGATACGTGTGCTCTTTTTTCAAGGTTGAGAAAAATCACAACAACGTCCTTATTTATTTTTAGGAATTTATTCCCAACGTCCTATTTGTCTGACGTAACGCATGTCACATGCACAACATATTTTATTGACATTTTATTGACACCTGACTTCTTGAAAATCATTCGATTTTCAAGAAGCCATGTGACTTAAACATTGCGAAGATTTCTTTGTCTGACTAATGGAAATTTGAGGGCGTATCGTTTTCTTATTATTTCTGACGTATAGTCAGAAATTGACGTATAGTCAGAAATGACGTAATTGCGGTGTTTATTAAGTTTAACATGGTGCAAATTGTTAAACATTATTTTGTTTAACAATTAGTACCATTTTAAACATAATAATTTTAAATAGCTTTTTTGTTAAACAACTCTAATTTTTAATTCTTAGTAAAGAGTCCTTTCACTACGCAACTCTCTCTCTCTCTCTCTCTCTCTCTCTCTCTCTCTCTCTCTCTCTCTCTCTCACACACACACACACACAACAACAACAACTTCAAAAACTTAGCTTCCGAACAACGACTTGCGTCTGCTTTTAATTATAATTTTTAGAGGTAGCCAAGGTCATGAAATATCAGTATATTGTGCCCCTTGGGTTCAAGCGTTTGTTTTGCGAAAGAAAAATAAATAAATCCCGGGGAAGAGAGAGAGAGAGATTGCACCTCTGTCTGGGACCAATACTTCAGTGTTGGTTTATAAGGCTTAGATAACATTCGCTGCTAAATGACTTTGAATCTGAGTGTTTCCAGCTAACTGGATTATTCCGAATCACAAAATAAATAAAAAATAATAAAAATAAAAATAAAAAATCTTGAAAATACTAAATTATCGACTCAACTGTTACTACGATCCGCAAACAAAATGTGCAGTCAACTCTTATCTATCACAATTAGCCATCAATCTCCCTCTCTCTCTCTCTCTCTGAATTTCGGTTTATATATTTTTCGTCTCTTTCCTTTTGTTTTTTTTTCCTCTTTTTATAATTTTTTCTCTGTCTTTCCCTCTATCTAGGTTTATAATTTCTTAGCCTAGGTTTATCATTTTTTTTTTCTCTTTTCATCATCTTCTTCTTCTGTTTCTTTATCACTTTTTTCTTTCATGTTCTCTCCTTTCGGTGTATAATTTCTTAGCTAATTTTGATCATTTTCTTCTTTTTTTTGTCACTTTTTTTCTTTCATGCATTCTCTCTTTCTCTCTCTATCCTCCCCTTATCTATGTATATGCAGTGAGGATCGTATCAGCTGTTCACCTCTAAAGAAAGCGCTGTCAAGCATGGAATAATGTTCCCAGTCACGGTCGTGGTCGGTGTGCTCCACTGGGAGGTAACCGTGAGTGTAGTGTGAGGGCGTTGCTGATAACTCTTTGCACTTCACCTCGTGGCCGGAAGTGTTGTAGTAATCCGAACTGATTTCATTATCGGCAAATGATGATAAAAGACGTTCCAGATACGCAGATGCAAATAGGTGTAAGAGAATTCCAATGGAATGAATTATTTTTGGTCACTATTTAAAGGACCAAATAGTTCAACCTTAGTCATCATTTCCCATTCTGATAGTGCTAGAATAAAATTTTACCTGGTTTAGTTTTTTAGAACGTAGTATATTCTCGAAATGCTTACGCATATATAAGAAACATGACAGCCAAATGATACCAATCCATGCAAACGTCTCTTCAGTACACCTTCAAAACTGTTTTCATACAAAACATGGCGAAATACACGTACAACTCTAGGATATACGAAATACTTTTATAACAAAAACCCCGAATTCAACATTGCTAATAATCTCTTTAGTTTTATTTTGTTCAGAAACAAAACTTCATTAAGATTAGTGAGTTATATTTGTATAATCAGAAATATATCTAGTAACGGTTGTCCCGATTGGACAAATGGAAAACGTCCCAGCATTCTAACCGACAGTCTGTGGGTTCGAATTCGTTGTCACGTGGACGTTTTTGCGAATGTTTGTAGGTCATAGGCAATTTTTATTTCCCCATCAGAGTCCATCATCCTGTTTATTGAACACTTCGACTAGGCCAGTGGTCTCCAAAGGGGTCGATATCGACCCCTTGGGGTTGATATGACATTGTTAGGGGTCGATTCGGGCTCAGAGGTCGATTGGGGGGCGACAGAAAAATATAAGGCATCATTGTATGGGTAATATTTAATTCGGTTAACTTGGATTACCTCCATGACAAAAGACATGGAGGTAATGACAACACAATTAAGAGTGAATCGTGGGATCAGTACCTCCATCTCACAGGTCCAGGAATAGGACCTGTAAGATGGAGTAAGGTCATGAAAATAGTTACTGAGGCCAATCAAGTAGGCCAAAATGACGTATTTACCAATAAACGGACGTTGGTGGTTCCTGCCAGCCAGCGTTGTGGGAGCGAGATTGCAACACGTGCGTGGTTCTTATTTACTGATACTTACAAGTATTCGATCCCAGTCTCATTTTTGCGCATCGAGATACAAGTGAGCGTTAATGTTCTAAAATTCATCAACATTCATATTATAATTCAATCGTTATTCATTCACGAACTAAACTTCTCAATGTTGAAGAGTTGAGCAGCGCTGGTAGTAATACCAGTGATATTACTAGTGATAGTAATAGTAGTAGTAATAGTAATATAATAATATATACTATATTATACATACAATAAACACTGTAACTATAAAATAAACAATCTAAAAACTCACATAAGCGTCTTTTTTTTTGCTTGTCCTATTATAATTACGTAATAGTAAAATATAGGGGGTCGATAAGTAGTCAAGAAACGCTTGAAGGGGTCGACGGGCAAATGACTTTGGCGACCCCTGGACTAGGCTGTTTACAATTATGGACAAAAAAAAAAAAAAAAAAATGAGGTCGGTATATGTCTATTAATTGCATGCGTTCTCCGATTTTTTTTTCCTGGGTTGCGTTTTCCGGTTGAAAAACCTTAAAACTACCCCTCTGTGTGAGACCAGATAACTCAACTTCATTATAAAAATAAAAATAAAATAAAATAAAAAATAAAAAATCCATTGTAATATTTCTTAGCGTCCTTTACAAGATTTTAATTCAGGTCTTTTCAGCTAAAGGGCAGTTTCTTTACCTTCTTATTGAAGACATGAAGGGAATGCATGATAAAAAAATACCATGTTACCATGTTTGAGGTTTAAAATAGAACTAAGAGTCGCTTAAGCATCAAAAAGGAAGGAGACTTCCACATAACCTGTAAGGAATCCAGAGATTGTGATCTAATGTTCAATCCTTATATTCTCGTGGTATTCTGTTAGTGGATATCTACCTGGATACCGAACGGGTCAAGATGGGCTAGCAAGGCTGAAACCAATCTGGTTAGTGACTCTTCCCATAATACATAGGAATATGCATGCCACCATTTTTCATTTAATGCAAGGAAAGTGGGATTAAACCTAATATTAAAATAACTGATAATAAACTCTGCTCTTTACTATATGCAGATGATGATTTATTCCTAAATAAATCCAGTACAAGTCTTCAGAATTTCTTAATTATATTACTTAATTAATCAATATAATTTAGTCATCAATAAAAAGACAGAACTATGAAATTTACAGGGTCCCGGAAAACATCAACTGCTTTCGCAATGGAAAATCTGCAGAACAAGTAAAGCATTTTAGTTATTTAGGAACAATTTTAGTGAAGATGGGAAAATTGTATATGGCAAAGATGGTTTGGTGGAAATTAGTTGAATAAATTTATAAGAAATAAAAGAAACATTATCCGAAACACTAAACAAGTAGTATACAATAAGTATTCAAACCGATTTTAACTTATGGATCTCAAGATTATTATCGATATTATTTTATTGATATTGTTAGCATTTAAGAATGTCTGAGCAGAGCTAATCTAAGAAATATGATTACTTAAAAAGAATGAGGAAGAAAATGTTTAGAAAAATAGGTGTTTGATACGAGAATGTTTGTCATAAGACTCAGAGGAAGACCAAGATCTGGGTGGATTGATGCTATTAGTTGCCTTCCTTCCTGTTTACGCTGATGTAGACCTATACTTCACTGTGCAGGGATTCGAAACCAAATTTGACGGAATAGGATGGTCAATCCTTATCCCCCAAGATCCACAAGATCCCAAGATGTTATCGCATTATCTTGTACATCCCTTGAGGGTCATTACACGGAATTTGTCGATTATGATAATAGAAAAATCAGGTTATGCAACTCTTCCACGTACGGTGTGATAATGTGCTATAGCACTAAAACCTTTCTTGCTGGGATTTGCACACACACACACACACACACACACACACACACACACACACACACACACACACACACACACACACACACACACACACACACACACACACACACACACACACACACACACACACACACACACACACACACACACACACACAATAATAATAAAATAAAAAAACTTGGCAAGGGCTGCACAAAATGGTTGGCACTTTAACAAAATGGTTCGTTCAGAAACAGAATCAAAAATAAATACATGTAATAAAAAAAAAGGAAAACCAGTTTTACGACATATAAACATTTTATTTCAATTTTATTGCCTTTATTATTACAAGTTTCATCGAAATATAAATTTATGGAGTATTATAACACGAATTATATAACGTGGTCTTAGTCTTCATGCATAGGATCACTTCATTTCGACGAGATTTCAGTTATAAATTGTACACTTTTTTATAAAAAAAAACATAAATCCTACTCCATGGTTATACATTTGTCGTACATTTGAGTGCGTTAAATAATCCGGGAAGCATGACCTCGTGACAAAACATGGTACTTTTGCAAGATGCTTCCGACCTCCTATACACAAGGCGATGGGTTGTAGTGCGAGATAGAAAATCATCATGGGATTAAAACCTATAGCAGGCATTATTATTATGTAATACCTATTATGTAATTTGATAATAAAGTGACGTCATCAAAACTACCTCTGTATGATTTAATAATGAAGTATATTTTATTTTTCTCGGAATTAAAAATGGAACTTATATTTAGCTTAAAATTTATTAATCTACACTTCCTAAAATAAATATTTTTCCTAAAATTTTAAAAATGTAATATACACCTGTGACTATTTCATATAAAAGTATTACAATTTATCTATGACAAAAATATTAATTGTTGAAAGTAGATGGGTATTGCAGTTACCCAGCTATTACTAGATTACTAGAACTTTTTAGCTCAATAACACTCCATCCACACAGATTTTCTACATTCAGATGACGGGATAAAGAGTCAAGGGCTCAGTCCATCGCCCAGTTCTCTTTTAAGAACTTTAAGATTAATTGTTGAAGATTCATTTAATCCAATACCCTTGGAGGGTAATGGAAGATCATACTTCGCATGATCATTTCTGTAGTATGGTTAGCGTTCATTTTTGTGAACTTTTCTCATAGGTGATTAGCAAATTGTTTAGCTAAGCGCAAATTGTAGTATATATATGTTAGCTCAGTTATTATCGACAAAGCGTCTCATAGAGGCACTTGATAATAAACTACAGCAGCAGATGCAGAATAAACCCCGGACTGGGGCAAGTATAACACACTCGGTGGTAGGAATAGCTTAGCCCTCCCTCACCAGTCATGGCTTTGCCGCGTACGCGGACCCTTGGAATCGAAGTTGAAGCTGACCTACGACCTCGATGTTTGGCCAAAGCCCTCATCGAAAGCGTCGGCGCTGAGCAGATTTTTGGTTTTACTCCCTTTGGTGATGGCCGCTTCCAAGTAGTAGTAAGGAGTGAACAAACAAGAGACAAATTACTTGCAGGATTCGAGTGTAATGGAAAAACAATAGTTCCATTTTTGGTAGGGAGTATTACCAAACTACTTAGAATCCCCAGATTCCCTTTAGAATATATTGAGACCGATGTAAAGATCATCCACGAAATATTCGGGAAATGGGGCGTTGTATACAAGGTGGAAGTCCTAAATGATGCAGAAAACCCCAAATGGAAGTCCGGTGAAGTCCACATCTCCCTCGAGATGAAAACGCCCGTTCCCAACTTCATTATTATTGGATCCGCCAGAGTAATGATAAACTACCCTGGTGTAAAAAAGCAATGTTTTAGATGTGGTGCCTTCACTCACCTTGGGGTGGACTGTCCTAGAGTGAAATGTAAAAACTGCCTAAAAGCAGGCCACAACCAAGAAAACTGTGAGTCAGCTTGCCTGAAATGTGGGGTCATTGACCACAAAGTGGACACAAGCCCATCCAGAACCCTTGCTGAGAGGATGGGTGGTGCAATCACGCCAGCAACTCCACCAAGCAATGGAAATGACACACCACAGGAAGCTTCTCCTCCTTTCGAGGCTGCTCCTGATATAACAGAAACCCATACCTCCACGTCTAAGAAAAACCGTAAGGGGGAAAAAAACTTCCACAAGCAGTAAAATCAAACAAGAAGAAACAGTCGTTATTGAAACCATCAGTTCCAATATAGATACTAATACAGATATAGATAGGGAAGAAGGAAAGATGGAGGTGAACACCAACACCTCCAAACGGCCATTAAGCCCACAGGAGGAAGAGTTGGTAACGCCCAAAACAGCAAAAGTATCTGAGACCGCCCACCCAGAAGTCCCTCACGCGAAAGCAGGGAAGACTCTCAGCCATCTCATCAGAGGTATCCCAGGGATGGCGGAAAAATTCAAAGAAGCGATGAAAAAAATAGGAGAACCTGAACTCCTCCTCACGGGGGAACATGGATCTGACATCGTCAGTGCAAAATGGGGTGACATTTTCGTTGATGACATCAGCAAAGTCACCCCTGAGCAGGTAGAGGTAGCCCAGGATTTAGACAAGGAGGCAGCTTCGGCGTTCTTCATAGCTCTCTGCAAACTAGACATGGCCAAGGGAAGTGAGGTGGCCAAAAGAATAATAACTGCCCACAACAAAAGAAAGACACAGTAACCACCTTGTGGGGTTTCTGTACACAGCTTCACCGGTTTCAGCTATCACAGGTGGGGGAGGACCTGAGAACCCGAGCGGCGAAGGCTTACAGCGAGGCGGTGCAGTTCCTTGTGAGCTGCATCACTCGGGCCAGATCCTTCCTCCACCTCTAAGTTTAACATTCAATTTTTGCTTTTCTGTGTACTTTTTTTTTTGTTTGTTTTGTTACATGTTTCCTTTTTAGGATTTTTCCTTTTTTGTAAAGTGAAAAATCAACGACCGTTTTAGAAACGCCCCTGGGGGGAAAACAGCTAAAACAGGTCAACTGAGGCATCTTTAACCTACTCTACCACTATGCACTCTATCTTTATTTCCTCTCCTACTATCTGCTGACTCTCAGCCTATCTTACTCTACAGGCCGATGATGAAGATTTGTTGAACTCAAATTATTATTATGGATGGCAATGCTGTAGCTAATGAAGTTCTGAGGATAGGCTATTGCTGTTACCCTCCTGCCATGATCAGAGCTTTAATCTGTCCTCTACAGATACGGGGAAGATGTAAAGCATTCTTGCTTCGCCTCTTTAAGCCAGTCCTTATAAGGATATTAATTGATTTCATTTCTGAAAATCAAAGCAGTGGAGGTTATTAATTGATTTCCTAGATGATAGGCAATGCAGAAAAATTCTTCGCAGTTACCCAAATTTTTTTGAGTAACTGCGAAGAATTTTTCTGCAATGCCTATCAACAGGCAGCAGACTACAAACCCTCAGATCATTTCAAACACAGAAAACCAAAATCTTCCATTACAAGAGAAAGCTAATACAGCCTACAATGCTCACAATGAGCGGGTAGTTTACCCACAATAATCCTCTCATACACAAGCTAAAATCAGATGAAGGGATAAAGAGTCAAGAACTCGGTCCATCTCCCAAAGAAATTCCAAGTATTAATTGATTAGTGAGGATGAAATACTTTGAGGATGTTTTTTTTTATTAATATTAATAATTAATATGCCAGACTAGATTGCTTATAAATCATAAGAATAGTGAATTTTGAACAGACAATTTTTGTATGTGTATTTAATGACAGTTGTGAACAAGCTTATTATACTAATTTGTCCACAAATGTTTGTCTTTCAGATTTAAAAAATAAATAGAAATTGTAAAAATTGTCCTTTAATGTTTTACTGGTACTAATGTTTTTTCTTTCTCTTTTTTTTTTTTTAGTATAAAACAACTCCCTTTCTTCTAATCACTTGCGCAAAACCAGCTTGAGAACCTTGAAACCGGCTGTACCATAGAACGTGGTATCTTACTGAAGGGCACGCAGCTGGTCACACACGCACACACAGACACTAGCAATTTCTCTATTTGTTTTACAGATCACTTGTCTAAACAATGAAATTTTTCAACCTTGTTACGTCAAACGAAAGAATGGGACGCACTTTAAAGAGGAAAATACTGGAATGAAAGCGTCAGCTAAACCATTAAATGGCAGCGCCAATGAAAATCAACAATTAAGAAATAATCAAATACGTATTGAACCCCAACGGAAAAATTAATCATGCAGCTAATATTCTTGAAGATGCAATGAAGATGTACACACATGCGTCTTTGAGGTGAAGCGCCTGCATGTATGTATGTATGTCAATTTACTCGTGTTTCGCTTGACTTCAAAGTGAAACCTACCAACCCAGTCGGATAGAAAGTTCACTCTCCTCACCGCCGATCAACCCGGACAAAGTTCGGAAGAGAGTAGAGGAAGTGGGTCATGGCTCAACAGTCCAAGTCGGTCATTTCGTGTTTAACAGGATGTAAACTGAACTCAGGAATCAAAATGATTCAAACTTATCGTTCATTTTTATTGTTTCAGGCGTGTTTGCAAACAGACCTCGTAACCCGCATGATTCAGCCCTGTCTACGATAATAGAGGGAAGGAAGGAAGTGAGGGGGGGAGGAATATCAGGTCTACGTACGCGTATGATTAATACTATTTTAACATATGCTATTATTAGGAGAAAAAAACTGCTCCTTGAAACTCGGGTTTTTCATCCCACAGACAAAAAAATACTAGTAATCGTGGTGGGCAGTAGATGGCGGTGGTGTAGATGCCCTCCCTCGATGAGTCTTTGGACTCCTTGGAGGGGTCATGAAATAATAATAATAATAAAAATTAACAGCGTCTGATTCATTTCAACTTGAATGATATGCCAGTTGAGCACTAGATGGAGCTGGCGATGCTACATAGTTCCTTCCCCCCGCCCTTAGCGCTTCTAGCTTTTACATTGTGCATCTGGATGTGCCCCACTGGTTTCATGAACGCATGGTATGTCATCGTACAGGCTTATTGTTTGTTTCTTGTTCTTCGACGAACTTAAATGGGTCAATGTAACGCGCGCGCAAAGTTCAAAACAGAATGGGTGAAGGATTAACCAAGTCTGATGTTTAGTTGATTGATTTGATTAGCATCCAGCCGTGACGTGTAGAGAAACGGACTGTTGGGTTTGGGCCACTTCACAACACACGCACACACACACGAACTTCTCTCAAGGGAACTGAAAAATGATTAGAACACAGAACCTTTCTGTCTGACACATAATACGCTTTCACTTTGGTATAAGTATTTTGGTGACACTTCTGGGAACTGAGGGATAGTACTTTAATTGTGAGTAAGCGATGCCATCTATCGGCAAGTTTCAATTCTGCTACTTTAAGAGGAATAATACAACAGAGAAAGAAAAGAAAAATGAACACTCATATAGACACTCGCAGAGAGAAAGAAAATAATGAAGAAAGAAGAAGTGAGTGGATGAGAAAAGATAAAACAATGTGTGTGTGTGTGTGTGTGAGAGAGAGAGAGAGAGAGAGAGAGAGAGAGAGAGAGAGAGAGAAAGTAAATGTGTGCACGCTATCGTCAGTTGAGCTGTATAAATCTTTGTATAACGAGATGAAGCTTTCCGCTCCCTGCTTCTAAAAATGCATGCCAATGTACAACAGAGAAGAGAAAAGAAGAGAGATAGAAAAAGAGAGAGAGAGAATAGAAACGCAGGAGTGGTAAGAGTACACCTGGTTACCTGAATTAATGATCCTATAAAGAATTTATGCAAAGAACTTTGGTGCAATGCACGCGCTACTTTTCAACACCTTACACGTCTTTGATAAAGGCATAAATGCCTAACACGGGTGGAGGGCACGCATGTACTGAAGATTCCTGCCCAAAACATTCCAAAATACCGCCGGAAACCACCTTCAATAATTTTTATTCCGGCAGATGGCGCATCAAGGCATTTCCTATGAATAACAATGAGATTAAGTTGTTGACATTATTCGTCATTTAATTTTTACGGATTACTTCTATTTTTTATTTTATTTTTTAATTCTTCTGGCTTCGTACGCGCCTTACTCTCTCTCTCTCTCTCTCTTTCTATTCGTTACGCCCTCATCTGACATCTCAACAATGGCTGGCGGTACGGAGCTCTTTGCCAATGACTTATGGCGGATTCTGGACACCACCGGCGTTTATAACACAGGAGTATCTGTATCGTACGGGCGACACCCTGTCTCCTTTAGGTCACTGCTACAAACCTACTGTCGGGGTCAGGCGTTCCACGTGCAGGCACGGAATGTCATTAGTAGAATCCGAGGAGGTCTCGCCCACTCCCGTAATTAGAATAAAAAGAAGAAGAAGAAGAAGAAAAAAAAAAGTGCCACAACGTAAGAACGCTGTTGGTTTCTTGACTGCTCAGAAACAGTTCAAGGCCAAGGTCATGTATTTTCTCATCTGCCACCAACCTCCTTTGTTCAAACAAGCTTCTGGAAATAAGGTCGAGTTTAGGATTTTTGCGATGCCACTTTTGGGGTGTTTTTGGTATTACTCAGCAGCTGAAGATGAAAACAAGACACGTTTGTTTGGGTGCAGTAACGTAGCGTGGCTTCTAGAGAGCAAATTGAATTTAACTTACGTTCCCCCCCCTCCCCCATTCTATACAGTCCTTGAGGCAAAGAGATCCCCTTTGGCTAAGCGTGCATTCTAGAGCAGTCGTTCAGGACAAATGATTTCATTTATTCGTGTGGGGTTCCTCGATCGCCCCTTAGGATTGGTTGAGCCCTCCTAATGAGGGATTAAGTATGTATTTTTGACTGGCGTGTGTTCATGGGGGTGGTTTGCCTGTTCTGAGGGAAGAAAAACTCGAGTTATAGGAGGCAAACCCTCCTATAAGCCCGTATGAGACTCACGTTTAGGCGAAAGAGACCAGATAAAGGTTCTTCACGTCATGGACTGGATCGAACCCAGGTCTTTCCGACCAAAGGGCTTCGTCTGTACCGACTAAGCTACGGAGGCTATAGGACAAATTATTATAACGATTTGATAGGACAAATTACATAAGTCCTTACGACTTCCAGTTGTCCTTTGGGTGGAAGTCCTAGGACGAATCTTTATAAATTCTATTCAGTTGAGATTAAGAACCCGTCTCATACGGAGGTGGTAGTGTGTTTTCCTTCCTAAAAACAAGCGAACCAGTCGAAGAAGGCATTTAATCTACCGGTCGCGTAGCTTTATCGGCTTCAAGGAATTCAAACGAAAAATCACCAGTGCACATGCTCATACTTATAAGTTTGAGCATGCGCATTATCATCGGTCTACCTACATACAATGAATGATGGAAATATCATAGGTTTGCGTTTTCTGTTTTAATTGCTGTGAGCACAGATTGCAAGAATATGAAGGTTACTCATTTAAGAAGGATGTGAGGCCATCATTTCATAGTCAATGATTCAACTGATATGTTTATTGAAGCAAAACCACTTATGGTGGAACGTACTATCAATTCGGTAGTATTGTGACAACAGGGATCAAGGACTGCACACACACAAAGAATGCGGTGTGCCTCTGCACTGATAAAGCATTGCGTAATCCTGTCCGCAAATTTACAAAACAGGAAGTGATATTTGTAAAACAGGATGAACTAATACACTTATGAACTGTAATGAATATGGAAGAAGCATTCAGTGAACTCAGCTTCCATAATGGTCTGAAGATGTCCCAAGAACCACTCTTTCCTTGAGAATTCAATAATATTTTAATGTATAACTATAAAAACGATCTGTTCAATTTTAGGGTGTTACGGCAACTGAAGAATACTGATGAAATGGCGCATATAAACTTCGCAATGTGTGTTCTGGATTAAAAAAAAAAAAGCTGCCTCAGCTCAGTCGGTTTTGGTGAAGCTTTTCGGTTGTAAAGATCTGGGATTGTATCCTTAGGAAGTGACGAAGAATCTTCATTAGGGCTTTTCAACTGAAGGTGAATTAGCGAATCTCATATAGGGATGGCATAGGTTTTTCCTCCCGGAAATCCGAGTTTTTCATCCTACAAAACAGGAAACCAGCCAGGAGGAGACACACGCAGTTTACACACAAATTATACTTATATGGATTTACCTAGAATTAAGGTTATGAAAACCAAGGATCCTTGGAAGATCGTGTGCGCTTCAGAGCCTATTAGAACCACTGATGATGATGATGATGATGATGATGATAATGATGATGGATGAAAGAGGATAGATGCATTCATCATCTATAACTCTATGTAACAGGCTTGTCATATTCTGCTTCAGCATGATTTTATCAGGCTCTAGATAATTATCAAGATTCCCACTCGTCCTGGTTCACAATTAATAAAAGCTGCCAGTTTTTGTAATAGCTGTGAGTTCAATTTCTGCTTAAGTGGTCAGTTTATTATCGAGAACTACTTAATAACATTGCATTCATGTCCATTTGGAAGAAGACTTTGGTCCTGTCCAAGCTTGGGCATCATGCATTCTTACTGTTCCATCGGAGTTGTTGGCTTGAGATCCCTGTTAAGAACATCTCGTTCCACTATATCCCAAAAAATGCTCATTGAGATTGGGATCAATCTGTTAGATCAGTATAATATTCTTCCAACCAGTTCTGGACGACAGTGCCCTGTGACATTACACATTATCTTTTTAGATGTGTCGTCATATGCAAAGTAAATAGTCAGCAAAGGGGTATTCAAGGAGGCTACACCATTGGGCCCCTACTGTACTGCTGGATAAAAGTGTGAACAAGCATGATGGATCTATTGGTTCGTGTAGTTGCATACCTTTATGTGCTGTCAACTCTGACCAAGCATTTAGCAGCATAAAAAGCTGTGGCTTCAAGAAGCTGGATAATTTTACGACATGAAACAGTCATTTACTGCAAGGATAGAACAATTAAATTCCATCAACAGCCTAGTTTCCGATGGTGTGGACTGTTCTATATGTTTAAAACTCCGTCTAAAGTCGTGCTGCAATGCATGCATCAATAGAGATGAAATTGTATAAGTTATACATGGTAAAATATTGTATTTCACTATTCAATAAAAAAAAAAAAGAATAATCTATTTATATTTAAATAGTGCAAATTTCTGAATCCTTTCTTGTATTTGTTTTTCTTTTTAACGAATGCACATTTTTGTCAAAAAAAGAAAGAAAGAAAATCTGTATTTGCATAGTATGTGAACACTCCAAAGAAAACAACAGAAGTCGTTCGGTGCATTATGTGGTTAGAGCAGAAAAAATAAGAAGAGCATCCCCTCCTTAGTCCATAATTACAACGTATTGCCATAATTACAGACAAAATAAGTCGGACCATTTAAACTTGTCATGATTGGGCGGTTATTAGTAATACTTACAACCACAAAGAACTTAATGTTCTAATAAGTAGCCACGAATAGTGGAGGTGCAGACAGGGTGATACTACGCCTAAAAATATTTTTCCATCACTGCATGATGAGAAGCAGAATCTCCCGGATGTGCTTCAGTGAAAATTGTCAGTTATTTATCTGAATACAGTGTTTAA
Organism: Typopeltis vanoorti; assembly: GCF_054136105.1. Classification (NCBI taxonomy): domain Eukaryota; kingdom Metazoa; phylum Arthropoda; class Arachnida; order Uropygi; family Thelyphonidae; genus Typopeltis; species Typopeltis vanoorti. Next base: position 43,656,838 of record NC_143569.1, read on the forward strand.
CGTGGCCGTGAAAATGATCAAGACTTGCGACTTATTATGCGATTTTGAATGTCACGAAATTGTGCCAATAGGAAAATAGCGGCATGTGATTATATAATTGAAGTGTAGTAAGCAGATGGCAAATTGCCAACTCGTTTACAGCTAGGCTGCAATATCGTGCCATTGTCTGGCAACTGGTTAAAACCAACCTACATTTATTTACACAGAAGAGTAAGAGGGCGTGCGTTGATGTTCTCGTGCTATACGCACATCGTGTGTCATGCTCAAGGAATTCTCCAATCACAGTTACTTTGCAATTATGAAAAGGAACAGCTCTAATTCGTATTAATTGTAATTTAATTGCATTTCGTATTTGTTTTTTTTTTGCTTCTGTCTCTTTATCATGTGCTCATCTTCTCTCTTATTCATAATTTTAGGAATGCCAACTCATACATGTGCTAATACTTAACAGCTTTCCACAAAAATACTCTTTAAAAATTGAAAAATTTAGTCTGCAACACAGACTGTGAAGGCAAACTCCCTTCTGCAAGATCCTCACAGAGTCCATCACTAGGAAACGATTTTTTTTTTTTTCTTTCCTGCACGCAGCTAGTGGAATGCGAGCATCTTGGAGAAAATCCTTTGTTAAAGCGTCGCGTGCCACCTCCAGATGATAGGATATTTCAGGTAGGAGTGCAAAACGATTTAGTTACAGAACAGGCTCACTTCTCTGATAATTGTGGTTTGCATTTGTCCATCACGGTAAGAGTGAGAAACGCATTGGGTCGTATTCTCCACTGTATATCAACAGAGATTCGGTGGTATTGCTCAGACAGGATAGACCACATTAAAATAATGTTTATCTTGGAATTTCAAAATTAGTACCAACAGATAAGCATAATGAAATCTGCATTTCAGACATCCACGCCTGAAATTATACCTAAAGAGGACCTTCGACAACCGATGCTACAAGAATTAACCCATCCTTTTTTCGTTTTAAATTCTGTTATGACTTGGTTGATGTTTGAATCCTCTAAGCACTGAATTAAAGGTTGCTTGCGCTCCGAACACACACACACACACACACACACACACACACACACACACACACACACACACACACACACACACACACACACACACACACACACACACACACACACACACACACACGCACGCACACACACACACACACACACACACACACACACACACACACACACACACACACACACACACACACACACACACACAAATTCAATCGATGAACCAACAACTATTTCTTCATCGCTGGTGAAGTTGTGAATCATAGCTTCTGCATAATAGAAAATATAGCAAAGCACCCTCACTGACAGTAGTTGATTATCTGATTAGAAATTCCAAACAGAATATGAGAAACCATCCTCTTCAATAACATTATTACCATGGTGATAATCCTTGACATTTTTTTATCAGTGGGATAAAAGAGATCGTCTCCTGACTGAGCAAAGCAACACCATCGCTGTTCCTTCGAATTAGCAACAACAACACAATACTGTACTAGTCCTTTAAACAACAACAATCTCTCTCTCTCTTTCTCTCTCTCTCTCTCTCTCTCTGCAAATTAGGTAGGTTTGTGCAATTCAGTCACGAACAATATGTCCTCAAGCTGGATTCCCCATTTTTACTTATTTTTATTTATTATTTTTTTCCGTTACATTTAAGTGAAATTGCGCGTATGTAAACTCTGACATAAAGCAGAGAAATCTGTAAAAATGAATGCCAGACACTAATTAAAAAAATTAAAAAAAAAAATCTCTGCTCGCTTTCTATCGCTAGCCGAAGTATAATATCATTAAAACAATTTTTGGAAGCAAAGAACCGTATAGAAAGTGTCAGATGAAAGGCGAGATATTAACCTACTTTTTCCAGAATTTATTAATATTTTCTAGAATCTAACTTAAGCTCAAGTGCCGAAACACAAGGCATGACGAATAGAAGAGTTGACAGTCATAGAGTGAATTATGCAGTGTATATTCATTATATGAGTGTCCTTGGCATTCATTAAGCCACTTAGCACCCCTATAAAGTGAACGCCTACAACTATTCTGCGTTCTTCCGCCACCCCAACATGTTAGACTGCCAGTGTTGTGTTTTTTTATGCACCCTTCAATGCAAACAAAATAAATAAGTTGGTTTTAATATTAACAGCTTTATTATCTAAAAAAAAATTAGTCATTTGGTATCCTTTGCATGAGGCTTTGTTAGAAAATGGAATCCAAATTAGAATCCATATTTAAGGTCCTTCTCCAATGGCATTATTTTAATTCCTAATATTTCAATGATATTTGTACCTTTAAAATGTCAATTTGAAGCGTCATTATTACACAACAATAACCATAATAACAGATTGGATTACGTATCCCGTATATAGCGCCCTCTTTATTCGTTTATTTTTTATTTTTATTTATTTTTTTTTACTTGTTGATTTTTCCTGCATGATCAAACGGCAACAAACAAAATATAAAACAATACAAGAAGGAATAAATAAAATAATGACAATTGAATATTATATCAGGTCTACATCTTCTTCTTTTTATTTCTATATACTGTATTTTTTATTAATTTTAAATTTAATTTAATTTTTATTGTATATTTACTCCTTCAATATAAACTATCAGGAATAAATGAAAAAAAAAAAAATATATATATATATATATATGTGTGTACATGAGAAAAAGGAAAGAATAGGGATTGCAGACTTCAGGTATTGTTGCAATCAGTCTATGATAGAATAATGCAATAGGATGTTCATTATGAGAATATCGAAACACCTGAATTCTTGTGAAATTACATCATTTTATGAAGACGTTCGTTCTCAAGAATACCCTGACAAAGAATATTAAAGATATTATCCCCTTTCTCCGTAATAGTTACCGCTAGTCGTCATCTGCACGTATGTATACAGAGCTGCTACAATAATGTCCTTGAGGTGACATATGCTATGTTGCGTGTTATTGAATGTCCAGATATCACGGTGATCATAGCGGTAGAATACAACTGACCCAATTATTCCATTTTTTTTTTTTTTTAGGCTAGATAGGTGAGGCAAGAATGCTTTTCATATTCCCCGTTATCTGTAAAGAAAATGTATGGATGGGATAATATAGTACTATAAGCTCTGATCGTGGCTGGAGGGTAACCTAGCCTCAGTTAAAACTTCATTGGCTCAGCATTGCCATAGAACCCTCCCTGGTTATCCATTTTAGTCGCCTCGTACGACATGCATGGGCTACAGTGGGGACTGTTCTTATTCCGGTCACCACATAGGGTCTATTCCATCTTTAAAAAAAAAAGGGGGGGGCGAAGATGGACCGTGTCCTTGACTCTTTATCGCTTCATCTGATTGAAGAAAATCTGTGTGGATGGAGTGTTATTGAGCTAAAAGCTCTAGTCATGGCTGGGTAACAGCAATAGCCGAGCCTCAGTTAAAACTTCATTGGCTACAGCATTAAGTCCTTAAAAGGACTGGCTTAAAGGGGCGAAGCAAGAATGCTTTTCATCTTCCCCGTTATCTGTAGAGGACAGTGTAGGGATATGGTGTTATTGAGCTATTAAAGCTCTGATCATGGCAGGAGGCTAACAGCAATAGCCGAGCCTCAGTTAGAACTTCATTGGCTACAGCATTACCATCCATTACCCTCCAAGGGTATTAATCACCGCATCTCACGTTCGATCAACTCAAACCCCAGGCTATAATATAATAGCTAATAGCATGAGTCCTTATAAGGACTGGCTTAAAGGGGCGAAGCAATATTGCTTTTTATATTCCCCGTTGTCTGTAGAGGACAGTGTAAGGAAAAGGTGTTATTGAGCTATAATAAAGCTCTGATCATGGCAGGAGGGTAACAGCAATAGCCGAGCCTCAGTTAGAACTTCATTGGCTAAAGCATTGCCATCCATTACCCTCCAAGGGTACCAATTTTAGTCGCCTCGTACGACATGCATTAGCTACATTGGTGCTATTCTTATCCCGGCAACCACACGGGGATCTTCATAATTCATAATAGCATTAATAATTGTGTTCCACTTTTATATTATTCATATATATATTCCATATTGGTGTGAATTTCAAACTTCGTTTTAGTGCAAAATATCTCGCGACATAAAATACATGCGCACCAACAATGAAAGATCTATTCGATGTTGTTAATTTCTTTCCTTTTCTTTCTTTTTATTTATTTTTTTTTTTATTCAGCAAGAACCACTTAACAATATAGAAGTTTCATTGAAATCTATGTCATAAAGCCATCAGAAGTTTAACAAAGAAATATTGTTTCCACCTCTTGTAAGGGAACGTGGTTCAAAAAGATTATGTTTCTATTAGCTAGGGTGTGTCTAAATATTTTCCAAGAATTATAGAGAATAAACTTTAAGGTTAAAGCATCGCTGGGTCAACAAACTAATGCTTTCCATAAAAGAAAAGAAGAAAAAGAAAAAAATACATTCGTAAAAGTATAAAGGGTCAAAGAATTCGACGAAGGTCACTGACAAATATGCCACCTGGTGAACAAGAAAGTATACTAAAGGAATTTGTAGGACAAGGTCAAGTATATTCCACCCTCCTTGTTTTCTTTTTATTGTTTGAATTAAGGAATGGAAGGTTGATTTATTTGTTGCTTAAACGTTTAATTTATGGCCTTGCTCAAGATCGCCACAGAAAGTTAGGAATAAAGATGTGGTTCCAAATGTCCCTTCTCATCATCAGTTGTATAATTAATGTTAATATTTATAATTTACAGGACTGTTTTTAGTAGGAATAAAAACTGGCTCCAAATAATGGCCAATAATCAATTTCCAATGAGATTAAAATCAGAAAAATCAGAGGTCTGGGAATTGGATAAGAGATTTCCGGCAGGGAAGACTCTCCCCAACTCATTATGGTTGTCAGAGCTTAATTAAACTTAATTAAAAGAAGCCATGAGATAGTCAACGTGTAGTTGACATCTTAAATATTCTGCCATGTGTGTTGTAAATGAGTTTGTTTGGATTACATTAGGGAGAGAGGGAAGATGCTACAGATTTAACTGTAGAGTTTATAATTGGGCATAAATGATTTTTTTTCCCTCTTAGTTTAGACATGGTCGTAGTGAGAGTTCCAAGTTGTGTCCTTGACAGCAATTCATATGTTAGGGTGTGTGAATTAGGACGCTACTTCTCGAGAAAAAAAAAAGAAAAAAAACAACAACTGACAACTGTGCAAAGTCCAGCTGTAGGGAAGATGGTAGAGCAATGACACTTATGTCTGTGAAATCCCATGAGGATAAACAGTCAACGAAGTCTTGCAGACGTATGGGAAGGGATGTACGGAGAAAAAAGAAATAGATTGTGGTTTTAGTTGGTCGGGATGGTGATAAAGAAACGAATCGCTTGTATCATATCTAGCAGTGAAGTATTTATGGAGTGTACAAAATCGAGAGATTTAAACCTAGTTCTTTTTCTTTCAAACAAGTGACGTGTGTCCTTCCGACTGCGCCACAAAACCATATTCATGATAGGTAAATCTGGACGAAATGAATATTTCTAGAAAGAGTGACAAAAGATGGATATAGGAGATATATACTTGACAAGTACTTTACGAAATGAATGAATGAATTATTTTTTTTTAAGTTTCTAACACATTTTGAAAGGAAATGTAAAAGGATCGCGTCAGTAGCATACATAAGTAGAGAATGCATTCAAAATAAGCACACAAAAAATTGTTTCAATTGATTGGGATTACAGCTGAAGCAAGTAACGCGATGAGGCGAGTATGTTATGTCTATTAATTGCTGCGTTCTTCTGTCGGTCTGAATACCATTGATGGATGTAAACACCCAAGTTTCGGGAAGGGAGGAAAAGAGCTCTTGTGCCTTGGTATGAGATCATCTTCAACTGAAAAGTATTCGCATCCTGAACTGGATTTCCAAGCTTTTCCAACCGTACGCCAATGTTACATCATAATCGAAACTGAGCAATTGAGACTCTGTGATCCCCATCGAAGTTAACATTCCATCACAGATATTGTTAAAAAGGTTGTCCATTATACATACTGTATGTGTATATGTGAAGTCTTTCTATTGTTTCTGGGAGATTTTTTGATTCCTTTTCGATGAGAAACTCACCAACCTGTCTAACTATAACATTTATTTCTGTTAATATAAATTAATTAATTGACTGATGGAAATTAAGAAGACACAGTTTTGAATAAAGAATTTCATTTTAGAAGAACTAAGACACACAACATGAATTTGAAGAGAAAAATCAGCCATTGATAATATTCCACTAAGTTTATTTTCAGATTGTGTGTGTGTGTGTGTGTGTGTGTGTGTGTGTGTGTGTGTGTGTGTGTGTGTGTGTGTGTGTGTGTGTGTGTGTGTGTGTGTGTGTGTGTGTGTGTGTGTGTGTGTGCGTGCGTGCGTGTGAGAGAGAGAGAGAGAGAGAGAGAGAGTAAGAAAAATGAATAATATCGTAAATAGTATATTCATACTGCAGTAATAAACGATCCAAAGAAATCTGTAAGGAAATTTAAGTCAAGGAATTGTAGAAATTGTATCCATAATATTCTTGGAACATATATTATGCATAAGGAGTGGACGCAGATTAACGACACTGTGTCCATAATCTGCGTCCGCGTCCACCGTGTCCACAGTACGACACAGCCTACACGTGGTTTCAATTGAATAAGTTCATTGGCTTTCAGACACTGCATGTGATTGATGGGAAAATCCTCACATGTTGCATAATCTCCAACTTCAAGCTCTCTCTCCAAATGCGTCTTTCGTGGAATATCATCAATATCATAAAGATGATCCTCAGTTGGAAAATCCTGTTTGTGATATTGTAATGGGAATTGTAAACCTTTGAAGTACAGATTTAAATTTAGATAGACACATAAGTACTGTTGGGAATAAATGATTCGTGGTATTATATTCTTATCATAGATACCATTCTCGAGAATTATTTAAAAAAAGTTGCAATTAGTCCAACAATAAGTCAATTATCAGCAATTAAAAGCATCATAATGATGGAAAAGGAAGCCCAAACGTTGCTCGTACGAGTTAAAATATTTACTTCACCCTCCCCCTCCCATTTTTTTTTTTTTAAGAGTCAGTTACTCGCTCCCATTCGATGGCTGCGACAGTTCAGAAGTGAATAAAATGTCATATTTTTCCTAGAAAATGCTCCTTCAAATTTCCCTGAGTTCCTTCCCAAGAACTGTCATCTTGATAACATATCAAAGCAGCTGCGGTTTGGATTTTAATCATTCAAGGTGACCGCTTGAATGCTATGATTATGGAATTATCATCATTAGAAACACTGGCATGGATTCTCAGAAAGAACAACTTTCATTTATATATATAATATATATTTTTTATTTTTTTCCCCTCCTTTTTTGTTTAGAAGGCCAAGGATTTTCAATCAATTTGCTCCAGACGGGATTTGGAAACAGTTGTTTAATTATTTATTTGACAGTTCCACAACTGGAAGTGTTTTGATGTCGTATATATTAACTGCACCTTTCTGTAATATTGCAAAACTAAACATATGGCGACGTTTTTAAGTTTAGTTTATGGCACCTTCAAATAGATCGATCCAGTAAGGTACTACAAATAACCACAAAAATTGTAGAATGAACTCGAGAACTTAAGTGGTCCCAACGCTCTGAGAGAGCTAACAAAGATGGGGGTGAAAGTTTATTTCGAGGGGATCATAGGTTTTCCTTTTCCTTTTATGTGACTCTTATTGAAGATAAACCCATAGTACATTACAGCGAGTGGATTAAGTTTTGTTTTCTATTTTTATTCATTATATATATTTTCTCTTTTTATTTATTTTTTATATAGATGGAATAATCCCTATTCTAGAAACCAAACATCGGTGAACTGTTCATTCGATGATTTGTAGTTTCGACGAATTGAAATTTTTCGATGAATTGATGGTTTTACGAATTGCCTTTCGATTAATTGTGGTTCGATGAATTTTCGCGTAACTGCCTTTCGATTAATTACTATTTCGATTAATTGTTTATTCAATTAATTGTTTTTTCGAAAAATTGTCTTTTGGTAAATCGCTGTTCGATAAATTATCTTTCGATGAATGGTTTTAGATGAATTTTCTGCATGCCAATCAAGAACGTATTTGGAGAATTTGATCTTCTTACATGTAATTAAAATAATAATAATCTACTTTGCTTATAGGCCCTAGAGCCCACGATTTGCCCAAATTCGCAATCATAGTTTTACGAACGCGGTACCTAAATATATATATTTTTTGTATGTAAATTGCTTGTGATCTCCTGGCCAGTTTTCCTGGGGGGGGGGGGATGAAAACACTGCCGCATTCGTATCAGAATGGTTTAACTCACCTTCAGTTAGAAAGTCCATATAGAAAGTTCGAATCATAGACGAGATTCGAACCCAGGTCTTTCCAACCAAAGCGCATCGTCGAAACCGAATGACCTACGGTGCCCCCCCCCCTATATGTAATTAGTTCAGATGAATGGCATACACAAATATACGAAAACTTCAAAAGTTATTAATTTTACATGCTAGTGCTACTACTACTTCTCTTAATAATAATAATAATAATAATAATAATAATAATAATAATAATAATAATAATAATAATAATAATTACATATTTGTTTGTTTACCAGTGAAATTCTGGAGTACCTGGATATAAACTAGCTGCTACCCAACGACCAAATTAGCATTTCATTAAACTATAAAGCAAGAAATTGTATTAATTATAGCTCTTCAAACCCTTTTTAGCACAAAGCTTATCTGGTGATTAAAGAATTTCTACCAGTCACACTCTGTATGGGTGCAGTTGCTTCAATTGGTTACGTTTACTTAAAGAAGGTCAGAGTTCACCCACGGCCACTCGCACGCCGGAGTTCGTTGGCTAAATATCCTGTAGCTTCCTTGTTTAATTTTACTTATCAGATAATTGTTCTTGTCATCAAATAGCCAAAGGAACATTTAGCAGCCATTTCCACGAACACAGATGTTTATGTTTTCATGGGCTTGTCATTGAGCCCATTCATCATCGAAGCAACACGTCTGCAGACGCAGAGGATGTGCTGGGGAGGGGGGGGGTCTTCTCGCCTGTTTCTGTCGGGAGATTTAGCGTGTCTATGTTTTTGACTAGCAGTTGAGATGAGAATAAGTTTTTTGCGTATGTTTTGACTGTTAGGAAATGTCGGAAACGATGCTATCTACGTCGCTACAGTCAAGTGAATTTAATTCAATCCAGAGATCGCTAATATTAGTATCGTGTGTGAAGCATTCATTCCCCAGATGTGTTTTGGAATGGATGCCTAGATTTCATGGTAAATTAACAAAATAATTCCTAAACAAATTATATATATATATATATATATATATATATATATATTGTAAGAGGATATCCCTTAATGGATGTTATTTACCATAAGTATATATAAAAAAATAAACTCTTCTCAGTGGTCGTTAAAAATATTCTTATTTAGAAGGGATAAAAAAATAGAAAGAAATTCTTAGCCCACCCATGGTACAAAATATACTATACACCAGGTTGGCAAATAACGTTTTATGGGTAGGAGCAACATAAAAAAACCACAATATGCAGCGATGATTCATCGTTTCATCTGACATTCATATTTACTATTTACTTAAATCTCACATCGGTTCTAACAAAAAACAGAAATACGAGTTTGGAACTCTCAGTATCCAATGGATATATTTTAATGCTTGTGTACATTAAAAAAACCATTAATATATAAAAAACATTATACAGTATACTAATGTTTTTTTTCTTAAAAAAAAAAAACTTTCTTCCCCTTCCTTAAGTCCTTAAAAGGACTGGCTTAAAGGGGCGAAGCAAGAGTGCTTTTCATATTCCCCGTTATCTGTAGAGGACAGGAGGGTAACAGCAATAGCCGAGCCTCAGTTAGAACTTAATTGGCTACAGCATTGCCATCCATTACCCTTCCAGGGTATTAATCACCGCATCTCACGGTAGATCTAATACAATCTTCCCCTTCCAGTTCTAAAAAGAACTGGGTGATGGACTGAGTCCTTGACTCTTCATCCCGTCATCTGAATGAAGAAAATCTGTGTGGATGGGGTGTTATTGAGCAAAAAGCTCTAGTCATGGCTGGGTAACGGCAATAGCCGAGTCTCAGTTAAAGCTTCATTGGCTACAGCATTGCTATCCTCTACCTTGGAGGTCCTTATTTAAAGGTAAAGGCGTCTCAAAAAATTCGGACGATCCCTAGGCCACTCAATCGTGGGCGAAAGACCGTCCATCTCAGCGGTGGCCCCACTCAGTGATGGCCTTCCACCTACCAGCGCTCAAATTCCGAAGAAAAGCATTCACCGACAAAGCCCCTCAGCGGGCCGTGCCGGAGAACACTTTCTCCGGAGACTCAAATTGCTTCCTTAAGGCAAAAACCTTAAGAGAGCAAACTCAAAACTCTCGAATCTCAGCGCCCAAGGGGGTAACAGCAACAGCCGAACCTCAGTTAAACTTCATTGGTACAGCATTGCCATCCATTACCCTTCCAGGGTAACAGTTCTCCATCCAGTTTGATCTTCCTTCCTCCTCCTTGTTAAATAGCCAACTATTAATTGTTAAGAGAATTCAATTTTAAGGTGTGAAAACAATATCTTATTTAATAGAGAAATAAAAGCAAATTTACTACTTATTTTTTCACATTTTAAAATAAAATTTCTAGTTAACTTGAAAAGTATAAAAAAAAGAAATGAAAATTTTTTTGTATTACCAAAGTACTAACGCACTATAAGTTTTCGACCTTCCATGGGTTAGGAGTCACATAAGTAAATAAATAAATAAATATAGTGACGTCATTCAGTACCATAGCAATTGAAACTAAAAATAAAAAATAAAATAAAAATAATAAAAAATAAAAATAAAATAAAATAAAATAATACGGGATTTATTATCTCCTTAACTTGAAACTAGGATAGTTTTTGGCGCAATACTATGCGCATAATAGTAATGTAGGTAACTTTTTGCCAGGAAGACAAAAATCCAAATGATTCAATAAATGTTAGTAAATTTTTATTATTTAAAAAAAAAATAAAATATTTTCTATTCAAAGTTATCCTCTCTTTTTCACTTCTCACTCGATCTTCTAATAATTCTGTTCGTATTCCTCTAAAACCGAGTAGAAGTAGTTCTCGTTCAACAGAGGCTTAGTTTATCATTCTCAGACGAAGGGGAAGGGGGAGTTCACTCATTTTTCCAGAAAGTTTTCGGCTCTCGACTGGGAACAGAAAAACTGATTGCAGAATGAATGTAATTAACACACACACACACACACACACACACACACACACACACACACACACACACACACACACACACACACACACACACACACACACACACACACACACACACACGCTCCTCATGACTTTATTCTTGCTAATCAAACTGACTGCAAAGACAAAATTGTTAAGATCATAAAAGGATGTATAGAATTTTATTTTACTTGTTAATTATAATTGCTTTAATTAATACTTTTCATTGTTGAAATATGATTCTTTAAGTTTGCTAACAAATGCAATGAGAACATATCATACACTATATACGAATGCTCTTCATGTTCACATTGACGTATTAAATATAATAATATTTAAAAAAATTCTAAAGAATAATTTCATTCTATACAGAAACTCTTTCCCATCACTCTTATTTATCATCTTGTTCCGTGAACTATTTAATTTCATAAATAATATTTTATATATATATATATAAAATTAGAAGGAAATCACGAAAACGCTTGTCATAATTTCCATGAATTCTATCAGTAAGAAGAATAGATTAAATACATTCCGATATCGTCGAAGATTTATTCAGGAAAAGTAAATGTAATTATTTCCCAGGCATGTTACTGAAGTCCTTTTATTTGGTCAAGTTTTTCTAATGCAGAACACGGGATTGTTCATTGTTAGCTGAAATGTGGTTGCTATTAGAAACGGTACCGGTGGACTAACAAAAGAATGGAGAACAAAGAGGGGAAAGATAAAGAGGCCATTATAGGATTGAATATACACGCAGTATAGAAAAAAATAAAAGAACATGACGTACCTTTTCATGGACAAACAAACAAGTAGTTGAACATTTCAGTTAAAAGTTGCTGAAAAATGGTTGTCAAATCCGTAAAATTGTTATAATGGAGACTATTACCACCATTCTGGCAGAAATCACCAGACAGGATACTCAAATAATACATCATTATTCGTGTGGAATACCAGGATCGGATTCTTCGAAAGGTGAAAAAGTAACTAAAAAGCATCGAAATGACGTACAATACTCGAAACGCAGGTTATTTTCCCTTGTTATAATTTTTTTTTTATAAATAAATACAAGCAAATAGTTTATTGGGATCTATTCTTGTTAGGAGTATTGTTGCATTGACCATCTAATGATAAACAAAATATCTTTTGACTTGAATCCATAGTAAAGAATGCTTTTTGCTAACTTGAGGTCATATGATCGTCTCGTATTTAGGTTCTGATTTGTTCCTGGAAGTTCAGTTGCATAAGGACATTCCGCACATCTACAGTGTTCAATTGCTGAATTGATTTAATACAGTTGACGAAATCAGATTCTTCGACGAAATTTAATGTTATTGTCATGAAGCAAACAAAATAAATTTACACATTATGATGTTTGCCTCCCGACGATTGCTCTAAAACCCCCAATAAAATAAAATAAATAAATAAAACTCTGAAGAGTTTTGGAAACTGCTGGAGTTCTGATCTCAGAATATTTTAATTTCACAAAAAATAGGCAAATTAACCAAGTTCCCCTTGCGATGAATCCTTGAATTTCTTGGGAGTGTCACATAATAATAATAATAATAATAATAATAATAATAATAATAATAATAATAATAATAATAATTTTAAACCATAATAACATTTTATTTATCATCATACAGAGCATTTACATATATACAATAAAGCATACTATTACATTTTTTGTTCAGTATAAAATGTAGAGTACAGTAATTTTTTTTAAATGTCATCATCATTATCATCATCATAATAATTTTAAATAAATTAACAGTTCATTTTAATTTAATTAAATGATAAAGTTTCGGCGCGCGCATAACGCGCTAAAATCTCGTCTATTTCTTTTTTTTTTTTTTTTTTTTTTTTAAGCTGTGGAAACTTTATTTCTCAACGACGTTAACGTGGAAGCATTTAGAACTTACTATTGTCATGGGAACACTGCGTTCCATCCGTCTTGTGAACAACAAATATATAAAACTTTATTGTATATATAGTACATATTAATTTATGTATTAATTAATTTAAAATAGTATTATTAATTTAAACTACTTCACATATTTTCTCATTTTTTTAAAATTGGTTATTCAGGATATTTTAAGATATAAAATCAACAAACCATTTAGGATTTCCGAGTTTACGATACTGCAAAAGCGATCATAAAAAAAAATAAATAATAAAAAAAAATCAGACGAAAAACATCGAAACATTCTTACTTTTACAATTCAATTAAAATTTTTCAACTCAATTTTTGTCGATTAACTTTTTTACGGCTTTTTTCCCCCTCACTAAGCTATTTATTTTTGCTGCAAAATAAATCGTCTAGTTTGCCAACGCGAATAATTGCATTTTAGCCACTAGAAAGTAGAAACGAACAGTACGTTAATTACTAGACCAATTAGTCATTAAGTCGACACATACGAGCGCTTGTACACGGACTATCAACGAAGAAAGCAAAATTTCAGTTCATCGTTTGTGCGCTTTCTAGAAATACCGCCGTAGTTCCTGCTGTGCCAATTACGCATAGTATGATTGCGTCCGCGGTCAACAAATATTAATGGATGATCGCATTGTTCCTGTTGCTGACGTCATTAACCACCATTACAAAGCAAAATTTAGTTAAGCAAATTGTAATAGTGTAATACCCGCTTTAATTGTTTTGTTTTATAAATAGTTGCTAGTTATTAAATTTTTATTACTATAAAAAAACAAACAAAATAAATGTAAAATATAAATAAAAAATAGAAAACAAGTATAAAATATTTTGTAAAATGTAAAAATAAATACAAAATAGAAAATAAATATAAAATATTTTGTAAAATGTAAAAATAAATGCAAAATAAATTTAAAAATATAGGTAAAAGTTTTTTTGTTTAATAAATATAAGAATACAGACAGATACCTCCAATAAATAAAAATACTTAAAAAATAAATAAAATGTAAAAAATCATTTTATTTAAAATGATTTTATTTAAAATGATTTTTTACAGTAAAAAATATATAAATAAATATATATTTATATATTTATTTATAAAATTATTTTATAAATAAATAAAAAGTAAATACTAATGTAAAATATAAATATAATTATAAAATATATAGATATGAATTAATTAAAAAATGGATTAAATAAATAATAAGTTAAATAAAACTAAAAACAGATAATAAAATAAAGATAAGCAAAATAAAAATAGACAGTAAATAAAAATAGCTAAAATAAAAAATGCAAAGTAAAAAACAGTAAAAGGAAATAATAAACACGATTATTGAAATTTTATAAAATAAAATAAGATCTGATAAAGATAAGATAAATATATTTGTAAATTTATATATAAATATAAAAAATAAAGAAAACTATGTTACGAAAATAAATTTAAAAGTGAATAAGAATAAAGGAAGTAATAAATGAAGTAATTTAACATAAATAAAATTAGATCCTTCAACCGTAACTCTAAATAATCTATCCCTTATTTTTTTTAGGCCTCCTATATTTGTCTGTTTCTCTACCGATCTTTCCAAACCTCGTTCGAAATTTCTTTCTATTGGACTCATTTTGTTGTTCAATAATATCCAGGTTTATCAGAAAATATTCAATATAAAATATCATATCATCTCAATTTAACAAGTTAGGATCCATAGTCTTTCAAGACCGTTACTTGACTTCTTAATACTATCACATTAGTGAATGTTTATCAATGATGACAGTCAAGTTTTTTTTTTTCAAAGAACATTTGAAATAAAACATTTTATCATTTATTTTGAATGAAACTGAATTCGAATTATTGCTAATTTTGATGCGAAGGAATTTATGTGAATGTTTAGCTCAGAGTTTTCCATAATGAGTATAACTGCAAGAAGAAACCGAACACAAGTCAAGAATTATTTATTCAGTAGATGATCTCCAAGGGAGATAAATATCATTTCTAATGCAATATAATAGAGAAATACAAACGTTATAGGATACTGAATACTTCTAGCTGTTTGGAAAGACAAGCTGAGCCAACTGGTATTATTTCCTCGTATAAACAGAATATTGGCAAATATTTGTATTATGGACGGCCTCTACGGAAAATTTTAATGAAATCGTATATTCATACACTCCTGGCACATTTTTCTTTTAATTGGGGAAAGGGGGGGGGGGAACTGGAATATTAATTATTTTTTACTTACCTATAAATTATGGTTCATTCATAATTTATAGGTATTTGTTTATAAATGATGACCAAGATATCATTCAACAATGCTGATAAATTCTAAACACGTGACTAGCTTTTGTAGAACTTGAATGATGCATAACGAAAACTATTTTTTGAATAATTTCTCTTCTTCTTCTTCTTCCTAATATGGAATTTAGGCCATGTGACCTGTTCCGGTCTCATGCCATCTCTTTCTTGGTCTTCCGATTCTTCTTTTTCCACTTATTTTGTATCTGTATAATATTTTTGGTAGTCTGCTGTTGTCCATTCGATTTAAATGTTCTAGCCATTTTTGTTTATACTGTCTTATGTAGTAATTAATTGGTTTTATTTTCAGGGATTGTAAGATTTCTTCATTTGTTTTGTGGACCCACTTGGTATATCCAGTTGTTTTTCTGAGGAACTTCATTTCTGCTGTTTGAATTCGTTTTTCATCTTTTTCCTTTTCATGGTCCATGTTTCGCTTCCGTATAGTAGAGTTGGTTTTGACAAGACATTATATAGTCTGATTCTAGTGTGTTTTCGTACCAGGGATGGCTTAAATATATTATTTACTATGCCATTTACTTTGACAAAGTTTGATATTTTAGTGTCTATGTCTTTTTCTTCTTCGTATGATAGATCACATCCCGAGTATCTGAAAGTGTTTACTTGTTCTAGTATTTTATTATCTATCACTATTTTACTTCTTATTGGGTTTTCTCCTTTGAATGCCATTATTTTTGTTTTTTCTTTGGATATTGTCATATTGCTTTGTTTATAGAAAATAAATACGATTTTTTTTATTTGGTTATTAATTATTCTCTGATATGCTCAAAGTAGAAAGCCTAACCACTAGTATTAATTTTTTATTGAAACATTTTATTGTTTTTTTTTTTTTTTTTTTTTTTTTTTTGTTTCGCGTTCACGGAGCGTTATACCCATTATTATTTTGTTACAAAATCTTTAACCATTACCTCCAAGAAAACAAACCTGAATGGGAAATCAATATTGCAAATGAAAGCCATTTTTTAAAATAAAATAAAACATTAATAAGAAATCAAATTGTTATAAAAATTTTTTGAATAAAATTATTTAAAAAAAAGTTTATTTTAAATTAATATTGAAATCATTTTTAATGTTACTAAAATTAAAAACAACTATTACAATTATTTTTTCTTTATTTGCAAAACATTCATATTTTTATTCCTTTAATTTTGGGGGAAGACTAACAGTTGTTCAAACCCCGGGGTGTAGGAAAAACACACTGAAAAAGACATTTGAAGATTCACTGGGGCGCGTGCCTTTTCTCAACACTTCTGCCAATTACATAATTGATTCTAGTCTATTGACCACAGTCATAAACTTTTTTTTCTCCTCCATTGTAACAATGGCTTCGAGTATAACAGTGGTCATCTTGTTTATCGCCACGTGTATTGCCATGGTAACCGCAACTTCGGAATTATCGGCTATGGTAAGTAACTTTTAACTTATTTCTGAACATGATCTCATCGCTTTCTAAGTTTTTTTTTTAAAATTCTTTTTGTGATAATGGGACCTAACTATTGATTTTTCCCCCCAAATAACATGAAGCGTTTTCTTATATAAAAAACTCCACTTTAAATGGTCAAGAATTCTGCCAGCTGTTTATATTCCACCCCATCGTTAACCCACTCGATACTAATGTATTACAGGTTTTCAAACTTTTGTGAGTGGGATTGCTATTTGATTTTTTAAAAAATATTAATCTGAGATCAGGTTATATATAGATCTGTAAACTATACTTGTTAAATGTTTATAGAAAATAAATACGATTTTTTTTATTTGGTTATTAATTATTCTCTGATATGCTCAAAGTAGAAAGCCTAACCACTAGGATTATTTTTTTATTGAAACATTTTATTGTTTTATTTTTTTTTTGTTTCGCGTTCACGGAGCGTTATACTCATTATTATTTTGTTATTATTATTATATTGCTTTGAGATATCATTTAATGATTTTAATGATTTTTGTAAGTCATCTTCTGATGTATTTGATCATCTGCAAATAGTAGTGTATTTGCGGGGTTATTTGTATACCAAATGGGTTATGTTGTTTCCAGATTGTTAACATTTCATTTATATACATATTGAAAAGCAGAGATGAGAGGGTATATCCTTGTCGTGCTCCTCTTGATATATCTTTCCATTCTGAGGTGTGTTCTAATTTAACTGCTATTTTATTTCCTGTATATATTTCTTGAATAGATTGTAAAAGTTGGTTTGGTATGTTTAAATCGGTTAATATTATAAACAATTTTTGTATACTAATTTTTTCAAAGGCTTTTTCATAATCAATAAAGGCCACGTGTGTTTCTTTTTGAAATTCTCTTCTCTTTTCTATTAATAATTTTAAAGTAAAAATTGGATCTATGCAGGATAGGCCTTTTCGGAAACCATTTTGTTCTTCTAGTAATTTGTTTTCTACAATGCTGCTTAGTTTCTCTTTTAATATTCCTGCATATATTTTATATCCTGTATTCAGCAGGCTAATTCCCCTATAATTATTGCAATTGTCTTTATTTCCTTTTTTATAGATTGGGATAACCAGTGCTTTTTTCCAAGAGTTTATATATATATATATATATATATATAGTGACGCATTCGTCACTAAAAAGGTTAGAATAAATGGTGATAAATATAACATACCATTTTATGTTTTAGATATAAAAAATATTTAAAATATCCTGCTTGTAAAATGTACCTTTTTCATTCTTGTAAGCCATGTGTTACAACGTTACATATTCAGTTGATGGACAACACAGTGATATTTTTTGGTTTGTTTTAATCAAAATTCTATATTATTCTCTATTATCTTTCATTATTTTTGGTTGTTTGTTTTAATTAAAATTCTAATTATTATCTTTCACTTATACAAGAGAAATTTCCAATGATTTTTCCGTAGAAAAATCATTGCTAATTTTTTTCCCCTGTAACTGTTCACCATACATTTGCCACTACGTCATTCGTGATTTGTCAAAACATGTAAGTGATCCTTCATCATTGGAAGAGACAAGATGGTGACTTTTTTTGTTTGTTTGTTTATTTACTGTCGTGCGATAAGTCACGCAGTGTTTAAATAATCGAAAAAAGGCAGGTGGTGTCCACGCGATTGATGACGTCCATATGGTAAATACATTTTGAATAGGTATTACTCCATCCCATCACGAATAAGAAGTAAGCTATGCACGACAAGGAAACGCTCTTACAAGGGTGGCCCTATTAGAAAATACCAGACGACGATTACATAAAAGAAGTCGGTTATCTAATTTTTTAGACACTGAATGCGTCACTAGAGGCTTTCCTTAACCCTCTAAATACTACCGTTTGAAGTTTATATTTCGGACGTATCAAAAGCCCTCTCTTCCCATCTCCCAAAATACAAAAATTCAGGACCATATATCCGTCAGCAAGATTATACATAAATCATTGTTTCTTCATTTTATTTATTGTTTATCAAGGATCAATTCTGTCAGAGTTTAACTGGTGATCTCTTCCATTCGATGCACACAATACAGTGAAATATTTAAACCTTGCGTAATAAATATCCGGCAAAAAAGTAGCATAACGAAATATAGGTGAAAGCATTGGATGTTATCTCAATGAGGCTGGACTCGTATAACTTCATCGATCACTCTTGTTGTGGGTTGGTTATTGTACGGGAGGGATTGCGGCACCGAAATAGTCCTCAGGTAGTCGTCCCCGATAAAGCGTTACAATTCTTTTGCTCTTTAGTGGATTAAGTTTTCGGAGTTCTATTTCTTAATTTGGTCCAATCTAAGCAACTACTAAGCAGATCGAGATTCTCTATTCCTTAGAATATTCTTAGTTAACACCCTGCATTAGGAAGGACTTTTCCATCTTCGAATGGGATCTGCTAATTCAACTGAAAAAGCTCTTTTATTCAAAATAAATGTTCCTGAACTCACTGAGAATCGAATCCAGGTCTTTCTCGATTCCATTCAAGAAGGATGTTTCGTCATTTATGTTACTGCGCACGTCCGAGCCTCGATGTGCCCTAGTTAGAAGTTCAGTATGATTTATTTCAAGTTTAATATCATAGAAATTTCCAAAATAAATAAATAAATAAATACTATATTTAATGTTGCATTGAAGCATCAAGAAGTTTTCAGTGAAAGTACTATCTCAAATATCCGAACATAATAATAAAATGGCTTTTGTGGTCTATTTAAAACACCGGCGAATGAGTTTTATCAAAATAAAAAAAAAAAGTTTCGAATAGAAATGTTTGCAAAATAGCTGTAACTCCTTTAGAAACACTTGTAGAGGTTCTTGGCACGCTCTACTATTTTTTTTCCACCTTTGTATATACGATGACATTTGACTCGGCATATTTTGCTTGTTGGATCACCTCCAATTCTACTTTCAAGATGCACTTTGCTCCCACAACTGTAACCTCTACTTAACTACTATGTACATAAGAAAAGCCTCGTGTTCCTGCTCGAATTTCATTTCTAATGGTCACTTTCGCAAGTAAAACACACAAAAAATCTAGCCATTCATCAAAGCGAAGGAAATATGTGTATGAAACCAACATTATTTTTATCATGGAGGACTTTTATATGTTTGGGTTTGGTTGTTGACATGAACGAAAGTGACGTAATGTTTCGAAGGCAACTCGGCTAACTAAATCCAAAACTTATAAATTTTGCATTTAGTAGCAAAGTGATAAACCTTCTACTTCCATACATTCCAGTCCAATCTTGGCCACAAACATTATTTTTATTTAAAAAAAATAATAATAATAATTTTAAAAGCTAGTATCCTAGGCTAATATATCGGTCAACCAGTAGAAACTCTTGTCGAGCGTGTGCTGCGTAATACAGTTTGAATTTTGAGAACAGATACTACATTTTAACGTTAGCAATTTCAGCAAAAAGATTCAGCTGATATGAGCAGTGGCGGCTCGTGGCTTGAAATCGTGGGGATTCTGCAACTTTCGAAATATACATATACACTGTAAGTACAGTGTATACGTGTTTGGATAAAATATTAAAATTATGGTAAAAATTAAAAAAAAAATTAAACATGAAATCGATAAAATCATACAGTTTGGTATAATTCAAAATTACTTAAAAATAAAATATATTCTTCTTGTTTTGTTTCATGAAAAAATATTGTTTATTATCGATAAAATTATAATTTATTATAATTCAAAATTACTTAAAAATAAAAATAAAATCCATTATCATAACCCCAATAATGTTCTAAAATAAAAACTATAGCAAACGTTATGTCTTTAATTGTAATATCTAAATATTTAAAGAGACGGAGTAAACACGATAAGCACTATGAACACTCTACTACTGGCGCAAACTGCATATAAACAACAGCGGAACTGCGCGACGGACAGTGCCGCATTACGCTAATAGCTTGCATCTCACTATGACGTGCATATGCTTGGCGCGTAGCAATATGACACTGTGCTGCTAGCGTCCTTCGCCCTCCCAAGTGCTACAAGATGGATTTTTATTAATTTTTCTACAAAATAAGTGAATTGTATAGGATTGTTAATGATAAAATTAAATATTACAAGCAAATATAAATAAATTAATAAATATATTTATGTATCGAGAAAAATTGGAGGTGCTGCAGTTCCGTAGTGCCTATGCACGAGTCGCCCCTGGATATGAGTACAATTGCAAAGTAATGTCTGTTCTCAGAACTATATTAATTTCTCATTTGAAACATAAACGTCATTTCTCCCCTCCCCCTAACAGTGTTCAGTTACTCGTTTCCTGTACTCGATGAAGGCAGATCTATTGGTGTCAGAGCGATCTTTTGGGCATGGGCCTATGGGGCACAAGATTCCTGCCCAACGAAGTAAAATATTTGTTATAAATTATTATTTAAGGAATGATTTTTATTTGTTTGTTAGGAGGTTCCAATTTTCATTATCCGGAAGTTCTATCGCTGGTATTGAAAAAGACTTGGTTTCAATTTCCGTAATAGAAAGTTTGAAGCCAGGCTGTATAGCTTGTCTTAGTTCTGTTCGTTTCGCCGACTCCACAAAGCAGATAAATCAATCTTTAAATGTCTTAATAAACATAGATAACTGACGTTGAATGAAAGGCATCATGCTAAGAAAGCCTAAGATAATGGTAGAATCTTCTAAAAATTTCTTGTCTAAAATTTCAATTTTATAGAGCGAATTTAAGGACTTGACGCTTGGGCATCATCCACCAACAAAGGAAAAAGAAAATTGAATATATGCTCCTGATTTAAAAAAAAAAAAAAAAAATTTGATTCTACTTTGAACTCAACATATGATTATTTAATATTTGTCAATGTATGCCAAACAAAATTATGCAAAAATAAATTCTAGGCAGATAAATGACACAAAGGCAGGGGAATATGCATAGCAAATTATATATGATTCATTTAAAACAACACACACACACACGCACAACGCACAATGTCAATTTCAAACTGGATTATTTTCAGATATGCAAAGATAATGTCGATTTCTACATCAGTTTAAATATTTCTGAAATATCATGTTTTAAATGATTTTTTTTTTTTTTTTGTCTATTTCGATTCGAGTAAATTTCACTTTTGATTCTTACAAATTCCACAAAATTTGTCATTTCACTTCCAGGTGTTTATGTTTCGTTAGCAGCGACTTCGCGATAGTAGTCAACTTAGCTTGCGTGTCCTTTGCAAGGTATTTGTCGATACGTGCTGACCTAGAAGATGTTACGCTATCACACACAAAACCGTCTTCATACTGCAAGTAATCAAACACGGAATCCTTTATTTTCTGAGGCATGCACGTTCGCGATATTCGTGGTAAAGAATCATCATCATCTTTCAATACCACAAACTCTTCCTTCAGGAAGACAGGGGGGGATGTGTACAGGAAGAGCACACGAAAGAAAAAAACACTCCCTCTTCCTCAAAATCATTGGTGTACTGTCCGCACTTTCTCGGGAAAGCCCTTTTTACTCAGCGAAGCATTCATTCATACATTTGAGAATTTGTCACACCATGCGTCACGTTCGCCGTACAATCACCTCGCAGACACACAGAAGTTCTGAAACCACTCCTGATTGGATGATTTCTCTTCAAGGTTATCACTCAGGAAGAATTGCTTTTTTTAAAAAAGGCTCGCCTTCAATCTTTCACTCTCTCCTCTGATACTTTTTTCTCGGCAAACACACCGCTGATTCCACGAACTGTCACTAGATGGCACAAGTGTCGGAAGTGTTTTTGGGTGAAGCAACAGTTCGAATACGTTAGTGGAGTTTTCACTTGCGGCGCGTTTCTCTGACCGGACAGCCGGGTACCCTAGGGCAATGGAAGTGACTGGCTTAGGATATGACTCATCGCTATGGTAACCAACATATAATCCTAGTGGATGGCAGAGTGAGAGTAATCATTGGGGAAGACTAACAGTTGTTCAAACCCCGGGGTGTAGGAAAAACACACTGAAAAAGACATTTGAAGATTCACTGGGGCGCGTGCCTTTTCTCAACACTTCTGCCAAGTACATAATTGATTCTAGTCTATTGACCACAGTCATAAACTTTTTTTTCTCCTCCATTGTAACAATGGCTTCGAGTATAACAGTGGTCATCTTGTTTATCGCCACGTGTATTGCCATGGTAACCGCAACTTCGGAATTATCGGCTATGGTAAGTAACTTTTAACTTACTTCTGACCATAATTTCATCGCTTTCTAAGTTTTTTTTTTAAATTCTTTTTGTGGTAATAACATGAAGCGTTTTCTTATATAAAAAATTCCACTTTAAATGGTCAAGAATTCTGCCAGCTGTTTATATTCCATCCCATCGTTAACCCACTCGATACTAATGTATTACAGGTTTTCAAACTTTTGTGAGTGGGATTGCTATTTGATTTTTTTAAAAATATTAATCTGAGATCAGGTTATATATAGATCTGTAAACTCTACTTGTTAAATGTTTATAGAAAATAAATACGATTTTTTTTATTTGGTTATTAATTATTCTCTGATATGCTCAAAGTAGAAAGCCTAATCACTAGTATTATTTTTTTATTGAAACATTTTATTGTTTTATTTATTTATTTTTTTTTTTTTGTTTAGCGTTCACGGAGCGTTATACCCATTATTATTTTGTTACAAAATCTTTAACCATTACCTCCAAGAAAACAAACTTGAATGGGAAATCAATGTTGCAAATGAAAGGCATTTTTTAAAATAAAATAAAACATTAATAAGAAATCAAATTGTTGTAAAAAAATTTTAAATAAAATTATTTTAAAAAAGGTTTATTTTAAATTAACATTGAAATCATTTTTAATGTTACTAAAATGAAAAACAACTATTAAAATTATTTTTTCTTTATTTGCAAAACATTCATATTTTTATTCCTTTAATTTTTATAACAATGTTAAAAAAAATAAAAATACAAAAAAATATATATAAAAAAAGCGATTTTATCCAGATTTAAAATAAATTCAACAAGAAATTTTAACCTCGTTGATGAAGTTGTTAATTTATGTCAGATTTAACTTAGAAATCTTTATTTTGAATATATGAGGTTTTACTCTTTCTGGCCTTCGTGCACACGGGACTCTTTCAAGAATTTCTTCTCAAATATTTATCGAGTTTAGTCAACCCGAAATGACAGACGATGTCTGTTCAGTGCACTGTAGTAATTGTCGTATGAGTTCATCTATGGGACAAAATAGATTATGGATGTGAACTGTGAAATAACAACAATCTTTACACTCCTATTATTATAACTTTTTTATAATTCTTTACGCGGTGACAATTATCGGATATAATTCATAAAAAAAGATGACTTTTATTCTAATTAAGTATTTTCCGAAAATTTCAAACTGACTATATTTGAAATGCCACGTGCGACTTCATTATGTACTTGATTGCGACAATTTTGGCACCTGTTAGTGGTCTATTGTTGAGTAATCAACTCCATTTCATTTTCAAACAATGAAAAGCCAACAATGAGGAAACTAGGCGGGAAACACACACGTGAAAAATGCATCGGTTTATTTCACTGAATGTTGAGTGAAATAGAACATGAAAAATTACGTACATTTGTAGTAATGATAGGTGACACTTCTTGAAAAATCATCTGACGTCAATTCAATTCGACTGACAAAGAATGTACTGTATATAAAATTGCTTGAGTTGCTCGAACATTTCAGATTGATATAACGTTGGCAATGCCAGGGCCCTCTGTCGACGTGAAATGAAAACTTATAAATTTCAAGAGATAAATCATATACAATTTTAACTGTCCATTTAATTTTGCTAAAGCCATACATGATATTATATATTTTTCAAAAAAAATATTATTATATTAAAAATAAATATATATAAATTATTTTTCTTTATATAATTATTTGTTTTGTAAAATATCAAAAACATTTCAAAAATTTTAAAAATATATAATACACCTTTTATATTATTTAATAATAAAATTTTAAAAATAATTCACATTATATTATCAGTAAGAGGACATCAGTAATTGATCGACCGTGAGATGCGGTGATTAATATCCTTGAAGGGTAATGGATGGCAATGCTGTAGCCATCCATTACCCTTCAAGGATATTAATCACCGCTCAGTTAGAACTTCATCCATGAAGTTCTAACTGAGGCTCGGCTATTGTTGTTATCCTCCTGCCATGATCAGAGCTTTATATAGCTCAATAACACCTTATCCCTACACTGTCCTCTACAGATAACGGGGAAGATGAAAAGAATTCTTGCTTCGCCCCTTTAAGCCAGTCCTTATAAGGACCTGTACAATATCCGTAAGATATGATAAACACTGAGTTACAAATACTTTGGGATGCTGTTTTATTAAATTTCAATGACGAAGTAGCGCATTTAGCTACGGAAATAACAAGTTATTTCAGATTCCGTATTTGTGGTGTTATCATGCAGTGATACAAGCGAAAACCATTTTAGCGCCAAGCTCCTTGCTGAGATATGCTCTACACTAGGAAATCTTCGACTGTTAGAACTATTCCGGTAATACAGACACGGTTGAATTGTCAGAAACAGTGGTACCGAAATTCCTTAATCTTTACATCGATTATCCATGATAATCGATGCGAAACTGATCAAACGAAACAAAAATTTATTTATTTTATTTTTTTAATATTTTTGTAATTGTTGTTTAATTGAAATAAATGTGTTTGTTTTAATAGTTATGATAAAATCAGAATAGGAGGGTACATCTACTCATATAAGTTTTTTTTTTTTTTTTTTTTTTTTTTTTGGGTGTTTCCTCCGATTGCAGTATTTGGGTGGAGATCACTTTCCTTCTGTTAACGTCCGGCAACTGTTTTTGGGCGTTGCTTAAAACAAGTAGTCTCTTCAGCTGTTAATAGCATCTACAAGAGAAAGCGGATCCCTCAAGTTCAAAGTACCTACAACTGTCTAAATCGATCAAAAATGATTTGTGCTTTGAGCAATGATTTAATAAGATTGGCCATGGAAACGAAGTCACCACTCAGAAATAAAATTCACCTTTTCAGAGTCGTTTTTTGGTTCCACTCTTAGTAAAAGTTAACATTTATAATTAAAAAAAAAAAAAAAAAAGGATATTTTGCGCTTATCTCCCCAAAAATCAATATTTTATGAAAATTTGATTTTCACAATCTTCTGTCAAAATCGTAATAATTTATTTAGCAAACTTTTTTTTTTTTTTTAATAAATATTTAAACTATTTGAACCATCTGAACTTTTAAATCCCAACAAATATCTTAGGTTCCATCGCATTTTCAAGCAATTATGTTTTATTTGATTATATATATTTTCATTTGCCAAATTATCTATCATGGAACAGGCATGCACCTGGACAGCGACCTGTAAATGCCTCTGACAAGAAGAATGTTAAAGAAAGACGGAGATAAACAAGTCGGTAACCATATAAACATAGCTCAAGACGACTCTGGAGGTATGGACCACCACCTCGCTCTCTGTCATAAAAATTTAACTGTCATGTTGCAAGTTTTGTGTATAATACTAATATCTCAGTTAGGGTTCTGATGCCCCGTTAAATAGATTGGTATGTGTGCCTTTTCAAGCGATTCCGACGCTATAAAACTTCACCTGATCCCTGTAAATCACATGTTGCTAAGTCCTCCCACTGTCAGCGGTGAGTTTCGGCATGTCTGTATGCCTGTACATCAATATTATGAGTGGCATTGGCGTTCCGGAACTTCTCTTGCAGAGATATATAAAAGAATGTTCGCAGAAGTGTTTCAATAGCATGAGTTCGGTGCGTTTTTGCTTTTTCTTTTGCCCCCCCCCCCCCCTTATTATTATATATTTCCTCAGCACTTCGGTATACTGCCATTATTCTTCAATGTACATACCAATCATTTGAAATTCTTTTTTTTTTTCTTTTTTCTTCCCTTGCTTCATTTATTGTATTCTCTTCTTCCTCTATTAGTAGACACAGCTGTTATCATTTGCAAACATCAGTAATCTCATATATTGTGACTGACGTCACTTATTTGACTAGTCTTTGCTTCAAGACACTTATACAGTGTTAATCACGTCACCAAATGACGCGACCAAGGCTTATGACATTTATATAGAAGTATTTTATTATTTACCACAGTTCACTTAGTTTACTCAGTGTAAAGTTATAAAGAATAATATATATAAAAAAAAAAGTAGGTAATGACGTCTTTTGGATTTTCTGTATCGTAAAAGTAACAATGAAAGTGGGTAATCACATTTAAAAAAAAAAAAAAAGGAGAAGAAGAAGAAGAAGAAAGAATGCATTTTATAACATATTCATAAGATATCATAAATGATAATTTCTAAGAGAAATGAACAAAATTTCTCTTTTGAAATGTTTCTGTAGTCAGACAATTTGATATTTGCTATTCTAATTCGCTCCTATTAGAATTGCAAGCATGCGCATTCACGTTTGTCTATTTCCTGACGCACGTGACTCGAGTAATAGTTTTCAATTTTTAAAAATATCAACAAGGAAGGATATTTTTATCGATTTAATTGTCAGCACTTACATTTAGAATTATTGAGTTGAAACCAACAGCGTGCAAAGTATTATTGTTATCGCTTGCGATGATCTGAATGATGCAGTTAATTATTTTGTTGTATTTTTACGGAATTGCTAATGAGTTTGAGGCCAACAACCGATTGTATTCAAGGCATAAGACTGTACACTCGCATAGCTATCGAAGGTTCAGGGAATTGTTTACATTAAAAAAAAAAAAAAAAAGAGGCGCTCAACTGGAAATGAAAAATTTCTTACGACAACAAAAACAGCAAAAAAAAATTCCTGGAAGTCATTTTTTAAAATTCAATTTCAATAATCAGTTGGGACCTTGGCAATTCTATCAATTCAATGCAAATTACGACGCAAGAAAATTTAAAGGAATGCTGTTTGATTTTCTTTGGAATCTTATCTTTTTCTTGAAGAGAAATGTCAGCTATGAAAACACCCTGATTACTTAACAGCTATAGGGCATCCATCAGCATGACATGAAGATTGCATTATCTGCTGTATGTGGTTAAATTGGTGGTTTAGCGTACAATTTTGAGCTCAAGTTGGTGGCGTAACAAAGCCCGGCACCAAATGAAGTGATTATCTCCGCCAGCTGGCGCTTCTATCAGTTCATGTATTTTTTCAGAAATAGATTTTGTTTTATCTAAAATATTTACATGCTCTAAGCCTCAACAAGGAAGATCATTTTGATCCGCAATGTTGATTTATTTTTCTCGTAATTGATTTATTTGTTTTATTTTATTTTATTTTATTTTTATTTTTTGTTCTTATTATGTTGAAGAATCTCAAACGAGATTTACTTGTTTTCAGATGTATCTTCAAAGGTTTGGTTATATGAACGAAAGTAGTGCAAATTCTGCCTCCCTTATTAGTCAAGAGGCCATTTCGAATGCTATTAAGGATTTTCAACGGTTTGCTGGTCTCAACGAAACAGGTAAGTAAAAAAAGTGAAAAAATAAAAGAGAAAAATTCCTTTTTTTCGGGTTGCATAATCTGGAGATTCTTCGAGTAATATTAATATATCATACACAAGTGAGATGAAATATCAAGAAGCACGTAGATGTTTTTCAGATTATTAATTAAAAATATTAAAATATAACATCTTTAATATCATAATATTTAGCTAAATCACAACAAAAAGTTTTTAAAATTATCAAAAAAATTAAATTCAAAACACACCATTTAATTTTATGTATACTATGTATATATGTATTTATTAATGATAAATGAAATTATTATTATTAAAAGAAATTATTCGCGCATTTTAATTAATTAAAAATGTGAAGAAGTTCGCTTTATTTTATTAAACAAAATAAATTAATTATATTAATAATATTAATGTTTATATTAATTAAAAATTTATTTATTATTATTCAAATAAATAAATAAATATATATATATATATATATATATATTATTTATATATATATATATATTATTTATATTAAATTGGATTTTCATATGTTGATTATTAATGCAGACTAATAATATAATATAGCATAAACAGTATGAGAAAATATAAAAAATGTTTAATTCACCATTCAACCTTTGTGAAATTATGATGGAACTGTAGCTTTTCTCTTCTCTTCATATAGCTCTCGATAACAAGCTTAAAGTGCTTGAAAATTTAAGAGCATTAGGATTCACTGAAATACTAACTAAAAATATGCGGCACTTTAAATATTGTACTTTTGTGTTGAAAGTCATGAATAAAAAGTTTATGGACAGTCATAAACTTTTTATTTATGACTGTCCTCTAACGATCCTATGGATTAATCGATTTAATTATGATGTTTAATATGCTAGTTCATTTTAAGTAGCATATGCTTTTATTATATGATTTTGTTCATATATATATAATTTTATTACATATTTATTTACATAAATAATTTACTTTTTTATATAGAGAATTTATCATTCATTAATTATGATAATAAATTATTAGAAATAGTTAATTATTGTTTTTATTATAGTAAAAATTCATAATTCCACAATACACCATTTAATTATTTGTTTAATGTATAATTAATTTGGACTATATCCAAGTGCTGTGTAAGTAATTTTCGGTCTTCTAGTAGTTCTGGGATGTGTCCTCTTTTTGTTGGCATTGGCAACTCTTCCTGTCGTGTACTGTCCAGTGGGTCAAGGCTACACACTATTTCTGACCGTGAGATTTCCCCAAACTGAAATTCTGTTACATACAAGTGATTTCCGTTTTTCTTTTTTTAGTGTGGGCGTGTTTAGTTCTAAAGGCATGTCACACTGGATATTTTTCTTTTGACCTACGAAGCAGATAATACATTACAAAACTAAAAGAAGCAAATATTGAAAGTTAAATTGAAACTCTCAGATCAAATAGCCTTGAAAACAAATGTAAAACCAAGCTAATAGTTTCATCTGCCACTAGCTTGAGAGATATATCACTCATGGATTTACTTGGACGTGGATTTGCAAGCTAATCAGTTATTAAATTATACAATTGCACATTTTTATCGGTGTTGATTTAAACTATACAATGACCATTTGTTCTACATAAAGTAAACAAATTAAATGAAATAAATATAAGTAAATAAAAAATAATAATCATTTAATTTATTAAATATAAATCACCCGTTTTATTGGTCTCGTTACTCATAAGGAGAGAAATATCAAGGTTCGATAGATATAAAATTAACAGGAAACGGTGACCCACATTTATTAAGTTTAAAGGGTGGCACAAAAGGAGAAATGGAATTTAAAAAAAAAAATCTAAAAATTGTTGTCAACTTGATTACAGAGAGAGACACATGAATCAACACAGAAGTTAAATATCACTAATTTGTCCTTGACGGGATTGTTTTTGCGTTTGCTTTCAGAGGAAAATGCATTACCGTACTATTATGGAACCTTGTAGCCACCACAAACAGCGCGCGTCTCCACGTGAGAG
The DNA here is from genome assembly GCF_054136105.1 of Typopeltis vanoorti. Lineage (NCBI taxonomy): Eukaryota > Metazoa > Arthropoda > Arachnida > Uropygi > Thelyphonidae > Typopeltis > Typopeltis vanoorti. Next base: position 43,687,302 of record NC_143569.1, read on the forward strand.
GAGAAAAATACGGTATTTTCACATTAACCTACCCCAGCATGGTTCATAATAAGTCGTCTGGGTGGGATGATTATTCGAGAGGTTAGTGACACTTTTGGGACTTGTTTCTATTTTTACTTCTCCTTACCCCTATTTTCGTAATGAACTGATCCAGATGACAATTTCGATTCATATTGGCTAGTTATAACATTTTTTTTTTTTCATACAAAATTCAAAAGCACTTTCGTGCATTTAATTCAATTCCAATCTTCCTGTCTATAGGTACACTGGATAATAATACAATTGCCATGATGAACACACCAAGATGCGGAGTGAGAGATAAAGTAGGTCATGGAGGATCTGCCAGAAGGAAACGATATGCCATTCAAGGTAATTAAATATTTCATTATGATTATATTAATATGGTGTAGGAATTAATTTTTATTATTTATTAAAAAATTCAATTATTTTTTAATTTTTAAGTATTATAGGGTTTATACTTTTTTTAAGAAATAAGTTTTTATATTTAGTATCTAAAATAAACATTATGTTATTTTATGCTTTTCTGGAAATCCACAACAAATGACACGGCTAGAACATATTTTGTGATTTTCGAATTGTGATCGAACATTTTGTGCTATAACATTACATTTTAAGTATTATTATAATATTATAATAATAACGTTACTTTTATATTTTAATGTTTTATTGTCATTTATGTTTTCTTTAAATAAAATTGGAATATTTTGTTTCAGGCAGTAAATGGAGGGTTAAGAACCTAACTTACAGGATTAGCAAATATCCCACACATATCAAAGACCACGGAAAAGTAGACAGAGAAGTTGAACGGGCCTTCAAAGTGAGTGCCGAGTTATAATTATTTTTTGCTTATTTGTAAAGTTTTACCTTAAAGTTTGTAAAGTGTATACGTGTTTGGATAAAATATCAAAATTATGGTAAAAATTTAAAAAACAAATTAAAAATGAAAAAATATTGTTTATTATCGATAAAATTATACCGTTTAGTATAATTCAAAATTACTTTAAAATAAAATCTGTTATCATAACCCCAATAATGTCCTAAAATAAAAACTATAACAAATGTTATGTCTTTAATTGTAATGTCCAAATATTTAAAGAGACGGAGTAAACACGATAAGCACTACGAACACTCTACTACTGGCAAATGCATATAAACAACAGTGGAACTGCGCCACGGACAGTGCCGCATTACGCTAATAGCTCGCATCTCATTATGACGTGTATATGATTGCGCGCGTAGTAAATACTAGCAATATGACACTGTGGTGAACACAGTGCTGCTAGCGTCTCCCTCGCCCTCCTAAGTACTACAAGATGGACTTTTATTATTTTTTATACAAAATAAGAGAATTGTATAGGATTGTTGATGATAAAATTAAATATTACAAGAAAATATAAATAAATTAATAAATATATTTATATATTGAGAAAAATTGGGGGTGCTGCAGTTCCGCAGTGCCTATGCACGAGTCGCCCCTGCTGGCAAGGCTAATTTGTGATTTAATAATACCTAAATAAATAAAACATAACACTTTATATACGATTATAATTCCGAGTAGTATTGATATAAACATTACATGTTTATATCAATACTTCTAATAATGATGGTTGCCATGTATGGCAACCATCATTATTACATTAATAATTGTAGGAGATTTTGAATACTTCGATGAGGGGGGACCTGTTTCTTTTTAAAATTATTGTGTGTGGGGGGGGGCAACAATGTTTTTTAAACATTAATAGAGTTTTGGATCATTGTTTGAACCTTTATCTTTGAGGATAAGGAACATACATGATTATAATTACCAAAAATGTGGCAGTTTAGTCAAAACAGTCGTCTGCTCTTTACAAAGGTAAGCTACAGTTTTTCTCCGATGTATTTTATCATCCGAATTAATAATATGCTGGGGCCGATTTTAAATCCTTGTGTTGCACGGTGTTTTCTTTCTACATGTTTATCAAGCAAAAGATTGTACTATCAAATAAACTGTTAGTTTATTGCCGATAAAAAATAAACAAATCCATCATTTAAAGAACACGATGATAGATATTCAACCTTTGCTTTATAGCAAATTGGTTCCATTCACTCGAAGAAAGAGAATCTAGACTTACAACTTCTCCTGGCAATGATCAGTAGAAACGTGACTCTTAACGGGGTCGTGGATTTCTTGAGACAAAAGCGCAAGGTGCATGTAGGTAGCGAGGTGAAAGGCGTGTGTGTGTGTGTGCGTGTGTCATCCTGCCGCTCCCTTTGGCATAGACTGGAATATTGTGAAACAAAGGAAGATACAAAATAACTTCGAGGGTAGGCGTCATAATCATTTTAAAAATAGAACGCTGTTCTACATATTTTAATTTTCTCCTAAGGTGCACATGAGTGTAAATTTTTTAAATTATATTTTTAAAATTCAAATTTAATTTTAAAAATATTTAACGGCAGTGAAAAGGGTGGACAATTTTCATATTTGCATTCTTAGTAATGATCCACCTTTTTCCGGTATATAAAATTGAAGATGTCGGACTAAGCTAGTCAAGCATGTTGAGTATTATCACTTTATGTTATTCATCTCCTTCCTTTTTTTTTTTTTTTTCCCATTAGATATGGAGTGATGTGACCCCCATGACTTTTGTGCACAAGAAAGGTGTAGGCAGTATTCATATTGATATCCGTTTTGAAGAAGGGGAACATGGAGATGGAGATCCATTTGATGGACCAGGACGAACCTTAGCTCACGCTTTCTTCCCTCAATTCGGAGGCGATGCTCATTTTGATGACGAAGAAAAGTGGACTATAGGAGCCTACTATGGTAAGTATCAAATATCTTTCAAAACATTATCGTATAATTGATTGGGATAGCATAAATTGCATACATCTGTATGTCTTTTCATTACTTCAGTATGTAATGCTCATTGAAATTAATAGTATTTTTATAACTGAAAAAATAATACCTACACTAGGCAGGTTAAAAAGAGAAAAAAAAATATACTGCATATATAATATTAATCAAAGCTGTTAATTTAATCACGTGAATGCCATCTTAGTTCACTCGACTGAAAACTACATTGTTCAGTTTCATAGTTGTGCAGCTCATACTCATGAGTCGACAATTAACAATTCGATGAATTGCTAATTGTTGGCGCTCGAACTCGTCTGCTTGTTCTAATACATTGACTGTGATGTCACTTTTATTGTTGCATCATGTTAAGGGCGTGGCTAAATATATGCGTCATTGCTTTTGATATTTAATACGTATCTCAGAACATCGTTTAATACCAATGAAATTGAAGTGAAGGAAAGAAAAAAATGATTCATGCAGCTTGTCATCATTGCATGGGGACGAAATTTAACAAATATTTGTAGAAAAAGTTCGGAATTTTTATTAAAAAAAAAGTACTTAGAATTCATAAATATACTTTATGCCTGTTTCACGGTGACCTACAAAATGTACATCATTATAGCCTATACTACAACGACAAAGTAGGCTACATTTCCGATTTATTTTTGCAGGCAACACTCAAAGGACTCAATCCAGTGCACTCCGACGTGGCGGACGACAACGCAGAGGGCGCTGTTGATATTCTATTGATCAATAAAAATTTAGAATTAAAATAACAAATTTGTAATCATATTTAAAATGTAAATCTAAATAATAAACATAATATGTAGTAAAGCGATCTATTAATTTTTAAGAAAACTTTTAAATTAAAATCTGTTAAATGAAATTTGTTTCATAAAAGTTAAAATTGCAACAATACAGTTTATACAATGCATTGTTAACTGAAGCTTTTTCTTAATAATATATATAAAAAAAAATAAAAAAAAAGGAATACAAATCAAAGAGACTATAAACTCCTTTATCTTGCAGCCACTCGTACGGGGTCAAGATCTCGCAGGCGACAAACGTCAGGTAGATAGCGAACTATATTTGATCGATCGCTTATAATTTGCGATAAGTTAAAGAACCGCAGCGTTAATTTTTAATAAATGCATTATATCAAAAGTTATTCACAGATGGCGCCACTAGTAGAATAATATACAATACACTTTTATGACATTTTTGTTAATTGAAGTATTATATGGCAGTGTGTAATACTGTATATTATTAACGATAGTTTAAAGGTGAAACTGTGGTATTCACTGACCGTTAAGGAAGGGATGCTCTGAAGTAGAAGCTCTATAAGATATTGCACAACTGTTATCTAATGTCTTTTTTTTTTTGTTTTTCTCTTAGGAACGAATCTATTTCAAGTCGCCGCTCATGAATTTGGCCATTCGCTTGGACTCTCCCACTCAGATGTCAGGGCTGCTTTGATGGCTCCTTTTTACCGAGGGTATGATCCAACGTTTAAGCTGGATGACGATGATGTAATCGCTATTCAGTCCTTATATGGTAAGATTTTTTTTTTATAAGCACAAACAGAGTTAAAATTAAACTTAATTTAAATTATTCCTAATCAGTTATCTCTCCGTGACCCCTAATCCTAAAAAAAATTAAATTAAAAAATTAAGTAAAAAATAAAAGTATTAATTAAAAAATAACACATGTCGGTTGTTACTCTATAGAGCTAGCAACATGGTGGGAGGTTCCATGAAATATTGTCTCGTCAAAATAATTTTATGCGTAAAATATAATGTGCGAAAAGTGTTAAATAATATATCCAGAAAGATTACAAAATGATAAATTCGTAAACATATTGCATCAATACACTATAAAAACTATTATTGGCGTGTGTTTATTTCGTTTTTCCTGTTTGCGTAAATATCATTACGTATAAATTTACGCCTACTTTTATTTTCAAATAAATTGTCCTTGTTCCCTGTAGTATTTAGATTTCCCAATAGGGTGCGCTACGAGCATTACGTCATTCAGATACATTGCATCGTTATAGTTGGTTTCTCCATTTTAATTGTTAGTATTAGTTTAAATTGCAATTTAATTGTTGGTTTCCATGAACCGTCATTGTTGTCTCGCTCCGCACAAAGTAAAAATTACAAACAGACGTCATAATTGACATCCCATTCATGTCGATGAAACAAGCAAAATTTTTTATTTATTTAGAACTGAAGGTATTCCTTTAATATTATTTTTCGTCAGCTACATTCCAATTTATTATTTTTACAGGCGTAAAAAACAAAGCTGCAGGAAAGAAAACAAAGTCCAGAACGCGTCGACCTCAACAACGAAGAGGTAGAATGCGTATTTTTGTCCGTATTGTTTAAATTAGAAACAAACAAACAAATGAACAAGTGAGCATTATTGAGTTATGTGAATATAAAATCACGAAATTCGAATTAAATAATAAAAAAAAGCACGTACTTCTCTGTATTATATAATTAGTTTTATTGTTTATTTTAGATTTTATTAATATAATCGATGGGGATCGAATAAAGAACTGTTCGAAGTGAAGGTAATCTATTTGAAGAACGAAATATTAAAAAAAAAAAAAAAAAATCTAAAGAACATTAAAATATCGACTAATTACATTAAACTCCACACAATAGACATTTTATTATTAACATATCATGAATACTTCGTCTCACATTTGATTCTTTCGCCTACTCGCTTTTGTTTTGAATTCGGACATTTTATTACCATTGCTGTCAGTTTAAAGGTGAAGGGTAAATGGTTCTCGTATTTAATAGTACACTCTCTCCCTTAACACAGTATTCATTAATACCGAGGCATAGGTTCGTAAGTACAAAACACAAATAACCACATTCTTTCCTTTATTGATGTAGGAGCAAGGCAGCAACGCCCGAAACCGAGTCCACCTACACGACCGAACGAAAAGCCTCGACCCACCCCAGATACCAGTGGCTCTCCTGATTTATGCCAAGATGCCGTGATAGACGCTGTTACAAGAACGGATGACGGACACACCTACGTGTTTAAAGGTAAATAAATCTGGTTTTATATTGGTGTAAGAATCGGCGTCGTTCGTGTAAGAACGTTACACTTTTGCAAGGAACAATTGCTATTCGTAGAAAGACAGAATTGCGTTGACCACACGAGCGTAACAAGGCGTTGTTATGCACGCGGGTAACTGTGTGTGTGTGTGTGTATTTTTCTGGGAATAGTGTGTTTCCGGGTTCCACTTTGATGCATTGTCGGAAGAAATATTTATTATTTTGACACGAGAGTCGATTTTTTTTTTTCATCGTTGGATGGTCAACAGGAAGAAGTAGTGTGACCCCTCACGCACGGAAATAAATATTATTTGGTAGTTATTTATTTTTCTCATATAACATACATTTGAATGATACAGTGAAACACTAATTCGGTCTTATTTTTGCTAATCTTTGAAGTTACCATTTTTTAATGTTATTTTTTTTTCATAGGGGAAAATAAATAAATTAAAAATAAATAAATAAAAATGTATTAAAATAAATTAACATAAAACACTTTATAAATAAATTAAAATAAATGATAAAATAAAATGAACAATAAATTAAAGTGCATGTACCTTCATTAGAAAATTATTATTTTTTTAAATATTCTTTGAACGGCATGATTAATAGTATTTAGAAATACCGTATTACCTTATATCTTCTTCCTCTTCATGGCAATTTTATCCTGTTTGGTGCAGGACCAGCTATGATTATGCGCCTGTGGGAAACCCCGACCGGCTTGTTGCGGAGTCTGGCGTTTGTGAGGTGGGGATGGAAGCAGATGGAAAAACCGAGTTTCCGGGTGAAAAAATCCCCTTACTGCAGCCATATGAAACCGGCTAACTCACTTTTAGTCGAAAAAAAAAATTTTTTTTTTTTTTTCGGCTAGATGGGTGAAGCAAGAATGCTTTTCATATTCCCTGTTATCTGTAGAAGAAAATGTGTAGATGAACATGCTTCTGTTTACCTCATCCACTGACCGAAAATGAATGCCCTTCAATGCGGATTTCAACTGTGGAAAAAGGTAAAAGTCGCATGGAAGTCGCGAGTAAGGTGGATGGTCTAACACTGGGATCTTCTTTTTAGCCAGATACTGCTTTAGAGACAGTGCACTGTGGGCTGGAGCGTTGTCCTGATGGAGAATCCAAGCATTGTTCTTCCACAGTTCAGGTCTCTTCTTCCTCACTCGTTCTCTCAGCTTGGCCAGAACCTCAAGGTAATAATGTTGATTAACTGTCTCACCCTCTGGTACTCATTCGACCATTACCACGCCATTGATATAATAAAAGAAAAAAAAAAAAAACGATCAGCATTGCCTTCAGTTTTGACTTGCTAAGAAGATCCTAATGTTGGACCATTCATCTTACTAGCCGAACTTAGCTTAATGCGACTTTTACCTTTTTCCAAAGTTGAAATCCGTTGAAGGGCACCCATTTTCAGCCAGTGGATGAGGTAAAGAAGAAAACGGTAGGCAACAGGCAGATAACACCCGATGACTTGCGACACTGCTTCCAACAATGGAAACTTCGTATGCAATGATGTATAGATAGAGGAGGGGAGTATATATATATATATATCACTCCTTAATCATTTCCTTTTTTTTTTTTTGTTGGGTATTCAGCATGTTTTAGTTTCAATTTTGTTTTCAGTATTAGTTGAATCAAATGCCGACTAATTAGAGATTTGCCTGCAATAATTCATGTGACCACTCAGCTTTTATGCATGGTTTAATTTCTCACTGTTCTTTCATTTTTTTTTTTTTTTTGGAAAACCCAACTAATCAATTAGGTTATTTTGGGCTTTCTGGAGTTTTATTACTTGACAAAATTTCTTCCTAAATTACTCACAAAAATTCCAGATACCACGTTAAACACTAACATAAATAGCATTTTTTTAAAAAAACTCCAGCTTTAACTTTAGCTTTTGGTCACAAGAAAGTATTATATTCCTTTTTACAGTTGAAAGCAGTGACGGCCCGTACATAAGCACTGCGACACTGCAGCATCCCCAAGGAAAAAATGAAAAAATTAAATTTTGTATGTGTTTATAAATAATAACAATGCTTACAACATTATATAAATGCAGTACAACCTGTTAAAAGTTACAGCTTATGTTTCGACATTGATTGAATAATTAGTAACTGGAATTGTTCGATTAACGCTTTAGATTACGAAACAAATGCACTGCGATCTAACGCCGATATTCGTTTGCTCTTGTCATTGCACGTTACGTCATTCCCAACTGTAACTGCTCAAACGGCAGTGTACTTTTAGTAAGTTTACGCACCTTATTTCTGTGAGATATGAAACATTTATTATTGGTGCGTATGCCTAGTGAACTATTTTTTGTCAGTCTTATTTTATTTTGTTAAAATAACATATAATTATTTATTTATTATAGATAGAAGGCTGAATATGACGAATCTGTTGAAAATATGAAAAGAATTATATTTTTTCAATGATCGTTACACGAAACAAATGCACTGCGATCTAACGCCGATATTCATTTGCTGTCGTTGCACATTACGTCATTAGATACACTGCCGCTTGGGCAGTGTATCTTATGCCTGCGCTCGTTATTTCTGTGAGATATGAAACGTTTATTATTGGCGTGTGTTCGTGGTGAACTATTTTTTTTTAAATCTTATTTTATTTTGTTAAAATAAATATTTAATATAATATAATATAATTATAATATACCGTAATTATTTATTTATTATAGATACAAGGCTGAATTATGACGAATCTGTTGAAAATATGAAAAGAATTATATTTTTTCGATTATCGTTACACGAAACAAATGCACTGCGATCTAACGCCGATATTCGTTTGCGCTTGTCATTGCTATTGATACGAAACTTTTATTATTGGTGTTTGTTCGTGGTGAGGATGAAATATTTTTAAAAAAGCAATTTTTAATATGTAAATTTATTTACTAATAAATTCGTTACTGATTAGGAAATTTTTTTTTTTTTTTTTTTTTTTTTTTGTATATGCAGCACCCCCACTTAAAATTTTCACCGGCCACCACTGGTTGAAAGGTTATCAGATTTTGTTCCACTGACATGGTTCAATTTATTTTTATTATTTTTTTATTTAAATGTTTAATAAATATCTCTCCCCCCTCCCTCCAACGTGACAAACCGAGTTCAAATAAACAAAGCAATGCTAAAGATACTTAATATAATGTTACTTAATGTACCTGAAACAGTTGTCTTTGAACATTCCAAGCGCACCCTGGAATTATTTTTCGGTCTATCTGATTTAATTAATATTTGTATTTATTTATTTTTGTAAACAAAACGCTAAATAAAATTTACAACTTTATCATTAACATATATTATCATAAATTAGAAACTTTAAAATCATATTAAATTATAATTATTATTTTTAATTAAATCATATTTGAGAAAAAATATAGTTAGTTCCTACAATGCTTATGAATTTTGGAATCCTACTATTCCTAAGGATGAGACATCCAATTTTAAGTCGCCACCTTCGGATCCCATCTGTAAAGACGTCGTTTGTTGAACTTAAAGAAATAAATCTGAAACACGAACACCACTTGCCATTTTCTTAATACATAGCGGTAACGATGTTACAATAAGTAGGTTAAGGTCCTTTAGACATCAGCTGTTTATTTCATTTTCGTGCCATCTAGCTGACAGCAATATAGCACATATTATTTATTGGTATGCTATGTTTAATACGAGTATACATATACATTGATTGTGCTTCCATCTATTGGCTAAAATACGTCTTAAAATATTTATATTTTGTTTAATTGAACGATATGGTCTGGGAAACGTGAATATCCTGCTAAAATATATTTTCTATTTTAAGGTGACTATTATTGGGAGATACTACAAACTGGCATTGCAGACGGTTATCCAAGAAAAATAGGAGAAGATTGGGGTAATCTACCTGGAAGCTTAGATGCAGCGCTTACATGGTCGGACGGAAAAACTTTCTTTTTTAAGGTTCGAAAATTTCTTATCTTTATTTGAATTTCAAAATTTAACACTAGATGGCGAGACAGATTTACAAACTATTAGCGAAGCAATTCTAAAATAAACTAAAGTAAATAATATTAATTTATTGGCTGTGATTTCTTTTAAAGGTTTATATATATTGTAATTATATTTTTTAAACAATAATACATATTTAAGAAATTTAAACTGGTTTGTATTTCTTTAAAGGGAGATCAATACTGGAGGTTTCATAACAAGCTCAGAGATCCAGGTTATCCAAAACAGATATCCGTTGGTTTCGAGGGTATACCCAATAATATCGATGCTACTTTTGTGTGGACCGGAAATGGGAAAACATATTTCTTTAAAGGTAAAAATAAAGTAAAATAAATATAAAATGATATAAAATAAATATATAATAATTTATTTATTAAAAATAAATTATTCATATTTAAACTTAAATGAAAATTACACCATTTTCTTTTTTATATAAAATAAATATTTTTATTATAAAATATATTTTAATTAAATTCATATTCATAAAATGAGATGGAGTAAGCTTTATCCGGTTATTATTTTTAGGCGATAAATATTGGAGGTTCGACAGCCGAAGTAATCCTCCAGTTAGCGAACGTTATCCTCGTCCAATAGACAACTGGGGAGATTTACCTAACAACGTCAATGCAGCTTTCCAATGGGAAAATGGCCGTATGTACTTTTTCGTAGGGAAGAACTATTACAGATTCAACGACCGCACTTTTGCTGTAAGTGGTAGAACTGTTCCTTTAAATAACTTAGACCAGAACTTGTATAAGAGTGGGATAATTAAATTCTCTCATCACGTGCTTTATCACGTGAATCTAAAAAATAATAATTTGCTAAAATTATAAATCTGATAATGATCACAATAATCAGAGTTTTTAAAATGGATAAATATACGAACGATTAAACAATACTTTTAGTATTTAGTCCAAATACTAGAATCATTTAAAAGTATTTTTTTTTTTGCAAAAAAAGTTTACATTTAATTTTTAAATCCAAATTAAACAGTGTAAATTCGTTTTTAATTTTTTAAAGTTTTTTAATCAACATATGCTAGAAGTAGTTACAACACACACGCACACGTTAAATACTGTTTCAATAATTCTTATAAAATAAAATACATATAATCTCTCATATAATTCTTAAGCTTTTGAAAAAGGGGCGGGGGGGGGACCATAAGTGCCAAATATGCGCCAAAAATTGTTACCGAAGCATATGCAATAAATTAAACACTGGCGATAATTTCAACAAGAATTCAATACTCTTCAGGGTTAAACAGATCTTTGAAAATGATTTTTTAAGCCTAGAACAATCCTTTATAAGAGATTTGTCGATTATGAATTTTATGGTCATGTTCCCTATATTCCATAGTATACTATTTTCTGGTTAATATCATACATTTGAAGGAGGCTTGGTAAAATGTCGCACCTCCTATTTATTTTTCAGTGACATTATTATTATTTATATGAATGCCTGATATGATTTCAAGTATATAATGGCCGATATAAATATATAATACACATATATAAATACACAGAAGTACCATTGAATTAGGGATATAAGACGCTATGCAAATTCTGTATGCAACTCTCGCAATTGCGCGCATGTGTCACCGAAACTATGGTTATACTTAGCTGTCAGCGTTGGCTTCCCAAAGTATTCGTCGTGGAAAACGAAATGGGTGAGGTGTGGGATTTAGATTATAGTGACCAGATTATCCAAGGACCAACGCTGGACACGTTCCACTGGTTGCATAACTTTTGTTTCCTGCTTTGCAGGTTTGCCTTCCCTCCAGGCGTATATTCTAAAATTGTTGTATTTATTATTATCCCAACAGAAACATAATCATACCTTTTCAATAAAATATTCTGCATGTGATGCTAATACATTCTAGACAATAGCTTCTCCTTTTGTCCTTGCACATGTGAATTTGCTGTCGAATAATTTGAGGATCAATTTGGATGTAAAGTCCATGGATCTAAAAGTTTGATTGTTATATGGTATGGAAAGAAACCACAGCCTCTGCAATCGCTAATTCTCTTTCTTTCATCCGAAATTCAGTTTGACGGAGAAAACTGGCCATCTTAACAGATGAAGAAGCTGCCTGTAGAGCTTTCTTATCGTATCAGAAGCTAAATGCCTATTGTGATATCTCGCTTTCCTCCAGAGTTCACAGAAAATTTTCCCAAACAGACTGTACATCAAACATATCCCTCCTGTTCATACTCCTTAATAAATGGATACTCTTTTTTCAAATTATCTGTCAGTTTGCAATCCCTTCGTTTTCTTTTTACTGCAAAAATTTAATTATTTTATTAAAAAATAATTAAATATTTTAAAATAATTATAAACTTTCCAATTTTTAAACATAAAAAAAAAAGGATATAGCAAAGTAACTTTGCTATATCTTTTTGCCAAAGTATCACATCTGCGAATACCTGGGATCTGTGATATTAAAAACAACACTTATGATACTATGTGTACAGGTAAAATTTTGATTTTGAAACATACAACAAAATATCATCCTTATAAGGACTGGCTTAAAGGGGCGAAGCAATATTGCTTTTCATATTCCCCGTTATCTGTAGATCACAGTGTAAGGAGAAGGTGTTATTGAGCTATATAAAGCTCTGATCATGGCAAGAGAGTAACAGCAATAGCAGAGCCTCAGTTAGAACTTCATTGGCTACAGCATTGCCATCCATTACCCTCCAAGGGTACCAATTTTAGTCGCCTCGTACGACATGCATTAGCTACATTGGTGCTATTCTTATCCCGGCAACCACACGGGGAGAATATCATTGACAATTGACAATTGACATTTATGTCTTTAGGGGTGAAGCAAGATGCTTTTCATATTCCCCGCTATCTGTCGTGGTTACAGTGAGGGTAAAATTTACGAGCAGTTTGCTCGCCCTGAATGGGCATGGAGATTATGTATCGCTATAGGAGGCTAATATAGTTTTTGGTCTTCTATATTTAAATATGTCCGTTGGCTCGTATGCTGCAGCTTGTTGAACCAAATCGTTGGGATGTGTGGACGTCTTTAGAAAAAATTTGGCAGCTAAGGATTGTAGATAAGAGAGAATATAGGGAATATTTGTGTCTCTGTGGAGTTGGCTGTTTCTAACATACCACGGGGCGTTCAAAATCATTCTCAAGCACTTGTTCTGCACTCGCTGTATCTTAATAATGTTAGTATTAGAGGTGTGGCTCCAGGCTGGAGAGGCATAGGTGATTATAGGACGAATCGACATCTGGTATAGCTGCAATTTGATTCTGTTGCTGAGTTTGCTATTTCTATTAATTAGCGGGTAGATCTGAGCTATGGCTTTAGATGCTTTTGCACATGCAGACTTGATATGTTGGTTGAAAGATAGCTTTTTGTCGAGAATCACACCCAGGTAATTTGTTTCTTTCTGCCAGGGAATTTTAGTATTGAATAGTAACACATCTCCAGCAGGAGACATTGGCCTTTTTGAGAAGAGAACCGCTGAGCTTTTCAGGGGATTGACTTCCAATCTCCACTTGGAGAACCAACCCTCCAGCTTTAGAAGATTTTCTTGAAGCTTTCTAGTAACGAAGTGGGGTCTGAGAGATCTGGTTAGTATTGCCGTATCGTCCGCATACAGTGCTAAAATGGAAGTCATCGGATTGTGTGGGATGTCTGACATGTATACAGAAAACAGCAATGGAGCCAGTAGAGATCCCTGCGGCACTCCAGCAAAGATATGGCGCTGGGACGATGTAGAACCGTTAATTTTAACTTGCATTGATCTATTCTGAAGATATGAACGGATTAGATGAACCATTTTTAGTGAGATACCGGCTGAGATGAGTTTGTGCAGGAGTCCAAAATGCCAGATTTTGTCAAATGCTTTAGATAGGTCTAGGAATACCGCACCTGTGCACTGGCGCCAGTTGTAGCTGGTGGTGATATATTCCACAATTCTGTAGATTTGCTGGGTAGTACTATGGTGTTGTCGAAATCCAAACTGTTCTTTAGGGAGGATGTCTAGGTCATTTACTGAGGTTTGGAGTCGTGAGAGGATGACCTTCTCTGCGACCTTACCCAGATTGGAGATGAGACTGATTGGACGATAATTCTGCGGTAAGTGTGGGTCTTTGCCTGGCTTATGTATAGGAATCACATCAGCCATTTTCCAGGTGGAAGGAAAATAGTGAGGTCTTAAGATTGCATTTATTATATTGGTCAGATGCACTATAGCTTTTCGAGGCAGCAGCTTGATCACCCTGTTTGAGATGCTGTCTGGTCCAGGAGCTTTATTGTTCTTAAGTTTTTTAATAATATCATATAATTCAACAGGTGATGCGGGTGCAATATGATCGGCACTGGTGTCCGGGAGGTTTAGTGCATGCCTAACCTGTCTGTGGATTTTGTACAGATGATTGAAATCAATGTTGTTATAAGAAGGTTTGCACTGATCCTCAAGATTTTTAAGTATGGCTTCTGCCTTATCTGCATCTGTGTGGACTAGGCCCTGGTTTGAGATTATAGGGGGGAGGGATGTGGTTTTATTTTTGATATTTCTCAGTAGGCCCCAGATAGAGTGATCAATAGGTGAGATAGAGGCTAACTTTTTATCCCAGACTTCGTTTCTATGTGTTTTAAGTGCATCTCTTACTGCTCCATTCAATCTGTTAAGCACTGTCTTATCCTGAGGTGCGCGAGTGTTATGAAATCTCTTCCTAGCTCTGCTCTTCTCTCTGATCAGGTCCATAATGTCCTCAGGCAAACGATCAGGCTTGGGAACAGGTTTCTGGTAGGATGCAACCATTATAGCGGACTTAATCTGTTGGGTGAAGCTAGTCACTGCAGATTCCACATCTTCTGGTGTGCATATGGGAGGGACGGGTCCTATTTGATCCCGAAGTGCTTTAGACAATCTCTCCCACGATATGCCTGAATGAGAAGGAGGAGGCAGGCATTCTTGCTCACCCAATTGCAGTAGAATTGGGTTGTGATCCGACGACAGCTCGTTTAGTGATGTAAGGCTGTACTGTAGTTTAATGTCTTGCAGGATGGCTATATCCAGGATATCAGCAGTGCGGGAGAATATCATTCTTTAAATTACATTACTATAACCATGGTCGATATATATCATTTTGTGGTGTCCTTTGCTCCAGAATCGATTTTGTATCGACATGAGTGAGGTACTGAAAGACCTCATTTAACAATAGCTTAAATTACCTTTATTATTAAAAATAGGGAAAATACAACTTTTGCTGTCACGCATAATTGTTTATTTTATGAATAAAATTTAAAAGCAACAGATATCATATCTAAACTTTGTTTTATGATAATAATAACGTTTATTACGGGCATTAATCCAATTACAATTTGTTACAGTTGGGTTGTGAATTGCACAGTAAAATAAGGTAATATTTTTACAAAACAGAATACAAATTACATGCATTAAACATACACTATGTAAATTATAGAGTAAAAACAAAACATAAAACGTTGGTATTACATAAATTTAGATTACATTGATTGACGATGATAATTCTGTCAAACTTTAAAATAAAAGTTTGGCAAATAATCAAAAAATAATTTTACATGAAATAGTTCTTCCGAATAAACAACTAATGTATGTTCGTAGTTGACTCTTTCTCATAAGGTGAATAAAATATTTTAAATGCTGTACGTTTTGCTGTACACATACTAATGCTGTACAATACAACACAATGCTGTACATCTGGTCACATAAATTTAGATGCATTTGACAGAGGGCAGATCGTTGGTGCTGACGGATTGGTCACTCGATCTCCGAAATTGTCAACGAACTTGGATTTTCTCGTACGAAAGTTTCAAGAGTGTTCCGGGAATATGAAAATTAACGGAACACACACACACACACACACACACACACACACACACACACACACACACACACACACACACACACACACACACACACACACACACACACACACACACACACACACACACACACACACACACACAAGCACCCGGACAAACTGCAAAAAGCAACCAGTCTTGAATGATCGTGGGCTTTCGCTGTCTGACTCCCATCGTAACGACCGATAGGCGCTACTCATTTTCTCAAATCACCACTCATCTGAACCAGGGTTCCAGTCGGAAAGTCAGTGCAAGGACCGTGCAATGTTCACTTCACCGTCTCAACTTTGGGAGCCGCCGATCTAAGAGAATCCTCCTCCTCCTTGTCCGGGCTGATCGCCTTGCCTGCGCTAAAGAACATCGAAAGTGGACAATTGAAAATTGGCGATGTGTACTCTAGAGTGATGAATCGCGATTTAAACTTCATAGCGCCGATGGGAGACTGACGGTATGGCGCCAACCACATGAATACATGGACGACCCCTGCATTTCAAGTCAGAAATGTAAAAGCTGGTGATGGCCTGGGATGTCTTTAGTTGGGCTTCTTTGGTACGTGGAACTCATGGCCAACCATTTATGTTCATCATGCATCCCAATGGAGATGGCATCTACCAGCAAGACAGCTGTTCATCTCACAGCTTGAGGCAGGCTACTGCTTGGTCCCAGGAGCATTCCGGTGATTGACTTTTGAAATAAGGAACTGGCCACCTAGAAGCTCTGGTTTAAATCCCATCAAATCTTGAGGATACCATCAAGCAGTATTCAGGCCTGTGTCCCATCACCACCGAACTTCAGCGAATTGTGGACAGCTCTGGAGGGTGCATGGGTCGCCATACCTGTGAAACATTTTCACAAGCTTGTGGAGTCTTTGCCTCGTCATGTGGCGGCTGTTATCAGCGACAGTGGGGGGGGGGGTCCAACATGTTACTAGGTAGCTAGCTATCCCTAATTCAATGGCACTCCAGTATAATGAACGATCTGGGAATTTTAATGGCCAAAATGTAATCTATTATACTGTAATAATAACAATTGGGTATCTAAAAAGCATTGATAAAAAAAATTGAGAAACGCAAGAACTCTGACACATAAAGTGTTTACATTACTTGATATTTTTTTCAATCACTATTTCAAACAAAAAAAAATGATGTTGCATTTTTATTATTCATTTCAGGTGGACAGTGGAAGGCCTCCTTATCCAAGATCGACTTCAGTATGGTGGTTTGACTGTCGTGCCATTGCTGGTCGAGTACCACAGACATCAGGATTAAGAGGTAGTGACCAAGGATCCATCTATATCGGAAGTCAATCGGTAATAACAACTCCCGTAGAAGAGGAAGAAAATGCTATTGTTGACGGAGCAGACGATTTGGAAGTAGCCATTGTACAGCAAAATGGGGATGACTTAACACCAGAACCTAGGGGTCCTGGAGATGGTGATAACGGAAGTGGACGAACGGCACCTTTACAAATTACGCTAATTGTCTTGTTTATTTCTGTGATTCTAGTGTTTTGAACAACTCAGCCCATTATAAATTAGAGTTGTTTGATCTTGTTGACTGGAGGGGGATTTCGTTAAGTCGATGGTGTGGAACAGTAAGCATACACTATCAGATCAGACTCCCTCATTTCCCCCGAAAATGTTCCTTTACTATTGCAAGAAGAGGAAATTCATACTTGAAAGAACGAAGATGCTGGCCGTCTTTTAGTCACATCTGTTATCTGAACTGCATCTTTAGTGCAGCTAGTGAAATACCGAGAGATCGCCTGAAGTTCAGAAGAAATTCTACAATACAAGCGTCATTGGTGCTATAAATGCGTACCAGAATTGGATGTATTTTAAAAGATGAGCAAAACGACCAATCAGCGAAGTTTAACTAAGAGCGATTGCTCTTTGTAATGTAATAATAATTTGAACGAACAAATTTTTGTCATATTATACTTCTTATTTATTTTACTTTAGTTGCTGTATAAGAACTGCATGTATTTATATTAGAAATTCTTTCGAAAGCTATATATTTCTTAGTAAATCTAAATTTAATTATAGTTCCTATTAATTTTTATAAAAATTTTATTTTTTTTTTAAATTTTACTAATGCTTTTTTCCCATAAGAAAAAACTGCCTTTAAAAAATGCCATTTTTAAAAAGCAGACATATCGATATAAATTTCATTAAAAATTAAGAATTAAAAACAAATTATATTTATTTTTAATACATTATTAATATAATTTATTTATTTTTAAATAAATTATATTAATCCCAATAAAAGTTTTGCTATTTTAGTCTATTATATGAATTATTTTATTATTATTTCTGGCGTTTCATATCTCTATTCAATGAACCCGATCTTTGTGTGGATGGGATAAATAGAAACCAAGGAATTTGTGACCAAACGACTCGTTGCAGGCACTCTCGAATATAAGCCACTGTTAAGATCTGAATAGCTTTGTCGTCACGATAAATGTTTTCTTGTTAGTATAATTTATTTCGTGTTTGTCGTAGCTGTTTTCAGCATAAGTAAACATTTTCATGTTTATATTATTTTTAAATAACACGATTAGCAGAGTGAAAATAAAAATATCTGAATGTACAGTAAGATGATTTTTTTTAATAAATAAATAAACGAACAAGATTTGCAAAACTCAAAACTGACCTAGTAAAATCTGTATTACTGAGACCAATACTCTGTGAAGAGATATCTTTACTGAATCCTTGTACAAAATCCATGATAATAAAATATATTTATCACCCCCTCATACGTGTGTCTTTCTTTTATAACTTGCTATTATACTTACTATACATACGAGGCCTACGTTTCGCCATCTGAAACTCGCATTATCAGAGGCACTTTAACTATACACAGTCAATGAAGACAGGGAATGAAATCATCTCCACAAGGACAGTCATGCATGGAGGACAACAGTGGCACTCTTCGTGGCGATTCATGCTATTAATGTTAACGGGAAGATGGTAGGTATGTCTGGATCAATGCAAGATCACGTCATCATTTTTGTGTTAACTTATATGTAGGATTTTTGCCCTAACAGGTACATTCCTTTAATTTTAACCGAAATTTATGAAGTAATTTGGCTTTCTTCCATTCCTAATTCTATGTAATGATAGGAGGGAGTTTATATGTTGTACCTTTGATGCAAGGTAAGGTGTATGTAGTCTGGTTGGGAACGGGGTGTTGTTCCTTTTACAGAGTACGGCGCTGATTTTTCTGCTGATTTATTTCATCAGATGGAAGAAAGCCAAGGTACAGCACAAATTCCTGTTTAAATTAGAGACACTGTTTCTGGAAGCTTTCTTTATAAAAGCTAACCCTAGCTTCGAAGTAGGTGGGATTAGCCAATCTCATTCAATGAATCGTCATAATCATAGATTGCAAATTATTGTAATGTATATGTCAGTACGGTGTATAATAATAAATGATGATACTGATAGGAAAAAAAAAAGGGGAAAAAGTGTATTGAAATTCAAAGAGCCAGCCTGGTTGGCCGAGTAAAGATGAAAATAAATCTTCAATAATCATCATTGTTAATATTATAATATATGTTGTAAACAAATTATTATATTATTATTATTATTTAAAAACTATTATGTACGTAAAGTATCTATTATGCACAACTGTGTTCATGTAATGTATTATAAATATTATATATAATGATATATAATAAATATTATATATAAATGATAAAGTTTGATTGAAAAATTATTATTATTATTATTATTATCATCTTTTTTTCATATTTCTGAATATTATATTGAATATTTTATATATGTAGCCTCTCTAATCATTTCTCTACGTTTTCCTAAGTCTAAAGTTTCCTTTCAAAGTTTTTATTCATTTATTTATTTATTTCTTCCTTGGGAAATATTTCTATTTTTCAACTGATCCATTGTGGTAATTTCTTCTTCTTTTAATTTCAAACTACTTTATGGCAAATATTTTCACGTTTCAGTTCTCTGTGTTTAGGACACCGAACTTGTGTTATTAGTTTATTTATTTATTTAATATTTTCTATTAATTATATTATTAATTATAATTTTAAATCTCACAATTCTGTGATCATTTTAATCATCACCGCATCGAAAGTTTCCTTACATTCAAGAAAGAAATCCCAACACATTCGCATCTTATTTATTTAAATTTAAAATATATATTGCATAGTTTATTTTATTTTTTATCTTTGCATTATCTTAGTTATATTTTCCCCCAGTTTAATTTCATATTTAAGAGCATATCTTATTTTATAGTGATATTTTCTTATTTGATTTTCTTGTTTGTTTCATTTATTTTTTCTCGTTCGCTTTATTTTCGAGATTTTTTCTTCCCCACTTTGAATTTATACTCATTTCGCCAACTTTTTCTTCATTTTTTTTTCTCACATTAGCATTCATAATATTTATTTTAGTTTACTTAGTAAAAAATATTTTTTTAATATAATGGTGGATTTATTTTTTTAATTTTTTTATCTAAAATTTTAAAAATTTTACTTGATGTTCTATTATAATTTACAGTAAATTTCATATTTTTTGATATCCTATTAACTACAAATGATAATAACCTAATATATTGAATTTTTTCCATATATTAAGGCAGCGTTTCTCAACCTTTCTAAGCCCAAGGACCAGTAAAATGCCTAAAACAATTCTACGGACCAGTAAGTTACATAGGCTGAGCTGGGTGGGGGGGGGGGTGTATGCCACGGCCGACACTTTTTTGGCGTTTAAGAAATCTTGCCATACTGTCTATAAAACAGCAACTGAGTGATGAAATAGACTTCGACAATGTCCTCTCGATGATTTTAAGAACAGAAAAGCAAGTAAAATAACATTTTAGAATGTTGGAATTAAAGTTTTACTTAAATAAACTTTTTTAATTTTTAATTTAATTTAATGTGTTTTTAATTTATTTCCGAATTCGCCGTTTTGCCTTTCAGTAATTTTTTTAAAAACCAATGGGAATTACCAGCATTTCCGAAAAACTGTGCCATCTATAACATAATAAATCTAAATGCATGTTTTGAATACATATCGAAACATAATTAATTAAATTTGAAGTAAACGATTAAAAGTGTATCAAATAAATATTATAATATAATTATGTTACTTTTAATGAGATGGTTGAGCTTCTCGGTCCTTGCAGAGTTGCTGGATATCTGGCTCAATATTGGTCAACTTCAGTCGAAGATAGGCACACGCACACTAAGACGAAGTTCGTATTTCGTTTTTATTTGAAGGACCGACGAAAATCCTTTCTCCCAAAGATAGGTTGTGGAAAAGTTCATGACGATTTTTAGTGCTTCTTCAGATAATTCTGGAAATTCACTTCTCACTGAAGACGAGATCCAAAATCGACCAAAACCAAGATCACGGAATTGCATTTTAAGCCCAGTCACTTCAAAGCTCAATTAACTGTCTTTTTTTGATAACGAAAGGTCATTCTCGTGACTGCAAGCCTGAAATGGATCGCGAACCCACAGAAATTTCTTATAAAAGATATTCGGAAAATATGTTTCCAAATTCCGTTTCAGATTTTTGAGGTGGTCAGAAACCCTTTCCAGAAACTCAGAATCAACAAAATTATCATTTTCCACTAAAAAGGATTCCAATGTTGGAAAAGGTGTAAATTGTCTGTCTTTTACATATTACATAATTAATCCTTACAAGCAGTTTTTTTTTTTCCTTCTCGAATGTCTTTATTTTGTCGTACGCATCAAGAACAGTTAAAAAATTTTCCTGAAGGGAGATATTTAATTCATTTAATTTCGAAAAAATGTCTGAAAGATAGGATAGTGTTGATAACCATGCTTCGTCAACAAGGAGTGATGCAAAATCAGAATTATGTTCCTTTTTAAACAATAAAACTCGTGCCTTAATTGAAATAGCCTTGTTAGTACTTTGCCCCTGGAAAGCCAGCGCATTTCAGAATGAAGCAAACGTTGTGTATATTCACAGCCCATTTCATCGCAGAGTACTAAAAATAACCTGTTATTTAACGGTCGAGCTTTAATAAAATTAACTAGCTTCACAGAGTGGTGTAGGACCGCAATATGCAAGTCCTACATTATCCCAACTAAAATGTACCTTCGTCTTCAGTGGTGGAAAGAGCGTGTGCAGTGGGAAGTGGAAGTTTGGAAAGCCGTGTTATGGAGCGACGAATCACGGTACCCCCCCCCTTCTACTGAGCAGAACGTCTCTTACCAGAGTGCGTAACCCCAACTATGAAATTCGGTGGTAGCAGTGTGATGGTATGGTCCTGGTTTGGCCTCAGATCTCTGTTTGTGGTGCCACGAATATTGAACTCAGAGAGGTATCACGAGGCAGGCCAACTCTAGGTCCACCCAAGTAAGGTTGTCGAGTCATAGGACATTAGTATTGTAGGTTGAAGGCTTTTTTTTTTTTTTTTTCTTAAATTTATATAATTTTTGGTGCTTTTATTTATTTGTTATATAATCCTCAAATTCTGTTCTAGAGACCAACATATTTTTTTTAAGTTACTTCAGGTCTCCAATAAGCTGAACGGTAATCTCATACCGATGATGAAATTGATCTTCCTCCTGAGGACAATCACAAACATTCACACGGTGGGATTCGAACCCACAGCCAGTTGATTGGAAGGTGGTTACGTTGACTACTATCAATTAATGTGATTACTTTTAATTATATTTAATATAATATAAATATTTTCAAAAAAATTATGTTTTACTGCGTAAATAATTACAGTATATGCCTGTTTATGAATGAGATTGGCTTCACCTGCAGTTGAAGAGCTGTGATAAATATTCTTCGCATCCTAGACGAAATTCGAATCCAGGTATTTCCAACCCACATGATCGAAACCAGTTTAACTACGGAGGCTCTCATAATTACAGATTTAAAAAATATATTGATTTTCTTTACTTTTTTTCATGAAGAATATCTGTTGAGTTTTGTTGAAATTTAAAAGAAAATAATTCGATGTGTATTTTATATACTTTTATGCAGAATATTTATTTGGTTTGTATGTGTTTTGTTTGTCGAAATAAAAATAAAAAATTAAAAATTAAAATGCAATTTTTAACCCTCCTACCGGCCACTCTCCGCGAGATTTACATCTGTCCATCAATCTCCAGCCTACGCTCTAGTTGTATCTAATCCAAAGAACAATGTATAGGTCGACCATCCTATACACCCTCTGTCCAAAAAGAAACCGAACTTTTGGAAAATAGAAGAAACTAGTGGCGCCACCTGTGTGTGTTGACGAAAGCGGCAACCTTCATTAGTGTTGTGTCAACTTCACCGCCATCTTGAAACTTCGATGAGACACATCTCAAATAAAGCTGATAAAAAGAGATAAGACTAATACCAGTTATATTTTGATGTCATTCTTTCTAAGCGACGCTCTACCCACAGGTAGAAAAATGCTTTGAAAAACCAATTCTACTCATTTCGTTCAGCTTATTGTGACGAGTTGGTCATCATGGTAATCGCAAATGTCTGTTTGTAAGAAAATTTAAAAATTGGTGGGAAGGGTAATTTAAAATTCTTTTTAATAACACTAAAACAGCTTTGAGTTCTATACCAGATCTATTACTTGTCGCATCGCGCGCTGTATTATTTGAATGCCCATTTGAGGCACCTAGTGCTCAGTTTTCCGCGATTGCGCATTGCAAATATCAAAATTATAGTAAACATTAAAAAAAAATATTAAACATGAAAAAATATTGTTTATTATCGATAAAATTATAATTCAAAATTACTTAAAAATAAAATCCATTCCTTTAATTGTAATTAAAGGAAAGGATTTACAATTTTTGGACACTACAATTAAATCCTTTAATTGTAATGTCCAAATTTCCTCAAGGGCTCACTCTAGTGAGTACGGGTATGGCAAACCCGAGGTTTGCCCGGATAACTGGCGAGGGTTTACGTCAGGAAGGTCATCCGGTCGTAAAACTTCACTGCCAGCTCTAGCTATGATCTAATGAGTCAAAGAGAAAGTGATATAAGGGCTAGGGTGAACCCCTTTAGCGACGCGCAGCCACATCGCCCTACAGCTGCGAGAAGTGGACGAGGGCTACCGCATAAAGGGCGGGTGCGGTTAAAGAAGCGAGCCCAGCAAATGGAGAGAATGTTGCGAGTGGGAACATTGAATGCTGGAAGCATGACTGGAAGGGGAAGAGAGGTGAAAGACATGATGAGGAAGAGGAAGTTGGACATTCTATGTTGCAGGAGACAAGGTGGAAGGGGGAAAAGGCGAAGGAACTGGGAGATGGATATAAATTGTTCTACTCTGGAGCGAATAAAGAGGGAAGAAATGGTGTCGGAATTGTGGTGTGTGGCAGAATGAAGGGCAAAGTACTGGAAGTGGGTAGAAGGAAGGACAGGATCATGCGAATGAAATTGGGTCTTGGAGAAGAGCAAGTAGTCATTTTATGTGTATACGGCCTGAAAGTTGGCTGTACAGTAGAGGAGAAAGATGAGTTCTGGAACGTGTTAGATGAAGAAATGAGGGAACTGGAAGAAAACGAGATGGTGATTGTCGGAGGAGATTTGAACGGACACATAGGGAGACAGAATAGAGACTGTGAAAGGGTGCATGGTGGCCATGGAGTGGGAATGATGAACCAGGAAGGAGAGAAGATTGTGGACTTTGCAGTAATGTTTGATCTGGCAATTGTGAACTCGTTTTTCTACAAGAGGGAAGAATTTGATAACATTTAGAAGTGGTAACAACAATTCACAAATTGACTACATTTTGACTAGAAGAAAACATCTTAAGGTTGTGACAAATTGTAAGGTAATTCCAACAGATCAAGTGGCACAGTAACACCGACTGCAGTGCGTAGACTTTAAAATAAGATCGAAGATAAGAACCTCTGGATGAAGGGGATGAAAACAATTAAGTGGTTTCGCTTAAAAGAAGAGAGTGTGAGGAATCGTTTCAGGGAGCGGGTGTTAGAGAGGATTTGGGATGGACCGGAAAGTGTACAGGATTGGTGGAAACATAATTCAAAAGTAATCCTGAGCTGTGTAATCGAGGTGCTTGGTGAGACATCTGGAAAGATTAGAGAGCAGAAGGAGGGTTGGTGGTGGAATAATAATGTACAGGAAGCAGACAGCTAAGAGGAAGGTAAAGCAGAAGTGGGATGAGTCAAGAGTGTAAGAGGACAGAGAGGTGTACAGAGAGAGAAAGCAAGAAGCCAAGAGAGTTATGGCGAAGGCCATGGCATATCAAGATCTGTATGCTCAGGATTACTTTTGAATTATGTTTCCACCAATCCTGTACACTTTCCGGTCCATCCGAAATCCTCTCTAACATGATCAATTAGAAACAAAGGAAGGACAGAGAAAAATTTATCACATAGCAAAATGTAGAAATAAGACCTCTTACATGTGAAGCAGATCAAAGACGCAGAAGGAAGAGTATTATGGAGGGATGTGGACATAAGAAACAGATGGAGAATATATTTTGAGGGACTTTTGAATGAAGAAAATGCAAGGACTCACAGTGAGGATGGGCAGCCTTCTGAGGGGATGGTGCAGAACATCAGTAGAGTGGAAGTGAAGGAGGCCATGAAGAGGATGAAGAATGAAAAATCAGTGGGCCCAGATAGGATTCCAGTGGAGGCATGGAAGGCACTGGGGGAAGAGGAAATTGACCTGCTGTGGGACCTGTTCATGAAAGTTTGCCAACAGGAAAATATACCCGATACCCGAGGAATGGAGGAAAAGCATTCTTGTCCCCATCTACAAGGGTAAAGGGGATGCACAAGACTGTAAGAATTACAGAGGAATAAAGTTCATGTCCCACACAATGAAAATCCTAGAAGGGTTCTTGATGGAAGATTGAGGAAGGTGGCAGAGATTGCAAAGGAACAATTTGGCTTGATGCCTAGTAGATCAAAGACAAATGCTATCTTTGGGTTATGGCAGATGATGGAAAAGTTTCGAGAGAAACAACGGGAGCTACATCTGGTATTTATTGATCTGGAGAAAGCATACGATAGAGTGCTAAGGCAAGAAGTCTGGAGGTGTCTGAGGGGGAAGAAGGTATGGGAAAAAAATGTCAGGTTGATGCAGGAGATGTACAGAAATGTGAACACAAGAATTCGGACCTGTCTGGGACAGACAAAAAGTTTTCAAGTAACAGTTGGCTTGTATCAATTGTCAGCATTAAGTCCGTTTCTGTTTAATATTGTGATTGAGGTGGTGAGAGAAGATGCGTCTTGGACAATGTTGTATGCAGTTGACGTCTTGCTCTGTGCAGATTCAAGAGAAGAAGTGGCAGCTGAACTGGAAAGGTGGAGGAAAGTACTGGAAGAGAGAGGTATGAGACTGAGCAGAAGCAAGACAGAGTATATGCGTTGCAAAGTGGACGGCGGCCAGGAGACAGATCTGGAGCTGGAAGGAAATGTCATCAGGAAGGTGAGGGACTTTAGATCTTAGGTTCAACAGTGGAAGAAGATGGATGGGCTGAGAAGGAAGTGGGATGCAGGATACAAGCGGGTTGGAGGAATTGGAGAAAGATGGCTGGAGTGTTATGCGATAAGAGGGTGCCGATCAATCTGAAAGACAAAATCTATAGGACAGTAGTGAGACGCTATGACGTATGCTATGGAAACTGTGAACCTGAGGAAAAATAACATCAGCAGGATGGAGGTAGCAGAGAGATGAGAATGCTTAGGTAAATGTGCGGTGTGACCAGAAAGGATCGTCTGAGAAATGACCATGTAAGGGGAACAGTGAAAGTTGCGAACTTAGGAGCGAAAATACAGGAGGCAAGGTTGAGATGGTTTGGTCATGTGATGAAAAGGGAGGACGAATATGTGGGAAGAAAAGTCATGCAGATGGATGTGCAATGAAGGAGGAAGCGTGGGCGGTCAAAGAAGAGATGGAGGGAGCTGGTAGAAGAGGACTTGAGGATGAAGAACTTGGATGTGGTGACAGCCCAAGACAGGAGAATGTGGAGGAGACTCATCATTAACAGCGACCCCACTTAAGTGGGATAAGCTGCAGAAGAAGAAGAAGAAGTGTAATGTCGAAATATTTAAAGAGAAGGAGTAAACACGATAAGCATTACGAACATTACTAGCGCAAACTGCAGAAAAAACAAGTGGAACTGCGCGACGGACAGTGCCACATTACGCTAACAACTTACATCTCATTATGACATACATATGCTTGCGCGCGTAGCAATATGACACTGTGGTAAACACAGTGCTGCTAGCGTCCCCCGTCCTCCTAAGTGCTACGAGATGGATTTTTAGTATTTTTTTTACAAAATAAGAGAATGGTATAGGATTGTTATAAAATTAAATATTACAAGCAAATATAAATAAATTAATAAATATATTTATATATCGAGAAAAATTGGGAATGCTGAAGTTCTGCAGTGACTATGCCAAGCCACCCCTGGTTATTGTTATTATTATTTCGTGACACCTAGGAGTCAAAGGACTAATCGACGGAATACAGGTTATTTATGTTGGATCAACATGACTGTATAAATCTAAGTATCATGCCTGGATTTTGGATGAAAATATGGAGGCATAACTTATTCCATGCCTAATTTCAATCTTTTTATTTCAAGACAATAATGCTGTTTATCACTGACAGTTAGTGCCATGCTAAGTATACTGCATAATATTCTTTGTTGAAAAATGAGACGTAGAATATATTGTGTGCAATATAATTTAATCTTTATTGCAACCATTTCTAACTTTGATATTCACCCATATAATAATCACACGTCTTTAAAAAAAATAATTTGATACTTGATTACACGTGGCCAATGCGTTTTATGCGAGAAAGAATACGAAAAACGTTTACATAGGTCACAAACTTAAGTTACCACTGTAACTTAAGTTTGTGACCTATGGCTGCATTCATTCATATGAGTAACTATGAATTACATTTTCGTGTACACCTGCAATCCAGCCCCTAACAGATATTGACACTCACTCGATAGTCATGTCTTGTCTATGTTATCTCTTATTATGCGAGAAAGTGTTTTCACAAACAATGCACCACGGTTTTCCTGATGGATTAGCTATAAATCATTGCTCATTGAATTCACGCTTACTATCTATCACCTTCTGTTTTTCTTTTGCATTATGATCGGTAACTGAATGTAAAAACAAAGCTTGTAAACAAAAACTTGCGATGGATCGCTGTTGCTAAGGCATTGCGCATCAGGATCAAACAAGTGAATGTGCAAAAGATGTGCATGAAACCATAACATCGCTAAAAAATAATTACAATGTTTTAGATTTTTATTCTATAAATCAGCTTCTGTTCTAGTAACACGTTTTTATAACTATGGAATCATTCCAGTTATAAAACAAACTGTTATCATGAGACACTATCGTGTGCCACTGCATTAACTCGAAAAAGAAAACACTGCATATTTGAAAAAAATAAATTTACTGCTAGTTTTGATAATGTGGTATTATTATTACATGACACCTCCAGGGACTCATCACGGGAGGGCGCTCTACCCTACTTCGCTAAATACCGTATATACCGTATATGTTGGCGTATAAGACGAGGCCTAAATTTTAGACTATTTTTAGGTTTTAAGCTTATGTCGGTTGCACTGGCGCACCCAGGGAGGGGGCCAGGGGGACCTGGCTCCCCCCAAAAGAAAAAATACTAGAAAATTTTCAAAAAATCTTTTCCTAATTAAAATTCTTTATTTTTTTTATTCATGTTGTGTCGTGTCTTCTATTTCTGTACTACTTATGTCTACTTACAGTCACATAAGGGGAATACCCTCTGACTCTCGGCCGTTGTAAACTCAAGGCGAACGAATTAGTGCTCGGGCGATACTTTGCCCGAGGGGGCCAGAGATCACAGGTATAGTTCGCCCACCATTTCTAGATCCCTTCTTGGCTTGATGCCAAGAATAGTCGATTCATGCTGAAGGGGGGAAAGAAATGAAGAACGTACGAATTGGTCGCCAACATGCGAAATCACGTGCTTTCTTGTCTGTCGCTGTACTAGTACTAGCTTGATTTTTGTTGTTCTCTTTTTTGCATTATTTTTTTATTATTAATTTGTATGATGGATCCAGTACAGTCAACAAGTTCTATTGTTACACGTTTCAGTAGCTCTTGCAAAAGAATATTGAATAATGTGCTGACATTCTGCGAAAAAGAATCGTCAGAAGGCCGTCTTCTTGTTCCCCTTTCTCAAGTCATAAAACGTGCAAGTGCAATTGCGGGCGTATCGGAATCGACTGTTAAAAGAATTCGTAGGGAATCAAAAGGTGAAGGTAAGACAAAATTTAAATCTCCTAAAAAAAAAGCGCCAGAGAAAGAAACCATCGAAACCGTAGCTTTGAATGATTTTCATGCAGACGTTATAAGAAGAACTATTCACGAATTTTACGTGGTCGAGAAAATAGTGCCAACTGTTCCGAAATTGATTCCTCTGCTTAAAGAAAAAATTAATTTTCCTTGGAAAAGAGAAACTTTAAGGAAAATACTTCATGAAATCGGATTTTGTTTTAAAAAGTCCCAGAATAAAAGGAAACTTATCATGGAGCGAAGTGACATTGTTTTATGTAGAACGCAGTATTTGCACGTATTAACACTGTACGTACATTTTTCCAACTGTTATACAAGCAAAATAGTTACACTTTAAAAACAGCAATGTTCGTAAAAGAAAAGCTAAATTTTCCGACCTGTAATAATAAACAAACTGAGTTTGTTTATTATTACATCCCAGAAGACAGACTGATTACCCTATTATCGGAATGGATTCTCCTTTTCTGACATGCGCAGAAGTGTCGAGGGACCTCAAATCGGTGGGCGAACTATATCATGTATTGGTGATCATTGCAGATGCCAGTCATAGGTCGTATGCAATGCGTTGTGTGGACTCTCAAATCGTCTACTCAACTCGTCCCCCCCCCCCCCCCAGATTAAATCCTGAGTGCGCCACTGGTCGGTTGTATAAGACGACCCCCCCCCCCCATTTCTTCTTTCTTGTGGTAATGCAACGTTAGGTACTGTTGTTATATCCGTTATTTTTTTATATCTATGCATATCCGTTATTTTTTTGCATGGCATAGATTTAGTATTTAGGCGAGCTATCCTACTTCAATTTTAATTAATTATTAATTTTGCTTCTTTTTTTTTTAATTTTAGAATTATTAAAATTGTTATCATTTAAAATCATGGAACCAGTAACAAAACGAATAAAGTATGAAGCTCGATTTAAAATAAGGGTAATTGAAATCACAAAGCAAATTAATAACTGTGCTGCTGCAAGAAAGTTTGACGTAACCGAGAAGATGGTAAGAGAATGGAGGAAGAAAGAAGATATTTTTAAAAATTTGCCAAAGAAAAAATGTGCGATGAGAACGGGGATCACCCGATGGTCGCAACTGGAAAATCACGTTGCAGAATGGGTATTCGAACAAAGGCAGAATGGTTATCTTGTTACAAGAAATATGATAATATGATTAGAGCATATGCACCAAAATGGTCAAGATTGAATCCGGATGAAAGTATAGAATTTCAAGCTACTTCAGGATGGTGTAATCGTTTTATCGTTTTTTGAACAGACAAAGTCTGGTAATACGACAAAAAACGAAAATTTTTCAAAAACTACCAGCAGATCTTGACCAAAAACTTACCAGTTTCCATAAATTATTCAGTTGAGACAAGACCATAAATTTCTATTGTCAAATATTAGCAATATGGATGAAACGCCTATGAGCTTTGATTTTTATTGCTTATCATATCAAAGCTCATAGGAGTTTCATCCATATTGCTGAGTGGAGTCTAAAGGTAGCAAGAGTGTGTTGGTTCGAAGTATCATGAAAAAACAAGATTTACGGTTGTGTTGTCATGTTTGGCTGATGGAACCAAGTTAAAACCAATGATCATTTTCAAACGTAAAACTAAACCTCAGATAAAATTTCCTTCAGGTGTTTTTGTACATTGTCACGAAAAAGGATGGATGGACGAAAATAGTGTGAAATTATGGATAAATAATGTGTGGAACACACGACCAGGTGGTATAATGAAGAAACGCAGTTTATTAGTATGGGATATGTTTCGTAGTCATTTAACTGAGAATACTAAAAGTCTTCTAGAAGAAAATAACACAAAAATTGCTGTTATACCAAGTGGTTTAACTTTTATATTGCAACCACTAGACATCTGCTTGAACAAACCATTTAAAGATCACATGTGAGAAGAGTGGAATAATTGGATGTTGACTGGTGAAAAATCATTTACAAACGGTGGATCTATGCGCGCTGCATCATTTCATATGTTGTGCAACTTTGTGATCAAAGCATGGAATAAAGTAAAAGTTGAGACTGTAATAAAATCATTTAAAAAGTGTGGTATCCCTAATCTTATGGATGGTATGGAAGATGATCTGTTGTGGGACACTGATGACGGTGAAAACGAAATCAATTCACCGGATTCGAACTGGCATCCATATGACGATCATTTAAATCTGAAGAACTATTTTCAACAGATGATGAAGAAAATGAACATGAAAATTGAAGTTAATAATTATTATTGTAATATTTTATCATTATTATTATAATACATGGAAGTTGTGCAAGTTCTCTGTACAAGTGGGGAAAAATTCTCTCACCGGAATGTAACTGCGGGCACCCGAATCAATCAATACACCACATTTCTACCAGGGGCGAATGCTGGAATTCACGCTTGCTCTTGTTATCATTCAGGGAGTGAAAGGTGTGATTGAAGTCTGATTAGCGGAATAATGAATTACTGAATTCTACCCTGCAGTTCTTTATGAACTGGTCAATAACATCGTCATAAAAAGTTGGTTGTAACTTAATTTTCCCAAGCAACACACACACACTTGTCAAGGCTGGCTAAAGCTCACTGGCTAGAACTACTTTGACTGCGTGTGGCCTGTGTTTAAGACGAAGTGAAGGGAGCGAAAATGGCTATGCGCGCGCATGAAATCACAGTGTTGCAGCGGGACCTGGAAGCTCCGACAAACGACCCAAGGTAGCTTTAACGAGACGAGCACGCAAAGCTCAATTATTGCCGCGCAAGCTTAAGACGCCTTCTGCCTACAAAAATAAAAGCCTAAATGGAATGCTTATATAAATGCATGTATTATTAATAAATAAATAGTATTTCTTTCTCAATTAATGAGCTTGCTCAGCAAGCATGGAGAATTCGCCCCTGATTTCTACTGAGTGCAGTCTTCGTGCATACACAGGTCAAAGAAACGATTTCTTGTAGGCGACACCGCCTATTATAGACTGGATCAGACAACCTGATCTTAACCTATAAGTGTTTTGTATGTTGAAAGTACAAGTGTCTTTGTTTTATTCTAATTGTTTGTCACTTACTTTTTATATATTTATTTTGACTTGTGTACCTTTATAACTGCATGTAGATTGCCATACGCTAAATGAAATAAATAAATATTATTGTAATATTTTAAATAAATTTATGTAACAAAAAATTAATCTGATTTGTTTATAAACGATGCCTATTTTCTTATATAACGATGTATTGTAACTATCTAAATGTTCATCCAAGAAATTAAGTTCCCTTTTTATACTATCTATGATTTTTATACTAAATCATGGGCCGTATAAGACGACCCATGATTTCCAGGGTTTTCTGTAGTATTTATTTAAGTCTTATACACCGCCATAAACGGTACACCTCATCCTCTCCATTACTACTACACCACTATCAACCGCCCATCATCACCCATACTATTTTTTGTTCTGTAAATTGCGTGTGTTCTGAAGGCTAAATTGTTTGTAGGCAGAATGAAAAACCCGAGATTCCTGGAGGGGGAAACCCTGCTGCTCGTATAAAATCGGCTAACTCATCTTCAACTGAAAAAGCCCATATAAGGATTCCCCTCATCACTACGAGAATCAAACCGAGGTCTTTTTTCCAATTTAATATTCGCTATTGTTTCATAAAAAAATGTATAGGCATATGCTTTTAGAGTGTAATACATTTTCATACCTTCCAAAAAAAAAAAAAAAAAAAATCAGTTGACGCTTTTTTTTTTTTTTTTGGCATTTCCGTATTGGGAGTAGGCAGGCCGTTTTAATCCTATCTAACTTTTGAAGACCGAGTGGGAAGTTCAATCTCCACTCGTACCCAATCAAAGCTAGCTGGACCAAGGCTATCACTAATTAAGCGACACACAGTGAAGAGAGACGGCTCAACAAGTGCCGCCATCTCGTGGTCCCTAACTCTAACACAATATATTTATAATGTCTGAAATAATGTGGGTTCTACGGTCGATTTTCTTGAGTTTACAGGAGAAAAAACTCGCTTGCCCGTGCTAGAGATCAACTAACTCGGGAACCGGCCAAAAAAAAGGCTTAGATAAATTCCTCTAATCGCCGACTAGTTTCGAAAGCAAGTCTTCCTTCGTGCGGTCAAGCGGCGTGGTGTGTTGTAAATCAGGAAAATATCTGATTTATAATCATCTTGGGATTTTTTTTTTTTCCCTTTTAGTAATAGTATCAATTTAACAAGAAGTCGCATCTAAGTAACACGCGAACCCTGCATAGGTAGCGGGAATAACGCGTAGTGAAAGGAGTAATAGTATCAATTTCTAAGAAAAGTATTATTTTTTTTCTGCAAGGGGAATATTTAAAGTAATAGATTTAGAATAATGAAACGTGAAATACTTACCGTGAAAAAATGGGAGCCTGGTAGGAATTCACTAAGTTTACTTACAAGTATAATAATTCAGTTCATATGCAGGGATGAATGAGAGAAGGGTGTACGAAAGATAACTTTTTTGCATCGATTGGCAGTCAGACATTTTTAACACATATTTCATGCTAATTTGCATTGTTTCAATAAAGCTTTCTTGAAATATGCAAAATCCAAATGTAAATAAAGCAGTGCAGTTTCGAGGTCACGACTCTTTACAATTAATCCGTTAATAGCCACGCCAAGAGCTGATTTAAAGCCGAATATACGCTAATTACAAAATAAAAGAGAAACCGCCAGAGTGCCTATCCTTGGAAAGTGCTCTAGTCGGTATATTTCCTCCTTTAAGTCGGCTGGTTGTGAACACTCAGTGGACTTCTTAAGTACATCCTTTGGGTACCTTGGAATAAGGTCTCAGGGGTAGTTGTTGAAGGTCATGAAGTAAAATCGCTTGGAAATAATTTTCAAACGAGATGTGGTTACTCACAATTTGGTCCTGTGAATTAACCATGTAATTATTTGAAATATGATTCTTATACTATATCATATTAGCTAAATATTGTAATGAGACCGCCGTGAATAACTTAAGCTGGGAATTTCCTAATGTATCCCTACTGGATAACTTCATTTCCCAGAGGACTGACAGAGTTGAACTTGAATTAACATATTTATTGATTTTTTTTTCCCATTGCAATTATTGGCTAGCATTCATTTTGTATAAATCGCTTTGATAATCCCAACAGTTGATGTTCCTATTTTTGAACTCGAATATTGGCATGTGTACAGCTCGTGTTTTACTGCCTTCTTAAATGGGAATCTCAGTTAAGTATCTTAAATTAATTCGAACATTAGATATTTCTTTTTATTAAGTACTCTCTGTACATAAGCTGGTAGTATTCTAAGTGCCTCAAAGGATTGATTTTTTTTTTTTTTTTTGTTATCCACAATTAATAGCATTAAATATTACTTGATTGTTAGTCATGAAACTTTTCTCACGACGTATATCAAGAATTCGCTTTGAGATTTTACAAAGTGGATTAAAAAATAATAAAAAAATCGGAGGTATCATTTGTTTTAAAACTCAAGAAGACATAAAAGCCTCCACACGTCAAGTTTGTGATACTCGAAGGAAGGGATAGTCAAAATGTGAATTCTTCACTCCTTACGTCTTCAGCAAACTGCAACAATTTACTAACCGTCTGTGTTATTATTTTTTTTTTGGAGGATATCGTTCATAACGCTGCTTGAATTTTTAAGGAAATTCCAGGTATACTTTAGATTTCATTACTCTAGCCCGTAAACTTCGGCTTTTGAACTGCAAAGAATAAATACTACACTGATATCTTCGCCAGAGACCTGGTAACTAAACTAAAAATGTTCTCTATTTTCAATTACTGTATATTAGCAGTGATTTCGATGATACTTTCTTTTATATGGCCAAACTCTTCGCTTCCTATGCGTTATAAACACTAAAACTACAAGTTATCTGCTTTTCGTGATATTTTGATCCTACCTTTTAAACTGCTTTATTCATATTAAATTAAATGCGGTCAACCACTATCTTTGCGTATTTTGGCGAATCTGAGTAGCATAACTAGGTTTTTCAGTTTTTCCCGCCTTTGGCAAATTTGTAGCTAAGAGCCCTTTACACTATGACAATTAATTTCGATAACTGGTAAAATATTTTACCCCCCCCCCATGAAATATTAGTCCACCTCTGAGAGTACACAGAAAGGGAGGATGGTTAAAAACTGTTTCTGCTATCTTTCAAAATAGGAAAGGCTGTGTGTATGTTAAATTTGCAGTTTGTGTCTAAGACTAACCTAAATCAATTTAGTGCCACATGAATGTCTATTGGTTAATCTATTTAGTTGAAATTCAAGTTAAAAGTATTATTTACCATAATTGGGAGGACACTCGCCATTAATGTTACTTGTGACGTCATTGTTTTATTCACTAATATCGAAAACCTTCCGAATACAATAGTCATCCCCTTATCTGCGGGAGATACGTTCCAAGACACCCCGCGGATAGTACCGAACCCTATATACACTATGTGTTTCCTATACATACCCCACCAAAACCAAGCCAAAAACCACCCCAGCTAAGTGTGCAAACTGCGGTGGCCCTGACCAGGCCAATTACAGGGGATGTATGCAACACTCGAAGAACAGACGGTCGGAGACAGCCAGTCTTCCTCCTCTAGTACACGAATACCAGACTCTTGCACCACAGTCAGAGACTTTCAGCAAAGAGAGACTACCAACGGCAAGAACTTATGAAGGTGTGGCCCATTCCAACAAGTCAGCAGAAGAACAGAATCAGCCTGCAGGACCTAAAAAGCTGACCGCTGTTATTACTACCTCTCTAGTAGACATGGTACAAGATTTCAGCATGTCTAACCTTTCAGTAACCTCCACAAAAAGATTAGAAACAAACAAAAAAAAAAAAAAGAAACTAATTCCAGCCTCTCTAGATCGTTGCATGAAATGGAATGCAAATGGCCTAAGATACAAAATTTTAGATTTTAGAGCTCCAAGACTTTACTCAGAGATATCAGCCAGATATTGTTTTAAATAAGTGAGACACATCTAAGATCCTCTGACAGCCCTTTATTTATATCACTCATACAGAACGGACAGGCTAACCTACAGAGGTGGTGGTCCAGCCATCTTTATTAAAAAATTATATTATATCAAACATCAAACACAATTCTGTAAATACCCCTCTAACCTTGAGGTCACAGGCTCGGCTGGCAGACCGAAAATCTACGCGGCCTACAACTCGCCGTTAAAAACCCTACTACATACAGATCCAAATGCCATCCCGGGCACTAGAGAAAAAAATCAACAGAACCACCAAGAACGGAAAAATCCTCTTCAGCTATGCAGGCTCCAATTCCACAGTTGTGGCAGGCCCCTCTGAACCAACCCATCACAGTACGTTCGGCACTGCTGACATCCTGGATATAGATATCCTGCAAAATATCAAATTCCAGTACAGCCTAAAATCATTGAATGAGCTGACATCTGATCACAACCCAATTTTACCCAACTGGGAAAACAACATCTGTCTTCTCCCTCTCACTACATCAGTCCTGCTCCTCATATAAGTTCAAGACTAGATGTCGAAACCTAAGTCATAAGTCTCACCCAACAAATTAACTTTGCTATAATGGCCTTCTACAACTCTGTCCCCAAGGCTGGTCGTCTGCCAGAAAACATTATGAACTTGATCAGAGAAAAAAAGCAAGGAAAAGATTTCAAAATACCCACATGCTGCAGTGAGAGATGCACTCAAAGTTTACATAGATCAATTATGGGAAGAAAAGTTAACTTCTATCTCACCTACTGATCACTCTATCTGGAGACTACTGAGGAATATCAGAAATCCCCCCCCCCACTTCATGACGGCCTTGTTCACACAGACATAGAAAAGGCAGAAGCCATAGCACAAAATTTAGAAGAGCAGTGCAAACCTTCATATGAAAACTTAAACAGGTCAGACACTCATTAAAACTCCCTGATACTGGGGCTGACCATATTGCACCCACATCACCTGCTGAAATATACATATATATAATTTAAAGAACCGAAAATCTATAGTGCACCTGGACCATAATAATGAAGTCTTAAGGTTTCACTATTTTCCTCCCGTTTGGAAACTGGCTGATGTAATCCCGATACATAAGCCAGGCAATACCCACCTGCCTCAAAAATTATCGTCCCATCTCCAACTTGGGTAAAATTGCAGAAAGTCATCTCCTCACATCCTTCCAAAAGAACAATTTGGTGTTCGATAATACCATAGTACTACTCAACAAAATCCTCAGAGAATATATCACCACCAGCTACAACTGGCATCAATATTCTGGAGTTGTTTTTCTTGATTTATCCAAAACATTTGACAAAATTTTGCACTTTGGATTGCTACATAAACTTATCTCAGCAAGTATCGCATTGAAAATGGCACACCTAATTAGATCATATCGCTACAGAATAGAAACATGCAAGTCAAGATAAATGGTACAACCTCAGCCCAGCGCAATATCTTGGCCGGAGTTCCGCAAGGATCCTTACTGGCTCCATTCTGCACAACCCAATGTCTTCCATCATGACCTTATATGCAGATGATACAGCATTATTAGCAAGATCCCTTTGGCCACACCTTGTTACTAAAAATCTCCAAGAAAACCTTCTAAAGTTAGAGAAATGGTTATCCAAATGGAGACTACAAGTAAATCCCCAAAAGAGCACAGCCATTCGCTTCACGAAAAGATCGATATCTCCTGCAAGAGACGTCTTACAGTTCAATACAAAAATTCCCTGGCAGACAGAAACAAAATACCTTGGTGTAGTGCCGGACAAAAAATTAACTTTTAACCAGCACATCAAGACTACGTGTGCAAAGGCATCAAAAGCCATCGCCCAGATCTACCCCCTAATTAACAGGAACAGCAAGCTAAATATCAGAATCAAATTGTTCTTATACCAGCTGACAATTCTTCCCATAATCACTTACGCCTCTCCAGCCTGGAGCCATACCTCCAATTCTAAAATATTCTCAAACTACGTGTACAAAACAAGTGCTACGAATGATTCAAAACGCTCCATGGTTCGTCAGAAACAATCAACTTCATCGAGATACAAATATTCCTTATATCTTCTCTTTCTTACAATCTGTAGCAAGTGTTTCCTAAAAATGTCCATACACCCCCAATGATCTGGTTCAGTAAGCAATGATGATAAATATTTATGATAAAGCTTTAAATTATAAATTGGACGCAGTAAGATATTAACGACAATTAAAGCAACATACTGTAATAAAGTTATCTGAAAGTGAAAGGAATTTTAGCAATTTTTTAAAATGATTTATTATTTTATAAAGTTCAGAACTTTCATCTTCTTCACTTAAAAGGAAGCACTTTGGGCCCGTAAAATAAAGGTTACTTGAATTGAACACAAGCACTGCGATACCGTGACAGTCGATCGGATAACCGAGAATTACTCAGAATGGCGAGTTCCTAATTTCTGAAATCCCGCAAGTTCCGGGTAGCTTTCTCCACCTTTGCAACGAGTTGCCCTGGTGTTGGACTACCTCTGGGATGAACCGAATTGTCTACTAATAAAAGAGACCCATACGGCTTCATTTCGGTGATTTAAAATTAAATAGGCAAAGCGGATATTCGATCCAACATTATTTCAAAGCCGAATGTTTGTAGAAACTATGAACATTTCGTAAGTTGACCTGAGAGCTTACGACAATACAATCCTCCGCATCCCGAGTTGCTTTAGCTATTAAATCAAGAAGGTCGTCATCATACGTATCAATGATTTAGGCCTAGTATGGCCTGTTCCGGCCTTATAAGTCATCGTTGAATCGTTTAAGAGGACGTCCTGGTTTTCTTTTTCCTAATGGCTTGTTTTGGTAATCTTTCTGTTTTCATTCATTGAACGTGTTCCATCCATCTATGTTCATATTTTTTAATTTTTTCAATTACTGGTTCTTGGTTTAATTCTTTCATAATATCTTCGTTTCTTTTGTGATCAAATAGGGTATACTTTGCAGTTTTTCTCATAAACTTCATTTCTGCTGTTGTTAATCTTTGTTTGTCTTTTTGTTTTATTGTCCAGATTTCGCTTCCATACATTAAGACCGGTAGGGCTAATGTATTGTATACTTTTAGCCTGGTTTGTTTTTGAACTAGGTTTGGTTTAAATATAGTTAATTACTCGTTATTTTTAAATATTTTGCAATTTTTATGTTTATATCTTTTTCATTTTCATAAGTGATCATACATCCTAGGTAGTTAAATGAATTCACCTGTTCTAAGATCTTTATCTAATACTATTTTAGTTCTTGCTGGATCTTGTCCTTTAAAGGCCATAGTTTTTGATTTTTCCGTTGATATTATCATACCATAATCTTTGGATATCTCATTTAGATTTAAAATAGCTTTCTGTAAGTTATCTTCAGAATTTGTAATTATTATTTGGTCGTCTGCAAAGAGGAGAGTGTTTAAGTTAACTGTAGGTGAAAGTTTAATTCCTTGATGTAAATTTTTACTCCATTTTATTATTATTTCATTTAAATAGATATTAAAAAGAGTTGCTGAGAGGGGACATCCCTGTCGGACCCCTTGGTTTATCTCTCTTGTATATGATAGCTCATGATTTAATCTTATTTGTATTTGATAATAGGGCTAATGTAAAGTCAAGTAGGTAGTGCAAGCTAAGGCAATTCGAAGATGCTGAGGATTGTATATATACTCGTAAGCTCTCAGGCCAACTTACGAAATGTTCATAGTTTCTATAAACATTCGGCTTTGAAATAATGTTGGATATAAAACCCACTGTGCCGCCGATGTAATTATAAATTGTTTATTCCTGGAATTTTCCACTTTAATATAATATTTTCGGACCGGGGATGACCGCGGTAAGGAGGGGGGGAAGGGAAATACTGTAGTACCGCCATTTGGAAATCACTACCCTAAGGGAATGATCTAATTCCAGAAGTAATTCAATACTAGGGTAACTCGTGTCAAGGTGAAGCAAGCTCCATGCACGTCCACTGCTGCTTTCGCAACAGTAAATGCAACCTTAAGGTTTCTTGAACACGTTGGGGAAAAGTATCAGTAATAAACTGATAAAAATTGATTGGAGAATTCAAGCCTTGCATCTTTCTGCTATTCTATCCCCTAAATTTCCAATCTATGGAAGTAGATGTTTTACAGCATCCTTTTATATGTTGAAAAAAACTCACCCAGAATAGATGTCACAAATAATGATCCCACTGTATGCGACATCAACAGCTATGCAGAAGAAAACCGAAATTTTCAACATCACAGTTGGTAGCTTGCTCCACCTTTGCAAGGAGTCGCCTGGTGTCGTACCACTTTACCCCAGTCCTGAAGATACCTTCAGGCGCAAACTTTGTTTGCACACACTTGGATAAAGGATTAAACTAAATTTATTATTATTTCAACATCAGTTGATAAAAATGTATTTCTTATACAAATAGGATGAATTATTAATCTCTGAACAGCACATTGTATAGAAGATGAGCAAAATCCGTTCACATTAAGTGGTAATATGGGAATTTGAATTATAAGCTAATATTAAATATGAATAAGGTATTACCCCATTATAGCTTTTTTTGTATTTAATGTAAAAGGACAAGAGTTCATCTTCCTTATTTCAATCTCATGCTAAGAATGTATTTCTGAAAGTTTTAAAAAGCACAGTTTATAATTCCTTTCATTCAGTAACTTTATTCAACGTTTATAGAAAAGACAGGTAAACCATTCTTGTTATGTACGTACAACCAGTGCTTTTTTTTTTTTTTTTTTTTTTTTTTTTTTTTTGTAAAACAATAGGTGCCAGTACTCTGTCTTTGTTAACATGAAACATTAAAACGATAATGGAAAGAAAACTAAAAAAAAAAACATTTCACTAATATTGTTACTTCACAGTCATATTTTGAGAATAAGAACAGGAAATTAATATATAACACAGTTTATTAAGCATAAATTTATTGTACAATTATATAAAAAACATAAGATGTATATGACAATTTTATAAAAGTTTTATATAGCAAGAGATGTAGTGAAAAATCTAAATTCCATTAAATAACTAAGCTTATTTGCATGCTAGATAAACACAAACAATTACTAAATGTACTGCATCCGTATGTCACTTAATAAAGGTTGTTGGTACACTGTACCATTGTGTACTATCTCAGAAAAAAAATGCTATCTAAACAAAGGTTTTTGCACAACTGTCAGTGGCTGCAAAATCTTTTCCAGTTCTTAATAGTCCTTGGGGAAAGGTAACTAAACTTTTTCCTACCTTTCAATGGTTGAATCAGAAGACTATCTCCATCACTTTACAGGGTAGGACAGGAGGGCTCTGGAATTTCTCTTTGCTTTCAGAGGACAGAACACACAGAGGAGTGGAAGATTTTACTGTCATTATCATTGAGGTGGGCTAGCAGTATGTCATACAGAAGTAAAGGTCTTGCTTTGTTTCTTGTGGAATGTTTTCTTTCCATCACTTTCTTGATTTTAGTGTGTAATTTCTCTTCACAGTCAGCGATGACTTTACACGGTTCTCGATTAAGTCAATTAGTATTATGTAGTGAAACGGAGTATTCATAACTAAAAATGCATACATATACCACATTAATTAAAATAAAATAAAATGAGGCTGTAATTAAAATATATCTGCTAAATTTATTTTATACAATTGAGGATAATAATTTCCCAGACTTCTGGGATAGTGAGATCAGTCATTACAGTTAAAATTGGGTCTGTGACATAAGGCTCCAGCACTTTCTTCATATCAACGCTCACGTTTATCTATGTAGCAGCTTGGTGTTTTTTCATTGGATCCTATGGTTAGGGTTTTCAACTCCATGTTGTGTGAGGCCAGATTTGTGCGGATGGTCTTGATGTTCAGAGATGCGTTTACTTATAGATCTTCCCGTTTATCCATAGTAAGACATCTTACAAGACATAAACTTTGTATACACTAGGTAGCATCATAGATGAGAGTGTCTTTTGGAGAAGGTAGCAAATTGTGGATCTGCTATTTCTTCATCATTTTTGACAGACGTTCTGAGATGTCTTTGATATATGGTATAGGAGTCCTACGAGCTTCTTCTTGGCTGGGTTGATGTGTAAGGAAGTGGCCGATGAATTTTTAAGCTGTATTTGGATTGTATCCATTTAGTATGGCTGTATCTTTAATAATTCCCAATTCTTGTTTTAAAGATTCTTCAGAGGAACAAACTTTGTGTGCTCTGGGTACCAATGATTTCATGCATATTTTTGAGATGGATGGTGAGCCAACATCGTGGATGTAAGGACCTGAAAAAGTTGGTTTACAATAGACAGAAATAGAGAAAGAACAATCTTGTTTTTGCTGGATGTGTATATCAAGAAAGGAGATACCTTGTGATTCTTTTTCTAGTGTAAATTTGATGCAAGGATGAAGGTTATTGATCTCATCTAGAAACAAGTATAGTTCTTGTTCAAAGCGACTCCAGACTGCAAAGACCATATTGGCTGCAATCCCATGACCACATTGTAGCCATATTTTGGGTTTAAGACCAAAAATTTTATCTTCTAGGTGTTCCAGAAAAAGGTTAGCTAAGTTAGTTGATAAGGGAGAGCCCATTGCTGTTTCTTCCTCTTGTTTATAAATTTTATCTTTCCATGTAAAGTATCTGGATGTGATAGCAAATTTGAATAATTCCACAATATCAGATGAAAATTTGAGTTAACAATTCTATTGTCTTCAGTTGTTCATTTTAGTATTCACATTTTAGGATAGGGGAAATAAAGTGGTTTGATAGTGTGTGTCCAGTGTTCAACTTATATCATTTATGCTCACTTTCATGAGCGGTTGTACATTGCTCAAAAGAGTGTCCTATTTTTGCATTTGGCATGAGAACAATCTACATCAAATCTGTCATAAGAACTGCATCTAAAACAGTCTCTTGATTCTGGATATTTAACCATCACACTTGCAAATCCAATAAAAATGAAGTTAGAGGCTAACCTCATCTCCTTCAATTGTGAAGATTACTTCATCAAATTTCCACTTTGGATTATATTCATCGTGTGTGTGTTATGACATCCCACCGGGAAAAGACTGGCTTCACTGTTTTCCATATATTCTATTGAAAATTTATTGATATTAACAGACGGTATTAAAAGTTACCTTCCAGGTACTACTTTTATTCCAAAGTCAAATGCTTTCAAAAGTTTCTCTAGTTAAAATCCTTTACTCCAACTTGACACTTTCCTTCCCCATGATGTATAAAGTCATAATATTCTTAGTATTCATAAATATTCTTAGTCAGAGTGAAGACAACACATTGGTAACAATATATATATTTTTTCCTTTTTATCTATCCTGCTTGGAATTCAAGACCTAAAAAAAAAGAAAAAGAGATTATTAGTAACATTACTTCTAGCCTATACCACTAGATTTTTAGTGGTATAGGCTAGAAGTAATGGTAAAATTAAATACGTATGTACCTAGACAATAAAGTCTATAGATGGATATTAAATTTTCTGAGTTTGCAAATGTGGATGACACTGGTCTTCTTATAACACAGAAGTTCATCACTTAACCATCTGCTTATTAGTTTGAAATTCAAGTTGAAAGTAATATATTCCTATAATTAGAGACATACTTGTTTAAATTTCTTAAAAAAAAAAGCCTTAAAAATATTTTTGGCCATTAAAAAAAGATGGAAATGGTTAGAAGTGAAAGGGACGGAAGGTAAGATGAGGAGTCTTAAGGTTGGTTTAGCTAGTGTAAGTGAGGCAGGTATAAGAGTGAGAGAAAGTCAAGAAAATGAGCTGGGAGGAGAGTTTGAAAGAGACCAGTAGTCAAAGGCATGAAAGATTAACAAATGTGAAGGGGCTGGTGAGCAAGATAGAAGCAAGTAAGGAAATATTCTTGGAAAAGCCAGGCAAGTATGAAAATGTGTGAAAGGGAATTGGCAACAAGTTCTTTCACTATGTAGTGAATAAAAGAAAAAAAAATGAAAAG
The DNA here is from genome assembly GCF_054136105.1 of Typopeltis vanoorti. Classification (NCBI taxonomy): domain Eukaryota; kingdom Metazoa; phylum Arthropoda; class Arachnida; order Uropygi; family Thelyphonidae; genus Typopeltis; species Typopeltis vanoorti. Next base: position 43,731,355 of record NC_143569.1, read on the forward strand.
ATATCTTTCGTGAATACTGATGATATGCAGGTAAAGAACCTGAAGAAATAGTTCACTTACTGAGGGATTATATTGCAAAGGTGTATCATCAGTACTGAGATAAAGCAGTGATCAACATGACAGGGATTGATGTATTTGAGAAAGATGAGTGTTTGGGATATTGCAGAATTTCAATGTGAAAAACTGTCATGGGATATCAATGCATGAATGTGCAAGAGAATTAGCTTTAACTTTTGACCAAGTTGTTAATTTGTCTCAGCACTGGCAAAGGTCTCAAGAGTGAGATGAGGATAAGACATTACATAAAGGAGACTCCAAAGCAAAAGTATCAAATTACAGACCCATTACATCTTAGGAATGGTGTTTAAGATTTTGGATAAGTTTACATATGCAAGAATTCAGGAATGTTTGCATAGGGATATGATACAGCAGCGTTTCCTAAACTCTGTTCCGTGAAAGCTTGTAGGGGTTCCCCAGAGAATATAGACATTTATAAAGTGCATTACATATATCATAATGAAAGTTAAAAAAAAAAAACCTTCAATGAATGGGATATCTAATGAAACTGTGACTGGAGGAACAGTCATTATTGTGTACCAAGCAGGAACTCACTTGTACGATATCACATGGGCCCCTTCTGCACCAGATGGTAGCACATTTTTACAAATTGCTAAATATATATGGCATGTCAGTTTTCTCCCAGTTATAAAGAGAATTTCTCAGTTATTTTTAAAACTAATATTATTTATGGATCATATTAATGGTGCAGAAAATCTCAAATGTTATCTTATTTCAAATTTATCAATAAAGATATCTTTATTGATAAACTCTGTGAACAACTCATTGTATTGATAAGAAACAAAATGGTCTATCACCTGCAATCTACCCACTTTCAATTGAAAAAGCCCATATAATATGAAGTAAAAAAAAAAATAAAAAAGACAAACTAATAAGATATCAGAATTTATAGAAGTAAAAACATAAATACATGTTATGCAGTTATTGGAAACATCTGATTGTGGGGCTGATATTAAAAAAACTTCCAAAATGGTTGAAGATAAAAACCCTATAGAAGATATATTTAAAATAAAACTGTTACTGAAGGGGGGGGGGGGGGGCATTAAAAGAGAATTTTCCAGAAATGGAGAGATTGAATTGATGAATATACACAACATAAATCAGCTGGAGGGGAAGGAACAGGAAAGAGAAAGGGGCATCAGTAATTGTAAAAACACAAACATAAGAGAAAATTCATTTTCTATAAGTTTAATTTATCTTTTGATATAAGTTAAGAATTATAAGAGAAAGAAAGCAATTGCTAAAAGAGAAAGCAGAACAGTACTTAGAAAAGCAAATATGTAAAAAAATTAGAACACAACTATTAATATATGAATGGAGAAAGCCTTCGATAGTATTGACTGGAATCAAATGTTTCACCTCCTAAAAAAATAAAGGTAGATTGGAGAGATAGAAGGCTCATATTTAATCTTTACAAACATCAAGAAGCCCTAATAGAAGCAGCCAGCAATACAACAAAAACTGCAATAGCAAAAATACATAGAGGCGTAAGACAGGGGTGCTCTCTTTCACCTATATTGTTTAATCTGTACATTGAAGATGCAATAAATAAACTGAAAGAACTAATAGAAACTGGAACTAAGATAAATGGAATTGATATTAACTGGCTACGGTTTGCGGATGATATAGCAGTTTTAGCTGATAATGAAAACAAACTGAAAGCCACCCTAACAAAGATGGAAGAAATCTTCACACAGTACAGCCTAAAAATTAATTATAAGAAAACAAAATTATTAATTATAAGTAAAGCAAATCCAATGAAAATAAATAATAACCTTTAAATATCTTGGAAGTCTTATCACAGAAGATGGAAGAAACCAATCAGATATTAAAGCACGAATAATCCTAGCCAAAAAAAAGCATTCTGTAACAGAAGAAACATTTTTACCAGTAAAGGACTTAGCATCCAGCTCAAAAAAAGGCTAGCAAAAACATACATATGGAGCATTGCATTATATGGTTGAGGCCTGGACTTGAACAAAACAAGACATGAAAAAGTTGGAGGCATTTGAAATTTGGTGCTGGAGAAAGATGATGAAAATTAGTTGGACAGAAAAGAAAAGTAATGAAGAAGTTCTAAATATAATTTATGAAGAACAGTCATTAATGAAACACATCAATAAGAGAAGAAAAAGCCTAAATGGACACCATTTGAGACATGGGAAGAAATAATGGAGGGGATTGTAGAAGGAAAGAGGCCACGAGGCAGACCAAGAATTTCATATATAAATAACATAATGATGCTAACTGGCGCTAAGAGTTATGAAGAGATACAAAGGAGGTCACAAGACAGGATGTTGTGATGTGCTACTATATTTACCAATTTTCGGATTGATGCACCAAAGAAGAAGAAGAGTGTCAACATCATAAATAAAGTAAGGATGAAAAAAACTACAACACTAGATCAGCGGTAGGCAACCTTTTCAGACTTGCAGGCCACATTCAACTTTTATTTTTAATAATCGGGCTGCAAGCGTTTAATTAAACGAAAATAGTAAGGTGAAAAAAATATTTGAGTAATCAATTTTTATTATATTAGTCTTAAAAAAACACAGAAATATTTAAAGTACGAGATATTAAATAAGCATGAAAATGAAACTCAATGAAAAATTATTATCACGTAAAAACAAAGTAATATAGATTATGCATCACAATACGTGTGTCTCCCTGCTTTTTTGGCAAGCATATATAAAATTTTTGGATATTTTCTAACGAAAATGCATTCTTTAATGCGAGCCAAAATCTTGGTTGTCATTGGATGAAGTCCCCTATTCATGATTACTCACAAGGTTGACTCGCACCAAGTTGCACGGCAATATCAAGAAGCATAGGTATAAAATTATTTTTAATTTATTATTCATATTATAAAATGTATTATTTAAATAATTCAACATACAGGCCACATGCCAAGGTCAACCTTTTATGGGCTGCTGGTTGCCAACTCCTGCACTAGATGATTTAACTAAGTTCTAAGGAAAACAAACACCTGAAAATAATTTAAATAGAATTATTCAAATATGCTACCTCAGACCTACATAGGATTTACAATGATAAGAAATGAAATTCTTCTCTTAATCCTTTACCCCAGAGTATATTGCAAAGCAAAGCTGGCATATGAAGTATATTCACAACTAGGCTACTTGTGTATTGATATCACATCCGTTGTCTCGGTATCCCATAATTCAAAGTTCACTTCCTTTCGGACATGTACAGTATATTATTAAACATTATGGTAAAATCACTACCTGGATCAGAGATTTAATTTTATATTGCCTGGTTTCACAAATGGGGATAAATCAAAATGTTAAAATTATAGAGGAACATGTCTATAATTGGGACATGTGGGCTAGAGTCAGTGGTTGTTGTCAGGTTGACATGGAGATTTTTCATGGGAGAAGGTAAAGCAGGAGGGAAATGGGTAGAGGAGTGGCTAGAATGCATTGCCTGAGTGTGTTGTGAATATGGACACATTTAGGACATGGTTGGATGGGCATTGTGCACAGCGGTGTGTGCCTCTCATGATGAGTCTCTGACTCCATGGGGGTCAGGTGATGATAATGGTAATAATAATAATAATAATAGTCTATTGCAGAAAAAAAATAGGTATATCAATACATATTTCAAATGATAAGGAAAATTCAAATTAAATACTTGAATTCTATTCATAGATTATGAAAATCCTTTTGATATTGTAAAAAGAAATAGAAAATTCAATCCTTGTAGCTTATTTTCTAAAGGAGCACTGCACCGCCTTTAGAAAATAAGCTACAAGGATTTAACAACTTAGGAGTGACATGGAAAAAAAAAAAAATTCAGAAAAATAATATCCAAAGAAAAAGAACATTCGAAATATGCAAATAGGCCAATTTATTTATGTCTTCCCCTCATGAGATCCACAACTTCTTACAGGTGGAACTGTAGTCCCCCCCCCCAGTCTTCTCTTCTCCACCAGTCTATGGGAAGGGAGAAGTAAGGTTGTCCTTACTACTAAGAGAAGGGATTAACTTACCATACTATTAGGCAGTTTGACTGAAAGTGCCAATTAATTAGCTGATTAAGCTTCACACCCAGTACAGTGTGTTGAAAATTGAAAAACCTGCTTAGAGTAGTGTTTGTTTTTTTTAAAGTTATTTTTGGATTAATTATTCTCCCCAAGGGAAGTGAGGCGAATGTATAGGTAGTACTATACCCGGCAACTCGCAATAAGGGTGGAGCAAGCTCTCAGCACTTTGCCTCCTTCCAAAATCACTTAGTATATTGAGATCCAATAGGCCCTCATGCCAAATATGAAGCTGATACCAGATTAGACTAGTACCAGTTACATTTTAGGGTCATAAATTTGGATGTTAGTGCTGTGATGCTGTACTCATTAGGTTATTTATTTTATTTTATTTTTTGAGGAACAAGAAAAGATTCTACTATCTGGTAAGAAGAACCACCTGTTTTTTAGCCATCTTTACATCTGGGTGAGTGGGAAGGAATCCCATCCATACATATGCAGCGTGTTAACCTATGAGAAAACTAACGAGCTTAACTTTCCCTAATTAGTTTGTCACTCTAGGTAAATTACCTCACTGTTAAAGAAATTCCTCTTCCAAATGGAAAGGCTATTTACATGACACTCCTATTCACTGTTTATTCCCATTTCTTTCAAAGGTAACAAGAGGGTTAGGTACACTTGGATTAATTGGTCAGCAACTTTTCTTTAGGTTAGTAGGAAGGGATTTTTGGAGTTTAATAGAGAGAAAGAGAGGGGGGGGGGGGCTATGCGTTTGTAGAAGTATCAATCTGGGATGGGTAATCTGGAAATGAAAAAAAAAAGGGGTTAAGATTTTTATCCTTACCTCATCCCATAGATATACACAGGGCCATTTGGTAAGCACCACTGTTGCCTGAATTCGGCAGAACCTAGGTTTTGAAGTCGAGTTTTCAGATAAGTTCTCATTGATGTGCTGTAGCTTCTAATTATGCTAGGTAGACTCCTGCACTTCTGGTAGAACACTGGGTTGCAAATTTTCTATCAAATACTGAAATCCTATTATTTTGAATATGAGTTACTTGTGTTGATACCTGTGGGTTGTCCTATTAGATGAACGTTTTTGGAGACTGACCTGAAATCTTTTTCCAGCTGACCTTCACAATGCTTGAGTTGGAAAGCAATCTTAGAACAGGTATGCTGTTGTCTCCATCTGGACAGAAGATGCACTGATTTATTACCCATTTTACAACAAAATGGTTTGCAGGGAAGACTATTTACATGACACTCCTATTCAACTGTTTATTTCCATCTCTTTGAAAGGTAACAAGAGGGTAAGGTATACAGTTGGATTAATTGGTCAGCAACTTGTATGCGATTTATTAATTTCTCTTCTAGTTGCATACAGGAAAGGTAGAGTGTTGTTAATCCACTTTTTTTCTGTTGTTCTTTCTTCATCTCTGAAGCTTCTTATGTTATAGATTGCTGACCTTTTCGGAAGATGTTGGCTTCTTGTAGGTGATGAGCATTTCAGTATTGTGGGAAGGATTGCTTGGATGTCCTACATTGGGTTGCAATAACTGTTGCCCTTATAGAAGTTTATTAAGCTGTGGGTTATATGTGAAAGTTATTTAGGATTGTGTATAAATACTCTGATTACTGTGATGACTTCTGCAATAAAGGATATATTTAGTTCCCACCCCCAAAGGTCCTGGTTGTATTGATTATTTTGATTTTATCTTTTTGTCCCACCATAGAAAGTTGAACATGATCTTTTCACACTGCAAGAAATCTTGGGTGATAGGTGACAATCAACCACAAGATTATTTTATTATTTGTGCTTTGCTCCCTATAATCTGTTGGGTTCCCCAAGTCGATTTTAGAGACTAAGGTGCTTTCTCTCTCTCAAGATGCTGAAAGAATGGGCAAGCCCTTATCTCAATTCCACTCTTGATTATTAGTGATGTCATCAGTGTACATGATGTATTTAACTGGAGGAGCTTGTGGCTGTGGTAACTAGTCCTTAATTTCTTTTTGTCTGATGTGAGGTTTGCCAGGATTTCTATGTAAATTATGTAGAAAACTGATGCTAAGGGACATCTCCTTGCACCCAGCTTGTGATTTCGATAGATTCTGCTATTGATGCTCTGACACAGTAATTTTAGCAGGTGAAAATAATTTGGTATTATCCTGGCATGTTTCAGATAGGATACACATTTCATAAGAATAAAATATCATGAGACATCCCTCAATCTGGTACCACACATACTTGCCTATTTTTTTTATGATTTTTAGTATTGTTTTGGTCAGTTATGTGGAGATAAATTTCACAAGAATTTTTAGTTTCTATTTAAAAGTATACTTGGTTGCCAGTTTATACTTCATGCAGACTTCCAGATTTTGGGATGGAGTGTGATTATGTCTGTTTTATGAGACACTGAGGTTTCCTTTTCATATGCAGCTTTGATGTACCTGTACTGTAGATAACGTTTTACCTAATACTAGCCAAAAAACTGTAAAATTCTATTAGTAAGCCATCTATTCCTGGGACTGAGTGTAGCCTAAAGGACTCCAGCACATTCAGTCTAGAAAATGAAACTCTAAGTTTGGGCTGAACAGGATTTTTGGACTCGTTTTTGCTGATTGGTTCCTGAAACTCCAGCTCTTTGTGTTACTGGTATTGTCTCAGGTGAGGTTTAGTATGATGGGCCATAATTCTTTCTCTGCCAGTTTTGCTATCTACATATATATGATGCAAAGTGAATGCTCATGATTTTCTCAATTGTTTGCTTTTTTGTTCTATCTTGTTGAATCTATTTGCAGAATAGGTTGGAGAAGTGTTTTTCCACTGTCAGTTTCTGACTCTTTGCTTGGATTTGTTGGAGTTTTATCTCTTGCTGCTCTAGGATTGTGATCTGCTCTCTGCATATAATTACATTTGATCACATCTTTTAAGTTTCATTCCTTCACTTTACCTTTTAGGTGTATCAGTTCTTGTGTTAGTTCAGCGTGCTAGGAGGACCAGGTTACATCTCTGATAGACCGTGTCATGAAGTGCTTCTTTAAGAAAATCCATCAGGATCGGACTATTGCCTGATCTGAGGGCTGTTATGCAATTCACTGGATTAATGTTGATGCTTCTTAGGTAGTTGACTAAGTTTGTAGAAGCTGTATAATCATGTGGCTATATTCCTACCGTGTTTCCTGGTGATATTTTTCTTTGCTGGGTATAGGAATGACCAGGTATCTCTCAAGTTTAGCTCTTTACATATTTTCTCCAACTGGTGTTTCCTTGTGTCATCACAGGTGACATCTTTCCTCTAGGAAATTTATACCCTTGCTTGTTGATCCCTCTTTTCGAGTAGAATTTTCTCTTTGAAATTTAGAGTTGAAGAGGATTCCCACTTTTTTTGTCAGTTGGTCCAACCTCCAAATGTTTTATTTTCTATTTCTTTAACTATTCTTAGTTCATTAATACACTTTTTTTTGTGTGTGTGTGTGTGTGTGTGTGTGTTAAAGAAATGTTTTGCAGTATCCTTATGTACTTTCAGCCATTTGTTTGGTATGTTTGTTGAAATCTTGGATGTTCATAGATGTTTTGCTCAAAATTGCAATCAAGTGGATAGCAACTAGCTCTCAGTTTTCTTGTCCTTGCTTTTCCTGATCCTTTTTTGTAATCTCCAAGGGCTTTCCAGTGTCACAACTATGCAACTTGGTCTGGGAGGTCTTTTTGAGACCTTCCGGACCAAGTTGCCCCCCATTTGTCAAATTCATTCTCAATGCCTTCTATGCTGACTATCTGACCAAAATTGCTTCCTTTATCACTGCAGCTTGATTTGTCTGATTTTTATATATCCCCCAGCTCATTCTCCAAGTCTTTTATCACCTATTCTAGGATGGAATACTGATTTTCATCTCCCCTATTAGCATTGGTGTGTTTATGTGTGCACTCTCTAAAAATGTTTCCAGAACATCTGTGTCTTCACTTTGCACATTTTTTGCTCTCCATCTTCATAATTATCAGATGTTGTCAGGCTGAAGCACTCAATTTTGATTTTCTCAGTAGACTTTTTCATTTTCACTTTTTGATGTGGGAAGATAGCTTTCTCAGTTGTAATATCAGCTGTGATATATTGCAGCATTCTAGAGATGTATCGCAACATCTTTGGTCTTCTGATGGACATTAGGAGTTACCTATTATGGAGGAAATCCTCTCTCTCCATGTTATCAGGAAGCTCTGGTGGATCCTCCATTGGTATTCGGTTATGTGGTTTTAGTGAAGGTATTGAAATTAGGTTGCAGAAAATGCAGTTTCTCCATTTTTTTTTTTTTTTTAATTTTTGATTATCAGGTGATTTGGTGAAGGTGTTAAGAGTTGCACTGGTATTTTTCCATGGTGGGAATTCTCATACCAAATGCAAGGTTGTTAACAATCAAACTGTGGGTGCTGCATAATGGTACAAAAATTTCCATATATGTGCAAGGGATAGTTTAGTGGCATGCCCGTCTTCTGCCAGGTGTGAAGTTTAACCATCCTCTGGTAATTCAGCATGAAGCTTACATTTTATCAAGACAAGCCATGTACCATCTTTTTCATTTTCACATATAATTTATTTCATAAATAATTAAGATCTGATCATTCTCAGTGCTACACCATATTTGCTGAACACTGTGGTGAGGATGCCATCCGTGGTTGTTTCTAGAAGTTTTATAAGGTAGGCAGGTGTGTGTGTGTGCGCAAACCTCATAAATTGTCTAAGGAGCAAGAAAACTGGCACGATAGAGTTGGTTTTGAATTTACATGCCTTGGAAAAACTTTTGTATTGTACTGTCCGTTACTTCATGTAGACCTCTAAAACAGTTTGCTTCTAATGTTTTCCACTCCTACCTCTACTTTGGTGTTTACACATCCTCTAGTCTCATTGCTTTTTTTATAGTGAATCTTGCGTTGTCTTCAGTTATGCTTGTTAATGATGCTTTCTACTTGTCCAATAATAGAAAGTTGTGATGTATTCTTTGTTAGATGAGGTATTGCTGATGGATCTTTCAAAGAATCTGATGTATCTTCCTTCCATTATTGTAACTTAGTTTTACGTTGCTCCATAACACTGTCTCAATATTTGGCTTTGTCTTGTAGGATGTTTTTCCTAAATGATTTGTAATAGCTGCTGTTTCATATTATCTAATATTTCTGTGTGTGATAAGAGTGTTGGATTGCATCTTCAAATAGTAGCACAGACAGTGAACCATATCTTTGGAAAATCCATCAGGATACATGCTATTGAGTGGTCTGGGTACTAGATGTGGTGCTCTTAAGAAAGTTCCAAAATATGAAGAGACGATCTGGTCCAGTGGCTAGCTATGTTTCTACCGCTTCTGCATGTGATTCCCCCCTCCACAGATATAAGGTGGACCAGGTATCCACTAACTTCCTTACATATTCTCCCCAACTGATATTTGTATCATCTTGAGTGGGATCTTTTCCCTGATCTTGTCTTGTTTTATATCTACGACAAAAGTGAAGCGTGCTCCTCATGTTATTTCTACTAGACTATCTAAAAAAAATAGAAACCTTTACCTTTCTGATTTGTCTGTTGGACTACAAATATTGACTAGTCTGGTGTTGTTTATTTTAATGATCACTATAATAATACTTAATTCTTCAAATTTTCCATTTGAGATATGGATGGATCCCTTTTGTCTTGTAGTTCTTCCAAAATGTTCTATTTTTAAACAAGTTTATTATATATTTCATCATTTTTAGTTTGTCAAAAAAATGGTGAAACACATAATAAACTAGGAGGAATATCATGTCCCATTTATGACAAATCACTTTGGAGCCAATGTTGTGTAATGTTATTTGAAATCTTGGATATAGTATTAGGAATTGTTATATCAACCAATGTAGTGATTGGTAACTTTTCAAACTGGATCTTGATTTTCTCAAAGTGTCACAATATATGATGTTGATCTAAGCACTGCAGGTTCCATCATTGTCCTCAAGATCCATTTCACCGAATCGACATCGCTTCCCATATTTACTTTTAGCTTTTTTTCCCCCTTCATTGTCACTGAGATGAGTTATCTTTAGTGGCTTCTTTAGCTTCCTCCAAAGTGAATTTCAATATCCTTTACTAGTTGTTCCAAGATAGTTTCTACCTGAACAATGACATTTGCATATTTTTATATGCTGTCATAAAAAATAACAGTGTAAAACTGGGAAGCACATTTTTGGATGGTATTCTCCTCTAGTCTTTTCAAGGAGAACAAAACACTGCTTTGGGTGACTCAGACTTCATTCTTAGTTCAGCTTTTAGTTAGAGCTAAGCTTGTTTTAGATGGAATAGTTGAAATTATATTGTCTGATAGACATGTTATTCTATGTTGATTCCATCTCTATTTCATTTGAGCATCAGCTGGTAAAGATAAAAATCTTTATCTCGTCATTCCATAAGTATGCAAGGTTTTTTTGGCAAACACCAATGTTACCTTAATTTAGCAGGACTCTGTTCTTGAAGTTTAGTTTCTGGGTAATTTCTCATTGTCCTATTTCAATGTGTTATGTATGTTTCAATGTCCTATAGCTTCTAATTATGTCAGTATGCTGTTGTGTATTTTCCATGTCATACTAGAATTCATGGTAGTTTTCCCATTTTGGAGCCTGAAGCTCTCTCTCTCGAAGATTTGGACAGAATGGGCAAGCCCTTGTGTCGAATCCTCACTTCAGATTTTTAGTGTGATGTCATCAGTGTACATGAGACATTTGACTGGTGAGCCTGCTGTAGCCACTTTACACCCTTGATTTCCTTGTTTTGTCTGATGTGGTTGGCTAGGAGTTATGTAAATCACATAGAGGACCGGCAGTAAAGGACATCTTTATCGTACTCCTCATGTGAAATTGATGGGTCCATAATGACTGTTAATGGAGATTCTGCTGTTGATATCCTGATAGAGTGGTGGAGAAATTTTGATCCTATTCTGTGGTTTTTAAGGGCCTCAAAGAGCAACTTCTGACAAACTTGATCAAACATTTACTGTTATCTAGGTGATATGCATGGTGGGCAGTTTGGCATATTTTAGGTAGATAAAAATATCTCTTAAAAAATATACTGTGAATCATCTCTCAAACTGAGACACCATGCATATTTGACCATTCTTTATTATTCCTAGTAATGTTTGGGTGAGTCATCTCAAGATGCATTTTGCAAGAATTTTGTAATTATGTTTAGAAATGTGATTGGTCACCAGTTACCAACTTCATGTGGATTTCCAGATTTCAGGAGGAGTACGATTATGCCTGTTTTTGGAACTCTGAGGTTTCCCTGTTGAATAGTTTTGGAATGCCTGTAATAATGTTGGGCCTAAAATTGGCCAGAATGCTTTAGAAAAGTCTACTGGTAAGCCATCTATTACCAGAGCTACTTGAAGGTCTTTATCTTTGTCTCCAGATTGGAAAGAGATTGGTTGTTCAAGTAACTCTTTTAATGTGACTGATATAGATTAACTGTGGTTTAGTAAGATAGGCTATGGTTCTTCCTCCACAGGTTCTGCTGTGTACAGCCATGTAATGTGATCGGAATGCTTTCTATAATGTGTTCTTGATTGTTGGATAACTTGTTGCTGTACATGACTTGAAATTTGTTTTTCCTTTTCCTGTCTTCTTGGATTTGTTGGTAAAATAATCTGGAATTTCTTTTCCAGCACTAATTTTTTTTTGCTCTTTCATGAATTTGTTGCAGTTTTCTGTCTTACTGCTCTAACATTGTGATCTGTTCTTTGTAGTGTTGTAGCTACCTTGCTTAAATATTCTGATTACTTTGTATAGCTTTTGTATATTTTTCCTTTGTTTAATTTTTTTTTGCTCACTCTTGTAGTTTGCATTGTTCTTTCAGGCTGTCCTACTATTTTGCTTTCTCTACTTATTAAAAAGGTTCCATATCTTTTATTACCTTGCTATGTGATAAGAGCACTGGGTTGTATCTCCAATAGCCTGTGCCATGAAAGGCTTCTTTAGAAAAAGCAGTCTGGATCCGGATTATTACATGATCTGAGATGTGAACAGTTTAGTCAATTGGGTTGATATTAGCACTTCTCAGTGCATTTGCTAGGTTATAAGAAACAGAACCTGTCTAGTCTGGTTACATTTCTGCTGCTTCTACACGTGGTATTTTTCTTCTTTGGATATAAGATTGATCAGGAATCATTCAGGTTTAGCCATTACATATTTCTCAATTCAGGGTGTTTCCATGTGTGTCACCCTGGCTGGAGATACTCATCCAACTTCATGCCCATCCAGTGTGATTTCAGCTGGGTCCTCTAGATATGCATAAAAAGTTACTAAGAAACTTTTTCTGCTTTATCTGTAGGGCAGGATGTTGACAAAGCTTTATGCTTTGTTTATTTTGATGTTCACTGTTATGATTCTTTCTTCATGATCCCTCTTGAGATTTCCCCCTGAAGTTTGGATTAAACAGTATTCGTACATCTTATTTTGTCTGTGGGTTCCAAAACTCCAAAAAGTGCTATTTTTCTGTTTACTTTCCACGTGCTTTACTGTACTTAATTGTCTGTGTTTCTTGTAGATATACTATGTCCCAACTGTAGTACACCAATTCAGCCAGTTCTGTTTGGTGCTTTTGCTGAACCCTTTAATGTCTAAAGTTATCTTAAAGTTGTCTTTCCCAATTGTAATTTTGCAAATTGCAACTGGTTCTTGTTACTTTTTCTGGTCCTTTTCTCTGAAGAAACTAGTATCACAACTATGTGGCCTAGGTGTGGATCCCAGTTGTACATTCAATCTCCACGTCACTGTCTAGTTCCACTATCTGGGTGAAAATGTTTTCCTTTCATGTATTTAAGGATTAATTTGTCACTATGGCTTAGATTATCTACCTGTTTTAAGTGTAACCTCCAGCTGATTCTCTGAATTTTTTATTAGTTGTTCTAGGACCGAGTACTGGTTTTTGACCTCACTATTTACAATGGAATGTTTGCTTGTGCACTCCTGAAAATATCTTCCAGTATATCTGTCTTGCAGTTAGACATCTTTTTTTACTCCCTTTTCGTGACTATCTGAGATCAGGCTGAGACACTCTACCATGGTAAGTTTAGTCAACTTTGCCTTTTCCCTTTTTTTTGGTATAAGCGATTGTGTTCTCTTTTCAAGTTGTTTTATCTGGTACACTGGTGTCATCTGGCTGTGAGACATTTGTCATGTTCTGTGTTCTGGTAAGTCCTTGTAGTTGTCTATTATAGGGAAAGTGATGTAAATTCTTCCTCCATTCTGTGTGGTTTCTTATTAAAAATACATTTGAAATTCTCACGATCGAGCTTTCCAATGGCTGCAGGGTTGGTAAAAATTTGGTTGAGCATGCCCTACAGTGGCAAAGTTTCCACAAATATTCAAGGAGCAATCCTTGGTGGTATTGTCCATCCTGTGATAGTATCATGGAGATGTATCCTTTGATCAAGACAAATTGGGTTCTGTTTTTGTCATTTTAAATTTAATGTGCATCTTCTGTCCCCAGGTATTTGAAAAACTTTGCAATTTCATTATTCCTAGTATTCTTCTGAATTGATCAAAGACTGTTGTAAGAATGTCATCTGATTTCTGCTGGGAGCTGTCTCTGAAATACACATTTTAAACCCATGCTCCCCACTGGGCTGGTGCAATATAGTTCATTTTGGATCTTTATTTAGTGTATTATAAATTTTTCTTTTGTCTTAGTGTCTCACTGTCATTTCATAAGCACTTTATAATAGTCCCAGCAATTCAACAGTTGCATCTGCCATTTTCTGATTTTACTGTTTTCTAAAAAGTGAATCTTAATGTCATGCCTCTGTTTTGTCTATTATATATTTGTTAGTGAATTACTTATTCTGAACTTAAAATCTTAATTTCTGGTTAGAAGTACCTTTTAAGTAGCAGTCTGCTGCCAAGAATGCTTTGCCCGTCTTTTTTCGGCATTGATTTTAGAGCCTGAGGCACTTTCACATGTATTGATGGAATGGGTAAGACCTTCATTTGACTCCGTATTTCTGATTATTATGCTGATGTTGTTTGCATACATTAGGCATTCAACTGGCAGATCTGCTGGCTGTTGCAACTCTATGCCCTTTATTTTGCTTGATGTGGTTGGCTAGAATTTCCATATATATATATATATATCACAGAGAACTGGCGATAGGAGGCAGCCTTGTTGGATTCCTGGTGATGTTGATGGCATCTGTTATTAGTTTTTGTTGATGGAGATTTGGCTTTTGATTTCTCTGTACAAGATTCTCAGTAGGTGGAGGAATTTTAGTCCTATCCCGTGCATTTTCAGTTTCGAACAGTAGTTCGTGGGACACCTAATCAAAGGCTTTGCTCTGGTCTAGGGTGATCAGTGTGGCAGGCAGCTTAACATGATTCAAATAATAGAATGATGTCCCATAGGAATAAAATGTTGTGGGACATCCCTCTACCTGGCACTGCACATACTTGGCCATTCTGTATTATTGTTGGTAATGCTTGGGAAAGACACCTTGCAAGGCATTTTACAAAAATTTTGTAGTCAGTGTTTAAGAGCGTGATTGGCCACCAATTGCCTACTTCTTTAGGATTTCACTTTTTTCGAAGGAGCATTATTATACCTGTTTTCCGAGATTCTGTGAGCTTTCCCTGTTTGATGTAATATTTGACAGCCTCTAGCAAAGCCGGCCACAGAATTGGCCAGAATTATTTATAGAATTCTGTTGGTAGGCTGTCTAATCCAGGTGCCGAATGTTAATTGAAGGTCTTCACCACCACCTCCAGTTTGGCTAGCGAGACAGGTTTTCCATTAGGTCTCTCTGCCTGACTGTTCTTTTTTGCTGGAGAGCTTCTTATGCTCTATTTCTTCAATATTTTTCTGTTGTCCTTGATTTGTTTGTAAATTATTCTGGAAAATAGTTTTTCTGCTATTACTTTCTCTGTCCTTGCCCCTAGTTGTTGTGTTTTCATATCTTTTATTCCAACGTCGTTACTTGTTCTTTGGTAAATTAAGTAAACCTTGTGCTGAATAGTTTGTTGGATTTGTGGGATGTTCTTGTTATTACAACCTTGATGGAATATTGTTATTAACTTGTATAGCTTCCTGATTGTTTCTGTTTCTATGTTTAATATTGGATGAGAGTTCTTGTTTTAGGTTGTCCCACCATTCTGCCTTGTTCTCTATGTTACTTTCTCCTACTGGCTTTGTTAGTAGCTGTTTCAATTCTGCTTTTATGTTGCAGTGTGCATCTCTAGTAGCCTGTCCCATGAAATGCTTCATAAAGTAGGTCTATAATCATTTCTACTGCTGCGTAGTCAGAGACTCAGGATGTGTGGCTAGTAGTATTAATTATAGTCCTACATAGTGCATCTATCAGGTTCTGGGAGATGTAAAATCAGTCCAGTCTGGTATTTATATTTCTGCTACAACACCATGCTGTGTTTTTCTTTCTGGAATATAGAATGTTCCAGCTGTCTGATCTGAGAGATTCAGCCTGTGGCACAACTCACCTAACTGGTGTTTGCCTACATTGCCCTGGTTGGGGTCTCCTCCTTCCTTGTCTAGCTTTGTGTCCATAACGAAGTTGTAGTCTCCCCCCATTATGATTTCCGAAGTGTCCTCCAGGTATGGGTAAAGACTTTTTATGAAATTTTCCTTTCTGGTTTTCCTGTTGGGTATATACATTGATGAATTTAATACTGCGGTTGTATAATTTTATGTTGACATAGATGATTCTCCCTTCCAAGTCTGTTTTGGAGAATAAGATTTTTCCTTTGAAGCTGGGGTTGAACAGAATGGCCACCCCTTTGATTCTGTTTGTAGCGAAGATCCAGAAAGTTTTATTTTTCCATTTATTTTTGATGTTTTGGACTGTGCTAAGTTGGCTTATGTGTTTCCTGGAGAAACACAATGTCCCAGTTGAGGTGGATCATGTAGCCAGTTTTGTTTGTTGATGAACCCCATAATATTCAGGGTGATGATTTTTATCAAAGTGTGCTTACTCATTATTGTCATTGGAAGAAAGCGACTGGTTCTTCATTTTTTTCTGTGGTCGGTCTCTGAGGACCCTCTGGTGTCACAACTGTGTGACCTAGGTCTAGGCCTTTTGGGACCCACATTTACTGCATATTCAGTTTCCATGTCTTGTTGGATGACCTCTATCTGATTCATGAAACTGTCTTGTTCCATGTTGACTTTTCAGCTTCCTTCGTCTTTGCTTTCGTGTTCTGATGAGTTCTTCAGCCAATCTTCCAAGTCTCTCACTAGTTGTTTGAGGAGGGAGTATTCCCTTTCTAATTCAGTGTTTACTTTATTCTCCATAGCACATTCAATAAAGATGTCTTCAATGCAGACCACATTCTTCTTACTGAGCTTCTGATGTTGTGCTCAAGCTTTCTACTATTGTTGTTACATTGTTTAACTTTTCCATTGTTGGTGTGCTCTTTGATTTTCAGGCTTCTGTCTGTGCAGCCACCTTCACTGAGGGAATGCTTTGCTCTTTTATTCCAGGAGTTTTATCCTTCTTGGTGGATCTTGTGGCAGGTAGTGGTGGAAACTCTTCCTAGGATACTATTGAGCACTGAAACTTCCTATGAGATGAATCTCTGCACTGGATGCAGGGTTTGGTGGTTTGGTTGGGAATGCCCTTTTGTGGCATAGTTTCCACACCTGTTTAGGGGACAGCCTTTGGCAGTATGGCCATTGTCTTAGCATCTGCTACATAGTCTGGCCATGTCTTGGTAATTTACCATGACTACATACATAGCCTTTTGTGGTTACTTGGAAACTTGTTTTCAAAATCTCGTCGTCAATTTCTGCCAGGAGTTTCTTCAGATATATGTATTTGATACCCCCTGTTACCTATTGCTGTGACGAAATACCACTCTTCATCTATTAGGATCCCTTCTTCTATCAACTTATCTTAGAATAGGAAATGAAAAGAATAAGTGTGAGTAGAAATACTTTCATTAACCCATTAAGGACTAGAGTTACCATATGGTCACAGCATACAATGATTTTCATTTTTTATTCTCTATAGCACCAAATAATCTCAAATACTTTCAGGCTTGGTAACAGTTCAAACTATTAACAATAGATGAAGTTTCTGATCTAGCCTTTTATACCATCTTGTGGTAGATGAAATAAAACAAACAGTACATGGAACCTGTGAATCTAAAATGGCATATAAGAAGAAGAGGTAAGTCTAGCTTCTTGCTTCATAACTTGCTCTGAAACATTTCTATCAACATATTCATATTGTGAAAACATTAAAGAAGAGTAATACATTGTTTTTAAAACTTTATATATATCTATATATATATATACACAATAATTATATGTTAAAAGTAGGTTATAATGTAGTGTTACCATCTGGTCACACTAGTTTTCTATGTAGTCATTTTTACCTTATGAAATATTTCTGTGTAATTTCAATTAACTATTCTCCTTTCAGCTTATCTGTGAAAGAAATACTAGATATTCTTGAAGATAATGATCTTGACCTCACTGAAGTATATATAGAGCCCCCAAAAGTACATGATGAGTCTGGATGAAGGTGGTCTCATCGAAAACCTAACTGAAAGACAGCTACGAGCTCCTGCTGAAGCAGTTCTAGCAGATGGTCATAGAATGGGAAATCGGGATACAGAGGATAGAGATAATGAAGACCAGGAAACCAGTGAAACTGAAAAAGAGTCTAAGCGACAGAAAGTGCATAGCTGGTCACATGATAACATGCTACAGACAAGTCCAGTGTTTCCAGTGCCTAATTTGTGTCTATAGAAATAAGACATGCACTGACTTATTTAAAATGTTTATTGGTGATGACATTATTGATTTATTAGTGACTGAATCGAATAAATATGCTACCTGGAAAAATTGCCCATGTCCAGACATAACAGCAGAAGATAAGAAGCGTTTCTTGGGGATACTAATTCTCTCTGGTTACAATAACTTACCAGGAAAAGAGTGTTAATGGGATTCATGCGATGACATGAGGAATAATATAGTTTAGAATGAAATGAGAAGAGACCAATTTATACAAATCATGCAATTTTTGCATTGTGCTGATAATAGTAAACTAGATGAGGCAGACAAAATGAGTAAACTAAGGCCTCTCATGAACAAGATAAAATCATGTTTTATGCATAATTTCAAATCACAGCATGAAATGAACTATGATGAAAGTATGATTGAGTATTACAGGCAGCATGGCTGCAAACAATTCATAAGAGGTAAACCGATACATTTCAGTTACAGTGTTTGGTGCTGAATAAAAAGAACGAATACTTAGTAAACTTTGAGGTCTATCAGGGTTCTATCCCCAATGCCAATCGTGACTATGAGGTGAAGTGCAGCAAAGCGGTTGCTCCAATGTTGCAAATGATTGATGATTTGCCAGATGATAAGAGACAACTTCCAAACAGATTGTACTTCAACAACTTATTCACCAGCAATCTCCAGGTATATCTGAAGGAACCTGGCTATGGGAGGGACTGGAACCATACATCAGAATCAAGTCCCAAAGGGATATCATCTAAGTAAGCCAGAAACCAAGAAAAAGAAAGAAAGAGGATCATATGAATATGCAAACAGCAAGGATAAAAACATAATTATTACTAGATGGATGGACAACTCAGTCGTGACAGTTTCTTCTAATGATCATGGTATATCTCCTCTCACTGTGGCTGATCGCTATTCACAAGCTGCCAAGAAGAGAGTAAAAATTCATAGGCCGAATCAAACAAATATATGGGTGGCATAATGGATCAAATGGATGCCAATATTGGCACATACAAAATTGGCATCTGAGGAAAAAAATGGCAGTAATGCATATTCACCTGGTTGCTTGATGTCTGCATCAACTCTGCATGAATAATAATGAAGGAAACAGGATCGGACATATTCCAGCTCAACTTTCACCGAGAGATTGTACAGACGTACCTTACTCGCCATCAGAAATCTCCAAAGGGAGGAGGATGCCCATCAACCTCCAAAACTGGTGGTTTTGGAGGTTGTCTGATATTAGATATGATTGAATGGACCATTTTGTTGAAAATGTGCCAGGAAAGAAGAGAAGATGTGCAGGACAATTCTGTCAATCTGTGGGACGTACACAATGTAGAAAATGTGATGTGCAACTTTGTGTGGGATGTTTTGTCAAATATCATACACCATAGTTTTTTAAATGTTCATGGAGGTTGAAATTTGTATTTTAAAATATGTTGATGTTTGTAAACTGTAAGTAAAAATAATAAACATTTTCTTATTTTGTTCACATAAAGGACTAGTGTAACCATATGGTCACATGCCATATTTCATAAATCTGACATGTGAGATAAAAAAAAGTAGTATATTCCCATTCCAGTAACATCAGTTAATACAATTTAGTCGGTGGTAAGAATTTTAAAGACAGGAATTAATTCAGTCCTTAATGGTAAACGAATTATTAATAATTAACATTTGTGATACATGTATCCTATAAGTTGCTGGGTAGAGCGAATAGCATGATCCTATAAAGTCCAGACATGAATAAATGAATTTATGGTGACATAATTAAAAATAAAAAAAAAAACTTACAAGGAGACAGAGAATGGCAGGAATAAATATCATTTGATGGAGCAGCAAATCATCTCGTAAAATTTGGTGCACATGTTATGTGTATTTCTCTGGTTTTCGTATATTTTGCTCCATTTTCCAAGACATTTGTTTTGTTTACTAAGACTCAGTATACAATACATAACATCTGATCATTATCAGAATTATCCATACTTTCAGAAATCCTACATTCATTAGTTTTTTTTTTCTTTTTTTTTTCGTATTAGTGGTCCTTCTGTCTTATCACTCTCACATATGCTGGTATTTTTGTTGTAGATCAACATCTTATAATATTCATTTTTATTCAGGAATAGATTTTTTTTACTGTCTGTTGTTGACAAAGACTAGAATAAAATGCCTATAAATTATATATTTATTTAGTTTAATCCTTTATCCAAGCGTAAGCAAACAAAGTTTGTACCTAAAGTATCTTCAGGACTTGCGGCAACTCATAGCAAAGGTGGACAAAGCTTAACAACACTTGCCTTGGCATCCCCTAATGCAAAGCCCATCTCCTTGAGGACATGTATAATGCTATACATTATGGGAAGGATTACTACCCAGACCCAGGGGTGATACCTAGGTTGAAGCAATTAAAGAAGTCATATTTACTTATACCAGCTGCCAAAGGTGTCATACACTTGGATAAAGGATTAAACTAAATATACAACTGTTTGCTTACACTTGGATAAAGGATTAAACTAAATATACAACTGTTTGCTTACACTTGGATAAAGGATTAAACTAAATATACAATTTATAGTCTAACCAAGTGGGAAAAAACTTCCAACATCTTTCTCTAATCCAGAGTAATTTAATAATAAGGTGCGATACCTTTTGGCAGCTCGTATAGCTAAACATGACTTCATTACTTCAACCTTGATATCACCTCTGGGTGTGGCTCCCACTGAAGAGACCTCAATAAAGTTCGAAACCGGTCTGGTTAGATATATAGTGACCCTTCCCATAATGCATAGCATTATACATGTCTGCAAGGAGATGGGCTTCGCATTTGGGGATACTAAGGCAAGTGATGTGGAACTTTGTCCACCTTTGTATGAATTGCTCAAAGCCCTGAAGATACTTCAGGTGAAAACTTTGTTTCCTTACACTTGGATAAAGGATTAAACTAAATATATAATTTATAGTCTAACCAAGTGAAAAAAACTTCCAACAAATAAAAATCTCTCTATACCATTAAAAAAACTTTGCAACCTCAACAGATGCTATACTGCACAAGCAAGAGAAAAAACTATTAGCTTTTTTCTCCTAACATCCACTTTCAAATTTTCAGTTGTTGACACAATAACCAATCACACTCGCTAGGTGAGCTCACCCAGCCATGCCTTCTCAGAGATTTAAAAATACTAGAATGATAAGAATTTGACCGCTGCACCCTCTTCACATCTTTTCAAACGGCTCAAAGGTGTATGCATTTTGAAAGCACACCTGGGCTATTAAACACGAATGTGGTGCAATGTTCAAGCATCAAAAAGTGCCCTCTTCATGAAGCACTAATGCCTTATTATCCCCGTGAAGAGGACAATGAAGCAATAGCATATTGTGTTCAATTTTAGAAATCAGGCAGAGTCTGCAAACAATTAGGGGTCTTTAACGGGAATAAATGCAAAAAATAATATTGGTGATACTGATATTTCATGGATGAGCACTGCACACCTGAAATATTCGTCTCCCTGACACACACACATACAGGGTGTTCACAAATGATACTCTGATTTCAACTGGCTATAATATTTTAACAATGAAACTAACTGAATAAATTTTGTTGCTTGGGCACTCATAAAGTTTCCATACCAGTATCTTCAATATATAATATATTTTATATAAGCAATATATATATATATATATATATATATATATATAATATATTATAATAGACATTGTCAGCATCCAGGAATGCATTAGTAGAGCTAATCATAGGTGGTATGGTCACTTAAACAGAATGGGCGAGGAAAGATTAGCAAAACAAGTGGTTCTCTGCAAGGTTGGCAGGAAAACAACCCAGAGGAAGACCAAGATATAGTACAAAGTGCCTTAGAAGATAGAAATATTATTATTATTACAGGCGACTCCAGGGAGTCCTTAGACTCATCGAAGGAGGTCCTAAACATCATGTCCACACAACTATATGACATTCTCACAGTATCTATCATACCTTGCCTTGAACTCACTCAATCACCCACAACAGACTCTGGCAGCTTATTCCACTAATTTACCACTCTAAAAGTAAAGAACCCAGCACTAACACCCCTGATAACTACACTCTTGCCCAGCTTCCATAGGTGTCCCCTAGTTCTCCCACCACCAGTCCTGATCTCAAAAATATCCTCTGAATTAATCCTATAGAAACCCTTTAGCAATTTGAATGTCTCAATCATAACTCCCTTTTCAGCCTATCAACTAATTTCTGCAACCCACAAATCTTCAACCTGTCATATGGTTCATTCCATACACACACTATCATCTTAGTCACTCGCCTGTGGATCCTCTCCACCTCCTCCCCATCAAGAAGGAACCTAGGTGATATAAGAGCTGATGTCGGGAGTCTTGAGAGGTAACACTGATTTGGAGGAAAATTGTACATAGGAAGTTAGTAACGATATAAATTTTTCATGTAGCACTATCATATCCTGTACACCCCTTGAGGGTATGTCAGGAATTTGATGATATATTATAATCAGGGTAAACATTTGTGGACACCCTGTATTTCCATAGATAAACTATTAAGTAGGGTTAGCATTATTAGTTCATTCATATGTTTTGCTTTAGAGCACTTGGTGGCTTTCTAGTTCTTTCACCCAGAGGCCATTTCTGGTGGCCACCTGAAGTCTTTCCTGCTGTGATGTAGGGTCCTATTCAAAGTCTTCCATACTCTAAATTATCTGCAAGAGAAAAAGTGGTTATTGGGTGAGTAACTGTTCAGTGTTTCGAATGTGTTTGGGTATACAGTGTTGTCATTTTCCTAAATCTTGGTGAATGTTCGCTAAAATCAAATTTGTGCACCATTTTTTTTAAAAATTTGTATTCTCTCATTAGAGTCAGGATTGTGTGCATGAAATTCCTAATGGAGCATTTTACTGATGTTAATATGTCGAGCAATCCTAGCTGGTGGATTCAGTGTGCTGTGGGGTTTCTGATTTTTCCATGTGGAAATGGAGTTCTTTGACTGGGAAAAAAAGGAATAAGTTATTTGCTGGTGTAGTGTCTATGATTAAATATACTATCATTTCTTTTGAGGGAAGCAGGATTTTGAATTTGTTTGTCACATAATTCCACTCCTTGCGCAACTGGGCAATCATACAATACGTGTTCGATTATCTCTTCCCCAGGGCAAAAGATGCACGTTTCATGTGGCATCTTCCTGTTCTGTGTAATTCGTGTCTCATTGGGAAATCAGTGTGGGCCATTCTCCATGCGAGAGCATTTCGATGGGTAACTTACGAAACTTTCATAGTTTCTACAAACATTTGGGCTTTGAAATAATGTTGGATCTAATATCCACTCTGCCTGTGTAATTTTACATCGCCGAAATGAAGCTGTAAAGCTCTTTCTTTTAGAAATAGACAAACATTCCGGAAGTAGTCCAAGACCAGGGCAACTCGTTGCAAAGGTGGAGTAAGCTACATGCCACCTGCTACCTCGGAAATCAGGAATTGTGCGCCACTCTGTGTAGTTCTTGTTATCAGACTGACTGTCGCGGTATCACAGTGCTTGTGTTTAAGTCTTATTTTATTTAATAATGGCCCCAAAGCGCAAGCATAGTGAAGGCAATTCAGATATGTCAGAGAGAAGCCTAGGAAGAAAGAAGAAGAAAAAAAACAAAAAAAAACGTAAACATGTGCTGAGGTTGCTAAGATTCCATTCCCATAACTTTTATTACAGTATGTTGTTATGATTGTTCTATTGTATTATTAGTTATTGATGTTAATCTCTTACTGTGCCTAATTTTAAATTCAACTTTATCATAGGTACTAATATGTATTAATATGTACTAATAAGCAGGAGTCATGATTTGGATTCATAACGCCCTTTCAAAACAGTTAAAACATTATAAATTATGGAATGAAAGAATAATAGAAGCTAGAATAAAAATAGATAGAGGCTATTTAACAATAATTGGTTTATATGCCCCAGAAAAAGGAAGAGAACAGGATAATATTGATTTTTATAAATTGGAAACACAAAAATTAACAATAATATAGAAATACATAGGAGCCTGTGTAGCTGAGTGGATGTGATACGTGCAATTAGAGAACATCCCGGCATAGCGGGTACTCACATAGGAGGTGAAGGCAAAACAAAAGTGCTCGCCTATGCCGATGATGTAACATTAACTTTAACAACAGCGAGTCCTTCGCGCTGGCTCTTGATATATTCCACACCTTTCAAAAATCATCAGGACTGAAGCTTAACCTACACAAATGTCATGCAATGTTCGTTGGTAGGTGGGAAAATAAGCCAACTTTGCCGAATGAAATAAAAGTTAACGAATATCTCCCAATCCTAGGAATCACCTTAGGACACCAAAAACAACATGACGCACAGTGGGAACTTAGGAAAAATTATGTGAAATTATAAAAAATTTCACATATGAAACATAGACAACTTTCCATTAGAGCTAAGGCAAAAATCTGCAACCAGTATCTACTTTCGAAAGTATGGTATCTGGTAGATAACATTAGTTATAACGGGAAGGAAGTAGACAAAATACACCGAGAGTGTGCAAAGTTTATTTGGGGTTCAAAATACAAACCACTGAGGAGAACAACGATCTTCCATGACGTTGAAGCCGGAGGACTTGGCCTTCTTAACGTACATCTAAAAACTCTAAGTGCAAGAACAAAGCTCATAGAGAGAGCCTACTCTGAAAAAAAACCATGGAGCACATACATTATATACTATACATAAAGAATAATGCCAGACAAAATAATCTGTTCTCTTCCGCACTCGCAGGGCCAAACACCAAAGATGTTCTATGAGATTGCAGAAGGCTACAGATTCATTAACAAGTACATAATAAATGAATTCGTAAACATGAAACCCAGAACAGCGCAAATCAATCTCACGCGAGCTGTAATTCCACCACCTCAGCCGTGAGATTGAAAGAGGACAAATAAAACTATCCCATGTACTAAAATAAGTATTCACATTACCCATTAACCCTAAACTTAAAACATTCTTTTACAAAATACACCACACCTGTCTACCCACAAAACTATGGTGCATAGGGAAAGGCATTCCACTACACCATCCAGCCAAATGCCATTTTTGTCCCCAACCAGAAACACTACACCACATAATGCTCTACTGTCCTCATACGTCCAAAATATGGAACACCGTACAGCTTCATATACAACACAAATTACCTATCACAGAACATACAATCTTCTGGTTACAAGAAGGACACATCAACAACACTACAGCAATAATCATCATATCAGCGATGTATGCTATCTGGACCTACAGATGTGATAAAATTTATGGAAGAGAAGAAGGTCCAGACATAATTACAAAGCTGAACATATATTTAAAAGAAATCATCACAGACACAATACACAGAAAAGAGATTACAAGAAACCAGTGGCGCAAAACACGACTCATATCGGAAGATGTGGATGAACAGATACGTATAAAAGAAATAAAAGACCCACCATGAGAAACAAAATCAAGCCCATCCACCACTCTCAAAAAAAAAAAAAAAAAAAAAAAAAAAAAAAAAAAAAAAAAAAAAAACCTGGCAAACAATTAACAAAAATGAAATAACTAAAGAATTAGAAATCAGCCTGAAAGAAACAAGAAACGGAATATCACCTGGAGAAGATAAGCTAGATTCAGAACTATATAAATATGCAGGAACAAGATTCAAAGAAAGACTCTTATTATTTTTAAATAAAATTTATTCAACTGGTACCCCCCCCCCAATTCTTCTTCTTCTTCTTCCACTACGCGTTATTCCCGCTTCCTATGCAGGGTCCGCGTGTTACTTAGATGCGACTTCTTGTTAGTATTACTCCCAACCGACCTGTCGCCTAGTCTGCCGCTGGGGAGGGGGGGATATGTTTTTGACTGTAGAGGCATATGTTCACGGGCCGGTTTGCCTGCTTGCGGGATGAAAAACGCCAGATAAACTGGTGAAAAAAACCCTACTGCCCAAGACCGGCTAACTTGGTTATGCCTGAGGAAGATCCTCAAATTCTTCACGTCGAACCTGGGACACTCCTTCCCCAGGCATATGGTTGCGAAGCCACTAGGCTAACCGCGTGGACGTATCCTCCCCCCCCCCCCCAATAAAATGGAAAAAAGCAATTGTGATTCCTATCTTTAAAAACGGTAATAGAAATGACCCTAAAAAATATAGAGGTATCAGCATACTAAATTCCTGTTACAAAATATATAGCAGAATATTAAATAGCAAACTAATGAAATATTCTGAAAACTTTATTATAGAAGTACAGAATGGATTTAGAAAAGGATGATCATGTATAGACCCGGCCAAATTTTGCCTAAAATTAATAATACAGAAAAGAAAAAGAAATTCAATTTAGAAACATATATTGCATTTATTTATTGACTTTGAACAAGCATTTGACAAAGTTAAAAGAAACATTATTTAACATATTAAAAGAAGGACAAATACCAAATAATATCCTAAAAGCTATCACAAATATATATAAAAATAATCAAATACAAATAAGATTAAATCATGAGCTATCATATAAGAGAGAGATAAACCAAAGGGTCCAACAGGGATGTCCCCTCTTAGCAATTCTTTTTAATATCTACTTAAATGGAATAAAAATTTACATCAAGGAATTAAACTTTCTCCTACAGTGAACTTAAACACTCTCCTCTTTGCCGACGACCAAATAATAATTACAAATTCTGAAGATAACTTACAGAAAGCTATTTTAGATCTAAATGAGATAGCCAAAGATTATGGTATGATAATATCAACAGAAAAATCAAAAACTATGGCCTTTAAAGGACAAAATCCAACAAGAACTAAAATAGTAATAGATAACAAGATTTTAGAACAGGTGAATTTATTTAACTACCTAGGATGTATGATCACATATGAAAATGAAAAAGATATAAACATAAAGATTGCAAAATATTTAAAAATAGCAGGTGTAATTAACTCTATATTTAAACCAAACCTAGTTCAAAAACAAACCAGGCTAAAAGTATACAATACATTAGCCCTACCGGTCTTAATGTATGGAAGTGAAATCTGGACAATAAAACAAAAAGACAAAGATTAATAACAGGTGAAATGAAGTTTATGAGAAAAACTGCAAAGTATACCCTATTTGATCACATAAGAAACGAAGAAATAATTAAACAAGAACCAGAAATAGAAAAAATTAAAAAGTACATTTTTTTTTTTTTTTTTGAGATACTCTATTTTTATGTACACATACATATATCTTTCCTAGGAAATGTGTTTTTACATTATGGGGAAATACCTAAGAATTGAGATCAGAACTTCACCACCTTTGCTACGAGTTGTCCGGTATTGTACTACGTTCTAGTGTCACTTGCATTAGCTCCCGCTAGTGGTCGCCGATACTTTATAGTTTACTATATTTGGCAAGAAACTCTCTGATTCTAGTCTTTGAGTTTCTTATTCGGTTTTGAAACAATGTGGGATTTAATACCCCCTTAATTTAAATAGTGTTTTAATTTATTTTCTTATACGTCGTTTTGACTTTTTGAAGTATTTTTGGTGTGTATTGAGAGGGGAGGCAAACTCGGAGACCGCCCAAGGCAGCAAAAGCTCTAGCTACACCACTGCTGGAATGACAGAATATATTAAAAGTGCAATTAAAATTAAATAAAGAAAATGTAACAGTTGTTGGAGTGTATGCCCCTGAAGAAGAAAATGATTACTTTTACAAAGAGTTACGAGGAATATATGAAAAATGAAATAAAATAGACCATATAATTATAGCCGGAGATCTTAATATCAGAATAGGAATGAAAAAATTAACAATAATATACAAAAATTTGGAGAACCAATAGTAAACAAAAATGGAAATCGACTCATTGATTATACCAGTGCTTCCCAAACTGTGGGCCGTAGGTTTGGTCGAGGGGGGCCGTGAAATAATGAAAACAAATTTAAAATGTTTTAAGACTAAGTAGATTTTTTTCATTTTAAAAGAAACGTATTTAACTTTTATTATTTATTATTTCTTTTTTTGTTATTTTTTATATTTTAATGGAAAAATTCACACATTGGTGTTGGTTCACAAACTTTGCTTCCTGCGTATTTCGGCGCTTAACGAATATTAGTAAATATTGCTTATTCATATGTTTAATTTCAAAGCAGTGGTTAATTGTATTTACTTCGAATGCTCTCTAGGTAAGCTCCAAATCTTCCTGTCCCATCATGCGTTCATAATCAGGGACTGTTGCTATTGACTTTATATACATATCAAAACTCGTTTTATATTATCACTGTCATCCGAGCTAGTTTTCTGTTACCAATAAAAGTTTTGCACTTCACACATGAAAAAAACAAGTTCATGTGGGGAGTAGTAACTCGCTTGCAGTGGTAAACAACACTCCCTCCCTACCAGCGACTATACTGCAGAGGCAATAAAAACAAGTGCTTTTATTATGCCAGTGAATAAGGTATGAGCAGTCTGTGTAATATATTTCTCAACAAATAGTGCAATTAGAGACAAATGGGGTAAAAACACACTAATTAATGAATCACATGTCCCCCTCATACAGAAACTATGCTGTATAGACTGAAACAAAAGCATATGTTGCATGGGCAAACACAGTATCTAACTAAAAACTATTGTTATTAATTAGATGTGTGTGAGTTCGATTTCCCAAGGCAGCAATAAAATTCAACCGAACGTGTTAAAACTAAGTAATATATATATATATATATATACACACACACACATATATATATATATAATGAATGTTATGGCAGTTTCACATTTGGAATTCGCTTGAAGAGAATTAGCATTTCAACTCAATTGTCAGCTATGCTTTTATCTTTCGGTTGCGCGATCTTTTGTTAATACCGCACCAATCATATGCACGTTTTAATAACCTGCCTTTGCTGTCTGATTCGCGTTAGGCTAATTACCGTAAAGGGAGAAAAGTCACAAAAGAGAAAAATGATCCTGGTCCGGAGATTCCCTTATTCGGGTAATATTCACTAATTTCATGTTATCAGTCTGTGGTTTGCCAGTATCGGTAAATGGTGATATTATTTGATCTATTCTACGTTAAAAAATTTAACCCTGAGATGGATAAGTGGCTGATAAAAAAATTAAAAAAAAAAATCCCGCGAACAATCAGAAGAAGCAGAAACAGACTCAAAAAAAAAAAAAAAAAGACAGTATTTCATATTTTACCAGAACAGCCCGCATCGTCTTCAGAACCAAACGGTAAGAGGCAAAAAATGTAATATATGCATTTGATTTTTGCAACATTCGCTGTGTATGTTTTGTATTGAATATAAATACAAAATATTATAATAATATATCTCTCTATTACGATTTTTTTTTCCGAAGGGGCGGTGAAATATTTTAATTTTTGCAAAGCCTGGCCCTGACATCCAGAAGTTTGGGAAGCACTGGATTATACAATATATAATAATTTAAAAATAATGAATATATTTTACAACATAAAAATATACATGGTGTGCAAGAGGACAAAAATCAATAATAGACTACTTTATAGCAAATGAAAAAGCAGCAAAACTCTTCTTAGATGTTCAAGTTAGGAGAGGGCTAGAAATCGACACAGATTACTATTTAGTACAGGCAAAACTAAGATTTCACCAAACTGGCTACAAAATACACAAACTAGAGAAACAAAATCCAATTACAAAGTAAGACTGCTAAATAATTCAAGTATAAGAAATATTTATACCAAGAGAGGGTTAATAACTACTTAGAAAAAATACACGAAAATGAAATCATCGAGAAAATGGGATATGAAAGTCTAGGAACACACAAAAAATATCATAAAAATAAAAAAATTACATATATGGGACAATGAAATAAAAACAATAATTGAAAATAAAAAGCTGGCTTTTAAAAGATGGTTAAGTAGCAAAAAACAAGAAGATGAAATTGAATACAAAAAAAAAGACGAGCAATAGCCAAAAGAGAAACCAGAAAGAAACACAGAGAAAGCTGGGGAAAATTTGTATCATATCTAGAAAATGACATACAAAATAAGAATAAGACCCAGTGCGTACAAAATACTAAAACACATGAATGCAGATATAAAAGAAACTGCAAATATAAATTGTGAAATAGATGTAAAAGAATTCTTGGATTACTTTACAGATCTTTGGACGGATAATACTGGCATCAAAAATAATTACACCAGAAACTTACAAAATACCTTAAATAATATGATAACAATGAAAGAATTAAAGGACAACCTAAATTAAATAAAATATAGCAAATCAGCAGGAGAAGATGGGATAAACTCCGAACTGTATAAATTTGCTGGAACATCAAGATTACTAAAATTTTTAAATAAAATATATACAAATACCAATAGAATGGAATACAAGTATAGTAATACCTATATTTAAAAAGGGGGATAAAACAAAACCTGCTAACTACAGAAGTATTAGTTTATTGAATAATTGCTACTCTATATATGTACTCTATAGCAGAGGCGTAGCTGGGGGGCGGGGGTCCGTCCCGGGCGGCACTTTGAATTTTCGCAGTTAATTCTAAAATACAGTCTCGAGAACCATTTCCAAATATTGTAATACTATTGCGAATTTTCCTCACAATTGCTGTAAGTGTTACTAGTTGTGAGAGGAGTTTTTCTAAATAAAATTGATTAAGAACCACCAACTATGAAAAATTAAATGTTGAAATTAAAAGTTTTACTTCAAAAATAAATATAGTGTTTTAATTTATTTCCCTATACGTCATTTTGACTTTTTGTAGTATTTTTGGTATGTATTGAGAGGGACGGCTAAAGCTCTAGCTACACCACTGCTCTATAGAACACTCAATCCAAATATAGTACAAAAAGAAACACTTTTGAAAATATACAATATTTTAGCAGTGCCCACATTGTTATATGGCAGTAAAATTTGGGCAATAAACAAACAAGATAAACAAAGAATAAAAACAAGTGAAATGAGATTTATGAGAAGAACTGCAAAATACACATTATTAGACCAAAAAAGGAATGAAGATATTTTAAAAGAACTAAAAACAAAATCAATAGAAGAAAAACTAAACAATTATAAGCAAAAATGGATAGAACATGTAAACCAAATGGCCAACACTCGATATCCTAACAAATACTAAAATATAAGCCAATTGGAAAGAGAAGGCAGGGTAGACCCTAAAAAAAGGATGTTGCATGGGTAATGAGACCAGAACAGACCAATATGGTCTATACCCATAATTAGCATTATGATGATGAAACATATTGAAAAAATGAAAACAGAAAGATTACCAAAACAAGTCTTAAATTACAAACCATTTGGAAAAAGAAACCAGGATGCCCTCTTAAGAGATTCAACGATAACTTCTAAGGCCAGAACAGGCCACTCTGGGCTAAATCCTTGAAAAAGGTTGATAATGAAATCTAATAACATGTCATAAATATAAATATACAAAGTTGTGATAATGACCATGAAGGAATTGAAGTAAAACCTCAGGGAGGTATTCATGAGAGATGAGAACTTAGCGCCCACCTATCTGTATCCGCTGGGAAATCCACAATATTCCGCAAAACAAGAAACGCAGATGTGTTTATGGCATTGTGCTAATAAACACATACGTGTAATTCTTTCCTTATATTCAAAATGTAAGTCCCACCAAAAGGTGGGACCACAAAAATTCGCCAATAGGCTCATTGTAATGCTCCCCTCCACGGTAATCTTTAGTAAAAGGCGAAAGATTATCACGACCTATGAAGGGAAACCTGAGCAATTGAAGAAACAACCGAACTTGACGATATAAGGATAACGCGATATAAACCATTTATTGGTGTAGCAAAATTAAAACGCTTTCGTAATTATTTTGAAAACTTAACAATGAATTAATATAGAAGTTGAAGTCAAGATTTAAGTTACATATTGTTTTTATAAATGTTTTGTACTTTACTTTAAACATAAAGTTTATTTAATAAATATTATGTTTAACATGTTCTACAGATATTTGACAAGAGATACACTTTAGCCTGATGATGTCACGAGGGAAAAAATTCCATATAACATGAATTGGTATAATTGTGGAGGTATAAAATTAGCCATTTCTTTATACGTATTTTTTTTATCAGATTAATATATTAATAATTGGTAAATTTATGAGATGCGCAGGTATAACTTCCGATATCTGTTAATTTGATATACTCTGTCTGCTATGAATCTTGATTTCAATACAGTATTAACTCACGAAACTTTCATAGTTTCTACAAACATTCGGCTTAGAAATAATGTTGGATTTAATATTCACTTTGCGTATGTAATTTTACATTGCCGAAGTGAAGCTGTATGGCTTTTTTTCAGTAATAGACAATTACTAGAGCAACTCGTTGCAAAGGTGGAGAAAGCTACACACAGCCGAGGTTGACAAGATTCCATTCACATTCAGATAACTTTATTACAGTATGTTGTCATAATTGTTCTGTTTTATTATTAGTTATTATTGTTAATCTCTTACTGTGCCTAATTTATAAATTAAACTTTATTATAGGTATGAATGTATATGAAAAAACAGTATATATGTATATATATGTATAGGGTTCGGTATTATCTGCGGGATTCTTAGAACGTATCCCCCGCCGATAAGGCGGTGGTGGTGGGGAGGACACTGATAAAAGGCGATTTAGTTCTGAAGCAATTCAGCTTTTTGAAAACAAGATTATGTGTGTGAATCCCGTGAGAACGAAAAGTGAACGTTAACGTGAAGGTCAAGACCGTTTGCGCGGGAATGTTCGGGGCCTCAATCCTCAGTTCAGGGACCCGAGAAATCATATAAAGGAGGTCATCTAAAAAAAAAGAAAAAAAAAGAGAACTTCAGATCCAGTTCATTCGCCGTCGGCCCGTTGAAGCCGCGAGGAATAACAACCATGAAGCCACGGAAGGAGAAGAGAAGCAGGAACAGCATGCATTGCCAGTAGGACAGTCTGCTACGTCAGACCCCTTCGGCAGATTCAGTAACACCGGTAAAGATGTGCTTCAAGTCCCGGGAGTCATCCACGTGAGACGACGGTGACGACAGAATCTTTGCGTGGACGTTAAAACCTGAAACGGATGGGAAGCTAAGGGAACTTACGAAGGAACATACTAACGTTAAAGAAGATATACGAGTACGGTTTGTTGTGATTGCTTTAGATATGTGAAATTGACTGAGAGTCCATGGGACATTTATTGTGCTTAATACAGTTCAGGACTGGAAGGTCAATCTAAGAATAAATTGTTCACAAATATAGTTGGAAATATTTGTTATAAATTATATTATATTATAGAGCATGATAATCCTAGAAATGAGAAGGGCTGATAGTTTCTTTGGTGTCAATATATAATATGTTGCATGACTGTGCATATAGTAATGTTTAATTGCTGAAATTTTATGCTTAGAGTAAAGTAAGAGTAACAGTAAGAGTAAAAAGTAAAGTAAAAGTAAGAGTAGAGTAGAGTAACACTCGGGAAGTCGAGGTCGTAATTTTATCCTTATAAGGACTGGCTTAAAGGAGCGAAGCAAGAATGCTTTTCATCTTCCCCGTTATCTGTAGAGGACATTGTAGGGATAAGGTGTTATTTAAGGTGTTATTGAGCTATTAAAGCTCTGATCATGGCAGGTGGGCAACAGCAATAGCCGAGCCTCAGTTAGAACTTCATTGGCTACAGCATTGCCATGCATTATCCTCCAAGGGTATTGGATTGAATGAATCAATCGAATCACTCACCCAAACCGTCGTAATTTTGTAGCGTAGGACGAGGTATATCTGAGAGATACATTCATTACTAGTATGTGCTAAAATGCAAAAAAAAAATAAAAATAAATAAAGAACAAACACTGCAAATATAATACTTGATGGCACAAATTAAGTGAATATTGAATCCAACATTATT
Source organism: Typopeltis vanoorti (assembly GCF_054136105.1). Taxonomy (NCBI): domain Eukaryota; kingdom Metazoa; phylum Arthropoda; class Arachnida; order Uropygi; family Thelyphonidae; genus Typopeltis; species Typopeltis vanoorti. The sequence continues at coordinate 43,765,127 of NC_143569.1, forward strand.
TCATAGAGGAATATAGAAACTACAAGAGTTTCGTGTCGAAAATATATATAGAAACTAAAAGTTTCGACGGAAACAAGCATAAGTAGTGCAACTTGGGGCAACTCGTTGCTAAGGTGGAACAAGCTACAGATGGCTTTCCTTAGTATTTTTTCTATAAATGTAAAGCACATCTCCTAGATATGTATGATAAAAAATACGCCTTTGGCTCTCTATTTCAGTAATACATGATGGTTTATTTATTTTCAATTACAATTATGGAAACAAAGAAATATAAAGAATAAAAATTTTTGTTACAAAATAAGCATGTATCTGTCAGATCTGCCGCGATCTCCGCAGGTCAAATATCACAAATCTTTGCATAACACGTGTTAAACCAAACTGACAGCAACAAAAGTGCGAAATAGCACTCATAATATACTCACGCGCAGCTACTCATGGCCTTCAACCTATATACTCACGCGCAGCTACTCATGGCCTTCAACCTATACAATAGATTTAGTAAAGGATATAGAACAGGAGTCTCAAACTCAATTGGACCGCAAAAAATTTTCGACTAAAAAAAACTGCATTAATTAGAATCGAAGGGAAGTGAAAAAATGAGTATAAATAAATTTGAAAATTAATGACAAAAATTTTGCTTATTGTAAGTTTTTATTGTATGTCATTACAAGACATAAAATAATAGTATAATGATTATGACAACTCAAAAAAAAATAATAATATAAAGAATATTTTTATTTCATTAATATTTACAATCTATAGCATTTAATTCAAATTAAACCGAAATTAAATTTTATTTGAATAAATCAAATATTTATATATTTATACATTCTAAAAAAAGTATAAACTCATTAATAACATCACAAAAATTTACAGCCTCCTGTCAGTTTGAAATTTTGTGTTTGTGTTGAAAAAAAATACTTCTATATTTTTTGGGGGGAATTTTTAAATGTTGCAGAAAATATTTTGGAGAAAAAAATATTTTCGGATTAATATATATATATATATATATATATATACTTGCATAATATAGTTTACCATTGATTAGGATCGGATCTCACATTGAAATTGAGATATAAATTTTTATTACTGCAATTACATTATAGCAGGTGGTTGCATCCATATTGTAACTATAAATGTAGTATGAAAACGAATAAATCGATACCGTATTTACTCGAATATAACTCGCACTTTTTCCCCAAAAATTAAAGCTAAAAAATCATGGTGCGAGATATATGTGGGGATTTTTAGAAACTAAAGTTTTCAGGGAAAAAAAAAACTGAAAATGTGGATGACTTACCAAGAATCTCCTCTTCGTTATAGATACTTCCAGCCCCGAGTGCTGTTTCTTTGTGTGCATTGTCATCTTCTTTCCCATTATTCCAAGTAAAAATTACAAGTAATTTACAAGATTTCAGATATCTTGTAAATTTTCAGATTTCACTTCTTCACAAAGGTATGAGAAGTGAAAGCAAAACGTAAAATAGATAGCAATGGTAGGCCAATAGAGATAAAACAGCTATGAAGATGTGGATATGATTGGTGCGGTATTAACAAAAGATCGCGTTACCAAAACACAAAGTTAAGCCGACATTTCTGAGCTGAAACGCTAATTCTCTTCAACCAAATTCCATATTATTTATCTAAAATTGTCATAACAACATTTACTCTATATGCTTAGTTTTAACACTTTTACGAATTTTATTGCAGCTTTGTGTTTGAGTTACTGGGGCACTCACACACATCTATCTAACTAAAAACAATAGTTTTAGTTAGATACTATGTTTGCCGGTGAAACATATGTTTTCCTTAAGTCTAAACAGCATGGATAATGTGGGGGTGGGGACATGTGACTCATTAGTTAGTGCCGTTTTTATACCAGTTGTCTCTAATCGCACTAAAGAAATATATATTACACAGACAGCAAATGTCTCTGTACTTTATTCAGTGGTACATTAAAACTACTCGCTTTTCTTGCATCTGCAGTATAATGGCAGTTGGGGAAGGAATGTTGTTTATTACTGCGGGGAGCGAGTTATCGTCCCGAAGTGAAAGTGGTTAAACTTTATTTTCGTGTGCGATGTACAGTACATGCAAAACTTTTTAATTTCTTTTTTCATAAAGTAAAATCAGGATACAGGAGGGTGAGTCCTATACGAGGGCAAGTTATATTCGAGTAAATACGGTATTTCTGTTTTATTATAAAAAGCAACCATCCTTTTTTTTAAATCTTTCCTTGAGGCATCGGGGGCCGCACGCGGCCAGCCAGTTTGACACCCCTGATATAGAAGGATAAAGTAATAGAAACACAGAAGGTAGAGAAAGTAAAGTAGTAGAGTAGAAAAATTAATATTAGTAGTAAAAGATAAAGAGTAGAGAATAATAATAATAATATAATAGAGAACCATTAATAGAAAAATATTACAAAGGCGCAGCAGAAGCCGAAAAGATTACAAGAGTTTGGTCTGTTAAAGGAGATAGGTGCCATGTTTAAAATATTTATTAGGGAGACCAAAAAACCTAACCAAGGAGTGAGGGGGAGTGCAGTGTTTCCACTCTATCTCAAATCTACTTGCTTACCTCCCTATAAATAAATAACTGATAACCACCACTGGTCCTCGTTGCGGGTGGGGCCTACGTCGCCGTTTGTCTTCATCCATTTTTCGTCAGAGGGGGGGGGGGGAGTAGGTTTCGAGTTGGGTAGGAACCGGTGCAATGTGGAAATCACTAACACCTCTATAAAAAAAAAATTTGTCCTTGTCCCAGTCTGGGGTTTGGGTCTCTCAGGCTTTGCCTTACAGATACCTGACACTGAAAAATCCAGCTGATAAGAACAGATCTTGTTTGAGTACCATTACTGTTTATTCTAACTATTCTAACTAAAGTTAGACATCTCAGTCAAGGCTGATGGAAGATATACTCATTGATAAACTACAATTACCAAAGTTTCAGCTTAAGCTTCCACTTCTTTAACCATACTTTATACCTCTTCTATGTAGTTCGTGCCGCGTTGGAAAAAACAGGGCCATTCTCCACGCGAGAGCACTTCTGGATGGGTAAGTGACGTCGTGTTTGTGTATGTTTTCCCACGTTTTTGCCGTGGATGTTTTAGTAAACTGTAGGGCATTATTTTGTTTGTTAGCTGAAGGCTATCTGACGATAGGTTAAAAACTTCCCCCTTATTTTTGAGGTTTTGTAGAGGAGCGATTGACTATTGACGAGATCTGATGATCATTGATTGACATTGCCGATTGAGATTGACCGGAGGGGATTTTGAGTTTTGTTTTCGTATGCGACGGACGTGTTTTCACAGCGCTCTTCATTACAAGATCTGTTTATGCCGGTTCCATGAAAGTACAGAATATGAAGAAACAGAACTGTGACAAACAGAACCATGACAAATCAGAACAGGGGGAAAATAAAACATTTATTAGTTTTTATTATTGTCGTATCTCTATATGTTGTATAGATTTTTAATCACTGCAGGTTGTCCATTCGGCGTAAAAACATCAATGTACAGTTCTACATTTAAATGAGCAAGTCCTTCACAGACCCCCCGTGGCTCTTTATCGGTTTTGTGAACACTTATCCGGATGTACGAAATAATGGGATGAAACATTTTCGTTCTAGTAAAAATGCAAATAAGCTGTGTGCGTACATTTCCAAGAATACTGAGTAATTGCAGGGGTACTTCTTAAGAACTGAGCGGCTTACCAGGAATAGGTACCCTTTTACTCAACGCCCCTAATGCAGTTTCTAGTAAGTTTGCAATATAACACTTTACTTAGTGTCCTTTTGCATCTTCTGTTAGATATTTTGCGTGGCATTTGAATTTTTGTTGTGAAAACGTCTTAGCAATTGTATCGTCAGTTTGCCAGAATAAAAGGGTGATCCATCTTCCACATATTCACTGTAGACATACAATTTATTCGCAAGGTAAGCATTCATGATCATATATGGTATTTATGATACATGGCATGCTAAGATTGGCAATTCATATCCTCCATGTATTTATTTTCTTTTGCAAAAAAAGAATATGGATACGTACAACAGAATGTTTACCATATTGTAACAATTGGTGCCCAATATAACACCCCAAAAGATTCTGCTGGACTTTGAAAAAGCATGTATGTCTGCTACTCAAGTTGCTTCTCCACAAGCAGAAGTAAAAGGGTGCTACTTTCGCCTTTGCCAGAGTGTTATTAGGAAGATCAACAGTGTTGGCTCAAAGAAAGTGTACGCGTCTGATATTGACATGAAGTTGAAACTGAAGCCCCTACCTGCTCTGTCCTTTGTGCCAATAACAGATGTACGAACTGTCTTTGACCAACTAGCTACCACATTTCCAGATGAGGATAACTACAATGAAGTTCTCACATATTTCTTCTCAACCTACATCGAAGGAATTGCAGGAAGATCACCTCTCTTTCCAATTAGAATATGGAATCATTTTGAGGCTGCTGCTGAGAGATGTCCTAAGGCTACAAATTGTTGTGAAGGTTTTCACAACGCCTTAAACTCATTGTTTCATTGTAGTCACCCAAGCATCTGGAACCTATTAGATGGATTAAGACGAGATATAGCTTGCAGCGATTATTATTAGCCAATGCCCATACAGGTCGCCCAGAAGTCAGAAAAAAAGAGGTATGAGACCCTTAGTAATTAAGTGGCAATAGTTGTGCAGGAATATCAAAATCAAGAAGATAAATTGAGATTTTTACGCCGAATGGCCAACCTGCAGTGATTAATTTATATATATTTTTGTTTATCTTAGATATTTCATTAATAAATAGATACAACATATCGAGATACGATACAAATAAATGATTTATTTTCTCCCCTGTTCTGTTTCTTCCGGTTACCATGCTCAAGAACATGGAAACAGGGCTGCAGAGAAGCATTTCGGGCCACCCGACTGAGAAAACGATAACTTGGATAGTTTTTTTTTTTCCCTAAAAAATGTCTACAAAAAACGGGGTGAGTCTTATAGGCCGGCAAATACGGTATATGTTTCAGGGCAGTTTTCTTTTGGTTTAAGTGTAAACCCGATGTTTTACTGAATTGTGTGCGAGTTGGACGTGTGTGTGTGTGTGTGTAATGATTCTTTTTTGTGTTATGATTGCTGTGATGTCGTCTGCATGGCAAATAGTTTGGCATTCTTCATGGGATCTGCCAGGCACTCATCCCAGCAATGCTTCTGTTTGTTTGTATGGCTTGTAGTAACGGTTTCATACATAAGTGTTGGGCTAAGCGGACAGCCCTGTCATATCCCCCCCGCGCCCTTTGTATTTTGATCTGGTTTGTTATTGTCCCGTTGATTTGCAGCTGTGTAGTGCTATCTTTATAGACTGTTTGGATACTCTTATTAGTTTTGGGTGTATTCTGAATTTTTGTAATAAAGTATTAAACATATATATATATATTCGTGTTTAACTGAGTCAAGTTCATAAAATAAAGATTTGTTTTCTTTTTGTTTGCGTGGCTTATAATGTCGCGGATAAGATTCAGGTTTAGGTGTATGCTCTTCGGACCGCCGCTTGTTCGGTTTGCTTTTATTATGTGTGACATTGTTAATATAATTAACGGCTATTTTAGCCTGTTTTTGTTTAGGAGTGTCCCTTATATTTAATAATACATTGGCTAACATAACTCAAAAAGGGATGTATGTATATGTATATATATATATATATATATTATATATATATATTAGGGCATTATGGGCGAGTATAGAAGGCAATTATGGCAGAATAAAAAATGTGGAAAAAGTTTATTCTGCATAATTGCCTTCTATACTCGCCCATAATGCCCTAAAAAAAAATATATAAATATATATATATATATATATGTAGAAAGTATTTTAAACTTGGGTATAGTTATGTTAAAGATACCAAGCAATTTTAAACCTGGTTTTACTCCATTTTTTCCAAGTAAGCAAACAGACAAAATGTCAAGTTTGCGCCTGCAATTTATGCAAGACTAGCTGATCCCACAGGTAGTGCAAGACCAAGGCAGCTCGTGGTAGAGGTGGAGCAAGCTCTGATCACTAATCTTAATATTTACCCTTAATGCCAAAACACATCTCCAAGAAGGGGATGTATGATGTTTTGTATTAAAGGCAAGGGGCCACTACCCAGACCGGTTTCGACCTTTATTGAGGTCTCATCAGTGGGAGCCAGGCTAGAAATACCATACCCCTTTTTGAGTTATATTAGCCAATGTATTAAATATAAGGGACACTCCTAAACAAAAACAGGCTAAAATAGCCGTTAATTATATTAAGTGTTTAAGAGGAGTAGCATGGGAATTTCCCAGAAACTATACTTAATTTTTATTGTGTGACAGTGTTTTTTTAACCTGTTATCGATTATTTTCATGAATATTTTGAAGTCGCTGTTAATAATTGTTATTGTAATGTGGAGAAAGGTTTCGTAAAATAAGGATTTTATGGCTTCAGTACATTCGTTCAATGTGATATTTCTTGGTATGCTTGATGGTGCTCTGTGGTAAATTACTGTATCCCCATGTTGGTGTTTCCTAGTTTTCATTGATTGATTTTGTGAATAAGTCTGTGCTATTTCCTGGGTAGTTTCGACGGACTTTTCGTTTTCGTCTTTTGTTTCTGATAAGGTTGATGAAGTGTTTGTTGTTCAGCCTTTCATAGAAGGCTGCATTGTTTCTTGAAGTAGCCAATTTGCTCTTATTTTCCATTTATATTTCCTAAATGTCTAATGCTCTTTTGTATTTTTTGATTTTCTTGTATTTTTTTTTTTTTTTGATGGTGTGGTGATTCAGTGAACCTGGTGGTGTGTAGCGTGGGAATTAAGTTAATTCGCGATATAGTTGTTTGTTTCTATCCGTTCGGTTGCCTTGCGTTTTGCTGGAAGTATTTGGCAGTGACGATTTTCATTTCGGCCGCCCACCATTGATGGAACGAAAAACATGCGTGTTTTTCGTTCCATAGTTTTTCGCATTCTGTTTTTATGTCCAAGTCTTGGAAGAGGCTGAATTTATACAGTAACCTGTGTTCATTTTCCAGTAACCTGGGCCTGTTTCCATGCCTCGAACCAAAGGTATTTTCGCTTCTACCATCTTGGGGTCTGATACGTGTTCAGTGATGTTCATGTTGAGATGTTGTATGTTTCCATCCCCTGTTGCTAAGGTTGCTGTTGTATATAAATTCGATCGATTCTTGTGTGGATGTTTTTACAGGTGTTGCTCCAGGTTGCAGAGAATATGTTTCCTGTTTTTAGCAACCCAATAGTCAATTATGTTTATTTCTCGGCACGTTCTGACGATTTCGGCTGTTCCTGAATTCCCTGTGAGGTTGTTCCCTCCCTGTCTGGTACCTCTACGCAGTTCCAGTCTCCCCCGATTATGAGAAAATCATGTCCTGCCAGGTAGGTGTGTCCTTCTGCTTCTCTATTTGATGAATATACATAGACTATTTTGTATATTATGTTATCTATTGTCCAATCGACTGTGACGATTCTCCCTTCAGTATCTCTGTGCATGTTGGTGATGTGTACTGTCATAGGAGTTTTCACTAGTATAGTGAAAACTCCTATGACAACTCCTCTTGCTCTGTCGGTGTCAAAGCTCCAGAAGCTTTGGACGTGGTACGTTTGTTCGATTTTTTTTTTTTTTTATTTCTCTTATATAGTGTTTGTGTGTGTTTCCTGTAGTAGCAGGAATTGTATATTTCTTTGTTGCATTGTGGTTATTATTATTTCTTGTTTGTTGGCGTTTTTAAAACCCTGTACGTTAAGGGTTGCAACGTTTATTGTTGCTGCCATGATTAAAGTTGTACAGTGAAATCAAATGTCTTGTTCAGTTGTGTTTTTAGTGCTTCTACCATGTCTGGGTGTGGTTTACTCCCAATGATCGGCATGTTTTGTATATGTTGTCTTCTAGGGTTGTTATCCATTGGGATTTTTTCTTTATCCCATAAATAAGGTCGGCACGGTATTCCATTTTCAATTGGATACAACATGTGTGGGGTACCAGTTTTTATTTTAGCTTTTTTCAAAAGTTTCGACTGCAAATATTAATTTTTTTTCCCTACCATTTCTATTGCTGCATTTGGTTGTCGCGTTCGTGCACTTGTGGTTGTTTGCGGTGTTTGTACTTGTTTTGGCTTTATTATGGTTTTTACTGCTGTTTTTTGTTTTCGTTTCGTCCTCTTTGGATTTTGAATCATTAGTTGCTTTCCCTTGTATTTCGGATATTACTTCTTGTGTTTGTACTTCCGGGGTTTCCGTCAAAGATGAATTGTTTTTTGTTTTATCATCCTCGTGATCTTCTGTAGTTGTTGCTGATTGCGTTTCCTTATTCACTGTGGTTTCTTGTGTTTGTTTCTGTTTTCCTTCGGGGGAGCAATCCATACTGAGGTGATCTTTAGAACTGCACCTCTTGCACTGTAATGCGACCCCTGCGTAACTCATGACTAATTTCCATCCGGCCACAGTTAAGATGTTTGGGACCGGCCTTTCCATTATCATGGAAATTGTCATATTTCCCGTTTGAATTGAGGGAAAATCTTTCTGGGCATGGGCGTCTAATGCTTATTTCTTTGCCGTATTTTGCTAGGGTTTCTTTGATCCAAAGATCCTCCAACTCTATTGGGACTATCTGTATTCGGATAATTTTTCTGGACAAATCTACTATATTGGGGATGATATTGTGCCCATTGAAACACCCTTCGAGGAGGGTATCTCTGGATTTGGGGGCTTCTGTCAGCTGAAATCGATTTCCTGGACAGTAGGTAATCCAGATGATTTCTTTTTCGTCTCCTAGTATTTTTATAACTTCTCGGAGCAGTCGTCTTTCACCACCTCTTCCTCTCCTGGTATCTGAAACTGAACAGAGTTTGGTCTGTTAAAAGTAATTGGAGTCATGTTATTAGTTATGAAAGGGGGGGGGGAACGAAACCAAACCAAGGAGTGAGGGAACACGCGTGGTGTTGGGAAGGGGAGTGCAGTGTTCCCACTCAGTCTCAATCCTACTTCCCACCTCCCTATATATATAATCAAACCTGAAACCACCACTGGTCCTCGTTGCGGGTGGGGCCTACGCGGCCTTTTTTGTCGTCGTGTAATTTTCGTACAGAGGGGGAACGACGTAGCTTTCGGAACCGGTGCAATGTGAGAATCATGTACACATCTGCAAAAAAAAAACAAAAAAAAAAAACAGTGTTTGTTCTATCCCCAGTGCGGGGGTCTCTCAGGCTTTGCCTTAAGAATACCTGCCGCTGAAAAATCCAGCTGAAAAGCATACCACACTTTGATCTTAGCCAAAAGGCCGAGAAGCGATCCTGATAAGAGCAGATATTATGGGAGTTCATATCGTTCATCATCGGCCTTTGAAGTATAAAGAATGCTGAGGGTCAGCAGGCAGTGAGAGAGGAAAAAATTGAAAGGCAGAGTAAGATAGTCAGAAGTAATAAAGAGACCTCAGTCGACCTGTTTAACTATGTAACCCGACGGTTATGGCTAAAAAGGTCCGCAATCATCTGTTCTGAAAACAAACAAAAACAACAAAAAGAAACCAGGTAGTAAAGACCTAAATTACCTTAGTTTGAACAATTATTTGAACTTAAAGGAAAGAGCCGGAAAAAATCTTGAATATGAACTATTGAAAAGACCAGGTTAACCAAGAAATCGGCGAAGAACCTGCCCCGAGTGATACAGCCCACAAGGAGCTGCACAGCCTCGACGTAAGCTTTCGCTGTTCGGGTTCTATCAGACCGACCCCCTCATGTGTGAACTAAACTAAATATAAAGCGATTAAAACAAAAATGAAGGAAGAAAGCGTTGTTGTCTTCCTGGTTATTACCCCAAAGTCTTCTCTGAAATCGCTTGAAAATCCATTCACTGTTCTCCACGATATCATCCTTAGTCAATCTGCTCAAGGTGTAGTGTAGCATAGCTGAGCTTCTTTCCGTCTCGCTCACGTCCTTCAAATATATCCCAGTAATTGGTCGGGCATGACTGTGGGGATGTCGTCGGAGCAGAGGCCTAACCATTAACACCTACTCTATCATGCCGAAGGTAAAATTTTGGCTGAGTCGGTTCTGTGCATTAGTATGAACAAGTTTTCTGCAGCTTCTATGGATGCTCTACATTTCCTTAATAGTATACCTCCATTTATATATTTAAATTGTTTGACCGGGGTAGTTTTCTCAACATTTACCTCCGAAGGGGTTACGTCATCCGTTTTTGATTTTTTTGTATCTTCTTCCTTTGGGTTTAATGGGCGTTTTTCTCTGGCATTAGTAGCCTCCATTTCTTCTATTTTTAATTTCATTGTTGTTACGCTTCTTTTTTCTTTTCTTTTTTTTTCTGTGGAGGCGATTCTAGGAATCTCCATTACCTCCTCGTCTATATTTTCTTTAGTGTTTTCTACAGTAGTATCTTGTTGTGGTTTTTCATCACCTTTACCTCTGCTGATGTTTCTGTGGCTTGGTTTTCTGTCGTTATTTTGACAGCTGCAGCGTTTAGTACAGGGAAATCTTCTTTTGCCGATTTAGATACCTGCTGTTCTGTGGCCTCTGATTCTTCTCATTTCTACAGATTTAACTCCAGGGTAGTTAACTACTACCTGGGTGAACCCTAAAAAGACACAATTGGGGACTTCCGACTTCATTTCCATAAGGAAAGCACCCTCCCTGGACTTCCAATCTGGGAAGTCTATGTCGCTGCCGATTGTAACATCGCGAACGACTCCGCATTTTGAAAAGACCTGTCGAATCACGTCGTCTCCTTTTTCAACGTATTCAACTGGAAATCTATCTATTTTTAGTTTTCAGAACACTCCCTACCATAAAGGGATAGACTTTCACCCCTGCACAATCGAAACCTTGAAAGAGTTTCGACCGCGTCTCCACATCTTTAACTATCTGATACCTTCCACCCCCATAAGGGGCAAAACCGTAAATGCTCTGTGAACCTACACTAACGCTTTTCTAACTCAACGTTCACTTCAATCCCGAGTCTTAATTCTTGGCAGAAAAGAAGTCATATATATGTTTTTAAATAAATAAATATATATAAAGAAAGTAGAAAGGAATTCCTAAAACAAAGCTGCCACACTAAGTGTTACAGCAAGCCAATACAAAGTCCGAAAATTCATGGACTTTAAATAAATAAAAAGAAAACGAACACCAAGCGTTCCCCGTCAGCAGAAAACTTCTGCTTAGAGGGGGAAGACTGACAGAATAACAAACAAATTATCTTACCAAAGCTGTGCACGATTTTGCAGGGAAACTTGGACTCGAACATGCAGCGTAACTTTATGCAGATACTACGCACACTCTCGCAGGGGAACTTCAACTGGAACTTGCAGCGTAACTTTATGCAGATAACTTCATACAGATCAGACTAGTACCGATCACTTTGTGTGGTGTTACCAAGTCATCATTTCTGTTATAGAGCTGAAAAGCTCTAGTTGTGAGGGTAAACTTTAAGAACGAAAGAAAATTTCTACAATCTGATAAAAACTTTATTCTAGCCCTATATTTTTATGGGTGGTGAGAAGACTACTCCGTCATGGATACAGTTGTACCAGATAGAAGGATGTGACTAGAGATAGAGTATGAACTATTTATATGATTATTGATTAATTGTTATTTGTTAGCCTCAGTGTGTCACCTCATTGGCTATCTGCGATATTAAATTATTATCCTCTCCAACTTGTTGTCCGGGAGAGCGAGAGAAGTAGCTCTTCAAGACATCAAGGAAGAGAAAACTATTTAGGGGAGAGCAGGAAAGAAACTGTTAAATAAAAGTTTTAAAAGAGTAAGATTTGGGATTTTCAAGTCAAAGTGGCAAATTTTGATTCTTAAGTTTCCATTCCATAGATAAGTCAGCCTGGTCAGCATGCACCAATGCCTACCAAACTCAGCCAGGCCATCTCCCCCAGTTTCATCGTCAGGTAATTTCTAATACATGTTCTACAGCTTCTGATAATCAGTTAAACCATTTTTTACATTTTTTTAAAATAGGCTATATTGCGTATCTTACAAATATGAAATTGGAACTCTATTATGGTGTAAAGAAGCAATTTGCATTCGTTTTTAGACATATTTGAAGGTAGGTCTATTAGCTTGAGTGCAAGATTGGAAGAGATTGTGGTGTAAAATCTTATTCCAACCAAGAGCCAAACAGCCTGGGCCGTGAAACAATCGTAAAAAAGATGGACAATGGTTTCGCTTTCCTGACAAAAGACACACTGGTCTGTTGACCACTTGTTCCATTCAGAAACTAGATAGTTCACAGGTAGGATTCTATACGTAATTTTAAAGTTGAGCTGTTTCCGAGTAGCATACAAAAAGTTAAGAGTTGTTTTTCCATGTACATCTTTCTTCTTCTGACATATTTTCTGCATCTATTAACTTCCTTAGGGTGTTATAAATTGTTCTTTTGTTAAGGGCGATGCCCGGCTCTTGTAGATATGGCGTGAGTATCTTGATGATATCTATAATGTCTTGGTACTCTTTAAAGGGAAAGATCGCTTGCGGTTCTGCATACACAATCTTGAAAATCTAGTACCTAACCGGTATTTGATCAAACCGTGGGCGTGAAAAGGATTTTTCAAAGCTTTGATGAGTTCATCTAAACGAATTGCTGCTATACTTTGTTATCAATGGTATATTGAAACCCCCATTTTCAATTGGTCTTGTCATTTTTATTCTTTTCATTTTATCCTTTTGGTTTTTCCAAAGGAAACTGTAAATTATTTTTTCACACTGCTTTATAAAATGTTTCGTGGTAATGAACGGAGTAGTGTAGTAAGTAATAACAGGAAACGTAAATTGTTTGATAATTTGTGCTCTTCCTGTAAAATCTATGATGCAGGAATTCCACTTGAGTTTGTCAAGGATTTCTTAATGGTTGGAAATTTGTGTTTTTGTTATTAAAAAACACTCCCAGTATTTTAACTGGGGGAACAGGTGTCTTAATTTCGTCCCAGTAGCCGATAGGAGTGGCCGTCTTTTCTTTATTAATTTGGATCCTGACGCTTGTTGAAAAATTTGAATTGAATTCAAATCTTTCAATTCAAATCTGCGTATTCAGAATGCTTATATCATCTGCATACATTAGACATTTAAGTGAAGGACCCAGCTGATTGTGGTAGCTCTACACCTTTAATATCTATCCGAATTTCTTCTAATATAATTTGCAAGGATTTCGATATCCTTGTCGTACGTACGCCCCTTGTGATCTTGATTGGGTCTGAAAGTGTTTCACTGATGGAAATTCGGCTGTAGATGTCGTGGTAAATAGTTTTTATGGTTTTTAACAGATGAAAGAGGTTTGGTCCTATTCCATGTTTTGGGTGTTTGGAATAAAAGATCGCGCACACTCTATCAAACGCTTTACTTTGATCTAAGGTGATTAAAGTAGCTGGAAATTTTTTGTATTTTAAGTATGAGATGACATCTCGTAAGAAAAAAATGTTGTGAGACACTCCTCTGCCTGGCCGTTTCTTACAATGGTTGGTAAGACGGGTAGAGAGGCATTTCGTAAGAATTTTACAATTCGTGTTTAGTAAAGTGATTGGTCTCCAATTATCAATTTAAATTTCATTTTTTCGGGACAAGTGTGGTGATTCCAATTTTTTGAGATTACGTGAGGTTTCCTTTTTTAATGCAGTATTCAATTTCAAGTAGGAGTGCTGTACCTAGTATTGTCCAGAATTTATTATAGAATTCTACGGGAAGTCCATCGATTCCAAGTGCTGAATGTTTTTTTAAAAGACTTCATTGCTGTCTTTAGTTCCAGGAGAGAGAGAGAGAGAGGTTTTTCAATCATCTCTTTCTGGGAGTCAGACAATGTTAATTTTTGGTTTAAAAGACTGGGCCACAAGGTTTCCTCAACTATTTCTGCTGTGTGTTCTTTATTGCTAGAAATCTTGTTGTATTTTATTTCTTCGATATTTTTGTTTTTTTTTAAATCATATTTGATTTGCTTGAAGAATAATCTTGTTTTTCTGCTGACTTTTTTAATTCTTAACTTAATAAGTGTAAAAAGCTTCAGTGGGAAATATAAGGTTATTACTACTGCTGCATTATCTGAGATCCTTAAAGTGTGACTCATAGTGTCAATAATAGTTTGTCTTAGAGAGCTTATTAGGTTTTGTGATATGTACAAGTGGTCTAATCTTATATTGACAGCTCTACTGGATTTCCATGTGGTGCATTTTTGTTCTGGATACAAGATATTCCAGCTGTCTGATAGGTTGTATTCATAGCATAACTCAGATAGTTGATGTTTTCCAACATCGCCTTGGTTAGGGTCACCTCCTTCTTTGTCTTGAGCGGTATTCATTACAAAATTGAAGTCTCTGCCCATGATAATTTCAAATCAAATGTACCATCTAAATAGGGTAAAGATACAGATCAGACTAGTACCGATCACTTTGGTGTGGTGTTACCCAGCCATAATTTGTTATAGAGCTGAAGAGCTCTGCATACAAGGGTAAACTTTAAAAAAGGTAAGACAATTTCTACTGTCTGTTAAAAACTTTATACTATATGTATGTTATAAGGGGGAGGGGAGACTATTCCGATTATAGTTCACTTATGTGGTCAGTTTTGTTTTTGGTTGGTTACTATTTGTTAGTTAGTTTGTTTATTACTTCATTGACTATTGGTAATATTAAGATATTATTCTCTTTGACTTGAGGGTTATTTTTCTGACTTGTTTGGAAGCCAGAGTAAAAATTCATCAGGGAAAAGTAACTGTTAAGTAAGGGTTAATTTAATAAGATTTGGGAGAGAAATTAACATGTCAAATTTTAATTCTTAAATTGTCGTTCCAAAGGTAGGCAAGGATGGGGGGGGGGTGCACCATTGGCGACTAAAAACCGCTGAACCCATCTCTTCCAGTTTCATTGTCAAATAATTCTTCATACTGGCTCTACAACTTTTAATTATATCAGGTAAACATTTTTTACATTTATTGAAGTACGCCGTGTTGCGGATTTTCCAAATATGGTATCGAAACTCAATTATGGTATATAGAAGATGGCACTGTTTTATAGGCATTGTTGAAGGTAATTCAAATAGACTAATTGCTAGGTTGAAAGAGATTGTGGTGTTGAATCTTGTTCCAACGAGACGCCAAACGGCTCGTGCAGTGAAACAGTCATAAAAAAGGTGAGCGATGGTCTCGCTCTCTAGGCAGAAGACACATTGGTCTTTAACTCTCTTGTTCCATTTGGAAACTAGGTAGTTCACTGGGAGAATTTTATAGGTGATTTTGACGTCGAGCATTTTCCTGGTGGCATACAGAAAGTGTGTTGTTTTTCCAAGTAATTTTTTTTCCTTTTCTGTTAAAGTTTCTGTATCCTTTCGGGATCTTAGGATGGGGTAGATTGTTGATCTATTATTGAGGCCGATGTTTGGATCTTGAAGAAATGGTGAGATGGTACTGATGGTTTTTATGATTTCAAGGTACTCTTTAGAGGGGAAGATAGCTTGAGGTCCTGCATATGTAATCTTGAAAATTTTGCAATATCTAGAACCTAACCAATATTTAATTAGACCATGACCAATGTGAAATGGATTCTTTAAAGCTTTGATGAGTTCAACTAAGCGAATTGTCTCAATATTTTCTGTTATTAGAGGAATGTTTAAGCCGCCATTATCAATTGATCTTGTCATTTTTATTCTTTTTATTTTGTCTTCTGGTTTTTCCAGAGGAATCTATACATTATTTTTTCACATTGTTTAATGAACTGCTTCGTAAAATTAAGAGGAGAGACATAATAAGCGATGACAGGAATCATGAGTTGTTTATTAATTTGGGCTCTTCCTGTGATACATGAGTCCCATTTAGATTTGATTTTATTAATTTTGTCAAGAATTTCTTTTTGCTTGGCAAGAGAGTTTTCATTGTTAAAAGAGACTCCAAGGATTTTAACTGGGAATTTAATTTCAGGCCAGTAGCCAATAGGAGGCATAGCTGCCTTTTCTTGGTTAATTTTTGATCCTGATGCTTGTTCGAAAATATTGATTGAATGGGAGAGACCTTCCTTTGATTGCTCACTGCGTATCAGAATGTTTATGTTGTCTGCGTACATCAGGATTTTGAGAGGTGGGCCTGCAGGTAGTGGTAGATCTACCCCTTTTATTTCTGAGTTTTCTCTAATGTGGTTAGCCAAGATTTCGATGTATATCACATAAAGAACTGGGGATAATGGACATCCTTGTCGAACTCCTCTTGTGATCTTGATTGGGTCTGAAAAAGTTTCATTTATTAAAATTCTACTGTTGATATCATGGTAAATGGTTTCTAATATATGGAGAAGGGTAGGGCCTATTTCGTGTTTTGCAAGAGTCTGAAATAACAGTTTGTGACACACTCTGTCGAAGTCTTTACTTTGGTCTAAAGTGATTAATGTAGCTGGAATTTTTTTATATTTTAGATATGAAATGACATCTCGAAGGAAGAACACATTGTGGGAGATTGCTCTCCCTGGAACTGCGCATGCTTGGCTGTTGCTTAGAACAGTTGGGAGAACTTGTGAAAGACGTAAAGAGAGACATTTTGTTAGAATTTTATAATCCGTATTTAATAAAGTGATTGGTCTCCAGTTTCCGACCTCTTTTAAATTTCCTTTTTTATGGGAAAAGGGTGATTATACCCTTGTCAGATTTTTGAGATGGGGTGAGGTTCCCTTTATTAATACAGAATTCTATTACCATTAGGAGAGCTGAACCAAGAATTGGCCAGAATTTATTATAAAATTCAATGGGAAGACCATCAGATCCGGGTGCTCAGTGATTTTTGAACGATTTCATTGCAGTCTTGAGCTCAGGGAGTGAAAAGGGTCTTTCAAGTAACTCTTTTTGATAGTCGGACACAATAAGATTTTGGTTTAATAGTCTGGTTCACAAGGATTCGTCAACCGTTTCGGAAGTGTATAGCTGAGTATAGTAGGAGTGAAAGGCCTCAACGTGTTCTTTGTTACTAGAAATGTTCTTGTATATTTTTATTTTCCCTATCCTCCTTAATTTGAGTAAAGAAAGATCTGGTGAATTGGTATTCTGCTGACACTTTTTTGATTCTTGCTTTCAGAAGTTGAGTTTTGATATCCTCCTGTTCGGGTGTTATTATCTGTCTTGGATAGCCTGTTGAATTTGTGAAATGTTGATGTTATTGCTACCATGTTGAAAATAAAACCACTGTATAGTTGTTTTATTTTGGCTGAAATATCTTGCAATTTGCATGATTCTTTTAAATTTTCCCACCACTCGGCTTTGTTTTCTATGTTACTTTATTCCATTTGTTGTATAAGTAATTGGTTTATTTCTTTCTTTATATCTTCTTCTAAGAGTTGTGGATTACATCTCCAATAACCTGGACCAAAGAAAAATTCAGAAGGAAAGTGCAAGGTTATAATAACTGCTGAATGGTCTGACATCTTCATTATGTTACTTGTATTGTCAACAATATTTTGCTTTAAGGAGGTTAAGTTTTGTGAAATATAGATACAGTCCAATCTTGTGTTGATCGCTCTACTGGATCTCCAGGTGGTGCATATTTTTTCTGGATACAGAAAATTCCAACTGTCAAGGAGGTTAAGTTTTGTGAAATATAGATACGGTCCAATCTTGTGTTGATCGCTCTACTGGATCTCCAGGTGGTGCATATTTTTTCTGGATACAGAAAATTCCAACTGTCCATGAGGTTATATTCGTGGGCATAACTTTGCTAATTGAAGTTTCCCGACATCTCCTTGATTAGGATCACCTCCTACTTTGTCTTGAGCTGTGTTCATAACGAAATTGAAATCACCACCCATGATGATTTCAAAACGGCCGTCTAAGTGGGGGGGGGAGGGTTTTTTAAGATTTTCCTTTCAGCTTTGTCAGGAGGAGCATAAATATTGATTAATTTGATACTATTGTTGTTAATTTTAATATTAACAGAAATAATTCTGCCTTCTTGATCTCTTTTGGAGAACAGGATTTTTCCTTTAAAGCTTGAGTTGAAGATAATGGCTACGCATCTACTTCCATTAGTTCCAAAGCTCCAGAACGATTTGAGATTGAACTTGTTTTCGAAGTTTTTAACGGACTTTAATTGATTGATATGTCTCCTGAAGGAAGATGTGATAGGTCATATTATTTTGCAACCAGAATTGTTTTTTAATGTTATTGAATCCTTGTATATTTATAGTAACTATTTTTAGAATGGTTGGTCGCTCCATTACTGGAGCTTGTTGGGTACTTGATTTTTAGATTTTTTTATTGTTTTTCCTGTTTTTACGTTGAAGATCTGGTGACCTGACGGTGTCACAACTATCAGAGCTGGATCTTTTGGGGCCTTGGTTTCCAGTTGTAAGGATAGATTCAAGCAAAACTTGTGGCGACATGGATTGTTCATACTTGTGGGGGGGGGGGGGGTATGCATTCTATTTCTTTTTATCCATAATATTGGTTAACCTTTCCTTCTCGTCCGATTGCGATATTTTCTGAATTTGCTCAGATATTTTTTCTATATCCTTATATTCTTCGTCATTTTGAAGTTTTTCTATAGTAGGTTCAACATAATCCTCTGGAAATTGAGGATTTAGATCATATTGTACTTGTTCCGAGGTAGTGAGGGAGGATTCCACTTCCATGGCTTCATACAAGTTGTCACCTTTTTCACTTGTCAGAATTTGATATGTCTGTTAGAGCGCTAACAGAGGAAGGGAGACTTTGCTCCTCATCTGATAGATTGGTTGCTTCGCTAAATGTTGTTGGAGGATTGAAAGATGTTTTCTTCACATCTGAAGGTGTGATTACTTCAGGAACAGTTGTTGTAGGCGAGCGAGTTATGTTTACGTTATCTTCATCGATGACTTTTGTGTTGTTAGTCGATTTAAGAGAAATTTGGTCTTCAGATTTGTCCTATGTTTTTGTTATTAGGTTTTATTGCTTCTAGAGGGAACTCTTCATTAGACAATATCAGAGGTTTTGATGTTTCACATTGATATTTTCTGTGTGATAGGTTATGATATTGTTTACAAGGTTCATTACAATTGAGTTGAGAGTGGCCGAATGTGTCACAATTTCCACATCGGTTTTTTGGACAATCTTTGGCTGTGTGGTCATCACCTCTGCATTTGCTACATAATCTGGCCATACCATTATAGTTGATCATAACATAGTGGCCTTTAATAGTAACAAAATTGGGTACTGTTTTTGACATCTCCAATTTCAGGTAGATTTTGTCTCCTTGTTCGATGTTAGGATAGTTTTGGAAATGGGCTCTGTGAATATTTAGGACTTTTCCATATACCTGGAATGCTGATCTTAATATGTCGTCCGTGATTTCTGCGGGTAATTTTCTGAAGCATACGAAACTACACTTTGATCTTAGCCAAAAGGCCGAGAAGCAATAACCATTTGCTTTCCTCCAACTTCGGGTGGTAATGGATCTGGGCACGTTTGTGGTGTCATTCAGTTCTTATGACAATCCGCACTGTGAGCAACTTGCCAGAGCACCATTAAATCCACTCAGATTCTTTAAAACAAAAAAATTGCTCACTTGTTTGTAAGCTATTTGTTTGATTCCATTACTTGTGAGCTGACTGTAGAAGTAGTGCAATACCAGAGCAACTCGTGGAATAGCAAGCTCCAAGCACTCTGCTCTCTTCCAAAAATAAGTTTAATATAGACTTTTGCTGGCCTGGGGATCATGTTGGGACTATGGTCTGAAGAAAGAAGACAGATAAGAAAGCATAGGAAAAACCTTGGCCTTAAGAGAGGGATGGGTTCCTATTCAGTCAATTATTATTACTTATTAATTAGAGCTAGCGAAAGATGCCGGTCCCTTTTTTAGTATCTGTTCATCAATGCAGTCTACGTCACTTTAAACTATTGGGGTTAGTTTTGAGATTGCATGAGGTTAGTGTTTTAATAATTAGTATATTACTAAATAAATAAACACAAAATTTAAATAGTGGTTTAATAAGTTGGTTAAGTAATCTATCTCTCAGTTATTTCTGCGTAAGGTTAGTATGCGATTAAACATATACCAATATCTTTTCTATTTTTTAGATTTTGTTAATATATACATATATCTATAGACTTATAGCCTAATTTATCAGTTATAACTATGTAGGGTTAGTATTGTTAGTTCATACCTTGCTTTAGAGCACTTGGCAGCTTTCCAGTTCTTTCATCGCAGAGGCCATTTTTGGTGGGCACCTGAAGTTGGTCTTTCCTGCTGTGATGTAGGGTCCTGTTCAAAGTTTTCGATATTCTAAGTTGCTTGAAATGGAAATAAAGGGTTATTGGGTGAAAACTATGTAGCATTACATGTTTTGAGTGTGTTTGGTTGTACAAGCGTCATGTGTTTGTGGCATCAAAAGTTGCATCGTAGCTGTTCACTATTATTGGAGGTGTCCACCATTTTTTCTTGAACTTGTCTTCTCCCATTAGGGCCAACTTTGTGTGCATGAAGTTTCTAATTGAGGATTTTCTGATGCTATCACATTGAGCTACCCTAGCTGGTGGATTGAGTGCAATCTGTTCATTTCTGATTTTCCATATGTGGAAACAAAGTTCTTTTATTGTGTCAGAAGCAGTAAGTTTTTTGCTTGTGTGGTGGGTATGTTTAAATTTTATCGTTTCTTTTGAGAGAAGCAGGATGATGAATTTGTTAGTCACATAATTCCACTCCCTGTGCCACGGGGCAATCATACAATACATGTTCTTCCCAAGAGGCCAAAGACGCATGTTTCATGTGGGCATCTTCGTGATCTGTATAATTCATGCTTCGTTGGGAAATAAGCATGGAACATTCTCCATGAGAGAGCACTTCTTGATGGGTAAGGGACCATCCTTTTGTAAAAAATAAAAATTAAAAGGTTAAAAAATCCTCCCAAAACAGGAGACGAATAATTATTCCCACTTCCCTCAAATGGGAAATTGGGTATTCCTTCTGTGACCGCAGTGGCAGATACCCCAAACTCAAGTATAATTGAAGAAACCAAAAAGTTACATAACGTCATAGTATTAGAAAGCCCACATTTAACAACAGAAGAATCCCAACAAGGAAACGTAGTATGCTTTAAGAGCATTTTATGGAATGATTCAGAGAATGACAAGATAAACACCGAAATTGAACAAGAATATTTTTTTCTTGAACAACTGGTGAGAGAACAGAAGAACGTCTGAAGAAATCACCAGAACAAGTAATTGATAAAGAAGGAAGCTAAACAGTTAATAATGAACAAGTAAGTGGTCATCCTTGAAGACATTGCGATCCAACACTCAGTAAATGTAGGTCCCAAAAGACCAAGATGTAGGTTGCAGAGTTGTTACACTAATAGTGTCACAAGAAACTGACCACAGAAGCAAATAAAGTAATAAGAAATCAATGAATCAGCCGCTTTCTTCAAAACGACAATAACAGGGAAGTCAACTACAATAAAAATCATCACCCTGAATATCCAAGGTTTCAATAACACTAATAAACAAAAATGGCTACAAGACTACATGACCTACCATAATTAGGACATTGTTTTTCTCCAGGAAATGTTCATTATTCTACCACCAAATCAAGGATGATAGAAAAAAGAAAAACATTGAAGAAATACCGTATAACAAGATCTTCAGCAAAAAATGAACACATCATCGAAGCCTTTCAATTGTATAACATTGCAGAACTAGTGGAAGAAGCATTGTGGCCTAATCTTTTACGCAATAACCAAACATGGACAGTTTCTCATAGAGATCTACTGGAAAAACCCATCTCGCTCATTGAAGTAAAGATGGCATTGAGGACCTTCAAACAGCATGCAGCTCCTGGAATAGATGGCCTACCAATAGAATTCTACAAAGAATTCTAGGCCCAGCATTACTACATGTATTTGAGTACTGCAAAAAAATGAGGAAACCTCACAGAATCCCAGAAAACAGGAATAATTACACTTGTCTCAAAAAAGGGAAATTTAAAAGAAGTTATCAACTGGAGACCAATCACGCTCTTAAATGCAGACTACAAAATACTGGTGAAATGCCTCAATGTCTCTCCCAAGTACTACCAATAATAGTACAGAATGGGCAAGCATGTTCAGCGCCCGGTAAGGTGATGTCTCATAATATCCTTTTCCTACAGGATGTCATCTCTTACTTGAAACACGTAAAACTGCCTGCTGCACTAATCATGCTAGACCACAGTAAAGCCTTTGATCGAGTGTGCCACAAGCTTTTATTCGAAAAGCTCCCAAAGCACAGGATAGGACTAAATTTCCTTCACCTTGTACCACGAAATCAACAGCAGAATCTCCATCAACGAATTAATAACAGATCCAATCAAGATCATAAGAGGAGTTTGACAAGGGTCCTTAATCCCCAGTTCTCTACGTCATCTACATAGAAATCCTGGCCAATCACACCAGGCAAAACACAGAAATTAAAGGTGTGGAGCTGCCACAGACAGCAGGCCAACCACTCAAATGCCTAATGAACGCAGATGACATAACCATAATTCATAGTGAGAAATCAAACGAGGGACTCGCTCATTCAATCACAACATCACCACAGGCTCTAAAATAAATAAATAAATAAAAAAGACTGCCAAGCTGCCTATAGGATACCAGTTAAAATACTAAGAGTGTTCTAATAATGAAAACATAATGTGCAAGCAAGTGGAAAACTAAGCAGAATAAAAGAGAAATGGAATTTCTCTTTTATTCTGCATAGGAAGAGCACAGATCATCAAACAACTCATGCGGCCAGTCATCTCTTACTATGTTCCTCCCTTTATCACCATCAAGCATTTCCTAAAGCAGTGCAAAAGAGTAATGTTCAGCATTTTATGGAAAGACAAAATTAAAAGAAGATAACAAGGAAGAAGGAGATCTAAACATCCCACTGATATCAGAAGGCATCTCAGCAATCCGAACTTATTAAAACCATAAACAATCCTTTCCACATTGCCCACGGTCTTACCAAATACTAACTGGATACCTGGTATTGCAAGATGTCAAGTATGCAGGACCCTAGGCGATCTTCCCCTCCAAAGAATACCAAAGCATAACAGACACCATCAAAACACTCATGCCACACCTACAAGAACCGAATATCACCCTTAACAAAAGATAATTTACAATACCCTAAGAAACCTCAGAGATGTAGGAAATGCGACAGAAGAAGGAAAATGCTCATGGAAGAAAAACACGGTGAATTTTTTGTATGCAACAAGAAGACAACTTAATTTCAAAATCACACAAGATCCTCCCTGTTAACCATCTGGCCTCTAAGTGGAGAACAGACCAGTGTATCTTCTGTCAAGAGAGTGAAACTATAGATCATCTATTTTATGATTGTTTCACTGCCCAAGCTGTGTGGTGCTTGGATCGGTGAGAGATTCAACACCACAGTTTCTCAAAATCGAGTACTCAGGCTAATTGACTTACCTTTGAGCATGACTAAAAATCAGTGAAAACTCCCAAAATCTAGCACTCAACCTGAGATACTGTCAAACATGAGTCGAAAACCAATGTAAACTACTAATATACATAATTATAAAATTCTGCTAGTACAAAAAGGCTTACCATGCATCATCAGGAGCAGCAGAGCATTGAATTGACAAGAAACTACCTAGAGATGCCACTGGAGGCCCAATGGAATTCCAAAAACAGTGGTGCTCGCCTAGTAACCTGGCATACCTATGGGAAGGTAAGGTTCTAGATCTGACCCCTCCCCCTCTCACACACCAAACCTCTATCACTGCTAGTGCTAACAAAATATGGAAACCTAACAGTAAAAAAAACGAACGTTTAAAGATACTTTTTTCTGTCCTCTCCTTTGGAAAGTCTTAGCTGTGTTGTTTGGAAGTTCATATGTATGTAGTCTTCTAAGCAACATAACTAAGTGAAAGATATCTAATAGCAAAGCCAGACCAGTGAAGTAACTCAAAGGCTGGCAAAAGCTAATTGAAAACAGCTACCCCCCCCTCTCCCCTTTAGGTTAAATCATGGGATGTGGCTTTTCTACTACTTCCTGAATAGATATTAGAATCTGTTCCCTTAAATGCCATCTAGTCAGTAGAGCACTCCAGCTCTATACCCAGAGATGATGACTAGGTGATGCCATAATGTGATTGGTACTAATCTGATCTTATCAGCTTAATATCTGATAAGAGGCCCAAGATATTAAACTGAATTTTGGAAGACAGTGCTTGGAACTTGCTCCACCTTTGTCACAGTTGCCTTGGTATTGTACTACTTCTAAGGCAGGCTTGCAAGCAATGGAATCAAAAAACAGCTTAACAAAAGAATGCGAGCAATTGTATGTGTTTTGTTTTAAAGAAAGCGAGTGGCTTTAATGGTGCCCATTGATATTAACACCATAGTTTTAAATAGCAGTTAAATATAGAAATTAATCTCATGATGAGGAGCCTCTAATTAAATTATTAGAGGAGCAAGAAACTGCTTAAAGCAAACCAAGTGTTGGTTCATTTTAAAGCTATTTTTGGATTAATTATTCTCCCCAAGGGGAGTGAGCTGACCCTAGAGGTAGTGCAATACCAGGGCAACTCGTGGCAAAGGTAGAGCCAGCTCAAGCACTTCGCCGCCTTCCAAAAATCAGTTTAATATTCTGCGTCCCGATGGGACCCGTATCGGGTATTAAGCTGATAAGAACAGATCAGACTAGTACCGATCACTTTAACAGTGTCACTTAATCATCAATTCTGATTTAGAGTTGAACAGCTCTACTGGGTAGGTGACCTTAAGAGAACAGATTCTAGCATCCATCAATCCTTAACTTTTGCCTAAACCTGCATTTCATTGGGTGGTGGATAAAAGACACTCCGCCGAGGTTGCAGTTACACTTAATGTATTCACTGTGACCTAAATAAAATGAAAGCTATAATTTTAACATTCGCCAACCTCAGTGTATCACTTCATTGGTTGCCTTTGTTATTAGACTATTATCTTTTACCCAGTTCTCTGGAAGAGCATATGAGATGATCTCACTATTGAAAAAGGAACAGAGGGCTTTAAGTTAAAAAAATTTGAAAAGGTGACATTAGGATTAGGTTATTACTATAATAGTAATTTAATCTTTTAAATTAGGGATTAAATTTTTTCCTTATTTGCCCATTCCATAAATACGTCAAGGTATTCACCATACACCACTGTCTTCTAAACTCAGCTGGACCAATCTCTTCTAGTTTAGTCATCAGGTAGTTCTTAATATTTGATCTGAAGCTCCTGATAATGTCTGGCAAACCTTTCCTACACTTCTGAAAGTAGGCTATGTTGCATGTTTTCCATATATGGATCGAAACTCTATTATGGTAAGGAACAGGAGTTTACATTGGTTTTTGGAAATGTTTGAAGGTAAATCTATTAACTGAAGTGCTAGATTAGGAGAAATTGTGGTGTTAAATCTCTCACCAACCAAGTGCCACACAGCCTGAGCTGTGAAACAATCAGAGAACAGATGAGTTCACTTTCTTGACAGACGACATATTTGTGTATTGGCCACTTGTTCCACTTCGAAACTAGATGGTTAACAGGAAGAATCTTATGTGTAATTTTGAAATTCAGTTGTTTTCTCGTTGCATGCAAAATGTTTAGCATGTTATTCTTCCATGTACATTTTTCTTCTTCCGTCACATTTTCAACGTCTCTGAGATTCCTTAGGATGTTGTAAATAGTTGCTCTTTTATTTAGGGAGATGTTTGGTTCTTGAAGGTGCAGAGTAAAGTCTTGATATCTATAATATTCTGATATTCCTTGGAAGGAAAGATTGCCTCGGGTCCTGCATACTTGAGATTGAGCAATTTACAGTATCTGGAACCTAGCCAATATTTGGCAAGGACATGACCAATGTGGGAAGGATTAACCATGGTTTTCCTGAGCTCGTCCACGTAGACCACTGAGATGGCTTCTGATAATAGTGGGATGTTTAAGCCTCCCTCTTCTACCGGTCTCGTCATCTTAATTCTTTTAATTTGTCCTTTTGGTCTTTCCATAGAAACCTGTACATTATTCTTTCAAACTGCTTTAGAAATTTCTTGGTGGTGATAAACAGGCTGATATAGTAAGGAGATAACTGGCCACAAGAGTTGTTTGATGATTTGTGTCCTTCCACCAGTATCCATGATGGAGGAAGCCCACTTTTCTTTGATTTTGTTCAGTTTGTCTCAGATTTCTTCTTGGTTTGATATGGTATTTTCATTGTTAAACCAAACTCCTAGAATTTTAACTGGGGAAACGGGTGACTTTATCTTCTCCCAGTAGCCGATGGGCAATTTGGCAGTCTTTTCATGGTTTATTTTTGATCCTGAGGCTTTTTCAAATTTTTGAATCGAATGGGCAAGACCTTCTGTTGATTTTTGCATGCATTAGACAATTAAGTGGAGGGCCTGCAGCCTGTGGCAGCCCTATACCTTTAATTTCTATGTAGATGATGTAAAAAATAGGGGTTAACAGGCAGCCTTGTCGGACTCCTCTTGTGATCTTGATTGGGTCTGTGAGTAGTTCATTGATGGAGATTCGGCTGTTTGGTTCTTGGTACATAGTTTTTAGCAAGTGGAGGAAGTTTGGATTCCATGACTAGAAAGCGTTTCAAACAAAAGTTCGTGGCACACTCGATCAAATGCTTTACTTTGATATAAAGTGATCAGAGTAGCTGGTAGCTTCTTTTGTTTCAAGTACGAGATGACGTCTCAAAGGAAAAGGATATTATGAGACATTCCTCTACCAGGCACTGAGCATGCCTGACCGTTCTGTAGAATGGTGGGTAATACTTGGGAGAGATGGATGGAGAGGCATTTTGCCAAAATTTTGTAATGTGTGTTTAGTAATGTAATTGGTCTCCAGTTGGCGAGTTCTTTTAAATTTCCTCTTTTGGGGACAAGTGTAATAATTCCAGTTTTTTGGGATTCTATGGGGTTTCCTTTTTTCTTTTTACACAATATTCTAGTATGAGTAGAAGAGCTGGACCTAGAATTGTCCAGAATTCTTTATAGAATTCAACTGGAAGACCATCTATTCCAGGTGCCGCATGTTGTTTGAATGACTTCATTGCCGCCTTTAGTTCAGCAAGAGAGATTGGTTTTTCCATCAGCTCTCTTTGGAAATCTGTCAGTGTTGGATTTTTATCTAAAAGCCGGCCACAATGCTTTTTCAACTCGTTCTACTGAATATTTTTGTTTTTCCTATCATCTTTTATCAGTTTGTAGAATGCTCTGTTTTTCCGCTGTTATTTTCTTTATTCTTGCCTTTTAAAAGTTGTGTTTCAATGTCATCTTGTTCAAGAGTTGCTATCTGTTTATAGTGTTGAATAGTTTGTTGGATCTGAGGAATATTGTTATTACTTCCTTCTTGAAGTTATAATCAATGAATAGTTTTTTCTCTAGTTTGCTGTTTTAATATGGCTGCGAGAACTTGGAGTTTCAATTTACATAGTTCTTTTAAATTATACCACCATTGAGCTTTGTTTTCTGTGTTCCTTTCTTCTGTTTGTTTTGTGAGCAGTTGGTTTAATTCTTTTTTAATATCATTGTCTTCAAGGAGCATTGGGTTACATCTCCAGTATCCAGAACCATGAAAAGCTTTGTTGGGAAAATGCATGGACATACTATTGCTGCATGATCTGAGATTTTAGATGTATGGCTTGTAATGTCAATGGTAGTTTGGCTTAGAGAGTTTATAAGGTTTTGTGAGATATAAAAGCAGTCCAGTCTTGTATTTACAGCCCTGCTGGATCGCTATGTGGTGCACTTTTGTTCCAGGTACAGG
Source organism: Typopeltis vanoorti (assembly GCF_054136105.1). NCBI lineage: Eukaryota > Metazoa > Arthropoda > Arachnida > Uropygi > Thelyphonidae > Typopeltis > Typopeltis vanoorti. The sequence continues at coordinate 43,792,883 of NC_143569.1, forward strand.
ATGTTCCAACTGTCTGACAGGTTGAGCTTATGGCACATTTCACTTAATTGATTTTCTGACATCGCCTTGGTTGGGGTCCCCTCCCATGATAATTTCCAAGCCACCATCCAGGTAGGGGTAAAGACCTCAAGAAAATTTTCCTCGCTGTCTTATAAGTTGGAGCGTATATGTCTAGCAGTTTAATGCTATGGTTGTTAATTTTTATACTAATGGATATGATTGTGCCCTCTTGATCTCTTCTGGAAAAGAGAATTTTACCTTTTGAAATTTAGATAAAAGAAGATAGCTACCCCTTTGCTTCTATTGGTTTCATAGCTCCAGAACGTTTTGTTTCTAAAGTTATTTTCAATATTTTTTACTTACTTTAGGTGATTAATGAAAGTTTCTTGAAGAAACATGATGTCCCATTTATGGTAGGTGATAGAATTTTGCAGCCAATTTTGTTTGTTAATGCTGTTAAAACCTTGAATGTTCAGGGTAACTATTTTTAATGCAGTTGACCTCTCCATTACTGTCGTTTGGAAGAGAGTGCCTGATTCTTTGGACTTTTTATTACTTTTTTTGCTTTTATGTTCAGTTTCTTGTGACTTGCTAGTGTCAACTCTCTGATCTGGATCTTGGTCTTTTAGGACCTGAGTTTCCAGAAAGTTGGGTAGCCAAATCTTCAACCTGGGCTACCAACTGTGTTATTACACTGACTTTTTCATTGTTAACTGTAACCATTCTTTCTTTTTCATCTTCTTGATCTGATAAGTTATTTGGATGTTCTGATTCTTTCGTAAGTTTTTCAAGCAGGAAGCATTGTTGCTCAAGCTCAGCAAATTCCCTCTCATTTTGTATATTATAATCCATATAAAAGTCTTCAACCCAGGGAATTTTGCCTTTTGGGGTTTGCTCAATTGTTATGTTTAGGATTTCTGTGACTATGACCTCATTTAAGTTACCAGTTTCTTCAATGATTTGGGGAATTTGCCACTGCATCCATACTTGAAGGAGGAAGACTGTGCTCCTCTTCTTCAAGATTAATGTCTTTCATGGCAGCTGTTGTGGGAGAAATACTTTTTTCTTCATCCTCAGCACTTATAACCTTCTTGTTTTTTTATGGAGGAGATATTTTGCTCTTCATCATTATTATTTGTGTCTTTCATAATGCCTCTTGTTGCAGGCAGAGGTGGGAACTCTTCTAATGACACAGTTGATATGTTGGACGTTGAGCACTGGTACCTTCTGTGAGAAGGGTCTCCACACCGATTGCAAGGTTCACTGTAATGTTCACTGTACTTAGGCTGAGAATGCCCTATTGTATTGTAGCACAGTTTCCACATCTCTTTAGAGGGCAGTCTCTTGCAGTATGGCCATCCTTATGACATCTGCTGTATAGCCTGACCATGACTTATGTATATTTTAATCTATTTTTGGATTAATTATTCTCCCCAAGGGGAGTGAGCTGACCCTAGAGGTAGTGCAATACCAGGGCAACTCGTGGCAAAGGTGGAGCAAGCTCCAAGCACTTCGCCGCCTTCCAAAAATCAGTTTAATATCTTGGGCCCCGATGGGACCCGTATCAGATATTAAGCTGATAAGAACAGATACTACACTTTGATCTTAGCCAAAAGGCCGAGAAGCGATAACTACAAACCGTCGACGATTTTAATTTATATACAGCTCCTATAAGCTTAGGTGCTGTGTGCAAAACACCAGTACTTACAAGTGCAAAACATCACTCAGCCGTTTGCAAAATCACGAATGTACTTTGTTACTAGAGCAACTAGTCACAAACTACTTATGGTGTTTTCCTGAATATGAACCTAAAAATTTAATGCATAGATAATCCCTTGTAATTCATGTAGTTTTTAACTTTATTCCAAAAAATAATACTGAACCGATTAATCGATAGCGCCCTCTATGGTCGAAAATTCAAATCGGTTACGTCATGCGCTCTCTCTGTCAAACTGTCGTTTCCTTCATTATTTCTTTCTCGAATTTTAAATTCAAGTTTTGAACATCTACGAATAACGATTTTAGTATGTATTGAAAATTGTAATTATTCTGTTTAGTAGTGGCACCAAACTAAAAAGGTCTATTCGTGGTGCGTTAAAATCTTCGACATCGTACAGTCGCGCAAACGTTTCGTACTGAATACGCGTCGTGGCAAACTGCGATCCTAAAACAGGTTAACGAAACTCAAGATGCCGGCTTTCTACAGGGCAGAGTGATGTCACAAACGGCCTGCCTAAAACATGATTAAACTCATCTTTTCAACGACCAAACTAAAGTCCGTTTTAATAAACCAGGTAACAATAATTGCATTATAAACTGTAATTATTATAAATTTATTGGAAAATGAAAACTGCATTCAAATCTGATGCATATCGAAACCAAAGGAAATATTCATGATTAGAGACCACGAAATGAAAAATTCAAATTGTTTGTACCAATAAAATCAAGATTATATGAATGTTAAAGCTAAAAGTGCTCCTACCTACTCCCTTTACAAAATAAGGTTTATAAGAATGTTTTGTCAACCGACCTCTATCAGGAATCTAGAACCAACACAATTCAAGAATGATGTGTTACATAGCTGTAGCCCACCAGGAGTTATCCCATTTTTCGCTTGCAGTCCTCTTGAATTACTGCTTTTCACTTCTGTATTTAAAGATGTAATATTGTTTGGTTTAATTTTACCACTGCACTGTATTTTTTGAACCAAGATTTGGGAATCATTTTGACAAAATTTCAATAGAAATTAAATACCAACTTGCATTAAATTTCATCCATAGCACATTGTAGATTATCAATATAAGTTTATCCATTGAAACCAAAACTGAATCACATGAAGAAAGTTGTGTCCAACCTAAATCCCAGATTTAGATTGGACACAATTTTATTAGCATGCTTCTCAACCCTTTGTTAACTCTCTCAATGCACGAATTTTTATATTCATTTATAAAAAATTATAATGGCATGATATAGTACCATTTAATCTTACAGTATTACCACGAATTCATTAATTTTGCTAAATTTGTGTCCTGTATATGCAAAAATTAATGATATCCTCATCTCAGGACATCATTCAAAAATTAAATAACTTATTCAGTGAAATCTGAATAAGTTATTTAATTATAACTAAAAACCACATTATACTGTTTTATACAATTCCATTTGTCTTTTTTTAAGTCCTCTCCCTCCCACCTCAAAATCATTTATCCATCTAAGATATCTTCATCCTATCTTTGTTTCCCAAATTTTACATGGTCTCTTGTAAAGCTACATCTGCTCTGATCCTCAGAGTTCTTCCCGAACTTTGGATCATCAACAAACAACTGCATATTGCCTTTCCCCAATATCATTAACGCAAGTTAAACAGCCACCATAATTCGAAAACTAATAATTTTCCTCTTCTGGCATATTGCTTCCCCCTCATACACAACTTGCTTATACCTATCAGTCAACCAATTTCCAATCCAGTGCACTATTCTACTATTTAATCCCATCTGTTAGTTTGCCACACGACAAACTAGTAATTAATCTATGAAAGGCCTTTGCAAAATTTAAATATACCACTGTATGCATTCACCACCTTGTTTAGAGCCTCCATAGCTCAGTCAGTATAGACCAGTGATGGCAAACCTATGACATGCGTGTCAGCACTGACACACTTGAGGGTTTCGGGTGACACACCTTGGATGTTGAAAATATTGGTATTCTGATGAAAAAAACTGCGATAAATCGTGTAAAATCACTCTCAGTTAAGGCAAAGGTAGGTTTGTTCATTGAAAAGAACTTTCTACTAGTAGTCAGTAACAGAAAAGTCATTAAATGTAATGTAAGTTTGTAATTTCAGTTTATTAAATTAATTGTATAATATGAATTCATAGATTTTATATCAATGTCCTATTAATTAAATAGCCTAATACGAGATGTATAAGTCACCATCTATGATTATGCAGTTACATTTATAATGCATGTATGCAAGTGGCACATCAACAGCATCAATATTAAAAAAAAAAAAAAAAAAAAAAAGTTTGACACACTTGGGTTCGCCATCACTGGTATAGACTAAGCCCTTTGGGTCGAAAGACCTGAGTTCGATTCCTGTCTGAGGAATCTTTTATCTGGTCTCTTTCAAACTAAAGGTGAGTTAACCAGTCTTTCACCTAGAAACTTGGTTTTTTTTTTACCCTCACAACAGGCAAACCGACCCATGAACGCACACATACACACTGATCTATACTCATGAAATACATATTTAATCCTCATTAGGAGGATTCAACAGTCCTGAAGGAATGGTGGAGGAGAGGGGGAAAACCCCATACGAATAAATAAAAATAAACCACCTTGTCTTTTAGCACTCTACCCAAGTAGAGTGCTAAAAAGACATTACTTTAGGAAACCCATGCTGTCCACCAAACTGTGAATATCAGTTCTCACTAATCACAACTCCAGATTGGCCTACAATTTGATCACTCCATTATCAAGTGGAATAATTTAACCCTCTTTCTAATGCTTTGGAATCTGACCAACTCAGTCAATATGTTTAAAGCTGTTGCAAACTCTCTGGGACATTCCCTGAAAGCACTGAACATGAAGTTTTCAATTTCTCATGCCTTCTGCTCACTCACCATCAGTACCTTCTCATCACCTAATGCATTAAGTTCTGCATAATGCCATTAGGATGAAATATCTTTTTGAATTGTTCTTTTAATATGTCAATTACATTTTATGCAGTGGTTATCACCCTATAATCACCATTTTTCTACTGGTCAGTTATTACAATAATTCCTTGGGATTTTTTTTTTTTTGCCTCATTAGCTAACTGCTACTCTTATAAAGTGAATTACCTTCCACACCTACTCCTTATACAACTGATTATTACCACTCATCTTGTATTGAATCCATAAATGCTTTCCAGAATGCTTCGTCAATTTCATTCATCCATCCATTTCTTACCTACCAAACTTCTTTAATATCCTGACCTTTGGAATACGTTCAGACTTCTCCATCCATTTCCTCATTCCATAATGCACGTGCAAGCTGTCTCCTAAGTTTGATATAATCACAGGCTTTATAGCTTCATATATTCTGGGCCCAGCATTGCTATAGGTATTTGAATTCTATATCAAACATGGAAACCTCACTGAATCGGCTGGAACATCCTATATCTCGAAAAAAAACCACCACACGGTGATGCAGCAGGAAAGTAAACAAATGAGACTGGACCAATTTTATATCTCCCAGAACCTGACAGATGCACTAAGCAGGACTACAATTGACACTACTACTACCCACACGTTCAGAATCTCAGATCACGCAGAAGTAGAAATGAATATAGACCTACCTAATGAAGCCTTTCATGGCATAGGCTACTCGAGATGTAATCCAACACTCCTTGCAGATCCCAACATAAAAAAAGAAAAAAGAATCAAAACAGCTACTTACAAAGCAAGTAGAGAAGGCAACAGAGAACAAAGCACTATGGTGGGACAACCTAAAACAATAATGTAAGTTGAAACTAAGAACTCATAGCTAATATAAAACAAAGAAATAGGGAAAAAAAAAAAAATCAGAAGCTATACAAAGTAATAACAATATTCCAGCAAAGATGTAATAACAATCCAACCAACTATTCAGCACTACAAAGAACAAATAATGTCGCTGGAACAAGAAGATATGAACACAATTAAAAGGCAAGAGCAAAAGAAGTAACAGCAGAAAATCAACTTTCATGAATATTCTATCAACAAATCAAAGACGAGAGGAAAAAAAAAATATCGAAGAAATAAAGTACAACAAGGTCTCCAGCAAAAAAGAACACATCATCGAAACCTTTCCAATCGTACTACACACAACTATATGCTGCAAAACTGGTGGAAGAAGCACTGTGGTCTAGCCTATTGAACAACAACCAAACACTGACAGTCAGACAAGGAGATCTAATGGAAAATCTGTCTTCCTAGCTGAACTAAAGGCAATCTTCCTCTCCAAAGACTACAACAGCATCATAGATACCCTCAAAATACTCACACTGCACCTAGAAAAACCTTACATGACACAAACAAAAAACCGGCAATGTATAAGAGACCTCCGAGACGTTGATAAACCAACAGAAGAAGAGAAATGCACATGCTAAACTTCCTATATGCAACAAGAAGATAACTAAATTTTAAAATCTCACACAACATCCTCCCAGTGAATCAGCAGTCTCCAAGTGGAACAAGTGGACAACAGACCAATTCGTTTTCTGCCCAGTGAAAGAGAATATAGAACATCTTTTCTATGACTGCTTCACAGCCCAACCTGTGTGGCATTTGGTCACAGAAAGATTTAACAGCACAGTATCCCAAAATCTAGCACTCAGGCTAATTGACGTACCACTGAGCATAACTAAAAATCAGTGTGAGCTACTACTATATCCAATCATAGAATTCTGCTACCACATCCTGAAGATACGCCATATGGCACACTTCCAGAAATGCAAAAAAATGCCTACCAGATATCAGGAGCTGCAGAATGTCGACTAAAAACTATCTAGTGATGCAATTAGAAGAACTAGGCCCAACGGAATTCCAAACACAGTGGTGCTCGCCACATAACCTGACATACCTATGGAATGGGAATGATCAAAATCTGACCACTTTTGACCCTAAAAACCTAACTTTAAATATAAATTTAATTTAAAAAAAAAAAAAAACTAAAATGCCTAAAGACATCCTTACTGCCCCCTTTTTTTAAAGTCCATGTTTTCTCTGTTTTTCGAAGTTACAGAGTACCTTGCCTTCCAAATGGTAGAGCTGGGCTAAAAGTAGGTAATAGCACAGCCAAATCAATGAAACAAATTACAGAGGCTAACAAGGCTAACTGAATGTAACTATTTCTCTCCTTTAGGTCACAACCACCCAACCAGGTAGAACTGCAACCACGGAGAGGTGGCTGAGAACCTTGTACAGAGAAATTAAAATCCAAATCTCCATCAAACTAATAACAGATCCCATCAGCATCAAAAGGAGTCAGAGAAGGCTGTTCCCTATCGTCAGTTCTCTATGTTATATATATAGAAATCCTAGCAAACCACATCAGGCAAAACCAAGAAATAAAGAGTATGGAGTTGCCATAGCCAGCAGGTCTGCCAGTTCAATGCCTGATGTATGCAGACTACATCACCATAATAATCAGAAACACTGAGTCAAATGAAGGTTTTGCCCATTCCATCAATCTAGAGCCTGAGGCTCTAAAATTGCTACCGACAAAACCACCAAGCTTTCCATAGATTACTGGAGTGATGAAATGCCCCCAACTCCACCCGTTAAAATATTAGGAGTCTGTTTCAACAGCAAAATAAAGTTGTATGACCAAGAGGAAATCTTAGGAAAACTAAGTAGGTTAAGAGAAGTGGAAGTCCTGTGCCACTGACTACAGATCATAAAACAACTGATGTGGCCAATCATCACATACTACGTTATCCCTTATCACCACCAAGCAATTCCTAAAGCAGTGCAAAAGAGTAATGTTCAACTTCCTATGCAAAGACCAAAAAGACAAAATTCAAAGAATAAACATAACGAGACTTCTTGAAGAAGGGGGACTAATCATACTGCTGATACCAGAAGCCATCGCAGCAATCCGAATAGAACAACTTATCAGTCATAAATAATCCATTACACATCGATCACGGCCTCACGTTGTTAGTTTCTAGGCAGGTGGGTGGAAGGGGGGGACAAGTCACGTTAGGATCGATTTGGCGGAAAGAAAGCAAGCAGCTTCTGGAGGCAATTCGTAGTGTTTAGAAAGAGGTGGACCACACCACAAATGTGCGCTCATCAGCTGCGACCACCCAAGGTCGGACGAGCCAGTGCCGCCATCGCTTCTCGACACCTTTTGGCTAAGGTCAAAGTGTAGTATCCTGTTCCTTACGCTGCAAGTTCGTGATCGAAGTTCCTTCCGGAGACCGTGCACAGCCCAGTTGGTAAGACAATTTTGTTTTTCATTCTCTGTTGGTTGGTTTTTTTTTTTTTTTTTTCTCTTGCCTTGTGCACGGTTGTTGACTTTCCCCTGTAAGTTTTTCTGCTGAAAGGGGACGATTTGCTTTTTTTTTTAAGTCCATAAGTTCCCGGACTTTTATATAATCACTTTTATTCTGTTCCACTTAGTTAGTGTAACAGCTTTCATTTTTAAGAATTGTTTTTGTACTTTAGATATACTCATTGAAAAATATGGCTTCTTTCCTACCGAGAGTAAAAACACTCGGTATTGCGGTGAATGCTAAATTAGATAAGCGAATGCTAGTTAAAGCGTTAGTCGATAGTGTTGGCTCACAGAACATCTATGGTTTCACCCCTTATGCAGGTGGTAGGTGTCAATTGGTTGTAAAGGATGTAAATACGCGAACGAAGCTCCTGCAAGGCTTCAATTGCGCAGGAGAAAAACTTTATCCCTTTATGGTAGGAAGTGTGCTGAAGACGTTAAAAATAGACCGATTTCCTCTTGAATATTTAGAAAGGGGGAATGAAGTAATTCAAAGTCTTTTCCAAATATGGAGAAATCCGTGATATTAAACTGCTAAATGACGTTGACATGCCGGACTGGAAATCTGGGGAGGTCTTAATCACGATGGAAATGAAAATGGCCATCCACAACTTCGTGTTTATCGGTTCTGCCAGGGTAATGGTGAATTATCCTGGCGTCAAGAGACAGTGTTTCAGGTGCAGCTCGTATGATCATCTCGGAGCAGATTGCCCCAAAATCAAGTGCAAAAACTGCTTAACAGTGGGCCATAAGCTGGAGCAGTGCCAAGGACCCTGCCTAAAGTGCAGAAATGTGGATCATAAGGTGGACACGTGCTCACATAGAAATCATGAGGAAAGAATAGGAGGGACTATAATACCTATCACCCCTATTCCAGAAGGTGTTTCTGAAGCTACAGAGAACATCTACTTTCCAGCTCTCTCGGAACCAGCTAGCCAAACGATGTCAGAAGGAGACCAATCGACCTTCCATCAGACCAGCCTGGGGAAAATAAAGCAACATAAGAGGACTCCACAGGTTGCAGCCCCTTCAAGTGAGAATGCACAGAACGGTGCGGAAGAAATGGAAGTATCTACTGCTTCAACTAAGCAGCATTTAGATGAGGAAAGAGGTGTTAAAAAATCAAAATCAGAGGAGGAAAGTAATGGGAACCAATCGGAGGTTTTTGAGGGCAAGGATACCCTCAAAGGCGGAGCAATCCTGATAAGAGATTTCCAAGGCTCTCAAGAAAGCGTCGATAATATCTTACCTTTATTCAATAAGATAGGTGAACCAGTATTTCTGATACCACAAGGGGGGGATTCCTCAACAGATAGTATAGGTTTCAATTGGGGTGCCCTTACTATACAGAACCTAAAAACAGTTACTTTGGATCAATGTAGGGAAGCTTTGAGCTTAAAAGAGGAGGATGTGTGTGCTTTTCACGCTACTTTAGTTCACTTAGCAGAATGCAATATACCTCCCTCTTCATGAATCTTAGTTTTCAAATAGCAACCCTTAATGTAAACGGTTTTCGCAATCCTCACACGCACGCGCTGTCTGGAGACTGATGTTAATGCATAATATTAATATTTTTTTTTATTCAGGAAACCCATTTTTCTCGACACTGGGACGTAGAAAACTTCTCCAGAAGCTTCCCGGTCACCAGCTATTGGTGTTTCGGGGAGTCCCATTCTAGGGGGGGGGGGGGTATAATCATTCGTCCCCTATCGTGGGAGGGTTTTTTGATGTCCGAAAAGAAGTAATGGGACGTTTAGTATCCGTCGACTGGAAGTATGGTGGCTGCACTACCCGTTTTGTTGCAACCTATGCCCCGAATAGCCCGCACCAGCGAAGGGGTTTCTTTGCCTCGCTAGAAAATTTTTTTCTGGGAGTGCAACACCTAATCGTGGCAGGGGACTGGAATTGCGTGGAGGATACCCGCTATGATAAAATAGGAGGTAACGCTAACATTGGAACTGTGGTTTTGAGGTTTTGAAACGCTGCTGCGAAAATTTTGAGCTCGTCGATATTTGGAGGCAGCACAACCCTCTCAAAGTTGGAACGACATGGTGTCGTGGTCAAATATCGACGAGGCTAGACAGGTTTTATATATCGCAGTCTTTACAGCCACATGTCTGTGCGATACGACACATCGCAGTAAGTGGTCTGTTGACTGACCATCAAATGGTGTTGAAAATAAAACTCCCAGGTCATGGAAACAGCCAGAGGCCCTTGGAGGCTCCCTCCCACCTTCCCCAGTCTTTTCAGCGACAAGCTACAGCACCTCTGTGAGGAATGGAGAAACATGGCTAAAGTTTAAACTGCAGGCAAAGGAACTATTTCAACAGTGTGGGCGCGAAAGAGCGCAAGAACATCGGAAATGTCTGAGGGATCTCTATAGGGAGCTGGGCTGATACCGCACGAGTGAGCAGAGCGGGGTTCCTTGTAGCGATCTCATTAGGCGGGTAGAAATAGAACTGCAGCAAGAGCAGTAGAAAAAGGTCGGTGACCTCGACTTTCGCGCTAGATTACATTTTAGATATCTGGAAACACCTTCCGCTGCATTCTATAACCAACAACGGGTAGCGGCATACGACGATCACACGGTTTACCAGATCCAGGAGAATGGCCATATGCTTAACACAACGCAGGAAATCCTGCAACATTTCTATCAGTATTACCTCAGCGCCTTTTCTGATCGACAGGGAGCGGATGACTACAGCCAGTGGGATGTCATGCGTCTTCCCGATCATTTTGCTGCCCTGCACGACAGGCCAATAACTGTGGGAGAAATTAAAGCAGCCTCTAAAATAATGCAGGCAAGGAAAACTCCTGGATTGGATGGATTAGGGATTGAGTTCTGTCAGTGTATCTGGGATTTTGTCTCACCAATCTTAGTAAAGTTATTCAACGATTTCCTCACTTCGGGAAATATCCCTGAGGATTTCGTTAAGAGCTACACAGTTTTCATTCTGAAGAAGGACCGTGATCGCACTTTAGCGAGTAGCTGGCGACCGATCTCACTGACAAACGTGGATTACAAACTCTTCACTAAACTTATCTGCAACCGTATGAAATGCGGCATAGAAAAAGTCATTACCAGCTCCCAGGTAGATCGATGGGAACTGAATCTCTTTTTTCTAAGAGATCTAATCTGTCTAGCAAAATATAAAGATTACCCTCTGGCGCTTCTCTCTACGGATCTGGAAAAAGCGTTCGATAGTGTCAGGCACACCTACTTACAGGACACGCTCCAAAAAATAGGGGTGGGAGCTAAGCTCCGTCGTGTAATACAAAACATTTACGCGGAGGCCTCCACTCAAATAGCCATTAATGGATTCCTCTCAGAACCCATTCTTATGAAGTAAGGGGTGAGGCAGGGTTGCCCGTTAAGCCCTCTCCTCTTCTCTATAGCACTGGAACCCCTCATTAGAAAAATTGACACTTCCCCCGCAGTCGGGAATACCGTTACCCATAGTCTCAAGACAGAGAAAATAGTTGCCTATGCCGATGATGTAGTGGCTACACTCAGGGATCCTGATTCTATCTACATCTATTTCGGCATATTGCAACAATTCAGCATAATCAGTGCTCTTCGCGTCAATGCGCAAAAAACAAAAATTAAAATTCTAGGAAATTTCCATAGCACCCGCCTTCCATTTGGTTTAACTCCGCAAATCGAACCTCTTACAATGTTAGGGGTTCCATTCCTTGAAACTCCAGTATTGCCCTTAAGGAAACTACAGGCAACCTGTACGGAAAAATTACAACCATTCAAAGCTAATTATTTTTCCTTTTATGGGAGAGCGATAATAATCAAAACGATAATTACGCCTATGCTGATGCATACGATTAATGTTACAGACATACAGGAAAGCCAGCTTTACTGTCCATTGATTAATTTTTTTTGGAACAATAGAAAGCACGAAATCAGGAAAGAATATTTGAAACTTGAAACTATTGAAGGGGGATTTTCACTCCCTAAGTTAAAATGCTTGTTCTTTGTTAATGCTTTTAAAACTCTACAGAAGGCTTTACAATCAAATCATATTTCTGGCACTTTAATTAAATACTTTCTAGGGTTCTTTTTGCCCCACTTCGGGACCACTGGTTATGCTGGTCCTTGCGCAGAGGTTGTGCCTGAGTGGTACTATCCACTTTGTATATATGTTAAGAAATTCAAATCAGACGGATTAGATATTTTTAGAATAAAGTCGCAAAAACTATACTGGGAGTTTTTTCGTCTTTCCAGGTATGATACTCCGCAAATCGGAACGAATATGAGAACTTTTTCAAAACATAAAGGATAGCTGGGGACAGCCATTTCACAAAGATTTGGCATGCCGGATTGCCTATGGGTGGCTCCCTGTGAAACTGGTAAAGTCCCGATATATACCGTGTCCCTGCAACCCCTTTTGTGATGTCTGTCATGACATCGAAACGGTGGAGCATTTTTTCTATTTTTGTACCCCCGCTCGGCGGATCTGGCAAAAGTTAAGCACAGTATTAGATATTCCGATGCTGACACTGGAGGAGGTAATATACTTACAGTTGTTTCCCCCACCTGTCAGGAAAACCCAAAAGATCATAATTTTACTTGTAAATGTACTTAAATATCATATCTGGAAAGTGCGTAAAAAACTGCAGATACACGATGGAAACCGGGTTTACGCCAGAATCATTAGTGGATTTTATTTTTATCTACCACAATTCCTGGCACAAGAAATGTATTTGTTAGGGGATGGGCGGTTCGTAAATAAATGGTGCAAACCACCAATCCTCTGTATTCTTACACAGGGACAAATTAAACCATGTATCTTCGTTTAGTTTATCAGTTCTCTTTCATATGTATATTTGTTGGTCTTACAGTTCTACAGACGGGGGTTGGCCTGGTAGAACCCGAGCAGCAAAGGCTTACGTCGAGGCGGTACAGCTCCTTGTGGGCTGTATCACTCGGGGCAGGTCCTTCCCCCAATTCTTGGTCAAATGGTCTTTTAATTGGGTCTTTTTATTTCTTTTTTTTTTTCTTTTCCCTTTTCAGGTTCTTTCTTTTTCAGTTTATATGGTTGGTCACCTTAAGTTACTCTTCGGAGTTTAATAATTAGTTTTTTTTTTTTTTCAGAACAGATGTGAGGAGATGATGTCTGCGGACCTTTTTAGTCACAACCTTCGGGTTATATAGTTAATCAGGTCGACTGAGGCCTCTATTCCCTACTACTATCTTGCTCTATCTTTATTTTACGTCTTTTGCTATCTGCTGACCCTCAGCGCTCTTTTTACTCCATAGGCCAATGATGAGAGATATGAACTCCTATAATATCTTATTGGCTTCATTTATAGTGTAGTAGCTGTTTTTGACAGCAGCCTGAAAGGGCTTAAACCCCAGACTGGGACAAAAACACTGTTTTTCTTCCAGTGATGTAGATGATTTTTACATTGCACAGGATCCAGCCCAACTTGAAACCTATTCTCCCCCTCTGTACAAAATACATGAGGTTGAATAGCCAGCAGGCTTGACCCGCTATGAGGACCAGCAATGGTTATAAGGTCTAGTAATAGGGTGGCAGCAAGTAAAGTTGAGACTGAGAAAACTGCACAGTCCCACCCAATGCTACGTGCATTCCCACCTGTGTAGTAGCTGTTCACAGCAACTAGTTAACCGATGTGATCAAAGATGGCGAGTAGCAAAATTGCCAGAGACCTCACAGTGAGATACACTTTTAAAAGCCCTTTTAAACCAGAAGACATTGCAGATGCCCTGGTAGATGTAATAGTTGATAACCTGAGGAACACGAACTGTTGGGACTACCAGAAGGGCCTGTATGAAGTTACTACCTGCAATTTTAATGTGAAAGATAAGCTAATTGAAAAGGGAATAGTGTTGGAAGGTGAAACCTTTTTTTGCTAATTCAGTTGGCAGCGGAGGTGTTAAATTAGTTTATTTACGGAAACTTCCTGCTGAAATCACGGATGAAATTAACTTTCCAACAGTTTGGTTCTGTGTTAGGGATTTCCCAAGCACATTTTCAGAAATATCCTGGAATCGAACAAGGTGATAAGATGTACGTAAAATTACAAATGAATAAAACTGTGCCTAACTTTGTAAACATCAAGAGTTACATGGTCATGGTAAACTACCAAGGCATAGCCAGACTTTGTAACAGACCAAAGTGATGGCTATACTGCCCTCTAAATAGATGTAGAAACTGTGCCACAATAGGACATTCCCAACCAAGCTGCTCTGAGCCTTGTAACCAATGTGGAGATCCCTCTCACAGGAAGTTCCAGTGCACAATATCTAGCACATTCCTTAGAGGAATTTCTACCTCTTCCTGCCACTAAGAAAGGTACAAGTATAAAAGGTGAAGAACAAAGTTTTTCTTCCACAAAAACCACCGAGATAGTTATAAGCACTGAATGTAAAGAACAAAAGTTTCTCTTCCACAATGAACAACACAAATACAGAAAGTGAAGAGCAAAACATTCCTTCTGTCACTGAGTCTGCAGTGGCAAATTCCTTAAAATCAAATTTACATGTTATGATATTAGAAAGTCCAACTCCAGTAACAGAAGAATCCCAACAAGAAAACGTAGTCTGTTTCGAAGATATTTTCATGGATTATAACCCAGAAAATGACAAAGAAATGGCCCAGCTACGAAAACAATATTTCATCCTTGAACTGATGAAAGACTCTGAAGAGCATCTAAAGAACTTATTAGAAGAAGAAAATTATAAAGTGGCTTTAACTGTTAATAATTCACAAGTTAGTCTAGAAGAAAAGGCAGTGGGCTTCCCTGATGACATGGCATCCCACCAGTAAATGTTGGTCCTAAACAGCCTAGATCTAGGTCAAAGTTTTGACATTAGTGTCACAATTTTTTTAAGTCTCAAGAAACTGATCATAAAACTAAAAAGTAATAAGAAATCCAAAAATCAATCGTCCTCTTCCAAAAGACAATAATGGAGAGAGCAATAATATTAAAAATTATTACCCTAAATATTCAAGGTTTTAATAGTAATAATAAACAGAGCTACAAAACTACATGGCCTACCGTAATTGGGACATCGTTTTTCTCCAGGAAATATTCATTAACCAACTTAGTTGAGTCAAAAGTATTGAAAATTAAATCCTTCTGGAACTTCGAAACCAAACAGAAGTAAAGGGGTAGCCATACTATTTCATACCAATTTTAAAGGGAAAATCCTCTTTTCTAGAAGAGTCCAAGAAGGTAGAATCATCTTCGTTAATTTGCAAATGAACAATTACAAACTTATCAATGTGCATTTCCCAACAGACAAGTCAGAAAGGAAAATTTTCCTAAAAAACCTATACCCCCACCTAGAAGGTTCTTTCGAAATCACTTTGGGAGGGGACTTCAGCTTTGTAATGAACACCAGTTTAGATAAAGAAAGTGGAGACCCTAATCAAGGTGATGCAGGAAAACACCAACTAGGTGAATTATGCCAAGAGTTCAATCTAACTGACTGCATGGAGATCCAGCCGGAATGTAAACACAAGACTGGACCGATTTTACATCTCCCAGAACCTGATAGACTCACTAAGTAAAACTACCACTGATACTACAAGTCACACATCTAAAATCTCAGATCATGCAGCGGTAGTAATGACCACACACTTTCCCAATGAAGCTTTTCATGGCACTGGATATTGGAGATGTAATCCAACACTCCTTGAGGAACACTGATATTAAAAAAAAAAGAACTAAACCAACTGATTACAAAACAAATAGAAGAAATTAACACAGAAAACAAAGCTCAATGGTGGGATAATTTAAAAGAACAATGCAAATGGAAACTCCAAGATCTTGCAGCCAATATAAAACTACAAACTAGAGGGAAAATCAGGAAGCTATTCAAACTAATAAGAATATTTCAACAAGGAAGGTAATAACATTCCACAGATCCAACAAACTATTCAACACTATAAACAACAGATAGCGATAGTAGAACAAGATGATATAAAAACTCAACTTTTAAAGGCAAGGATTAAGAAAGTATCAGCGGAAAAACAATTTACACGAGCATTCTACAAACAAATCAAAGATGATAGAAAAAACAAAAATATTGAAGAAATAAACTCTAACAGCAAGGTTTCCAGCAAAAATAGAGCCCATCACTGAGGCCTTCAAATCCTATTACACACAACTACATACCAGAATGGGTTGAAAAAGCATTGTGGCCCAGCCTTTTTAGACACTCACAGATTTCCAGAGAGAGCTGATGGAAAAACCCATCTCTCTTGCTGAACTAAAGGCAGCAATGAAGTCCTTCAAACAGCATCTGGCACCTGGAATAAATGGTCTTCCAATAGAATTCTAAAAAGAATTCTGGACTCGGAACTCCTACTTGTACTAGAATATTGCATCAAAAAAGGAAACTTCACAGAATCCCAAAAAAAACAGGAATTATTATACTTGTCCCAAAAAAAGGAAACTTAAAAGAAGTTGCCAACCGGAGACCAATTACATTACTGAACACAGATTACAAAATTCTGGCGAAATACCTCTCCACCCGTCTCATTCAAGTATTACCAACCATTCTACAAAATGGACAAGCATGCTCAGTGCCTAGTAGAGGAGTGTCTCATAACATCTTTTTCCTATGAGATGTCATCTCGTATTTGAAACACATAAAACTACCAGCTATTCTAAATCACTTTAGACCAAAGCAAAGTATTTGATCGAGTGTGCCACGACTTTTTGTTTGAAACACTCTCAAAGCATGGGATAGGACCGAACTTCCTACACCAGCTAAAAACCATCTACCGCGAAACCAACAGTCGAATCTCCATCAATGAATTATTGACAGACCCAATCAAGATCACAAGGATTCCAACAAGGCTGCCTGTTATCCCCTGTTCTCTACGTCATCTACATTGAAATCCCAGTAAATCATATCAGAGAAAATATAGAAATTAAAAAGTGTAGAGCTGCCACAGCCAGTGGGCCCTCCACTTAAATGTCTAATGCATGCGGATGACATAACCATAGTAATTCGCAGAGAAATCAAAAAGGACTTGCCCATTCAATCCAAATATTTGAAAAAGCCTCAGGATTCAAAATAAACCATGAAAAAGACTACCTATCGGCTACTGGGAGGAGATTAAGACACCCGTTCCTCCAGTTAAAATACTAGGATTGTTGTTTAACAATGAAAACACAATTCCCAACCAAGAAGAAATCCTAGGCAAACTTAACAGAATAAAAGAAAAATTTAATTCCTCCATCATGGATTACACTGGAAGAGCATAAATTATCAAACAACTCATTTGCCTAGTCATCTCCTACTACATACCCCATTTATCACCACCAAGAATTTTCTAAAGCAGTGTGAAAGAATAATGTACAGTTTTCCTGTGGAAAGACCAAAAGAATAAAATCAAAAGAATTAAGATGACGAGACACGTCGAAGGAGGTTTAAACATACCTCTAATATCAGAAGCCATCTCAGCAATACGTGTAGATAAACTTATAAAAACCATGAACGATCCTTTCCACATTGCCCACAGTCTTACCAAATACGGGGCTAGGTACCAGATACTGCAAAGTGTTCATCCTCAAATATGCATGCCCCCAGGCAATCTATCCCTCCAAAGAATACCCAACATTATAGTTCCCTTCAAAACTCTCATGCCTCACCTTCAAGAACTAAACATCTCCCTCAATAAAAGAACAACAATTACAACACCCTAAGAAAACTCAGATGTGGAAAACGTGACAGAAGAAAAATGTAGATGGAAGAATAACATGCTGAATCTCTTGTATGAAATGAGAAAACAACTCAACTTTAAAATTACACACAAGATCCTTCCAGTAAACCACCTGGTCTCTAAGTGAAACAAGTAGTCAACAGACTAATGTGTCTTCTATCAAGAAAGTGAAACCATAGCTCATCTGTTCTACGATTGTTTCACGGCTCAAGCTGGTGGCACTTGGTTGGCGAGAGATTTAACACCACAATTTCTCCTAATCTAGCACTTCGGTTAATAGATTTACCTTCAAACATTTCCAAAAACCAATGTAACCTCCTGCTCCTTACCATAATAGATTTTCGATACCACATATGGAAAATACGCAAGATAGCCTACTTTCAAAAATGTAAAAAAGATTTACCAGACATCATCAAGAGCTTCAGATCAAGTATCAAGAACTACCTAATGATGAAACTGGAAGAGATTGGTACAGCTGAGTTCAGAAGACAGTAGTGAACGCAGACTAGCTTGGCATATTTATGAAATGGGAAAATAAGGATCAAAATTTAACCCCTTTTTTTAAAAAGATCAATTTCCTTTAAAGAAATAATCTAACGATACCTTTTCTATCTATTCAACTTAAGATCCTCGGTTTCACGTTCTATAGTGAAATCATCTTGTACGTTTCTCGGCCTTTTGGATAAGATCAAAGTGTAGTATCTATTCTCATCAGCTTGATATCTGTTACGGGTCCCTTTGGGGCCCAAGATATTAAGTTGATCTGCTATATACAAACGTAGTATCTGTTAATTACAGTACTATTAAGGTCTCGATTGACCTAAACCCAGGACTGGGGAAAAGACAAACACTAATTATTTCAGAGGTGCTAGTAGTTTTCACATTGCACTGGTTCCAACCCAGCTTATAACCTTTTGCTCCCCCTCTGCACGAAACATGCAAGAGGAAATATAGCCAGCAGGCTCCACCTGCTATGAGGACCAGCGGTGGTTATATGGTATAGAGATAGGGAGGAAGGAAAAACATACCAAGTCCAAGTGAGAACTCTACACGTTCCCTCCGTAACAGTTCTCAGTTCTACTGCCTAATATAAAGTGGAACTGTCCAACGCAAATGAGATTCCTTTAGACAGTTATCTTTTTTTTTCATCATAGATTGTTGCTATCATACTTAAACATGTCCACAGGAAGACTGGTTAGGTCTTTAACGGTGCGCTTTACTCTAAAGAAAGCCATTAAACCGGATGAAATAGCTGAAGCTACTGCAAATGTTGTTGGAGTGGACAATATCAGCAACATTAATTGTTGGGATTACCAGAAGGGATTGTACAAAGTTACCACAAAAAATTATATAGCAAAAGATAAGCTAATAGATAAAGGTATTATATATTAAAAGATGAAACTTTTTTCCCTGCTGCAGTGTGGTAGTTTAGGTATAAAATTTGTATACCTTCGCAAACTCCAAGCGGAAATTAGTGATGATATCCTTAGAGCAAAATTTAAAGAGTATGGCACTGTCCTGGGAATTTTCCGATCCCAATTTGAAAAGTATCCCAGCATAGAGCAGGGTGACAAGATCTACTTGAAAATCAATGACAAAAACTGTTCCTAACTTTGTAAATATTAAAGGATACATAGTAATGGTAAATTATACCGGTATGGCCAGATTATGTACCAGATGTCATAGCGAAGGTCATATAGCAAAAGACTGCCCTCAAAACGTGTGGTAATTGTGCCATATTTAGCCATTCTCAGCCAAACTGCACTGAACTGTGTAATCGATGTGGAGACCTGTCCCACAGCCACCTCATCAATAGCGTCACTTGAGGAGTTCCCACCTCTTCCTGCTGACACAAACCATTATTAAAGATTCGGAGAAAAAAGATGAAGGGGAAAAACACAACTTCCATGGAAAACAGTAAGAATTTAACAAGTGCTGAAGATGTGGAAACATGTCCCACTCCTTCAGCAGCCACAAAAGAAGTCATCAGCCATGAAGAAGAGGATCAGAGTCTCCCCTCTTTGATGGCAGATACACCAAAGTCAAGCATTGAGGATGTTTGCAGCTTGATGGACTTTGCTGTTACAGACAGGCAAATTATCGAAAACTTGCCTTGAAGACTCTCTTATGTCCTTCCCAGATAACCAGCTACAAAATGATAATGATTTGGTCGAATTACAAAAGGTGTGTTCTATAGTTGATGAGGTTGGGGGGCCTCTAGAGGAATTTCCCTATTGTTCATCAGATTATGAGATTGATGAAGTAAAAACTTGCACAGTTCATAACAAAACAGTAAATGAGTCAAAAAAGCTATAGTCTGTATTGAATATATCATCAGTCAATCTCCAGGAAACCCATGTCCCAAAAGATCAAGGTTCAGATATCAAAGCATCGATACAAACAGTTCACAAGAAACGGAACACAAATGTAAAAAAAAACAAAAAGTATAAGAACCAATCATCCTCTTCCAAACGACAGTAATGGAGAGACCACTAAAGATAGTTACCTTAAATATCCAAGGCTTTAACAGTATTCACAAACAGTACTGGTTAAATAACGTCATGGCTTCCCACGGGTGGGCTGTGGTTTTTCTACAAGCAACTTTCATTAATAACTTAAAGTCTGTTAAAAAACATTGAGAATA
Source organism: Typopeltis vanoorti (assembly GCF_054136105.1). NCBI lineage: Eukaryota > Metazoa > Arthropoda > Arachnida > Uropygi > Thelyphonidae > Typopeltis > Typopeltis vanoorti. The sequence continues at coordinate 43,813,262 of NC_143569.1, forward strand.
AATTTAGGATTAAATCTTTCTGGAGTTGGTACCAACAGAAGCAAAGGGGTAGCCATACTTTTTAACCCAAATTTCAAAGGGCAAATTCTTTTTTCCAGAAGAGATGAAGAAGGTAGAATCATATCGGTAAATACAAAAATTAACAACCACACCGTTAAACTAATAAACATTTAAGCTCCTAATGACAAAAGAGAGAGAAAAATTTTCCTTAAAGGGCTTTACCCCTATCTAGACGGTGCCTTTGAAATTATCATGGGTGGCGATTTCAATTTTGTGATGGATACTCGTTTAAAGATGGAGGAGACCCCAACCAAGGCAATGTCAGCAAACACCAATTAAGTGAGTTATGCCATGAGCTCAATTTGTCCAACAGTTGGTCCATCCTTTATCCGGAACAAAAGTGCACAACATGGTGATCCAGTAGGGGTGTTAACTCCAGACTGGACTGCTTTTACATATCTCAAAACCTTACATCTTTCCTAACCCAAACGGCTATAGACAATACAGGTCATATAAGCAAAATTTCTGATCACTCCGCTGTAGTAATGACTATGCAATTTCCTAATGAATCTTTTCATGGTCCTGGATACTGAAGATGCAATCCAACCATTTTTGAAGACTGTAATATTAAACAAGAACTAAATCAACTAATCACAAAACACAAGAAAGAAACACAGAATAGATGACTGGTGGAAGAACCTGAAAATGCTATGTAAATTTAAACTCCAAGCCCTTACAGCCACATTAAAACAGCAAACCAGAGAAAAAAATTAGAAAGTTATTCAAATTAATCAGAATCTTTCAAAAAAGAAACAACAACAACATACCTCAGATCCAGCAAACCATTCAACAATATAAGCAAGAAATAGTAATCCTTGAACAAGAAGACATAAAAACACAGTCCTTGAAGGCAAGGATAAAGAAAATAACATCAGCAAAGCAGTTCACTCATGCATTTTACGAGATTAAAGATGACAGAAAAAACAAATATATCGAAGTGACAAAATTTAACAATGCAGTCTCCACCACAAAAGAACACATCATTGAGGCCTTCCAATCTTACTATACCAATCTTTACTCAGCAGAACTAGTTGATAAATCATTGTGGCCTAGCCTGTTAGATAAAACTCCTACCTTGACTGATTCCCAAAGAGAGCTGCTAGAGAAACCCCTCTCGCTGGTGGAACTAAAGACAGCACTGAAGTCATTTAAACAGCATTCGGCACTAGGAATTGATGGCCTTCCAGTAGAATTTTATACAGAATTCTGGCCAACTCTTGGCCCAGCCTTACTTAGCATCCTGGAATATTGTATAAATAACGGAGATTTGACGAAATCCCAAAAGGTGGGTATCATCATACTTGTGCCAAAGAAAGGAGATTTAAAAGAAGTCTCCAATTGGAGACCAATCACATTGCTTAACTCTGATTATAAAATCTTGGCGAAATGCCCCTCAACCCGTCTCTCCCAAGTATTACCATCCGTTATTCAGAACAGTCAAGCATGCTCTGTACCTGGTAGAGGAATGTCACATAATATCCTTTTCCTCCGAGACGTCATCGCATATTTAAAGCATAAAAAATCACCTGCGATTTTTAATAACTTTGGATCAAAGTAAAGCTTTCGATTGGGTATGCCATTAACTGTTGTTTCAAATGCTTTCTTCCCATGGAATTAGTCCAAACTTTCTTCATCAGCTTAAAACATTATATCGCAATCCAATCAGCTGTATCTCCATCAACGATATTCTCACAGCCCCGATCAGGATTACTCGAGGAGTCAGACAAGGCTGCCCATTATCTCTAATCCTGTATGTAGTATACATAGAAATTCTAGCTAACCATATTAGGCAAATTAGAGAAATTAAAGGCATAGAGCTCCCACAGTCAGTGGGTCCTGCACTGAAATGTCTCATGTATGCCGATGACATCACTATAGTTATCCGCAAAGAGCAATCAAAGGAAGGTCTTACCAATTCTATAAAAACATTTGAAAACGCCTCTGGTTCCAGAATTAACCACCAAAAAACTGCACAGTTGCCGACTGGATATTGGGATAAAATCCCCTGTTCCTCCAGTCAAAATTCTAGGATATAATAAATTTAGTTTAATCCTTTATCCAAGTGTGAGCAAACAAAGTTTGCGCCTGAAAGTATCTTCAGGACTGGGTTAAGGTGGTACACACCAAGGCAACTCGTTGCAAAGGTGGAGCAAGCTACCAACACTCCTATCCTAGTATCTCCTATAATGCAAAACACATCTCCTTGCGGATATGTCTATTGTTATGCATTAAGGGAAGGGCCACTACCCAGACCGGTTTCGACCTTTATTGAGGTCTCTTCAGTGGGAGCCAGGCCCAAGTAGAGATATCAGGCAGAAGCATTTGCAGGTCATCTCCACCTATAGGAATTGCCAGGAGATGACCTGCAAATGCTTCTGCCTGATATCTCTACTTGGGCCTGGCTCCCACTGAAGAGACCTCAATAAAGGTCGAAACCGGTCTGGGTAGTGGCCCTTCCCTTAATGCATAACAATAGACATATCCGCAAGGAGATGTGTTTTGCATTATAGGAGATACTAGGATAGGAGTGTTGGTAGCTTGCTCCACCTTTGCAACGAGTTGCCTTGGTGTGTACCACCTTAACCCAGTCCTGAAGATACTTTCAGGCGCAAACTTTGTTTGCTCACACTTGGATAAAGGAGTAAACTAAATTTATTATACTCTAACCAAGTGGAAAATAAACTTTCAACAAAATTCTAGGAGTTTGGTTCAATAACGAAAACACCTTTTCAAACCAACAAGAAATCTCCGGGACAAGTTAAACAACATCAGATATAATTGGAATTAGACTATCATGGATTACTGGGGTAGGGCACAAATCATCAAGCAGCTCATGTGCCCTGTCATTTCCTACCATATCGCACCGTTTATTTTCACCAGAACATGTTCAAAGCAGTTTGAAACAATTATGTTCAGATATCTGTGGAAAGAACAAAGGGTCAAGATTAAAAAATATTAAGATGTCGAGACCAACAGAAGAAGGTGGTCTAAACATCCCACTGTTATCAGAAGCCATCTCAGCAATCCAAGTGGATGAGCTCAAGAAAATTGTAGTCAATCCTTCCCATGTTGGTCATGGCCTTGCGAAATACTGGCTAGGTTCCAGATTCTGCAAATTGTTCAACCTAAAGTACGCAAGACCCCAGCGATTTTTCCTTCCAAGGAATATCAGAACGTTACAGAGACCATCAAGAGACTTACCCCACACCTTCAAGATCTGAACTTCTCCCTTCATAAACGGGCAAAGATTTACAACATTCTAGACCTGAAAAATGTGATGGAAGAACAAAAATGCACATGGAAGAATAATACGCTGAACATTTTGTATGCAACGAGAAAACAGCTGAATTTCAAAATTACACATAGGATTCTTCCGGTTAATCATCTGGAACAAGTGGGTGATAGATAAATGTGTCTTTTGTGAAGAAAGTGAAACCATTACTCATCTTTTTCATGACTATTTCACGGCTCAGGTGGTGTGGTACTTGGTTGGGGAAAGATTCAACATCACAATCTCTCCCAATCTGGTGCTTTCTTTAATAGATTTACCCTCTAACATCTCCAAAATCCAATGTAAGCTCCTGTTGTTTACCATCATAGAGTTTCGTTATCATATTTGGAAGGCGCAATGTAGCATGCTTTCAGTAGTGTAGAAAAGGTTTGCTGGATGTCATTAGGAGCTTTCGAGCAAGCCTCAAGAACTATCTATCGATGAAGCTGGAGGAGTTGGGTCCGGTTGAATTCAGAAGACAGTGGTGTGCATCAAATACCTTGAGTTATCTTTGGAACTGCCAGATAAAGATCAAGATTTAACTTAAAAATTAACTACTTTCATTAAAATAACCTAATCCTACTGTCACCTTTCTAAATTGACTAATTTCTCTCATTTCCTTAACGTAAAACCTTCTATGTTAATTTTAACAGTGAGTCCGTCTTATACACTCTTCTAACCAATGAAGTGACATACTGAGGTTGGCAAATGTTTACAAAACCTTTCATTTTATTTAGGTCATAGTCAGAAAATCAGGTGCTACTGCAACTGGAATTGGAGTGGTTTTTTCCACCACCCAATGAAATGCAGTTTTAGTCCAAAGTTCAGGTCTAATGGATATTAGAATCTGTTCTCTTAAGGTCTATCTACCTTTTAGAGCTGTTCAGCCCTAAATCAGAAATGATGACTAGGTGACGCCGTAAAAGTGATCGGTACTAGTCTGATCTATTCTTATCAGCTTGATATCTGTTACGGGTCCCATTCGGGCTCAAGATATTAAGTTGATCTGCTATATACAAAACGTAGTATCTGTTAATTACACTACTAGTAAGGTCTCGATTGACCTAAATCCCCAGACTGGGGGGAAAGACAAACACTACTTATTTCAGAGGTGTTAGTAGTTTTCACATTGCACTGGTTCCAACAGCTTGTAACCTTTTGCCCCCCCTCTGCATGAAACGTGCAAGAGGAAATATAGACGGCAGGCTCCACCCACAACGAGGACCAGTGGCAGTTGTATGGTATAGTAATAGGGAGGAAGGAAAAACAAACTGAGATCAAGTGGAAATTCTACATGTTCCTTCCGTAACAGTTCCAGTTCTACTGTCTATTATATTATAAAGTAGGACTGTCCAACACTGCTAAGACTTTTGGAGAGTATCTGTTCTTCAAAAATAAAGTAAAATATCAAGAAAAGATCGTGATCTCACAGTTAGGTTTACTTTTAAAAAAAAGCTGTCAAACCTGAAGATCTTGCCGATGCTACAGTAAAGGTAGTAGATGTTAATACTCTCTCTGTAACATAAACTGCTGGGACTACCAAAAAGGTTTGTATGAGATAACTACTAGTAACTTCACAAGAGACACGCTATTAGCTCAGGGTATCTTTCTAGAAGGAGAAAAGTTTCTACCCACTCCAGTAAATAATAGTAACCTTAAATTTGTTTACTCAGGAAACTTCCTGCAGGAATTACTGATGATGATTTAAGATCCACATTTCAAGGGTATGGCACAGTTCTTGGTGTCTTCAGGTCACATTTTGTCAAATACCCTTGCATTGAACAAGGAGAAAAAATCTATTTATAACTCCAAAAGACAAAAATAGTTCCAAACTTCATCAACATCAAAGGTTTTCTGTTATGATCAACTATAATGGGATGGCTAGGCTATGTAGTAGATGACCATTCAGCAAAAGACTGTCCCAAAAATAGACGCGATAATTGTGCCACAATTGGGCACTTGCAATTGAATTGTAATGAACCTTGCAATCAGTGTAAGGACCCTTCACACAGAAAATATCAGTGTTTAGCATCCAACTCAACAATATCCATGGCTGAGTTCCCTCCTCTTCCCCCAACAAACCCTACTACCAAAAACACAGATGATAAAGTTGATGGACAAATCTCTTCCCACATTACAAACAATAAATTCATAAATGAAGAAGTTAAAATTATTCTTGCACCCACAACAACCTTTACTGAAGTTATCAATCTTTCAGATGAAGAGCAAAGTCTCCCTTCTTTGTCAGTTAATGCAGTAGCAGATACATCAGTCTAGCATAAACGAAAAAAATCGACATTAAAAATTCAACAGAAAATTCAACCACAACAAGAAGATATATCTTGTCTAGAAGATCCTTATTTTGAAAAAACTAAAATTCTGATAGAAAACGATGTTGAGTATCAAAAACTAAAAGCACAAGGTAAAGTAACTGCAGAAATACAAAAGAATGAAAAGGAAAGTTCAGTTAATTTGACAGATCAAAAGAATAAAGAAATAGAATATAGATCTGCACATAAGTATGATGAAGACAGTTTAACTAATCAGACAGTAGTTGTGATTGAAGATGTTATCAACCTTTCAACTGGAAACCCAGGTCCCAAAAGGCCAAGATTTAGATCTGAAACCTATTTTCCCTCTCTGTACAAAAGTACGAGGTCAAATAGCTGTGTAGGCTCCACCCGACACGAAGACCAGTGGTGGTTTTAAGGTATAGTAATTGGGAGATAGCAAGTAGAGTTGAGACAGAGTGGAAACACTGCACATCCCGACCCAGCACTAAGCATGTCTCTCCTTGTATAAGTGCAAAGTGTAGCAGCTGTCCTTGTCAACTAACATCTTTGTGTAGTAGCTAGTAGCTGTACTACAAAAGCTAAAAACTTTTTGTAGTATCTGTCCTCATCAGTAAGTGAATCAACATGATCAAAGATGCCGAGTGGTAAAATTGCCAGAGATCTAACAGTAAGGTATACATTAAAGAAACCTTTCAAACCAAAGGATATTGCTGATGCCCTGGTAGATGATGTAGGAGTGGATAATCTTAGAAACATTAATTGCTGGGATTACCAGAAGGGCCTCTATGAAATCACTACCCATAATTACAGTGCAAAAGATAAGTTGATTGAGAATGGAATTGTTTTGGAAGGTGAAAGGTTTTTTCCCCACACTGGTTGACGGCAGTGGTGTAAAATTTGTGTACTTAAGAAAACTTCCTGTGGAAATTAATGACTAAATCTTAAACACACCGTTCCAAGAGTTTGGCTTAGTTGGAGCAATAATCCGAAGCCATTTTGATAAGTATCCCGGAATAGAACAAGACGATAAGATTTATGTTAAATTAAAAATGATTAAAACTGTACTGAATTTTGTTAACAACAAAAGGTTACACGGTAATGGTAAATTATCAAAGTATGACCAGACTATGGAGCAGATGCCAGAAAGACAGCCACGCTGTCAAAGACTGTCCTTTAAACAGATGCAGGAACTGTGCCACAATAGGACATTCACAACACTACATTCAAAGCTGCAACGAACCTTGCAATCGATGTGGAAATCCCTCTCATAGGAGATTCCAGTGCCTAAAGCATCAATAATGTCACTAGAAGATTTCCCAAACTCTACCTGCTACTAAAAGAGACACAAACAATAAAGTTGAACAGCAAAGTATTCCTTCCACAACAGACAAGAGGAAAGATATGGGTGATCAGAATAAAGAACACTTTTTTAATACTGTAGATAGGAACGAAGTACTCCTTCGTTAACTGTGGCCGCTGTGGTAGATACCAAAAAATCTATTATAACCGAGGAAACCAGAAAAGTAATTAACGTGTACAGGTCCACAAGAAAGCAAGCGTAGCCTGTTTTGAAGACCTTTTTATGAATTAGAATCCAGAAAATGACAAGGAATTTGCCATCATTAACCGACAGTATTCCATGCTTGAACAGTTAATGAAAAACTCAGAACATTTAAATAACTCGTCAGAACAAGAAAATACCTTAACAGTTAATAATGAAAAAGTCAATTTAATGAAACAGTTTGCGGTCATTGTTGATGACATGGCTATCCAATATCCAGAAAACGTAAGTCCCAAAAGGCCAAGATCACAAAGTTGTGACACTAATAATTCACAAGAATCTGACCACAAAAAAAAAAATAATAATAATAAGTAAACAAAGAATTAGCAGTTTTTCGTCGAAACGTCAATAATAATATAGGAGGAAAGAACTACAATAAAAGTCATTTCCTTTAATATTCAAATTGCAAATGGAATATTGTGTTAATAGTGGAACTCAGCCTAAATGATTTCCAAAGTCAGTGGTGCTCGCCACCTAAATTGGTATGCATACAAAACGAGAATATAAAGTTCCAAATTTCACCCCTATGCTTCAAATTCCCAAGAATTCTGTATAAATTATGTAACAGTTAAAAGCAAACCTTATGTTAGAGTTACCTTTCTGTCCCCTTAATCTAAAGTCTTCTTTTCCCTGTTCTTTTGAGGAGTTACCTTGAGTGCTCTTCCGAACAACGGGGTCAAGAAAGTAATACTTAATAGCATGGACAATCAATGAAGAAATATGCTGAGGCTGGCAATTGCTAATGTACTTAGCTACCTATTTTTATAGTTTAGGTCATGGGTAACCAAAAAAGTACCACTGCAGCCTCGTGGAGGCAGCTTTCTCACCACTCCATGAAATGCAGGGACAGCCTAAAAATCAGCTTTAACAGATAGTAGAATCTATTTTCTTCAAAGTTCACCTACCCACTAGGGCTCTTTAGCTCTATAACAGAAATGATGACTGGGTGACACCATAAAGTGATCTGTTCTTATCAGCTTAGATCAACTTGTAGTATCTGTTCTCATCAGCAAGTGGATCACCGTATCGTAAGTATTTTGCTAATATCTAGGTAAGAGATCTAGCTCTTTTTTATGAACTTTTTTCCAGGCCCTATCCTGTTCCGTGCCTTGTGCCTGTCTTCTGCCTTTTAGTAGGAGATTTCGACTGGTGGTCTACACTGGGTGGAAGGAAGGGACAAGGTAGATCCTGCACCACACAGCCCCCTAATTGAACTGCAGGAAGGAAAATATTTTCTTTGACTGTACTTTAAATACCTCAAAATGCCAAGTGTAAGAATCGTCAGAGATCTGACAGTACGTTTTATGCTTAGGAAAGCCTTTAAATGGGAGGATGTTGTGAATGTAGCAGGAGGAGAAAATCTCCTAAATATTAACTGCTGGGACTATCAGAAAGGTCTCTATGAGGTCGCTACTCGTAATGATAAAGCCAAAGATAAGTTAATTGAAGATGGAATTGTATTAGAAGGTGAGATTTTTTGCCACTCCAGTAGGCAGCGGGCGTATTAAATTTGTGTATCTAAGGAAACTTTCTGCTGAAATTAATGATGAAATTTTAAAAACAACTTTTCAAGAGTTTGGTACAGTTATAGGGATATTCCGAACACAATTCGCTAAATATCCTGGCATTGGACAGAGTGATAAAATTTACATCAAACTCAAAATGACCAAAACTGAGTAAAATTTTGTCACTATTAAAGAATACATGGTCATGGTGAATTATCAAGGTATGGCCAGACTATGTAGCAGATGCCAAGATGACAGCCACAAATTCTGCGCAATTATAGCTTTACTACAGGTATTTGATTATGCACTAAATGAGGAAACCTCACAGAATCCCAGAAAACAGGAATTACTTTAAAGTCCCCCTCACTTTAAAGTCATCTTTTCCCTGTTCTATTGAGTTACCTTGAGTGCTCTTCCAGACAACAGGGTCAAGAGGATAATAGTTTAATAGCAAAGGAAGCCAATGAAGTAACATACTAAGGCTGACAAGTGCCAATATAAATAGCTACCTCATTTATTTTAGGTCATAACTAACCAAACGGGTATAACTGCAATCTCGGTGAGGTGGTTTTTCCACCACCCTATGAAATGCAGGTATAAGCCAAAAGTTAAGTTTTAACAGATAGTAAAATCTGTTCTCTTCAAAGTCACATACCCAGTAGAGCCCCCCCCCCCCCCCCACTCAAAAATCAGAATTGATGACTAGGTGATGCCGTTAAAGTGATCGTTACTAGTCTGATCTGTTCTTATCAGCTTAATATCTGATACAGGTCCCAAGATATTAAACTAATTTTTAGAAAACGTGAAGTGCTTGTGGCAAAGGTGGAGTAAGCTCCACCTTTGCCACAAGTTGTCTTGGTATTGCACTACCTCTAGGGTCAGGTCAGCTCACCCCCCCCTTGGGGAAAATAACTAATCCAAAAATAGCTTAAAATGAACCATTTTTTTCCTTTAAGCAGTTTCTTGGTCCTCTAATTTAATTAGAGGCTCCTCAACGTGAAATTCATTTCTATTTAACTGTCATTTCTAACCTTGTCAAGCTCTCGTTAGGAAAACTCTAGTGTTAATATCAATGGAAAAATAGAAGCTCAAAGGAATCGGAGGGGAAAAAAAATTAACATACCAAAAGCGATTACATCAGATCAAAATAAAATTAGCACACAATATTCCAATATCTACATCAGAGTTTTTTTTTAAAAAAAAAAAAAAAAGGGGGGGGAAGCATTTTGGCTGTAAAGATTCTATGATACCACATAGCCTTTAAAGGAATGCGGAGAACCGACCAGGGCTTCTGACCTAATGTCCAATCCTCACCTTCTCGTGGTGCACCCTGTTGGGTATCTACTTTGATACTGAACGAACGAGGATGGGCTGGCAATTTGGGATTTAGCCGACCAAATTGTATTCTTATTGGTTAAACCAAAATAAAAAATGATGGTACAACATGACAAAATTTCATGCCGGCTGGGGCGTCGCCCGGTTAAACAAGGCCCCCGTTGTTTTCGCCAGGGAACCAGGGCGAACAGCGAAAAGTCAGCTACTGGAACAAATCTGAAAACAAACCCCAACTCAACATCACCAGAGTTAAAGATCGGTACTATCAACGTAAGAAGCCTGAATGGCAAAGAAATGGAGCTAGCTGAGGAATTAGATAAGTACCAGATCGACATAATAGGGGTGACTGAAACAAAAAAGATCAAAACTGGTGAGATCTTTCTGAGCAATAAATACAAAATGTTATATTCAGGCAATGACAATCAAGGAAAAGAAGGAGTAGCCATAGTATTCAACACAAAATACGAGGCTAATCTTCTTGAATGGCAGTCAGTCTCAAGTAGAGTAATGTGGGCAAATATGAGAATGGGGAAATGGACAATGAGACTTATTTGTGCCTATGGTCCCACAGAAGGTTCTACTAAGGTATAAGTGGAGGAATTTTTTGAGGCTTTAGAAAAAGCAACTGACACAATGAAAAAGGAAAAGTTGGTCCTTGTTGGGGATCTAAATAGTAGAGTAGGAAATGATTGTGAGACATACAAAAATATTTTGGGAAAATTTGGAGAAAAGAGCAAAGCTAATAATAATGGCAAATATCTGTTGGATTTCTGCTCAGGACATGGACTGGTTATTACTAACACCATGTTCCAACATAAAAATGTGCACAAATTCACATGGAGAGAAGAGGCTAGGAATAAGAAAAGTCTCATTGACTATGTTATTGTTGATAGTGATGTTTTCTCCCTGGTGCAGGACACCAGAGTGTACAGAGGATTTGAAATTGGAAGTGATCACTATTTAGTCTTGAGCAGAATAAAATTGAATTTCATATTGAAAAGAATAACTTGTACGAAAGTTTTAAAGCGAATAAAAGTTGAGCAGCTCTCAGATGTGAACTGTAGACTAAAATACAGAAATATTATTGAAAAGAAAATGAAAGAGTTTGAGAACAGGAATCAAACCTTGGAGATTCAGTGGCAAACTCTGAAGGAAACATTGATTGATTCTGCCAGAGAGGCATGTGGTGAAGTTGTGTGCAAGGATAAAAAAATCAGAACTCCCTGGTGGACACAGGAAGTTAAAGAGGCAGTGAAGGAAAAGAAGAAAGCATATCAAAAGTTCCTGGCAAATAAGTCAGCTTTTACTCTTACCGAATACAGAGACAAATGTAAGAAAGCTAAACAGTGTGTAAAACTAGCTAAACAAAAGTCATGGGAGGACTTTGGCAAGAATATAGAAAATAAATATCAAGAAGGTGGCAAAATATTCTGGAGGTTGTTGAAGAAGCTTAGGAATGGAGGAAAGAGTGCTGTAAAAGGAATTAGAGATGATAAAGGTGAAATGAAAACAGGAGAAAAAGATATCCTTGAAGTATGGAGTAATTACTTTGAAAAACTGCTAAATGAAACAAGCAGTGATGACAGCACAGTGATAAAAAACACTGACCAGGCATGCAGTCAGGAATACATATCCATACTTGAAGTAGAAAAAGCCATCAAAGGCTTGAAATGTGGAAAGGCAGCAGGAGTAGATGATATTCGACCAGAAATGCTGAAGTATGGTGGTATAAGAGTCTTACAGTGGCTGCACTGCATAGTTCAGAAAGCCTGGACAGAGGGACGAATTCCCGATGATTGGAGTAGAGCTCTCATAGTACCCATATATAAAAAGGGAAATAAAACTGAATGTGAGAATTACAGAGGTATTTCCCTACTGAGTGTTCCTGGCAAGATCTATGCAAGTATACTTGAGAAACGGTTGAGAAGAATTGTGGTAGAAAAGCTTGGTGAAGAACAAGCTGGATTCAGGCCAAATAGAGGCTGTCAGGATCAGATCTTCACTTTACGACAAATAGTCGAGAAAGCATGGGAATATAACAAAGATCTCTATTTGAGTTTTGTCGATTTGGAAAAGGCATATGACAAGGTGCCAAGAGAGAAGCTATTCAATACGCTGCAGTTATATGGTGTCAATGGGGCATTATATCAAGCAATACTTAGTCTTTATTTGAGTTGTGAGTCAGCAGTTAGAATTGAAGGAAGTACAGGAAGATGGTTTAATGTTAAATCTGGTGTGAGACAAGGATGTACATTATCCCCTCTGTTATTCATTATCTATATGGACCACATTATGAAGGAATGTGGTATTAAACCTGATTTCAAAATTGGAGATGTTAATGTCAGCTCTTTGCTTTATGCGGATGATGTTATACTTCTAAATAAATCTGCTACAAGTCTGCAAGATTCTCTGACTAAATTGAATAGCTGTTGTAATAGATATGGTATGAAGGTCAGCAATAAAAAGACAAAGACAATGAAAATAGGCAGAATCATTGAAAATGTCAACTGTGTTGTGAATGGAGAACCTGTGGAACAAGTAAAACATTTCAGCTACTTAGGCACAATTTTTGCTGAAGATGGTAAACTAAATATAGAAATAGACAACAGAATCAGCAAAGCTGGTATGGTGGGAAGTCAATTGAATAAATTCATATGGAATAAGAAAGAAATTAGTCGGAACACTAAATTAGCTGTATACAAGACTGTGTTCAAACCAATTTTAACTTATGGATCTGAGAGCTGGGTCAGAAGTAAAACACTTGACCAAAGACTAGAGACCGCAGATATGAGAGTCCTGAGAAAGATTAGAGGCGTGAACAGATGGCATCAATGGCAATATCATATTAAAAATGAGGATATTAGGAAAGAACTTGACATTGTCAGCATCCAGGAATGCGTTAGCAGAGCTAATCTCAGATGGTATGGTCACTTAAATAGAATGGGAGAGGAAAGATCAGCAAAACAAGTGTTCTCTGCCAGGTTGGCAGGAAAACGACCCAGAGGAAGACCAAGATATAGATGGATTGATACGGTACAAAGTGCCTTAGACGATAGAAATATAAGATCTGATAATGTTGGAGTCTTGACAAGTAACAGACTGATTTGGAGGAAAATTGTAGATAGGAAGTTAGTAATGATGTAATTTTTCATGTAGTACTGTCATATCCTGTACACCCCTTGAGGGTACATGGCAGGAATTTGATGATGATGATGAGATTCTATGATTTGCTTGCATGCTTAAAAAGCTATTTAATATGTGTACTGTTTCTTGTTTACCTTTGGATGTGAAACATAAGCAATGACTAAAAAGCAAGATGACAGGCTGTGTGTAGCCCAGATTGCACTAGAGAAAAGCATACTCCAATAAAAAAAGAAATGCATGAAATTAAAAATAAATCAAATTAAAGACTGGAGTGGAGGATATTTTTGAAGCATGTAAATGTGCTGGTGATATTAGTAGACTGACTGCTTCTCTTGGTATCAAAGTCTGTGCTTATCCTTCCATCATACCAAAGAACAAGATAGAAGGATGATCTACAATCGTGTGAAAATTGTAGAGATTGGCAAAAGACTGAATATTCTAGAAAGTTAGGTAGAGTCTTATATCCAGCAGTGGATGGAAGCAGGGAAAAGATATGGTAAATTTCTTTATAAGCAGACATTTTATTATTGTGTTTTTTTAGATTACTTCATACTCTTATAGATATGTAAGGCATTTTTGTTAAACCTGTTTTGTAAAATTTGGATTATTCATTTACTGCTGGAGCATAACTACTATACTATGATGTTTGCACTTTGTAATTTAATCTTTTTTCATTCCAGCAGTTGTTAATTTGCATTCTTTATCAGTGTGGGTTGGGTTTTCTTTTTCACTTTTTTTTAACCCATTATAGAAAAGCTTAGTGCTTTGATTGCTTTGTTTCTTTTATGTCAACTATTTTTCAACCTTAACAATAAGGAAGCCAACAGGAAGCTACAGATTTCTTGGGAAGGCTCAAATGTAGAACATTCCTGGAACCCGATCTACCTGGGTGTGACTCTCGATTGTACTCTTTCATATAAGACACACACACGCACAGAAAAATCAATGCAAAAGTGAATGCAAGAAACAATATACTAAGAAAGCTTACCTCCTCCAAATGGGGTGCAGACTCTAGCACATCTTCTGCCTTGGCCCTTTGCTATTCTTCTGCTGAATATGCCTGCCCTGTATGGTCCAGATCCTGTCATGCTGAAAAACTTGACCCAGCATTGAATGAAAGCTGCCACTTAATTACAGGATGCCTGAAACCAACACTACTAAGAGACCTGTATACTTTGGCTGGTATTTCACTGCCTTCAGTTTGAAGATCTGCATTCTCAACTGAAGAAAGAAGCAGAACAAATGTATGATGAACGCCACCCACTATTCAGCCAGACCACAGTGCCCCAAAGACTAAGATCCCGACATAGCTGCCTAGTAATTGTTGAACCACCTAAAAACCCTCCAGAGACAAACACTTCAACAATGGATTGCACTATACTCTTAGAATAATACTGGTATTCCCACAGCCAAACATCTTCCATGTGGTGCCCACTTGGACTGGAATACATGAAAAAGCCTCAACAGACTTTGAACGAGAAGAAACTGTAAACAAAACCTCAAATGGGGGTTACCTCACCGGACCAGATAACTGGGAGTGCAGGCCAACCCAGCCCATGAAACACCTTCTTTCTTGTCCCCCTTCTTCAATCACCTTGCACAAAAGAGGATCTTATATTCTGCACAGAAAGAGCAGTTGATTGCACAAGATACTGGAGGAACATCTGATCATATTTATTGTATATAACTTATGTATAGTTTCTTTTTTTCTTCATATTTTACTTATTAGTCCCTGTGCAATTCACCTACCAAATTTAAGCTGTTCTCATTTGTAATGTATCCTAATTTGTTGTAAATAATGTTGTACCACTTACTACTATATCACTTGTGGTTTGGAAATGAAATGAATAAATGCAACTACTTTTGACATTTTATGTGTGAGTATTTTCTGTAACTGATCTTTATATGCTGTTACTCTAAAGAAAACATTTTGATATGGAAAGGTTTTCATGCCAAACTTTTTTTGTATATGGTTCGTTTCCAACAATTTGTCTATCCAGTTTCCATTTATGCAGGGAATAAATGAATCCTTATTCAGGTAACAATCTTCTCAGAGCAATTCTGATAACAAAAGTTGCTGTCCTAGCTCTTGAACTAGTTATAGTTAGCATTTCCTCTCAATTTCTAAGAAGTTCCCCCCCCCCACCCTCTGCAACTCAGTTGTCACATCCTCATTTGTTAAAGCAGGCTGTACCATAAGCAGATGGCATTGGGTCATCAGTGCCTTGCCAATAATTACTTTGTATATAATTTTGAAATATTATCAAAATGTGGTGTGTATCTGAACATGCTACAAGCATATACCTAATACCACAATTAGAACAGAGCACCTCTTCATTACCTGACAGATGTAAGGTTGTATATTGGCATCTTTTTTTCCAGGAAAATGAATTGGCAGAGAGTGCCTGTAGCATGGCCAGTGCATTCCCCCAACCTTACACTGTTAGATTTTTATTTTATTTTTATTTTTTTGTGGGGCCTTGCAAAAAATCGAGTGTTTGTACCTATCACAACTACCAGCCAATTTGGATGAGCTGTGTTCCAGAATTACTGCTGCCATTGCTGAAGTTATGCTATATATGCTCTGCCGTGTGTGTGGCAGGAAACAGATTAGAGATGGAACATCTGTAGAATTACTGGAGGCAGTCATATCGACAATTGAAAACGTCACTAATCAAATCAACAAAGCACTAGCACAACAGTGACCAAAACAACTATTTAAAAGCCTAACTATCTTCCAGAAGATATGACTAAAATTAGAGATAAGAACAAAGCCAGGAAAAGATATAACACGTGTTCCACAAGATAAAAAAACTCAATAAATTGAACACTTCCACCAGAGAAGCTCTCAAAAATCACAGAAACCAGCAGCATGAAAATAAATTCTTTGTCCTGAAGATCATCCTATCTGGAAATTTTTAAAAAAAAATCTCAGAAACAAACAAATCTCTCCTCTCTTAATGTAGTCAGGTCGGGGTTTAGCACACACTGATGCTGAAAAGCAGAAGCTATAGTAAGTAATCTGGAAAAACAGTGCAGTCCAGCATACGAAAACTTAAACATCAATGATGTTTACAAGGTGCATCATCATGTTAGATGCATATTAAAACAACGTAAGAATATCAAATCTGATTAACCATACTTCACCAGCCGAAATAATTAACATCAAGTATCTCAACAATAAAAAAAAAGCTCCAGATCTGGATGGCAAAGTCATCAAATTGCTACTGTGCAAAGCTATAGTGCATACTGCCAACATCATTAATGCAATCCTAATAATACGATATTTCCCTCCTTCCTGGTAAACTGCTGATATTATACCGGTTCACAAGTCAGGCAAAGATCCACATCTTCCTCAGAATTATCGCCTAATCAGCCTACTATCCAATCTAAGAAAAACTGCCGAAAAAAAAAAAAAATGATCCATCCTCTCCAGACTTCAAGAATCAACAGACAGATTATATATCATACGATGTGAACAATTTGGCTTTCGTTGGAATCACAGTTACCACCCAACAAATTCATCATTTAGTAGAGTATATTATTATGGGATACAATTGGAAGCAATACACCAATGCTGTATTCCTTGACATGGAAATACTCTTCACCAGAAGACTAGCATCTCCCAAAGGGGATATTTCTGTTTGGTACCAAAATCCCATGGCGAGCAGAAACCAAATATCTTGGTTACTACTGGACAAAAAAAAAGATTGTGTTTCAGTAATCATATCAGGCACGTCTATATGAGAGTATCCAAAACTGTCATTCAACTATCCCTTTATTAACTGATGCAGCAAATTAAACACAAGGAACAAGCCATTACTCTATCAGATGGCAATTCTTCCTAATTAATTACCTATGCCTCTCGAGCTTGTAACCATACCTCCAAAGTCAACGTACTAAAATTGCAGTGAGTGCAAAAAAAAAAAAAAAAAAAAAAGTTTGCAAATGATTCTAGATGTTCCGTGCATGTTCAAAGACAAACAAATTCACTGTGATACCAATATTCCATACATCCCCTCACTCCTTGCTCTCTAGCAGCAAAGTTATTTTCAAATGCAGCTCTGCACCCTAATCAACTGATACAAGCTGTAGACTACAATGAAAATGACCTCTGCAATTGCAAAAACACCTAAAGCCATTTTACTTTCCAATAACATTATTTAATCTCTTGGCCTTCACAATGCTCATAAATTATTCCTACCAAGGTTCACTCCGGTTCAGCAGATCAATCATAATTGTCTGATAAATTGGATGTGTCAATCAGAATTGCCTTGATCACCATAATCTGAATGACTTGGTGATTATAGGTTTACTGATTGATTGACTCGGATGTTGATTCATTGAGTGTATAGTCTGACATTCTGACTACAACCAAGATCAGTGTTGACCCCAACCAACAGGCACTGGATAAATGCGAACATTGGCAACTGACTTGTAGGTAAGACTAATATATCTAACATGGAACACAAAGCAGGATGATTTAATCCAACACTTAGTTTCTATCTAAGCACTTGACATCTTTAAAAAAAAATTTAAAGTTCGAAGTCAAATGGCCTGGATTCCTGAACTTATACTGACTGACAAGTAAACCTGAAGGTGAAGAGGCAGGCACAGAAGATAAAAACACAATCACAACAGTCTCCCCACCCAAGGAGTTCCAGTAGATGGACTCCCAAGAGGAACAAGTCAACAAAAGACGAGATGAAGTAGGACTCTCCTACACAGGACACATACCAAACAAGAAATAAAAGAAGTCCCTCCAGTAGTACTACTACGAGACAAAAAAAAGTGGAACTCATTCACACAGATTAAGGGATAAAAATCCTACCTACCATGGTTACCAACTACAGGCAATTAACCGAACTCATGAACAGCTCAAACCTAGAATACCATACCTTTGCCCTAAGCAGTGAAAAACCTGGCAGTAGTACTCTGAGGAGTCACTGATGGTGTCACCTCAGAAGAAATCACAGTAGATCTCAACAATCCGGGCCTGACTCTGATTAATGTGAGCAGAATGTATAAAACAGACAAAAAAGCCAATATCACTTGTGCTGATAGAAATCAGGAACATGCAAAAACAAGATCGTGAGAAAGCATTTGATTGTATAAGACGTCTACTTAAATTTACAATCTTGAAAAAATTGGCATAGGACTGGGTTTGCGAAGAGTAATTTAAAATATTTACATGGAAGCCTCCATCCAAGTAACAATAAATGGTTTCCTTTCGAAACCGATTCCCACAAATAAAGGAGTCAGGCAAGGACTGCCCACTAAGTCCTCTCCTTTTCTCACTAGACCTGGAATCTTTTATTAAAAAATAGACAACCCTCTCGCTGTTTGAGAAGTACCGTTACCTGTAGTTTCCAGATAAATTGTTGCATATGCTGACAATGTAGTTGCAACACTCAGACTCAATCAATGTCTATTTTGGCATATTTCAGCAATCTTTATGTAAACCCACAAAAAACAAAAATTAAAATCCCTGGAAATTTCAGTGCCATGTCTCTTTTATTATTATTATTTCGGGCAACTCCAAGGAGTCGACAGACTAATCAAGGGAGGCCTTAACATCATGTCAAGAACAACTATTTGACATTCACACAGTATCTATCATACCTCGCCTTGAACTCATTCACAGTCATAGCACCCACAACAGACTGTGGCAGCTTATTCCACTCATTCACCACACTCCAAGTAAAAAACCTAGCTCTAACACCCTTGCTAACCACATTCTTGCCCAGCTTCCATTTATGGCCGCTAGTCCTCCCACCACCAGTCCTATTCTCAAAAATATCTTCTGAATTAATCTTATAGAAACCCTTGAGTAATTTGAATGTCTCAATCATATCACCCCTTTTCCACCTATCAACCAATTTTTGCAACCCACAAATCTTCAATCTGTTCTCATAAGGTTCATTCCATAGACCTGCTATCATCTTGGTCACTAGTCTCTGGATCCTCTCCACCTCCTCCCCCATCAAGAAACCCTGAAGCCCATATCTGGGCACAGTAGTCTAGATGGGGGTCTTATCAAGGCTCGATACAGAGGAACAATAACTTGTTTGTCCCTGCTTGTTAAAGTATTTTTCAGCAATTTTGTGATTTGATGAGCTGATTTAGCCACTTTTGCAATGTGTCCCCTAAACTTCAATTCCCTATCCACCAACACTCCCAAATCCCTGGCCTCATCAATCTCCTGGAATACAGTTCCACCAATGTCATATACTGCTGCTAATCTTTTCACCCCAAATTGCATAACCTTACACTTTGCCAGATTAAATCGACATCCATTTCCCTTAGTCCAGTCCTCCAAACTATCCAAATCATCTTGCAAAATTTTGACATCCTGTGCACTCACTATTGCTCTACCAAACTTTGCATCATCAGCAAACAAGTGAACACTTCCTTTCAGATCCTTTCCTATATCGTTAATGAACAAATTGAAAAGTAGTAGACCAAGAACAGAACCCTGCGGCATACCACTAATCACACAAGCCATCTTTTGGACTCTACTCCTGAATAAACCACTCTCTGATATCTCTCCATCAACCACCCTCCTATCCATCTAACCAACCCTATATCCATTCCCATATGCTGCAGTTTACTGATTAGAATTCAGTGTGGTATCCTGTCAAAGGCCTTAGCAAGGTCCAGTAGAATCACTGTAAACCCATTACCCTTATCCAGTTCAGCCGTCACTGTGTTATAAAAAGTGAGCAAGTTACTGAGGCATGATCTACCCTTCACAAAACCATGTTGTTCCCCATATAGTATCCCATTTTCATCTATCCAATTCTGTATTTTTCTGTTGACTAATTTCTCCAAGACCTTGATAATGATTCCTTATATGCTAAATCGGTCAGTAATTTACAATAGTAGTCTTAGAACCTCCTTTATGCAGTGGAACTATTTTCCCCTCTTCCCACCCCCCTTGGGACTAACCCAGACCTAAGACTCAAATTAAACAAACTGGTCACGGGCATTGACAATTCTTTTGCCACTTCACGTACGACACGAGCTGGTATACCATCCAATCCCACAGATGTATTGACATTGAGGTTTGGTAATAGACTACTCCCCTCCACTTCATTCGCCACAATTCCCGTATAATCTATTGGTTCATTCATTCCTGCAACGTCACCACCTGGATGATATATTCTTACCAAGTGCTCACTCAGTAATTCAGCTATAAACTGATTCGGTTACCTCCTTACCAGAGCATTCTTTAAAATCATTCTGCCATATACATTTTTTCTTTTACTTGCAACATATCGAAAAACTGTTTGGGATTCTCTTTAGCTCGCATGGCTATTGATGTTTCTTTCATAATCCGTTTTTGCTTTTCTTACCACACGTGTTACCCTTCATGTACATGCCGGTCACCTTTCTCCTTAAATTCCCTCCATAGTCAAGACCCTATCATCATAGGGTCTTGACTCATGAACTAATCAAACTCCTAAGCTTGTCATACTTACCAGCCCGATAATTCCACATGTACCCTGTCTTAATTGTAAATTCCACATCTTTAGCCACTTCACGAGTCAAGACTATGATCACTCTCACCAATTGGTGAGAATGTGGTCATATTTGTTACAGCCAAATTCTCAGATGCAATTACTAGGTCAAGCACTCTCTGACCCCTAGTATTTTCCATTACATACATCGCAGATAGTTATCCCTTAATAATAGAATAAAATCCAATTCCTTCCTCCCATGTGTCCTCTCCTCCTTCCAATCAGTGTTACCATAGTTGAAATCACCAATAATAATTATCCTCCTTCCACTCATTTCTTCTATTTGCTTATGCATACTATCTTCACCATCTATTCCATCACCTGATCTATAGCAGCACCCAACTGTATATTTTGTTCTGCTAGTTTCAATCTCACACCAAATAGCCTCAAATGTGCTCTTTTGTCTATCCTGCAGTTCCACTTCTATTTCCCTTGACTGTAGCTCATCAGCTATCATCAACAACACTCTCCCCCCCCATTTTATTCTCCCTGTCACTCATGAAAACACTATACCCCTCACATTCAATCCCACTAGCTATATCATCTTCTGTCAGCCATGTTTCACTAATGCCAATAACCTGTGGCCTGGAAGTGCCAACCAAGGCCAAAAATTCTTCCTTCTTGTTCCTAATACTTCTCATTAGTATATATGAATTGCAGAAGCCCATTTGTCCCATCCCTATTTTGATGACTTATACTAACTATCCCATTCTGATTCATAGTCTTTCGTACTCGCTTGGGCATATTACACATTCATACACTTAACTGTCTCCCAAAAGTCTGCATATCTACTCCCCCCCCCCCTTAATAACTCTAGTTTCCCTGATTCTGCACATCCACTTTCACTACATTCAACAACACCTTTTCAAGTCTCTGTACACCAAATCCTTTCAAATGTAAACCATTCATCTTATATAAATCCTTTTGCCCGTCGAACTCACTCCACACATCCACACCACTCATCTTGCATAATTCACGCATAAAGCCATTTGCAATTATGGCCCTCCTTCTATACTCTTCACTGTCATACCGTGGCAACAGACTCACCATCAGACTCTTCTATATGGTTTAGTTACACTAAGAGATCCATTAACAATATTGGGAATTTTCTTTCTGGTGAGTCTGGTTCTGCCCATCAGAAAATTAGAGAATGTATGTATGGAGAAGCTAAGCTCTTTTTAGGCAAGTTATTTGTCCTTTTTTTTTTATGATAGAGCCACAGTAAAATGAAGAATTATTACTCCAATGTTGATGCACACTATAAACTTCAGATATAACAAAAGCACTAAAAAGTTGCCTTCACAGCTCATTAATACAGTTTTTCTGGAATAAGAGGACACGTGAAACCTGAAAACAGTACTTAAAGCTAAGACCTACGCAAGGTCGATTTTCTCTCCCCAGTCTGTAATACTTGTATAACACTAACCATATGGAAAACCTTAAGCTCTAACCACACAGCCAGCAATTTGTTAAAATATTTTCTAGGACATTTTCTTCCCTACTTTGGCACCACTAACCATACTAGTCCTCTCTCAGAGGGGGTGGCTGAGTGGTATTATCTATGTACGCTCAAGAAAATTTGCAAGATGAGATTAACGTTTGTACAGTTAGTGTCACAAAAATTATACTGAGACTTCTTTGAATTTTTTAGAATATACCATTCTGGATCTAGGAACAAATGCAGCAGTAATTTACCAATATGAAAAATAGCTGGGGACAACCATTTCATTGCGATCTGGCCTAGAGAATTTTCTGTGATGTTGTCAGAACAGTGAAACTGTGGGACATTTCTTCTACTTCTGCAAAAAAAAAAAAAAAAAAAAAACAACAACTTGCCTGAGTCTGAATCTTCAGAAAGAAAGAAGACACCAAACTAACGAAACAAAGAAAATAATCACAGAACTAAAGAAAGACAAAACAAGAAGTAAACACCAAATCAAAAGAAAATAAAAACAGCAGTGAAACCACAAAAAAAAAGCAAAACCAACTTTTACACCCCAAAACAACCACACTTCACGAACATGGGGACAAAAAAATACAACAAACAACTTGAGCCTTCAGTAGAAACAGACACAAATCAGTCGACAACACTAGTACAAGACAGCCTTTGAAGAAGCGAAAGAAAAAACTGGGATGCCAGTTTGAGAAAGGGATACCAAAGTGTCCATACCTGAAATGGGGAAAGGAGAAAATACCAATAGACAATAACACTCTGGATGAAATGATGAGGAAGCATGCCAATCACTGGAAGTAAACCTATATACAGACATGACAGAGGCATTAAGCTACATGGAAAGAATACGGATAACAATACAGAACACACCAAAACTAATCATGTTACCAACCATAAAAGTAGCAACTCTAAATGTACAGGGCTTCGTAAACATCAATAAACGAGTAATAACCTGTATGCAAGAACTTTCTCAGTCCTTTCACCAAAATATGGTCCTAATGACATTTGACAGACCAAATACCATTCAATTTCAAGTACCAAGAGAAGCAGATGAGAGACAATAAAAACCCTTGCAGATGATAGAGAGGTGTTGTGGATAACCTATTTCCCTGAAAATAGCTTTCAACTAACTGTTAAAATCCCTAGAGCAAGAGATGCCTTCTAGATGGCTTTCATTTCAACGAACATAGGATTCTCCCTAATACAGCTGAGAAAACATCCAACTGCAACGAGTCCCACTAGAAATGGAAGACAAGTGGATTCAGGAAGTACTGAAGAAATATGGAGAGATATCAGTATTAGAAGACATGACTGGCAACATGTCTATATCCATGATAGTGGAAAGGCCAGTTCCAAACATTATGACAGCAGCTGGATGGAAATTGTTAATGAATTTTGCAGGGATTACACCAGTCATGCGATGCTAATCAAAAGAGCACCTAAATATAGACTGTCCCAGAAGAGTAAACCAGCAAAATAAACAGATTAGAAACTACAGCATCCAGAGCAGATGACAAAGGTGAAAAAACAACTCGTCTGAGTCTGAATCTCCAGCAAGAAAGGAAGAAGACACTAAACTAACAAAACATAAACAGAAAAAACCACTGAACTAAAGAAAGACAAACAAGAAGAAAACACATCAAGTGCAAGGTGTTGCATGTTGGACTATGGGGATTGATTGCAAAATATATAACAAACGGCATTATTAAATCATGAAACAAGTGATTGTGCCATTATGTAACTGATTTGATCCCCATTAGGATTACTGTGCATAGACTTGGTTTCCTGGCTTTGAAGGGTGATGAAGAAACACTAGAAAGGACTTGAAGGCAAATGAGATGATTTCAGGATTACGGGAAGTTGACTATGAAAACAGATTAAGGTAACCGTAGTTTAAGCATCTGTAAGATAGGTGGAAGAGGAGGGTGATATGGACAAATTGGTGGAGGGATTCGTAGGATAGATACAGGAGAAACTCTTAAATTCATGGTAAGAAAGAAAAGAAGAGATCATTCATAAGCTGAACAATTTTTAACAGAGAAGTGAGGAGCAGATTTTTCTCATGACAAGTGGCATGTTGCCAGAGAGTAGTGTAACATCAGTAAATGAATTTAAGGCAATGATGATGATTGAATGTTATAGCAGTGCACAAGGTAAGACAATCACAACCATCCATGCTTGTAGTGGGATTCGAACCTGCAACCTGTTGGTTGGAGAGTGCGTATGCTACCACTCTGCCAACCAGGTGCCAGCTGAGTTTAAGGAGTTATTAGTATTGTGAGTGCAACTGATTATACCTAAAAGTTGTGACTGCTTTAGATTTTAAGTGTATTTATATCATAATATGCACTGAGTGGACTTCCTACAATGAGTCTTGACCTCCATGGAGGTGGCAGTGTAAAGTTTAAACAGACTAGCATAGACTTGTCATTTTAATTTTAGAAAATGATAGCTCTGAATGCAAGTTTAATTCTATTATAACTGAAGACAAAGTAAGACGTTCCAAGAAATTAGATCATATACTTGATGGAAAGCAATAATGCACTTGTTTCCACTTTAAAATTTAAAGGTTTAAAAATTAGTATTCACGAGGACTTGAAATGCTAAATTTTACTAATACAAAATTTATCCACTTTAAGCTCAAAAACACAGTCAAAATCAATTTCAAAACCGGTGCATTTGAAGGGGGGGGGGGGAATCATTCAAGTACAATAACAAAATGTCAAAAAAGATATGCTGTGGAGAATGGTTATTGACAGAATAGAAATAAAACATTTGAAAGGTCATGTTTAACTATTCAGAGTTCCAACAATAAATCATTTTAATGAATGTTATCAGATCTTTTGAAAACTAAATATAGAATTATCTTCAAAATTTGATTTTATCTTGAAATCAAAAACAAAGAAGTGTGGTACATATGTAGACAGGAATATTCTAAATGAAATCAATTTCAAAAATCTCAAATTTCATGACTGTACTCCTGAGAAGTGTATGTAAATGAAAAGGAAATAATGGAGTTCAACATTGATCCTACAGCACTTTTATACCATACACTGATCATGGTTTAATTTTGCAATTTGTATCATTAACTACCAAAGTTAGTAGGTTTAATATGATTCAAGAATTGCAATTTCTTAGTACTTCCAAGAAACACTGAAATTTATTATGAAAAAATATTGAAAGACTAACTCTGGTTAGTCCAGTCAGCTGATACAAGATAACAAAGATGGACATGATTCATCCATTATTATTATTATTATTCGTGACACCTCCAAGGAGTCCAAAGACTCATCGCTGGAGGACACCTATTGTACAACTCTCCATCTCCATCACTACACTGAACCTCTACTACCAATCATCAACATGATCTACTGCCCACCCCCACCACAGCTAGTATTTTTTTGTCTGTAAATTACATCTGTTCTGAAGGGCTGATTTGTCTGTATGTGGGATAAAAAACCAGTTTCCATGAGAAAAAAATCCTGCTACCGCAGTATGAGATCAGCTAACTCACTTTCAATTGAAAATGTCCATATAAAGATTCCTCCTGTCATGACGAAAATCAAATTTAGTCCTTTTCCAATCGAAGGGTGCAATGTACTGTTGTTCTTCCAATTACGCTACGGAGGCGCTTAAATCACAACATTGAGAAGGTTAAGATGCTGCAATAGCATAGCAGTGAACAAGAATCAATGCAGATATTAAATCAAAATTTGAAGTTCAACCTTTAGCATCCAAAATAAGACTCAATTGTGCAGTTGTATTGTGGTACAATATTCAAAATCAAATAAAACAAAACTGGACCTCACATACTTCCTGACCTCATCTTTAGATGAAATTCATCCTTCCACACACTAGTCATGAATTGCAAAATCTTCCCATTTCTCAAACTTCGGAGGTCACCATCCTTCGATCCGTCTTCATAGAGTTCTACAACTAGATATTGACTTGGTTACTCCATACTGAATCATTGACAGTTTTGCTCATCTCTAACCAAGTGACCATATCTAAGCACAGTAATTAAGATGCAAAGTGAGAGAATCCTATTCCTACAAGTTAGTGTTCACAGGTATCTGATGAGATATCTTAACCACCTTAGCAATGTAGCTTCTAAACTCATCAACTATCACCCCTAGTTCTCTAGCCTCTACCACTGCAACAAATTCTCATTAATATAATAATAACAAGTTGCAAGTGGTTGAGGCTAAAGTAAAAGTGCAATATCTTTATTCCAAAATATTACTTTAGTAACATTTGTATTAGGCCAGAGTCAATCAGGTGAATTCTATATTAAATATGATCCTTATTACTCAATGTCACTTTGTCATCAGCATATAACTAAATGTTTCCCTCCATAGTATCACAAATTTAATTAATATACAAGTTAAATAGATGTGGTCAAAACACACAACCCTGCTACACATCACTTGTCATGCTCATTTTCTTAGAGACTGTTTCTCCATATATCACTCTGTTGTAAGCCACCAGTAGATTGTTAAAAGATAGATTTTGCTTTAACAAATTCAAGCTATCCTGTTATAGGGAAACAATGCTATCTGTCCCCCTCCCCAGATGTTATTTCTGACAAGCCTCTCCAGTACTTTTAATGACTACTGAGATAGAAATATAGACACAAAGAACCAACCTGCTTCTCTTGAAAAATCTCCACATTAATCTGGTAACAACCCTTCACCAACTTATATCACAATCGCATCCACTCCTATTCACAAAGCTCTGAAAGTTGCATTCCCTCAATCTCCTCACATTTGACATTCCACAGCCCTCAGTACATCCTCATCCCCTTGAAAACTAGATGACCAAATCTGCACACAACAATCCATATGTGGCCTGATCAAAAGCCTTGTACAAGGCTTTATCCTCATTATTACCATAATCTGTTCTGATGTTCTAACAATTTTAATAATGTGACCGCTAAACTTCAAAAGGGGATCTCAAAATTTCTCTATTAATTATACTTTGCTATTATATTAATTATGCATCCCAACATTGCCTACCAAATTTCAAGACCCTGCACTTTGCAATAACAAATAGCTCCATTCATTTGTCCACTCTAGTCTGTTCAGATCCTCCTGCAAATCTACATCTGCTCCACTTCTCATAGTTCTTCCCAACTTTGCATCCTCAGCAAACAGCTGCACATCTCCAGTTAAGCTGGTTCAAATGTTATTAACATACAAGTCAAATAATAATGGTCCCAAAACAGATCACTGAGGCATTCCACTTCATTAGTGACCGACCATCCTTTTGTGGAATACCACTCCTCCATACACAACCTGCTGATACCATAGCTAATCAGCTATCCAAGTTTCAATTTAGTACTTTCCTTGCATTTTATGTTATTTATATATTTTAATCTTTGAAACTGTTGCCCCACACACTAGGTTCTAAAAGTTATGTTAATTTTTATTTCTAAACAAATTTTAGTTTTATAAATTCACTGATCTTCTATTTGTGTGTATTCTATATTTAAAAAAAAATTTTTTTTTGGTCTCTCAAAATTTATCCTACATACCTGCCAGTCTTAAGTTTAAAACTGGTTTTTAAATATCACACTTTTTTGGTAATATGCTTCAAAAATAGTAGGGGGGGGGATCACATCAACTAATCTTAAATTACAGCCAAATTATGTCACATTACCTTAACATAAAAGATGGTCTGAGGTTGGAGATATATGGGTTGCTCCATAAAATAGGCTTTGCTAAACAGATATAGAAACTTTTGACTCAAAAACTTAAATTTTTATACAAAAGATTTAAAATAGTCAGTTTTCAGAGGTGAACTATAAACTACAGGGTGATTGTAAAGTCATGCAACCAACAGTCTGAATTTGTACCAGTTGTTTCCAAATCATTATAATCATTCCTTACACCACTAGATGTCACCATTTTATTATTACAAACTATCAGAGATGCAGAGTTCATTATGACATATACAGGTTTTCTCATAGTAGCTTTGCTCACAGCGGTAGTGAAACGTCTTTTTCCCAGCTGCAATGAGTTTTCATTTTGGAAAGTTATTTTGCTAATCATTCTTACATGTGTTACCAAAAATTTGACAAGAAATATCTGGGTACAGCAGTCCCTCAGAAGTCTATGATAACAAGGTTAGTGCAGCATTTTAGAGACACTGGATCTGTTACAGATAGGGATTGCTCTGGAAGAGTCCATTTTGACTGATGATAAACTGGATGAGGTAAAGAGAGCACTGTAGTGGTCCCCAACAAAAAGCCTCAGGAAACTTGCCAAGCAATGAGAGTCATATGGTAGTTTTCAGAAAGTTGTGAGATCATTACTCCTTCATCCATGTCATGTGCACTCAGTTCATGAACGAAGGCCCCAGATAAAGTCAAACAAATAATCTTCTGCAGATGGTTATGCTTATTCATTGAAGAACGTGGTATAGAGATGCTTGATATATAGTTTTTTTCAGTGACGAGGCCTGGTTTCACCTCAGTGGGTATGTGAATATTCAAAACAATGGGATTTGGTCATCTGAAAATCCACATGCTTTTCATGAAAAAAGTTTTGCATTCTCAAAAAAAATTGGAGTTTTGGTGTGCAATATCACGCCATCATATGGTGGGATCCATTTTCTTTGAAACAACAGTGAATAGTTCCATCTATCAAGACATCATCCCGCTGTGGCACTCCTTGATATCAGCAAACACCATTGTTGGTTCCAGCAGGACAGGCCACACATCAAATAGTACCATACATTTTTTGCAAGAATTTTTTGGTGACCATCTCATCTCGAAAGAACCGTGGTCTCTTTGCATTCTCAAAAAAAAAAAAAAAATTGGAATTTTGGTGTGCAAAATGGATCCCACTATATTTGGTGTGCAACACCGTCATATAGTGGGATCCATTTTCTTTGAAACAACAGTGAATAGTTCCATCTATCAAGACATCATCCCACTGTGGCACTCCTTGATATCAGCAAACACCATTGTTGGTTCCAGCAGGACAGGCCACACATCAAATAGTACCATACATTTTTTGCAAGAATTTTTTTTGGTGACCATCTCATCTCGAAAAAACCATGGTCTCAAAAATCACCAGATTTTTTCTTTCAGGGAGGGTATGTCAAAAGTGTTGTTTATTGGAATAATCCTAACACACTGGATGAACTAAAAATGAAAATTTCAACAGCGATTGAAAACATCAGTATGCAAATGCTTCACAAGGTGGCATCAAACCTGGTAAAAAGAATAAGAGCTTGCATTCATTGAAAGAGGTGGCCACTTTCAACATGTTATGAGGTTCCTATTCTTTTGTTATAAAGATCTGATTATAACAGTTTCATTTTTCATATACTTGTAATTAATCTTGAAACAGGTATGTTATTTCTGAGTTGCACAACTTTATGATTTCCCTGTAACATACTACTGGAGATATAATGAAACGTTTGAAAAAATAACCAGACCTTTGAGACCCAATGGCAAAATCTGCAGAAACCATGGATTCAGCTATGTGATGTATGTAAGAATGAGAAAATCAGAATTTCATAGCATAAACCACCATGTATCCTCAGAGAATATAGTAAATAATGTAAGAAAGCTAAAGTTGTGCATAAAAGGTAACTAAAGAAGTCATGGGAAGACTAGAGAAATAGTAAAGAAATATCACCAAGATGACAAAATGTTATGGAAATTTTCAGAAGTTATAGAAATAGAGTAAATACTGTGAAAAACTGGAGGTGATGAAGGTGACAAAAACAAAATATATTAAATGAACAATCACTTCAAATAATAAATAGCGACAGAGCAGTAGTAGTACTAGAAAATCAGAAATACAGTCAGAAATTACAGTATTGTTACTTGAGGTAAGAAAGCCATCAGACACATGACATGGAAAGGCAGCTGGAGAGATAATAGGAATAATAATATTACGTAACACCTCCAAGGAATTCAAAGACTCATTGTGGGAGGACACATACTCTACAACTCAATCTACCAACTCCAGTGAACCACATCATTTACACCAATGCCATCTACTGCCCACAACCACCACTAGAAATTTCACAGACAATCACAAACATCCATGCCCATGGTATTCGCACCTGCAGCCTTACCCTAACCACTCGGCCATCCAGGTTGGCTATTTGAATATTTTCCAAAAAATATTCAACAATGAAAATTTTAAAGAAATTGCCATGCATAATTTGGGCCTGTTCAGAAGGCTGATTTTCAGATGACTGGATAGCCTGTCCTGTCACAGTAGCCATCTACAAAAAAGCAAAATAAAACAATGAGAATCGCAGGGATTTTCCTGGTAAAACATATGTAAGCATTCTTAAGAAGAAGCTAAGAGAAGCAGTAGAACAAGGTAGGTTCAGGACAAACAACGGTTGTCAGGATCAGCTTTTCAATTTGAGG
Source organism: Typopeltis vanoorti (assembly GCF_054136105.1). Classification (NCBI taxonomy): domain Eukaryota; kingdom Metazoa; phylum Arthropoda; class Arachnida; order Uropygi; family Thelyphonidae; genus Typopeltis; species Typopeltis vanoorti. The sequence continues at coordinate 43,843,800 of NC_143569.1, forward strand.
CAGCTGAAAAATCATGGGAACATAAGGGTCTGCAAAACATATGACAAGGTACCAAGGGAAAAGCTGTTCAAAACACTACAATTATATGATATAAAAAGGAAAACCATGTGACATGGTGTACATTAAGTTGTAATATTAGAATTGAAGGTACATGAAGATAGTTTGATGTATTTGAAGCAAGGTTAACACTCTGTTCATTCTTCTTCACCATCTACATGGATGCATTGTGATGGCAGCATTAAACCTGATATCCAAATCAGAAATATACAGTCAGTTCTTTGATGCAACTGTGACATTTTGAACTCCAGTAGAGACAATGTGAGAATTAAAGAGGTATTTCCCTACTGAGTGTAGAGAAATACCTCTATGTTTTCACTCATTTATGCAAGTATACCTGAGAAACAGAAAAGAAACATTGTGGAAGGGAAGCATGCTGAAGAACAAGCTGAATTCAGGCCAAATAGAGGTTGTCAGGATCAGATTTTCACTTTACGACAAATAGTTAAGAAAACTTGGAGGTATAACAAGGATTTGTATTTAAGTTTTGTTGATCTGGAAAAGGCATATGGCAAAGTGCCAAGAGGAAAGCTCTTCAAAACACTACAATTATATGGTGTAAATGGGAAGTAAGTAATACATAGTCTATCGAAGCTGTAAGTCAGCAGTTAGAATTGTGAAGGGAATACAGAAAGATGGTTTGAAGTAAAATCAGGTGTCTGACAAGGGTGCACATTATCTCCACTGTTATTCATTATCTATATGGATCACATTATGTAGGAAAGTGATATTAAATCTGATATCAAAATTGATATCAAAATTGGTGATGTTAATCTTAGCTCTTTACTTTATGGAAATGTTATACTTCTGAATATATTCAGCACAGTCTGCAAGATTCCCTTATTAAATTGAATAACTTGTAATAAATTTGGCATGAAAATTAACAATAAAAAGACAATGAAAATATGCAGAAACATTGAAAACATCAACTCAGCTATTTAGGCAAATATTTTGTGAAGATGGTAAATTAAATATGAAATTAGACAACAGAATTAGTAAAGCTGATATGGTAGGAAGCCAGCTAAATAAATTTATGTGGAATAAGAAAGAAATTAGTCAAAATGCTAAACCAGCTGTATACAAGGCATTGTTCAAACCAATTTTAACTCATGGATTCGATAGCTGGGTTAGAAATAAACTCTTGATCAAGGACTGGAAACCTCTGATGAGAGTTCTGAGAAAGATTAGTGGAGTGAACAGATGGCATCAATGGCAATATCACAAAAAATGACAATATTAGGTAAGAACTTGCCATTGCTACCATTCAGGAATGTGTTGGTAGAGCTAATCTCAGGTGGTATGGTCACTTGAACGAAATGGAAGAGAAAGATTAGTAAAACAAGGTGCTCTTTGCAAAAGTTGGCAGGGAGAGAGACCCAGAGGAAGACCAAGACAACAGGTTAATTTAGAGGAAAATCATTGATCAAAGTTTGTAATGGTGTAACTTGTTCATGTACTATCATAATTATCCTATACACTCCCTGAGGATACATATATATATATCAGGAATTTGATGATGATGAACAGTAGGACTCTGAACTAGCAGAATATATGATACTGTAAAAACCTATTTTAAATTGAAATTTAAACTTCATTTAAGCAAGCTGATTAAAAACTAGAGATCCAGATATGAGTTCTGAACAAATTTAAGAAGATGGAACATAATCTGATACAGCATATTCACTTTATACAAAATGGCTAAAAGAACAACAAAAATAGGCAATGTCATGATGCAAAGACCCAAAGGAAGAACGAGATCTAGGTAGAATTATTAGACTGAAATGTAAAATCTGAGAATATACCTGTCAAAAAGCATTACCTTGGAAGGAAACTGTTAATAGGAAACTAGTAATAATATAAACCTAATGTTATAGTACTATATTATGCACCCTCAAGGAATGTCATGAATTAATGACAATGATACTAATAAAAGGTGTTCTAGATTAACAAACCAAATAAGACATAGATAGTTACAAATAAGTAACTATCAGTAAAGTGAAAACTTACACTGGATGCTGCTGCATCCATGTAGATTGGCATCTCTTTTCACCGAAACAGCAACAGACACCTAGATTCTAACAGATAGGATTTACTTTTCAAAGTTAATGGATGGAACATCTTGGCTCTAATGTTGATGTCTAATATGCTTAATATCAGATAAGGGCCACAAAAATCAATGGTTTTGACATTTCTACAATAGTTTCTAGAAATTACAAATGAAAATTTGGATGATAATTACTTAATATAGTTCAAGGGCACAATGTATCCCTTCGATTACAAAATACCCAAGTTCGGTATTAATACAGAACAAGCATCAATTATGCACTTGTTAGTCAATTTCAAAAAGGTGGTAGACAAATTCCAAAGACCAGTGCAAGACCACTTCATATACACATACCTCTGCTTATTGGAAGTCTGAAGTGAGGTGGCTTCAAAAAGTTCATGCTGTCTCTAGAGTAGAAATTCCTGATCAAGTAAAAAATAAAAATACAAAAAAATTAGAAAAATTCTTAGTTCACACACGGTGTTAATATATTATAAGCTTACAACTTTTCATGGGTAGGAATAGCATAAGAAAATTAAAATCATTTTAACAAATTGAAATTTGTAAACTAATCACTCAATTCTTTATGGCAAAGCCGACCTGGTTGGCCAAGTGGTTAGCATATCTGCTCTCCAGTTAAAAGGCTGCGGGTTCAAATCCCGCCGTGGGCATGGATGGATGTTTGTGATTGTCTGCGAAAATACTAGTGGTGGTGGTGGTGGGGATGATGCGGTTCGCTATAGTTGATGGAGACGGAGAGTTGTAGAGTAGGTGCCCTCCCTCGCCGATGAGTCTTTGAATTCCTTGGAGGTATCACGTAATAAAAATAACTTTCTTTCTTCTACAGTGTCGAGTTTTTTTATTCTTACAACAGCAACCGTCGCGAGGATAAGGTGGCTGTCCCTATGTCTGTGTACACAGGGTTGGTTTGCCTGTTCTGGGGGAGGAAAAACTCCCTACCGCCGTATGAGACTGGCTAAATCATCTTTCCTCACGTCACTGACGGGAATCGAACCCAGGTCTTTCCGACCCTTTGGTCGGAAAGACCTGGGTTCTATAACGTTATAAGCTGAGTCGTTATAAGTCTATAACGACTGAGCTACGGAATCTCCTTAATAATAACATGCTCCCAGTTATTGTAAGATATTTTTAATTTGAGTTTCATACTAAAAAAAGTTAACATTGTTGTGTTACCGTAAATGTGACTAGGTTAATCTTGCATCTAAAGCAAATTCCAAAAATTCCACATACTACTTATAATTAGTCTAGAATAGTATCTAGGCAAAAAAATGTTCATTAGTTTATCCTAAACTTGAAATTTTGAGTAGGCTAGTAAAATACACTTATTCGTTATTGACAGTGAAACGATATAGTTGACCATACAGTATCTCTTCTTATAAAATCCGAAAAGTTCTTACCTGGCCAGCAATGTTTCTTTAGATAAACTTACTTACTTTATTACGTATTCGTTATGTTCTCGAGCATAACTAACGATACAACTTTTGAACATTCTACATTAGTGCATGTTCCTCAAGAGCTTTGAAGTAAAAGTTTTCTTCTGAGAAATCACACAAATTAAATATTTCTTCCACTACGTATTGCTTACATGCTCCTGTGCAGACTCAGCAACATAATTTTTATACAAACTACACGGCGCAAGTTGCTCAAAGAACTATCAAGCAGAAGTACATCAATCGAAACCACGCTTTTTACAACATTAACTCAATATAAAGAAAATAAGAGTCGACCTCGTACAGGAAAAAAGTTATCAACCTATCACTTTATCTGTTATAAAATCGTGATACAATTAACCAATACAAAAGTGGCTATTTATTTTGCATTCATAACTCCGCCTACATTGTATTTGTCTCTGCGCATGCCTTAACTATGTTTTCCAATTCTCTCTCCCCCCCCCCACCTTCCCTCCATATTTCTGTGGTATTCACTTGTTGCGTAAAGCCATAGTATAGTCAGATGACTTCGATAAAAAAATATGCAATTTTTAGAATAATCTTATATTATTAAGTTTCTTTAAATTTATTTACTTATTTCTGCAGAAGTTGTAATATTTGAAAGCGAGACTTTACAACATTCAATTCAATACAACATAATGTTTATTTTCTCAAGGAGCACCCCTATGTGCTGAAACTGGCTAAAGAACATAAGCATTGCTATGTTGTAATTAGAAGAGTTACATGAAAATTTTAAATAGGACGTTTCAAATTATTTCAACTTTTTTTTAAGGAACAATTTTTAGAATTACTGCAATGTTTTTGAGAATATTAAAAACAGTTATATCTTAAGAGACATAAATAATTAGACTATACGCGACTTTAGCAATCCAGTTTTGTTTTTAGGTGCGTTTTACAAAATTAATTCGTAAGCACTTATGAAATTCTTTTTGTCTTTCCTTCCATTTATTCACATGCAAGGTGATCTAGGATTTTGCTGAATGAATTTTATTGAAATTTCGCAATACGTTTGCCATGATAGCAATTTTATTGAGAATTGACGATTTATTGTTTGTTTCTGAGTAAACACATATGCAAAAAAAATAAAAGTAGAAACAGTATAAAAACGATGTGTGAGAAAGCAGACGAAAATAAACGACATCGTTTTACAAATCAGGTTTACACAAGTCGCCTATAAGATGATGAAGTCGTTTTTTGCCTGTCGGTTTGATCTAGTTTTCCTCATTAAAATAAAAATGATCTGGAGCACATTGCGGTATTAGTTACATGGATTATAAAAGATATAAAATATGAATTTTAGTAATTCTGTTCGTTTGTTATGACGTTGCTATCCTAAATGGATTTTTAAGTCTCTTGGTTTCCAGATAATATTAATAACAAAAATATTACGATGGTGTGTGCATGAATTTTTTTTTCAGCTGTATACATTTGTATATAAAATAATACACTGAATAAAAAGGAATTAAAATATTTATTTTATCGCTAAATGAAATATTTTACTCAGTAGTAAACAATAAATCTTCATAGGGTCAAACTGTTACTAAGATAGCAGCTTAGCAACAATAAATAATATTTGTCTTCTAACGGTATTTAAGTAATCCCTAAATCCTGTCAAAAGGATTTAGGGATTACCTTTTATTTAGGGTAGCTGCGCTGCCTACAAAGGTGATTAAATTTTTGTGATATTCACTAATCTTGATTAATTTAAGCATGTGTAAAGTGGTTTATACTTTTAAGCCAAGTAGGTAATATAATATGTTGTACTACATACTTGGCATTATTTTTGTAGTTATGTTAAGTTACCAGTTCATTTCGCAAGATGGTTGTTTTTTTATGGTAATTTTTTTGCATGTTAAGTTTAATGACATAATATTATGATGACTGAAACAGGTAAACAATATTTAAAAAATGGTAACGCATCTTATAATTGGGGATTTACAAGTGAGTTACAAAAACGAATGTGGAAATTGCAAGAATCTTCCCATACGCTGAAGAAAATATCGATGAATATCAAACAAGATGCATTCTGAAGAAATAAGTCAACATTTTACTAGATTTTTAAACATCCACAAATATTTGAGAATATAATCATCCTGTCCATATTTTATTTATAAATTTTAGAAAAGCATATGTTAGCATTCAGAGAGAAGGCTTTTAAGGAGTATTCAATGAATTTTAAATATAACATAAGATAATAAACTTAATCAAAATTTGCAAGTTATTGATCCCTTGGTATTAAGACAGAATTGAATCAAGGAGATGCCCTTTCGTTTATCCTATTTAATTTAGCTTTAGAAAAAATTATGAGACAAAATGTAAAAGATAACACAAGTAGATTAGTAATACAGTACAATCCGCTTATTGTGATCGCGGATAATATTATCAATCGGCTATTGTTATCAAAATCAGTTGGTCCCGAACGACACACCATTTTATATCCTTTGCTTAATGTCATCAGCCGGCAATTGTTATCGAAAAGCGACTGTCCCAAAGTGATCACAATAAGCGGCGTCTACTGTATTAGGATATGCAGATGATATTTTGCCCAGGTGGAGAAAAGGCTGAAGACAATTAGAATAACACTCAGAAAACGCAAAAACTTCTGAAAAACTAGGATTACAAATAAACAGGATAAAAAAACGAATATTTATATAAAATCAGTTTACCATCGATAACCTGAAATTTTAAAATACTGCTTCCCTTGGAACATTGATTACTCAATGTTCCAAGGGAAGTGGTATTTTAAAATTTCAGGTATTTTGAGTAAGATAACAAAATCGGTACGAAAATACAAGCTAGAATGCATGCTTATAATAGATCATTTATTATCTTCCTTATTTCTTTCAAGCAGAGTTAAAATGAAAATGTACAAGACAATTATTAGACCTATTCTTTTATATGGAGCAGAAACCAGAAACATACCAGACGAAGATGCGATATTTGAAAATAAAATCCTTGGATTTTATTTTCAAACATCGCATTTCAGAGAAGAAGACGTAATCAAGAACTATTGTGGAAGTCAATGCTTACAGACTGAGATGACTTGTACATGAGAAAAGAATAGCGAAACAGTTCAAGATGGTGTCTGACTGATGGAAAGCGACGTAGAAGAAGACCACTGCAACTTTGGTTGGATAACATCGAAAAAATATAGCTGATATGGGAATCCCGGAATGGACCGGAAAAATTCAAGGCAGAAGAAGATAGTACTTGCAGCAAAGAACTTTAGAGGTTCAGTAAGCTAGAAGAACAAATGATTTCCAAGTAAATATATAAATAACGTATAAAAATAAGAATAATTTTCACCACATCATTATCATAAATAGCAGTTCCTTAGCCGATCTGATCTGATACAGTCATATCCGGTTTGTTACCAGATCAACACACTTTATGAGTACTATTTTCATTTATTTTATTTTATGATTATTATTTGGTGTTTTCACTCTGTGTAAAGGAACACACATAAGTGCTGTTGTTTATTACTAATCATTTTGTGCAATAAATATTTTCTTCCAAAAATAAAAGTATAAAGTGTAATATTTAAAACATGTATTCCCAATTTTAATTTTGAAATTTTTCTCTGTGCAGGATTATATGAATCACAAAACACCCCTTTATAAATTACCGTTAACTTTTCTGCATCACTGAATTTTTTGCAAATTTTAGTTATATGAAATTTCTGCTTTCGTCACTTCAGTAAAATTTGCGTCGTGGTCGTTTAACGAAGACATTATTTTAAGTTTAAAATTCGAACGTAAGTATATTGCAATAACAAATTTTAAATTATATTTATACTCTAACAAAGACAAGCGAAGATTTATGATATCACATCACAAACAGCTTTTTAATACAGTAGTTTGTTGATGTTACAGGAAATAGGCTTCCACCCCTACAATGAGTATATTTGCGTCGCGCACGACGAATGTTGAGCTATAAGTTGTACACCGTAGGTCGTATTATCCTCATCTTTTTTTTTTTTTATGTTATAGTATTATTACTCGGAATGAGTTACAGCCAAAATAGTTTATTGGAGTATCAAGAACGACTTAAAAGTTGAATGAAGGCTTGTGACATTTGAGAATTTTGATGAAATTCTAAATTACCTGCTTTGAAGCGTATTTATTATTTGGACTCAAGAAATAAAGAAAAAACTGTGCATAAATTTTAAACTAAGAAGTAATGCAGATGACTGAAGTTGGAGAAAAACTAGCGAAAATAATAGCTGCTCATTGATTGATTTCTAACGGAATTAGAATGTGAGAATATAATGCAGAGCTTAGAAGAAATATATCATCCATGTATTGAGTGCGTAAGTCAGCTCTTGTGATTTTAATGTAATCATACATATGAGGGAGTAGAATATGCTCGGAACCAGTGGCGCACTCAGGATTTAATCTTGGGGGGGGGGGGGGTCGAGTTAAGTATACGATTTGAGAATACACACTACGCATTGCATACGAACTATGACTGAGCATCTGCAGTGATCGCCAATACATGATACCCATGATCTCCTTTGGCCTGGTTCGGGCAAACGAAGTAGCGCTCGGTCCGACGGAGCAATACTTCGTTCGCCTCGCTTTCAACAGTGGCCGTGATTCCCGAGAGCTATAGGGTATTCCCACCTTATGTGACGGCTAATTCATAAGTAGCATAGAAATAGAAGAAACAACACAATATAAATAAAAAAAAAAATCATTTTAATTAGGAAAAGATTTTTGAAAAATTTTCTAGTGTTTTTTCTTTTTTGGGGGGGAGGGCTTGTCCCCCTCCCTGGGTGCGCCACTGCTCGGAACCATAATAATAATAATGTAAAGAATTGAGGGAACATATTAATAAAATGTTTATCCTTACAGAATGGCTTCCGAGAAAACTGGGAGGAAAATAATATCATTGGCAGACGAAGAGTGAAATAGTAAACGTTAACGGGGTAGGGGAAGGTCAGAAGAAAAATTATTATTAAACAATCAATACTTAAAAATATACAAAAAAAATCAAGATAAAAAATAAGAATACAAAAAAAATCAAGATAAAAAATAAGAATACAAAAAAAACACAATGGAAAACATAAAATAAAAATACAAAATCAAGGTAAAACATGAAATACAAAATCCTTAGCCTATCCAGGGAAATGTTACTAAAGGTCTTGTTACGCTACGAATATTAACATTTGGGGCGTGGGGAGGGTATATACATACAGCTAATCAACAAAAGTAACAGAGAGAGAGAGAGAGAGAGCACCGTGAAAAAAAAAAAAAAAAGTTGAAGCTACAGATTACGAATAAATGACGCAGCGTACGTAACGAAGCTGTTGAAATGGGGATACTCGTATGTAAACCATACATAAAGTGGCGTAGCTTGAGCTTTTGCCGCCCCTCTCAATACACACCAAAAATACTACGGAAAGTCAAAACGACATATAGAGAAATAAATTAAAAACACTATGTTTATTTTTGAAGTAAAACTTTAATTCCAACATTCTAAAATGTTATTTTCTTGCTTTTCTGTTAGCAAAATCGTCGATGACATTGGCGAAGTCTATTTCATAGTAGTAAATGAAGGTAATTCTTATATTATTTTATTTAGAAAAATTCCTCTCACAACTACCAACGCATACAGCAATTGCGAGGAAAATTTGCTGTAGTTGGAACTGAGTTCTGGAGACTGTATTTCAGAATTAACTGCAAAAGATTCAAAGTGCCGCCCGGGACGGATCGCCCCTTCCCCCTAGTTACGCCATTGCATAGGTAACAAAGAAATTTAACAGTGAGCTATCCAAACTTTGAGGCAACTCAAAACCAAAAATAGTAAATTTACTAGAAATTAGTAATGTTTTTATTATCTGCAGTTAAAAAGAACACTGCCTTCACGTCCTAAATCTAAGCTGGAGAACTTCTTCTTAAGCTTCACGAACCTATAAGGTTCTTAGTTGTCCTTGGACTTTGCAACCGCGACCATAACTCGAGGATAAGGTGGTTTAGCCCTATGCCTCCCGGTGTGTCCTATCTGTAGATGCGTGTGTTCACGTGCCAGGTTTGCCTGTTTTGGGGGATGAAAAACCCGAGTTTCCGGGTGAAAACTTTGAGGCAACTCAAAACCAAAAATAGTAAATTTACTAGAAATTAGTAATGTTTTTATTATCTGCAGTTAAAAAGAACACTGCCTTCACGTCCTAAATCTAAGCTGGAGAACTTCTTCTTAAGCTTCACGAACCTATAAGGTTCTTAGTTGTCCTTGGACTTTGCAACCGCGACCATAACTCGAGGATAAGGTGGTTTAGCCCTATGCCTCCCGGTGTGTCCTATCTGTAGATGCGTGTGTTCACGTGCCAGGTTTGCCTGTTTTGGGGGACGAAAAACCCGAGTTTCCGGGTGAAAAAAAAAAACCCTCTACATGCATATGAGACCGGCTAACTCACCTTTCGTCGAAAGATAAAGGTTCCTCGTGTCACTGATGGGAATCGAACCTAAGGACTTCGTCTATATCGTCTGAGCTACCAAGGCTATTATACTTGCCACTTATAATAACTGGCAAGTATAATTTCTTTCGGGTTACTCAACATACAAAATGAGAGTTGTATAGTAATACTGTATTCCGAGTCGCAGACTCCCTACTTGGATAAAGCATTAATAATAATAATAATAATAATATAAATTATTGTAATCACTAGTGGCGTCTCGTCTCCATTTCGGTTGGGTGTGCTGGCGTGTGGGTTATGCAACCCAGGCTACAAAATTCACGTCAATTTGACGCATTTTTATCGATGTGCTAAAATTTTGCGAGTGTAGCACATCAGCGCTCATCTTAATTGATCCAATGCAATTGGTTGCAGGATAACTTTGAATACAGTGGGGAACAATCTGTTTGTTTTAAGATTTATTAGAAAACAAGAATGAAGGAGAATGCTCTATTTGAATTACTCTACGGTGAAAATATGTGAACCATCAAATAAGATATGTGAATCTATGATGGCATAATTAAAAAAAAAAAAAGGACAAGGAGAGGAAAAGAGATTTGTTTGCAAAGTATAAATAACTAACCGATAACAAATAGCCACAATACGCATCTAGTAGTTCAGTTAAAAACTATAGGGAGAGGCTAATCTAATGAACTAATATTGATGAGGAGATTCAATTTAGGCGTGGCAGGAATACACGTGGTTTGATGGAGCAGCAAATCATCTTCTAAAATTTGCTGTGCCTGTTATTGTGTATTTCTCAGAATTTTCTTTCTCTCAGAATATTCTAAGAATTTTCTTTTGTTTACTAAGACTCGGTATATATTTCATGCAATAATAGGATACATAATATCCGATCATTATCGGAATTATCCCACTTTGGAATGTTACATTCATTATTTTTTTTTTTTCTGCCAACGGCTCTTCTTATCAATCTCACATATCCTAGTATTTTGTTGTAGATCAACAACCTCTTATAATACACAGAAGTATACATTTTTATTCAGGAATAGATAAATATTTACTACATCTGTTGTTTCCCACTTTGTCCCTATACCGTTAAAACAACTTTCCAACCTCCGACAGATGCTATACTGCACTAATACAGTAAACAGATATTTAGCATCTGTGTACTATATTTAGGAACAATTAGTGTAATTAGAGACAATTCCACTTAATGGAAAAACACTCTGCTCCCGCACTCTATGCTGGATGCATGTGAACAGAACAGATTTATTGTCGCAATCAACATAGCACCTAATTAAACGTATTTGTCCTAACATCCACTTTCAAATTTTCAGTTCCAGAAAATATGTGCAACAGCTGTTTGTAATACAGCCATTGGATACAGAAAGCACTCAATTTACGAAAAGCAAAATGAATATATATATATATATTACTTGAAATATATTTGAACTACTTGACATATATAACTTGAAATCAGTTGGAAAATGCATTTGAGATATTCGATATCATCCAGACACTAACAAATGCTAATTTTAGAAATAAAATTCTACCACGTAAATTGGACTAACATGCCATATAAACTTTCTGATAATGCTCCACTCGACGCGGAAACCCATACATATGCTAAAACTACTACCCCTCAGGGAATAAAGGAACTACAAGACACCCAGGTGCGAACGTGACTACTTTCAGTAGTCCCACCCGATACTCATCTGGGGTCAACTCCGGTCCGAATATATTAAATGAAAAGTTCCAGAAATAAACAGTTTATAATTACATCGGCAAAGTGGATATTAGATCCAACATTATGAGAGCTTAAGAGAACACAATCCTCGGCATCCCCAAGTTGCCTTAGCTTCTTCAGTCAGGTAGGTAGGTAGTGCAACTCGAGGATACCGATGATTGTATTCTCGTAAGCTCTCAGGTCAATTTAGGAATCTTTCATAGTTTCTACAAATATTCGGCTTTGAAATAATGTTAGAGCAAGAAACCTGAACGCTGGCAATTCGGATATGCCAAAGAGAAGCCTAAAAATAAAAAGTGTGCTGACGTTGCTTCCATTCACACAACTTTATTTCATTATGTTGTTATAATTATTCTATTTTATAATTAGTAATTGTTGTTAATCTCTTACTGTATCTAATTTAGAAATTAAATTTTATCATAGGCAGGGGTGTAGCCTAAAAGAAATAGTGCCAGAGACCTTGGAAACAAAATCCAGAGCACGAGGGGCAGCATTATTATTATTGCGATATGCGAACGGCCACATGGCAAAAAGACCGCCTTGTTTTCTGAAAGGAAAATGACAAGAGCGGCAAGCTGCTATTTTTTTGACCGAAAGCTGGAAATGCATTATAAGTCTTTTTATTATTATTCTTATGATTTTTAATTTTTATAATGAATTTAAAAATTTTGAGTTTTAAAAAAGTCCCAGGGCGTCGCCCTGGCCCGACTACACCCCTGATCATAGGTATATATGTATAGGAAAATACATAGTATATATAGAGTTCGGTATTATCCGCGGGGTGTTTTGTAACGTATCCCCCGCAGATAAGAGGGGGAGGAGAAATACTGTAATTTTAAATACGGAAAGCATAAAGGTTAAATGAGCAATAGCTATGCCTCACGCTCACCGTTTTTCTGGGAAACAAAGCGTTTACGCTTCTTGGTGCGGTTAGATTATCATTGGCAAATACTAGTGAGACACTGATTATTTGAATTTTGATACGATTCTTAATAATAGCTGTATTTTATATATATATATATATAGGTTTTTTCCTTCAATTCCAACATCAATATCTTTTGAATAGCGACTAAGCTTAGGCCGCACAGCCTTTCCTGTGTTTGCGTTCCTCTATAATACGTATGTATTCTCTTCATAGCCGAAAAAGAATGCTCGCCTGTAGCAGTAGAGCTCGGAATCGACGACAAGTTCTACTAACTTATAAATTTCCTTCTCCGATAGTTTGGAAAAACTACATTCCTTGATATTCGAGAGGCTTTGCTTCAGAACTAAATTCAAAACGTGGGCATAGCAATGCGTAAATATTGCTAAAGGATATACCTCGATAACTTTCCTCTGGAACCCATTAATATGGCTATTCATTACATAGACACCATCATAAGTTTGGGCGACTAACTTGTCCCTATATTAAATTTCTCAACTCTGTTTACAACATGTTTAAAGACCACTAGACGTTTTATCATCACTTACGTCTGTAAATCCGATGAACCTTTCGTGTATTTGCCCATTACGGACAAAACGGAAAAACAATTGATAGCTGCAATTTTGACATGGCATTACAGGTTTTATCTAGAATAATGACCACAAATGTAGCGGTAACAATCTGTTTTTTTTTATAGCACCTTTAACCACATCAGATATAGCGCTAATGATATCATTTTGTAAAATAATTAATTTATCAAAACTTATATATTAAAAACTTGTCAATATATATATAAAAACTTGCTTACCACGTCAGTCCACACATCTTCAAACACCAAAACAAACGAAACTCAGAAAGAAAGAAAAAAAAAAAAAAACAGCAACGCATGACAACGTTCAATTGGATTGGCTGACACAATAACCAATCACAGCTTTTATGCACTATTGTCTCAGAGCTCACCCTGTTTCGCCTTCTGAGCGGTTTAGAATTACTGGAATGCTTAGAATTCGACCCGCTGCGCCATCTGTACATCTTTTCAAATAGCTCAAATGTGTATGTATTTTGAACGCACACTCCGCTATTAACCCGAATGTGATTCAATGTTTACGCGTCGAAAAGTGTCCTCTTCATGAAGCATTAGTATACGAGTTGTGTTTAATTTTAGGAATCACGCGAAATCAGAAATATCACTTCATAACACCCGAGTTTAACAGATTTGTTTCGCTTGCATTTTGTTATCTTATTATTTTGGAAGACATTACATGACCACTTCCATTTTTGTCTGTTACTGCGTGTGTTATCTGCCCAGTTTGCTAATTGTGCTGGAGGATAAACCAAGTTGGAAAAAAAAAACTTCTATCACCATATGAGACCAGCTTATTTATTTAGCGTATGGCAATCTACATACAGTTATAAAGGAACATAATTCAAAATAAATACGTACATAAAAAGTAAGTGACAAACAATTAGAATAAAACAGACACTTATACTTTCAACAAACAAAACACTTATAGGTTAAGATCAGATCGTCTGATCCAGTCTATAACAGGCGGTGTTGCCTCCAGGAAGTCGTTTCTTTGACCTGTACGAAGACTGCACTCAGTAGAGATGTGGTGAATTGATTGATTTGGGTACATGAGACCAGCTAACTCAAGTTCAATTGAAAAAAAAGCTCACATAAAGATTCCTCCTCTCTGCTAGTTCATTGCACTTTCCTGACTTTGATGTACCCTAAATTTTCTTCCCTCTATTTTTTATTATTCTGTTTTCTGTAATAAGTTAAATCTACTTCCTATTTTTTTTAATTCTCAATTACTGGATAAAAATAGATTAATTAAAAAAAGGATTATAAGGGAAAAATAAAGTATATTAATTCACTATTAATTACATAATTAATACCCAGATATTATTTGTATGAATATACGTGTATAAAATACAATTCACTTAATATTGAACACAATTTATTTGTCCATGATTACATTGTTTCCCAGTGCCACCATGTAAACATCTTACATGATTTTACAGTCATGGACATCTGCAGAAAGTTTTTGTAGTCCCCCCCCCCTCCGAATAACACAACCATGGTGAGTATTCCTCTAACCAAGCAAATCTAAACTGTCTCTTTCGAGAAGAATATTTTTTGAAATCATAGTCGTTGGTGGGAACATAAGTATTAGGAAGGATTTCAAAATTTAAAGTTGGTGTTATAGTAGAAACTCCAACGTGAGAACCAATATCATATTCTAATAAATTATTTGATGAATTTGACTTGACAGTCATTTTGAATCGATGTTCCAGAAATCGGATTAACTTGTGTATCCGAAGGCATATATTTTTCCTGCTCTTACACAAATAAGAAAATATCTTTTTAGAATAAAACTATAGATACATTCTTTTCATTTTACATCGATTTTAATGATCTTTAATTCTTGGAAAAAAAAAGTATTCGGAATTAATACAGTTTTAGCACAATTTCATACATAAAAAAATTGACCGGCATATTTTATTAAAAATCAGCTAATTAATTAATCTCAAATTCCTAAATTAAATTATTTCAGTTTAAAAGCAAAAAAAATCGTAAACTAACAAGTAAAATAATAAAAAATTACATACACTTACCTTTTAAAAATGTATTTTTCTTTTTAAATTTGTTTCACTATAAATGAACATTTCACACTCCACTCGGTGACTCAACTAGACACAGAGGGCAAACGAACTGGTCGCTGTTCACAACAGAAATGAACATTTTTTTTCAAAAATCAGAAAAAGATGAACCAAAAATAAGAACACGTGTTTTATTGCTGCAATAGATAAAACACGTGTTCTATGGTTACCCTGTTCAGGACCCAAACCGGTCAACCAGTAATAAAATTTTAAGACAGACAAAGCCTCCCATGATCAAAGGTGTAAGGTTATCGCAATCACTTTTACGATTATAATTTGTGGAATTTTTTACTCGATCCCAGGGGAGAGCAAGTTCTCCGTTTGCACCCCTCTGTGGACGCCCATGGTAATGGAAGTGTTTGGGTAAAGTGAGAAAGAGGCTAAATCACTGGAGAGATCGATAGTGAGGGGTTGGTCCCCAAGGACAGGATTAGGTTAATAGATGGCCCTTAACCGGATGCAGGTGGTCATAAAAGCTGTTACTCCTTTCATTTTTGTCTAATCCAAGAATTAGATATTCCAAGAACTACCCGAGCAATTAAGAATGTTTTGTTCGGAATATCGATGAAGTACACTCATAAAGGTGAACAATTTTCACCTTTTGCTTGTTACAACAAAGTTCGACTGTATTTATTTTCTTTCGTCCAACAGCTTTATTGTTTTATTTTATTTTTTTATTTAATGGAAATATCATTCTTTGCTATGAAGAATAAGTTATCCATACGCGTTAAAAAAATTCAACAACCTGTTGTTAATTTGCCATGATATTAACTATGTAGACGCCACTATGTCTCATTAACTGAATTGATGCTCATAATGACACATAGTGGATACGCCCTCTTTCGGAAACTAACAGTGACCTTATGATCTGCTTATATTAACAGAGTTCTTCCACATAAAATCAACTGCACTTCTTTTCACTCCCCCCATACTTTCAAAATTTGTAAATTAACAGTAATGGTAACTAAAGCGAAGAGCAAACTCGAGGTTAATGATTCTCCTTAAGGAGATATCCATTAGAATTTTGTGGTACATCTTGCAAATTCCGAATCCAGCTTTTTCCTAGGGCTGTTACCAACAATCACTGCCAGGGGCAAATTCTCCATGCAAGCTCATTAATTGAGTAAGAAGTAATATTTATTTGTTAATAAATGCATGCATTTATAAGCGTTCCATTTAGACTTTTATTTTTGCAGACAGAAGACGTCTTAAGCTTGCGCGGCAATAGTTGAGCTTTGTGTTGCGTATCGAAGGCTGATACTTGGTCGTCTAGCAAAGCTACCTTGGCTTGCTCGGTTTTGTGAGCTTCCAGGTCTTTCGCTACAGCACTGTGATTTCATGCGCGCATAGCCATTTCCGCTCCCTTCAAGTCGTCTTAAACACAGGCCATACGCAGTCAAAGTAACTCTAGCCAGTGAGCTGCAGCCAGCCTTGACAAGTAGGCGTGTTGTTTGGGAAAATTAAGTTACAACCAACTTTTTATGACGATGTTATTGACCAATTCATAAACAAGAACCGCAGGGTAGAATTTGAATTCAAGTAGCTAAATTGAAAAAGATAGAATATCATTTGTAAAATAAATGTTGTATTTATATGATTATATGTATAATACATAAATTTCTAAATATATAGTTTTAAATGGTCAGTAATTCAGTATTCCGCTAATCAGACTTCAATCACACCTCTCACTCCCTGAATGATAACAAGAGCAAGCGTGAATTTCAAGACCAGCATTCGCCCCTGGTCACTACTTCCTTAATGTTTCTTTATTCCAAGAAATCTTACTTCATAACAGTATTATTATTACTTTCGGGTCTCCAGGGGATCGATGACTTATTGTGCTAACCGAGACAATTTCTATCACATGTTTCTACATTCCTCATTCCCATACGACGCGTGGCTTACATTACTTATACATATCCATTATCCACCACGTTGGATCATCCATCCTTCTCACCGCTAACAATACGGTTCATTTCCTCACTGCTTTCCATTAAAAAAAAAAAAAAATGATAAATTGCTTTTAATTCATTTTTGCCACACTAGGCTTATTTGGACACTAGAGATGTATGCTTCACAAATAATTCAACTGAGTCAGTAAATGGAAATGAATTCGTTCACTTTCTTAGCAAATAAACATTTGGAAGTCAAATATCTTCACGACTAAGCTACTTGTGTGTCTAAATACTAGTGTAACGCGATATAAATTCATCTGCTCTGTACATACTGTCACGGCCGGACTTACACTTTTCCCAAGGCGCTGGAGTGTTCTGGAGCCCTCTCTTTCATTTTTTGGGGCCTTTAAATTAGCCCTAATCCCCCCCCCCCCTCAGCTAGAGTCTCGTGCGCCTGTGCATAAGTACCGGCCTGCATACTGTACTACGTTAATACATATATAAACCGCTTTCATTCTAATTCACACACGTTTCACTGTTGTTCTGCATTCAACTTTTCATTCTTCTTCAACTCACATTGATGATATTTCGTTTTACGATACGTGAAACGAAATATTTGTCAATGTTAATATTTTGTTACTATTTCATCGTGGCATATGTGTATTGTGTAAATATGGAAATTCCACGGGTGTCTTTTTACACAAGAAAATTAACTGGAAACGACACAAAAATCTGCACATTAGCGTCTTCTTAATTAACAGTAGTAACTTAGAGGTCCCAACGAGATGTAAATTTATATATCGCATGTAAATGCTTCCATCTTTCTGTTTGTCCATAGTAAGTAAATTGCTACCTTCTCCAAAAGACAAACTCTCAGCAATGATGCAACCTGGCGTATACGAAGTACCATGTTATTGAAACTTATCTTACTATGGATAAACAGGAAGATCTATAAATAAACATATCTCTGAACATCAAGACTGCATCCATATCATCAAACTTCGCAAATCTGGCCTTGCACAAGATGAAATTGAAAACATTAATCACAGGATCCAATGGCAAAACACTAAACTACTATATAGATCCATATATAAACATGGACGTTATTAAAAGTGCTGAAGCCTTATGTCATAGACTTAATCTTCATTGGAACAACTGTCTCGCTATTCCAAAAGTTTGGGAAATTGTTATCCTCAATTGTATTCAATAAATTTCTGTTATATTTTAATTTAATTTACAGCCTAATTAGGTTTAATCTATAAATACGCGACTATATACATAGGGAGTTTCCAATTTAAGTATGCTGGCTAATGTTTTTTGAATTTAGTTCCCCTTGTTGTTTGATAATTGTACTGATGATACGTCTTTTTCTTCTTCCCCTCACGTATTAGACCTAGTGGCTTGTTACGGGGCTATCCTTAGCCCTTCTAAGCTCGGACCTGAGATGATACGTAAGACGAAATATTTACATATTAAAAAAGTTATCCATTATGGCATGTGTTATTTTATAGTTATCCTTAAGGATTCCCCTCTACTCTCTGAACAGTATAACTGATGTTATTCTCTTCTGAGATTATAAGGACTCATCCTTAAGAATTATTGGAATGGAACAACCTAGATTTCATCTTGAGGAGAGAGGATTAACCAATATTTAATATTTATCCTGTACTCCCACCACGAATGCTAGTTTCTTCTTTGTAGAAAACTTACGTCATCATTATTATTATTATTACATGACACTTCAAAGGATTACAACCACTTATTGCTTCACTATACACAACACAATCTCCCCTACTTAAGACCCAAACTACTACTACAACGACACTTCTACCTTCAATACACACACAATGCTATCTACAGCCTACTACCCCCCCAGCAGTATTTTTTGTCTGTAAATTGCGTGTATTCTCTTGGCCTATTTGCTTCTGTGAGGGATGAAAAATCCTAGTTTCCGGGAGGGAAAAACCAGGGCTCTCTCTCTACCGTCGGTGCAACACGTCCAATTGCACGGGACGACAAGTTTTTTGGGGCAGCAAAATTGACCTAAACTATACGAAAAATAAATCATAAAAAAGTCATTTATTCCTTCTCTGTTGAAACCAGACTTCAAGACGTCGTTTGTTAAATTTTTGCATAATAAAACTTCATTGTACTGTATACTTTTTAAAAATCATAATCATTTAAAATAATGTAGTATTATGTTGCGTTTAATATCTCACTGTCAGTGTTAATATCAGACGACGTGACAATAGCAGAACACGTTCTATCTTGTATTAGTTCCGATTCTATTGCTGGCCGTGAGTTCATCTTGACCTGAGGTTAAAATACGTGCATATTTATCAAAATTACTTAATGAATTGAAATTGAATTAATATAATAATAATAAAATGTCTTCACATTATGCGCTGACATATTTCCTCTTCATTGAATCTATAGAATTCTCATAAAATTCAAGAGAAAAGTTACTACATTTTTTACTTTATATCTTCTCTTTTTTATTAATCAACCAAAGTTTATAACTCATGGAAGTATTACACAGACCATTCTGTTGATAAACTTCAATAGGAAAATTGTCAACTGAGTGATGTTTTAAAATTTGCAAAAGAGTACAGATAATTTCTACTTATTATCAATTAAAAGATGTATTTTGATATACTCAAGTTCATCACATATCACGAAAAATGTTTAATATTTAACATTAAATTTTGCTCCACGAAGCAAAAAAATTGCTATTGGTCACTCACTACCCATTATATTACTACTCCTTTCTTGGAACTTTCAGCAGTTTTGCTTTCTGATTTTTATAATACAATTTACAGAATTTCCTCCTAGTTTTGATCATTACAAAAAACTCTCATATTCGTGCAGAGACTTGACTTTTTAATAAATATTATTGTTCTTCCTCCTAACTCTGCTCTTGGTATTAGAAATCCATTAATCAGATTGCTCATTAAAAAATAATAATGAAATCTCTGTATTATCTTGATTTTGCTGTATCTTCTAAAACAAAAGTTCCAACAATAGATTTTTTTTTTTTTAAATAACATTGATAAAGACCTAAGACCTATGCAGTGTTACTTATCACACAACCAGTAAATTGGATTTGAAGTAACTCACTTACGTAAGACAAATGTAACGCAAAAACTCCTCCTTCCAATTTATACAGGAACCAAATTAAAGCTGTCTCCTCTCTTAAGAGCTAACTTAGAGGGATTATTTTATTATTTGATCATTTCACATACTGCTGCATTCAAATTAAAAATACACAATACAAATTTACAGATAAGCACCTGGATGAAGACAGTCTTGGAACCAAGAAACGATAAAGGCAATACATGTTCATTTTGCTTGGCCTCTCTAATCTTGCATGGTTTATCTAATGTACTTCTTAGTCATATAATTGATTCTATAGGCCTGAAGACTTGCCCTGAATTTATATAGCCATATAATATCATCTGCATAAAGTTTGAACTGAATTTAATATCAGGATGAATGCCATTTTCTTTATAACATTATTGTGATTCACATGGATGATGAATAATTGTGATAGTGTGCACCTGATTTTATATCAGCTCATCTTTTTATATAAACTTCAGTTCTTTAACTTAAATATAGGCTAATATGTATTGCTCTGTATAATATCCCACGTACATCATTTTATAATGATGTACGTGGGGAGGTATCAAAACAGAAGGAAGTTATATGGAATTCATAGGCTTAGAATGTAGTTTGCAGAAGTACGGTGGATGAAAGAATTTAAAGGAAAGATAGTTGTTAGTGCATAAGAGATACTTAAGAAAAATTTGTTGACAGAGATGGAACCGTGTGGTAAGGAACCAGATACGCGACTCACTTGACTAAGCATGTGGCATTTTTTGGAATGCTGTTTGAGGAAACGCACAAATTTCTTTTGCCAGCCTGGTTGGCTGAGTAGTTAGCATATCTGCTCTCCAGCCAAGTTCAAATCCTGCCATGGACATCGATGCGTGTGATTGTCGATGGGCAGTAGATGGCATTGATGTAGATGATGCTGACGGTTCATTGCAGGTAATTGTAGTCTGTGGATTGAGTAGTGGACAGAGAGTTGTAGAGTAGCTGTCTTCCCTCAATGAGTCCTTGGACTCCCTGGAGGTGTCACATAATAATAATAATAATTTGACATTTTGTACGACATGGCAATGGTCGTTATTCTGCCTTCCATGTGCGATTTCCGCTGTTCCTTATTTGTGAGCTAGAATCCGACCAGACCGCAGTGCAGTGCTAACATTAGTGTGATGACTTTTCGTGCTTTACATTGGAGGTGAGCCCAGGGAATGCATCCGGTCCTGAAATAATCTTCAACGATACTTTACATGCGGACGGTGTCTTTTCCCAAGCGGCAAGCGTAGTCTTTCAAAAACTAAAGGTTATTTACGCTCTCAATGGCCGAAACGCGATTCTTGGTCATGATTTCAATTGAACATGCAATCGGTCAGAAATTAGACTACGCTGGCCTTACTTGTGATTTTGTGAATATGAAAGCAAGAAACGTTTCGTTTTAAACGTAGGTTTACATTTTAACAGTGAAAATGTAAATTAGCTTACGTTAAGACATGACACGTGTTCTAAAATCTAAAAAAAATTATATTTACCATAGTTATGTGTTTGTAATTTAGCAGTTCTTCAGTCTACATTATGCGATGAACATTACTTATAGTAATACGTTATTTTCTTTCTTTCTTTCTTTCTTTTAACCCTTTAACAATGTTCGACGAGTATACTCATCATTTTTTTTTAAATGACCACTTAATGTGAAAAAAATAAATTACCCTTTGTGACAAAAATTAAAATTTCAGTTAAAATGGTCGTTAAAAAATATTTCTCTTATTATTATAAAGGAATCTAATGATCAATAATTTCTTGCATTTTTTATGAAAATAATGTTGTATGCCAAGCGAATAAAAGACCATTGCACGCAATTCAAATCATTTCTTGTGAAAACTGTGCAAACGGCGCCTAATATCCCCCAGAAAGGAATGAAAACTCTGCGAAAAACTTTTATCCAAGATCTCGCAACGCAGTCTTAATCTTAATTTGTAGTGTTTTTTAGCAAGTGGAATTTGCGGTGTAATCCTACCGCAACTTGCTAAACTTTTTTCTATGTTCGTGGATTTTTCGTAGTTTTTAAGACTATATTTTTTAGGTTGTGTTGATAGTATTTGCGATATTAATGAATTTTGGAACAATAAAATTATTCATTTCTCAAATAAACTAACTTTTAATTATTGCCACTTTGTTATATTTTAATTAAAATTTAATGCAGGTGCATTTACTCTGCGTTTGACGAGTATACTGGTCTTCGCTTGATTTTAATTACCCATGCGGATGCACATTTCCAGAACAAAATTCCATTAAATGGTTAATTTTCTCTCTTCTTCTTTAAAAAAAATATAGTTTATAATCATTTTTCATTAATTTATGAATTTTCATTGGCTAATGCTACTATTTAGAATTTATGATCAGACATGTTGAAGCCGAGCATGTGCAAAGTCAGAGCGTTTGAGTTTTCACTCTTTAAAGGAAAAGTCCCCAAAAGGAAAAATACACTAAAATACCTAACAAAAGTAAACAGAAGAAAAAAAAAAAAAGAAGTAAATACTGTAAAAACCAGTCCACCAAGTATAAAAGCCTGTAGAGCCTAATAAATGGATAAAAGCAATAAAAACAAGCGAACAAATTGAGGAGACCTGGCCGGGGAGATCCCGCCCTAAAATGGTTTAGGACCACCTCAATGTTGACCTTCGCCGCCCGGGTTTGTTCACTTTTGTGAATAGCTTGTAATTCGTATTGGTCAAGGAAATGCGTCTCCACCTACCCACACTATTCAGTTCTCTCCCCTTTTTGGGGCTGAAAATCTGGCCCAGTAACAAAGTCAGCAGGCACGTGCCCAGTAGATAAAAACGTATCAGGGCTTTAATCATAGATAAAAGCCCGAATAACCTCTTTCGATGTTATCGGTCTACCTTGATGTGCACATAGGCGTTGTTATTATTATAAAAGACCTCTATGGAGTCAAACACTCATCATGGGAGGTCCATTGTTATACACAAGTGACTTGTGACTAAACTGGGGTGATGGAGAACCAAGCTCTTGGCTTTTACTCCCTTTGTCTTATGTGCAGTGGTGTAGCTAGAGCTTTTGCCGGGCGTTCCCTGAGTTTGCCACCCCTCTCAATACACACCAGTATTTACTTTTTGAAGTAAAACTTTAATTTCAACATTCTAAAATGTTATTTTTCTTGCTTTTCTGTTAGCAAAATCGTCGATGACATTGGCGAAGTCTATTTCATAGTAATGTAAATAATTCTTAATCAATTTTATTTAAAAAACTCCTCTCACAACTAGCAACACTTACAGTAATTGTGAGGAAAATACGCAGCAGTATTACAATATTTGGAAATGAATTCTCGAGACTGTATTTTAGAATTAACTGCAAAAATTCAAAAAGGTTCAAAGTGCCGACCGCCCCCTCCGCCCCACCCTAGCTACGCCTCTGCTTATGTGTCTGTCTGTTGGGGGGAGGTAGTTATTGAGCAAGTGCTTGCCCTTTGTGGGCTGTGTGGTTTTTAGTTAGCTTTGGATTAGCAGGATTACTTTGGGGCGTTTGTGTTTCATTGTGTCCTGTTCAGTGGTGGCTTGTACATAGGCACTGCGGAACTGCAGCACCCCCAATTTTTCTGGATATACAAATATATTTTTTTATATTTGCTTGTAATATTTAATTTTATCATAAACAATCCTATACAATTCTCTTATTTTGTATAAAAAACAATAAAAATCCATCTTGTAGCACTTAGGACGGCGAAGGACGCTAGCGGTACTGTGTTTATCACAGTCTCATGTTGCTACGCGCGCGCAAGCATATGCACGTCATAGTGAGATGCGAGCTATTAGCGTAATGAGGCACTGTCCGTCACGCAGTTCCGCTGTCGTTGATATGCAGTTTGCGCCAGTAGTAAAGTGTTCGTAGTGCTTATCGTGTTTACTGAGTATTACAATTAAAGGATTTAATTGTAATATCCAAAAATTGTAAATCCATTCCTTTTTTAATTACAATTAAAGGAATGGATTTTATTTTTAAGTAATTTTGAATTATATTAAACTATAATTTTATCGATAATGAGCAATATTTTTTTATGAAACAAAACAAGAAGAATATATTTTATTTTTAAGTAATTTTGAATTATACCAAACTGTATAATTTTATTCATAATAAAAAATAGCCTTTGGCTCTTCATATATCTAATAAAAAATATTTTTTCATGGTTATTTTTTTTTTTTAATTTTTACCATAATTTAGATATTTTATCGAAATATGTATACACTGTACTTACAGTGTGTATGTACAGGGTTGTTCAAAATTCCAGCTACAAACTTTGAGGGGAGGTAGAGAACATCAAAATCATATTCACATAGGAAAGCATGACCGAAGACGCCACCAAAAACTGATAGGTGGCGCTGTTCACCAGCGCTCCAGGTGAGCAATTTAGGTTTCCTCATTCAAGCTTTCGATGTCGGAAGAACATGCGTCGTTTTATGAACACTGATATGGCAGACATGCCCATTATGTATCCAACTACTATTGAACTGTTCAGTTACGCCTAATTAAGTTTTTTTACACTACTTACCGCCTTGTGGTATTTCTGTATCTTTGTGTCCCTGTTAGTACCTTCCGGTGGCGTTTCCGGTCATGCTTTCCTATGTGAATATGGTTGATTTTGATGTTCTCTACCGCCCCTCAAAGTTTGTACGTGGAATTTTGAACTACCCTGTATATTTCGAAAGTTGCAGCACCCCCACGATTTCAAGCCACGAGCTGTCACTGAGTAATACGTTATTTTCTTTTTTTTTCTTTTAACCATTTAACAGTGTTCGACGAGTATACTAGTCATGTGACAAAAATTAAAATTTCAGTGAAAATTTAAAAAAATATTTCTCTTATTATTATAAAGTAATCTAATGATCAATGATATTTTGCATTTTTTGTGAAAATAATGTTGTATGCGAAGCAAATAAAAGACCATTGCACGCAATTCAAGCATTAACTAATGCTACTATTTAGAATTTATGATTAGACATGTTGAAGCCGAGCTTAACATGTGCAAAGTCAGAGCTTTTGACTTTTCACTTTTTAAAGGAAAAGTCCCAGAAAGGAAAAATACACTAAAAATCTAACAGAAGTAAACAGGAAAAAAAAAAAATTAATACTGTAAAAACTAATCTACGAAGTATGAAAGCCTGTGGAGCCTAATAAATGGATAAAAGCAATAAAAACAAGCGAACCAATTGGGGAGACCTATCCGGGAGATCCCGCCCTAAAAGCGTTTAGGACCACCTCGATGTTGACCTTCGCAGCCCGGGTTTGTTCATGCCAATCCCACTTTTGTGAATAGCTTGTAATCCGTATTGGTCAAGGAAATACGTCTCCAGCTACCGTTAACGTGGATTTGTCGAATTGTTTCTCGTCATATGCTGGTATGCGCTGCCGATTGTAAAACGTGGTCAGCCTAGCGCGAATACCGAGGTAGTCGACTTTTTTTCTCCCCCCCCCGACGTGTTTCTAACTGATTTCCACGTCTTTAATTAGGGAATCACTGGGGAAATACCGTTTCTCTGGTTCGCACGGTACCACCCTAGTTCTCGGTACAGATCTCTCATAGTTTTCCTTTGTGCGTAGGCCCTTTCTCTCGAGCAATTCTGAAAAAAGCTGTTTTACGTGGTTTTAAAAGTGGCCTATGCGTCCCAGTCCCAGTGGGCGTTCTTCCATTTGTCCCATAGCAGTTGCAAATCCTCGTTATACATTTTCGGGAAATTTGGTGATAGTTTCCAAGGTCCTTTGGATGTATCAAGGACTTCGGGTAGTTCGATAGTTAACAGAACCATTTTATGGTCTGTTACCGAACTGCCAACCGCTATATGTCTTACTGTAGGAACTCGTGGCTCTATATTTCTGGAAATGTAAACACGAATCGAGTCTTATTGAGACTCCTGCTCGCGACCATGGGGTACCGATTCTGTCTGGATTATTCTTCCTCAAGATGGCCATGAGATCGACATTATCACACTAGAGCTGCAGTTCCCTATAGCCACCTACCAGAATTCTCACGCCTACCTTGTCATATCGTGTGTCTATGACACAGGTTCAGTCTCCCCACCTCTCGCGATGATATATTGAACTCCGTAAAAATAGGGTTCTAGGGATGTGTAAAAACTGTATCACCCCCAAACTTCCAATCTATAGAAACTAGACGTCCTGTAACATCTTTCTGTTCGTTGAAAAACGCCTAGAATGGGCTGACTAACAAGGATTCCACCTCCCCCATCGCGCAGCGCTCTTCAAAACATCAAAGCTTTGTAAAGGGACGCTTCTGGTAAAGTTTTCACTATTTCAGAACTGATAAAAATGCATCTCCTGCAGAAATAGTATATGAACCTGATGAAGTAAACACAGTCTCCAAACCCTGCGCTGTGCGGATAAAGTTGTTGATATTCAGAGCGACAATGCGAATTGTTAAGGGGAATTGTCAGTCATGTTAAAATAAAAGATTGTATGGTACCCCCCCCCTTTTATTATTTCGATTAATGTCTCATGTAAGTGTATTATCTTCTCTTCATGAAGACCCACGTGTGAGGCTAAAATGGAGTTTTAAATGAGTCTGATGACAAGGTTAATATATCGGTTATGGAGAGAGTGCACCATTCCACGTTAACACGGGGGTCGACCGACCCTTCCTTGTTGAAAATGTAAAATACAGGTTCTCTAAACTTGTCGATTGAGGGAAGGAGCCTTTCCATTGCACCCGATGTTTCCCGAAAGGAGCGAATTATGAATGCTCCTCCCCTTTGGTTCTACTTGGAAACTGTAGGGATGTTTCTTTCTTTTACCGTATTAGAGGAGGTAGACGGGTTTTGGAAGTTTATAGTATTTTTCTTCGGCCGACGATGTAACTGTGGCAGGGAGGAGACAGCTCTTCCACGTAGGTAGATTTTGTTTTGGCTGGAAATACAAAATCAAAAAGACATCTTATGTCTTTTTGATTTTGTATTTTCTTCCTCTGCTTGATCTCTTTCTCTATAATTGTTGTAGTTTCCATTTTCTCTACTGTCTCTCCCTCTTGGACAGATGATGTCGATGATGTTGCTTGTTCTTCAATTGCTATGTCAGTTTTTGTGTGTGTGTGGGGGGGGGAGTCTCGAATTCTGTTTTACGGTTTTGCTTTTTTTTTTCTTGGTTTTCCAAGCGACGCCTTTATAAATTCTGCCCATTTTACCTCCTCAGAATCAGCTGTCATTGTTGGTAGCGATGATAATTCAAGAGCCCTGATTGCGTGCTCTGACGTGTCCGTGCTATCTGAATTAGTCGTTGGCGGAATTTCGACCACCTGTTTTGCCATGTTCGATACAGACACATGTGGTCTTGTTGCTAGCATTTTCTGCAAGAGTTATTACAGTGCTTTAGGGTGTGATCAGATTCATTGCAATTACGTCACGCATCTTATGTACTCCGCTCCCTGATGGTCATAGGAGCCACACCTAAGGCACTGCTTCCTGACATCCGGATAACTAACCATAAACTTGCAGAACCACTTAATACGAAATTTGGAACAGGGGCTCTTCATTTCCAGAGTGAAGCTAATCTCTCCAGATTTACACTCCGGTTTATCGTTGTCAGTATCTTTCTTAATGTCTTTAATAGTTCCTCATTTCGAGATCTTATGAATAACGTCATCACTGTTTTCAACGTATTCTAAAGGAAATCTATTTTAATTGTTCTAAGTAGGCTTCCAATCATGACCGGAGTTATTTTTGGCCCGGAGCATTTAAAACCTTGCAGCAACTTGTCTCTCGTTTCTACACTCTTGACTACTATCTGAAATCCCCCCGCCCCTCACCGTATGGGGTGAAACCATACATATTACTCGATCCTACTGTCGCACGAAACTTGGCATACTACTCTTTTCTCTATCTTAGGGTCTGTTTCAAAGCCTAACGTTCTTACCCTAGGCAAGAGCGAAGCCATAACTACAGTAATTTTAAATTGTTATAATTTAAAAGAAAAAGAGGAGAAAGTAAGTGTAGGAGTTAAAAACACTATAATGCAGTGGTGGCGAACCTTTTTATGTGCGCGTGCCAAAAGTTTACAAATCGAGTTGCTGACGTGCCGGCGCGTGCCAAATATTTACAAATCAAGTTGCTGACTTGCTGTGAAGTTTTTAATAGGGGGAAAAATTAATACAAAATTAATTGCAGAATTTTATTGAGACAAGTTTAAAAATTAACATAGAGTTTCATAAAAATGAACTCATAATTTGACATACACATTGTCGTATACAAATCAATATCAACCTATTACCAATTTATTAATTTATCTATATCAATTTATTTATGAGATTTTCGCTGTCGTAAATTAGATGCCAAATGCTTTATATCAGATTCATATTTTGTCACTGTTAGTAATACACACGCCGAATGAGATTCATCAGTCATTCTATTTGTTAAACTGTCTTTTATAAAATTCATTTCGAAAAATAATGACTCACAAGCATATGTAGAGGAGAAAATTGATAATATAGCCATCGCTAGTTTTTTTAAACAACAACATTTCAGGAATGGCATTCCAGGTTTTCAATATTTCCTCTTCTGTACTCTTTTTAATTGCGCCCAATAATCGATCATTTTCCATTATTTCCAAGTCATTTCTCAAATCGACAAACTTTTGTTTCCATATAGAACTAGATTGAAAATCGATTAATTGCATTTCTATATCTTCCAAATTCAGCCACTCGAAAATCTCCAAATTGAGTTTATTTGTTGATGTTGTGTTCCGGATGCAAAATAAATTTTGATGTCTGCAAATTACCTGGACTGCGTAAATCTTGAAGAAAATTCGTTGATTATCGATTGAATAACTGTAGAAAACTCTATTTAAATTAAGGGGATATTAAATCCCACATTGTTTTAAAGGAATAAAAACGGCGCTAACTAATGAATCACATGTATCCCCCCCCCCTTCTCACAGAACCTACACTGTATAGATGCAAACAAAACCATATACTGTATTGCACTGGAAACACAGTATCTAACTAAAACTCTTGTCTAATTTTTCAATTACATGAAATAAGTGTTTGTTTGATTGCATTTGAAATTCTCGATGTCATTATGACAGATCACAAAAGCTTACTTCAAATAAAATTCTACCACGAATTGAAACATGCCGTATAATCTTGTGTGAGTTCCCCTTCCAGTTCAAAAGCAAACAAGGCAATAAAAATCAACCAAGGGTTCAAACTTTGTGTGAGTAGAGCCCGCTGGTAATGAGAAGTTCTGTCTAAACGATAAACGACACCCCGTCGTAAATGTCTTAAAACTAAGAAATATATAGTGAATGTTGTTATGACAGTTGCAGATGTTATGGAATTCGGTTGAAGAGAATTAGCATTTCAACTCAAAAATTGTCGGTTCCATTTGTCTTTAAAGGGTCACGTGATCTTTTGTTAATACCACACCAATAGAATTCATGTCTTCATAGCTGCTCTCTCCTGTAAAATAAATTTAACTTGTACTGTAACAATTAAAAAAAAAAGTGGAATAATTTATAAGCGTATAAAAGGATATCATATGTAAATCGTTGACGTGCCAGCAAAATTCTCGGGCGTGCCATAGGTTCGCCACCCGTGCTATAGTGTATCGCGTAGGAACAAGTCCTACCAGCATATAATTCCGTAGACCCGAAAGTCTACTAGCAAAAAACCTGTAAGCACAGAAGCTTACCAGCAAAGAAGAATGAGCGTACGAGAGAACTAGATACGATCTTACCCTAGTCAGCATTTTTATTATTTATGCTACTTTAGAAAAGGCGTCGCAATAATTTTTATAAATAATTAAAGAGTCTCAAAAATAAAGCAATATTTCAAGAATTTTTTAACAATAATTTTAATTACATTATAATTATATAGATATATATGAATTTTTAATAGTACAATCTTAAAGTGAATAGCATGAAAAATAGCACTAAATTAAGAAGGAATCATTTTATGGGGCTTTAATTGCTTTATTTTTAGTCCGTTAACTATTAATTTTTTTAAAAGAAAGCGTGCAAAACTGTTAAGAATTTATTGCAAAAGTTTTAAATATAGTTTTTAGAATTATCGTAGTTGCAATCCGTCTTCTAAGCAAAATGCTTGATATAATTATGTGTTAATATTCTTCTATAGGAAAATAAAGATTTTGAAAAATAAGGATCATAATTATAACAAGACATGAAATAAATGAGTACTGTATTTATAATAATTTGTTTAGTATTTATATTCTTTTTAAGCTCATACTAGGATAAATGAAAATTTGTGCGAAAGGAGTATAAAAATAATGTTTACTAATTCTAGTTTTTTTTTTCTTTTTTTTTTCAAAAACTATCCAGACTATGTCTTCCATAAACCAAACATCTAGAGGAAGTAAATGAAATTTACTTCGGTGATTTGTGCTTAGCATTGCAAGTCATTATATCAGCCGGCATGACTGGCCGAGTGGTTAGCTTATCCAGCCTGCGGATAAGCTAACCACTTGGTTAGCTTATCCGCAGGCTGCGGGTTCGAATCCCGCCGTGGGCATGGATGTTTGTGAGTGTCTGTGGAAATACTAGTGGTGTTGGTTGGCAGTAGATGGCGTTAGTATAGTTGCGGTCAGTTGGTGAATTGAGCAGTGGAGACAGAGTTGTAGAGGACTCACTGGAGGTGTCTAATAATAATATTGTTACTGTACGACATATTTCATGATGTTTGCGAATCATTAATAACGTAAGCAAATAAAATTTTGAATGTAAATCGGTCATGTTATCGAAATATGCATGTGAATAGCATTTGGTATTCACATGATTATTTACTACATAAATTGCACGAATTAAACAGCAAGCAGATAAAAAATGGACAGAAAACTCAACAATCGATTAGTCGCTTTGATGTACCGCTTCATGAGTGGTGTGCGTCAAAGCAGGTATGAACATGTTCAGCGTGTCGATATGTGATCCCACCCCCGCTCCACATTCTCAGAAACGACTTTTGTTAAAATTTTAGAAATGGTTAAAGAGTCGAAATACTATTCTTTAATTCTTGGAACTATCCCGGACTTGAGCCACACAGAACAATTGATTATTGTTATTAGATTTGTTTATCGTAATAAAGATACAAATTACAAATATCGCAGAAATTCGTGAACATTTTTTGGGTTTTCAGTATGTAGACGATACTACTGGTCAGGGATTATTCGAATTTATTATAAATCGCTTAAGATCATTTAAAATGATTGAATATCAGTATTCCGAATTTACGCTGACAATGCTAGACAAACATAACGGACTTCAGTAAAAAAATCATTGAGATAAAGTCAAGAGCTTTTTTCATTCCATGTGCTGCTCATTCATAAAATCTGGGAATTAATGATGCAGCTAAAATTTCATTTGAAACATTTATTTTTTTGGGGGGTTGGGGGGAGATACAGGAATTGTACGATTATTTTTCAGTATCTGTGAAGCGTTGCGCTATATTAAAAAAAAATATTCAAAATTTAAGTTTAAAACCGCTTGTTACTACAAAGTGGGAAAGTAGAATTGAAGCAATAAGGCAGCTTAAACGTAACATCAAAGCAATTTATCAGGCTCTTTTAGCAACTTCTAGGGTTTAGGCTAACAACTCAGTTTCAAAATGTTGTTCATTTAAATTTGTTTGCTCTATTAATATTTGGTACGACATCTTAAGTCTTGTAAATGTTGTAAGCAAAATGATGCAGAATTCCATATTTAATATACAAACAGTTACAGAAAATCTCGATCTCATTACAAAGAATCTCAGGATTGATCAAAATTTTAAAAACAATATTACTTCTGCAAAGGAAGTGGCAAACGATCTCACCATCTATCCTGTTTTTCCCGAAATTCAAAAGAGAACAAAAAGAGAGAATGTTTGGATACGAAGCATCAGATGAGTCAATAAATAATACTAAGCAAAATTTTAAAATCCATTTTTTTTTTTTTCACGGTTCTAGACGCCACAGTATCGTTACAGAAAGATTTGTACAGCTGAAATAGCACAATGAAGACTTGAAACTTATCCACGACATAAGCAAATTAAAAGAATGGAGTGATGAAGATTTATTAAAACCCTGCAAAGATATACACATATACACATAAATTTGAGCGACAACATTTTACAAAATTACAAAATTTTAATGATCGGGATATTGACGGTATGACTTTGTTCGAGGAATTAAGACTTTGCAATGTTTTATAAAATAAAGATATGTCTCCTTACGATGTTACTGCATACCGTAGTCGCCCCTTATACGCGGGTTCGTTATCCACGTTCAACCCGGGTCCGAAGATATTAAATGGAAAATTCCAGAAATAAACAATTTATAATTACATCGGCGAAGTGGATATTAAATCCAACATTATTTCAAAGCCGAATGTTTGTAGAAACTATGAAAGTTTCGTAAGTTGACCTGAGAGCTAACGAGAATACAATCCTCGGCATACCCAATTGCCTTAGTTGTCAAGTAGGTAGTGTAACTCGGGGATGCCGAGAATTGTATTCTCGTAAGTTCTGAGGTCAATTTACGAAACTTTCATAGTCTCTACAAACATTCGGCTTTGAAATAATGTTGGATCTAATATCCATTTTGCCTATTTAATTTTACATCGCCGAAATGAAGCCGTATGGCTATTTCTTTTAGTAATAGACAATTCGGTAATTTTAGTAACAAACATCCCAGAGGTAGTCCAACACCAGGGCAACTCTTTGCAAAGGTGGAGTAAGCTACATGCATCATGCCACCTCGGAAATCAGGAATATCTGGAATTGCGCGCCGCTCTGAGTAATTCTTGGTTATCAGATCGACTGTCGCGGTATCACAGTGCTTATGTTCAATTAATCCTTATTTTACTTAATAATGACCCCAAAGCGCAAGAGAAGTGATGCAGGCAATTCAGATATGTCAAAGAGAAGCCTAAGAAAAATATTTAAGTTAAGGGATATTACATCCCATATTGTTTCTTAGCCGAATAAGAAACTAAAGAGTTTCATGCCGAATATAGAAACTATATAAAGTTCGGCGATTCCAAGCGTAAGCAAATACTTGGATAGCAGCAACTGACCCTTAAGGTAGTGCAACGTGAGACATAGAATATCGCAAATAGGTTTTTATTAATTTTAATTTGGAAAATGACCTTTCAGCTGATGCGACCGTAACTGGACTGGTCAATAATATTTTAAATATCGTATTTGAAATAATTTGTCAAATTTGAAATAATTTGTCGATTATTTGGATAAATAATTGACAAATTATTTGCAATTATGAATTTTAAAATATTAATGGGTGCATCTTCTGGAACAGTATTTCTAAAAATAATTAATTCATTGTAAAATTCAGATTCATCAATATTTGTATTTAATTTTTGATACAGCTGTTTGCAGCAAAATTTCAATTCATTTTTTGTCATTTTTCTTATTAATTTCATATCATAAAGAAATCCAAATGATTTTTCGTGAATTTCATATAATTCAAATCTTTTTTTTTTTTTTTTGACAAATTGTAGAGCAGTATCTAAAATTACAAAAACAAAAAATAGAGTTGGAAGAGTTTGAATATACAAGCCATCTTCTGTTTTGCTTTTCTCCGTTTGCAATTGTCCTAACATAGTGAGCTGTGGAAAAACATCTCTTTTCATCTTTTGGAAAATCATTTTCAATCGGAGGAGACGGTGGACCACGTTGTACAATTTGCGCTAGTGTTGCGTGTTCAAAATTTTTGGACCATGCTGCTGGATCATCCATAGTAAATAGTTCACCTTCCTCTGGTGTCTCAGTTTTAGGATCTTCAATACTCATTGTTTGACCAAACGCGTCGTGTTCTCCGCTTCCTTTGAGTATTTCAGAACTCTCATTATTAATTAATGTTGAAGCCGAAGTACTGTTTACAGTTATTTCAGAACTCCCGTTATCAACTGATATATCTGAATATATATGAAACAAATATATGAGTTCAACTTCATAAATTTAAACAGTTCAATTCTTTGACGTTCCTTAGCCGCTTCTTTTTCTTGTTTTCGCTTTCGTTTTTCATGCCCATTTGGGTATTTTCTTCCATAATAATCTCTCTCACGACTAGTCATACTCAAGAATTAAATAAGATAGATTTAATTATAAAATAAGTTAATAAATTAAAACAAAATGACTTACCTGATAAATAAAATACTGTGTATCTAAAATAGATAATATTAGAAAATAAATAAATCTAATATAGATTGAAAACTGCTATTGAAGAAAAATTCTGATGTCGGATAACATAAAACCAGTTTTCATGCATTTGGGATATATTTAAATAAATTATATAAATACATAAATAAATTGCCATGTCAGTACGTGTATATACTGACTTGTTCATAAAATCATAAACTAAAATAAAAAAACTTCTTAAAATTATTAAAAACACCTGTTTTAAAATGCACTTTCCCTGTGATTTGGGATAGATCTAATTATACAATTAATATCATTTGGGGTGTATTCAGTTAGACGTTTCATGTTGTTTGTTATATACGCACAGAGATGTTTCATGCATTTGGGATAT
Organism: Typopeltis vanoorti; assembly: GCF_054136105.1. Classification (NCBI taxonomy): domain Eukaryota; kingdom Metazoa; phylum Arthropoda; class Arachnida; order Uropygi; family Thelyphonidae; genus Typopeltis; species Typopeltis vanoorti. The sequence continues at coordinate 43,878,673 of NC_143569.1, forward strand.
ATTTAAATAGGCGTTTCAAAATATATTTTTTTTAATGTTTTGCAAGTAATGTCACATAAATAAATTGCCATGTCAGTATGTGTATGTACTTGTTCATAAAATCATAAACTAAAATAAAAAAACTTCTTAAAATTATTAAAAACACCTGTTTTTAAATGCACTTTTCCCTATTTAACGCTATGTTGTACGATATTGTTATATATCTCAGAGTAGTTTCAAATACTACCGCTCTAGCGCTACGATCTTATTTCGCTTACTATAACAACAATAGTTGGTTGTAAAATTATATACATATATTTTTCTATATAATAATATTTTTTAATAATAATTAAAAAATTAATTGATTTTCTTTTTTCAATTTTTTGTGCTTTGGGGCCTCTGTGCCACCGCACAGTTCGCACACTCATGAATACGGCCTTGCCTCTGGGAGGTGTTTATGAGAACTTTTCAGCACCCCCTCCTATCTGTATGCATCCACAAAATTCCGCGAAACAAGAAACGCAGATGTAGTTTGTGGCGGAGTGCTCTCTCCTGATAATTACAACACACACACACACACACACACACACACACACACACACACACACACACACACACACACACACACACACACACACACACACACACACACACACACACACACACACACACACACACACACACACACACACACAATAAACATAGGTGTAATTCTTTCCTTATATCTCTATGCGGGAGGAAATCCACAAAATTCCGCGAAACAAATTACGTGTGATACAAGAATTGGTGTAATATCAGGTGTGTGATACAAGCAGTGGTGTAATTCTTTCCTTATGTTCAAAATAAGTCCCACCAAAAGATGGGACCATAAAAATTCGCCAATAGGCTCATTGTAATGCTCCCCTCCACGGTAAACTTTAGCAAAAGGCGAAAGATTATCACAAAATGAAGAGAAACCTGAGCAGTTGAATAAAACTTAACTTTTAACATTACTGACCTAAAGGGTGAAGCAGATGCTTTTCATATTCCCCGCTATCTGATGAGGAAAACTGTGAGTGGGAAAAGATTTATGAGCCTGTCTCGCCCTGAGGATTATTCATTGGGGTTGCAGTTTAAGATAGCTTTTGGTCTTTTATGCTTAAAGTAATCTGTTGCGTCGTAATTTGACGCTAGTTGAATCAGTTTATCAGGGTGCACAGATGCTTTGGAGAAGAACTTAGTTGCTGTAGTCTACATTTGTGTCCCGGTGAAGTTGCACAGTACGGACAAACCATGGTGCGTTGAGGATCATTCTGAGACATTTATATTGTACACATTGTAGTTTGAGTATATTGGTATTAGCAATATGGCTCCAGGCCGGAGAAGCAGGTGAGTATAGGACAAATCATCAATTTATATATAAGTAACTTGATTCTGGTGCTCAATTTACTGTTCTTATTAATTAAAGGATAGAGCTGGGCAGTGATTTTTGATGTCTTTAGACAGATAGTCTTGACATGGGAAAAGCTGAAAGTCTTTTGTCCATCAGTACGCCAAGATATTTGATCTCAGTAAATCATGGGATTTTTGTGTTAATAGGAGGATGTCTCCAGTACGGAGCATTGGTCTTTTGGCGAATAGCACTGTTACGCTCTTTTGAGGATTTACTTGGAGTCGCCATTTGGCGAAATATTGTTCGATTAGCAGTAGATTTTCCTGCAGTTTCTTGATTGCTAGATGCGGTTTTAAAGATCTCATAAGATAAAAAGATGGCCAGTATCGCAGTATCATCTGCATATAGGGCCTTGATAGATGACAGTGGGTTGTGCGGGATATCACACATATATATAGAAAATAGAGTCGATGCCAGTAGAGATCCTTGTGGGACTCCAGCCAGGATGCACTTCTGTATTGAGAGTGCGCCATTTAACTTAACTCGCATACTCCTATCGTAGAGGTATGACCTGATCAGTTGAACCATTCCCAATGGTGTACCAAAAGAAATCATTTTGTGTAGCAAGCCATAATGCCAAATCTTGTTGAATGCACTGGCTATGTCCAGGAAAACAGCCCCAGTGCATTGACGCCAATTAAATCCTGTGGTAACATATTCTACCAATCTATATATCTGTTGTGTGGTGCCATGAGATTGACGGAACCCAAACTGCTCCTCAGGAATAATGTTTAGCCTGTGCACTAATTCTTGGAGTCTAGTCAGAATAACTTTCTAGGCGATTTTGCCCAGGTTTGAGATGAGGCTAATTGGTCTGTAACTTTGAGGTAATCGCGGGTCTTTTCCAAGTTTATGGATTGGGATTATATCTGCTAACTTCCAGTTTGAAGGGAAATATTTGTAGCGTAAGATAGAGTTTATTATTTGCAGGCGTAGACTTCTGTGGCTAATTGGTTCAAAAGACATATATTTCGATGTTTACACCACATTTTTTATTATTCAGTTATACAACAATGAAATAATAGTTCCCGATGTAAATCCTACGATTTACATCCCTGAAGATGTAAATTGTAGGATTTACATCTTCAGGGGTAAATAATATAACTTAAAGTTTAAACAAGAGAAATTGATAAATACAAATCATAACCGTCTGGCTATTCATAAACTCAAACATCCTCAGATACACCTCTGATCACCACTTTGAGGTTTTTCTCTGATCCAAGTGAAAAGGTGTGGTACTGAATGCTTCTATAATCCATTACTGTCTTAGGTTGAATTTTAATACTATCTGAGACGTTCTTCGCATGGCTATACGAGATCTGTAGATTGGACATCGTAGTTCTTAGAGACATCCATTTATGTTTTTCGCGGAGAACAATCGGAGGTATCCTTTCTCTAGTGGAGGCAGGAGCGTCCCGAACAGGACTGTCTGCTGCAGTTTTGCGTTTCTTACGAGCGCGGACCTCTTGATAATCACTGTGGTCTACAAGAGGATTGTCATCAGCTGTTGTTGCAAGTTCGCTGGTGCTGTCTTGAGGGATGTTGGGGAGAAGTTCTGAGAGTTGAGGGTCATCTATATCAACTTCTTTTATGTGATGAATTACGACTTTTCCTGGCCATTTGGTGTGCAGTAGATTGCCTACATGTTTGGATATTGCCAAAAGTTCTTCGTATGGCGTATCCATGGCCAGATCCAGACTCTGCTCCGTGGAGCAGGACATGCCTTGTCCTTAATACAATAATAAATAGACAGCTGCTTATCAAGTATAAAATAATAATAATAATAATAATAATAATAATAATAATAATAATAATTTGTGAGTTCAACAAATCTTCATCATCGGCCTGTAGAGTAAGATAGGCTGAGAGTCAGCAGATAGTAGGAGAGGAAATAAAGATAGAGTGCATAGTGGTAGAGTAGGTTAAAGAGGCCCCAGATGACCTGTTTTAGCTGTTTGCCCCCCAGGGGCGTTTCTAAAACGGTCGTTGATTTTTCACTTTACAAAAAAGGAAAAATCCTAAAAAGGAAACATGTAACAAAACAAACAAAAAAAAAGTACACAGAAAAGCAAAAATTGAAAGTTAAACTTAGAGGTGGAGGAAGGATCTGGCCCGAGTGAAGCAGCTCACAAGGAACTGCACCGCCTCGCTGTAAGCCTTCGCCGCTCGGGTTCTCAGGTCCTCCCCCACCTGTGATAGCTAAAGCCGGTGAAGCTGTGTACAGAAACCCCACAAGGTGGTTACTGTGTCTTTCTTTTGTTGTGGGCAGTTATTATTCTTTTGGCCACCTCACTTCCCTTAGCCATGTCTAGTTTGCGGAGAGCTATGAAGAACGCCGAAGCTGCCTCCTCGTCTAAATCCTGGGCTACCTCTACCTGCTGAGGGGTGACTTTGCTGATGTCATCAACGAAAATATCACCCCATTTTGCGCTGACGATGTCAGATCCATGTTCCCCTGTGAGGAGGAGTTCAGGTTCTCCTATTTTTTTTATCGCTTCTTTGAATTTTTCCGCCATCCCTGGGATGCCTCTGATGAGATGGCTGAGAGTCTCCCCTGCTTTCGCGTGAGGGACTTCTGGGTGGGCGGTCTCAGATACTTTTGCTGTTTTGGGCGTTACCAACTCTTCCTCCTGTGGGCTTAATGGCCGTTTGGAGGTGTTGGTGTTCACCTCCATCTTTCCTTCTTGCCTATCTATATCTATATCTGTATCTATATTGGTATTGATGGTTTCAATAACGACTGTTTCTTCTTGTTGGATTTCACTGCTTGTGGAAGTTTTTTTTCCCTTACGGTGTTTCTTAGACGTGGAGGTATGGGTTTCTGTTATATCAGGAGCAGCCTCGAAAGGAGGAGAAGCTTCCTGTGGTGTGTCATTTCCATTGCTTGGTGGAGTTGCTGGCGTGATTGCACCACCCATCCTCTCAGCAAGGGTTCTGGATGGGCATGTGTCCACTTTGTGGTCAATGACCCCACATTTCAGGTAAGCTGACTCACAGTTTTCTTGGTTGTGGCCTGCTTTGAGGCCATTTTTACATTTCACTCTAGGACAGTCTGCCCCAAGGTGAGTGAAGGCACCACATCTAAAACATTGTTTTTTTTACACCAGGGTAGTTTATCATTACTCTGGCGGATCCAATAATAATGAAATTGGGAACGGGCGTTTTCATCTCGAGGGAGATGTGGACTTCACCCGACTTCCATTTGGGGTTTTCTGCGTCATTTAGGACTTCCACCTTGTGTACAACGCCCCATTTCCCGAATATTTCGTGGATGATCTTTACATCGGTTTCAATATATTCTAAAGGGAATCTGGGGATTCTATGTAGTTTGGTAATGCTCCCTACCAAAAATGGAACTATTGTTTTTCCATTACACTCGAATCCCGTAAGTAGTTTGTCTCTTGTTTGTTCACTCCTTACTACTACATGGAAGCTGCCATCACCAAAGGGAGTAAAACCAAAAATCTGCTCAGCGCCGACGCTTTCGATGAGGGCTTTGGCCAAACATCGAGGTCGTAGGTCAGCTTCAACTTCGATTCCAAGGGTCCGCGTACGCGGCAAAGCCATGGCTGGGGGGGGGTAAGCTATTCCCACCACCGAGTGTGTTATACTTGCCCCAGTCCGGGGTTTATTCTGCATCTGCTGCTGTAGTTGATTATCAAGTGCCTCAATGAGACGCTTTGTCGATAATAACCGAGCTAACATATACTATAATTTGCGCTTAGCTAAACAATTTGCTAATCACCTATGAGAAAAGTTCACGAAAATGAACGCTAACCATACTACAGAAATGATCCTGTGAAGTATGATACTATCCATATGAAAATTGAAAGGGAATTATAGAAAATGATTCGGTGAAGAATGAAAACAATAATAACAATTTGTGAGTTCAACAAATCTTCATCATCGGCCTGTAGAGTAAGATAGTCTGAGAGTCAGCAGATAGTAGGAGAGGAAATAAAGATAGAGTGCATAGTGGTAGAGTAGGTTAAAGAGGCCTCAGTTGACCTATTTTAGCTGTTTGCCCCCCAGGGGCGTTTCTAAAACGGTCGTTGATTTTTCACTTTACAAAAAAGGAAACATGTAACAAAACAAAAACAAAAAAGTACACAGAAAAGCAAAAATTGAAAGTTAAACTTAGAGGTGGAGGAAGGATCTGGCCCGAGTGATGCAGCTCACAAGGAACTGCACCGCCTCGCTGTAAGCCTTCGCCGCTCGGGTTCTCAGGTCCTCCCCCACCTGTGATAGCTGAAACCGGTGAAGCTGTGTACAGAAACCCCACAAGGTGGTTACTGTGTCTTTCTTTTGTTGTGGGCAGTTATTATTCTTTTGGCCACCTCACTTCCCTTGGTCATGTCTACAAAATGAAAACAATGGCGATACTAATAGCAGTAGGCCTAGCATATAACATATAACATAACATATTTGACGATATAAGAACTTGACAGTATAAGGAAAATATGATATCAATCATTTATTGGTGTACCACAATTAAATCGTTTTAATAATTATTTTGAAATATAACCAAAAATTAATACAGAAATTGAAGTAAACATTTAAGTTACATACTGTTTGTATAAATTCAAACTTCCACCTCACTTCCCTTGGTCATGTCTACAAAATGAAAACAATGGCGATACTAATAGCAGTAGGCCTAGCATATAACATATATAACATATAACATAACATATTTGACGATATAAGAACTTGACAGTATAAGGAAAATATGATATCAATCATTTATTGGTGTACCACAATTAAATCGTTTTAATAATTATTTTGAAATATAACCAAAAATTAATACAGAAATTGAAGTAAACATTTAAGTTACATACTGTTTGTATAAATTATGTTATGCATTTTATTTTAAATATACAATTTATTAAATAAATATTATGTCGAACATGCTACAGGTATTTGACTAAGAGATACACTTTAGTCTGATGATGTCACAAAGGAAAAATTCCATATAACATGAATTGGCATAATTGTGGGGTATGAAATTAGCTATTTTTCTTTGTACATGTATTTTTTTTATTAGATTATTATATTAATAATCGATAAATTTATAAGAGATGCGCAGGTATAACTTCCGATATCTGTTAATTTGATATACTGAGCTATGAATCCTGATTTCAATAGAGTGTTAACTTACGAAAGGTCAACTTACGAAACCTTCATAGTTTCTACAAACATTCGGCTTAGAAATAATATTGGATTTAATATCCACTTTGCGTATGTAATTTTACATCGCCGAAGTGAAGCTGCATGGCTTTCTTTTAGTAATAGACAATTCGGCTGATCCCAGAGGTGGTCCAACACTGGAACATCTCGTTGCAAAGGTGGAGAAAGCTACACACCATTGCTGAGGTTGCTAAGATTCCATTCACATTCGTATAACTTTATTACAGTATATTGTTATAATTGTGATATTTTATTATTAGTTATTGCTGTAAATATCTTACTATGCCTAATTTATAAATTAAACTTTATCATAGGTATGCATGTATATGAAAAAACATAGTATATATATAGGGCAGCCATAAATTAACTTTCCCTCTTTGGAAGTATCTGTAGCTAAAACTAATACACGGAATGAGACCACATTTTATATTGACTTTCGAAGGCATGGGAAGGTGAATTCCGCGAAAAAAAAAATTAGTACCAAAAGTCGCGGATAGGGGAAATTTTTGCGTTGGCGGAGCCGAATGAAGTCCAATGTTTGCAAGTAAACTCAGGTAAAAGGATTATGCAAATTTTACTATTCGTACGTGACAGCAGCGCCACCATTTCCACTTAAAAAAGGGATTAGGAACGTTCAGGCAGTTACTCGAATGACTGACGAATTGTGCTCAATATGCGTCCTATCTCAGCGCATCCCAAACTGTGAACCGCGGCCCCCTTGGGGGCCATAGGCCATAGGTTTCATAAATAATGAAAACAAATTTTAAATGTTTTAAGACTAAGTAGATTTTTTTTATTTTAAAAGAAATGTATTTAACTTTTATTATTTATTCTTTTTTGTTATTTTTTTATATTTTAATGGAAAAATTCGCACATTGGTGTTGGTTCACAAACTTTGCTTCCTGCGTATTTCGGCGCTTAACGATATTAGTAAATATTGCTTACTCATATGTTTAATTTCAAAGCAGTGGTTAATTGTATTTACTTCGAATGCTCTCCAGGTAAGCTCCAAATCTTCCTGTCCCTTTCATCACGCGTTCGTAATCAGGGACTGTTGATATTTACTTTATATACATATCAAAACTCTCGTTTTATATTATCACTGTCATCCGAGCTAGTTTTCTGTAACCAATAAAAGTTTCGCATATACTTCACACATGAAAAAAAGCTTAAAGAAGTTCATGTGGGGAGATAGTAACTCACTTGCAGTGGTAAACAACACCCTTCCCTAACAGCCGCTATAACTGCAGAGGCAATAAAAACAAGTACTTTTATTATGCCAGTGAATAAGGTATGAGCAGTCTGTGTAATATATTTCTCAACAAATAGTGCAATTAGAGAAAACTGGGATAAAAACACACTAATTAATGAATCACATGTCCCCTCATACAGAAACTATGCTGCTGTATAGACTGAAACAAAACCATATGTTGCATGGGCAAACACAGTATCTAACTAAAAACTATTGTTATTAATTAGATGTGTGTGAGTTCGATTTCCCAAGGCAGCAATAAAATTCAACCGAACGTGTTAAAATTCCTAAAAGTGTTAAAACTAAGTAATATATATATATAATGAATGTTATGGCAGTTTCACTTTCACGTTGAAGAGAGTTAGCATTTCAACTCAATTGTCAGCTATGCTTTCATCTTTCGGTTGCGCGATCTTTTGTTAATACTGCACCAATCATATGCACGTTTTAATAACCTGCCTTTGCTGTCTGTTTCGCGTTAGGCTTAATTACCTTAAAGGGAGAAAAGTCACAAAAGTGAAAAATGTTCCTGGTCCGGGGGATTCCTTTATTCAGGTGATATTCACTAATTTCATGTTATCAGTCTGTGGTGTGCCAGTATCGGTAAGTGGTGATATTATTTGATCTATTGTACGTTAAAAAATTTAACCCTGAGATGGATAAGTGGCTGATAAAAATAAAAAAAATTCCCGCGAGCAATCAGAAGAAGCAGGAACAGACTCAAAAAAAAGGATAGTATTTCATATTTTACCAGAACAGCCCGCATCGTCTTCAGAACCAAACGGTAAGAGGCAAAAATGTAATAGATGCATTTGATTTTTACAATATTCGTTGTGTATGTTTTGTATTGAATATAAATACAATAAATATAATAATAATATATCTCTCTATTACGATTTATTTTCGAGGGGGGGGGAAATATTTTAATTTTTGCAAAAGGGGCCCTGACATCCAGAAGTTTGGGAAGCACTATCCTATCTTGCCCCAGCGTGCTTTACTTGTTAAGTTGTTTTACCTTAAACAGTGCAATGCTGTAGAGGCCCTTCGAGAATTTAGAAGGTTTTATAACCTGCGTACAGGTCCTTTGTCAGCTGTAGCACTGAGAGCTATGATTAAGAAGTTTGAAGAAACTGGATCACTAGGAGTTAGACTTGGCAGAGGATGGGAAGCAGTGCAAGAAGAGACAGTAACAGACGTTGCTACTGCGGTGTTCGATGACAAAGGGACCAGTACTGGTCCAGGCGCTCGTGCCATAGCTTGCAAACTTGATATGGTTTATGGTACAGTCTGGAAAATCTTACAGAAAATGCTTCACCTCTATCTGTATAAGTTCAGTCGTATGCAAGCACTAACTACCGCAGATTATGATAAGCGCATGATCTTTGCTTTAACATTTCTTGCCCGAATGGAGGTCGACAATAACTGGCCTTGGAGAATATTGTGGGGTGATGAGGCTCGTTTTTACCTGAATGGGTCGGTACAGCACCATTGTTTGAACTCCATACTTTTTATGCAGGATGGAGCACGGCCACGCATTGAACGTTCAGTACAGCACCTTTTACGCCAGCATTTCAGTAATGAGAAATAGTGGAAAAAGTAATGAGTGGTTATCAGTCAGTTCTTTCCGACGGCATGGCCGCCTCAATCTCCGAACATCACTCCATGTGACTTTTGGCTGCGGAGTATTTGAAATCCGTTGTGTATGTTGGTGGCGTTCCCAACTTGCTTGAAAGAGAACATAAAATGGGCTGTTATGTTTGTCCAGGGGACCCTGATTTGGATGAATAACACATTATTTCCTGTGAGTTCAATCACTACATTAATTTCTGAGTCTCTCACAAGTTATTGTTTTAGTTAATTATTATTATTATTCTTGTTATCATTGTAACGGGCCACATATCCAGCTGGAATGAGTGACGCGGCTGTCGCTTAGACCGTCGCATGTAATTATCCTCTTGTTTTCGGCTCTGCCAGCGCCAAAATTTCCCCTATCGGCGACTTCATCTAAAAATCAGCTAACGCCTTTTTTGTTTTCGTATAGGGAGTTGACGAGGCCGTTTAGTCCTATCTAACTTTTGGAGACTGAGTGGACAGTTCAATCTCCACTGGCAGCCAATCAGAGATAGCTGGTCCAAGGCTATCACTAATTAAGCTGCACACATTGAAGAGAGAGAGAGAGAGAGACGGCTCAACAAGTGCCATCATCTTGTGGTCCCTAACCCTAACACAATATATTTAATGTTTGAAATAATGTGGGTTCTGCAGTCGATTTTCTTGAGTTTATGGACAAAAAAACCGTGTTTCCAGGAGAAAAAACCTGCTTGCCCATGCCAGAGATCGACTAACTCAGGAACCGGTAGAAAAAAGACTTGGAAAAATTTCCTCTAGTCTACGACTAGATTCGAGACAAAGTCTTCCTTGGTGCGGTCAAGCAGCATGGTGTTCAAATGCAACATCCACTGAGCTAAAATTACTACAGATAGCTATTAACTACGTTCCTGAAACGACTTAAGTCCACTAGATTTTTTTCCAAGGACTCTTTTCCTTCACATATTTCAGGTAAAACTCTTCTATATTAAATTATAAGGTGTATAAATAAATCTCTTATAATTTCCAAAAATATTCTGAAATGTTTGTAAATATTTAGAAATTTTCATTAGTTTAATAGTTACAATATTATTTAAAATAAAGATTTAAAATTAAAGATAACTGTATTAATAAATTTGTCTGTAATACTAAATGTCATGTGTCTACATTAAAGGAAAAGGATAAAACAAGAATTGAATATATAATATATTAGCATTTTTTTCCTTCTTCAAAACGATGTTTCTCATACTGTGGTGTTGTTAAATTGTAAATTTTCATATCTAACTTCTCCATTATACTGAAATGCAAAGTAAGTGAATTTATTATTTATTTCTTTTTAATGTGCATCCCACTCGAAAAAGGCTGTAAACATAGTATATTAGTACTGTGGGCAGGTAGAGAGTTAGATAATTCTCTGTAAAATATATTTCAGAGACTAAACATGATAATTTTTCAGACCATTTCAGGCCTGTAATAAGATGGAGGCCTCACAGTGGGTGGCAAAATTACCCACTTCCTAAAGACTTTCACAAATAATTATGTGAATGTAGGATTCAAACTCAACAACCTGTTGATGGAAGAGTGTGTGTTATATTGCTCCACTGCTATGAAGTGAATTTTGTTTTTATTGGGAAAGGTTTAAATTGGGATGTGAAGTTGTTTGTATACGATGCAAAGTTTGTGGGAGCTATTCGAAGTAAAACAAATGTTGTCATGTCTCTACAAGAGGATTCTATCCAAATTTATGGATAATTACTCATTTATCCATAAATTTACTGATTATTCATGAATTAGGTGATTACCTGGGTGGTTGCCAGCAGTGCGAGGACCCCTGTAAGAAAAGGGTATATGTGGAACTACAAGGGGGGGTGATTATGAAGAGCTCAGGAGACAGCTTGCGGGTGTAGCGTGGAATGAGGAGTTAGCTGGAAAAGAGATCAATGCAGCTTGGGGGATTTTCAAAAACTATCTAGTAGATGCAATGTCTAAATGTATTCCAAGGGTGAGAAGGTTAAATAAGGAGGGTATGAGATGGATGAATAAAGAGATTAAGCATGCGATACAGAGAAAAAAGGGCATTGTGGATAAGAGAAGTGGAAATAACAATTTCATGAGGTCTACAAAGACCAGGCAAGGAGGGTGAGTTGGTTGGTGAGAGTAGCTAAAGAGAGGTATGAACAGTAGTTAGCTAATGAAGCCAAAAAGAATCCTAGGGAGTTCTTTCGATGTGTAGCCAGGAAAAGAAAGAATGATTATGGAAGGATGACATTGATTGGAGAAAATGGTATAAAGACAGCTGTTGCAGAATGTGTGCTGGAGATACTTAATGAGCAGTTCATAAAGATCTTTTAATCTTGTGAATGTGACTTCATGGAGAGATTGAGAACAGTTGACGATGGCGAGGAGAGATTGACTGTAAATGAGCAAGAGGTGTTTGGGGAGTTGAGTAAACTAGATGTAAATAAGGGTGTGGGACTTCATAATATATCACCGCATATTCTGAAGGAATGTGCCAGGGAGTTGAAACCTGCCTTGACATATTTTTTTAATACGAGTCTTGCACTTGGTCAAGTTCCTAAGGAGTGGAAGGAGGGCAAGATTGTGCCACATCATTAAGGAGGTGATCGAACTCAGGCATCAAACTATAGGCCTATCTGTGTGTCAGGTGTTGTGGTTAATGTTTTGGAGAAGCTTGTGATAACTAGGATCCAGAGTTGGGTTTACAACAATGGTATTATCTTTGATGGACAACATGGATTTGCTAAAGTGAGGTCATGTTTTAGTAATCTACTTACTTATTACAATAAAGTGACTGCTTCCTTGGACAGAGGAGAAGGATACACAGTAATATACTTGGATTTCGCAAAGGCTTTTGATAGAGTACCTCATGATAAGTTGACAGTCAAACTAGAGCAGATGGGATTGGATATTAGATTAGTGCATTGGATTGGAGATTGGCTATCTAGGTATCAACAAGTTGTGTATGGAGATGCGATATCCAGGAAAAGGAAAGTCACTAGTGGAATGCCTCAGGGGTCTGTTTTAGGGCCATTACTGTTTAACTTAGATCCGATATTAATGATATTGACGAAGATTTGGATGGAGATATTCAGTTGTTTGCAGATTATGTAAAGTTGGGACGAACCATAAAGAGTAGTGAAGATGTTGTGGCCTTGCAAGAAGACTTGAATAAATCGAGTGATTGGGCACGGAAATGGGGATGTGAGTTCAATTTTGCAAAATATAAGGTTTTAAAATTTGGAAAACAAAGATGGGATGCAGAATTTATTCTTGGTGAGGATATATTGTCGGAGGTAGAGGAAATAAGAGATCTGGGGATGATAGTGGATAAGGATCTAAAATTTAGGGGACACATCGCCAAAATTGTGAAGACAACACAAAGGCTTCTGGGAATGATGCGGAGGACACTGACGTGTAGAAGTAGGGAGATTCTTGTTCCGTTGTATAAGGCTTTGATTAGGCCACACATGGACTATTGTGCCCAGATTTGGTCACCGGGTTTTCAGAAGGATGAAGAGATGTTGGAAATGTTCCGGAGGCGACTGACTAAGGTAGTTTCTGACCTCTGGAATGTCGAGTATGAGGAAAGATTGAGAAGATGTAATATGCAGAGTCTGGTGGACAGGAGGAAGAGAGGAGATATGATAGAGACCTACAAGTTGGTAAGGGGTTGTTATAGGATCAACGGTGGAGAAGTTCTACAGAGAATAGTGGGAGATCAGTGGAAAAACAGGGGTCATCCCTGGAAACTGTATAAAGAGGGTGTAAGTAGGGGAGTGAGAGGCCGTTTTTTTTCGTGCAGAGTTGTGAATGATTGGAATGCTTTGCCTGAGAGTGTGGTGTCTGCAAGGAGTTTGAGTATGTTTAAGACACGGTGTGATGAGATGTGTGTGTGTGTGATACAAGGACCTCCCAGATGAGTCTTTGACTCCATGAGGTCTTGGGGTAGTAATAATAATAATAATAATAATAATAATAATAATAATAATAATAATAATAATAATAATAATAATAATAATAAATTATTATAGCTATAAAGGATAATGCAATGGATTATGGCAGTGATGAGGAGGACATTAACATAGTCTGTGAGTGTAAGATACCGGAATTGGTGTGAGATAATGGACAAAGGAGGAAAAAATAGGAATACAGGGATGGCCTCAATGGGTGCAGAAGTAGAATTTGTGACCTTGATACAGTTAGTCTATAAATTGATGTTACTGAGACATGGTTAACAGAGGGTGATGAATTCACAGGAATAGATTGCAATGGTTATAGTATTTGTCAAAAAAGGAAGCAAATATACATAGGAGGTGGGTATTACTGATGATTTCAGAAGAATTTGTGTCCTCTCAATGTGTAACTTGAAGAAAGTGGCAATGATAATCTTTGGGGCCATTCGATGTGAGGTTAAGATGAGCACAAATTATAGATATTCAGTGGGATGTTGCTACAAGCCAGGGAATGCAGAGAGGAAGATAATTCAGAAATGCTCAGACAGATGCAACTGGTGAGCAAGAAGAGAATGATAACAATGGCTGATTTTAACTATGGTAACATTGACTGGAAGCAGGAAGTATCTGCGTGAGTAAGGAGATCGAATTCCTTGAGCTACATAGAGACAATTGTCTTATACAACATGTAGTTGAAGCAACACAAGGGACCAAAGTGTTAAACTTGTTAATATTGTTTCAGACAGTGATAATATAGGTTCACCATGATGCTGCCAATTGGAGAGGATGTTCATGTAGTTGTGGGGAGGGATGTGTGGAATTAAAAAGCAGATGACTGTGATAAATTAAGGAAACAGACTGATTATGTGCAGTGGCTTAATCAGTTGAAGGGGAGAGAAATCAGCAGTGCCTGGGACTTGTTCCAGAATAAGTTACTTAAGGCAATTTTAGTTATATTCCTAAAGTTTGAAGGATAAATAAAGTAGGAATAAAATGGATGAATTATGAAATTTTGCAATAGCTTCTGAGAAAAATGGCATTATGGAGGAGATATAAAGAACAAGGTACTCCTCAGCAGCATGAGGAGTATAAGGTGTAGGCTAGGAAAGAGATGAAGAGAGTAGAAATTGTCATATGAAAAGAGATTGTTGAAGCAGTAAAGTAAAGCCTTGAGAATTCTTGAGAATTGCTTGAGAATTCTACAGTATGTTGCTAGTAAAAGAAACCGTGAATGTGGAAGACTGATTTTAGTTGCTGGAGATGGAACACGAGTCACATCTGCTGAAAATGTAGTGGAAATGTTCAATAATTTAGTGTTGTAGGAGGATTAAGAGTAGTGTTGAATGGGAATAGGAAGGAAGAAGATTAATAATTCAAGAATGAGAAGTATTTAGAATATTAAATAACCATGATGTTAATACCATGGGAATATACAAAAGAACTGGAAGTGCCTTGGACTTGGTTGCTCCACAGAAGTCTGGCAACAGGAACAGGTGGAGTCCCTCAGGGTTCAGTATTGAGACTCATATTGTTTAGTCATTATATCAATGACATTGTCAATAGATTGCAGGGAGATAGTCAGTTATTTACAGAGAATGTGAAGCTAGGAAGGGTTATTAGTAATAGTCTCAATGTGGTAGTCCTTCAGGAAGATTTGAATAAGCTGGACAGATGGGCAAATGAATGAAAGAGTTTATCAGTTTAATAAAACTAAGTGTAAGGTCTTGAAGTTTGGGATCTATAGGTGGGAAGCTGCATATTCTGTTGGAGGAACTGTACTGGAGGAAGTTTAGGGGATATATCACAAAGATGGTGAAAGTCTAAAGTCTTGATCAGACCACATGGATTATTGTTCTCAGATTTGTTAACCAAGATTTGAAGGAGATAAATTAACCTTGGAGAGGGACAAAGGCAGATAGCAAAAATTATATTAGGAATGTACAATGTTAGCTATGAGGATAGACTGAGAATATGTGAATTGCAGAGTTTGGTCGATAGAAGAAGGAGAGGTGATATGATTGAGATGTTTAAACTGTTGAGAGACATTTAAATTATGGTAGATCAATAGGAAGGAGAAAGCACAAGAGGAACTATTCCTGGAAGTGGTGACTAAGACGATGAGGAGTGGCGTTTTTGCATGGAGGATGTTTGGGCCTTGTAATGCATTGCCTACTAGGATTTTAAGAGCACAAAGAGTGAATGAGTTTAAGGAATTGTATGCTAGACTTCGTATTATTTAAGATCTGCCTTCCACAATGAGCCTAACGAATTTCTTGGAAGTCCCAAATAATAATAATAATAATATGCAACAAGAAATGTGCATGTACCAAATAATACACTTAGTAGATATTGAAAAATTGTAACTCTTTTTTTTTGTGTACTATGTGCACTTTAATGCCAGCCTGGTTGGCCAATTGGTTAGCATATCCGCTCTCCAGCCAAAAGGTTGCAGATTTCAATCCCGCCATGGGCATTGATGTTTGTCATTGTCTGTAAAAGTACTAGTGGTGGTAGTCAGTGGTAGATGGCGTTGGTGTTAGATGATGAAGATTGGTGGAGTAGTGAGATAAAGAGTTGTAGAATAGATGCCCTCCTTTGATGAGTCTTTGGACTTCTTGGGGGGGGGTGTTATGTAATAATAATAATATCTTGCTATATGAAGGGCCAAATATAAGTTTTTGTTGTCTGCGGGCACTCTTTTCATTGCAGGATATTGTTGTCATCCTTTGAGACACTTAGGTGCTTTGTTTGAACACCGTGTTTCTTCTTCTGGTGATAGCCCTGACTGCCATTTTACATTATCTATGTGTATGACCATAAAGCTATGGAACAAGAAGTCTAAATTCAACATAAGAAGAGGAGTTAGGCAAGGAGACACTCTGTTACCAAAACTGTTCAATGCAGTACTAAAAGAAATCTTTGAAAACCTAAACTGGGAACAATAAAGAAGAACAGGAAATACTTCTCACACTTAAGATATGCAGGCAATATCTTGATAATAGCCAAAACAGCTAAAGAACTTCAAGGCATGATAGACCAATTAATGCAGAAAGTCTGAAAAAAGGGCTAAAAATAAATACTGGGAAAACTAAAGTAATGGTCAACAAATCATCAATAAAGTCACCCATCACCTTAGGAAATAATCAATTAGTTATTGTAGATTAATTTGTCTATCTAGCAGTGACGACCCGTACATAAGCACTGCAACACTGCAGCACCCCCAAGGAGAAAATGAAAAAATTAAATTTTGTTTGAGTTTATAAATAATAACAATGCTTACAACATTATATAAATGCAATACAACCTGTAAAGGTTACAGCTTATGTTTTGACATTGATTGATTAGTTAATAATTGGAATTGTTCGATTCCTTTAGATTACGAAACAAATGCACTGCGATCTAACGCCGATATTCGTTTGCTTTTGTCATTGCACGTTACGTCATTCCCAACTGTAACTGCTCAAACGGCAGTGTATTTTTAGTACGTTTACGCGACTTCTGTGAGATATGAAACGTTTATTATTGGTGTGTGTGCCTGGTGAACTATTTTTTGTTAATCTTATTTTATTTTGTTAAAATAACATATAATTATTTATTTATTATAGATACAAGGCTGAATTATGACGAGTGTCACTGTTGAAAATATGAAAAGAATTATATTTTTTCAATTATCGTTACACGAAACAAATGCACTGCGATCTAACGCCGATATTCGTTTGCACTTGTCATTACTATTGATACGAAACTTTTATTATTGGTGTTTGTTCGTGGTGAGAATGAAATATTTTTAATAAAGCAATTTGTAATATGTAAATTTATTTATTAATAAATTCGTTACTGATTAGGAAAAAAAAGTGTTTTTATTTTTTATTTTTATTTTTATTTTTATTTTTTTATATGCAGTACCCCCAATTAAAATTTTCATCGGCCGCCACTGCTATCTAGAAGAGCTCTTTGATTTAACCACTCGGCCAACCAGTCCAGTCTGATTGGCCGAGTGGTTAGCGTATCCACTCTCCAGCCAAAAGGTTGCAGGTTTCAATCCCGCCATGGGCATTGATGTTTGTGATTATCTGTGAAAATACTAGTGGTGGTAGTGGGCAGTAAATGGCGTTGGTGTAGATGATGAGGTTCTCCGTAATTGGTGGACTGAGTGGAGGAGACAGAGTTGTAAAGTAGGTGCCCTCCCTGGATGAGTCTTTGGACTCCTTGGAGGTGTAATCTAATAATAATAATAATAATTTAGATAAAGGCATTAAATCAGAAATCAACAGAAATACAGTTGGCATGGACAGCTTTTGGAAAACTAAGTGCCATTCTTAAGAGTGGCATGGCATCCCGTTGTGCCTAAAATGGAAAGTAATTGATCATTGCTTATTACCAGTCATGGCTTATGGTAGTGAGACCTAGAATCTAACAAAAAGATTGGAAAAAAAATTGAAAATTGTTCAAAGAAAATTTGAAAGAAACCCTCTAGATCTCTTTAAAAGATAAAATTAGACACTCTTGGATTAGAGCGCAAACCAAGACAAATGACATTCTAACTCATATTAAGGCCAAAAAATGGAAGTGGGTAGGTCATGTAATAAGAACAGAGGATATACGCTAAACTTAGGAGCTTACAAACTGGATACCAACTGGAAGAAGAAACAGAGGAAAGCCAAGGACTAGAAAGAAGGTCATGTTTTAATAATCTACTTATTACAACAAGGTGATGGCTTCATTGGAAAAAGGTGATGGATACACAGTAGTATACTTACATTTTACAAAAGCTTTCGATAGATTACCACATGATAATTGATAGTCAAATCATGGGGTTGGATATTAGACTAGTGCATTGGATTGAAGACTGGCTGTCTGATAGGTATCAGCAAGTTGTATATGAAGAAATATCCCTGAAGAGGAAAGTCACTAGTTGTGTGTCTCAGGCAAGGGCGGCTCGTGCATAGGCACTGCAGAACTGCAGCACCCCCAGTTTTTCTCTCTATATAAATATATTTATTAATTTATTTATATTTGCTTGTAATATTTAATTTTATCATCAACAATCCTATACGATTCTCTTATTTTTTATAAAAAATAAGAAAAATTCATCTTGTAGCACTTAGGAGGGAGAAGGACGCTAGCAGCACTGTGTTTACCACAGTGTCATATTGCTACGCGCGCAAGCATATGCACGTCATAGTGAGGTGCGAGCTATTTGCGTTATGCGGCACTGTCCGTCACGCAGTTCCACTGTTGTTGATATGCAGTTTGCGCCAGTAGTAAAGTGTTCGTAGTGCTTATTGTGTTTACTCCGTCTCTTTAAATATTTGAACATTACAACTAAAGGATTTAATTGTAATGTCCAAAAATTGTAAATCCATTCCTTTAATTACAATTAAAGGAATGGATTTTATTTTTAAGTAATTTTCAATTATATTATACTAAACTGTATAATTTTATCGATAATAAACAATATTTTTTCATGTTTAATTTTCTTTAAATTTTTACCATAATTTTGATATTTCATCCAAACACGTATATACTCACAGTGTGTATGTATATTTCGAAAGTTGCAGCACCCCCACGATTTCAAGCCACGAGCCGCCACTGGTCTCAGGAATCTGTTTTAGGATCCATTGCTGTTTAACCTACATGTTAATGATATCGGGGAAGATTTTGGATGGGGATATTCAGTTGTTTGCAGATGATGCAAAGTTGGGATGAACTATGAGGGGATAGAGCAGATGTTCTGGCTTTACAAGAAGACTCGAATAGACATGAGAGTGAGGACACTAGTTCAATGTTGCAAAATGTAAGGTTTTAAAATTTGGGAAACAAAGATGGGATGTAGAATTTATGCTTGGTGGGGATATATTGTTGGAGGTGGAGGATATCAGTTATCTCGGAGTGATGGTGGATAACGATCTAAAATTTAGACGATACATTGCTAAAATTGTGAGCACAACACAACGAATTCTGGGAATGATAAGGAGGACACTGACTTGTAGAAGTAAGGGGATTCTTGTTCTATTGTACAAGGCCTTGATTTGGCTACATATGGACTATTGTGCACAGATTTGGTCACCTGGTTTTCAAAAGGACAAAGAGATGTTGGAAAGGGTCCAGAGACGATTGACTAAGGTAGTTTCTGGTCTCTGGATTGTTGAATATGAGCAAAGGTTGAGAAGATGCAATTTACAGAGTTTAGTGAATAGGAGGAAGAGGGATGATAAAATAGAGACATACAAATTGGTAAGGGTGTTTGTCATAGGATTAGTGTTGAAGAGGTTTTTCATAAAATGGTGAGGGATTGGGGGAGAATAATCAGTCATCCCTAGAAGATATGTAAGGAGGGTGTGAGCAAGGGAATGAGAAGCAGGTTTTTTGCATGGATAGCTGTGAATGATTGGAATGCATTGTAAAGTATGGTGTCTTCAGAGAATTTGAATGTGTTTAATATGATGAGCTGTGTATGACAAAAGGGACCTCCTACATGAGTCTGTGACTCCATGGGTCTTATATAATAATAATAATAATAACTTCACAAATCAAGCTGGAAAGGAAGCAAAATCATTTGCTATTATTCATGATCCAATGTGCATTGTTTACTTGCCAACCAGAATACCATATAATGATCATTCTTCCATCATTCTGGATTTTTGCTTAGCGGCCCTTCATCCAAATACACTGCAAAAGTTTGCTCTCCTCATGGCTACTCTGACCATAATCTTATCCACATCTCCTTTTCTATGGGTTGATTCCTCCCAGATAATTATGTGGCTGGTGAGAGGGGGGGGGGTGCGTGTGTGCTCGAAATGCAGGCAGTGGGAGGAAATAAATGAAATAGATATATCAATAACTGACCTAGTTGCTCCAGGAACGGGAAATGAATATCGGAAGACGAGTAGTGTGATAGGAGAGAATAAAGAAAAAAATATGAATGAGAAAATAATAGTCGATAGTGTGGAAGGCGTGAGTGACTGTGAAAGTTTCAGGGATGGTTTTGTTTGGGAGAGTGAATTTCGATTTAGAATGACTGACTTGCAGAGGGAGATAGATGAACTGAAAGAGGAGGTAGAATGTCTTGTGAATGAGATGAGCAGTATGAAAGATGAGATGAGGAGAATGGAAGAGATAAATGCAAGGCGAATCAAAGTAGGAGAGAGGGAGAGTTTTGGGAAGGATAGGAGAGAGAGCATTTTGGGAATGATAGAAGAGGAGAGAATGGAAACAGCAGGAGAGAGGGAATGAGAGAGAGGTATGGGAATGCTAGAAGAGGAGAGAATAGGAGCAGTAGAGGAGATGGAATGAGAGAGAGAATTGTATGGGAATGATAGAAGAGGAGAGAATGGAAATAGTAGAAGAGAGGAAATGAGAGAGAGTTATGGGAATAACACAAGAGGAGAGAATAGGATAAGTGGAAGAGAGGGAATGAGAGAGAGAGTTATGGGAGTGATGGAGGAGGAGAGAATGGAAACAGTAGGAGAAAGGGAATGGTGAGAGGTGTAATGTATGGTGACTCAATGATCCGTGGTGTGCAAGGTAGGATGCGTGAGGAGTGTTTGTCCGGAGAAACAATAGAGAATGTGGCTATTGCAATTAAGAGGGGGTGAAAGGATGGATGAGATGATTGTGATTGTTGGCACGAATGGCTTGAGAGGCAGTGTTAATCGTGCGGTGAGAGATCTGAGATTCTTGCTTGAAGTTGTGCAAAAGAAAACGCAGAGAGGGAAGATTGTGTGTGTGTTGCCCAGGTATGATAGTGACGAGCTGAGCAGAAGAGCAGCAATACTGAATCACATAATAGCCAGAATGTGTAAGAAGAGAAGGTTGGAATACGTGGATGCTTGGAGGGCGTTTGAAGACAGAAGGGAACTGTATGCTAGAGACTGGCTGCATTTGAATGAAGGACGAAGGCATCTGGAAAGATTGTTGTGTTCTGAACGAGTCAGTGTGTCAATGCAGGGAAACTAGAATTCCCAGGGTGGATGGTAGCAGGGGTGGCCTCTTGTGGAAATGGGTGCTTGGGGGAAAGGGGACGATGTCAGGAAACATTGAACCCAGGGGTCGAGAGGAGACAATGATAGGTATAGAAGCAGTGACATTTTTATGCTCTATACTAATGGCAGGAGTATCCGAAATAAAGTAAATGAATTAGTGGCGTTGATAGCATCAACCTGGCCAAAGATTATTGGGATCTCTGAGACGTGGTTGACGGAGAATGATATAATAACCGGAAGTGAAGTGGCAAGGTACAGTATTTTTCGACAGGATAGGAAAGGAAAACGTGGTGGTGGTGGAGTACTGCTTATGATAAGTGATGACTTATGTGCTTTTAGAGTAGAAGCTTTGGAAGACAGTGACACAAATGGTTTTGAAAGCACATGGTGTGCGGTGGAAGTGGCCAAGACAGGATATTTATTGGGGTGTTGCTATAAACCAAGAAGCACAGAGGGTGAGCACCAGGAGATGTTTAGGCAGTTGAGCTTGGCAAGTGCAAGAAGAATGATTGTTATGGGAGATTTTAACTACAGCAGTATAAGCTGGGAAGAAGAAAATGCAAGTAGTAACAAGGGGATAGAATTTCTGGAATTCTTGAGGGACAGATGTCTTCGGCAGCATGTGGTGGAGGGAACAAGAGGTTCAAGAGTTTTGGATTTGGTCATAGCATCAGAAGAGCTGATAATAAGTGAGATGACATCTCTCCCACCAGTTGGAGAGAGTGACCATGTGGTTTCGACTTGGAAGATGAACAGACATGCAGGTGTATCAAAGAAAAGGGAACGTATGTGGAATTATAAGGCGTGTGATCATAGTAGTCTTAGGTATCAACTAGGGGCAGTTCCATGGAGGGCAGAATTGGAAGGCCAGGATATCATTAGTGCTTAGGAAATTGTGAAAGAATATTTGTTAGCAGCACTAGTAAGCTGTATTCCACGGGTGAAGAAGCGGACACAATTTGGTGTAAAATGGATGACAAATATCAAACAGGAACTGCAGTTGAAAAAGAGATTATGGAAGATATACAAGGAGAGGGGTGGAGAACAGATACACGAAGAATATAAGACGCAAGCCAGGAATATGAGATATTGGCACTAAAATCCAAAGAAAATCCTAGGGAATTTTTTAGCTATGTGGCCAGTAGGCAGAGAAATGATTGTGAAAGAATGACATCGCGGGATAAAAATGGGAACAGAGTGACTGATGCAGAGGACATAGTGGAGTTCTTCAATGAGCACTTTATTGGAGTATTTCATCCTGGAGGAGGTTTTAATACTAAAGGGATAGGGCAGGATCAGGGTTTAGAGGTGCAAAAGGAGAATGTGTTCCAAATACTGAGTACTCTGGATACCAATAAAGCTGTGGGACTGGATGGTATTTCAGCACGGGTTTTGAGAGAATGTGCTAAAGAACTGACAGCTCCGTTGACCTGGCTTTTCAATAAAATTATGGCTGAAGGAAAGGTACCCAGGAAATGGAAGGAAGGTTAGATAGTGCCGCTGCATAAGGGCGGTAGCAGACTGGAAGTGTCTAATTATAGGCCTGTTTGTGTGTCATCAGTAGTTGTTAAGGTCTTAGAGAAATTAGTGAGGGACTATATACAGCGTTGGGCAGATGAGGGTAATGTTATCTGTGAGAATCGACATGGATTTGTTAAGGGGCGCTCTTGCTTTAGTAATATGGTTGTCTTTTATAATAAAGTAACAAGTGCAGTTGATGAGGGAAAGGCATATACTGCCATTTTTTTGGAATTTGCAAAGGCGTTTGACAGGGTGCCACATGATAAGCTGATATTTATGTTGCAGCACATGGGTTTAACTGTCGTGTTAGTCAAATGGGTTCAAGATTGGCTGACTGATAGGTATCAGAGAGTTGTGTATGATTGGAAAATATCAAGGAAGCAGAAGGTTACAAGTGGGGTTCCACAGGGTTCAGTACTGGGACCTGTATTGTTCAATCTTTATATCAAAGATATTGTCAATGGATTGCAAGGGGACTTTCAGTTGTTTCCGGATGATGTGAAGTTGGGAAGGGTTATCAGTCATAGTGAAGATGTGGCAGCCCTGCAAGCGGATTTGAATAAGCTATACAGATGGACAAATAAATGGGGTTGTCGGTTCAATGCAGCAAAATGTAAAGTCTTGAAGTTTGGGATCCATCGATGGGAGGATGCCTACTCGATTGGAGGAGCTGTACAGGAGGAGGTAGGGGAGACAAGAGATCTGGGGGTGATGATTGATATAAAACTGAAATTCATGGAGCATATTTCAAAGGTGGTGAGGGTAACTCAGAGGATTGCTGCAATACTGAGAAGGACGCTGACCTGCAGAGTTAAAAGAGTTATCATTCTGTTGTATAAGGCCCTGATCAGACCACGCTTACATCTAATTTGTTCAAATAAATTTGTTTCATCAAATTTGTTCTCAGATTTGGTCCCCAGGATTTGAAGGGGATAAATTAACTGGTACAAAGTTATTACTGGTACAAAGGGGATAATGGTACAAAGGCGGATAACAAAGATGGTGTCGGGACTGTACAATGTTTAGTTATGAGAATCGGCTGAGGGAGTGTGGACTGCAGAGTTTGGTGGGTAGAAGAAGGAGAGGTGATATGATTGAGACTTTTAAATTGTTGAGAGGTGGTTACAGGGGGGGGTGACACTGGGGAGTTCTTTCACTTGGTGGAACGGCAGGAAGGAGTGATGACAAGGGGCGCCATCCCTGGAAGTTACGAAAGGAGGCTGTGCGCAAGAGGGTGAGGAGTGGTTTCTTTACGTGGAGGGTGGGTGACCCTTGGAATGCATTTCCTGAGAGAGTGGTTGGAGTGGGGACGGTTAATGGGTTCAAGGAGTGGTATGATAGACTTTGTATTTCATAAAAACGCCTCCCACGATGAATCTTTTGACTCTATGGAAGCCTGGATAATAATAATAATAATAATAATTAATTTCAGCTGCCTACTATTTCAGCTACAATGGTGTTAAGTGCATAAGTCCCCAAGATTTCTGTTTCCCATCTTTTCCAAGGTCTGATTACTGTTTCCACTCTCCTGATCTCAACACCTGCTCATGAAATAATTGAATAATACTTATTAAAATAATGGCCTTCATTTCCCAGTGCCCTGCAAACCCCTGATCTCTGTCTGTGTTCTGGTTTTCTAAAATTTTTCTTTGCAGTGCAAATAAAGCAAAAATCGTGGTGACTACCACGATTTTTCTCTCTCTGGCACTGATTACTTTCAGCAAAATGATGAGCCATATCACAAGGCACAGATAATTCATAAACATTAAACACGCTATTTAGAGGAGCCTTCACTGGTTCTAATGTCTAATAAATACTCTTAATATTCTTGAAAGTGATGGAGGTCATTACCGACCAGTTTCTTCGCTACTTTGAGATAGTAGACATTGGATGCTCAAGAAGTGGAAACAAGGTAAGATGGTATTAAATATGCTGCTAATTTGGTATTAAATATTCTGCAGTAGTTAACTCTTGTTAGTCCAATATATTTTCCACCTTCCTGCTGAGTGGAATTCAAATTGAAGTGACAGTGCCATCCACGTAGTGAAAATCATAAAATAGCTCATTATTGTTATTATTATTAATATTATTATTAAGAATGTGAATGAATGTGAATTCATTCACATTCCTTGCACTCACAACATCCAATGGCAATCCATTCTAATCATGCACAACCCTATGAAAGAAAAATCTAGCCTTCGCCCTCTTCTTAGTGGCATCCATTCTCAGCTTCCAAGGATGCCTTTTTATCCTTTCCCCACCCTCCATAAATTGAAAAATTCTATCAGTTGAAATCCTGTATGAGCCTTTCAGAAGTTTGTAAGTCCCAATCATATTACCCTTGTTTGCTAGTGTCTGCAGTCTACAAATTCTCAATCTGTCTTCATAATCAGTATTTCATAATCCTGATATAATTTTTAACACTCTCCTTTGCACTCACTCCAATATATTAGAATCACAATGGAAACTAGGAGATGAGACCTGTACAAAATAGTCCAAGTTATGTCTTATCAAAGCCTTGTAAAGAGGCAAAATTACATCTTTATCTTTACATGTGAATGTTCGTTTCAGCATTGCAATTATCTTTTGAGTTGTATTTACAATCTTTCTACATGGTCCCTGAACTTCAACTTCCTATCTACTAACACTCCAAGATCCCTAGCTTCATCAGTTTCTTCTAGCATAATTTCACCAATATAAAACAACATTCAGTGGTGTAGCTAGAGCTTTTGTCGTCCTTCTCGATACACACCAAAAATGCTATAAAAAGTCAAAACGACGTATAGGGAAATAAATTAAAACATTATTTTAGTTGTAAGTATAGTTGTTAAAAACTAATTATTAAGTAATAAAAATTACTAAGTTAACATAAATAAAAGAATCGTCGAAATATAAAATTGTGTCTCACATGAAAAGTGCCGGGAGGGGCAGACTGCCCCCCCCCCCATCAGCTACCACTGACAACGCCAAAGGATGGACTATATCTAATCACGGCAAAGTGAATGACTTTACATTTACTTACATCCATTTTCCCATGGGCATTCAAATCATTCTGCAAGTACTGTATATCAGCAGCATTCCTGATTACCCTACCTATCTTTGCATCATCAGCAAACAGCTGTATGTCAGTTGTCAAATCCTTCCCAATATCATTAATGTACAGATTGAATAACAGTGGACCAAGCACTGAACCTTGTGGTACACCACTGGTTACCTTCAATCTTGCAGACTCGTATCCCCCATATATATACCACTTTTAGATATCTGTCAGTCAGCCATCCTCTTATACATGCTAATATTCTATCATCCAAACCCATCTCCAATTTATGCAACAGTCCGACATGCTGTATTCTGTCAAAAGCCTTAGCAAAATCCAAAAGTATCATAGCGTATCCATTCCCCTTGTCTAGTTCAATGGTAACATTGTTATGAAATGTGAGCAAGTTGCTAAAACATGACCTTCCCTTAGTAAACCCATGTTGCTCATTGCAAAGAAGAGATTCACTCTCAACCCATTTCTGAATGTGAGCCCTAACCAATTTTTCCATAATCTTCGCTACTACTCTGAGATACTAATTGGTCGATAGTTGGATACATTGGTCTTTGCACTATCCTTGTGCAATGGAATTACCATACATTCTTTCCATTCCTGCAGACTCTTCCCTTTTCTGAGACTCAAAATAAACAGCCTGGTGAAAGAAATAGCCAGTTCAGCTGAACCCTCTTTTAGCACATGTGCTGATATCCCGTCAGTCCTTATTACTGAATTCTTATTCAGTTTGTATAACAGCTCTAATACCTTGTCCTCATACACCTGAGTTTCATTATTATTATTATTATTATTATTATTATTATTATTATTATTATTATTATTATTATTATTATTATTATTATTATTATTGGACCTCCAGGGAGTCCAATGACTCATCGGAGGAGGACACCTACTCTAGCTTTATATCCATCACTCAATCCACCAACTACAACTAACCGCAATTATACCAACGCCATCTGCTGCCCGCTACCACAACTATTATTTCCACAGACAATCACAAACATCCATGCCCACTGCGGGATTCGAACCTGCAGCCTCTTGGCTGGAGAGCAGATACGCTAACTGCTCGACGAGCCAGGCCGGCTTCACTGAATGAAGCCGGCCTGGTTTCTGGTGAATTCTTGTGGGTTGTCTTTAGCACACAGAGCCAGTTTCTTTTAATACTCTGACTTTGCTTTCTGTACAACAGTTGTGACTATTCTAGCCTTCTGCTTATAATTTTCATAATGGACATCATCCTGATGCACACAGTATTCCTTCCACATCATCCTTTTCTTACGAATCTCCTGCTCAATAAGAATATACATCCATGTGACTCCTATCCTATTTATTCTTTGAACTCTTGGGACACATTCTGATATCGCCTCATTCAGTTTATAATGGGAGACATCTTGGGAATAATCTTTCTGTTATTAAAACAGACGCCATAGAATCAAAATACTTATCTTGAGAGGTACACAATGTCACCCACACAAAGTTCAGGGCTGTTGTAACCCACTAAATTAAGGCAATGCCTAGGGACAGCAAAAAGTGGGAAAATTGTATCTCAACTATAAAAACACTTTTTTTTTTATTTTTACATATTTTGTCGAATTTAGAGGTGGTAAAACAGTCTATGCTAGGAATGGCTTATATACCCTAACATTAGTACTTTACAAATATCATCAAACATGTTTTAAACTCATTCAACATGACTGCATTTACCTTTTGCATTCAATTCACCAACCACTGTCTGTGTAAAGAACTTTCTTGTTATGACTTTGCTGACACTCTTTTTATACAATTTCATCAAATGATCCATTGTTCTAACCCCATCTCCTATTCTATGAAAATTTTTTTCTACATTAACCTGGTAACAACCACTTACCAACTTAAATGAGACATTTAAGTTGGTAAGGGGTCTAACACTTCAAACAGTCTTCTCTTGATCCTTCCTAATATATCTTCATCATGAAAACTTAGGGGACCAAATCTGTGTACAATAATCCATATGAGGCCTGATCAAAGGCTTATACAATGTAACCATAAAACACTTTAAGGTGCCTCTGCATCATTGCCATAATCTGATGACTTTATAACTTGTGCAGTATGACTTCTGAACTTCAGATCATTGTCTACCACCACTTCCAGGTCTCTTCTTTCCTTGACCTCTTTGTAAATTTCCCCACCAAGCGTATACATTTCATCCTATCGTTGCCTCCCAAATTTCAGAATTGTCTACCTCAGGGCCGCCGAGAGAAATTTTCGGGCCCGTGACAAGTCTGTGGTCCGGGCCCCACTTAAAAAAGTACATCAATTTTGTTTAATAAAAAAAAGTCATATAAAACATTAAAAAAGTGTACAATAAATTCAAAATTCGATACATTACATAACACACAAAATACAAACATGAAATAAAAAGAGAATTTTAAAATTTTTATTGCCTCATCCACTTCCTCACTTTATGGTTAGCGAAATCTTTAATCACCTCGTCATAATCAATTTTCGTTGCCAGGTCATGTTCTATTGATAGCAAAGCTAGGCCGTTTAATCTTTCCTGGAGCATTGATGATCGAATGAAGCTCTTTATTGCTGAAAGTTTACTAAACGCTCTTTCATCTTCGGCAACTGTTACTGGTATTGTACAAAAAATTCTGATTGAAGCACATATTTCGGGAAACACACCGTGAAGTTGAAATTTATAAATGGTATTTAATAAATCAATCTAGTGACTTTCCTCTTCTGGGATACTGCACCCCTTACACAACCCGCTGATACTGCTTGGAGAGCATTCGTGTATGCAGCTGATTAATCTAGCATCCAACCCATCTGCTTCAATTTTGTTTCCATGCCAACTTATGGCATGGCATCTATCAAAAACTTTTGCAAAACCCAAGTATAACCACTGTATATGCATTTCCCGTGCACAATACATTTGTCACTTTGTTATAGTACAGTACATAACAAACTTTATGTTATAGTATATAACAAATCCCTTAAACAAAACCCCTGCTGACAAGCATAGAGCATACCACTGTTATCCGACCTCTCTAATGGCTTATACACTACCTCTTAACAGGTTCATACTTCTACACTTTGAAGCGCAGAGGTATAAGCCTGATTATCAGTGGCGAATTCTCCATGCTTGCTGCGCAAACTCATTAATTGAGAAAGAAGTACTATTTATTTGTTAATAAATGCACGCATTTATAAGCATTCCATCTGGGCTTTTATTTTTGTAGACAGAAGACATCTTAAGCTTGCGCGACAATAATTGAGCTTTGCGTTGTGTATCGAAGGCCGATGCTTGCTCGTCTAGTCAAAGCTACCTTGGCTTGCTCGGTTGTAGGAGTTTATAGGTCCTCACAGCAGCACTGTGATTTCATGCGCGCGCATAGCAGTTTCACGTCGTCTCACTCTGTTGCTTAAACCACAGACCATACGCAGTCAAAGTAGCTCTGACCAGTGAGCTTCAGCCAGCCTTTAGAAGTGTGCGTGTTGCTTGGGAAAATTAAGTTACAACCAACTTTTTATGAAGATGTTATTGACCAGTTCATAAAGAACTGTAGGGTGGAATTTGTATTCAAGTAGCTAAATTGAAAAAGATAGAGTATTATTTGTAAAATAAATGTTGTATTTGTATGATTAAATGTACATACATTTCTAAATATATAGTTTTAAATGGTTAGTACAGGTAACCCTCGTATAACGCGGTACTTCAACGCGGGTTTGACAAAAACACAGCCTAGAAATTGTAGTAACCCTTTATCTTTTCATATATTTTTCACCGCGCAACTTAAAAATCGAATTTTATCTTCGTTAAATTTGTGTCTGCCAGCATCACGTACTTATAAGTAGCGAATTTATATTAGGGGAAACACCCTTTGGCACGCATGTACGTCAATTATATACCGTATACAGCGTTTCTCAACCTTTCTAAACCCAAGGACCATTAAAATATCTAAAACAATTCTTCTGACTACAGTTACATAGGCATAGCTGGAGGGGAGGAGGTGATATGCCCCGGCCGACACTTTTTTTGGCGTTTAAGAAATCTTGCCATACTGTTTATAAAACAGCAACTGAGTGATGAAATAGACTTCGACAATGTCCTCGATGATTTTACAAACAGAAAAGCAAGAAAAATGACATTCTAGAATGTTGGGATTAAAGTTTTACTTCAAAAATAAACTTAGTGTTTTTAATTTATTTCCGAATTCGTCGTTTTGACTTTTTGTAATTTTTTTAAAAACCAATGGGAATTACCAACATTTCGGAAAAACTGTGCCATTTATAACATAATAAATCAAAATGCATGTTTTGAATACATATCGAAACATAATTAATTAAATTGGAAGTAAACGATTAAATGTGTATCAAATAAATAATATAATGTAATATAATTATGTTACTACTTACTTTTAATGAGATGGTTGAGCTTCTCGGCCCTTGCAGAGTTTCTGGATATCTGGCTCAATATTGGTCAACTTCAGTCGAAGATAGGCACACACACACACACACACACACACACACACACACACACACACACACACACACACACACACACACACACACACACACACACACACACACACACACACACACACACACACACACACACACACACACACTAAGACGAAGTCTGTATTTTGTTTTTATTTGAAGGAGCGATGAAAATCCTTTTTTCACAAAGATAGGCTGTAGAAAACTGCATGACAATTTTCAATGCTTCTTCAGATAATTCTGGAAATTCACTTCTCACTGAAGGCGAGATCCAAAATCGAGCCAAACCAAGATCACGGAATTGCATTTTAAGTCCACCGTCACTTGAAAGCTCAATTAACTGTTCTTTTTTCGATAACGAAAGGTCGTTCTCGTGACTGCAAGCCTGAAATGGATCGCGAACCCACAGAAATTTCTTATAAAAGGTATTCGGAAAATATGTTTCAAAATTCCGTTTCAGATTTTTGAGGTGGTCAGAAACCCTTTCCAGAAACTCAGAATCAACAAAATTATCATTTTCCACTAAAAAGGATTCCAATGTTGGAAAAGGTGCAAATTGTCTATCTTTTGCATAATTAATCCATAAAAGCAATTTTTTTTTCTTCTCAAATGTCTTTATTTTGTCGTACGCATCAAGAACAGTTAAAGAATTTCCCTGAAGGGAGAGATTTAGTTCATTTAATTAAAAAAAAAATGTCTGAAAGATAGGATAGTGTTGATAACCAAGCTTCATCAACAAGGAGTGATGCAAAATACGTTCATTTGCAAACAAAACTTGGTGCCTTAATTGAAATGATCTTGCTAGTACTTTGCCCCTGGAAAGCCAGCAAATTTCAGAATGAAGCAAAAGTTGTGTATATTCACTGCCCATTTCATTGCAGAGTCCGGTTATTTTAAATAACCTGTTATTTAAAATAACCGGACCATAGAAACAACCCTACTGTGCCTGTCTGTAAGGGCGCGAGCTTCATCCGAACAGAAGCCTATACATTTTTCCTACTGGATCCCTTTGTGTATTATGTAATTCTTGAGAGTGTGAAATATTTCTTGTCCAGTTGTTCGGGATGGCAAAGTTCTACAAAACAGAATATCATCATGAATGTTATTATCATGCGCATAACTTACGTAGAACATTAACTGCGGATCATTTGTAACATCTTGTCTATTTTTAACGCATAATAAGGGCTCTTCTTTAACTCTTTCGATTAACTGAGATTCTACGTCACCTGCCATATCATTAATTCTGCAACAACAGTGTCATTTGAAAGAGGAATCAAATCAACATCTTTTAGTAACTTGTTGCCAAACATAGTTTTTACCACATCATTTATACCTGGAAGTAGCAAATTTTCCCCGATAGAATGAGCTTTCCCTGTTTTCGCTATGCCAAACGTAAGAGTAGGATGCTTCTAGCGCCTTGCTATTAATGGAACCCATGGCTGAAACTATATCTTTCTCATGATTTAATGTCCCTAAGCGTCGCTGAAAAACTTCAATTGGCTTATTTTTCACATCACAATGTTTAGTTTCTAAATGTCGTCGGAGTTTCTCAGGTTTCATCCACTCGTTCGACAACACTTCACAACACAAACCACATTGAGGTTTCTGTTCACTTTCATCTCCACACCAAGTAAACTTGAATTCCAAATATGAACCTGTTATATTTCCTATTGTATTTTTTCTTTGAACTGCTTGTTTCTTCTACTTCAATAGTATCAGATTTACTCGCCGTTACAACACGTGTATCACAATTAGGCTTAGCATCACCTGTTTCATTTGCCCTTCTTTTCAAAGTCCTAGTTCTAAGCCACTTTTCCATTATTAAAAAATATATAAATATATAATACTGGGGTTAACTCAGGACACACTTTGTCCAAGTATCACTTAGCACTTCTGAAGATATACTGAGCTTTGGATGAAGGAAGGAAACCTTCAGTAATAAAAATCAATCAAACAACAAGCAATTGGTTGAAAAGTGGATAACACATGTTCACTTCAAATCTAACAAAACAGCAAGAAGACGGAAGAAATAAAACTATTGTTATTTACTTCACTCCTCTTTTATTCTTCGTCATTCTGCCGCTACAAATTTAGCGGCAGGATGACGAATAATGAAAAAGGGGTGAAGTGAACAAAATATAGTTTTATTGCTTCTGCATTTGAACATTCTGAAGCTATTTGTTTTTTTTTTAAGTCTCCATTTGATTTCAATAATTTTTACTTACTTATTCAATTTTCATTTGTTTTGTTTGGATAATTAAAAAATATATATTTATTTAATTAATTTAAGTCTGCCTGCGGACCATCTGTTCCACCATCGCGGACCACAGGTTGAGAAACGCTGTACACTATTAAGGGAACTGGACAATGTTGATCGGCTTTTTCGTGCTGCCATCTTGTGACCATTAGGCATACTTTATTTAATGCTTCCTTTTTTAAAATTTTAATTTATTGTTTTTTATTGCATGTAAGAGAAAGTGAAGAACTTAATCTATAAGACAAAGATATCACTTGTATCGAATTTCTAGAGATTTCAAATATTCAGGTCGAACAAGAAATGTAGCCATTTCAATAATATGCTGGTTTTTTTTTTGCTTTCTTGGAGGTCCACTGTCAATATTAAAGCTTTAATTGTAATACATTGTCATTTCGCAAACGGTGGAATGAACATTTATTAATTTTCCAATATTTTAAACGAATGCACAATGTATTAGTATCAGTCAATTAATATGCCTACTAAATAACAAGATTATTATACCTTTTAAATATCAAAAAAGAAAAAAAATCGTGCAAATAAAATGAGAATAAATAAAATAAAATAAATAGACTTAGGTTCAAGTCTAGTCGCACACTGTAGGAACTTTTTCTAAGCCTATCTTCGATCGGTTCCCGAGTTAGTCGATCTCTGGCACGGGCAAGCGGGTTTTTTCTTCCGGAAACTCTGGTTTTTCGTTCGTTAAAATCAAGAAAATCGACCTTAGTACCTATATTATTTCAGATAGTAACATATCCTGTTAGGGTTAGGTACCAAGAGATGGCAGTACTTTTTGCCGTCCTCTTCATATAATTAGTGATAGCCTCGGTCCAGCTATCTCTGATTGGCTACCGCTGGAGATTGAACTGCCCACTCAATCTCCAAAAACTAGATAGGGTATAAAAGCCTCGCCTACTCGTTAACACAGAATAATAATCATCATGAACAGTCCGTACGATGAACTAGTCTTTAAGCAACTGCTTGCAATTTTCCGACATGTAGGAAACCTGCTACATACAAAATGTCCGGGAAAAGTAGAGCTCCATCAATTCGCGGAAGTGGAATCTGAGGACTATCAATCTTCAGAACCTCTCCCCACCACTTCTCAAGATGATACAAGAGACAACAACCCAGCCACAGATACTCAGATCCCGGAAGAACCAGACGACTACCAAACAGTGAGCAGAAAAAAAGCGACGAAAAGAGACACCACCCGAAGAACTGGAACACCAGCCAATGGACACAGTGGCATAAATCAAAGAACGAGTCCCGCCGGTAATCTTAAGAGACAAAAAACAATGGTCGACAATCTCGGAGGCCATGAGAAACTCCGAGATTAAATTCAAAACAGCTAAAAACTCCAACGAAGGAGTCCGTATCCGGTCCGAAGGGACATCAGACTACCGTCGGCTAACAAAGTTAATGGACGAGCTAAAGACCCCATACCACACTTTCGAACTGAAAAAAACCTAAAAGTTGTGATCAGAGGACTGGTAGAAGAAATCACGTCCGAAGAAATCGCCGTCGACCTTAGATCTCAAGGACTAAAGCCCATAAAAATATCAAGAATGTACCGGGCAGACAAACATCCCATGCCGCTGGTTCGCGTGGAAATTAGTAAGGAGCAAAGAGAGATTTACGATCTCAAAACGGTTTGCAATCTCAGGATTAAAACAGAACCACTCAGAAAAAAAGCAACAGCAGGACAATGCCATCGCTGCCAGAGATATGGGCACGCATAGAAACTGTGCAGAGTGCAGTACAAATGTGTGAAGTGCGGGGACAATCACCCTACTCACACATGCTCCAAACCACGCACAACTCCAGCCACATGTGCAAACTGCGGCCGCCCATACCCAGCCAACTATAGAGACTGCACTCTCTCCACCCAGATAATCTGGCAAGAAACAGAAAAGCAGGCACTCCACCAGCTCAAAAACGTGCAACACCGCTTCAAGAAGGAATCCATCAGCGAACATCACACAGCTCATATGCTGCAGCAGTCACCTCAAAGGCTAAATCAGCAGAACCTATGCCCAACAGTCAGAACAGCCGCTATCCTAGCTGTCACCCTAGGAGAGATGCTAACGGCTTTAAGCAAGACCAACCCCAATCAGAGTGATACAAACAAGTTCTTAAAAAACACTCAAGTCATCTTCACAATGATAAGCAATGAGTAATACGCCTGGTTCGAACAACTTCATACAGATCGTATTTTGGATGCCAACGGCCTAAACAACAAACTCCTGGAACTACAAGAATTTACAGCAAGACATAGAATAGACATCCTCTTAATCAACGAGATGCACCTTCGGCCCTGCGACAACCCCAAACTCAGGAACCACGCACTACTTAGGAATGACAGGCTCAATGCCAGAGGAGGTGGAACGGCTATCTTTGTCAAAAAAGACGTAAGATACAACGAGATCAAGAAGACAACGACTATAAACCTGGAAGAAACTGGACTTGAGATACACACCAACAATGCAAGTAACCTAAAGCTATATTCAGTCTACAACCCTCCAGGCAAACCACTACTAGCCTCGGATCTCTCTCAGCTCCTCGACACAAATAAACATCCCACATGGAACAGTAGGAACTCCAACAACAACGGGAAGAGCCTACACACGTTCGCTATGACAAGAAACATCATCATAGCAGGTCCTGCCGAACCAACACACTACGGACCGCTGGGAAGACCAGATGTGCCGGATATAGCCATTTTTAGGAACACTTCGCACCAATTGCAGTTACAGGTAGTCAGTGATCTTATCTCCGACCACAATCCGGTACTACTAAGCCTAGGCGGGAAAACAGAAATCATCCCCAGGCAGTCCTCCACAAATTTCAAAAAGCTGAACGCCTCTCCATAAACTCACAGGACCCATTTCAACCATCTCCTCACCTAAAGAAATAGATACAGCGATCAGAAAACTGGAAAGCACAATCCAAGCTGGCCTAGCAGCAGCAGCTTCCACTGTTACCACACCAGCTCAAGTCAACCTGCTCCCCGAAGAGATTCTAAAGCTCATTCGCAGCAAAAACAGGATCAGACGCCGTTACCATACAACACTATCCCCCCCCCCCCCCCAGGATAGACAAAAGCTAAACAGGGCAACAAACCTAGTCTGATATCCGATCAAAGATCACAAGAACCAGCTGCGGGAGAAGAAGCTAAGCTCCTTAATCACTGAAGACAACTCATTGTGGAAAATGACTAAAGCCCTTCGCAGCATAGCCTACTGAGACGACGAGAAAGCAGAAGCCTTTGCGGACACTCTGGAACTGCAATTCAGCCCAAACTCTGCGCATGCGGACTTGCACTTCATTGAAAAAATACAGGCATGTCCGCTGTGCACTCCATCAAGCCAGCAGCCAAGAAAACACAAGCTACGCTACACCAAAGGAAATACACCAAATCATCAAGAACCTCAACAACAGAAAGGCCCCAGGTCCTGATGAGATTTCAAACCGAACCATAAAAGCACTCCCCCATAAAACAGTTATGCATCTAGTGGCTATCATCAACGCGATGTTAAGACTCAACTACTTTCCCACTCTCTGGAAGCAGGCAGATGTTATCCTCATCTACAAACCAGGAAAAGCACCTCAATTCCACCAGAACTACAGACCTATCAGCCTCCTATCAAATCTGGGAAAAATCGCAGAAAAGATAATTCTGAACTGCCTAGAAAACGAAACGGACAAGATCGACCTAATCCCAAAAGAACAATTCGGATTTCGCAAAGGTCACTGCACAACCCAACAGGTCCACAGACTTATAGAATTGATAACTACTGGATACAACTGGAACCAACACACAAGTGCAATCTTCCTGTATGTGGCGAAAGCCTTTGACAAAGTATGGCACAAAGGCCTCATCCACAAACTAATAGCTGCAAAATACCCACTAAAGCTTGCCAAAATCATAGAATCCTATCTGAAAGACCGAAAATTTCAAGTTAAGCTACATGGCCTCAGATCCTCCATGAGAAGCATCACAGCAGGTGTCCCGCAAGGCTCCCTCCTATCGCCGCTACTCTGCAACATTTTCATCTCAGACATACCAAACACAGCATCAACCACCGTGGCTTTCTGTGCTGACGACATGGCAATACTGACCAGATCACTCAGACTCAGGCCACACTTAGCCACACAACGACTACAAGACGCAGCAACAAATCTTGAAGAATGGTTTCAGAAATGGAGGATAGATGTCAACGCCGACAAGAGCATGGCCATACTCTTTATAAGAAGGAAAGCAACCCACCAAGGAGCAGTCACGATGTTCAACATTGATATCCCATGGCAAAAAGAAGTAAAATACCTGGGAATCAAACTGGATAATCGACTCAGCTTCAACCCCCTCATCTCACATGCCTGCAACAAAGCCAACTCAACAATAGCTCAACTCTACCCGCTACTCAACCGAAGAAGCAAAGTCAGTACAGAAAACAAACTAACAATATACAAAACAATCATCAGACCCATACTAACGTACGGATCGGCGGCATGGAGCTACATCTCCACCAGCAACATCAAAAGACTTACAGGTACTACAAAATAAATGCCTCCGAATGATCTTCGACGCCCCGTGGTTTGTTAGGAATGCTCTCCTCCACCAAGACGGAAACATGCCAGACATACCTTCGTATCTCAACTAGACTGCTGCCAAGTACTTCGCCCAGGCATCACTCCATCCCAACTCACTCATTCGTGATGCATCAAATTATGATGAAAACGACAGATGGAGACACAAACGCCCGAAGGCAGCTCTGATCATCGCTTCAAACGATTCTACACAGCCCTAATTCGGACGAGCCAGGCGCTCAAAAATTTCTCATTATTAATAATCACAGTCTAGCGATGAAGGGATAAAAATCCAAGGGATTGACATCCATCTAGTCATTAAAGTTAACAGTTAACAATACAGAATAATATAATATAATAGGTAAGGACTGAGACAGTGATCACAGGGTATATAGTGATAGCGAATATTGATAGTGAAGTGATCCCGAAGATTGTACAGCAAATTACAAATCATGAACAGTCCGTACGATGATCTAGATTTCAAGCAACTGCTTGCAATTTTCAGGCATGTAGGAAACCTGCTACATACCAAATGGCCGGGCAAAGTAGAGATCCATCAAATCGCGGAAGTTGAATCTGAGGAACCTCTCCCCAGCACTTCTCAAGATGACACAAGAGAGAACATCCCAGCCACAGTTGCCCAGATCCCGGAAGAACCAGACGACTACCAAACGGTGAGCAGAAAAAAGCGACCAAAAGAGACACCAACCGAAGAACCAGAACACCAGCCAATGGACACAGCGGCACAAACCAAAGAACGAGTCGCGCCGGTAATCCTAAGAGACAAAGAACAATGGTCGACAATCTCGGAGGCCATGAGAAACTCCGAGATTAAGTTCAAAACAGCCAAAAACTCCGACGAAGAAGTCCGTATCGAGCCCAAAGGGACAAAATAAAAATAAGTAAAATAACATAAAATATAAATAAATAAAACAAAATAAAAATAAGTAAAATAAAATAAACAAACACGACAATACTTTCTATCTCGATTTTGTTCATTTCTTACTCCAGGATTAAACATGATGAACGCACGTGTAATTCTGTGACCTTCATCTATTTATTTATGGGTGTACGTGCATATGTGTTTCCTGAAAGAATTTTTGCATGAACAGAAATAGATCTCCATGTAAATGCTGTGTCGGAGAGATATTGTGCAATAAAGTGGCTGTTTGTGAGCACTTATGTAGCTGGAGATCAGCGAACAGGTGTCAGTATGTATTAGCAAAATTTTGATGAGATTAAGTCTCGCCTGTTGTTGAATACATGCGCACATTACTGAAGTTTATACGGCATATACAGCTTGAATTTTAGCTAATAATATTCACTAATAGTATATTATACACTATTTGAATTTTAATTAATCATTGTGATCAAAAGTAAGTGTTATTGTCTCTTCTAGTGGTTGTGGTGGGCGGTAGATGGCGTTGGTGTAGTTGATTGAGACAGAGCATTGTAGAGAAGGTGCCCTCCATCAATGAGTCTTTGGACTCCCTGGAGGTGTCATGTAATAATAATAGTAATAAGTAAATATGCATAGAGAAAACAGGCTCGAGTTAAGTCTCCAAGAGCCTAATGTAATAAAGAATTTTGCTTTCTTTTCACTTGAAATTGTTGCAATTTAGTATCTCTAAATTAAATATAAAATTTTTCCCTTTTTTAAATTTTTCTTGAAAAATTGACACAACAATCCTGAAAAGAAATTTTGATATTTGAACGCCCTGCATAGATTTACAAAAACTGGTTTATTATCATAAATTTGAAACTAAAACCGTTATGCTTTTTAGGTGAGTATTGTGAAATGAACGTGTTGGTTTTATATGCAGTGATGATTGTGTAAATAAAGAACTAAACTTTATATTTTACATCCGTGAAGGAAAATAAAATGACAGAAAGAGGAAGTATTCAATGTATTACGTCTCTGTCATAATATTGTCGTTTCATACATGCACAACTTTCCCTCACATTCAAAAAGTGTAAATTACGAACAGAAACAGTGACTAAACCATTTTTGACTACATCAAAATGCTATCTTTATTGACGATCACTGTTTTGTATCTTTTGAGTTCTCTTCACTTAGTTCAAGAAGAATCTCGGGTACGTACCGGATGAGAACGGCACTTGCCCTTGTTGTGTCGGAAAAAGTGATGAGTCATCCCTTTTTCCCACCCAACGTTAAGTTACCTCAGAAGGAAGGGATAAGGACATGCTTATTCCTCCTGATGGGAAGTGTACCGTATAATGTCCCAAGAAAATGTAAATAATCAGATGTGAAAATTCTAAGTAGTGTCAAGATAGCCCATATGTTTGTTGAGATAGTAATTGTGAATGAATTAAAGTAGAAAGTCATGTGGTATTAACAAATGAATATGTATAAGCTAAGTACAAGTTTAAGGCATGTAAAGACAGTTCGTAGCCACGGCGTCCAATCGGCTGCCGCCGTATGCGTGACGACATGTTTAATTAAGCAAAGGGAACTCAGACTCTTTTAAGGTTAAGAATTTAAATAACATGTATACTTGTCTTTGTGAAATAATAAATGTGTTTCTTTTTACATAATCAATTGAGTTTGTCATATCTTCTGCGGATTTGAATTACCGTTTGGAAAATTTCGTACCTTGCATTTAAAGGGGAAACCAATAGCGATATGAGAATAGGGACCACGACTGTATATATCTTGATCCCTACAAATTTCTTTAAGTATTTTAGATAGTGCATCAGAATTTAGTTGCTGGCTGGCGCAGTCTTAAATCTATACAAATTTGTCGGCAACCGAAGTCTGATAGTAAGAGATACAAAGTTTAATGATAACTAGTAAAGAAAGTAAAAGTAAATTTAAGATAAAACTAAAACAAGAAAAACGGGGATATAACACCCTCTTGATAATTGTGCCATTGACAATTTCGACAAATCTCAGGTAATATCAGGATACTTTTATAACCATTGCTCCAATTATTTTAACGTGCAGGTCTTGTTATATTTATGCATAATCCTCTTCTATATTAAATGTACAAGCTAAACGATGCCCCATCTCAGGAATGTAATTTAAACATTGATGAATTCCGGTTGGTCATAATACTTAATGGACGAATCGGAAATAATTTAGGCCTATTTCTATTCAAACGTTGCAAATAAATACACAGTATTAAAGGAAGTAATCAGAGATAGGAAAATTTTATGTTGTTCTCATCCATGATGGCTATTTCCAAACCTATAGTACATTTGGAACCGTGGGTGGGTTAAGGATTTTTTTTCTATTTTTTTTTATCAATTATATATCACAAGGACTTTAAGACGATGGTCCTATAGTCCTTGTAGTTTAAAACCAGGTTTTTTCTCAAGCAGCACTAAATGAGAAGGACACAGCAGTTATTTTATTTTTTTATTAAAAGAGAACAGGAAATATAGTCATTCGTAGAACACGGATTATTTATTTATTTATATATAATATCGAATTTTATACTGTGAAGAGAAAAAAAATTATATAATGTTTAAAAATATGCCTTAAAATATGCATTGCCTGGTCAGAAAATTAAACACGATTTATTTATTATTATATGGATCTGTGAATGAGCATATTTATAATAAATTGTTTCCTGCATACATATATATATACGTGATTTAGAATTACCTGAAGTCACCTGTGGCAAAATTCGCGGTGTTTGAGATTTTCAGTTTAGACTGAGTTTTCATCTACATGGGGAAAATAGGACAAAATATTGTAAAGTGTACGTGAATTGAAGATCGTTTAAATAAATGATACCATTTAGTTGTGCATTTAGAGATATTATGAAGATGCACGACGTTTTCAGTGCATATGAAATGTGGAAGGGTTTGTGGTTGTCTCTGTATTCTAGCATTGCTGTCTGTGCCAATGATACACATAATATATTTTTCCATCGGATATACGTAAGCATAATAGGTATATCCAATGCATGGAAACGTGGAATCATAACGTCACATCCGTTTTAAATCACCAAAACTAATCATATTATTATATAGGTAGATATATTAAGGAATATTATATGCATACTTATTTTTTCATGAAATTTTGATTCTCATTATTCTCATGAAAAAAAAATATCGTTTCAAACGATATTTTTTTGCACTTCTCCACATTCCAGGCCTTAAAAAAAAAAAAAAGATTGCTGAATATTAAAATTTATGATCTTGGATATGCATGTGCGGAGAATTCCTATACGATGAGCATGGTACGTATTTAGGCCTCCTTCTATCTTCTAATTCTAAACTATTACTTATGACATTTTTGAAGTGGGAATATTTGATTTAACTAGGTCATCTAAAGTGCTCAGTCTGCATAACAATTTAAGAAAACGATTCAAACTTTATTCCATTTCAATCACGAACTATTTAGTGCTGTTTTTACATAACTGCTGGAGCAGCCTCTATTTGCATATCATCATCATCATCATGCGTATCAAGGATTTAGGCCTAGCATGGCCTGATCCGGCCTTAGAAGTCATCGTTGAATCGTTTAAGAGGACGTCCTGGTTTTCTTTTTCCTAATGGCTTGCACTTTAAGGCTTGTTTTGGTAATCTTTCTGTTTTCATTCTTTGAACGTGTTCCATCCATTTATGTTTATATTTTTTAATTTTTTCTATTGCTGGTTCTTGGTTTAATTCTTTCATAATTTCTTCGTTTCTTTTGTGATCAAATAGGGTATACTTTGCAGTTTTTCTCATAAACTTCATTTCTGCTGTTGTTAATCTTTGTTTGTCTTTTTGTTTTATTCTCCAGATTTCACTTCCATACAATAAGACTGGTAGGGCTAATATTGTATACTTTTAGTCTGGTTTGATTTTGAACTAGGTTTGGTTTAAATGTAGAGTTAATTACACCTGTTATTTTTAAATATTTTGCAAATTTTAGGTTTATATCTTTTTCATTTTCATATGTGATCATACATCCTAGGTAGTTAAATGAATTCCTGAGGGGAGGGGACATCCCTGTCGGACCGTATATGATAGCTCATGATTTAATCTTATTTGTATTTGATTATTTTCATATATACTTATGATAGCTTTTAGGATATTATTTGGTATTTGTCTTTCATTTAATATGTTAAATAAAATGCTTCTTTTAACTTTGTCAAATGCTTTTTCAAAGTCAATAAATGCAATATTTGTTTCTAAATTGTATTCTCTTCTTTTCTCTATTCTTAATTTTAGGCAAAAGGATGGATCGATACATAATCGTCCTTTTCTAAAATTTTCTGTATTTCTAAAATAAAGTTTTCGGAATATTTCATTAGTTTGCTATTTAAGATTCTGCTATATATTTTGTAACAGGAATTTAGTACACTGATTATTTTTTGCTTTTTCACAATTGCTTTTTTCCATTCTATTGGGAGTTTACCAGTTGTATAAATTTTATTTAAAAATAATAGGAGTCTTTCTTTGAATCTTGTTCCTGCATATTTATACAGTTCTGAACCTTGCTTACCTTCTCCAGGTGATTTTCCGTTTCTTGTTTCTTTCAGGCTGATTTCTATTCTTCTTTAGTTATTTCTTTTCATTTTCATTAAGTGTTTGCAAGTTGTCTTTTAAGACATGCATAATTTTCATAAAGACATGCATAAATATCATAAAAATATTTATGCATGTCTTTATGTTTATAGAAGGAATTCATTATTTTTAGGTTATTATAAACTACAAAGTCAATCAATTTTTTACCATTTCTGTTTAGAGTGTGTTCTCCATGTATTCCAATATTATTATTAATTTTCGTGTTTCCAATTCTTGCATTTAAGTCTCCTGCTAAAATTACGTAATAATTTTTATTTATTGTATTATATATATTTTGTAGCTGATTATAAAATTCAATATTATCCTGTTCT
Organism: Typopeltis vanoorti; assembly: GCF_054136105.1. Lineage (NCBI taxonomy): Eukaryota > Metazoa > Arthropoda > Arachnida > Uropygi > Thelyphonidae > Typopeltis > Typopeltis vanoorti. Next base: position 43,921,820 of record NC_143569.1, read on the forward strand.
CCTTTTTCTGGGGCATATAAACCAATTATTGTTAAATAACCTCTATCTATTTTTATTCTAGCTTCTATTATTCTTTCATTCCATAATTTATAATGTTTAAACTGTTTTGAAAGGGAGTTATGAATCCAAATCATGATTCCTGCTTGTGCTCTTTGGTTTCTGTCGACTCCACTGTATATCACATTAAAATTTTCGGTTCTCATGGTTCCTTTCAATTTCTTTTTTTTTTTTGTTTCAGTGATTACTGCTATTTTAAAATTTCTTTCATTTAATAGTTGGTCTAATTCTATTTCTTTATATGCTATCCCTCTTACATTCCAGTTTGCTATGTGTATTATATTTTGTCGTTTCCATTTTCGTTTTACCTTTTCCATTCCAGGGTCGTTTTCCATAGATTCATTCCGATTACCTTTTTCTGTCAGCTTAAAAGTAGAATTATGTTCTCCATGTGAGGTGACTAGCCTGACGATGGAATAGTTCAGTGGTAGGGCTGCTACCTTAAGGCTTCTGAAGTAGCCTTCTTCCGAATTTAAACCCATAGGAGGAATAGGGTATATTGAAGGGGAAAGAGTAGATTATAGAAGAATAAAGTAGAATTATAGTAAAATAGTTGTAAGGTCAGAAATGGAAAGACCCCATGGTCCTCGAGTACTCTAATAGCATATTAGAGTACTCGAGTACTATATTTGTGAGTGTGTGTGTTAGAAATTCTTTATGAAGACATCTACGCATCCAAATCAACTAATACAACAAGCCGGAAACTATGACGGTAATGACAACTGGAAACATAAAAGACCGAAAGCCATCCTAACACCCAACGACGACTAACCACTTCTGCCCATTCAGGGCGAGCTAAAATAGCTCACAAATCTCTCTCATCACTGCTCCCGAAACAGACAACAGGGAATATAAAAAGCGTCAAGGCTTTACCCTCTGCGCCATATATGTCCTGCGTCCTGGTATTTTTGTGATCAATGAATTGTGATTTTGGTAGAAGTAAAAGTGATTAACGGTGGTGGGAATGAGATCAGGGTGACCATTACTAGTATTTTCGTACTAGATCTAGTACTTTTTATAAATTTTTAGTGTTCTAGTACGTTCACCAACAGATCTAGTACTTTCTTCCTTTCGAATAATAGCAATAACAACAACATGAGTTAGACATTTGAGTTTATTATTTTTCTTTTCTCCCACCTCCCCATACATCACATTTAGTGACACAAGTATGATTTCTCTTTTTTCCCTCCACCCTCTCACTGCTCGCTAACCTTCTCTTCCCCCTGATCCCATACTCACGCAATCCGACTGCATTAGCCAATGAAAATATATTCTTTCCTATTCAAACACTTCTCGTGCGTTATAAGATCATTGCAACAATGAAAACAAGTGAAAAAATTAAATATTTTAATAGGAGTAACCACTTTTTATTGATGCACAGAATAATTTGGAGCCCATTGAAAAGATAATTATAGCCGACAATGGTCAGTTTTTAGATAGAAAATGTATATGTAAAGGCGTTATGAAGAGCGTGATAGAGAATGGCAACTATTGAAGACTGTAGAAGCATTGAAAAAAAAGTCAAAAATTCATGGTGTTATGAAATAAAGTTTTGAAAATGAAAAATGCTGTAGGAGAACAAATGATTCCTAATTTAGAACATTAGTTAAAGCTGTACTGTGCCTCCCTCATTCATCAGCAGCAACTGAAAGAATATTTTCAGCAGTGACAATAAATAAGAATAAAATAAGAAATCAACTACAAACTTACTTGATGAACGGACGCCTCTTGACAGAAGAAAAATTGAAACATTCATCAGCTACAGATTTTACTATTTCTGAAGAGTTAATTAATTTAGCAAAATCTGATAAAAAATAATAAATAAATACTTCCTGTGTTTTTCTTGTGAGTGGGAACCCCTGTATATATGTAAATAGCATATTAAATAACTGAAAATTTAATGTTGCATTATTATAAACACTAAAAGGACAGTTGTAGAGTGGGTGCCTTCCCTCGATGAGTCTTTGGACTCCCTGGAGGTGTCACGTAATAATAATAAGAAGAATAAAAATTATATGGTAAATTAATGCACGAGTTACACTTGGGACTTCTGTTATGATAATTAACAACTGCAGTTCTTGGACTCATAAATGACTACAGTGAGAGAAGTTTGACTTTTTTTCTTTTCATATTTGTCGTACATGTGTTAATTTAGCGGTTTTACATTGAGTTCATCTATGATAATAAGGTAGTAATATCGTAAAATGTCTTAAATAGAGTGAAACGAAAGCAAATGAAAATTTAATACCTTTTTCCTGCATAAGTTGGTACAAAATATTTTTGCTGGGTGGTCACCCTGAAATGAAATATGATCGTCAATTTTTTATTTGGTTTGCGTGAAGTAGTAGCTGTTTCACAGGTGAGTTACTTCCTTAAATTATGTATAATCTTGACACTGATGACTTAATCCAAAAATTGGATAAAAATCTTGCCCTTTTGCTGCTTAAAAGACTGTTAAAGAAATCTGAAATCTCGTGGCCAGAATACCTTTACTCAGTGAAAATCGTGACCCAGAAGGTGATGACACGAGAGCAGAGGAGGAAAAAAATGAGTTGGTGGTTTCCCCACCTAAAGAATTTCAAGAATGGCAGAAAGAAACTACTATATAGACAAATTAAAATAATGTTTAAAAGAAACCTGACATCTGATCAACGAGATGCTGGATTCTTCTCCCAAAATCACTGTTTTGGGGACATTATTTTGTAGACTCTATCCTAGAACTACAGGATAAGATCCCCCCCCCCCACTCTGCTCACAGGTAAAACAGACATTGTGTTTGTCAATCACATATCAATAGCTACGGTACACCACTAGTTAACCAAATTATCGACCTGATTGTTCGATAATTTGGTGAATAAAGAAACTTGATAAACTCGCAACATATACGGAAAACTTTCGCATCATTCCATAAATAGTACGGTTTTCAGAACAATAATGAAAGAATATCTCTTTTGGTAGATTTCACAGACATAATTAACGCCTAGTCAGATGAAAACAAAAACCCCATTAGATCTCTCAATACAAAGATGACATAGCTATGCTATCCATCCATAATAATACAAGCATAATAAAGATGACATAAAAAGTGAAACATCACCTAAATATGGTCGCTAATTGGCTCGCGAAAAAGTCGATACATCTAAACTCTGATAGGATAAAATGAATAATAATCAGAAATCACTAAGTCAACCTTTTCATTACTTCTTTATGGACAATATATGTCCTCTGCATTACTTCAACCTTGGTATCTCTTCTGGGTCTGGCTCCCATTGATGAGACCTCAATAAAGGTCGAAGGTGGTCTGGGTAGTGGCCCTCCCCATACTGCATAGCATTATACATACCAGCAAGGATATGTGCTTTGCATTATGGGATACTAAGGCAAGTGGTGTGAAGTCATTAGCCTCTGTATACGAGTTGGCCAGTCCTAAAAATACTTCAGGCGCAAACTTTGTTTGCGTACACTTGGATAAAGGATTAAACCAAGAATATAATTTCTTGGTATCTTTAATTTATAGTATAACCTAGTGAAATTTCGACAAAAAGAAAATATTTCAACTACGGTATTGTAAATGCATAAAAAATGCAACACTAGCGCATTTTACGCTTATATTATAAGCTTAAAATAAGCTGGCTTCATACTGTAAGGCAAATGCTTGAAGAGTATGAAATGATGTAAAGACAAAGTAGAAAGAGTGCTAATTCTGAAGCAGAAATTGGAGCACAGTTAATGATATGCCATCGGGACAAGAAGACTTGGATCCACGCTGTTCAAGGTTTTTCTGATGAAAGAACAGAGGATGTATGAGGTGAGCTATCTGTCTTATACTGGCAGATAATTTGTTATGAACATCTTATACAGGAAAATGAAGAGAAGAGAAGTCAGTATCATATTCGGGTCATATTTTGATGGTTCCATCTAGATGGCATCTCCGTAGGTCATTCTGTGTCGATGATTCCCCTTTGGCTCGAAGGGTTTGATTCTGGTCTTGAATGGCAAGAACCTTTACAATCCCCCCCCCCCTTCATCTGAAGATGGTGATAGAATTTTCTTCCATGAAAACAGGCAATCCGGCCAAAAGAACGCACACAGTTTATTTACAAACTACAGAAAGTCCATGAGGCTGGTCTTCCAGCTGTAATTCCAAACAACCATAATCATCTAGGTATGTGTGTGTGCGTGAGAGGGAGAGAGAAGGGGAAGCATTGAGAGGGAAGTTGCATTCACTTCTTGCACCAATAGAAGGGTTGCTTGATTAATTGACAAGCGTTCTGCATTTAGCGCTCTTTCAAAGCTGGGTTTTAATTTATTTTAATTAATTTTTTTTATTATTTATTTATTTTATAGCTGTTGCCTGTTGCATATGTTGCATGGTACTTGTGCCATGAGAGGTTTCTTCACGAAAAACACAAGAAATAAGTAATACTATTTATTGATTTCAGGCCATATGTTTCAGCGTGAATTTTACAGGCCATCATCGGTGGCAACGATAGTTAATTACAAAGTAAAATGCGAACAATGGATTGATTTGAAAAAGTACGATCTGCGTGATGTTATACATAACACAACGCAACGGTGTAACTGAGGAAATATTGCAATATTCATAATTCATTAGCTATTTAAAAAATATTGATGTGTGATTAAAATAAGGACTGTCCGATATATTAAAGAGACAGAGACAGTCGTTCGGATTTAAGCTGGGGCGGTGGAGTAAGGCCTCACCGTTTTCTTTAAACAAGCGTTCAAATTTATACCGACATCGATGTTGTGATCTGTATTCATTCCGTGTTGTGCTACGCCAGATTTTTCAGATTTACTGTTACTAATGTAAGATTGGTGTTCTTGTATTCTCTTTTCCACAGAGCGTCCAGTTTGTCTAAAGTAAGAACGATGACAGTCACAAGGAAGATGAAAGCCATGCTGATGATTTGATGACAGGAAGAAAAGTTAGTCACTAAATTGTATTTCGCAAGAATTCCAGAAATGATTCTTAAATGCCAGAGATATACGGAATGGGAATTCGACTTACTGTTTCCTGGTTATTTGAATTAGGATTATAGGAATTAAAATGCTGTTGCGTGGTCCTTTTTGAGAAGCCCTTGAGTTTTCTATATCGTTTCATGTTTAAAAGTTCCTGTTGTAATAGTTGAGGTGTAAATCAAATAGTATGAGGTAGGTTGCAATAACGTTTTTATAATTCCGGTCTTCTGTGAGGGATGGTGAGCTGATTGCTATTGATGAAGCGTTCAGTGAAAGTAGGCTTTTGATAAACGGAAGTATATAATTAATTCACCTGATGGTGAACGAAGGAGTGGAATATATAAAAATGACAATTTGGCCTTTTCCATTTTCATAGTAAATTTAATTCGTGGATGTAGATTGTTTATATTAATAAAAAAGTAGATAATGTGCCTTCAAAAACATCGTCTATATAACGAACCGAAAATGAAGTCTGAGGGTGTGTGGACGAGAAAAGGATGTCTTCCAAATCTTCTAAATAAACTTTAGCAAGTGTAGAGGAGTCTCCACTTTTAAATTTATTCCTATATATTCAATATTTAATAAATAATTAAATATTAATTTAAAAAAATAAAGAAAGAAATTAAATAAAGAGATTTATTAGTGTTTTCTTTTAGAAACCTTTTTCAATGAATATATTCTTATATATATCTAACGGATTGTGATACCAGTTGGTTGATTAATTGACAACAACAAGAATGGCAGCATCCTGTTTAACTACTCGAGCTCCAACTGTGTAGTCGTGGCTGGCCCCTCAGTACCAACTCATTACAATCTGATTGGCTCCTCCGACTTCTTGGATATAGTTGTCCTCCAGAATGTTAAATTACAGTACAAGTTGGAATCACTGCGAATTATCCTCAGATCACAACCCTATTCTGTCCACTTGGGTAATCAGAAGGGACTTGCCCCTTCCCCTCACACCTTCATACCTTGGGAAAAATTATCGAAAATGTCCCAAACTGTATTAGCCCTGTTCCTCATATTAATTCCAAGGAAGAAGTCGAACTTGCAGTTAATAAACTTACTCATCAAATCAGCGCAGCCTTATCATCTACCGCCTCAAATTCAACTGCTTCTAAGCCTAAACGACTACCAGGAGATATCATTAACTTAATCAGGGAAAAGAAATAAGGCAAAAAACGATACCAGGGCACCCCAAGACAAAAAGTTTCTCAACAAACTGAATACTGCAGTGAGATATGCATTTAAAGCCCACAGAAACAAATTATGGGAAGACAAATTAGCCTCGATATCACCCGGTGATCATCTGGAACCATCTGGAAGTTGCTGAGAAATATCAAAAAAAAAAAAAAATCTCTTCCCCCCTCTCAAATCTGATCTAGGCATTGTTCACTCAGATGCTGACCAAGCCGAAACTATAGTTAAAAATTTAGAAAACCAGTGTAGCCCTTCATATGATCAGAAATGGGTTGACAGTGAATCTCTACTTTGCAATGAACAACATGGGTTTACTAAGGGAAGGTCATGTTTTAGCAACTTGCTCACATTCTGTAACAATAGTACCATTGACTAGACAAAGGGAATGGATACACTATGATACTTTTGGATTTTGCTAAGGCTTTTGACAGAATACAGCATGGCGGACTGTTGCATAAATTGGAGAATATGGGTTTGGGTTATTAAATATTAGCATGGATAAGAGGACCGCTGACTGACAGATACCAAAAAGTGGTATACGGGGGATCTGAGTCTGCAAGGTTTAAGGTAACAAGTGGCGTACCGCAAGGATCAGCGCTTGGTCCACTGTTATTCATTCTGTACATTAATGATATTGGGAAGGATTTGACAAGCGACATACAGTTATTTGCTGATGATGCAAAGATAAGTAAGATAATCAGGAATGCTGCTGATATGCAGTCCTTGCAGAATGATTTGAATAAGCTGGGATTGTGGGCATGGGAAAATGGGTGTCAGTTCAATGTCTAGTCATTCACTTCGGCATGATTACCTATCCAATGTCGTATTATATTGGTGGGATTAGGCTAGAAGAAACTGATGAGGTTAGGGATCTTGGAGTGTTAATAGATAGGAAGTTGAAGTTCAGGGGCCCATGTGGCAAAGATTGTAAATACAACTCAAAAGATAATTGCAATGCTCAAATGAACGTTCACATGTAAAGATAAGGATGTTATTTTCCCTCCTTACAAGGCCTTGATAAGATCTCACTTGGACTATTGTGCGCAGGTCTGGTCACCTGGTTTTCGTTGTGATTCTGATATACAGGAGAGAGTATAAAGGAAAGTGTTAAAAATGATATCAGGTTTGTGGAATACTGATTATGAAGACAGATATTTAAAGACAGCAGACACTAGGAAACGGGAGAAAGATGGGTGAGGTGATACGATTGAGACTTACAAACTTCCGAAAGGGTCATACTGGTTTTCAATTTATGGAGGATGGGGAAAGGACGAAAGGGCATCCTTGGAAGCTGAGAATGAAGGCGGCCAAGAAGGGTGTGAGGGCTAGATTTTTCTCTCAGAGGGTGGTGCGTGATTAGAATGGATTGCCATTGCATGTTGTGAGTGCAAGCAGTGTGAATGAATTCAAGAATAAGTATGATAGCTGATTTGTGTAGTATGTGGCCTCCCTCGATGAGTCTCTGACTCCCTGCTCTGGGGTCTCTCTTAATAATAATAATAATAATAATAATAATAATAATAATAATAATATTTTTTTTTTATTTTTTTTTTTATTATGTCTCAGTATAAAGTTACATACAATAATAATATTTACAGTATTTACAAAAAGGATTATACAGAATTTTTTATTTTTTTTTTTTTATGTCTCAGATGAATTGCATACATAGTTGCTGTAGTAATTATATGTATATAATATTTATAACGCATTACAAGTGTGTATAACAGATACCTGCAAGTTAGTAATTTTCTTCCTCGAAGCTTAGCAGAGCTTATCTGAGGAAGATAATAGATGACAGAGGGTGGTGGTTTCATGGTTGTGTTCCTATAGTGGTCACAAGCCAGGTGTTGATTTTACTGTTTGTTGGTACGTGCTTGAAAGACTTCGACTGCTATTACAGTTTAACTTTTTTTTTTTTTTTTTTTTTTTGTGAAAATAGGGTTGGATTTAGACATGGTGTGTTTGTTTCTTTGTGTTCTTGTTGTGGTAGTTTTTTGAGAGGGGGGGTTGTCTTAGGTTTGTGTGTGTGTGTATGTGTGGTGGGGGAGAGAGAAACAGGAATTGCTCTAATTTTCATTCTCGCTATAATATTTATATAGTGCCTGTTTCAGCTCTCTGTATGTTCCTAGGTTTCTGTTGTCGAACGGCAGTTTGTTTTTCATGTCAGGTACGTAGAAGTTTCGGGTGGCTTTGCCGTGGTGATTGTTGTACTTATATGTTATGTAGTTTGTTGACTGTGGTCTTGTTATTTGATATGTTGTTCTGGTTACTCTATATGTTGGGCTGTAGTAGTGTTTTAACATGACTGTGTAGTGGCGTAATTGTTTCACCTTAAATATTTTGTGTTTTGTCCATGCTTCCTGCATAAGAGTGGGTTGTTCCCAGAATATCAGTTTTATCATTTTATCTTGCAACCATTGTAGCCTGTTAAGTCTGTAGTCTGTGCAGAATGCGTATGATGTGATTGCATATCTTAAAATGTTTTCACATAATGCTTTATAGATTAGTATTTTTATGTGGGTTGGGGCAATGTCTTTTAATCTGTATAGTTTGCTTGCTATTATCCTAAGCTTGGTATGTAGGTAGTTTGTATGGCTATTCCAACTTTGATCTGCATCAAAGTGAAGTCCAAGGTAGCGTGTTGTTTTCACCTGTGTGATGGTTGTGATTTTTGGTTCTGCACTTTGTGTATAGGAGGATGAATGTTTGATAGTGAGATATTTAGTTTCTATGGGCAGGGTTTGGGGGTTTTTGAATATCATTAGCTTTGTTTTTCCAGGGTTTATATATATGCCGTTTTCGGTTAACCAGTTAGTGATTTGATTGATGTCGTGTTGCATATTTTTGTAAACGATTTTTGCAGTGTTGTGAATGGATACTATGGCAGTGTCGTCTGCATACTGGAAGATTTTACTTTTTAGGGGGAGTTGGCTTATGTCGTGTGTGTATATGTTAAATAGAATGGGAGATAGGACAGCTCCTTGCGGTACTCCACAGGTTACATGTACCTCTTTGCTGTGTGCTGATCCTATACGTGTGATGTGCTTTCTGTATTTCGTGTATGCTTTAAACCACTGGAGTAGACGACCTCCAATTCCGATATGGGTAAGTTTCGTTAACAAGGTTTTATGTGTTAGTGTGTCAAATGCTTTTGTTAGGTCAATGAATACCACTAATGTTATTCGGTTTTTATCCAATGCAGCGTTTATTAGATCTGTGAAATCTTCCAGGAGTGTTGCTGTTCCTTTATTTTTTTGAAAGCCATATTGTGTTTTGGGTATGATTTGAAATTTTTCGACGTATGTGGAGAGTTTCTGATGTACAATGCGCTCCATGATTTGGTTGATTACAGGCAGCGTGGCGATAGGTCTGTAATTACTTATTATGTTTCTTTTTCCCTGTTTGTGTATGGGTGTGATTAATGCAGTTTTCAGTGTTTCAGGTATGTGTCCAGTTTCGAAGATTTTATTTAACAGTTTTTGTATAACTGGAAGTAGGTCGGTTGAGTGTTTCTTGATGTCTTTTGGTCTGATTCCGTCTATCCCCGGTCCTTTGTTAGGATTAATTTGTTGAATTGCCAGTGATAGTTCTTCTTTTGTTACTGTGGGGAACCACATCGACTGGGTTGCTCGTGGACCTAGTGGAGAATGTTCGTATGTGTGAGGAAGGGTTGTTTCTTGTAGCTTTTGGACAGAGTTCACGAAGTGCTGATTAAAGTTGTTTGCCAACTGTTTGAGGGATTTGGGGTCGCAGGCAAAGCTGCGTTTTATTGTTTCTGAGGCAGTGGTTCTGTGTATATTGTCCAGCATTTCATTAATCAGGTGCCAGGTTTCCTTTATGTCGTTCTGTGCTGTTGTTAATTTGTTGCTGTAATAGTTTCTTTTTGCCGTTCGAATCTGGGTTGTTAGGAGATTCCGTTTTCTTTTGTATTCAGCTTTTAGAGCGATATTGTTCGGTGACTTCTTAAGTTGTTTCCATAGGGCATCTTTTCTTTGTATGTCTGTTAGTATGTTGTCTGTTATCCATGGATTTTGTTTCGTTTGGGGGTGTATTTTTATTTTTGTTAATGCTTTGTTGTATATTTTGTTAAATGCAAGTTTAAGATTATTATATACAGCTTCAGCAGAGTCTAAAGATGCTATCTGCATCCAGTCTGTTTTTCTGATTTCATCGTTCACTATTGCTTCGTTTACAATGCTATGATACTGTTTTGTAGTCTCAGTGATTTTTATGGGTTCTGGTTCAGTGTGTAACTGCAATGCTGTGAAATAATGGTCTGCTAGTTTGAATGTTATGACGGCTGCTGTGTGGCTGTTTGGAGGGGCCCTTATATTTATATGATCAATGCAGGTTGAGGTTGTTGTGTTTCCGACTATCTCTTCTCGTGTATACGACTGTATGGATGGGGTTATGTTATATGCCGATAATAGGTCTAGGTATTGTTCTGTGTTGTTATTTATAATGTTTATATTAATGTCTCCTATTATTATCAAGTATTTTGAGGTGCCTACTTTCGTGGCTGAAAGCCATCTGTTTAGTTCTTCTAGGAATTTTGTGGTGCTTACGTTGGGTGGTCTGTATATTGCGTTTAATATCAGGGAGTTTTCTTGTTTGATGTTTTTAATTTCGATGCATATGTTTTCTGCGTATTCTAATTTATAGTTTATTTCTGTTACTTCTAGTTTATGTTTGGTAAATATTATTATACCACCGCCTCGTTTTGTTTGTCTGCAGTGTTTGTGTTGTTGGAAGTGTGGCATTTGGTAGGAGGATGCCTCTTCGTTTGTCGTAGATACTTCAGTCAGTATTAAAATGTCTATTTCGTCTATATCTTCCTTCAGATAAGCTTGCGGGGTCAGCCAGTATTTTTGAATGCTTCTGATGTTGATGTGGAGAATAGATAGTCCTTTTTTGGGGATTGTCAGTTGTTTCCATTCTGATATTGATTTCAGAATGTGGCAATTATCATGTTCCGGGGTGATTACGTCTGCTTGATGGTGTGCATTCATGTTGGTTGGGGTGCTGGTCCTTCTTTACGAGTTGTCAAAAAATAATAATAACCTAAACTGCTGCCCCGAAAGGCCATTATACATCTTACAACAATAATAAATGCAGTTCAGATTCAAATACTTTCCTCTGCATGGAATTTGGCAGACGTGGTCCCTATTTATGTCTCATCAGTCTGATTTCTAATTTAGACAAAATTGCAGAAAACGTTATCCTTTCCAGAATTCAAGTCTCTGTAAACAAGTTAAATATCCTTCCTATAGAACATTTTGACTTTCGCCAGTTTCACAGCACTACTCCACAAATCCATAGACTGATTGAGTTCATTACCACAAGCTACAATTGGCATCAACACACCGGAGCAGTTTTTCTTGACTTAGAAAAGGCTTTTGACAAGCTGTGACATCATTTTGGACTACTATACAAGCTGATTTTAACCGGCATTCCATTGGATCTAGTCCACCTTATAAAGTCATTTCTTAGTGGCAGACGAATGCAAGTCAAACTAAAGGATGTATTATCTACCCAGCGACGGATCCTGGCAGGAGTGCCTCCTGGCACCGATACTTTTCTCGAGTTACATGGCGGACATACCGCACAATCCAATGTCATCTATCATTGCCCTCTACTCTGACGACACAGCAATACTAGCCAGATCTCTTACACCGCATCTGGTCACCAAGAAACTGCAAGAAAACCTGCTAAAACTAGAGCACTGGTTCTCCAATTGGAGATTGAACGTAAACCCTCAAAAGAGCACCGCCATGCTTTTCATTAAAAACTCAATATCTCCTAAAGAAAACATCTTCCTATTTAATATCAAAATTTCCTGGAAAGCAGAAGCCAAATATCTCGGTGCACTGCTGGACAGAAAACTAACCTTCAGTCCACATACAAAAGCCTCATGTACAAAGGCATCAAAAGTCACAGCACAGCTCCACCTCTTATCAATAGGAATAGTAAGCTAGATACCGAAATCAAATTGCTCCTCTATCAGTTGATGAATCGTCCCATTATTCCTTATGCGTCTCTCGCCTGGAGCCACATCTCAAGCACAAATATCCTTAAACTGCAGAGAGCACAAAACAAATGCCTACGCATGATTTTAAATGCACCATGGTATATTATTATTATTATTTGTTACCTCCAGGGAGTTCAAAGACTCATCGAGGGAGGGCCTGCTCTACAACTCTGTCTCCGCCACTGAATGCACCAACTGACTGCAACTACACAAACGTCATCTACCGCCGACCACCACCACCACTACTATTTCCACAGACAATCAAAAACATCCATGCCCACGGCGCGATTCGAACCTGCAGCCCTTTGGCTAGAGAGCAGATACGCTAACCACTCTGCCAACGAGGCTGGCATATCAAAGATGTTCAACTTCATCGGGACACAAATATTCCTTATATTTACTCCTTCCTGCAATCTTTAGCAGTAAAGTTCTCAAAATCGTCTTCACATCCAAATGAATTCAACAAGCAGCAAACTATGATGTATCGGATTTCTTCAAATATACGAGACCTAAGGCCAGTGCCGGATAAAGGGGCGAGCTGACAGGGCAGCTGCCTGGGGCGCCAAAACTAAGGCCAGCAATAGAACCTTATATTTATGCAACTTTGAAAAGGCGAAGTAGGGTCTTATTTCTTATTAAAAGTCTATTGGGAGAGTGAAGAATGTATTGATAGCAACAATAAACGGTAACAGTAAAATAAACCACCGCTAGATAGCAGGGACTTCATTTTATAACAGTCATCATCAATATTCATTATACGTGATTTTTTTTTTTTTTTTTTTTTTTTTTAAATATTTAAGATAGGATGTATCGCAAAGAAATTAAATTAAAAATACCATGTACTATAAAGTTGTTTTAATTGAAACGCGAATTATAAAAGTTTAGTAAACAAATCAAAAATGTACATAATATTTAGTAGGCGAGGTGGAAGCGTGCGCAAAAGGTTGAATATTGGTATGATGCGGCGCATTGGCATTGGCTAAATCAATTAACTAATTTAAAGTTCTTTCAGAAAAGTTGTCAAAAGCTTTCTCCATATTGATTCTAATTTTAGGTGTTAGTTTATTAAATTAGAATTATATAAGATCGTCTTTGTCTGTTCTGTGTTTTTGTATGTGTTATGTGTTTGGAAATTATTAAGTATTTCTTTTTGTTTTATTTTGCCTGTCTTTGAAATTTATAATAATACTGGTGATTTAGTGATAAGCTTTACATTTTATTATTTTTACTATCAAATCCCTTTTTATTGTTAATTCAATTTTTTTTAATAATAGAAATTTGGACTTTCTAACCCTTCAATATGTCTTCTAAAAATTATCTGGAGCAAAAAAACCGTAAAAGAAAATTAGAAAAAGAAAGAAATATTTCTAAAAGTGCAAAATATTTAACTAACTTCCTAAAATCAACAAATTCATCTTCACCTGATTCTACTTCTTTTAACATTTCAATAAAAGAAGATGCATCAAGTGATGAAAATGCTAGAGAATTAAACTCTGATGATATAAGTCTAAATCAGTGTTTCTCAACGTGGGGCGTACGTCCCACAGGGGGGGAATTAGAATATTTTGAGGGACAATTAGAAAATGTACATGTACATATTTATATAATACGTTTTCAAATCTTGGCTGACTATTATGCTAGGATCAAAATCTTTGAGACGTTGAGGTGGGGCATGATCCAAAAAAGGTTGAGAAACACTAGTCTAAATGAAAAAGATCAAAAAAATGAAAGTAATTATTTGCAAATTTCAAATTCAAAAGTGACAAATTTCAAAGAAAACCCGCAGAACATTTCTGAAAATACTTTTCAGTATAACGATTCTGCTAGATGGCCTTTCCCATTAAACTCTGCAGTTCGTGATTATATTTTATCTTCGGATTAATTAGAATGTACCAGAGATGAAAGCACTGATTTCGTTTATCTCAGAGACACAGGAAATCGATGTTTTTCAGCATCAATGTATTATAAAATAACTCCAAATGGTGAAAAATATTTACGAAAATGTCTTATTTATTCAATGAGTGCCAACAAGTATTTTGTATTTGCTGCAAATTATTTTACTCTAATAAAGTAACTTCAGCTTTAGGATCAATTGGTCATTGTAAGTGGAAACATATAAATGATTACTTAAAGAGTCATGAAAATTCACCAGAATATGTAAAAAACTATTTCAAATGGGTTGAAACAAATACGATATTTCAAAAAAAGTAAAACAATAGATGAAGAAATGCAGTCAGTCATTGTTAAAGAACGAGAGCATTGGGAAAATGTATTGAAAAGGCTATGTGATATTATATTATTTTTATCAACCTATAATTTGGCTTTCCACGGTTCATCAGATCGGTTGTATACTCCAAATAATGGCAATTTTTTGGGTTTGATAGAATTATTGAGTAAATATGATGTCATTATTCACAAACATGTACGTCGCATTTTGTCGAAGGAAACCCATGTAACATACTGCAGCAAAACTATTCAAAACAAAATAATTTCTCTTTTGGCATCAGCTGTTTGCGATGATATTGTTAAGCCTGCCAAAGAAGCAAAATACTTTTCAATTATTTTAGATTGCACCACAGATATTAGTCACGCAGAACAACTTTCTTTACTTTACGATTCGTAGATTTAACAGAGTCTATTTTAGTTATTTTGTTTCATTCTATGAAATCAATGAATCTACAGGAGAATTATTATATGACATTATATTATCATTAAGTTGCTTTTAGATTTAAAATTAAATATTAATGATATTAGAGGACAGGGCTATGACAATGGGTCCAATATGCGAGGGGAAAATAAAGGTGTTCAAGCTGGTTTACGGCAAGTAAATCCCCGGGCATTTTACATACCTTGTGGCTGCCATTCTTTAAATTTAGTTATAGCAGATGCAGCAATGTCTTGTCCGCATTTGGTGTTATTCAACTGATAATATACCAAATTTCACTATTAAAGCAGTATGTGAAACTCGTCGAGAGAGTCGTATTGAAATAGGTATCAGATTGTCAAAATTCACGATGCACTGATAATACTTAGTGAAAATTCAACCGATGCAGCCACCAAATCTGAATCTTTAACACTAGCTGAAACACTTTGCGATTATTCCTTTTTAATTATGTTAGTGACGTGGTATGACATACTTCATCGGATTAACATACTTAGCAAATCAATGCAAACAAAAAGTACGGATTTAAAAACGGTTATAAATTTATTAAAATCATGTACGGAATTCATTAGACAATACCGTACACTAGAATTTGAAAATGCTTTGACTCAAGCTGAGGAATTAGCAAAGCTTTTAGGAACGGAGCCAATATTTACTGAAAAAAAGAATAATTCGCAGGAAGAAATTATTTAGTTATCAATCTGAAGACACTCTTGTTACTGTTGATGAGAGGACAAAGTTTAGAATAACGATATTCGACATCATTTTAGACACGATATTAACATCTCTTGAAGAAAGATTTGAACAAATAAAAACGTAGAGCGAAATTGGGGTTTTCTTTTTAATATAACTAAAATAGGCGATTTAAATGAATTAAAAAAACAATGAGATTGAATTCTTTAGCCTTACTATCTATTGAAAATGCAGTTGTTCAGAAAATAGACATTAGTGAAAGAATAAAAATTTTCGCAGATTTAAAATCAAGAAAAATATATATGTAAACTATAATTGATAAAATCAAAAGTGTAAAATCCATAATATTTTTAATAAGCAATAATTTGGTAATTTTTTTTGTATGTACTATTTTATTTTTTTGTTAGTGAATAGAAATGATAAGTAGAAATCTTGAAGTTATGAAATTATTAATTAATTGAAAAAACCTATACCTACTTACAATCAGGAAGTATTAAATATTAAAAAAAAAAAAACCTTGGGGCGCCAAAAAGAGTTTGCCCGTGGAGCAAAATTGTCTTAGTCCGGTAGTGCCTAAAGCCATCCCTAAAAAGGATCTATAACTCGCACCCACTCGGACAGAGCACTTAGCTCATAAACTTTCCCCTACACCAAGCATGTCAAACTCAAAGGCTAACACGGGCCAAATAAACGAGGTTTAAGTTTATGTGGGCCGTAAAAAACAAAATCTTCAATTTTCATAAAAACGCAGGTTTATTTTGAAAAGTACAGCATAAAAAAAAGAACAAGCACAACGATAAAATTAATGTTTTCTCCCTGACACTTGGCATCTCTTCTCTGCTGCTATCTTTCCTACTTCGGGGGAAATCTTGTTCGCAGTGATTACTTTCAAAACTTATCCAAGGTGAATGTCAGTAATTCTGGATCTGACAGGAGACTTATTTCCCTTCATAACTGTAAATAATTACTCACACCGATAAGTACTTCCAAACATGGATATAATTTCATATGCTAATTTTCGAGTATTTTTAAACCTGGCAGGTAAATATTTGTAAAATCCAGGCATGCCAACGTCACTGAATTTTGCCTTCAAATCTGAATCGCACTGGATCTCAATTACCTCCATTTGCGTTTGATTAGGTACTGATTCAATATTTAGTGAAAAAATCGAAGAAAACAAAGAAAACTTGTCTTCCAAAAATTTAGAATCTGCAAACCTTGTTTCAAATTCAGTTCTAAGGCTTACAATTTTTTCTGCGTATTTTTGATACGATGCAGTTTCACTTAAACTTGATTTGTTCAGTTTAAGTGAAACTGCATCAAAAGAGAGAAAGTGCGTTAAATCTTCATTTTTCAATTGCTTTTCCAAAAGAACTAGTTTACATTTGAATGCCTTAACTTGGTCACACATGTTCGTAATGATCTGATCTTTTCCTTGCGGTTTTAAATTTAAATCACATAAGTGTTTTGTTATATCAACCATGAAGGATAAATCTTGCAACCACACTGTGTCAAAAAAACAGGCTTGTGTCTTGATTATTAAGAACTGACATATTTCTTCTTTCAAGTCCCAGAATTGTTTAAGAATCTTGGAGCAGGATAGCCAACGTACCTCGGTATAGTAGGACAAACTGGAATATTCGCTGTCTAATTCACTTAAGAAAGCAGAGAACTGTCGCTGATTTAAGCCTCGAGATTTTATGAAATTAATGATTTTTTTTGATAGATGTCAACACATTTTCCATGTTTATTACTTTCGCCATAATACTTCTGGCTGTATAATGAAATCGTATGATGAATCTTGGATCCGTCATAAATTTCACTTTTTTTTTTTTTTGCAGTAATGCCACGAAACTATTGTTTTTTCCGGTCATGGAAGGAGCTCCATCTTTAGCTACAGAAGTTAATTTTGACAGAGGTAGATTGTATTTTTGCAGAAGTTCAAAAACACAATCAAATATATCTTGTCCTGTACTAGTGTTATGCATTGGTGCTAGTTCCGATAATTCCTCAAAAATGTTGAAATCCGTGTTGCAAGCACGAAGAAACACAACTAATTGAGCTACGTCCCCAATGCCCGTACTCTCGATCCAGGCTTCGAAACTAGATGATTTTGCTTTGATCTAAACACTTAAATTGTCGGCCAAATCAGTAATTCTTTCCGCAACTGTATTTCGAGACAAAGAGATTGTTTGAAAAGCCTTCATATTTTCAGGACAAATAATTTCTGTAGCTTTAATTAGACATTCCTTAATGAAATCATCTTCAGTAAAAGGTTTCGAGTGTTGAGCTATCAACTCCGACAAGACGTAGCTTGCATTCACCGCCGCCTCACATTCTGGTGATACTTTAGTAAACATGAACTGTTGTTTTTTCAGTCCCGACTTGAGCTCTTTCAACTTTTCTTGTCTCATTAATCCCTCGTAATTATCATATTTTGATTTATGTTGTTCATAGTGACGATTAATGTTGTATAACTTTGGTACACTGATAACACTATTACATATTAAGCGAATTATTTTATTTTTTACTTCACAGCAAAAATACTCCAATTCCCACTTTTCTTGGAAATTTCGTTGTTCGTCAGCAATTTTTCGTTTATTACTATCACTTGGTTTCGATAGAGACTGAATACATAGGACTGATAAAAATTAATAATCGTTAACATAAAATAATAGAATATTTTAATAAAAACTTGATATTTTTTCTTGAACATCAACTTAGCAGATACTAAATAACTGCACAAATTAATAAGCGTAACGTAAATGAACTTATTTTTCTTGTTCACCGAAAGCGAAATATTTCCTATTACGCACACCAAACAAGACTGACGACTAGACGTGGGCGTGGCACGTGATGGTAGGTATATAATCGGCTGGTAGAAATAGTGGGGGAAATGGTTCGCTTGCGTGTAAAGGAAATTACCAACCATTGCATCAGTTCATCTATGCAACACCAGCGATGTTGCTAAGCCAGGTGTTATAACATCTGGCTTTCGTATTCTGATGATATTTTTATGAACTTGATGTTACAGAAAACGAGCAGATGGTAATGATGTCGGCACGATATCGCCAGATTCATTTTACTTCACTGCGAGAGATTACATATTGCTCATCGATAACTCTTTAAGAGCCCCTGCTTATAGCAAGCATGCAACACGGCTATATGTGGTAATCACTTTCATCGGCAAACGAATATTTTGGCTGGGGCGCAAAAATATTCGTCGTTGGCCACATGCGGGCCGCGAGTTTGACGCCCATGCCCTACACAGTAACCTTATCAGATAGCAGGGATTATAAAAGCATTTTGCTTCACCCTTATGGACAGTAACGTTCTGCGTTCTGCGAGTTGGTTGATTGAAGGCAATGAAGAATTTTAGAGGGTAACAGGCTGTAGCCAAGGAAGTTTTAACCGAGGCTCGGCTATTGCCATGACCAGAGCTTATAGCTCAATAACACCCTATCCATACATTTTCGTCTACAGATAACGGGGAATATGAAAAGCATTTTTGCTTCACCCATCTAGCCAAACAAATAAATAAGTAAATAAAATAAAAGTTGGTTGATTGACGGGGAGAGACAGATGGTAACAGATGGCAATGCTGTAGCCAATGAAGTTTTAACTGAGGCTCGGCTATTGCCGTTACCCCCCCCCCCCATGATCAGAGCTTATAGCCCTATAGTACCCCATCCATACATTTTCTTCTACAGATAACAGGGAATATGAAAAGCATTCTTGTTTCACCCATCTAGCCAAAAAAAAAAACAGGAAAGTTGGTTGTGCTGTTTATTTATATTTATAGTTGTTACTTCTCTTCTTACTGCAGTGGTTTTCAAACTGATGCGAGACCATTTCTAGGGGGAGGGGAGCAAAGCGATAACGAATGATATTGTTTATTTATTTTCGACCACAACTCGCGTATGAACTCAATATATTTATTTCACTATAATGTAGCATTAAAATGCAATTTCCAAATATCTCTGTGTGCTGTAAACTATATTTGTGTACTATCAAACAAAGAACACCTTATTTTTACTATAATAAAATACATGGTAAGAAAACTATATGTCACTATTGTTTTATGAAAAATGTAGGGAGAAACAAGAATATTTTTTTCACAAAAAAGGGGGGGGGGCGTCTCTTTACAATGTTTAAACACTGCCTTAGCGTATATGAGAAGCATTTAACGATGCAAAAATACTGTAACCAATAATGATGTATCGTATTTATTTACCATATAGCACAACATAAGCATTTTGAAAATAAATTTTAAGAGTGGTCTTATAATTAAAATTACTGCATTCTCGATTTGAGTTGGTTTTCAGTCTCAATATTTCCAACCATTGTAGCAGTTCATCTATGCAACACCAGCGATGTTGCTAAGCCAGGTGTTATAACATCTGGCTTTCGTATTCTGATAATATTTTTATGAACTTGATGTTACAGAAAACGAGCAGATGGTAATGATGTCGGCACGATATCGCCAGATTCATTTTACTTCACTGCGAGAGGCTACATATTGTTCATCGATAACCCTTTAAGAGCCCTTGCTTATAGAAAGCATACTGTACAAACTAAAACAGTTAGTTTCCTACACAACAATCTACCGACATCCGTTGTCCTAGACAAAAGACATTATACCGTATGCTTTGTGTGTGTATAGGAAGACAGAACTCAAATAATACACATTTGAAAGTATTATTAAGACCGAAGAAGTAATACAAGTGATAATATAAATATGATGCAATCTTCGTGCAACACAATATTATTGGGATAGAAATACTATTACTAATATATTACTATAATGTATACTATAATCAGAATACTATTGAAAACCAATGGAATATGATTAAAGAGTTAATTACAAATTCATCAAATCAATTATTGAAAAATGCAGAAAAAGAAAAAAGAAAACATTATATAACAGATGAGATACTTCGATTTATGGATGAAAGAAGAAAATATAAAAATGCTGTTAAAGAAGAATATGTGGCCAAATACAAATATCTTAAAAATCAAATTACAAGAAAATGTAGACAAGCCAAAAAAGAATACCTGGAAGAACAGTGTAATAACGTAGATGAATTATTTAAAAAAGAAAACATAGAGAAAGCCTATAAAGAAATTAACAAACTGACTTTCAAATTTAATAAGAACAGCAAAAACAATGCCATCAAAGATGAAAATCGAAAATTACTAATAGAATCTGAGGATATATTAATGGAATGGAAGAATTATCTTGAAAATCTCTATAATGGCGACGAACTTGATGTTGATATCAGCATAGAAAATCAAAATGACTGGAAAGAGGAGAGGGCACATGGGAGGAAGGAATTGGATTTTGTGCGGTTATTAAAGGACAACTATCTGCGACAGCATGTAGTGGAAAATACCAGGGGGCAGAGAGTGCTTGACCTAGTAATTACATCTGAGAATGTGGCTGTAACGAACATGACCATGTTGCCACCAATTGGTGAGAGTGATCATAAGGTCATGACTTGGGAGGTGGCTAAAGGAGTGGAATTTACAACTAAGACAGGGTACATGTGGAATTACCGGGTTGGTAAGTATGACAAGCTTAGGAGTGTGCTTGGCTCAGTGCCATGGCATGTACAACTGCAAGGGCTGGATGTTGATAGTGCATGGGAGGTGGTAAGAGGTGTTTGCAGGAGGCAATGGTTGACTGTATACCAAGAGTCCGAATAATAAATCAAGTAGGGATTAAATGGATGAATAACACCATTAAGCTTGAGCTGCAAAAAAAGAAACAACTGTGGAGGGAATTTAAGGAGAAAGGTGCCAGCAGGCGCAGGAACAGTATAAAGCTCAGGCCAGGATGGTAACAAGGGTGGTAAGAAAAGCAAAAGCAGATTACGAAAGGAAATTGGCCATGCAGGCTAAAGAGAATCCCAAACAGTTTTTTCAATATGTTGCAAGTAAAAGGAAAAATGTTCATGGCAGAATGATTTTAAAAAATGCTGAGGGTAGGGAGGTACACCGAATCAGTCGATATAGTGGAATTACTGAGCGAGCACTTTGCAAGAGTATATCATCCAGGTGGTGACATTGCAGGAATGGAAGAACCAACAGCTTATACTGGAATTGTGATGAATGAAGTAGAGGTAATTAGTCTATTACAGAATCTCAATGTCAATACATCTGTGGGATTGGATGGTATACCAGCTCGTGTCGTACGTGAAGCGGCTAAAGAATTGTCCGTGCCCTTGCCCATTTTGTTTAATTTGAGCCTCGGGTCTGGGTCAGTCCCAAGGGGGTGGAAAGAGGGGAAAATAGTTCCGCTGCATAAAGGTAGTTCCAAGGCTGCTGTTGAAAATTACCGGCCAATCAGCATAACATGAATCATTATCAAGGTCTTGGAGAAAATAGTCAAGAGGAAAATACAAGATTGGATAGATGAAAATGGGATACTGTATCGGGGACAGCATGGTTTTGTGAAGGGTAGGTCATGCTTCAGTAACTTGCTCACGTATTATAACACAGTGGCGGCTGAACTGGATAAGGATAATGGGTTTACAATGATTCTACTGGACCTTGCTAAGGCCTTTGACAGGATACCACATGGAATTCTAATCAGTAAATTGCAGCATATGGGGATGGATATAGGGTTGGTGAGATGGATAGGAGGGTTGACGTGGTTGACGGAGAGATATCAGAGAGTGGTTTATTCAGGAGTAGAGTCCACAAGACGGCCTGTGACTAGTGGTGTGCCACAAGGATCTGTTCTTGGACTACTGCTGTTTAATTTGTTCATAAATGATATAGGAAAGGATCTGAGAGGAACAGTTCATTTGTTTGCGGATGATGCGAAGTTGGGTAGGGCAATAGTGAATGCAGATGACGTCAAAATTTTGCAGGATGATCTGGAATAGATTGGAGGTCTGGGCTAAGGAGAATGGATGTCCATTTAATGTGGCAAAATGTAAGATTATGCATTTTGGGGTGAAAAGATTGGCGGCAGTTTACTGCATTGGTGGAACCGTGCTCCAGGAAATTGATGAGGCACGAGATTTAGGAGTGTTGATGGATAAGGAGTTGAAGTTTAGGGGGGTCACATTGCAAAAGTGGCCAAATCAGCTCATCAAATCACTTGGTTGCTGAAGAATACGCTCACAAGCAGAGACAAGCAGGTTATTGTTCCTCTGTATCGAGCCTTGATAAGGCCCCATCTCAACTACTGTGCCCAGATTTGGTCACCTAGGTTTCTTCTTGATGTGGAGGAGGTTGAGAGGATCCAGAGGCGAGTGTCCAAGATGATAGCGGGTCTGTGGAATGAACCACATGAGAATAGGTTGAGGATTTGTGGGTTGCAGAAATTGGTTGATAGGCGGAGGAGGGGAGATATGATTGAGACATTCAAATTACTGAAGGGTTTCTATAAAATTAATTCAGAAGATATTTTTGAAAACAGGGCTGGGTTCTTTACTTTTAGAGTGGTGAATGAGTGGAATGGGCTGCCAGAGTCTGTGGTGGATGCTGTGACAGTGAATGATTTTAAGGCGAGGTATGATAGACACTGTATGAATGTCGAATAGTTGTGATGAATATGATTTGGGGCCTCCCTCGATGAGTCTAAGGACTCCCTATTTGCCCGTAATAATAATAATAATAATAATAATAATAATAATAATAATAATAATCTAGGACCCCCAATAATGCGAGAAGAATTTGATAAAGCACTGTCCGAAATGAGTAAGGAAAAACTCCAGGTGTAGACAGTATTCCTATAGAACCGCTATAAATCTAGGTGATGAGACAAAAACCTTACTCTATCAATTAATAGCCCAAATCTATGATAGAGGAGAAATACCAAAGGAGTTTATGAAATCAACCATAATACCAATACCAAAAAAAGAATAATGCAAACAAGTGCAGCCAATTTAGAATAATAGTTTTAATCCCACATGTTAGCAAAATTCTCCTAAAAATTATTCAAAATTGAATTTATTCAAAAATAGATTGAATTTGGATGAAGACCAATTTGGATTCAGAAAGAATAAAGGAACAAGATAGGCAATACTCTGTTTAAGAACAATAATAGAGAGAAGATTAGACCTTAGTCAAAATACTTACATTTGCTTCCTTGATTTAGAGAAAGTGTTTGATAAAGTAAACCAGCAAATACTCCTAAATTGTCTAACTAATATCGGCATAGATTTGAGGGAGAGGAAAATAATTCATCAAATTTACAAAAATCAAAATGGACTGATTAAAATCAATGATAAGGAGAAAATAATAAATATAAGGAGTAAGACAAGGATGTATACTTCACCACTTTTATTTAATTTATATATTGAAAAGGCCATTCAGGAAACTAAAGATAAAATAAATAGTGGCATAGAGATAAACGGTGAGCAAGTCATGTGAATAAGATTTGCTGATGACATAGCCCTTGTAGCAGAAAACAGAAGAACGCTAAAAACAATGCTAGAATTACTAAATAATAACCTTGAAAAATATAAAATGGAAATCAACACAGATAAAACAAAAATCATTGTTACTGGCAAATCCTTATCAATACAGAGCATATAGACATCAGCGGGGAACAAATAAAACAAGTGAAAAGCTTTAAATGTTTAGGAAGCCTAATAACAGAAGATGGCAGAACAAGAGAAGACATAAGATCAAGAATAAATAACGCAAAAGCCCAATTCTCTAAGATGAAAAGCATTTTAACAGGAAACCTCAACCTACAATTGAAAAAAAAAATTAGTAAAGACATTGGTATGGAGCATTGCACTGTATGGATGTGAAACCTTAAGGAAGATCCTTAAGCTCCTCGCGTCGTTGACGGGAATCGAACCTAGGTCACTCCCTCCCCAGGAATATGGTTGCGAAGCGCAAAGCCACTAGGCTAACCGCGCGGACATGAATGTACTAATTTCGTTTAAATATTTGGAAATAGTAATTCTTGGAGGAATGATGTGAGGAGCGCTGTTTTTCTTTTCTGAACAGCATTCTTTTGGCTTTTTATCTTTGTAGTTAACAATATTTAACATTATATAGTACACCACTTCGACAATTCGATAGTAGAGGTATGTAAGTTTCTGTTCACTTAAAACCTTGATATTCCAGGTCTACCTACTCACTGATGAGACCTCAAAAAAAGGTTGAAACCGGTCTGGGTAGTGACCTCTTCTCAAAATGTAAAACAATGTAAAACAATATATATACATCTCTTAGGAGCTGGGTTTTACATTATGACAGAATATTAAAGTTAGTGAGGGATCTTGCTCCACCTTTGCATGGAGTTGCCCTGGTGTTGTACTATCCAAGTGATCAGTTACACTTGGTTCCGCCGATAGTTTTTTCGGCATTGAAACTCTACGGATGTCGTTGGATTTCGACCCAAGTTTCGTACCCGGCTATAAAATAAAACGGGATTTAACATCTCCCTCTTAATCATTCTTCGCTGTTTCGAACTGTTGATTCTCATTACACACACACACACACACACACACACACACACACACACACACACACACACACACACACACACACACACACACACACACACACACACACACACACACACACACAGGTTTTCAGCACTAGAAAATCTGAGAAAAGATGTCACTAATAAGTTTATCCTATCCATACACTCTTTCGGGGGGTATTGACAAGAAACCAAGGGTGTGTAATCCGTATTTTTTCTCCCTTAGTTTTCTATAAGCAAATATTCCATGAATGATATACAAATTATTTGACTGAATTTAAGGTGTGGACAATTTCTAAGAGATTTTTACCGTCCCATTATTTGACTAATGTTTCCCCCTGTGTTCGCCTATCATTTATAGCGTTGGTGTCCCTTTCGAAGTGCACGTAAAAGGATTTCAAATGAGCCACAACTGTTCCACATTTACTGCTGTTGTCAGAGAAGGTGAGTTTAGCTTAACTTTGCACTATCCTCACGATACTAAAGAAATAAGTATAAAGTGTACGTAGTAGCCAATTACATGAATCAATTCGTATTGTTTCGATGTTTTTGTGTTAGAAAAATATTACGTATAACTTTTCAAAGGAACTATTATTTACTTGCTAATTTCATATAATATTTTTCTATATTTCCTCTGATTAAAATACAAATAGAAAAAGAACACATACACCGAAAGATTTCTGAATTAATAAAAGTTATTATTCAAAAGATAATAAAAAGCGCATTCAGATTTTAGACACCTGGCTCATTGTTGCAGTGTGCCGTGTACCTCCCGGTGTATTCTATGGCTGTAACTGCGTGTGTTCACGGGGCTGGTTTGTCTCCTTGAGATGGGAAAAACCCCAGATAAACTGGGGAGAAAAACCCTGCAGTCCACGGCTAACTTGGCTATGTCTGAGAAAGATCCAAAGCTCCTCATGTCAACGACGAGAATCGAATCCAGGACACTCTTTTCCCAGGCATATGGTTGCGAAGGGCATAGCCACTCTGCTAACCGAGCGGACTCTTGGTATCTTTAACGTATAATAAATCCAATATTAAAAACATTTCGACAGCTTTTTTCTCATTCAGATATTTCTAGTAATAAGTTGGAGCAACTTGCATTTGAGTTATTCATGTACTTTGTATTATTTCAAACTTATACATACTCGTATTTACAAGCGTGGTTTGAAAAGTTCTCTGCCTAACAATGAAAAAACGAATTTCTTTCAAACTTATTTTTATTTTTCAACATAATCTCCCTTAAGACTTATAAATTTATTCCAGAGATGCTCCATTTGTAGTGGTTCTCAGTAAGATGCCCCTCTACAGCTGCAATCACCTCTTCATTCGAAGAAAAACGCTGACCGGCAGGGAAGAGTTTTAGTTTTAGGAAGAGATAGAAGTCTGGATCTGCAATTCATAGTGCAGATCCCTTAATTTTCCCGTTGCCAAAACACCTTTGTGGGCAGGTACATTGTCATGATGAAAGATGATTTTTTTCTTCTGCAAACAGGGTCTTTTCTCACGACATTTTTCGTCTTGTCTGGTTAAAAGATCAGAATAATATTCCCCGGTTATTGTTTTACTCTTTTCAAGATAATTAATAAAAAAAAATGTCTTTAGCATCCCAAAATACCGATACCATGACCTTTCCTGCTGATAGCACCGACTTTGTCTTCTTTGGCGCTGAACATCCTGCCTCTGTCCACTGTTTTGACTGCTGTTTGGATTCTGGTGTGTAATGGTGAATCCAAGTATCATCCATAGTAATAAATCGACGCACAAAATCAGTTTTATTCTTGTTAAAACGCTCGAAGCACTGTTCAGAGATTTTCATACGAGTGCGTTTTTTGATCTGCAGTGAGCAAGCGCGGCAACCATCTTGCGCAAAATTTTTCCATTTGCAATTCTTCATGCAAAATATCTCCTACACGTTCCTTTGAAATGCCTATAGTCTCAGCAATTGCACGCTCTTTGACTCGCTGGTCATCCAATACCATATCGTGCACTTGATCAATGATTTCTGGTTTATTATTTTTTAGACATTCTTCACGTGGATCATCTTGAAGGCTGGTACCGTCAACTTTAAACTCGGCAGCCCATTTCTTAATTCGAAAACGAAGGAGAAGAGCGCCCATAAACTTTTATGAACTTCGAATGAATTTCTTTTGGCGTTAAACATTCTTTTACAAAGAATTTTATAACCGCACGATACTCAATTTTATCCATTTCAAGGGATACAGACAACACCTTTGCTTCAGATAGCTGTATGAAACAAACTACAGGGTGGCCATAAAATAACTTTTCTTCTTTGGAGGCATCTGTAGCAAAAACCAATAAACGAAATGAGATCAAATTTTATATTGAGACTTTTAAAGGCATGGGGAGATGATTTCCGCGAAAAAAAAGATTTAGTAACGAAAGCCGCCGATAGGGTAAATTTTGGAGCTGGCGGAGCCGAAAACAAGCGGATAATTACATTAAAGGCAGATAAAATGGAATAATAATAATAACGCAGGGACTAGTATTGGTCCCTGTGTCGTCAAACACCGCAGTAGCAACGTCTGTTACTGTCTCTTCTTGCACTGCTTTCCGTCCTCTGCCAGGTCTAACTCCTAGTGATCCAGTTTCTTCAAACATCTTAATCACAGCTCTCAGCGCTACAGCTGACATAGGATCTGTATGCAGGTTATGACGCCTTCTAAATTCCCGAAGGGCCGCTACGGCATTGCACTGTTTAAAGTAAAACAACTTAACAAGTAAAGCATGCTGAGGCAAGGTAGGACGCATATTGAGCACAATTCGTCAGTCATTCGAATAACTGCCTGAATGTTCCCAATCTCGTTTTAAGTGGAATTGGTGGCGCTGCTGTCACGTACGCATAGTAAAATTTGCATAATCATTTTTATCGGCGTTTATTGCAAATATTTGACTACTTTCGGCTCCGCCGGCGCCAAATTTCCACTATCGGAGACTTTTGGTACTAAATCTTTTTTTCTCGGAATTCATCTTCCTATGCCTTCGAAAGTCTCAATATAAAATGTGGTCTCATTCCGTGTACTAGTTCTAGCTACAGATACCTCCAAACAGCGAAAGTTAATTTATGGCCACCCTGTATATATACTTGGGCTGTTCAATAAGTAATAAGACTAATTTTATTGTGGCGAAACCACTCATCACAATATTAATTTCTGTGGAATAAAGAAATGTTGCTGTCTGTATTAACAAAAGAGGTTGATAGATGGCGTATACGGGCTGATGTGCCAGAGTGTCACGTGACTAAACACAAGCTTGTTTCGGCGCTCTTGCGAGCCGAGACCAGTCGTCGAAATGGAAGCGTCCTTGGAACAGCGTTATGAGATTAAATTTTGTGTGCGTTTGCAAAAATCGGCAGCGGACATTTTTAACATGATACGCTAAGCTTTCCACGATGAAGCAATGTCGAGGGCAAGCGTTTTTCGCTGGCATAACTTTTAAGACGTCCATCACAGAGACAATGATCAACACAGCAGCGATTATCATCAAGCACGTCAAAAGCAAGCGTCCATTGCTGAATAATGGCTTTTTATTGCATCACGATAATGCAAGGCCACATATTGCTGGTTGTGTAGTGGACGTTTTGCAGAAGAACAACACAGATATCCTACCACACCCTCCATACAGTCCTGATCTCTCACCGTGCGATTTCTGGCTGTTTCCTCAGCTCAAGAAACCACTAAGAGGCCGCCATTTCGAAAGCAACAAACCATGTGTAAAAGCTGCTGAGACGATTTTGAAAGAACTCTCAAAAAACGGACTTTCACATGTGTTTAAGAAGTGGACGCAATGTTGGGACAAATGCATCGCGTCTCACGGTAGTTACTTCGAAAAAGACCATGTAAATTATGACGATTAAAAGTAATCTGTTTTCTGTATAAATATAGTCTTATTACTTATTGAACAGCCTACGTATATATATATATATATATATATATATATATATATATATAAATTAATTTTAATTTATATATATAAATTAAAACTAATATAATATAATAAATTAGTAACACTAATATACATTACCCATTTAACTTGGGTAATGTATATTAGGGTTACTAAATACTTTTATAAACTTAGTTATTTTACTCCTAATCCCAAGTAAGCAAACAGTTAAGTTTGCGCCTGAACGTAGTTCAAGTCTAAAGGTGGTGCAACTCATAGTAAAGGTGGGTAAATCTCTGATCACTGTTCTTAGTATTTTCCATAATGTAAAGCACATTTCATTAAGAGATGTATACTGCAATGCATTATGGGTGGGGTCACTGCCCAGATCGGTTTCAACCTTTTTTGAGGTCTCCTCTGTGAGTAGCTAAACCCTAAATAAAAAGGTTATAGTAATACAGAGCCTTATCAACTTTACCTATACAAGTTGCAACAAGGTGTTTTTATTTTTAATAAAAATCTCTGGAGGAGATATAGATGTAAATTAGTTTTTTTACCTTGGGTAATGTACCCACCTTTACTATGAGTTGCACCACCTTTAGACTTGAACTACGTTCAGGCGCAAACTTAACTGTTTGCTTACTTGAAATTAGGAATAAACTAACTAAGTTTATAAAATTACTTAGTAACCCTAATATACATTACGCAAGGTAAAAAAACTAATTTATTTCTAAATCTTTTCCAGAGATTTTTATTAAAAATAAAAACACCTTGTTGCAAGTTGTATAGGTAAAGTTGATGAGGCTCTGTATTACTAACACCTTGGTATGGATTGGACTTGGAATCAATCGACCGTGAGATGCGGTGACTGATTCATTCAATCCAATACCCTTGGAGGGTAATGGATGGCAATGCTGTAGCCAGTGAAGCTCTAACTGAGGCTCGGCTATTGCTGTTACCCTCCTGCCATGATCAGAGCTTTAATAGCTCAATAACACCTTATCCCTACACTGTCCTCTACAGATAACGGGGAAGATGAAAAGCATTCTTGCTTCGCCCCTTTAAGCCAGTCCTTATAAGGACTATAAGGACACCTTGGTATACTTCCTGGGGGGTCGACCGTGAGATGCGGTGATCAACACCCTTGGAGGGTAATGGATGGCAATGCTGTAGCCAATGAAGTTCTAACTGAGGCTCGGCTATTGCTGTTACCCTCCTGCCATATTGCTGTTACCCTCCTGCCACGATCAGAGCTTTAATAGCTCAATAACACCTTATCCCCTACAGATAAGGGGGAAGATGAAAAGCATTCTTGCTTCTCCCCTTTAAGCCAGTCTTAAAGGGGCGAAGCAAGAAAATCTTCGCCCCTTTTAAATTATTGAAATGGCAAAACATCTGAATGAGACCAAATTCGAGGAATTATACCAAGGTCCTTATCCTTAGTATACTTCCTCGAATTTGGTCTCATTCAGATGTTTTGCCATTTCAATAATTTAAAATGTGTTAAGACACAGATGGAGAAAGAGTAGATTTCTCAGGTAAAGATAATCCTGTGGACTTTTGAGGGTCCACTAGCAAATCCCATAGACACTCTTAGGTGTCTACAGCAATAAAACGTCACTATAAGAAACAAAGGCGATATTAGTGGCAGTAGGCCTAGCGTATCGCCCTTGTAATTACAAATGACTTACCTGGATAAAGCACTATGGAAAATAAAGTGACTGTTTATGGTAGCAAGCAATTAACTTCTATTACTAATGAATAAGCATAAATATAAATCGCTAAAAACATCCATCAAATTCACAATTCACCATCAATAATACACGACACTAACACGCGAGCCGCCATCTTCATCACCTCCCAAATATATTCTCCCCAAACATGGAATTCCTCAGACTAGGAAAGCTGCTGAGTGATAATTGTCCGGGAAAAGTGAAATTGTATGACACGTTTCCCCCCGAATGTGTCTCAGACGTTGTCGCTGAAGATAATTTAGAATCGGTGTCTTCTACTCCTTCAGACTTTGTAAAAGTGCGCGCACGCAAAAAAGCGAAGAACAACAGATGACCCGCACAATGACAATACTGAAATGGAACAGGATTCTCAGGGTTCGGACGCCGCTATTTCTCCCAAAGAAAAGGTGCCTCCGATCATCCTTAGAGAAAAGCAGAAGTGGGCAGCTTTAAGATCCACAGTGTCAAATATGCATATTTGCTTAATTAAGACCGAAAACATGGATGAAGGCATAAAGATCCAGCCAGCAACAGTGACAGACTATAGAAGGTTGACCAAAGAACTGGACGATAGAGGCATCCAGTATCATACCTTTGCGCTCAGCTCCGAAAAAAACTTAAAAGTGGTCCTTCGTGGTGTCTGTGAAGACATTGACACAGCAGAAATAGCTGCTGACCTAAATTCTCAGGATCTGCCTCCAGTCAAGGTCAGCAGAATGTACAAAGCAGACAAAACTCCCATGCCATTAGTTCTTGTTGAGATTCATAAAATATACAAGGATATCTACAACTTATAAACAGTCTGTGGTCTCATCGTCACACCGGAACCACTCCGTAAAAGATCATCTTCTGGGCAGTGCCACAGATGCTAGAAGTTTGGCCATGCCCAGAATCTATGCAGAGCGGAATATAGATGTTTAAAATGTGGAGACAGCCACCGAACCAATACCTGCACATAGCCGAGGACCACCTCTGCCAAATGTGCCAACTGCAGTGGCCCTCATCCTGCGAACTACAAATGATGTACTCAGCACCCAAAGAACAGACGGATGGAGGCAGTCCATCAGCCCTCCTCCTACAGT
Organism: Typopeltis vanoorti; assembly: GCF_054136105.1. Lineage (NCBI taxonomy): Eukaryota > Metazoa > Arthropoda > Arachnida > Uropygi > Thelyphonidae > Typopeltis > Typopeltis vanoorti. The sequence continues at coordinate 43,953,612 of NC_143569.1, forward strand.
ACAAGAACACCAGAGGCCCAGACATCAAAACCGGAGACTTAGCGGCCACAGTCGGAGACCTCCAATAATAGAGCCACCCAAAAGTAAACAAGAAGTTATGCCGATGTGACCCGTACAATTAGACCAATTCCAGAACAAAATCAACCAACAGCACATAAAAACCTAACAGCTGTTATTACGGCCTCGCTAGCAAACATGTTACAAAATTTCAGCCTATCAAACCCTACTGAAACCTTCACTAAAAGATTTCTTCGTGAAACGCAGGTCATCCTCACAGCCCTCATAAATGAATAGTAACAAACTCATTCCAGGATCTCTTCAGATAGTTGCTTGTAATGCAAATGGCCTCAAAAGCAAAATTCTGGAACTCCGAGATTTCACATATAGATATCAACCAGATGTTATTTTAATCCGTGAAACTCATTTAAGACCCTCAGACAATCCTACAATAAGGGGCTATCACCTATACAGAAATGACAGGCTACTCTACAGAGGCGGCGGCACTTTCATCTTCATTACAAACTACATTAAGCACCACCACTCTGTGAGCAGTCCTTCAACCACTAACCTTGAGATCACAGGAGTGGAAGTAGTTACCAGCTCCACTGGCAAACTGAAAATATATTCAGCTTACAACCCTCCCCAAAAATCTCTACTTCACTCTGATCTAAATGCCATCTTATACATCAGAGAGCCCACCATTATTGCCGGGGATCTGAATTCCAAGAATCCTGCGTGGAATTATACAGCCACAAACAAGAATAGGTGCATCCTTTCCAATTACTTAGGATCAAGCAACGCTGTTGTAGCAGGCCCCACCGAACCAACTCATCTCAGTACGTTCGGCACTGCTGACATCCTGGATATAGCTATCCTGCAGGATATTAAACTTCAATTCAGCATCATATCTATGGATGAACTATCATCCGATCACAATCCAATTCTACTACAGCTGGGAAATCAAGAATACCTGTGTCCTCTCCTCACTCCTACATTGCATGGGAAAGACTGTCAGCAGCACTCAAGGATTATATTGGACCTGTTCCTCACATACACACAAAAGAAGAAGTAGAAACTGCAGTTACAAATCTCACACAACAAATTAATTCTGCTATAAAGGTAGCTTCCTCCTAAAAATCTGCCCGCTAGCCAGATCGTTTGCCTGAAGACATCATGAACTTGATCAGAGACAAAAACAGAGCTAGATAAAGATTCCGTAACACGTATGCACCACAAGATAAAATAAATTTAACAGATTAAATCGGGCAGTAAGAGATGCACTCAAAGCTCATAGAGACCAAGTATGGGATGAAAAGTCATCCTCCATTTCACCTACTGATCACTCCATCTGGGGACTACTGAAAAATATCAAAAACAAAGACAGATCCTTTCCCCCAATATTCTCTGACCAGGGCCTTGCTCACACAGATGTAGACAACGCAGAAGTTATAGCATACAACTTAGAGGAGCAATGCAGGCTTTCGTATGGAAACCTTGACTTTGACCTCATATATAAGATTCACAGCAAGGTCAGACACTCACTCAAACTTCCTATCACCAGCACTGACGATATTGCACCAACATCACTTGCTGAGATATATGACATTATTATAAATTAAAGAACAAAAAAGCTCCTGGGCCAGACGGCATTACTAATCGGGTGATTAAACTTTTGCCCCGAAAAGCAGTACTGCTCCTGACTAGTATAATAAATGCAATTTTAAGATGTATAGGAATTACGTATAGGAATTACGTATAGGAATTATGTATAGGAATTACGTCAGAAACTGGCTGACGTAATTCCTATACATAAGCCAGGCAAAGACCCACACCTACCGCAAAATTATCGTCCAATCAGTCTCATCTCAAATCTGGGTAAGGTTGCAGAGAAGGTCATCCTCTCACGAATCCAAACCTCAGTAAATGACCTAAACATCCTCCCAAAAGATCAGTTTGGTTTTAGGCAACACAATAGTACTACCCAGCAAATTCACAGAATTGTCGAGTACATCACCACCAGCTACAACTGGCGCCAGTGCACAGGCGCTGTTTTCCTAGACTTATACAAAGCATTTGAGAAAATCTGGCATTTTGGACTCCTGCACAAACTTATCTCAGCCGGTACCTCACTAAAAATGGTTCATTTAATCCATTCATATCTTCAGAATAGATCAATGCAAGTGAAAATCAACGGTTCTACATCCTCCCAGCGCCACATCTTTGCTGGAGTGCCGCAGGGATCTCTACTGGCTCCATTGCTGTTCTCTATATACATGTCAGACATCCCGCACAATCCGATGACTTCCATTTTGGCACTGTATGCGGACGATACGGCAATACTAACCAAATCTTCAGACCCCATTTCATTACCAGAAAGCTTCAAGAAACCATTCAAAAGCTGGACGGCTGGTTCTCTAAGTGGAGATTGGAAGTCAACCCCCAGAAAAGCTCAGCCGTTCTTTTCTCAAAAAGGCCAATGTCTCCTGTAGGAGATGTGTTTCTATTCAATACTAAAATTCCCTGGCAGACAGAAACAAATTACCTGGGTGTAATTCTCGATAAAAAGCTATCTTTCAATCAGCACACCAAGTCTGCGTGCACAAAGGCATCTAAAGCCATAGTTCAGATCTATCCGCTAATTAATAGAAATAGCAGGCTCAGCAACAGAATGAAATTGCAACTATACCAGATGACGATTCGTCCTATAATCACTTATGCCTCTCCGGCGTGGAGCCACACCTCTAATGCTAACATTATCAAAATACAGCGAGTGCAGAACAAGTGCTTGAGAATGATTCTGAACTCCCCGTGGTATGTTTTCTTTTCTATATTTTATTTTTTCTACAATCCTTAGCAACCAAGTTTTTCCCAAAGACGTCCACACATCCCAACCATTTGGTTCAGCAAGCTGAAGATACGATCCAACGGGCATATTCAAATATAGAAGACCAAAAGCTATATTAACCTCCTTTAGTGATGCATAATCTCCATGCCCATTCAGGGCGAGCAAACTGCTCATAATTACCCTCACTGTAACCACAACAGATAGCGGGGAATATGAAAAGCATCTTGCTTCACCCCTAAAGACATAAATGTCAATTGTCAATTGTCAACCTTGGTATTTAGGGTCTTGCTACTCACTGAGGAGATCTCAAAAAAGGTTGAAACCGGTGGGGGCTATTATGAGTTAGCTCTCTTACGGCTTTTGCCTTAAGAGAGCAATTTGAGTCTCCGGGGGAAGTGTTTTCCGGCGCGGCCTGGTGAGGGGCTTTGTCGGTGAATGCTTATTTTCGGAAAATATGAGCGGTTCTGCTCGGTGGTGGTGGTGGGTGGATGGCCATCACTGAGTGGAGCCAACGCTGAGATGGACGGTCTTTCGCCCACAATTGAGTGGCCTAGGGATCGTCTGAATTTTTAGAGACGGCTTTACTTTTTCATAAGGTTGAAACCGGTGGGGGCTATTACGAGTTCGCTCTCTTACGGTTTTTGCCTTAAGAGAGCAATTTGAGTCTCCGGGGGAAGTGTTTTCCGGCGCGGCCTGGTGAGGGGCTTTGTCGGTGAATGCTTATTTTCGGAAAATATGAGCGGTTCTGCTCGGTGGTGGTGGTGGGTGGATGGCCATCACTGAGTGGAGCCAACGCTGAGATGGACGGTCTTTCGCCCACAATTGAGTGGCCTAGGGATCGTCTGAATTTTTAGAGACGGCTTTACTTTTTCATAAGGTTGAAACCGGTGGGGGCTATTACGAGTTCGCTCTCTTTATGTTTTTGCCTTAAGGGAGTAATTTTAGTCTCCGGGGAAGATGTTTTGCTTGAAGAAGATACTTCTTGAAGAAGATTCTTCAAGTATCTTCTTGGAGTATTGCTTGAAGTAGGACATGGTTCAGCTTCAGGTGCCTCGGGTTTGCCGTGCCTTACTCAATACCATATCGTGCACTTGATCAATGATTTCTGGTGTTGTTACACTTTTTGGACGTCCTTCACATGGATCATCTTCAAGGCTGGTACGGCCACGTTTAAACTCGGCAGCCCATTTCTTAATTGTCGAAAACGAAGGAGAAGAGTGCCCATAAACTTTTATGAACTTCGAATGAATTTCTTCCGGCGTTAAACTTTCTTTTACAAAGAATTTTATAACCGCATGATACTCAATTTTATCCATTTCAAGCGATTTAGACAACACTTTTGTTTCAGAGAGCTATATAAAACAAACTGCTTGATAGAATGACGTAATTTCACATGGATGCTTATGACAGACGTATCAAAGTAGGAAAAAAAACGTTGACGAAAGTGTTGCCATCTATAGTCGAGGCTGAAAACCTTTCAGACCACCCTCGTATGTAGAACAGAGTAGGTGATTATAATATTGCGCCTTTAAGGACTAATTTATGTCTTATTGTCTTACCTGGTTCGTCGTTGATGTCATTGAAGAATATAACACGTTTCGTGTAGTTAAGTTTCTTTCTGTTGTTGTATGTTAATTGGGTTTTCATTTCACGTGTATTATATTTGCTTACTTTAACTGTGTATAAAATATTTTGAATCTAGGATTAAAATATTAGATATCTGCCATCTAAATTAAAAAAATATTTATCCGATGTATTTTTTCTGTCTTAAGTTAATTTTGTATTTGCAGTCCTAAATTTGTTTTTCATTTGTTTGGATTCCTTAGAAGGAAAAAGAGAGGTAAGGACCAGGTGTAGGGGCGGAGAAGCTGTTATATGGTCCAATTTGATGTATTTTATATTTTCTCAAATTTGGATGTCACTGCCTAAGAAATACATATTTATTATTATCTATTTACTAACTCATTAATACATTTTATTTATTTTTATTTACAAAAAGTTGTTTTTATTCTTAATACAATTTAGGGAATACAATTTTATTAAAATGTCTTCATATCCCAAAAAATAAATTTCATTTCCGATTTAACAACAGTCAGTTTATAATTAAAAACTGCAAAGTTTCAGCACACCAAGAAAAGTTATGTCTGCAATTGTCCCTGTGTCTGGAATAACGCTTTGATGTCTTTGAGAGACTGGACACACATTGAAAAAAAAAGTATTCAAATATACATTCAATGTCATATCTACTAAGTGCAGCTTCGCCTTTCTGTATAGATACGTCATTCCTAACTAAAAATAAATAAATAGAAATAAATAAGAAGAATTAAATGAGAAAATGCTGATAAGAGTACATTATCGATATTATAATGATATTATAAATGTGTGTTTTGTGTTCGTGTGGTAACTTTCATAATTTTTTCACGATTTATGCAGAACACATGAGAGAAATTGAAAACTTTTCAAATCTACTCCTGTTTGTACTCTACCAATCAGGAAGTTTACAAAGCCGGAGTACATATTTGTATAACAGGCGTAAAAGTATTCTTCAGCTGAAGTAAATCATCTACTATCACATGACGTTCGTTTTACCAACCCATTTTTATGTATTTGCGTGGTAAACAAATTTTTTTGGGGGTGAATCAGTGAAATATGTTTTTCTCATGCCCACAATTCAAAGTTTCCCATCAGTCAGCAACAGTGCAATATTCAGGCCTCGCGTTCTACACGAAAGCCGAATAAGAATATCTTCTTACTTAGCGTCAAAAGCAAAATTGTCATTTACTGGTCGGCTATATATCCCAGTATTAACATACAGCTGACAGGTGTGGTGTTTATCAACTAAACTGGTTTTTGTTGTGCCCATATGCGGGCAAAAATTAAAAGAAAGACAAGAAAATTAAGAAAACTTTTAGGATTTAAACTTCTTGTATTTATACAAAAGATTTGTAGTAATATCATATTCAGTGATATTTATTAGATAAAAGTTTGTATTTAAATAATAAATAAATAACAAATTTTTAAAATAATTTTATTATTATTAAATAAAGATTAATAATAAGAAATATCAAACACCTTTTTTTTTAAACAAACAATTTTTTATAAATAAATATGTACAGTGAATCGAAATTAAATACATATAAATATATATTTGGGATAACACTTTTTTCTTAATTGAAATAAATACATATTAGGGATGACACTTTTTTTTTATTTAAATTGAAATAAGTACATATTAGGGATAACACTTTTTTTTTTTTAAATTGAAATACTCACGTGCACACTGAATTGTTTGTCACCGCGCACTTGTCGGGGGATTTCAAGCTAAGTAGAAATGATAATGTACGCGACACGCAGCTATTAAAAAAAAGAGGAAGCTTTGGTCAGGATTTATATGACTACACAATTTAGTAAATGATAATGCAATAATGAAATATCTGCAACTACAGTCGCCAATTATAAAATACCCATACATAAATTTGAACGTATACATTTTTAACATTATCACGATCTCACGATTATTCAGTAAGATTCAAATTAGGCATCGAATTAGAACGAAAAACTGAAAGAAGTTTAGTTTTGTTAATGATTGACCGAAACCACCCTCGATGAGTACGTTAACTCCACGGAGGTTTATTAATGAAAAAAAAAAAAAAAAATGAAGCAGAGTAGGTCAAGAGCTTAAGCCAGCGGATAAGACAACATCATTGTCTGAGGAAAACGCATAATACTGCTGTGTTTAATATTACAAAATTATTTTAAATTTCTGATAAATAACAATGATTTCTATCCTTAGCCAAGACACAGAAAAGAAAGATGGAAATTTCGATTCAAGTCAAAATTGTAATATGCGTGATTTAATCTTAGACAGCGCTGACAATTCAAATTTAAAATTTCCTTCTTCAACAGTGATATCGGAAACACGCTTCCAGTGGCCAACTACTGACTAGAATGTATAAGCAAAAATTAAAAAAAAAAAAAAAGATTTCGAACAAGAATTGAGAATCTCCTGATAAAAAAAAAAGCTACCCGAATATAGAAATATCAAATAATAATTGTTTTTTGAATAACATTCACTTGGGAGTGAGTGTTAGAAGAAAACATTGAAATCATTCATGCTTTGGTTATCGATGAACAATATGTAACCTCTCGCAGTGAAGTAAAATGAATCTGGCGATATCACTACTATCTGCTCGTTTTCCGTAACAATGAACTCAAGTTCATAAAAAGATTATCAGAAGACGAAAGCCCAATGTTATAACACTTGGCTTGGCAACATCGCTGGTGTTGCGTAGATCAACTACTACACCCTCTGTCCAAAAAGAAACCGAACTTTTCGTAAATAGAAGAAACTAGTTGTATCTTTTTGTTGTCGAAAGCAGCAACCGTCATTAGTGTTGTGTCAACTGTTTATGACATTTGTTTCATTAGAAGCCGAGTTATAGTGCCAAGCGTGACAGTGTGTTTTGACGAACGGTCGGTCGTCAAGATATTCATGTCGTACTCCACGAATTCTCACTATCAATCGCTTCAAAACTTCGAGATAAAACTCACCATTAACCGTTTGGCCAGGCGGAAGGAACTTCTTTGTGGATAATGCCCTTGGATTCGTAGAAACAAATCAGCATTGTCTTTACTTTTGACCTCTCCAAGCGACTTTTTTTCCGATGCTCCTCTTTTTAGTGGTCTCCACTCAGCACTCTGGCGCTTTGTTTCGGGCTCATACAGAAAACACCACAATTCGTAACCAGTAACGATCGTTTCAAGGAAGTTTGAGTCCTTACGAGCGGTTTTAATGAGGTTCTTGCAGTGTTCAATTCGATACATTTTTTGGTCGTCGGTCAACTTGTGGGGAACAAATCGCGAATTCAATTTACGAGGCCAGTGTGGGGCCTTGTCGGTGGACGCCCTTCCCTGGAATATGAGTGGCTCTGCTCGGTGGTATGATGAACCTGTCACTGAGTGTTCCAACGCAGTTGGACGATCTTTCGGCCATTTAATAATCGCCACTGTAACCCATGCATGTCGTAAGAGACGACTAAAATGGGACGCAGAGTTTCGCTCTCTTAAGGTTCTTCTGGAATTTTGTTACCGGTGTGTGTGTGTGTGTGTGTGTGTGTGTGTGTGTGTGTGTGTGTGTGTGTGTGTGTGTGTGTGTGTGTGTGTGTGTGTGTGTGTAGGGGGGGATCTTTGATTTCCCTGAGAGATTATTTTAAGTCTTTGGAGAGAGTATTCTCCGGCGGGCCTGTGAGGTGGATGCTTCTCCCTGGAATATGAGCGGTTCTGCTCGGTGGTGGTGGGCCCGTCACTGAGTGGAATCAACGCTGAGTTGGGCGATCATTCGGCCACTCTTAGTAAGTGGTCCGGGGGATCGTCTTAATTTTTAGAGAGGGCTTTACTTAAAAATCGCCCCACTATAGTCCATGCATGTCGTACGAGGCGACTAGAATTGATACCCAGGAGGGTAATGGATCGCAATGTTGTAGCCAATGAAGTTTAACTGAGGCTCAGCTATTGTTGTTACACTTCTGCCATGACCAGAGCTTATAGCTCAATAACACCCTATCCTTACATTGTCTTCTACAGATAACGGGGAATATGAAAAGCATACTTGTTTCACCCCATCTAGCCAAAAAAAAAAAAAAAAAGATTCATGATGAGTAAAATCGCAGAAAAAGTTATTCTTACCAGACTCCAAGCTTCCGTACACAAATAAAACATTCTTCCTAAAGAGCAGTTTGGATTTCATCAATTCTATAGTACCACCCAACAGATACATAGACTAGTCGAATACATCTCCACTGGATACAATGGCATCAGTTCACTGGGGATGTTTTCCTTGACATACCCAGTGCATTTGATAAAATTTGGCATTTTGGATTACTGCATAAACTGATCTCAACTGGAATACCATTGGAAATGGTTCACCTAATTAAATCATACCTTTCTGACAGGCGTATGCAAATCAAGATCAACGGTACAGTATCAGCCCAGAAACGTATCTCGATTGGAGTCCCACAATGATCCTTACTAGCTCTGGTTATGTTTTCCATATACATGTCCGATATCCTGCGCAATCCATTGTCTTCCATCATGGCCCTCTGCGTGGATGATACAGCAATATTAGCCAGAACTGCAACCACATCTTGCCATCAAAAAACTGCAAGTTTTTTGATGGCAAGATGTGGCTGTAGTTCTGCTACTACAACCACATCACCACATCACAAACAACCTACTACACATTGAGAAATGGTTCTCCAAATGGAGCTTGAAAGTAAATCCCCAGATGAGCATAGCCATGCTATTCACTAGAAGACCGATGCTTCCTAAAGGGGACATCTTCGCATTCAACACAAAAATCCCGTGGCAAACAGAAGTCAAATACCTTGGTATACTACTGGACAGAAGGCTATCTTTCAGCTACCATACCAAGGCTCTCTGTGCAAAGGAATCAAAAGCCATTGCTCAACTCTATCCTCTAATCAACAGGAACAGTAAGCTGGATTGGAATCAAGTTACTTTTCTACAAACTGATGGTTCGTACTATACTCACTTACGCTTCTCCGACCTGGAGCCATACCGCTGATACTAAATTCTCAAATTACAACGAGTGCAAAATAAATGTCTACATATGATCCTAAACGCTCCATGGTTCGTAAGAAATGTGCAACTCCATCGGGATACAGATGTCCCCTATATTTACGCTCTCCTGCAAACTATAGAAAGTTCTTTTCAAAAGCTTCTGCACACCCCAATGAACTGGTTCAGTAAATTACGATGCAACGGATTTCTTCAAACACAAAAGATCAAAAGCCACCGTAAACTCCAATTTTGATGTTTAATCTTGAAGAACGCTCAAGGCGAGCAATTGGCTCATAAATTTTTCCACTCACTGTTTCCTTATCAGATAGCAAGGAGTATGAAAAGCATTTTGCTTCACCCTTTAGGTCAGAAATGTTAATCGTTAATAATTCATCATGAGTCATTGATTACGATTGGTAGTGATGATGATTGTCGAACTGGTGATGATTCAGGACGGACTTGTTCACCTCTTTCCACCAGATAACTGCGTTTGATTTGATTTTCGTTTTATTTTCAACGGCGTTTCGTATTTTTCACATTGCACGGGCTACATCCATCTCTAATTTCTATTTTGTCTCCCTTATTGGCCCCAATTCTGTTCTGGATATATATGGTAGACATTCCGCACAACCCAATGTCATCCATCATAGCCTTTTACGCGGATGATACAGAGATACTAACCAGATCTCTTCAGCCACACCACGTCACCAAAAATTTCAGCAAAACCTACTGATACTAGAGCAATGGAGGTTTCAAGTAAGCCCACAGAAGGGCATAGCTATGCTCTTCACCAGATGTATCTCCTAAAGGAGATATCTTCCTGTTTAATGCCAAGATTCCCTGGAAAACAGAAGCCAAATACCTTGGGGGGTGCTACTGGACAGAAAACTAACCTTCAACCACCACATCAAAACTTTGCCCAGCTCTACTCCCTAATTAATAGGAACAGTAAACTAAATACCAGGATCAAATGGCTTCTCTGCCAGCTGATGATTCGTCCCTTAATCACATATGCTTCTCCAGCCTGGAGTCATACCGCCAATACTAATATTCTCAAATTGCAACGAGTGCAAAACAAGTGCCTACGTATGATTCTAAATGCCCCGTGGTTTCTCAGAGATATACAACTTCATCGGGATGCAGATATCCCTTATATCTATTTTGTTGCTAGAGATTGGAGGAAACTCTAGCAACAAAATACTTCTTAAAAACGTCTACACAGCCCAACGGTTTCCATTAATGATGCGTAATCTCCATGCCCATTCAGGGAAAGCAAACAGCTCATAAATTTATCCATGTTATATGATATTATCGGGAACTTTCATCTCATCCTATATCTAAAATTACAAGATAACTATTATAATTATTATAAGTGCTCATTAAATATATTATAACTTTAAAAGACAAATAAAAAATATCTGAATAAAAAGCTCGATAGTTTAGCAATTTGCCTAACTTCGATTTTAAATAAATTTATAAATGCGACAATTAATTAAAGAATAGTTTATTTATGGGCATTTGTGTTTGTGTATTGTTAAAGCTTTTGAAATTCAGTTCGCTTTACTTTTATTGTTAAATAAACACTTGTACTGTTTCGTGATTATCAGAATGCAACATGAACATGTTTGAACAACACAAAATATACGTCATAATAAATTAATTGAATTTTAAAGTTAAGCCTACCATCCTTCTTCTGCAAGTAGTGCACGATGTATCCTGTGATCGCACTATGGCCATTGAATGGTTCGTCCCAGGAAAGGGTAACGGATCGTCCATCCTTTTCCAACACTTTGACACCAGAGGGCGAGGACGGAGCTTCTGCAAAAATCCTGTAGTCAAGTTAATGACAGGAGTCTATCACATCAGCAAAATTACGAATAATTTTGAATTATTTAATAGTTTGCTTTCAGGAAATAAACATATATCAGGGAAAGCATTTAATAAACCGATAAACAACAGTGTTTTAAATATCAAATCATAAAATAACTCAGCATGACATTTCGTTAAAGGTATTAAAAATATTAAGAATAGTTAAGGATAGTCCTAGTCCAACTGAAGAAATCATTAATAAAATATAAAAACAAATAAAAATATTAAATAATAAATAAATTTTAAAATTCGAACTACTTATAATTCTTTCTTTTTCTCTTTAAGATTCGTTGATAAATTCTACACCATATAATTATTCATATGATGTTTGATGTATTAGCTGTTCGAAGATTACAATGAATCATCCAGGAGGGATGAATCAATCGACCGTGAGATGCGGTGATTGATTCATTCAATCCAATACCCTTGGAGGGTAATGGATAGCAATGCTGTAGCTAATGAAGCTCTAACTGAGGCTCGGCTATTGCTGTTACCCTCCTGCCATGATCAGAGCTTTGATAATAGCTCAATAACCTTATCCCTACACTGTCCGCTACAGATAACGGGGAATATGAAAAGCATTCTTGCTTCGCCCCTTTAAGCCAGTCCTTATAAGGACTATAAGGACAATGAATCATCCAGGAGGGATGAATCAATCGACCGTGAGATGCGGTGATTGATTCATTCAATCCAATACCCTTGGAGGGTAATGGATGACAATGCTGTAGCCAATGAAGTTCTAACTGAGGCTCGGCTATTGCTGTTACCCTCCTGCCATGATCAGAGCTTTAATAATAGCTCAATAACCTTATCCCTACACTGTCCGCTACAGATAACGGGGAATATGAAAAGCATTCTTGCTTCGCCCCTTTAAGCCAGTCCTTATAAGGACTAAGGATAAGGACAATGAATCATCCAATACCCTTGGAGGGTAATGGATGGCAATGCTGTAGCCAATGAAGTTCTAACTGAGGCTCGGCTATTGCTGTTACCCTCCTGCCATGATCAGAGCTTTAATAGCTCAATAACACCTTATCCCTACACTGTCCTCTACAGATAATGGGGAAGATAAAAAGCATTCTTGCTTCGCCCTTTTAAGCCAGTCCTTATAAGGACTATAAGGACAATTACAATTCAATTACAATATTCTTGGAGTGATTCTTGATAGTAAACTCCTATTCAGCAAACATATTAGTTACATTACCTCAAAGACATCCAACGTCTTAGCACAGCTTTACCCTATGATCAACAGACAAAGTAAACTGGACACGCAAACAGAATTAACAATTTATAAGATGGTAATTCGACCGGTTATCACTTACGCATCCCCAGCTTGGAGCCACACCGCAAATTCAAACATTCTAAAACTTCAGAGATTACAGAATAAGTGCCTAAGGATGATTCTGGATGCCCTCTGGTTCATAAGAAACACCTAGATCCATAGAGAAGTTAATATCCCTTATATCTCTTCCTTTCTCATAAATCTAGCTGAGAAGTTCTTTACCAAGACAAGTAACCATCCAAACCTGTTAATCAAGGAAGCCTCGGAATATAATGAAGAAGAAATCAATAAATATAAAAGACCAAAATCTATTTTAAGTTCAGCTGAACGCAACTAACCTCACTGCCCTCAATGGGCGAGCATATAGCTCACAAACACTCCATCCAAAGTTCATCCATTACAAGACAAAGGGGAATACGAAAATCAATTTTGCTTCACCCATCTAGCCAGAAATAATGTTAATGTTAACAATTACAATACCTTATTTCTATGGCATATCTCTTTTGAGGGCAACATCACACACACACACACACACACACACACACACACACACACACACACACACACACACACACACACACACACACACACACACACACACACACACACACACACACACACACACACACACACACACACACACACACACACACAACTGATTATAGAAGGCGATCCAACGGTGAGGACCAAATTGCTGAAAACCTGAGTGAAAATTGCCCTTGTGCAGACTACGTAAGCATTCTGAAGTGCTTTAACTACAATAAATTTCACAATCATACACGAGACAGCAGGGGAAAACCACCTGTCCCTTCTGCTCTAAAGAATATAAGTTCAGCGACTGCCCACGAAATGAGTCCGAGGTGAATTGCATAAGTTGCCAAAATCACAAGAAGCATGCCAAAACCAAAAACAACTACAAACACATGGCACTAAGCAAAGACTGCCCGACATACAACTACTACAAATAGCTCAAAATTCAAAACATAGATTATGGAAAGCAATAATAAAGCTTGTAGACACAGCACTACTACTCTGGCATGCCTTCAAATAAATCTTCAACGCTTTATCTATCAAGGCTGTAAACAACTTAACAGAACTCACAAATAGAAAAAATATAGGACTGGCATTAATACAAGAACCGTACAACATCAACAACAAAATATGCGGCTTCTCAAGTAATTACAAAATATTTTCCAAAGGATCTGAAAGAAAAAGAGCTGCAATACTCGTGGCCAACCCTGAAGTCGAGGCAATATTAATAGCGCTGCACAGCGACGAGGACTCGGTACTTATTGAAATTACATACAGAGGAATTAAAACTTTTGCTGCAAGTATGTATGTAAACCAGGGCTGTCCAACCTTAGGTAATCAGAGGGCCGCATTAAAAAAAAAAAAAAAAGATTTATCCGAGGGCCGCATAACAATGCGTATCTAGTAATTTGGTGAGCAGCAGCAACCCAACCTCTATAGCCGAACAAACGGACAACACTAATTGCGCACTAATCGCGAGCTCACGTTCCAGGCATGCGCATTGGAACAAAATAGTGTAAGAACGCTTCTTTGACACATCTGATATTTGAAAAACAGGTGGGTATATAGTGATGTAAAAACACCAAATAAAATTACCAACATCGAGATTACAATCAAAACCCACTGGCGGACCTCACAAAATCGTCCCGCGGGCCGCATCCGGCCCGAAAGCAGTGTTTTGGGCAGCCCTGATCAAAACTATCCCATTGACATAAAATACGACTTTAAAAAAATGGGCAACATCGTGGATTTTAACTTAACCATGGCCTAATTATTGGAATAGATAGCAACCCCCATTAGGTATTATGGTTTAACGAAAACACAAACAATAGAGGTAAAAATTTGGAAGAGTTCTTAGTATCAAATTTCCTACACATACTAAACGACGACTGTAACACTCCATCAATTGAAAATACCAGAGGAAGGAGCTTCATTGATCTGACAATAGCAAACAATGCTGTTTTACCCCGGGTTTCTGAATGGAAATGCGAAGAAGAAGAAAGCTGTTCTGATCATCGCATATTAAGTTTTATTATCAGTAACAAAAATATAAACGGAATACACAACATAAACCATCGCAATAACATCAAGTACTTCGCCAATAAAACCAATCTAGAGATATTTGCTAAAGTATTAAAAAAAAAAATAAAAAAAAAAATAAAGGACGATTTCCTTTAGTATAAAAACGCTCTAAAATTATACACCTAATAAAACCAGGAAAAGAAACATCCGACGAAATTAGCAAATGCAGGCTAATCAGTCTCATGAACGTTGCTGGTGAGGTGCTAGAAAAACGTCTGATAAATCGAATAATGCACTATGTCTACTCAAGAAACCTATTAAGCAGCAATCAATATGCATTTAGACCTCAATCCAGCAAAATAGACGCAATTATGGAGGTTAAAGAGTTCACAGAAGACAGTCTACAGCAAAAAAAAAAAAACGACGTACTACTGATCTCACTCGACGTATAAGGAGCTTTCGATGCTGCGTGGTGGCCAGTCATAATCAATCAATTAAAAGATTTAAAAAATCCAAAAAACTTACTCGATCTTAGAGAAAAATATTTTACAGACAGAAGAGCAACTATGACATTAAAAACCCTAACTGTAACGAAAGAAGTCAAACGAGGCTGCCTGCAAGACTCCTGCTACGGACCAGGCTTCTGGAATATCGAGTACGACTCGCTATTAAGACTTCCTTTCACTACTGAAACAAAAGTCATAGCTTTCCCCGATGATAATGATTCGAGGACGCGACGGTTTACAACTAGAAGTAACGGCCAATGAAGAACTCTTTAAAATTGCAGGGTGGGCACGCGAGAAGAAAGTGACCTTCAATAGTACCAAGTCTAAAGTGCTCCACATCTCACGTAAAAATTCAAAACGACCTGTTTCGGTCTTCCTTAACTGAGAAGTTCTCAAGATAGCTAGTGAGCTAAAATACTAGGAGTAATAATAGACGAAAGATTTACCTTCAACAGGCACATCTCATATGTTGCCAAAAAAAAGTGAGGATTAGGCCAATGAGCGCTGGAAACAATATATACCGGAACTGTACTACTATTAATATCTTATGCTGCACTTGCCTGGAAATATACACTAAAATCAAAGAAAAATCAATAAAAGCTAAACAGAGTTCAACGCCTTACGTATAATTAAAGGATACAGGACAATATCTTTCGAGGTAATTTGCGATATTGCAGCTCTAAGCGATCTGCCTGAAAATACAAGAATTATCTCTAATATACGAAGTCACTTCCGGAAGATATAACGGAAATTCCAACATTGATCCAAATTGCTACGAACGCCCGATTCACTACAGTAAGTGGCCTCACCCAGCAAAGAAAACAAATATTAAGGAGAAGGAAAGCTCTGAAAGTGACGAATTCCATATATACACTGACGGAAGCAAAATCGGAGGGAATGTCGGCTGTTCTTTCATTGCATATAACAGGCAGTCGATTATACAAGAACGCTGCTTTAGACTGCATCCTTTCTGGTCCAACAATCAAGCAGAACAACTCGCTATAGTTCATTCACTTACGTGAATTACTCCAGGAATTAGAAGTCAACACCTCTCATCAAAAGACAGCAATAATTTACAGTGACAGCAGAAGCACTATAGACGGCATAAAAAAACCAGAACTACCATATAGAGTTAATATAGAACAGACAAGAAAGGTGGTTGGTTTGGAATCTCATTCTATCGGGATGGTAAATTAAGTTCTCCTGGGTGAACGCGCATACTGGGGCAGCAGGAAACGAGAGAGCGGATCAGTTGGCTAAAGAAGCGGCTAGAAACGAACGGCTAGAAACAAGTTACCAAAAGTACTCAAAATCTGCTAAAAAAAGACTTGTGGGAAAAAGAATGAAAAACATCAAAAAACGGATCAACAACAAAAGAATTCTTTCATAGCATCAGAAGCAGACTCACGCTGGAAAAAAACAAGCCATTTCTCCAGGTTTAACCACGCTACTAACGGGACATGGAAAACTAAGACACTACTTACACAGATGCCATATCCCAGAATCACCATCATGTACAGTATTTGTAGTTCACGCTTCCAAGACTGTTGACCACATACTTTACGGCTGTCAGCTATTGGACTCCATCCGGATGCCCGTAATACAACATGCATCACTTCCGGAGAGAAGTGGCCAGTAAAAACAGAGACTTATCGAAGAGCATTACTCAGAATTAATTAAATTTGCCAATAAGATCAACTTCCAGTCGTTGTAAAGGAACATAAATTACTGATATTGTATGAATTATATAGTGTAAATATATGTACAGTATATATACCGTATATATATAAAAATATAAATATGGATGTAAAGGTCGGAATATGTACATATAGATGTAAAAATAGAAATGTAATATTGAATATTGATACAAAATTGGAAATGCAAATGTTAATCAGTACTTGGGAGCTACATGTAATATATGAATTGTATGCAATGGAGCATGTAGGAATAAATTACCTCCTGGTAGGGTTACTATTAGGAGGAAAACGCTAAACACACACACACACACACACACACACACACACACACACACACACACACACACACGCACACACACACATCCCACAAAACGTGTGTGTGGGGGATGAAACTCCGTTAACATTTTATCTGATTCCAATTCCAAAATAAATATTTCGAGACAAATTGATGAAAAGAATTTGCTACGTCTTAGAAAAGTTGAAAGATGAACATTTTTGAATTCTCAAGTTTTCTCTTTTTTCAAGAAGAATTCAAGAATTTTCCAAGCAGTTTCGCAGAGCTGCTTCCTTTCATATAATGAACCCTTTTCAGGTTTTCCTGTTTTCTTTACCCGCAGGCAAATACGTCTCTTTAGAGTTCTCCAAAGGTTGCCTTTCATGTTGTGTTACCTCTTTATTCTACAAGAGTGGATTTATCTCCCACCCCCGTAATTCTCTTCCCCAAACATCGGAAAAATGAGGGACACAGAGAAAGAAGATGGAAAATTTCAATTTGATTCAAAGCACAATTATCTTTCTGTTTGGCGATTTATATTTTGGTATTCTTTAAGAGTGGAGATTTAATTTCTAGATTTAAAAATTATAGTCTATCTGATCCTGAACTAAGAATGAAATTTCACACTGTTAGATATCGGGAGGAAGATAAAGAATATGCTAGATTTATATATTTGTTATCGTTGATTGATTATTGAACTGGAGCTTCTGATCCTGGAGTAGTCTTGGGATAAGTTTCCTGATCGGCTACTTGGGAACCCTTCTTTTTCGAGTTCCTGATTTTACAGTTCCTAATCCACTTCCATCCACCTCAAATTTCCAATATTCCAGTCCTAATTCATTCATAACCAGGTATCCTGTAGAAGGGGGGGGGGATTCTGCTGTTTCTGTAGCACACTCGCGAAATTTACTCCATGGTAAGAAAGAACCGACGTCGAGTCCCATTTAGGACGCAAACAAGACCTCCATAAGATTTTTTTTTTTCAACTGAAGATAAGTTTGCTGACCTGTTGTAGATGGGGCACGCTTTTCATTCCGTAAAACAAGCCATTTGTGACCCCACGGAAATCCGCGCAATACACTGCCTTCATTACCTTGGTTGGTTCAACTATTTCAAATCCACATCAGTATAAGATTTTTTTACTTCTCTTCTGGTTTGAAAAAAGATCCTTTATTCTAAAGAAATCGGCGATGAGAATTGTACCAGAGGTGTGTTTTACCCTCTCAGTTAAAGTCATACATCCATTCGACTACTCTACTGAAATGTATTTTTATTATTGTGGACAAGTGTATATAGTTACTTAGGCATTAATTTTTTCGGTCTTATATCCGAAATATTGCTGTTTCTAATATTATGCTTAACTAATGTTTAGCTTCAAAAATGGGGGGATTGCCATTAAAATTTAAAACTAATTTTATTCTCAGACGGTTGCAATTTACAATGTTAATATTTCGAGTGTACTGTTAAATGAACTCATGGATTCCCGCAATTTTTATAATAAACAGTCAACATGAAGTGCGTCATTCTTCCTTTATCCTTTTCGCTAACATGACATATAACGTATTTCATTCATCTTAAGTAATTTCCAATTTTTTTTTAAAAACATGTGCTACTTATATAAGGATAGTTCTTTATACTCAGTCATTTTTCAATCATATTAAAAATAAAGATATTAGAAAGCAACTTGACATTTTTAGCATTCAAGATTGTGTCGGCAGAGCTAATCTAAGGTGGTATGGCTACTTAAACATAATTGGTGAAGAAAGATTAGCAAAACAGGTGTTTGATGCCAAGATGGCAGGAAAAAGACCCAGAGGAAGACCGAGGTCTAGATCAGGCATGCACAACATATGGCCCGCGGGCCGCATGCAGCCCGCAATGCTATTTATTTTGGCCCCTTCTGCCTGATTGAAATTAATTAATCATACAGGGGAATATGAAATTAGATGATTTGAATTAAGTTTTTACTAAGACTCTGCATGTTTACGTTCATGCGATTAATGTCACAATCATGTTTCTTTCAACTCGACAATAAATTGCATTTGGAGTTATTCCCACTGTCGTATTTAATAACAAATTATTGCAATCGCTTCGAGGTTTTGTTAGCACTAGTCGCTGCGGGGAAATTCAAAGTTACATCTCCGTGATAACGACTTGATGTCTACGAACGAGAATGAATCCTATTACACAAAGTTGGCCGTGCCTTGACTAGCTTTGGCAGTGTAGTGGTTGGTTGTAGCTGGAGCAATACATTACATTACTGTTATCATAACCTGCATTATTGTGAGTTTTTCATCATTAGTTTTTTGTAATTAATATTTTCAATCTCGGCACAATGAGCTTAAGTAAAAATCTTAAAATAGATTCGGAACATCGAGCATTTAACCCTGAGTGGACAAACAAATATTTTTTTACGTTGTTTACGGACAAAATAGTGTGCATTGTTTGCCGGGAATCTATCGCTGTGCCGAAAGAGTACAATCTGAGACGCTATTTTGAATCGAAACATCCTAACCTTGTTGGATGCAAGTGAAAAGCAAATAAAAACAGCAAAGTTATTGAAAGTCCTTAGCGGTGAGCAACAAGCCTTTAAAAAAGTGACATCTGCAAATGAAGTTGCCACAAACGTAAGCTTAAAAATATCACAAGAAATAGTTTGTGCTGGCAAATCATTTACTAAGGGAGAGTTGATAAAAAAAAGTGTCTGATGACTGTCGTTTCCGAATTGTGTCCTGATAACAAAAATAATTTTGAAAATATCAGTTTGTTCCGTATGACTGTTCAGGGCTGGGTGCCTGATATTGCCGAGGATCATAAAGATAACCTACAAAAATCGGCTAGTGAATTTATCTATTATTCGCTTGCTATGGATGAAAGTACTGACATGAAAGATACTGCACAGCTTTTAATATATGCAAGAGGCGTTAATAAGAAATTTGAGGTGATCTTGCTTGTTTGTGTTCAATGAAAGGAAGAACAACAGGAAAGGAGATCGCAGAAAATGTAAAGATGTGTGTAACCGAAAAACTATCCTTAAATTTCAAGAATTTAGTAGTAGTTTGCACTGATTTGCACTGATGTGCCCCATCTATGTGTGGAAAAAATGAGGGTGCTGTAACATTTATTGAACAGTATGTAAGTAAACCATTGACAAAATTTCACTCCCTAATTCATCAGTAGGTGTTAGGTTCAAAGGTTTTGGAGTTTGATCGTGCGATTAAAGTAGTATTTGCTCTGGTCAACTATATTCGAGCTCGGGGTTTGAAACACAGAATGTTTCAGGCGTTTCTAGAAGAAAATGACGCCGAATACGGGGATCTACCATACTATACTGATGTACGTTGGTTGAGCCGCGGTAAAGTTTTGTCGCTCTAAAAAATGAACTAGCTGAATTTTTGGAATCTCAAGAAGATATGGAAAAATTCCCAGAAATAATGGATGAAGAATGGAATCAAGATTTATTTTTGTGTGTGACATTTGGATCACTTGAATGACCTTAACTTACAGCTTCAAGGAAAAAATAAGTTTGTTTTTCAGTTAATGTCTCTTATAAAGGCATTCAAAATGAAATTAACTTTGTTGGAAAATCAACTTGCTAAGGGGGGGGTATATGTCACATTTCTTAACTTGTCGACAGAATATTCCATCAGAAAATATAAGAAGCACATATCACTTCTAAGTGAGGAGTTTCAGAAAAGATGCCATTGAGTAATGAAGGCGAAGTCCGCATAAAAGTGATTGAGGATCCGTTTTCTGTCGAAAGAGGAAATCTACATATCGAACTCCAGATGGAAGTTATTGATCTCCAGTGTTCTGAAAACTATCGGGTCAAGCATAGGGAGAGTACTTTATAAGAGTTTTATTCTATTCAGGATCAGGATAAATTTAAAAGTTTGTTGGATACTGCCTACCAGCTATTTTGTATATGTCTGGGAGCACATATACTTGTGAACAAACATTTTCGGCCATGAACTTGAACAAAACCAAACAGCGTTCATCTTTAAGTGATATCAATTTAGAGGCCATATTAAGAACGGCCACTTCAAACATGACACCAAACTTTGATAAAATAGTGTCAACCAAGAAATGCAATGTGTCACATTTATATTTCACTGAGAATAAGTGTGATATTCTCAGTGAAATTATTAATAAACTTTGCGTTTAAGTGGTTTTTATTGAGAATTAAAATTATAAATCTGATTATAATTTTAATTGTAACTCTCTAAAAAATTTAAATATGCATATTAATTAGTATTTGCTGTAGACCTACTAACAAATTTACTTAAGTTGAGCTGCAGTGGACTAGTCTAAGATTCAAGGTTCGAAATGATCTGGCCCTTGGTCAGGTGGTCCAAGGTGGGTTTAGCCTTCAAAGACAATCAAATTGTGCAAGCCTGGTCTAGGTGGATTGATTCAATCAGAATTGCCTTAGAAGAACGGAATGTTAGTTATGAAAATATTAGAAAGTAATTGATTAATCTGGAGAAAAATTATGGATAGCAGATTAATAATAATAATCATGTAGTGCTTTCATAGTAATCTGAACACGCCTTGAGGGTACATATCAGTGGTGTCTGATATTTGATTTTCCCTTTTCTTATATGAAGACACCGTTCATTTTTCGCCATCATTTTCACGCGTGTGTTCGGTTGGCAATTACATGGTAGCAACGCTCCAACAGTTCTGACTGAACGCGGCAGATATTATTTCATGTTAATAGTACGGCTTGACTCCTTTCTTTTTTGAGAAAAACAAACAAACAAACAAACTAAGTTTAAGCATTGGTTTGGCTGTCGTATAGTCCTAATCTGAATGCTGTACCATATCGAATTCATATCGACACCAGAATATCTAATTTCGACTCTTAAAATAGTGAATGTAATGAAATACATCAATCATAACAAATATCCAATGTAATTGGATATTTGTTATGATTGATGTTATTGATTGTTATGACCTTTCAGCCCGATATCCTGTTGAAATATTACACATAGTTAATGCTGACATTTTATTCTCGTACTGGGCTATTAAATTCATCTCCCACCAAAACACAATCACAAACATCCAGGGTCGGTTGGTTAGCGAGCAGATACGCTAACCAACCAGGTCGGCAAAGTTTTGGTCCTAGTTTTATTTTTATAAAAATATATAAATTTTAATTAAATATTTCCATACACATCTAACACTGGGGACTGTCGGTACCCTAGTCGGTATCGCCGATACCGCTTGATTGGAAAGATCTGGAATCGATTTCCATCTAGGACATGAAGACTCTTTATAATGATTTTTTAGGTGAGTTAACCTGTCCTGTAGGTAGTAGAGTTTTTCATGCAGAAAAGCAAACCACCAAGAAGAATATACGCAATCAACGGACGTACTACACTGACCTCATAACCCAAGCTGTTTCAGTCATAGATCAACGTAACCGAAGAGTGGACAACCGGTTTTTTATTCGTCTTAGACAATGTTTGTTGCAATCCATGTTTCCCTCATTTTCGTGATACTTGTTTCCCACTTTTGTATTTGGCTCATTACTTTTTCTTTTTTGCGTTCTGTCGACATGCTTTTGCCATTTTTTGTTCTCTTTGCTGTCCATTCATTTACTGATTATAAAGCACACTTTTTGTATGTCTTTATTTATGACCATATCAAAATTTATTTTTCCTGTAATTTTCCTAAGAGTTTTCATTTCTTCAGTATTTAATTATTTGATCTTAGAGGTTTCAGCTCTTTTCTCAGATACATAAGTCAAAATTGGTGTTATTATATATACTTAGTTGCAATGTTTAATTTTTTTTCCACATTGGTCTCTTTAAACATCCTGAAATCTTGTTTGTCTTAAAAGCTTGATCTTTTACTTTATTTTTTGTTATTCCTTCTGCACTGATTTCGAATACCAAAGTATTTAAAATTCAACACTAGTTTGATTATTTTTTCTGTTTATTTTTAGCTTGCTTACATCTGATTGGTTGCCTACTAATCAAGATTTCTTTTTTTTTCTATTGCTGTTTCCATATTATATTTTGTTTCTGAGTGTCAAATAAACGCAGCATTTCAATTGAAATGCTCTGCGTCGTCGGTGAAATCCGAGAAGTAGTGTAAGAGATTAGTTTCCTCACCATGACAATTATCCAGCTCATTAAGCTTACTCTCTACGCAAGACTTTCTGATCATACGTCAGTACACTGTCGATGTAACTTTTTCATTCAGACTTCAGTCAGTACTGAAGGGATTTGATTACGCCATCGTGATTAAAAATTACTGACTCTACTTGTCGAGTTTTAAACAGAACTTCTCTTGAGAATACAGGAAATTGTGAAGTCATAGGAAGTTATTCGGTGGGAACTTCTCCATAATATAAGTTGTCTTTGAGCCACACTAAAGGTGTTCTGCCTTTCTGAATGAGTAAACAACACAAGAGAAAAATGTATTCTTTAATGAAGAACACGTTTGCCACCTTCGGTTTACTATTTAGCATGAATAAATCTTATAAGCTTAAACATTTTCTTAATAAAAAAATCCTTACGAAATTTTATAACGAAATCTTCTCCAATAAGGACTTTTCTACCTATTTCCGTCTTCATTCACTAGAGAAGACATTGGACGCGATTGGCTAGTGGAAGACGACGACCTCTGGGTTCGTTCGTCACTGGATACAGTTCCTGACATTGGAGGCTGTTGAGCTGCACATTGATGTCCTTAAGGACCATCGCTTCCATGGCTTGTTGTTCTTTGTGGGAGCTTCCGGAGCCATCTAGAATAAAGACCAAAAAGCAAAAAAATCTTAGAGTAACTAGTGCGATTAAAAAAAAGGCGTGACTACAGCATTGGATATATTGAAATTTCTACACTTACCGCTTCCGTAGGTGCTACGTTGGGATGCTCTCTTATGACAGAGCACACAACCCACTATAACGATTATAATCACAATAACGCCTGAGGTGATAACAGGGATGACCACCGTAATGTCCAGATAGAACGCAGAGGCACCGTTAGTTTCAGAAAGTTGAGGAGTTCGAATTTCTAGAGAAACGAAACAGGATGCATTAAGAGGATGCTAGTTTTATACAGCATACACACTGCTAAGAGTTAGAGAATACATCAACGTATAAAATGCTTTCAGTAACTACAACAATTTTTTTTTTTTTGGAAAGATGACAGTATACATGACTGTAGTCATTAGCATGGCCTTCGATGATGTGATGTAATTCTGACCATTCCCTTGATTTTCCTGTTTTAGTATCTAGAATGAGATATGTTTTATCGTTAAAAGTTTCATCCTCATCGGCCTAAGGCAGGTTGAGACCTAGAAACATAAAATTGGACAGGAGTTCAAAGCATATACTGTTTTCTATCCGTTTACTTCTTGGTATTCCCGGAAGTATCTTTCCTTAAAATCTTCAGGTTTGAAGTATTTGAGGAAATCTTGTAGTAGGCATCTTGTAGTAGGTATAGAACTGTTTTTCACTCTATACATGTCCATATCACTGTAACTGTTTTTCATGTAATTGAAATATGGTCGTGTGATTTTTCTCCAGTCGTGATTGGCGTTTTTATTTTTCAAAAACTCTTTCAAAGTCTGTAGTCATTGAAAGTGTTTAATAGGAATAATAATTTTTATTATTCCTTCTGTTCGAATAGTCTGGTTTATAAAGCTGTATTATCTTATTAATACATGCATTTTTTTATTTTAATGTAAGTGAGATTAATCCTACTGCTATTGGGATAATTTCTGTTACATTCCACATTAATTACAGAATTTTACATTAATACAGAATGACATTAATAGAGAATCTCACATTTTACATTAATTTCTGTATTAACAGGCATCAGAAATTCTACTCTAAAGTTTTCAATGTTTTCTTGGTTCTCAAATTTTAAGTCAATAATTCTTGAAATGATTCTGATGAAAGAGCCAGATAATGTAAACAACACATTTCTCTTCAACCAAACACACAGGGAGAGAAATTCTATTTGCTTGAAACGCCATACGTAGTTTTCCATGGATAGTTTATTCAGATATTCTTCAAAATAATAATATAACTTATAGTTTTACTCATAACTTGAAATTTAATATTGATACTGTAAATTATTTAAAGCATTTTCATAATTTCTAAAAATATAGCAAACACCTTTTTTTTTATTAAATATTACTTATCATAATACACATAACAATGATGCATTTATCTCTGCTTGAATTAGCGTCTACTGTATATCGAACGAACTTCCAGTTTTTTTTAAAGAAAGTTTTAAAGAAAGAAAATCGCCTTTTGGCTTAGATCAAGTGTGTAGTTCATTTTTGTGAACTTTCCCCATAAGTGATTAGCAAATTGTTTAGCTAAGTGCAAATTGTAGTATAGTATAGTATATGTTAGCTCAGTTATTATCGGCAAAGCGTCTCATAGAGGCACTTGATAATAAACTACAGCAGCAGATACAGAATAAACCCCAGACTGGGACAAGAACAACACACTCGGTGGTGGGAATAGCTTAGGCCCCCCCTCACCAGCAT
The DNA here is from genome assembly GCF_054136105.1 of Typopeltis vanoorti. Lineage (NCBI taxonomy): Eukaryota > Metazoa > Arthropoda > Arachnida > Uropygi > Thelyphonidae > Typopeltis > Typopeltis vanoorti. The sequence continues at coordinate 43,979,228 of NC_143569.1, forward strand.
GGCTTTGCCGCGTACGCGGACCCTTGGAATCGAAGTGGAAGCTGATCTACGACCTCGATGTTTGGCCAAAGCCCTCATCGAAAGCGTCGGCGCTGAGCAGATTTTTGGGTTTACTCCCTTTGGTGGTGGCCGCTTCCAAGTAGTAGTAAGGAGTGAGCAAGCAAGAGACAAACTACTTGCAGGATTCGAATGTAATGGAAAAACAATAGTTCCATTTTTGGTAGGGAGCATTACCAAACTACTTAGAATCCCCAGATTCCCTTTAGAATATATTGAAACGGATGTAAAGATCATCCACGAAATATTCGGGAAATGGGGCGTTATACACAAGGTGGAAGTCCTAAATGACGCAGAAAACCCCAAATGGAAGTCGGGTGAAGTCCACATCTCCCTCGAGATGAAAACGCCCGTTCCCAACTTCATTATTATTGGATCCGCCAGAGTAATGATAAATTACCCTGGTGTAAAAAAACAATGTTTTAGATGTGGTGCTTTCACTCACCTTGGGGCGGACTGTCCTAGAGTGAAATGTAAAAACTGCCTCAAAGCAGGCCACAACCAAGAAAACTGTGAGTCAGCTTGCCTGAAATCTGGCGTAATTGACCACAAAGTGGACACATGCCCATCCAGAACCCTTGCTGAGAGGATGGGTGGTGCAATCACGCCAGCAACTCCACCAAGCAATGGAAATGACACAGCACAGGAAGCTTCTCCTCCTTTCGAGGCTGCTCCTGATATAACAGAAATCCACACCTCCACGTCTAAGAAAAACCGAAAGGGGGAAAAAACTTCCACAAGCAGTAAAATCCAACAAGAAGAAACAGTCGCTATTGAAACCATCAATACCAATATAGATACTAATACAGATGATATAGATAGGGAAGAAGGAAAGATGGAGGTGAACACCAACACCTCCAAACGGCCATTAAGCCCACAGGAAGAAGAGTTGGTAACCCCCAAAACAGCAAACGTATCTGAGACCGCCCACCCAGAAGACCCTCACGCGAAAGCAGGGGAGACTCTCAGCCATCTCACCAGAGGTGGCGGAAATCCCAGGGATGGCGGAAAAATTCAAAGAAGCGATAAAAAAAAAATAGGAGAACCTGAACCCCTCCTCACAGGAGAACATGGATCTGACATCGTCAGTGCAAAATGGGGTGACATTTTCGTTGATGACATCAGCAAAATCACCCCTGAGCAAGTCTCTACTTGCTCAGGGGTGATTTTGCAAACTAGACATGGCCAAGGGAAGTGAGGTGGCCAAAAGAATAATAACTGCCCACAACAAAAGAAAGGAACAGTAACCACCTTGTGGGGTTTCTGTACACAGCTTCACCGATTTCAGCTATCACAGGTGGGGAAGGACCTGAGAACCCGAGCGGCGAAGGCTTACAGCGAGGCGGTGCAGTTCCTTGTGAGCTGCATCACTCGGGCCAGATCCTTCCTCCACCTCTAAGTTTAACTTTCAATTTTTGCTTTTCTGTGTACTCTGTTTGTTTTTGTTTTGTTACATGTTTCCTTTTTAGGATTTTTCCTTTTTTGTAAAGTGAAAAATCAACGACCGTTTTAGAAACGCCCCTGGGGTGCAAACAGCTAAAACAGGTCAACTGAGGCCTCTTTAACCTACTCTACCACTATGCACTCTATCTTTATTTCCTCTCCTACTATCTGCTGACTCTCAGCCTATCTTACTCTACAGCCGATGATGAAGATTTGTTGAACTCACAAATTATATAAAGAAAGTTGTGAGAAATTTTCATTAATTGAGATATATTTTACTTAATTAAAAACCTTCAAATTACCTTCCGTTATATTTTGAGTTTGGAATTCGTACTGGGCTTCTGTAGCACCTGCCGTGCTGTGAGCTGTTACCTGTAACTCATACCACGTTCCCGGATGCAATCCTGGTATTGTGTGCTGGGAATGAGATATCGTTGGTTGGCCTGGAACAGGAATCCAGTGAGGATGATGCTTCTTTCTCAGTTTTACTGTGAATTTCCCGATCGGACAACCTCCATTCTGCCAAGTGTGAAGTTGTAAGATCGCACTGCTAGAGTCAACCACGAGAAAATCCTCTTTGGATGGAGATAATGGAGCTAAATTGATAGAAAATTTGACTTAAGTTCATCAAAATACACTGATATATATTAGTTGTTCTTATTTTCAAAACAAACGTGTACTGTTAAGCAGCGAATCTCGCCCATTTCTTTTTTAATTTATAAAAACGTTTTTCGATGATTTGAGTTACAAGCGGATGTAACGTAATGCATGTTACTTCACATGGTTTATTAAGTAAATATTTTATTTCTCTTAAATTAAATAATGTAATTTATATTCTCTAATAAATTTAAGTCGAATCCATTAAATATTTTAGAATGCTTTCTTAAATTTAGAAGACATATCATATACCTTTAAATTTTTTATATCTTATAATTACAATAATATTATGAAAAGTAGTTCTTCAATCACCTTGAATATAAGCGTGTTGCGCTATGCTTCACACGCATGTTTCAAGCCCGTGCGTGAAATGAAATAAAATATATTTCTACATAAAATGCTATTTGCAGATATAATCGATTTGCAGGTGCAGATATAATCTAATTGATTTAATCCTAAATCAATCATTAGAATGGATTTATTTACTAATATTTTTAAATTAGTTTGTAGAGAGAGAGTGATAGCTCTTTGATGTAGAAGTGCAAAGTTAGTATACTTGGTATTATTCGCTACGCTAATCATGGTTCTGGTGTGCACTTACATGCTGATTTCAGAGAACTTCAATTGTTAAGCATAAAGTTGATTTAACTAAAACATTTATCAATTATTAAGCAACCAACATAAACGAATTATATTTTCTCATTATTTGTAAATAAAATGCTTTTTGCAGATATGATCGATTGATTTAGGATTAAATCAATCTAATATTAGAATGGGTTTGTTTACTAATATTTTAAAATTAGTTTGTAGAGAGAGAGTGATAGCTCTTTGATGTAGAAGTGCAAAGTTAGTATTCTTGGTATTATTCACTACGCTAATCATGGTTCTGGTGTGCACTTACATGCTGATTTCAGAGAACTTCAATTTTTAAGCATAAAGTTAATTTAACTAAAACATTTATCAATTATTAAGCAACCAACATAAACGAATTATATTTTCTCATTATTTGTAAAAAGTGAAAATAAAGCATCTCATGAAATTTTTATTCTGAATTTTAAAATGGAGTAGTAACTGAAGTTTTAAATGTTAATAGAAACACTGATTTTTTTTAATGAACTATCAGCATAGGAATAATAATAGTTACCTGCTCCAGCAGTACGAGCCGTAAGCACGTCACTGGGTTCGCTTCTTCCTACACTGTTATGGCAAACCATGTAGAAGTGGTAGCGGGAGCCACAATCTAAAGTGGTGACTGTGTGGGTGATACTATGCGAAGAAACGGTGTATTCCTGCCATTCTCCGTATTCCCTTCGGTGGTAGAGAACGCATTCTTGAAAACAATAGAAATTAATTTTAGCCAAAGATAAACCCAAATTCTAATAAACAAGAGCACACTTTGATTAGTTAGTAAGTTTCTAGTTTTAAAAAATTATAAGGTACTTTATTGTAAACATTATGGAATTAGTTTTATATCGTAATATTTATTAATACTTTTCGCACATTGTCATTTGGGTCGACTTCTATATCTAAATTTTTAAAGCCTCAAAGCTAAGAAGTAAACGTTTTATTAGCGGGGAGGAGCAAAAATTAACTTCGTACAAACATTTAACAGAAGACTTTCATATATGTGAATATTAAGATTCCATTTTAAATTTTAATAAGATTCCTTAGTAAAGCAACGATTATCCTTAGTTCGAGTCTCCACCTATTTTCAGAACCGGTAACAGGATGACAGATGCATTTTAGTTGTGTATCCTCTGAACTGAACAGAAAGATCGATTGTAGATGTTATTGAGTGCTGTCTAGCAGAATGTATTTAAAACCGAAGTTGGACTATGCCGTTCATTTTGTTCAAATAGAGTAAGTAATGATATGACCACTGTTTTATATTACCATATACTAGTCAAGGCATTTGAAGGTAGTCACAGAGGCAGTGGAAAATACCTTAAAAGATTTTTGTGATGAGGCTTGTATTTGGCTACTCGGAAAAATTCATGAATACAAAAATGAAACTTAAAACGTTGAAACGACAGTTAAACTCCAGTTGTGTATTAAAATTGATTGAAGTAGCCACCATAGAAAAATGAAACATTTAAAATTGTCATAGAGATAACAAAAGACAAACATCGTAGATTACTGTGTCAAAGTATGATTTAATTTCATAATTTTAGTACATTATCAGATTATTATGCAATATTATATGAGATTTTTAATGGTGTCAAAAGGCTTACGATACGGATCAAACATTACATTACATTACATATTGATAAATAATTAAAATTCAGTAACTATATTAATTTTCCAAAAAAAAAAATTATAATTAAAGTACCTTTAACTTAATTTACAGAATTGGACGATACCTGTAACTGGACTTCCAAACGTTCTCTTGTGTGACCAACTCAGCGTTATGGAAGAAGAATTGGTGGATATCACATGAAGCAAAGGAGCAGTGGGAGGAACTGCAAAGAACCAGAAAAATCACAATCGGTATGTGGAAATGTATTTAATTTAGAGCAGCAGAATTAGTAATAATCAAGTAGTTAGTAACTTGACGATTATTTTTAAATGTTCGCATATATAAGGAAACTTTAAATGATAGTTGGAACATTAGAAGCATGATGAAAATATAGAAATTGCAGTTCTTATAGAAAAATCAATTAAAGCAAAAATAACTCATTATACATACTGGAATGAAGAAAATATTAGAAGTGCGATTAAAATTAAATAAAGAAAATTTAACAGTTGTTGGAGTGTATGCCCCTGAAGAAGGAAAAGAATAAAATGATTACTTTTACAAAGAGTTACAAGGAATATATGAAAAATTAAATAAAACAGACCATATAATTATAGCCGGAGATCTTAATGGCAGAATAGGAATGAAAAAAGTTAACAATAATATACAAAAATTTGGAGAACCAACAGTAAACAAAAATGGAAAGCGACTCATTGATTGTGCAATATATATAATAATTTGAAAATAATGAATACATTTTACAAACATAAAAATATACATAAATATACGTGGTGTGCAAGAGGACAAAAATCAATAATAGACTACTTTATAGCAAATGAAAAAGCAGCAAACCTCTTCCTAGATGTTAAAGTCAGAAGAGGATTAGAAATCACAGAGATCACTATTTACTGCAGGAAAAACTAAGGTTTCCATCAAACTGGTTACAAAAAACACAAAAATAAATAAACAAGCTAGAGAAACAAAATCTAATTGCAAAGTAAGACTACTAAATGATTCAAGTATAAGAACTTTATACCAACAGAGGATTAATAACTACTTAGAAAAAAATACAAGAACATGAAGACATTGAGAAAGAATAGAAGAACATAAAAGAAATTATTGCATCAGCAGTATATGAAAGTCTAGGAACACACAAAAATATCATAAAAAAATTACATATATGGGACAATGGAATAAAAACAATAATTGAAAATAAAAAACTGGCTTTTAAAAGAGGTTAAGTAGCAAAAAAACAAGAAGATGAAATTAAATATAAAAAAAGACGAGCAATAGCCAAAAGAGAAACCAGAAAGAGACACAGAGAAAGCTGGGAAATTTTGTATCATATCTAGAAAATGACATATACAAAACAAGACCCAATGCGTACAAAATACTAAAACACATGAATGCAGATATAAAAGAAACTGCAAATATAAATTGGGAAATTGATGTAAAAGAATTCTTGGATTACTTTACAGATTTTTTAACGGATAATACTGGCATCAAAAAATTACACCAGAGACTTTCAAAATACTTTAAATGACATAATAACAATGAAAGAATTAAATGACAACCTAAATAAAATAAATAAAAAAATAGGAAATCAACAGGAGTTGAGATAAACTCCGAACTGTATAAACTTGCTGGGAAAAAATTTCTTCAAAGATTATTAAAATGTTTAAATGAAATATATCAAATGGACAAATATCAATAGAATGGAACACAAGTATAGTAATACCTATATTTAAAAAAAGGGGATAAAACAAAACCTACTAATTACAGAGGTATTAGTTTATTGAATACATGCTACAAAATATATAGCAGAATACTTAATGAAAAACTGAAAATAGACAGCGAAAAAATATTATTAGAATGCCAAAGTGGATTTAGAAAAGGACGCTCTATAATGGATGCAACTTTCTGTTTAAAACTTCTTATAGAAAAAAGAAGAGAATTTAATTTGGAAATTCATCTTTTGTTTATAGATTAAGAAAAATAATTTGACAAAGTAAAAAGATATAAACTGTTTGATATATTACAAAGAATAAATATATCTAATATTTTAGTTCGTGCAATATTGAATATATACAAAGATCATGAAATAAAAATAAAAATAAATGAAGAAATCAAAAAGAAGCAATCCATACATCAAGGAGTAAGACAGGGATTCCCTCTGTCTCCAACACTTTTCAATATTTACGTTAATGAAATATTAATACAGTGGAACACCTTAAACAATCCAGGTATAGACATTTCCCGGAATAACAAAATAAACACCCTATTATTTGCAGATGATCAGGTAATAATATCAGATAAGGTAGACAATTTACAAAGAGTAATATATAATTTAAACGTTATAGTAAAACAGTTTGGAATGAAAATTTCCATAGATAAAAGTAAAACAATGGCATTTTGTGGACAAACTCCATTTAGAAGTAAAATAGTCATTAATAATAAAATAATAGAACAGATAAATACTTTCAGTTATCTTGGATGTGAAATATCATATGAAGGAAAAAAAGACATAAAATTAAAAACTTCAAAATTTTTACTGATTATAGGTCTGATAAATAGAACACTCAACCCAATTATAGTACAAAAAGAAACACGCTTGAAAATATACAATACTTTAGCAGTGCCCACATTATTGTATGGAAGTGAAATTTGGGCAATAAACAAACAAGATAAACAAAAAATAAAAACAAATGAAATGAGATTTATGAGAAGAACTGCAAAATACGCATTATTAGATCAAAAAAGGAACGAAGACATTTTAAAAGAACTAAAAGAAAAATCAATAGAAGAAAAACTAAACAATTATAAACAAAAATGGATTGGACATGTAAACCGAATGGCCAACACCCGACATCCTAAACAAATACTAAAATATAAGCCAATTAGAAAGAGAAGGCAGGGTAGACCTCAAAAAAGGATGGTGCATGGATAAAGAGAACGGAAGATCAATATGGTCTACACCCGTAATTAGCGTTATGATGATGATTAAATGATAGTTGACATAAGTTGCAATAAGCCATATTTTTCTAATGTTAAATCTGTTAGAAAACATATTTTAAATAAATTATTTAAACCCATTTTATAGAGTAGGTGGACTGCTTACCATCTGCTAATGTCTGGACAATGACTTCGTCGGATCTGGGTCCTGCACCTTTGCTATTAAAGGCTTGCACCGATACACCATAATTCGTTGACCTTCGTAAATTTGTCAGATGAACTTCTAGTTCTCTTCCTTTAGCGATTTCTAACGTCTTAAACATAGAAGGTTCTTTGGAATCCAAAATTTTATATCCAATATAATAGCCATTTAATCTCCCATTCCAAACTTCTCGTTTCGGCATCTTAATAACAAAAATAGTTAAATAATTAGGAAAAACGTTTTCACTCCTTATTTCAGTTATTAAATATTTTTTTTAGAAATTTGAAATTAAAATATTTTTCAACTCAATAGTCCTCATTCAAGTCAAGTTTTTGTTTTTAATTTTGAAAGCTTTTAGAGACAACTTGAAATATTTACCTCCCATGTCACCTTGATAGAATTAGGCCCTGTTGGAGACACACGAACATTGACTGGTGGTCCCCCTGGTGCTAGAAAATAGAAACCAGCGGTTATTTCAAACTTTATTAAATGGTATTATAATATGGAAACATCTACGTAGAAACAACTAAAAGATACATTAGTTAGTCCATTTGTGATATTGATTTCATATAAACCCACATTAATGCTGCTATTGAATCTATGCAAACTGTAAATTAATATGGGAATAATTAAACTACCTCGCCCTCTTTTAGACAGTTTTAGAGTTTCCAACTGTCATATGTATAGAAACTGCCTCAATGATCATTACTGCCCCGAAGTTGCCTTATCTGAACGATTCCTGTCAATATTGCATGTGTTAGACGGCTAATACAAATATCATTTCTATTTCAAGTTTTACTCGCAGGAACGTACAAGTTCTGGATCCTGTATCGCTTGAAGCAGATGTAATTAATTTTGTAGACGGCAACACAATTGGTATTGCTAGATCGCAGAGACCTGGACTGGAGTCAAGGTCAAGCTTACGAGTTTCGTGATAATCAGTCTTTTTTTTTTTCTGCTTGAAATAGTAGAATTTGGTGTATACGGTATTCAATATTTGCAATCTGTCTTTACAGATAAATATAAAGAGTAAGAAATTCTTTGCACCATTTTTTTCCGTTGAAATGATTAAGTTCAACACGTCTTTAAGTGTTCGATCAACAGGCTACGTCTCTATCAAGATGAGGCGTGCTCACCCGACCCTTGAGAAACTAAGTTGCGGCTTTATTTTTCTCTCTAATTTTGTTCAGGATATCTTCTAGAAGATTGTTGGGCTTATAAATAATTGTAATTTTGGTGACTGGTGCTTGTGTTTTGTTGATGTTTGACTGTTTTGGTGATTGTATTAGTATGCTGGATTGCACTGTTTTTCCAGCTACTTAGTGAGGTTTTCTATTGCTTTATCAATTCTTCCTTTGATTTTATGATGGGTACAGGACCAATGTATTCGGGGAATACTTTTGATAATCTTTCCCAAGCTCTGAAGAAATGAGGGGGAGATAGTTGTTCTTGATGCCTAATTTAAGTAAGATAGGGTTGTAGTCTGAGGACAGTTCATTCAGTGACTGAACGCGGTATTGGTAATATTTGACGTTCTGTAGGATAGCAATATCTAAAACATCTTAACTGCCAGTGGGAGTGTGATGAGTAAGCTCAGTGGGACTAGCTACTATAATGCACTTTGACCCTCTGTAATTATGCGACCATTTTTATTGGTTGTTTTGCTATTCCAAGCTGGGTGTTTAGAATTCAGATCTCTAGCGATGATGATGAATATCCTGATGCCTAGAATGGCGTCTAAATCAGCCAACAGTAAAGTTTTGGTTGGTGAGTTGTAAGCAGCATAGATTTTGAGCTTACCAGCTGTGTTGGTATAGACTTCAATGCTTCTAATCTCTAAATTTGTGGTTGGTTATTGAATTGTGTTTAATGTAGTTTTTAACAAAAATGGCAGTGCCAACGCCTCTGTAATTACGTCTATCATTTCTACAGAGCAAGTATCCTCTCAATTTTCGTAAATGTATTTCGTTTATTAGTATAATATCTGGATTGTATCCTAGTGAAAATTCTTGTGGTTCAATATTTTTCTTGGCGAGACTGTTGGAGGGAGTTTGGAAGAAATTTGTTTCTAATCATTAGATGCTGTTAGAATAGTATGTTTCTTGTAGGAATCTTTTTATAGAGGTTAGTGATGGGCTTGATTTACTGAAATCTTTAAGCATGGTAGCGAGAGAGGCAGTAATAACAGCAGTTAGGTTAGGATGTGTTTGATCCTGGCATGTTGCTTTCTTGGGGGCGTGCCACTTCGGCGTACGTTTTGTTGTGTATCTTCTTGATTTTTTAATATTATTTGAGTCTGAGGAAATCCTGTTTCCTTTAATTGCGTGCAAGGAAGTTTGATTATTTCTTACTGCCAATTTATTTTTTGGGTATCCTTTGTAATTTGCAAGATGAGGGCCATTGCAACTGGCACATCGGGCCAGTGTGGTTTTAGACTTGGCACAGGTGTTAGTGGCGTTGTGCTCTTCACATTTCAGACATCTGTAATCAATTCTACCTAATTTTTGAACATGGCCATATTTTTGACATCTGTGGCGCTGCCCTACAGGTGTTCGTTTTCTTAAAGGTTCAGTCGTTATCCTGAGCCCACAGATCTCATAAATATTTTTATTGTGGGTCTTGAATTTCCACCAAGTCAAGTGGCATCGGTCTCTTGTCAGCTCTAAACATTCTGCTCACTTTGACCGGAGGCAAACCGTGATAGCTGGGATCTGTCGCTATCTCCTCAGTAACCCCCTCTCAGAACTACTTTTAGGTTTTTCTCCGAGCTGATGGAGAATCTGCGATATTGCATGTTAAGGAGCTCCATTATCCTGGTTAGATGACGATAGTCTCCCACTGTGGTGGGCTGAATCTTCATACCCTCGTCCGTATTTTTAGCCTATGAGTAGGCAATAGTTTGTTCCTTCATAATTGAAATGGGTGCTGTTCATTTTTTTTTTTTTGCGTAGGATGACTGGAGGCACTTTCTCATTAACAGTACTTGAAGTATCCGTATTAGGAGTGTCGTCATCCATTTTGTCGTCTCTGCGTACCTCTTCAGTTCTGCGTTTTTTGCGTGCACGTATTTCTTGAAATTCTTTAGGCGGTGAAATACCAAGTATATTTTTTCCCCCTCTGTTCACTGAATATAGATTCAAGTAACTTGGCCACTCGATGTCAAAATTCGTCAATAGTTTTTTAAGCGGATCGAGTGCTAAGTTTTTGTCCAAATTTTGGATCGTAGTCTGTATCAAGATTTTCCATAATTTTTGCCTTGATCGGTCATTGTGAATTGTGACTATTGGCGAATAGTCATGAATTCATTAGGTAAAATAGTTTATTTTATGTTCTACAAGTCACTTGATTTTTACTTTGGTGTTTGTAAGAAGTAGTAGTCTTTAAATAAGCTATTCAAATAGCTTATTTAAAGACTGGCAAGTAAGATGGATTTTATGGCAAGATGGATGACATCTATCTTGCCATAAAATCCCTTGGATTTTTATCCCTTCATCGCTAAGGAGTTGGTTATATGAATAAAAATTATCGAGCACCTGGCTCGCCAAATTTTGGGAGGTGTGGGAGGGCTTGTATCTATGAGCAGAGCTGCCTTCGGGCGCTTGTGTTTCCATCTGTCGTTTTCACCGTAGTTGGATGACTCTTGAATGAGTTGATTGGGGTGGAGAGCCGCCTGAGCGAAGTATGTAGAGGCAGTCCCGCGAAGTAACGTGGGCATATTCGGTATGTTAGCATCTCGATGTAGGAGAGCATTCCTGACAAACCACGAAGCATCAAAAATCATACGGAGGCACTTATTTTTAATCACGTGTAGTTTTTTGATGTTGCTGGGGGATGTGTGAACCCAAGCCGGTGATCTATAACAATCATCAGAGTGGGTCTGATGATTGATTTGTAAATCCGTAGTTTGTTTCGGTGCTAACTTGGCTTCTCCGGTTGAGAAGAGAGTAGAGCTGGACAATTGTGGAATTGGATTTATTGTAGGCATAGACGATCTGAGAGTTAAAATCGAGGCGGTTGTCTAGTTGTATACCTAGATATTTGATTTTGGATTGCCATGGAATAGCTGCATTGAATAGTTAAATTTATCCGCAGTGAGATGTTTTCCATCTTGTAAAAAGTATGGCGGTGCTTTTGTCAGCATTAACATCTATCCTGCATCTCTTAAAACATTTTTTCAGGTTTGTTGCTGCGTTTTGTAATCACTGCGTAACTAAGTGTGGCCTGAGAGATCTGGTCAAAATTGCCATATCGTCCGCGTAGCAAGCCATGGTGGTTGATGCCGTGCTTGGGACGTCTGCAACGTAGATGTTGAAAAGCAGCGGAGATAGCAGCGAGCCTTGAGGTACACCTGCAGTGATTCTTTCCATAGAGGATCTGAGTCCGTGCAGCTTAACTTGGAATTTCCGGTCTTTCAGATAAGAGTCAATGAGTTTAGTAAGGTATAGTGGAATGTTGACTGTAATTAATTTGTAAATAAGACCTTTGTGCCAAACCTTATCAAAGGCTTTTGCAACATCAAGAAAGATAGCTCCCGTATGTTGTATCCGATTAAAACCAGTTGTTATAAATTCTATTAATCTGTGGACTTGCTGAGTTGTACTGTGCCCAGTATGGAACCCAAACTGCTCTTCCTGGATAAGGCTGTTTTTGTTCACCTCATCTTGCAGACGGTTGAGAATAATTTTTTCCGCAATTTTTCCCAGGCATAACAAGAGGCTGTGGGCCTCTTGTTATGCAATGGGCCTATAATTTTTGGGGAACTGAGGTGCTTTCCCCGGCTTGTGAACGAGGATTATATCTGCTTGTTTCCAGCGAGTGGGAAAATAATTGAATCTGAGCATTGAGTTTATAATGGCTACCAGATGCATAACTGCTTTATGTGGGAGCGCTTTTATAATTTTGTTAGTAATCTCGTGAGGACCTGGGGCTTTTTTGTTGATGAGTTTTTTGATGATAGAATAAATTTCCCTAGGCGAAGTATGACAAATATTTTTGCGGCTGCAGGATCGCGCAGCGAACATGCCGGTGGATTTTATCGATGAAAAGCAAATCCGCATGCGTGTAGTTAGGACTACATTGAAGCTTCAGGGAGTCCGCGAAAGCTTCTGCCTTTTCATCTCTGTAAACTATGCCTCTTTCTCCGTGAATGGACTGGATGTTGGAACGATCCGTGCGGAGAGCTTCAGCCAATTTCCACAGCGATTTATCCTCAGCTTTTAGGGAACACAGCTTCTTTTCCCACTGTGGTGCCTGTGATCTTTCAGCGCATAGCGAACTAAATTGGTTGCCCTATTTAGCTCTTGACGGTCCTGGGGAGATAAAGTGTTGTGATAACGGCGTCTGATTCTGTTTTTATTGCGGATTAGATTTAGAATTTCTTCCGGAAGCAGGTTAGCTTGAGCTGGGGTGGTAACGGTGGAGGCTGCTGCCAAGCCAGCGTGAATTTTGCTTTCTAGATCATTGACCGCTGCGTCTATTTCTTCACAGGAGGAGATAGTTGGCACTGAGCCTATAAGAGTGTGGACTGCGACATTGAATTTAGTGAAGCATGTGCAGGTCTGACTGGGGATGAATTCAGGGTCCCCTACTAGGCTTTAGTAGAACTGGGTTGTGGTCAGAAGATCGTTAATCACCTGTAGCTGGAATTGATGAGAGGCGTTCTTGAAGATGACTATATCCAGCACATCAGGTCTTCCTTGCGGTCCGTAGTGCGTTGGTTCAACCGGACCTGCAATGACAATGTTTCTTAGCATAGCAAAGCAGTAGAGAATCATCCCATTATTATTGAAGCTTTTACTGTTCCACAAGGGATGTTTTGAGTTGAGATCTCCCGCCACACTTGTTGCTTCGTTAGTATCGAGCAGTTGAGAGAGATCGGAAGTTAGGAGAGATTTGCCAGGAGGGTTATAAACTGAGTATATTTTTAGGCTGCCTGCGTTATTGGTGTGGATTTCAAGATTTCAAACACCAGTTTCTTCCAGATTTGTTCTAGTGTTCTTCTTGATTTCGTTAGAACGAATGTTTTTCTTGAGAAAAATAGCTGTGCCGCCACTTCTGGCATTGAGTCTGTCATTTCTGAGTAACGAATAATATCTAAGTTTAGGGTTGTTGCAGGGTCGAAGATGAGTCGCATTAATTAGGAGAAAATCAATTCTGAAGTGGTCCGCAAATTCTAGCTCCAGGAGTTTGTTACGGAGACCATTAGCATTCTAGAATGCAATCTATGCAATCTGTATGGAATTAATTGAGATAGTCGGATTATCCATTAAGCACTGAGAACACATTGACTTGGTATTTTTCAGGAATTTATTTCTATCACTCTGGTTGGGGCTTGTTCTGCTGAAAGCAGTTAACATCTCTCCTAAGGTAGCGGCTAAAATGGCAGCCGAGTTTTGACTGCTTGGAGCGGGTTCTGCCGGTTTTGTGCGCGAGGAAACCACTGAGGTATACGATCTGTTAGTTGTAGTAGTTCGCAGAGGCTTTCTGTTGCAGAAGCTGTTGTATTCTTATGAGTTGATGGGGATCCTGTTTCCCTAGCTTTCATCAGGTTAAATGTTTGGAGTGTGCAGCCTTTGTAGTTCGCCGGGTGCGGACTGCCACAATTTGCGCACTTAGCGGCGGGAGTAGTGCGTGGTTTGGAACATGTATGAGAGGGGTGAGTGTCTCTGCATTTTACGCATTGGTACTCTGCTCTACAGAGCTTCTGCGCATGCCTGTATTTCTGGCAGCAGTGGCATTGTCCTGCAGATGTTTTCCTTCTGAGTGGTTCAGTCTTTATTACTAGATTACAAACAGTCTTCAGATCATAAATCTCTCTCTCTCTGATCTTTGCTGATTTACACTAAAACAAGAAGCATGGGACGTTTGTCTGCTCGATACATACGCGAGATTTTATCGGCTCTAAGCCTTGGAGGTCAGTGGCTGTCGTTTCTGATATTATTGTTTCCACTAGACCTCTGATAACAACCTTTAAGTTTTTCTCGCTCTTTTGCTGAAATGTATGGTATGAAATTTCCAGTTCGTCCATGAGCTTAGTAAGCCGACGGTAGTCAGATGCTCCTTCGGGTTGAATTCGGACTCCTTCATCGAAGATTTTAGCCGATGTGAACTTAATTTCGGTGTTTTTCATCTCATCACCTCCGTAACTATCGATCATTTTTCTTTGACTCTTAGAATCACCGGTGGAACTCTCTCTCTCTCTCTCTCTTTGGGCTGTGCCGCGTGTGTATGGTGCTTCAGGCTCTGCGGCTGGAGTCTTCTTCCTACTCTTTTTCCTGCTGATTACCTGCTAAACGTCAGCATCTTCTAAGGACTGAACATCGGCTGTTGATACATTCTCTCTGGTGTTGTCGTGAGAGGTACTGGGGAGAGGGTTAGGTGGTGGTAATCCTCTGATTCAGCTGCAGGGATCTTATGCAGCTCTACTCTGCCCGGTCATTTAGTATCTAGCAATATTCCTACTTGTCTGAATACTGCGAGCAGTTGTTTAAAATTTAGGTCTTCGAAGGGAAAGTCCATGTCTAGGCCTAACGTCTGATTTAAAGGGTGTTTTGCATGGTTCAGGACCTGCCTTGTCCCTTTCTACCACCAAGTTTAGACCGACAGTCGAAATCTCCTTCTGATGGCGGAAGACTACTGACGTTCACTGGGCAGGGAATAGGAGATGGCCTGGGGAAGATGCATTAAAAATCAAAAATCTTACCTTGCATTGTACAATTACTGAAATGAACCTATGCTCGTTCTATCAAAAATCGAAATCAAAATACCGAAAAGAAACAGGAAAATAATCTTTTCCTTATATATTTATTTATTTATTCCTTATTTATATTTATACCGAAAATACCGAAAAAGATACCGAAAAGAAACAGGAAAATAATCTTTTCCTTATATATTTACTCCTTATTTATTTAAAAATTAACTATGGATTTCATTATGTAGATTAACTATAAGAAAAACTAATTGGTGTGAATAGCCTTATTTTCAAGTTTGGGGGATGTTACTTAAAATATTGCATTTACAGGGCTATGTTTGTAAAACGTATTGAATAAAATAGGTTGTTAATTTTTAATTTTATTATTTTAAAATATTTTTCTTAAATTTCATAAGTGTTTTTATGTTTTATTTAATCACAAGTATTAATGTTGGGATTTCCATACAGAGGGACCGATTGACTTTTTTTTTTCATATTATAGCACATTTATCCGCCAATAAACTTGACGGGTAATTACATCTTCAACTATCTGTTTTTAATTAAATCTATTCGTAATATTTATCGCATTATTTTATAACAAGATACTTCAATTGATCGATTGAGTTCAAAAGCATATGTCGCAAAAGAAGTTCAAGAAACCCTGATTTATATTGCTTACTACATACAAAATATCATCCACGTGTCTGATAGGATACGTCTATCCCAATAAGTAGGCTGTAAGCTTCTGAAGTCCTCACCCTGAATCCATTACGAAGCTCAAAAGTTTATTTTGTGATTATAAAACTTCAACAATGTTCAGTCTTGGACGAAATCGAGTATTTCTCCGATGTTTACATTGAAACGATAGAAAAATTGTGGGTTGTCTTAATGCTGACCGTTTTTATCCTTTTAATATTTGAAGTACTGCGATTAAGAATTTACTTAGAGGAGAGCTCATCATATCAGAGGATAATTGGTTTCAAAGAGCCAATTTATATAATTTGATAGAATCTGCCGTATAGAAACTGAATATCAAGGAAATATTGTCTTAAACTCTAAGGTATGCTATCATTTGATTTCTTCGATTCTATCCTAATTTATCTTCCTAAACAAATCCATAGTTATTTATCAAATAACCCATCTAAAATTATTTCAGAGAAAATAATGAACACAATGTACAGTTCGGAGATATAAAAAATTATACTAAGGATGCAGGTAAAAAAATGCATACCTGCATCCTTAAGCGTTAACCCATTTTTTTTTTTAAACTTGTTAACGCATATGGTATTATTGTAATCAAAGTTAACAACAAAAAAAAACAACTGCTGAATCGGATTTGTTCGTAATGAAGTTACACACAGAATATTTTTTACTGAATGCTTAATACTAGTGATTACGTAAACATAAAAAACACTTATGAAATTTAAGAAAGTATTTAAAAATAATAAATGCAATATTTAAGGAACATCGCACAAACTTGTACATAAAAGCGAATCGCACCAATTTGTTTTTCTTATAGTCAATGTACACGTACCATGTACATACCAAAATTCGTAGTTGATCTATTGGCATCATCCCTTCATACTTGGAGGCTTGGAGGTTTCGATTTCCAAAATATCTATATCTATGTGTTGTATTTCTCGGCCTTTTGGCTTAGATCAAGTGTGTAGTTCATTTTTGTGAACTTTCCCCATAAGTGATTAGCAAATTGTTTAGCTAAGCGCAAATTATAGTATAGTATATGTTAGCTCAGTTATTATCGGCAAAGCGTCTCATAGAGGCACTTGATAATAAACTACAGCAGCAGATACAGAATAAACCCCAGACTGGGGCAAGAACAACACACTCAGTGGTGGGAATAGCTTAGGCCCCCCCCCCCCCCTCACCAGCATGGCTTTGCCGCGTACGCGGACCCTTGGAATCGAAGTGGAAGCTGATCTACGACCTCGATGTTTGGCCAAAGCCCTCATCGAAAGCGTCGGCGCTGAGCAGATTTTTGGGTTTACTCCCTTTGGTGGTGGCCACTTCCAAGTAGTAGTAAGGAGTGAGCAAACAAAAACTACTTGCAGGATTCGAATGTAATGGAAAAACAATAGTTCCATTTTTGGTAGGGAGCATTACCAAACTACTTAGAATCCCCAGATTCCCTTTAGAATATATTGAAACGGATGTAAAGATCATCCACGAAATATTCGGGAAATGGGGCGTTATACACAAGGTGGAAGTTCTAAATGACGCAGAAAACCCCAAATGGAAGTCGGGTGAAGTCCACATCTCCCTCGAGATGAAAACGCCCGTTCCCAACTTCATTATTATTGGATCCGCCAGAGTAATGATAAATTACCCTGGTGTAAAAAAACAATGTTTTAGATGTGGTGCTTTCACTCACCTTGGGGCGGACTGTCCTAGAGTGAAATGTAAAAACTGCCTCAAAGCAGGCCACAACCAAGAAAACTGTGAGTCAGCTTGCCTGAAATGTGGCGTAATTGACCACAAAGTGGACACATGCCCATCCAGAACCCTTGCTGAGAGGATGGGTGGTGCAATCACGCCAGCAACTCCACCAAGCAATGGAAATGACACACCACAGGAAGCTTCTCCTCCTTTCGAGGCTGCTCCTGATATACCAGAAATCCATACCTCCACGTCTAAGAAAAACCGAAAGGGGAAAAAAACTTCCACAAGCAGTAAAATCCAACAAGAAGAAACAGTCGCTATTGAAACCATCAATACCAATATAGATACTAATACAGATGATATAGATAGGGAAGAAGGAAAGATGGAGGTGAACACCAACACCTCCAAACGGCCATTAAGCCCACAGGAAGAAGAGTTGGTAACGCCCAAAACATCAAAAGTATCTGAGACCGCCCACCCAGAGGTCCCTCACGTGAAAGCAGGAAAGACTCTCAGCCATCTCATCAGAGGTATCCCAGGGATGGCGGAAAAATTCAAAGAAGCGATAAAAAAAATAGGAGAACCTGAACTCCTCCTCACAGGAAAACATGGATCTGACATCGTCAGTGCAAAATGGGGTAACATTTTCGTTGATGACATCAGCAAAATCACCCCTGAGCAAGTAGAGGTAGCCCAGGATTTAGACGAGGAGGCAGCTTCGGCGTTCTTCATAGCTCTCTGCAAACTAGACATGGCCAAGGGAAGTGAGGTGGCCAAAAGAATAATAACTGCCCACAACTAAAGAAAGACACAGTAACCACCTTGTGGGGTATCTGTACACAGCTTCACCGGTTTCAGCTATCACAGGTGGGGGAGGACCTGAGAACCCGAGCGGCGAAGGCTTACAGCGAGGCGGTGCAGTTTCTTGTGAGCTGCATCACTCGGGCCAGATCCTTCCTCCACCTCTAAGTTTAACTTTCAATTTTTGCTTTTCTGTGTACTTTTTTGTTTTTGTTTTGTTACATGTTTCCTTTTTAGGATTTTTCCTTTTTTGTAAAGTGAAAAATCAACGACCGTTTTAGAAACGCCCCTGGGGGGCAAACAGCTAAAACAGGTCAACTGAGGCCTCTTTAACCTACTCTACCACTATGCACTCTATCTTTATTTCCTTTCCTACTATCTGCTGACTCTCAGCCTATCGTACTCTACAGGCCGATGATGAAGATTTGTTGAACTCACAAATTATCATCCCTTCATACTTCTTTTTTAACAGTGCTTGAAGCATCTGTATTAGGAGTGTCATCATCCACAAAGGTAAAGTACTTTCAGATTTATTAAAAAATCTTCCTCCAAAAAGTAATTATAAAATCTTGAATCGTTTGGATATGAGCAAGGCACTTGCTCCCGCTAGTACTTCTTCCCTCCCACACACAACTGTGCTAAAATCTTTAGTTCCAGAACTGTTATTTAGCCTCTTCAATCTCTCCTTCTCAGCTGCCTTTTTTGGTTGTCGAAAACCGCGGAGAAATCCTCAACAACCATCGTCTTCACCTGGAGGAAAACCAGCTAACTAGCAATTTGAATTTCATCACTCCCGATTTACAGCTGATTTTATGGCTTTCCCTAACCCATCTTTGAACCCAAACCACAGAGAGGTTTCGATAAACTTGCGTAGCTGCTGATCGGGTCTAGCATAGAGACTGCTCAGCGAAATACCATCTTACCTAACTTCTACAATTTACAATCCGGTCTCCATAATTGGAGGAGTGCCGTAGGGCTCTATACTTTCATCCATTATCTTACTATTGTACATAAAGTGACCTGTTCTTACTGACTTGAAGTCAATCTTCAGTGAAGCTTTATACACCATTCCTCTTTTTTTCGTGACAAACAATGTATGGTGGTGTGTAGTCTTAATCAACCTGTTGGTTGGTTGGTTGGTAGGGTAACAGTATGCTATTTAACAAGGGAAGTGATTATGGAATAGTGTGGTTTCCCATTGCCTTCCTTACCCAGTAAGTATTTTATGACTGTAGATGCGTGTGTTCTCAGGGCCGGTTTGCCTGTTTTGAGGCATAAAAAACCCGAATTTCCCTCGAAAATCCCTCTACTTCCGTACTAGACTGGCTAACTCACCTTTAGTCGAAAAGACCCTGATAAAGGGCCCTCACGTCTTGGACGGGAATCAAACCCAGGTCTTTCCTAGCAAAGAGATTCGTCTATACCGACTGAGATACGGAGGCTTGAAGATTTTCTATAACGAATTCTAACCTCCTTACTTGCTGTGGTAAGGTGGATGACTTGTAAAATTAAACACTATCAACATTCAATTCGTTCTGCAACCACTGAACAAACTCAATGTATTATTCCGCTTAGTGTACTACTTCTTACTTGCACAGCTGCTAACTACAAATCGCAATCACGAAACTGTTCACTCATCTAGAGTGGTGCACCCAAATCGTTTCTAAGATTGTTTGATGCTATTCAGAAGAGGGAAATTTGGATTTGTGAGAGGATTCATCAATTAGCCAACCTCTCTTTCTCTCTCATAATTCATGTTCTGCCATATGCTTTCAACAGGTACTTTTATGGGCGAAGCTCCTTTCTTCTTACCTTCTTGTCTATATATGGCTAGTGATGGAGTGGAAGTCTTATGAACTTTCGTGTTCTAAAAAGAACTGGGGGATGGACTGAGTCCTTGACTCTTTATCCCGTCATCTGAATGAAGAAAATTTGTGGGATGAGGTGTTATTGAGCTAATAGCTCTAGTCATGGCTGGGTAACGGCAACAGCCGAGCCTCAGTTAAAACTTCATTGGCTACAGCATTGCCATCTGTTACCCTGGAAGTCCTAAAAAGGACTGGGATGTTATCTTGATCACCCTATTCGAACGTTCGGGTGTTTATCAAATATCTGCTTATGCTTTCATATATAAGCATAAATAGATTATATTTCTCAACTAATTTTGTTTTAAAATATTATATTAATTAATTTTGTATCATGAGAAAGTAATTTTCTTGAAATTTTGAATCCTTTTTTGGTGTTTTTGTTTGTAACTCTTTGTTACAAAATATCATCAACGCACCATATTTTAGCATTTTTTTTTTGCTTTATACTTCAAGCTTTGAACCATATAGAAAGAGAGTATTCTCTCACAAAATTATGAATTTATTTTGAGTAATAATAATTAAAAAGTCCGGACTAAATGCCTTATTAGTATTTGCATAACGCTATAAAATGAAAAGAGAAGAATATCCATTAAATTTGCTTTATTATCAAATTAGTTATGATGTTGCCTTAACGGTATTGTTAATAGTAATTTTATTAAGTTTTATAAAGCTTAATAAAATTTAGTAAGCTTCTAAATTCTTGTCCAACATATAAATCATTCATGGATATTATTGAGGATATTTCAGGAGAGTAACCCGTGGATTTGAACATTATGCGATTCACACCAATTTGTTTTTCTTATAGTTGATGTACATGTAATATGTATGTGCAAGCGAAATCCGTAGTTGATTGATCTATCTAACGTCAATCTTCCATTTGAAATGCAAAGGTCATACTCATTTTTGTAGTGTGATAGTGTGATTTCTAAATTTTGAATGGAAAGTCTCGGCCTTTTGGCTTAGATCAGTGTGTAGTGTATATGTATAGTTTCTGTTCTTAACCGTTAATATCGGTACGAGTCCCATCGGATTTCACGATATTTAACGTGAAATTTGCAGAACTTCCTAAACGCCAGACTGGGGAAAACTGGGGAAATATCAAACACTTGGTGGTGGGAATAGTTAGGCTCCCCCATCTGATCATGCCCTCCATTCTGCCGCGTGTGCGTACCCTCGGAATTGAGGTTGACGCTACAATACCGGCAAGGGCGATGGCGAAAGCTATCATAGACTGCGTCGGCGCAGAGAACATTTTTGGATTTACCCCTTATGGGGGAGGAAGATACCAGGTAGTGACCAAAAATATCGAGACCAGAGAAAAGCTTCTCAAAGGGTTTGACTGTGGCAAAGTAAAAGTATCTCCCTTCATGGTTGGGAGCATCCTGAGAACCCTTATGATACCACAATTTCCCCTAGAATACGCAGAGAACAACGATATAATTCACAGCGTCTTCTCTAAGTGGGGAGTTGTACGGGAAATCCAGGTTCACAATGACTCAGACAATCCTGAGTGGAAGTCAGGGGAGGTAACTATCTCTCTTGAAATGAGGACCGAAGTTCCTAACTTTGTCCTCATAGGATCTGCCCGGGTAATGGTAAATTACCCAGGCGTCAAAAAGCAGTGCTTTAGATGTAGTGCCTTCAATCATCTTGGGGCAGACTGCCCTCGCATAAAATGCAAGAACTGCCTAAAAATTGGCCACAACCAAGAAAAATGTGAGGCAGCTTGTTTGAAATGTGGGGTCACTGACCACAAAGTCGACACCTGCCCATCCAGAACCCTCGCAGAGAGGATGGGTGGTGCAGTCACATCAGCAACAAAACCAACTAATGAAAAGGTCACAATACAGGAAAAGTTTCCGCCTCTTGAGGCCAGTCCTGATCATGCCGCCATGTCTAAGACAATGAAAAGGTCCCGTAAGGGAGGGAAACCTACCAGATTTGCAGAGACCAGCAATACGATCCCAACAGAAGAGACTGACAATGCAGAAACTATCATGGTAACTCCCACGGACGAAAGCGAAGCTACCACTGCCAATATAGATATCGCCAATTCAGATACAGTAGAAGAAGCTGTAGTAGAGATGGAGACGAACACCAAAACTTCCAAACGGCCATTAAGTCCGCAGGAAGAAGAGCTGACAAATCTCAAAACATCAAAAGTATCTGAGACCGCCCACCCAGAGGTCCCTCACGCGAAAGCAGGAAAGACTCTCAGCCATCTCATCAGAGGTATCCCAGGGATGGCGGAAAAATTCAAAGAAGCGATAAAAAAAAATAGGAGAACCTGAACTCCTCCTCACAGGAGAACATGGATCTGACATCGTCAGTGCAAAATGGGGTAACATTTTCGTTGATGACATCAGCAAAATCACCCCTGAGCAAGTAGAGGTAGCCCAGGATTTAGACGAGGAGTCAGCTTCGGCGTTCTTCATAGCTCTCTGCAAACTAGACATGGCCAAGGGAAGTGAGGTGGCCAAAAGAATAATAACTGCCCACAACTAAAGAAAGACACAGTAACCACCTTGTGGGGTATCTGTACACAGCTTCACCGGTTTCAGCTATCACAGGTGGGGGAGGACCTGAGAACCCGAGCGGCGAAGGCTTACAGCGAGGCGGTGCAGTTTCTTGTGAGCTGCATCACTCGGGCCAGATCCTTCCTCCACCTCTAGGTTTAACTTTCAATTTTTGCTTTTCTGTGTACTTTTTTGTTTTTGTTTTGTTACATGTTTCCTTTTTAGGATTTTTCCTTTTGTGTAAAGTGAAAAATCAACGACCGTTTTAGAAACGCCCCTGGGGGGCAAACAGCTAAAACAGGTCAACTGAGGCCTCTTTAACCTACTCTACCACTATGCACTCTATCTTTATTTCCTCTCCTACTATCTGCTGACTCTCAGCCTATCTTACTCTACAGGCCGATGATGAAGATTTGTTGAACTCACAAATATATATATATATATATATATGAAATGCGTGTGATCAGCTAATACAATTTGTCAGTTGAAAAAATGTTCACTTTATGCTTGTGAGCAGCTAATAATAATAATAATAATAATAATAATAATAATAATAATAATATGGAGTTTTTATTTCCCGTCAAAAGAATGACTGATTGGGTAACCACCACGGCTATGAGTGTATTTTTATTTACTGTTTACTGTGTATGAAACTGTCGGATGGTACGACTCTGTAGTGTTTTTAGCGAGTTTCCTTAAATTAAATAATTATTACTAGAGACTTGGTAAATAATAGTATAAAGTTGATGATCTCCTGTTTGTGAATTTCAGATTCACTGACCCACATTAGGGTAATTCTCTATATACCACGTCTCCAAGATAAAAAAAATACAAGACACACACACACAGTTAATACTTCAACTTATCCATTAAAAATGAATTTTATTACCTTCTTCATCTGTCATTAATGATATTTGCTGACTAAAGTTACTCCTTCCTATAGCGTTCTCGGCCTGGACTCGAACGGAGTAGACTGTAGAAGGATGCAGCATACGGATTACACCAGTGGATTTCGATGAGGGGACTGTCACGTTCATCCAGTTATTACCTGTAAAGAGTTATGATAGGTGAGTACATTTACAAAATCATATTAACTAAATATAATTGTACAGTATACTAAAATCACATTTTGTATTGGGTTCTGTTACGAAAACTTTCAACTGGTCTGATGGAAGTAAACCAGTTATTCCCAAAGCTGTTTTTTTTCGAACCGAATCCTTGGGAAGGAGGAATTATATTAATATAATTCAAGGGAGATTTTTTTTAGAAATATATTTGGAATATTAGGTATTAAAATATCAACATGTACATTGTTTTAACTGGTAAGGGAGCCCTCTTAGATGCGGTCTCCGGACTCTCAGTGTTACACATATTTGCATTAACTAACTTACATTATCCAAACCAGTTACTTATCATAACTATGAAACCATTCGAAATATATTATATTCTACTTACATATATGAGAAAACTTTTTATTAACCATAATAAAATAATATCCAAAATAAGTGTTAGTACCAACAGAATATGATAGTAATACTTGAATTTTATTTTGTAACATTGTACTATGCATTGAATTGTATTGTGAAATATTGTCTTAATTATTCAAGTTGAATAGTATAATATGTATAATTTGTATACGTGATGTGAATAATAAAAACTGTTAAAATTAATTAAATAATTAAATATTAAAGAATCGAATCAAATCATATTGCATGCCTTAATGAAGTTGTTTTTAAATTCTTTGAAGAGGAGGCCCCCCCTACACTTTCATAAAACAATACCGAACCAATAGTTTCTTAGCTGTATTTCATATTAATAAAACTGAGATGTTCGTCAAGTTTTTTGATAGCACACAATTATACTTCAAATCAAAATAAAAGTAAAATAACACGCAGATATTTACTTTAAAAACTACAAATTTTAAATTCCTAGCTTAGTATATGAATGACATTAAATATTAAATAAAAATAAAGAATTAGATCATTGCTTCTCGTCCCACCCCGCCTGGTGGTGCGCGTCCACCGTTTAAAAAAAAAAAAAACTACTGCTTAACGTGATATAAAATCATTTTAGATAAGACTACGGAGAGACATTTGTGGCTCGTTGTGATTATTTACTTTGGTCGAGAGTAGAATCCTTAGTGATGACTCAAAGATGCACAGTTGGTGAGATCAGCTAGTCAACATTTCTTAGACTGTGACGTGGTTAGATAAGCCACGATCGCTGTACTGAAGATCCAGTAACTTTCCTTTCCTTCTCTCCAATTCCTATCGAAAACGTTGCGTAACCTAATGGGACTGTTTGTCACTTGGATTATTCTGTAACTTCTCATTTGGTCGAAAATCTTTTCTCTTGTGTTTTATAATCAGCATGTTTATTCCCTCTGATTTGAATTTATGCGTTCAAAAATGTTTTACTACACCAACACCGGAGTTTTATATATCAGGATCTATAGTTAAATAAAATTAAAATAAGCATGGGGATATGTTTAAACGGCATTTTGATGCTTTGAAGAAGAGGTCTCTTAATTATTGGGAAATGTACTAAGGAAATGACATTAAGCCTTTTTTTTTTATTAATTAACCGATAAACATTACGTATAAGGTGGATATTGGCATTGCTATTTTATATATAAAAATACATTGATACTTAGATTCTACCCAATTAGCAAACAAAACTTTCCATCTGGGAAATATATTCAGGATATTTAGGAGCAGACAGACTCGAATGAAGTGTAAGAAGTGAATTCGGTTCTTGCTGTGTCCGGACAATTCATCGCGTGGAAAATTAATCGCGAGAAAATTCTTCGCAAGAAAATTTGTAATCATGTTTCATGTCATTCCCATATAAAAAAAAAAAGAAACATTTTATGTACGGTTTATTATTTCGATTATACTTAGCGTTGTGAAATTTTTTATTCTGTATACGTTATCAATATTCTTTCTTACTACAGGCTCTGAAGATGGAATATTAATGTTACAAAACGAAGTAGGATGGTTAGGGAGAAAGAGTACCATATTTAAGAATATCTAGGGAGAATAGTTATATCCAACTAATATTTATAGTTAACTATGTATATATTCCTATTAACTATTCTATTAATAGTTAGAATGGTTATTAGAGAGAACAAAATATTTAAGAATAGTTAAGGAGAAAGGGCAACATATTTAAGGACATTGATTCTTCTAACCATTCACTATTTTTCCGTTCTGCGCATTTAGACATCCATCCAGGTGTGATATATTTTTTATATGAACTAATTCAGAAGGTGACGTGTTTCAGTTATTGAATACACGTGCATTTTGAAAATCACTGCACTTTTCCTGCATAGGCAAGACACCTTGCACGCTGCTATCGTTTGCAGAGCTAGTTTAAGATCATAGGTACAATTTTGAGTAAAGATGTAAAAAAAAAATGATAATAAAATTACGTAAATGCTATCACAATGATGTAAATCAGCATAAGTAAATCTACTTCTTCAATACTAGTCTTTACCTTTTCCTCTAATACAAGTATTTTATGAAACTAAGAATTTTTATATTTAGTCTTTTTTACAGGGAAGAAAAAATATATAGGTGGATGCTCCCAAAGTGAAATACGTAATTAATTACTTGTCTTGTGAACTATTCAAAAGTAAACACTAATCAGAAATATCATGTCGTTAGCAACCGGCTAACAACCCCAGCCTATGCAGACGATGTAGTATTAATAGACTCATCTTTAGCCAAGGCGCAACAACATTTTGACAAATTATGCCAAGCTGCAAAACTATTTGGATTGACAGTTAAATGAAACAAAACTAAAATAACCACAAATATAGTACAAGGTTCCATAATCACAGAACACAACCAATCTTTAGAAAAAAGTAGAAGACTTCCAATACTTAGGCTCAGATATAAATAATAGTGTAAATGACATATTATTAAGAAAATATAAACGCTCAATCAACACAGGAATCTAAGAAATATATCGAAATCGCCCCTCATAACCCTGGAAACAAAAATTAGGCTTTATAAAGCAACATCTCAGGCTATCTTCTTGTATCGTAGAGAAACATGGGACGGTTCCACCCAAAAAGCAATAAAAACCATTAATCGCTTTAATACAACCTGCTTAAGACTGTTACTTATTCTTGGAAGGATCATATTCGTAATTCCAGTATTTTAGAAGAGGCAACCCAAAAACCCTTGATTGACACCCAACGCAGACGCCAACTTGATTGGCTTAGACATCAACTGAGACATCATCCTTCTCATTAATTTGTCATCTTATTTTTATACGCCCATTTATAACCGCAACTGTTATACGAGGATAAGGTGGTTGACCCTATGCCTCCCAGTGTATCTTATGTCTGTAGAAGCGTTATGTTCTCAAGGCTGGTTTGCATGCTTGCGGGAGGAAAAACCCTGCAATCCTCTCCCAAGATCAACTAACTTGGCTATCTTTGAGAAAGATCCTAAGCTCCTCACGTCAGCGAAGGGAACCGAACCCAGGACATTCCTTTCCTAGGTATATGGTTGCGAAGCAACCAGTCACTCGACTAACCGCGCGGACTAATACATAGATGCATAATAAAATAATATTTTGTGAAATTATATTGCACTGCATATTCGTAATCGGTATCAATGCAATAGCATTTCAATTTTCTAGCGAATGACATTTTCAGTGAATTTTCTCCGCGATCAGTAGTTCGAGCGATAAATTTTTCTGTTATGAATTGTCTGTGAACCGGTTGTTGTAGAATGTGCAAAAGTATTTGTTGCAATTTTAGATACGCATTTAGCAGATATTTATAATATCTGCAGCTCAAACGATTGGCAAAAAATACTTAATTGTTCTGTGATGATTTCACCAATCACAACACTAAGGTTATACAATAGCTATGAACCCCAAGTTTGTACCTTTTTCTTATCTTAACATACAAATTAAAAGTTCATTTCAACTAATTTTCGTGATAATTATTATGAAACAAACCATTTTAAGTTAAAAGAAAGTTAGAAATCTATATCAACTGATTTTAAAAAGTATATGGTTTCGGGTGTGAGTAATCGCTTAAATTTTACAAGCAAATTGATTCATAAAATGGCACAATTTATGAATATAGTCAAGTACAAAATATTTCACATTTTAAATAAAAAGTTACTAAAAATTAAAAAAAAATAAAAAAGTATATCAATGTTTTTAATTATAAGTCAGAAAATAACAGTTTTTCCAAAGTTATTTATAAATTTAAAGTACACCTACTTAAAGTTCACATATAATGAATATTTAAAATGCAGTGAAATGCAATGCTGTACCTGAAGAATAGACTCGGTAATTAATATCCTTGGTGGGTAATGGAAGGCAATGCTATAGCCAATGAAGTCTAGCTGAGGCTCGGCTATTGCTGTTACCCTCCTGCCATGATCAGAGCTTCAATAGCTTAATTAATGCTGTACCGGACAAAAGAGTCCTTTTTAGGACTTCCAGGGTAACAAATGGCAATGCTGTAGCCAATGAAGTTTTAACTAAGGCTCGGCTATTGCCGTTACCCAGCCATGACTAGAGCTTTTTAGCTCAGTAACACTCCATCCACACAGATTTATTTCATTCAGATGACGGGATAAAGAGTCAAGGACTCAGTCCATCGCCCAGTTCTTATAAGAACTAATGCTGTACCGTGAGATGCGGTGATTGATTCATTCAATCCAATACCCTTGGAGGGTAATGGATGGCAATGCTGTAGCCAATGAAGTTCTAACTGAGGCTCGGCTATTGCTGTTACCCTCCTGCCATGATCAGAGCTTTAATTTAATAGCTCAATAACACCTTATCCCTACACTGTCCTCTACAGATAACGGGGAATATGAAAAGCATTCTTGCTTCGCCCCTTTAAGCCAGTCCTTATAAGGATAAGGAATGCTGTAGCAGGATAGTGTGGTCAATCGACCGTGAGATGCGGTGATTGATTCATTCAATCCAATACCCTTGGAGGGTAATGGATGGCAATGCTGTAGCCAATGAAGTTTTAACTGAGGCTAGGCTATTGCTGTTACCCTCCTGCCATGATCAGAGCTTTAATTGCCCAATAACACCTTATCCCTACACTGTCCTCTACAGATAACGGGGAAGATGAAAAGCATTCTTGCTTCGCCCCTTTAAGCCAGTCCTTATAAGGAGGATAAGAATGTTGTAGCTGGATTCATTCAATCCAATAAGTTCTAATTGAGGCTCGGCTATTGCTGTTACCCTACCGCTATGATCAGAGCTTTAATAGCTCAATAACACCTTATTCCTACTGTCCTCTACAATATATAAATATTGTAGAGGACATAAATATAAATACAAAAGATAACGGGGAAAATGAAAAGCATTCTTGCTTCGCCCCTTTAAGCCAGTCCTTATAAGGATAAGGAATGCTGTAGCTGGTGGCGGACTTATGGCAATCAATCGACCGTAAGATGCGGTGATTGATTCATTCAATCCAAAATACCCTTGGAGGGTAATGGATGGCAATGCTGTAGCCAATGAAGTTCTAACTGAGGCTCGGCTATTGCTGTTACCCTCCTGCCATGATCAGAGCTTTCATAGCTCAATAACACCTTATCCCTATACAGTCCTCTACAGATAACGGGGAAGATGAAAAGCATTCTTGCTTCACCCCTTTAAGCCAGTCCTTATAAGGACTATAAGAATGCTGTAGCTTTCTCTGCCATGATCAGAGCTTTGAAACACTGTAGCCGAAATGGAGATTGGGTGTTTCGCAATCGACCGTGAGATGCAGTGATTGATTCATTCAATCCAATAGCCTTGGAGGGTAATGGATGGCAATGCTGTAGCTAATGAAGTTCTAACTGAGGCTCAGTTATTGCTGTTACCCCCTGCCATGATCAGAGCGTTAATAGCTCAATAACACCTTATCTCTACAGATATCGGGGAAGATGAAAAGCATTCTTGCTTCGCCCCTTTAAGCCAGTCCTTATAAGGACTATTAAAAAAAAATAACGAATCGACCGTGAGATACGGTGATTAATAATATCCTTGGAGGGTAATGGATGGCAGTGCTGTAGCCAATGAAGTTCTAACTGAGGCTCGGCTATTGCTATAACCCTCCTGCCATGATCAGAGCTTTAATAGCTCAATAACATCTTATCCCTGCACAGTCCTCCACAGATAACGGTGAAGATGAAAAGCATTCTTGCTTCGCCCCTTTAAGCCAATCCTTATAAGGATAAAAAAAATAATGATGGAAAAGTTAAAGTCACTTTGCCGTGTGGTGGCCGGGATAAGAATAGCCCCAATGTAGCTCGTGCATGTCGTACGAGGCGACTAAAATGGGTATCTACGGAGGGTAATGGATGGGAATGCTGTAGCTAATGAAGTTCTAACTGAGGCTTGGCTATTGCTGTTACTTTCCTTCACGTTACATTGTCCTCTACAGATAACGGGAAATATAAAAAGCATTCTTGCTTCGCCCATCTAGCCAGTCCTTTTAAAAAAGCCAGGACTTTAAAAAAAAATTATTCATCGAGCCCCGTGTGGTGGCCGGGATGAGAATAGCAACTGTAGCCCATGCATTGTCCTAAGAGGCGACTAAAATGGGACGCAGAGTTTCGCTCTCTTAGGTTTCTTCCGGAATTTTTCACCCTGTGAGGGGGGTTTAGATTTCGGAATATTTTTTGCCTTGAGGGAGCATTTTGGGTCCCTGGGGGAGGGTGTTCTCCGTCATGACCTGTGAAGGGCCTTGTCTATAGATGCTTTTCCCTGAAATATGAGCGGTTGTTCTGCTCAGTGGTGAGTGCTGCCCGTCACTGAGTGGAACTAACGCTGAGTTGGACGATCTTTCGGCCACTATGCAGTGGTCTAGGAATCGTTCTAATTTTTAAACAGGGCTTTACTTAAAAATCGTCCCACTGTAGCCCATGCATATAGTACGAGGCAACTAAAATGGGTACCCAGGGAGGGTATTGGACGGCAGTGTTGTAGCTGATGAAGTTTTAACTGAGGCTCGGCAACTGCTGTTACCTTCCTGTCATGATCAGAGCTTATAGCTTCATAACACTCTATTCATACATTTTCTTCTACAGATAACGGCGAATATGAAAAGCATTCTTGCTTCACCCATCTAGCCAAAAAAAAAAAAAAAAAGATTCATCGTACTTCGTGTGGTGGCCGGGATACGAATAGCTCCAATGTAGCCCATACATTTCGTACGAGGCGACTAAAATGGGTATCCAGGAAGGGTAATGCTGTAGTCAATGAAGTTTTAACTGAGGCTATTACTGTTACCCTCCTGCCATGATCAGGGCTTATAGCGCTATATTATCCTATCCATACATTTTCTTTATAGATAACGGGGATATATATGAAAAGCACTTTTGTTTCGTCCATCTAGCCAAAAAAAAAAAAAGAGAAAAAAAAAGATTCATCGTGTCGTTTTGGACGTGAGAGATTTTTCTATTCGAATTAATCTCTTATATGATATCTGGAATATTCATCTCATCAATAACTATTATAATTATTATAAGTGCTCATTAAATACTGTATATTATAACTTTAAAAGACAAATCAAAAATATCTCAATAAAAAAGCGTGATAGTTTAGGAATTTGCCTAACTTCGATTTTAAATAAATTTATAAATGCGAAAATGAATTCAAGAATAGTTTATTTATGGGCATTTGTGTTTGTTTGTGTATGTTAACGCTTTTGAAATTCAGTTCGCTTTACTTTTATTGTTAAATAAACACTTGTACTGTTTCGTGATTATCAGAATCAACACAAACATGTTTGAACAACACAAAATATATTTCATGATAAATTAATTGAATTTTAAAGTTAAGCCTACCATCCTTCTTCTGCAAGTAGTGCACGATGTATCCTGTGATCGCACTATGGCCATTGAATGGTTCGTCCCAGGAAAGGGTAACGGATCGTCCATCCTTTTCCAACACTTTGACACCAGAGGGCGAGGACGGAGCTTCTGCAAAAATCCTGTAGTCAAGTTAATGACAGGAGTCTATCACATCAGCAAAATTACGAATAATTTTGAATTATTTAATAGTTTGCTTTCAGGGAATAAATATATATCAGGGAAAGCATTTAATAAACCGATAAACAATAGTGTTTTAAATATCAAATCATAAAATAACTCAGCATGACGTTTCGTTAAAGGTATTAAAAATATTAAGAATAGTTAAGAATAGTCCTAGTCCAACTAAAGAAATCATTAATAAAATATAAAAACAAATAAAAATTTAAAAATATTGAATAATTTTAAAATTCTCGCTAATTAATTCTTTCTTTTTCTCTTTAAAGTTCGTAAATAAATTCTACACCATATAATTATTCATACGATGTTTGATGTACTAGCTGTTCGAAAATGACAATTCGTGCAGGAATCAATCGACCGTGAGATGCGGTGATTGATTCAATCAATCCAATACCCTTGGAGGGAAACGGATGGCAATGCTGTAACCAATGAAGTTATAACTGAGGCTATTGCTGTTACCCTCCTGCCATGATCAGAGCTTTAATTGCCCAATAATACCTTATCTCTACACTGTCCTCTACAGATAACGGGGAAGATGAAAATCATTCTTGCTTCGCTCCTTTAAGCCAGTTCTTATAAGGACAATTCGTGCATGATCTAGGGAGGGTAATTGATGGCAATGCTGTAGCCAATGAAGTTCTAACTGAGGATCAGTTATTGCTGTTACCCTCCTGCCATGATCAGAGCTTTATTTATATTTATATAGCTCAATAACACCCTATCCTTACATTGTCCTCTTCAGATAACGGGGAATATGAAAAGCATTCTTGATTCGCCCATCTAGCCAGTCCTTTTAAGGACAAATTGTGCAATTGACTGAGTGAGTCACTGGATGATCAGGCAGGATTCTTCTTTGTGAGTTGGATGTAGACATACGTATTTTATTTTCTGTGCTAGAAAAGAAGATTGACTGAACTTTTCAGAGTATCATCGTCGGATCTTATCAGCATTTGCTTCGTGTAAGGTAAGATTTCCTCATTTACTCAACTTTCTCAGACCCTCTCCTGTTCCCTACCCGTCAGTAGTCTTGCGCCTTCAAAAGGAGATTTCGACTGTCGGTCTACACTTGGTGGTAGGAAGGGATAAGGCAGGTCCTCTACCACCCAAAACGCCCATTAAATTACAGGTTAGGCCTAAACATGGACTTTCCGTTCGAAGACCTAAATTTTAAAAACTGCTCGTAGTTTTCAGACATGTAGGAATACTGTACATACCAAATGGCCGGGCAGGGCTCCATAAGATCGTGGCAGTTGAATGAGAGGACTATCACCCCCCCCCCCCGACCCTTTCCCCAGCACTTCTCAAGACAACACCAGTGAGAATGTATAAACAGCCGACCATCAGTCCCAAGTAGACCATCAGGTAGTCAGCAGGAAAAAGCTTCCTAAGCTTTTTTACTGCTGCGGCACTTCATCCGCAGAGCTTGAAGCACCGATGGACACAGCCCAAAGAGAGAGTCCCGCCAGTGATTTTAAGATCCAAAGAAATATGGTCGATAGTAGCAGAGGTGATGAGAAACACCGAAATTAAGTTCACATCGACTAAAAACTCCGATGAAGGAGTTCGCATTCAACCCGAAGGAGCTTCGGACTATCATCGGCTTACTAAGCTCATGGACGAACTGGAAATTCCATACCATACGTTTCAGCTAAAGAGCGAGAAAAACTTAAAGTTGTTATCAGAGGTGTAGTGGAAACAATAACACCAGAAGAGATAGCCACTGACCTCGTCACTAGGCTTAGAGCCAATAAAAATCTCACGTATGTATCGAGCAGACAAACGTCCTATGCTCTGGTTTTAGCGGAAATCAGCAAAGATCAGAGAGAGATTTATGATCTGAAGACGGTTTGTAATAAAGACTGAACCACTCAGAAGGAAGACATCTGCAGGACAATTTCACTGCTGCCAGAAATACGGACATTCACAGAAGCTCTGCAAAGCAGAGTACAAATGCGTTAAATGCGGAGACAGTCACCCCCCCCCCCCCTCACACACACACACATGTTCCAAACCACGGACTACTCCCGCTAAGTGTGCAAATTGTGGCGGCCGCATCCATCGAACTACGAAGGTTGCACACTCCACCCAGCAAACCTGACGAAAGCTAGGGAAATACAGCCCCATCAACTCAGAAGTGTATAATACCTTCTGCAACAGAAAGCTCTCTGCGGACTACTATAACTAACAGATCGTACGCCTCAGTGGTTTCCTCGAGCACAAAACAGGCAGAAACCGCTCCAAGCAGCCAAAACTCTGCTGCAAACTAAAACCAAATATCTAGGTATACAACTAGACAACCATCTGAGTCTTAATCCTCACATTGTATATGTCTGCAATAAATCCAATGCCACAGTTGTCCAGCTCTATTCTCTTCTCAACTGGAGAAGCCAAGTTAGCACCTAAAACAAACTACGGATTTACAAATCAATCATCAAAACCACTTCAACGGGCACTTGTGTTGGGCTCGATGGAATAGAGCATACCTGACAAACCACGGAGCATCAAAAATCATATGGAGACACTTATTTTGAATAACTTGTAGTTTTTCGATGTTGTGGTGGAAGTGTGACCCCAAACCGGTGACACTCTTCCACCAGCAACATCAAAACTCTAGAAGTTATTCAAAATAAGTGTCTCCGTATGATTTTTGATGCTCCATGGTTTGTCAGGAATGCTCTCCTACATCGAGATGCTAACATACCGGATATACCCACGTTACTTCGGGGGACTGCCTCTACATACTTCGCTCAGCCTGCTCTCCACTCCAATCAACTCATTCAAGAGTCATCAAACGACAGATGGAAACACAAGCGGTCGAAAGCAGCTCTGCTCATCGGTACAAGTGCTCTCACACCGCCCTAAATTGGGTGAGCCAGGTGCTCGATAATCTTTTATTCATATAACCAACTCCTTAGGGAGTTGGTTATATGAATAGATAAAATATTCATAATGAAGGGATAAAAATCCACGGGATTGTCATCCATCTTGCCATAAAAGTTAACAGTTAACACAATTCGTGCATTATTCTATGGCATATCTCCTCTGAGGGCAACATCACACAGAACGTTGCAAAATACATGTAGGGAGCTGGCAGGTGTTTGAGAAGAAAGAAGGAACCTGTTATGTTTTTGAACAACTGAAAGTGGTACTCTTTAGGGAAAAGTGTATGTGGGAGACGGTTTCAAATTATACAAATAGATGGAATGAAAGAGAACGATAAGAAGTTGGTTCAGTTTGTTTGCATCCAGAAAGCAAATGAATGTGCTAGCAGTAGCTTGTGTGCTTATAGATTTAAGAGGAAATGGAGGAAGAGTGAAAGCCAATTCTGCAGAATGTTATCCAAGAAAATATCAAAAGCAGAAACAACGGTGATGGAATTGGATTCATCTACTAATTGCATGTTATTATACTGTATTGAACAGCAGTTCTTAAGGTGTTTTGTTGAGTGGAAATTCATTATCTGATACTCTAGGAATATATATTTACAGCAGAGTCGCGATTAACTGACATAAACGAACTTGTACAGATATACGGAATATATTGATTATTATGCAAACTCGATGGTAAAATAATGCAAATGTGTATCCCAATATGACGTTTATTATTAAAATCCTCGTATATATAAAATAAACATTGTGGAAAAAGTTTTAATAGTTAAAATGAAAACATCTCATAGTTCGCAAGAAAGATCTGCTTGTATGGGTCGTTGTGCGGAAAAAATATGTAGTCTGGTCATGAATTTTTCGTATTGGTTATAACAGGGTTCGGTACTGGCGACTCTTTTAAGAGGAAATTATTCCTTTCTATCCCGGTCACATGTTCTTGAGACGTTCTCGGTCATTACTTAGTTTTTAAAACTCATTACATCACCGCTTGCTGTGTGCGTCATCGAATGGAGATTAGGCCGATGATTCGCCTAAATGCTCACTGTACTAACTGTTGACTCGAATTTTTGCATCAGATTATCATTCTGGGATTGAGGTGGACATGCGCACCGAATTCTAAGTAAGTGTTAGGTAAGACGGACAGTTTCCTTTCAAAATAGTTGCGTTAAAATACGACATTCTTTTGTGAAAAAAACTGTATAGTGGTGAACAGACATTTTATGCACCCCACTTGTTAAATCATTCTCTGCTTTGGTAACTTAGTTGGTAAAAGCCATTGCTTGTTTGTACCGCTAATGCTGCTGGTTCGAATCCTGCGCCAGACATAGATGCTTGTAAAAATCTTGAAAAAAACCTAAACATTTATGAATTTAATGCCGATTTCTAAAACTCGTTAGCAAATCTATATAAATGTTGTCGATAATTGTAACTTTTTAATAATCCCACTTTCGATAAATATTTCATTTTTTTTGAGAAAAAATAAAAAAGAGAAACTTATAAATAAAATTTACTTTATAAGTAACACTCTGAGCGAACTCTGTATTATAGTCCGTAGTCCAATTTTATCAGTTACTGAGATCTAGCAATTCGAAATATATCTTTACTCGAGTTGAATAAATTTAGTTTTTAATCATTTTTATGCGAATCAAAATGTTAGAAATATTTGCACATTAGGCAGGCTGATTGTTAGATAATTTGATTCTCGATCTCTAAACACCAAGCATGGAACTTTTTTCTAGCCACTTCAAGGCATTAGTAAGTTGGGTGGGTCTCACACTAGGTCATCAAATGCATCTACCACCAAAGATATTCACAAACATCTGTAACTACTATGGTAGATTTTGATCAGAGAGGAAAAACGTTCTCCTCTTTCTGAACAATCTGGCAAAGAAATATTTATTGGTGGTGGGGGGGGGATGCTCAAAATGCCTATCATGAACTTATGTCTACGCATGACTTGTTTGACTGTAGAAAACTAATTTTAAGGATGGCAGAACACAACTAAAGTTAGTTGAATTAGTTAATTTCATGTTCCAGTTTGGGTACATCATGTTTGACTTCGATATTGTGATTGAGATGGCCAATTCTGATTATTATATTTATTACAATCAAAAGAAAATAAGTTTAACTGCTTTTAGCCATTAAAATATTCGATAGTATAATTCGCATATATTTTACTAAAATAAGTCATCAGATATAAAATTATTTTAATAAAATAATTTAAAATGTGCCCCCAACACATCTATCAACTACGTCATGTGCTTTTCTGTATTATCTGTTTGGTCCTGACCCTGCTTATGAATATACAGATTTCAAATGTACATAACTGTTGAGTATCGGAACCTGACATTGATGACTTGGAATGATCATAGGAATCAGATTTTGAAGTACAAATATAACCACCGATAATACCTGTGTATGTGTGTGCATGTGGAAGGGAAGAAGTATAAGAGTTCAGCATTTCACCTGCAGATGGCTCAGTAGATTATCGACAATTTTTGTTGTGTTATATAGATGTATTTTAGAACAATATATACAGATGTTATCCACAACTACAATCAGTAGCCTTTTTTTACTAGAAAATAAAGTAAAAACAATAATGTTATTAAAGATATATTATATTATAACAGTATGTGTATAATATTAAGTTTTTCTCAGAAAATGAAATGTGTACATTTAATGCTAAATAAAATCATTGATAATTAACAAATACATATACAAAGTGGAGCAAAAAAAGCAGTTTTCGGTTTGCACACTGTGTTACAAATTTTGCAATTCATTCAGTGATAGGGTGCACATTTAAGGATTATTTAGATAGGAAGTCAAAATAAGTTTTATTATAATCTTTCGCTCGAAGTGAAAAAGGCTGCCCTTACCAGCTATGAATATTATGGCTTGATCATTAAAATCAATAAACTAAACACTAAATTAACGATTCCTTCAGTAGGAGGGAAGTGTGGCAATGACATGACACGTGCTATTGACTTAGTAAACACGAGTTCTGTTGTGATACTTGTAAGAACATTTACGTGGTTTGCAAAGGAAAAATTAATTCTTCTCAAAGGATGCTGCAATTTCTGTGTACTAAAAAACAAGTTTTCATCTGCAAAAACAGCAAACAAGCCATGAAACACACGCAATTATTTATATATACACGCAATTATATATATATATATAGCAGAAATTTAAGATAACAAGACTACAATTAAGAAAATTTCGTATTTTAAACTTTAATAAGTTCAAACTTTTGTGTCCACTCATGTTTATTAAACACGTTTGTTGCTGATTACCCAGTACAAAACACATTCCCATCGTGCAGTGGGAAATCTGTGCTATTGCACGTCTATGAGTGATTTCATGGGTTATAACACAATTTCCACAAAGATCGAAAGATTATTACCGCGCACTCATTAACAGTCATGAAAGATTTAAGATATCGAAACATCTCATCATCTTATTAAGATGTATCGTAATACAGCGTTTCACCATACGACATGTTCTACTTAACATCCCTTGGGTGTAATCGGCGATCATAGTCTTCTTGTACCGCGCTTACTTAATTAAACTTAGTTCACTTTCTTAAGTATTTTACGTGTTGCGAATAAATCTCTTTAATGCTTGAGTAGCGTCGAGAATGCGTTATTAGCCGTTCGTTCATTAATATTCATGCTTGCATCACCCAAGCTTTAACTAATAGTGAGATGGAAGCAAAGCTTTTTATAATAGTACGTTGATTATTCTCCAGCACGCATTATTGCAAAATTGGCAAAATTCCAACTTCAAAAATGCGGCTCTCATTTCGCGAGCTGGAATTACACCAGACTCTTAGTTTGAAAATGAAAATCTCTGCCATGTTCGTGTATTATTCACAAGACGAAAGAATACTGACACCTGCCTATTATTTCCTTCTCTCACAAGAAGCGTAATAAAAGTAAGTTTGCTTTCTTTCGTAGAAGTCCAAAAGTTGTTCCGAGAGATTTAGTGGCATTTGTACTTACTTCGTTCTCCCTAATTATTAATTTGTGAAACATAATGATCCAATAAAGCACTATATCTAATATATCTAATAATATACCTAATCTAAGTTCTTAAGTTCTTAAAAGAACTGGGTGATGGACTGAGTCCTTGACTCTTTATCCCGTCATCTGAATGAAGTAAATCTGTGTGGATGGAGTGTTATTGGGCTAAAAAGCTCTAGTCATGGCTGGGTAACGGCAATAGCCCAGCCTCAGTTAAAACTTCATTGGCTACAGTATTGCCATTTGTTACCCTGGAAGTCCTAAATAGGACATTTTTTCGCATTTCACCTAATCTAAGAATGTAAAAATTAAATATTTATAATAGCATTATGTAAACTATTTAAAGGTTTATTTAATGTTTCTATTATTTTCGAAAATATTTGAAAATATTTTAAATTTTTCTTTATATTTTAAATTTTATATTAATTTTACTATTATCTCATTAAGAAATATTGTCTTATCCTCACATGAACATATGAAATCAAGTCACCAGATGTGTACAAAAGAATGGTTTGACGTCATTGAGTAAAAAAAAATATCCACTTTAAGCATTTTGTATATTCTGGGAGTTGAAATCAGTTTTGAACGTATCAAATATCAATGATTTGATTATTTATAAATCAACTTTAATATAAATCAACAAAATTTAGTTATCTATTTAAGAAAATACAGCACACTCACAGGTTTTTATGGACTGACCTTGCACAACTACTTGATATGAAGCTTCAGAAATCCCATAGGCATTGCCCACCCGACATGTAAACACACCGGAATCATTCCTTTCTGCTTGTTTCATCTTCAAAACAGAGTGGATTATATTTTCTTCTGTCCTTTGAGTTATGTGAATCCTGCATTATAAAATGCTCATCCATTAATTCATACATCAAAATTACACTTGAATAACACTGCAGTTTAATAAAAACAGACATCTTACCGTTACGAACATTATTAATCAATTATTTAAATTATTCTTATACTACTAATCATTACCATGGCAGCTTAGTAGAGTTTTTAATCCCTTTTAAAACATAGGAGGATTTTACAATATTTTTCAAAACAGTAAACTTTTAGCCTTAGCTATTTTATTTCTTTATAGCAAGGTATTAATGCATTTCATAATAATTAATATCATAAACTTCCATAACTTTAAACATTTCCTTTGCCTTAAAATGCCACTTCCTTCCATCCACATTAGCAATACAAATATACCTTTGAGATTTTACTAGGTACAAAAAGTATGTAGCGCCACCACAAAGCAATCACTAAATTGGCAGGTTAGTAAACAACTATAAAGTAAAGCAAAATTGGCAACAACATTTGCGCATGTTCAGTATATCGAGCTATTTGATTGGATTACAAAAATAAACTTCTGCATTTACTTTTTCCATAAGAATTTTTTTAAAAAAAGTATATTTCATCTACTATATTTTTTCATTAAAAAACTCTTCTTTAAATATTCATTATTTATCGAGATAATAATAAATTTCTGTGCTAATGTTTAAAACCATTTCACACCTTTTTTCTAATAAATGATGATATATTATATTTAAAATAAAGAAAAAAGCACACTTAGTCAAGTTTGTTAAATGGGGAAAGTTTTGCTTGTGTTGTAGTTTAGAAGTTTTATTCTAACTGTAATATTTTTGCCATTTCATCTTTAAACTCCGGCATTTCCACCAATATTTCAGGTAGAAACCCAAGTTCACACTTCATTTCTCATTTATTTGTAACAAAGCTGCTCATTTCCCAAATGGCACAGTTATGTAACTCATTCATCCTATTATCTCGCTTTAAATAATTAATGTGCGAACGTTGTTTCATTTTTGATGAGAAATATTCTAATCTGGACAGATTACTCCGCATGGTAAAGAACCAGTTAATTTGTAATCTGCGAACCACGGACCATCCATCGATCTTTACCGCCGTGCCAAGTTTTCCTTCGCACTGGCGCTGAGGCTTTGCAATTAACATACATCAAACTTCCATTATTAGTGTGTGTAGGGATGCTCCCATTCGAACGTGCACCCAAACTAACTCTGTAGTTACTATTAAAGGCCTACAATCAACGTTAAGATAGTTCATAGCGATAGGCACAAATTGCTTATGTATAAGATAATAGTAGAGACTCCGTGTACGGTTAGATGCAGAGGGGGGAAAGCTTGGCTACGTGCAAGAGAATCTGCTTGCGCTTTCAACTATTTAGGTACTATTCTAGTGGTTATCAACAATACAACGTGTCGCACAGCGATTTCTGAAATCTCTTTTGTAAAGGAAGATGACAAGTAGTTCCCTCTGCCGGGAGATCAAGTTAATGACGCGTGCTTTTAAATTATATTTGTAAATTTTTTTTTCTGCGAATATTAGGATGTCTTTTAATAAAGGAGATTATATCATACAAAACGATTTTTAGTCATAAATCAAACTTAACGGTTGATGGCGTTTTACCTTAAATAAATATACCGAGAATATATAATAATTACTTAAAACTATGATAACTATGATATTATTTCATGCTTACAATTATGACTATACTACATATTTTAAATTTTTTTATCGTGTTTGTGTGTGTTTGCGAGCATGTTAAAAGGATATTTAAACGTCATATCAACAATGCGGGAAAGCACTTCTGTTGTCACTTACAATATCGTTCGTAAACTATGATTTATGTTTATTACAATAAGAACTTTGCTCGCACCAAGAAAACGTTCTTCAGTTGCTAACGCAACAAGACTTCGCTAATATACAGTTTCTTTCTTTATTTAATTGTTACACTGATACGAGCAAAATAACTTGGACTTGACTGTCAATTGGTGAGGGAAATCTGGGACTTACCTTTCATCAGACTGGTTTAACAAGTGAAGGTTGTCCTTCATCCAGGATGCCTCCAGCGGATGGTCACCTTTGGCTTCGCATGCAAGTTCAAGAAGTGAGCCAAGACGAGTTGTTCTTACTTGATGTTGTGAACTGAATTGTGGAGGTGCTACGAAACAAAACATTTAAATCTGAAATTTTTACCGCTTTCGATTGTTATTGTTCGTCAAATAAACAAAGCTTTCTCAAAAACAGTGACATACATAAAAATGGATCCCACTCGAATAGTGGAGAGAAGCTTTAGATAATTTATTATTCGGTACAGAACATTTTATAGGTATTATTTCGGAAAATTCCCATGTTACTCCTCTAAAAGAAAACTATTATTTTAATGGCTAATATAGCCTACTTTCGTTTTGGAGTGTCCCCCCTTTTTTTTTAAAAAAAAAAAGAAAAAGAAAAAAAAGTGAGTGCCCCATTTTTTTTTTTAAAGTGGCGCTCCTAACCGAAAGTAGGCTATATTAGTCATTAAAATAACAGAACATTTTAGTTATATTTGAAAAGAAATTCTAATTCTATTCAGATCGAAATCGCATTCTTATATTTCGAAAATTATCAATACAACATATTCATGCACACATTTCTACGTTAAATGCAAATAACGTTCGTCGAAGAGCCATACAGTTAAATATACGAAATAATTATTGGAATTGTAGGTAATGAAAAAGATCTGATCCGAAACCAATGTCATTTTAAAAGGAATTCTTTAACTGATCTTAATTTTGAACTCTCGGAAAGGGATGCCGCATTAAACTGGTTTTCAGAATGGAAATTTGAGTTTAAAAATTGGGAAAAATGCAACTTAAAAAAATTCCTTTATTTGTAACTTAAATCTATTTTCTTTAGTGTAATTTGAAAATGGGAAACATACACGCATATTAATGGACCCAAATTTATTACAGTTGCATTCTGCGTCACTGTGTGACGCTGCGGACGTTTTTAAAGCGACCACTTCGCTCCACCCAGTCTAAGAAGATACGATGCATGTTTAGGTTTCATATGAAGCTCGTACCCTATATCTAAATGGCACATGCCA
Source organism: Typopeltis vanoorti (assembly GCF_054136105.1). NCBI lineage: Eukaryota > Metazoa > Arthropoda > Arachnida > Uropygi > Thelyphonidae > Typopeltis > Typopeltis vanoorti. The sequence continues at coordinate 44,021,884 of NC_143569.1, forward strand.
AAACGTTTTTTGCATTTGCGTAGTACTGCTGTTAGGACATGTTACTCTAGCGAACTTAGTTAAGTGCAAACTGTTTTAATTTTGCGAAGGTGTGGATTTTTTAACTCGCTATTTTCTCAACTAAATGATCTCTGATCCCCATCTAATCTGCTTTACGAGTATGGAACTCTTCCGAATCATCATATCAATCTTGACTGATGTATCGCAGTTATTTCTCCATGTTTTCAAAATATCGTCAAAGTAGAAACTTCAGTCCCTTCGCAAACATCCGTACAACATCCGATTAAAATTGTAGCTACCAGTTTACACATTATTCTTTATGACTTGGATATCCTCCAGCACTTCATACGTATCATTTTTGTTTTCACATAGCTTTTGCTGGGTCGAACTTCGCTTTCTTATCAATAATGTGTTCCCAATGTTTCAAAAACTAGTTTAAAGCAGGAGTCGGCAACCTTTTCAGACTCGCGGGTCACATTCAACTTTTATTTTTGATAATCGGGCCGAAAGCGTTTAATTAAGAGGAAACAGTGAGTGAAAAAAAAAAACTTTTTAAGTTATCAATTTTATTATATCAATCTTAAAAAACAGAAATATTTAAAGTTTGAGATTACGAGATAAAGTACGATATTCTCGTAATGACGTCTGATATTATATTCTTTCATAACAGCAACACTTTTATGAAAAATAAGACGGAGGGGCTTATTCCAATTTTTAATAAAGAAGTGCTTGCTGTTCCTTTCTTCCTTCATCTGCAATTTTATGTTTTCTTGAACCCATTAAAATTATTAAAATTAAAATTAAAATTATTAAAAATTAAATTAAAATAAAATTATAAAATTAAATTAAATTATAAAATTATAAAATTAAATAAAAATTAAAATGAAATAAAAATTAAAATTAAATAAAAATTAAAATTAAATTAAAATTATTTTTAATTTATTATTCATATTATAAAATGTATTATTTAAATAATTCAGCATACGGGTCACGTGCCATGTAAGTATGGCTAACCTTTCATGCGTCGCCAGTTGTCGACCCCAGGTTTAAAGCATTAAACTATGTGATCCCACAATATTAAATAACTTGTTAGTTACAAAGATGCATGATAAACTTTTATGACAAAATATATAACACATATCACATATCAAACGCTTCTGTTATTTATAACTTTCCAACGAGTATTTTTTTTTTTAGTACTAACCAAACATGGCTGAGCTGTCGTTTACTGTAACATCAAGACTTACATCAAATATGCTTCATACTATTAAACAAGTCATCCATTTTCTGGTTGCTGTCAGAATAAAATACTTGTGACTAGCGTTATATTCGGATCTGCCTACGACGATTTAATATCGATTGCAACCACAAAACTACAATAATAGAAGAAAACAAGTCTGACTAAAGCTTAGGAAAAATACATTCTTTCCAGTAGATGTCGCCATGATAGTATTTGCTAGAACTGTCTGTGACGTCACATCCTACACAAAACAGTTTTCTGTTATTTTGGTACAGATTTGTATAATCACGTTCGAATGTAAATACATTCTTTCCAGTAGATGTCGCCATGATAGTATTTGCTAGAACTGTCTGTGACGTCACATCCTACACAAAACAGTTTTCTGTTATTTTGGTAGAGATTTGTATAATCACGTTCGAATGTAAATCAGCATTTCTCCTTTCACTTGTTAAAAATATACATAAACAACTGAATGTGAATTTCGTTATTTTCTCATCAAATGCTATATATAAACTTATATTAATTTATATATAAATGTCATACACTCACTGTGAACTGTAACTTTGACTAATTTTGTCAGCGCAGCTCCCACATTGTTTGTAGCTAGACACAAATAGTAACCTTCGGTATTAGGGTCAGAATCACGCACAGTTAGGGATCCATTTGCATAAATGACATAGTTGTAGCTGTTATAGACAGGTTCGAAATCCCTTGGAGTTATTCCTAGTTCGTAAAAAAACGTCGATGCTATTAATTTACTTCTAAGACTGAAATCACCACTTACCTTTAACAAAGTTAATAATGAAAATTTACATAAAGCTTGCACAATTTTAGTTAAAAAAAAAGTACAGTAATTGACATTATACAAAATATTAAATGATACTTAAAACGATTGCCCCCTCCCATGAATATGAAAACAAAAATATGATTGTGATATTTGTTTTCAAAATAGTTTTTTCTTAAAAACAAAACAAAACAATAAGCTGTGAAATAATTTGTAATGAAAGTGACGTTATGAATAGATCGTCATAACAATAGATTATTTACACAAATCACGACACCTTTTCATTACTGTCTGAAAGGTCTATTATGTCACTTTTTATTCTTGCTATTTATGTTGAATTAGATTTAAACGGTATTGAATCGAACACAGATTCATAAGAAAATAACTGTTTATTAACTTAAAAGCTACTATATATATTTTTTTTCAAAACCTTGGACTACTGTTTAACTTAGATGGCGCCGTATTAGGACTTTAGTTTTGTGTTGCATCATATGAATCACTCACTGCAGATTTTTTGAGGTATCTGAATTATCCTTGGCTTAAAAAAAAACAAACTTGAACTTGAGGCTGTCGGGATCACTCCTTGAACTGTTCTGCGTCCAATTGCTCATTCCCGTTTATAAGCATTCTTTGTTCAAGTTTCAGATTCCGACACTCCAAACAGAGAACATAAACTTTTGCTTCTGTTAGTACACCACGTCCCAATTGTGAAGAATGAAGAGGTTACACAACAGACTGGCCTATTTAACTGTTTATTTAATGACCATCACATATGGTGGATGAAAAGGTCATCGCTTATGTGGAAAGATCATTCCGACTTAAATTTCGTGCATCGCATAATTCACGCTTAATTGCCACATAGTTTAAGTTTTATAATGTAGATCACGCCTTGTATATTTCAAATTTATGCGGCTCCTGTGCGTGTGTGTGTGTGTGTGGGGGGGGGGTCTTTCTAGTAAATAGCCTTCTGAATTCCATTGTGCTTCTAACAGAAATTTTCGGTTTTTAAATAATTCTTAACAGTGAAAGAGTTGTTTTATAATTCTGTAACAAAACAATTTTTTTATAAACTTTAAAATCAGCTACATAGAGTAAATATATATATATATTTTATTATTATTATTATTATTATTTTTAATTGGCCTTTTCTTTCTTAATTCCTGTAAACAAAGATAACTACTGGCACTTTGCCAATAATACACCAAGCTTAACTACTAAATGAAATAATAATTCAACTCTGATGGACCCAACTCGCCTTCAGATTTTTTCCACGTTATTGTCGGTAGAGGAAGACCATCCGCTTTACAATCCAAAGTGAGAGACTGTCCAAGAATGACGGAGGCATTTTTTGGCTCGACTATCCATCGTGGTGGCACTACATCGACATAAAAAATTAACGGATTAATTACAGCAAAATATAGACTAATTAACAGACAATGTAGGGTTAATCAAATACCGATCTTTTAGGACATTCATTTTCTTTCTTCCACCCTGTATATATACTCTATAACATGTATCACTTATAACGTATACAAAGCATATTCATAAACCTTGTCTTTTGGCATACCATACAACATTATTTAATTAAATATAATCGTTTTCTCAAATTAATAATAATAATAAAAAAAGATACCGGATTTTATCCAGAAGCAGAAAAATACATGAGCGATGCTCTTTCGCTTTGTTCCTTCTTTAAAATGATTTATTTCAAAGCATTTTTCCCATTTTTGGCAATCATAATGTTCTAGCTTAATGAACTTTCTAAATCTATAGTAAGAGAGTTTACTCAGATTCTAAAAATGTGAAAAGTAAGGTTTAGAATCAATAGTAAACTTTCACGTGATTTCATTTTTGTTTAAATTGGATCCTTTTGTAAGGTAGAATATTTCTGAATGATTCTAAATTACAAATTGTAATGATAATGAAAATAATCTTCATGAAAGTGTAGAACAGGCACAAGGCAGAAACTGAACGTCTATGCGAAAATAGTCAGTTTACCGGATTGTCCTCTCTTTGAGTGGTATCGAACAATTTTTGGGATTATCTAGGTATACCACCCAAGATGTATGAGCAGTATTCCATGGTCGAGCGGATTTGGGATTTATATAAGGTTAACTGCACGGGTTAAAATTGGTGCCTTCAGCGAAATTCTATAGATTGTTTGGATTTATTATTACGTAGCCTGGAAACTCCACTCTAGAGACCAAACATGGAACTTTTTCAAGCCTTTTGAGGTTTCCAATAAGCGAAAAATATATAAGGGGGTACAACGCTGCTCCGTCATTTGCAATCCTCTGAGAAAAACGTCTTTTCCTTGTTGCACAAACCAGTCATTTTTGTTCTAGGTGTTTATCGGAACTTTTTAGCCCCTCCTCCTCTCGTATATTTTATGGGGGAATCCCCATAAAATATACGAGAGGGGACTACTGGAGTACTATTAGAGTTAACCAACTGGAGTACACTAGTACTGTGGATGGGCAAGAATGAACTTGTTCACATTTATCTTGAAGAGCTGTGGATTGTATTCTTGGTAACTACATAAGGTGGCAGACCGCTTCAGAGTAGCGGTGGAAGGGATGAACGAAAAGGAAGAGAAATTTGTTCTGTGAATGCTGATTAGTCGCTGCGCACGTTTGAACCGATTTGACAAAGTGGAGGTATTATTGATGCTAAATCTGATGAACAGCGGCCGTGGAAGTATTTGTAGAATATGCAAACAGCTGAGTGTCTCTTGTGAATATTAATGAGTGAGGATCATAAATCAGTCTGTCTGCCCTTTCTCTACAATGTCCAGTGTCTTTAAGAGAACCATCCCAGATAGGGAGCAATATTCAATGGTCGAATCGATTTGTGATTTGTATAAAGTTAGTTGTTTGGAGTTAAAGTAATTCCTTGAGAATAAAAATAAAACCTATTTTTTTTGAAGCAATATTTGTAATATGTTTGTGCCAAAGAGAGGTTTGAGGTTAGTGTTATCTGAAGAAGATAAATCTCATCATGCATGGGGATTTGGTGTTGTGAAAATTAAGGCTGGAAGAGAAGGTTTTTTTTGTGTGTGGAATAAGACTTTTTTTTTTTTTTTTTGCTTTCATCGATATTGACAAGATGATTCAAACCCACTGATGAATGGTTTAGATATCTGTATTTAACGTGGCAGCAGTTAAGGCTCTGGAGTTTGTGCATTGCTGGGTTTGTCAAATGAAATGGAGGAATGCAATGTGATGCTGTCGCTAGCAAAACCATGTATTTTGTTGGTGGTCTGCTGGCGTAAATCACTTATATATAGAAGGAATGAGGGGAAAAAAACAGAGCATTGTGGGACCCCTGCATTGGTTGTATGCTTAGAAGATAAGGGATCATCAACCGGAGTGAGCGTCCAGTCAGAAGGCTTGAAAGTCTAGCTGCATAAGTCGGAGGGGAGGGGGGGGGGAGACCAAATCATAGGAGTTTACTTAACAGGCCTTTTTTCCAGACCCGGTCTTGGAGATATTAAAGGCAACCGCTTGGAACTCGATAAACTTTTCCATTGTATTTGTCCGGATATGGGAAACATAAGTGAGTAGATCACCTGTTCACCATAATGACGGAAATCATAACGGCGGTCATTTATTAGCTGAGAGTTTTCCAGATAGCGTAGCAGTTGTGTTGATAGCTCTTTCTATTAATTTATAAAGAAATGGAGTAAGAAAAATTGTACGGTAGTTTGAGGGTATAGATTTGCCGCCGTTTATAGGGATAAGATAATGTAATAGATTGAATATGGGATAATTTCAAATGGTAAGAGTTTTAGAGAGTCATTAGGAATAATGTTGATGTGGCCCTTAAGAAATGTAAGGTTTCTTACTTATTAGAAGTGTTTTATTGTAAAATACAAGACAAATAATCTTGACAATGTATGAAGTGATGTTCCTAGAACACTGCAAAAGGGAAGATGACACAGAAGAATCCTGAAATAGTTAGAATCATATTTACAAACCGGAACAATTAACGAATGTTTCACTTTCAATATATTTTTAATATGACTTCGATCAGTGGACCAGTGTGTGCATAATTTCTTCTTATTTTTTTTTTAAATCTGAATTTCTGGAAGATGAGCAAACTGCAAAAGCTTCAGACGTAGAATAAAGGTGATAATAGGGCTGGGGAATTTGATTCGTATAAATGGGGTAAGGAAAAATAACAAGACTAAAACGTAAGTTCTTGAGAGACTGAGAAATAAATTTTTATTTTAAAAATGGAAAGTGGTGCAGGTATGTAATAATGCATATCCCATTGAGATAGTGAAGAAAAGCCTTTTAATAAATAACTGAGTCATGGAACTTAATTATACATTACATTTTCCTTTTATATAAAAAACTGTAATCCCAAGTTTTCTAGAGAATTAGTTTTCTATTAAACAGAGGAAAGAGTTGCCTAAACAGATTGTAAAAATAATGAACGAATGATTTTTAAAAGACAATACGCTTCTATCACGTCATTCACACACTAATACACTCATAATTAAAAAAAAACAATGACAAATGACATTAATGATTTTAGGGGTGAAGCAATAAGCTTTTCGTATTCCTCGCTATCTGTTATGGCTACAGTGAGAGTAAAGTTTTATGAGCAGTTTGCTCGCCCTGAATGGGCATGGAGATTATGTATCACTACAGGAAGTTAAAATGGCTTTTGATCTTTTATGTTTGAATATATCTGTTGCCTCGTACGCCACAACTTGCCGAACCAGATCGTTAGGGTGTATATCTTAAGGAAGAACTTTGCTGCTAAAGACTGTAGGAAAGAGAAAATATAAGGAACATTTGTATCTCGATGAAGTTGATTGTTTCTGAAGAACCATGAGGCATTTAGAATCATTCGCAAGCACTTGTTCTGAACCCGTTGCAATTTGATAATAATATTTTAACAATTTTTATGTTAATTTATAAAAGGGTGTCGGAATAATTTTAAAAATCTTTTATAAATTTCTTATAATATTTATATTTCCTATTTAAGTATTTATGTAAGCTAAAAGAAGCTTAAATTATATAGAAAATATATTGGCCATCACTAATTCTAAGATTTAAAAAATGAGATTGTTTGTCTTCCTTGAGTGGGGAATATAAATTTATACAATATTTGATTGGAATCATAAAAAGAAATATTAAATATAGAATCCTAATCAGAATTTCATGAAGAAGATAAATTCTGATAAATACAGATAGATACTGAAATTCTGATATACAATATATCACACTCGCACACTTCAATATAATAATTTGTATTACAGTAGGCAGTATTCTTACCATCAACCACCAAGATGGCGCTGTGGCTAGCAGTGCCTCCAGCATTGCTAACAACGCATGTGTAATTACCAGCATGTTGTGGCCCAACACCGGAAAATGCCAGGATTGCGAACATATCATGCATTTGTACCGTTAAACCTCCTTCCGGGGTAAGTTTCTGTCCGTTCTTTAACCAATGTATGTCAAAAGGCGGGTCACCCTGATTAATGGCACAGGTGATAACCACAGAAGTTTCCGCCCGAACTCGCGGAGAATCGAAAGGCATAATTTTAGGTGGAGCTATAAAAAAAGAGAAATCGAACGACTAGATTGGTATCATAATTATATTTTCCTAGACTATAACTTTAGAAAAACACTGTAATTATTTTTATGTACCAAATTCTTTGTTGTTGTTGTTGTCATAAATTGCTAGTATTTAAGTTTACTTTTCTCATTATGGACATTTACAGGAAATTTTTATTGCCAAAAGACGAGCAAATGAAAGAATTTGTGAAGTGCTGCCATCTAACGGGAATCCCAAACATTATATTAATACTTTTTTTTTATTTTTTAAATAAACTACATAATTATTTTAAATGTTTTTGATACTTCTCTTTATTACCATATAATTTCAATATACAAAGATTACACTTGGAGTAATAATCGGTTTATCATGTTCTTGGAATATTATTAAGCAACAGAAATTTAAAGTCGAAATAATTTGAAATAGATTTTTAATCAATAAAAATTCTTCCATCTTTAGAAACCGGATCTAAATCTCCCCTCAACTACTAAAGATGGAAATTCATTACTTCACATCATGCCCATTAGTAAATTTACACAATTTGCTATGTTATCAAACACTGTAACATAGTCAGGTCATCAAACAATGGTCATACTGCATCTCCGTCGCGCGAGTTACCAAGGGACGCGTTCGGGTTTTAGGCAGAGGGACCCGTTAGAAAAATATGTTACAATCTCCCTTAGACACCACTCCTCAGCACTCTGGAGAGGAATCTCCATCAATCGGCCCGCTACCTGTTTGGGGAAGTGTTTAGGGGCAGGGCAAAGAAATGGTTCTGCAAAAGGACAGAAATGCCAACGACAACAGCACACTATAGCTTTAGGCAAATGGAACATCTCTCTGACAGGGAAGAAGAAGGAACTGGTCGAGGAAGCCAAGCGCTAACCAACTAGATGTAGTCGGGCTTTCTTCGACCAAGAGGAGAGGCTCTGGAACTGTCGACCTGGATGAGGGGGTGGAAGCTCTACTACTCTGGTGTGAGCCCGACAATATCTGCTCAGGTGGGTGTGGAGATACTCACAAGCCCCCGGCTGTCAGACTTTGTTGCTGAGTGGATCCCAATGGGGGGGGGGGGACGGGCATGTGTGTTAAGGCTTCAGATGAAAAACCACGACTTGGTTGTGGTGCAAGCTTATGCACCTAATCTGGAGTCAGAATACTCTGCTTTCCTAGAGGAAGTGGATGCTGCTTTTGACAGGGTGGCAGACATGGAATCAGTCCTGCTAATGGGAGACTTCAATGCACCTGTTGGAACAGATGACCAGACGTGGAGTGGTTGGGAGGAACGGAGACCCAGATCTTAACGCGAATGGGTTGAAATTATTGGACTTCTGCTGTACTAACAGCTTGTCGACAATGAATACCTTCTTCCAGCACCGAGGTCCATAAGTATACCTGGTACAGGGATACACTTGGATAAAAGTCTTTGATTGACTTCTTTATAGTCTCAGCAGACCTATTTTCCTCAGTGCTGGACGTCCGTGTGAGGAGAGGGACAGAACCGTCAATTGACCACCACTTTGTTGTCTGCACTCTTCAGCTTCAGAAACCAGATGCTACCATCAACGCTGGTAGGCCTAAGCAGTTATACCGCGTGAAATGGGAGGCACTGGAAAATGAGGCTGTGGGGAAGAATTTTGGAGATGACATTTCCTCCAGGTTCAAAGAGATTCCCAAGCATACTGCAGATGTTGAGGAGGAGTGGGAGCTGTTCAGAACTGCTGTCACTGCCTCTGCACTCTCATGCTGTGGCACAAAGTGGCTCGGCGTGGCGACGGGCAGTGAGAAAATGACTCCTTGGTGGAACCAAGAGTTCCAAAAAGCTGTCCGGAAAAAAAAGGATGCCTACCTAACATGGGTCAGGTCATCTGAGGCGAGTTTCCGGTACACTGAGGCACAAAAAGCTGCTGCTGAGGCAGTAAAGACAGCAAAGCAGAGCAGAAAGCTTGGGAATCCTTTGGAGAAAGATTAGACTCATCCTATGCAAACGCAAACAAAGTATTCTTGCTGACCATCCGCCGGCTTCGAGGGAGGAAATCGTGCACAGCAAGGGCTGTTAAGGCCTTGATGGTGCACTTTTAACAACTGAGAAGGATATCCTCCACAGATGGAGGGAATACTTTGAGAGCCTTGTTAACCCGGGTGGCCCAGCAGTTGTGGACATCCAAGAGGTGCAGATCGGGAAGATGACTAGTCTCACATCAGAAGAGGCCCATTTAGCAATAAAATCGCTAAAATCGGGCATGGCTGCAGGTGATGATGAAATTCGGCCCGAAATGCTAAAAGCCTTAAATCAAGACGTTCATTGGATGAACGTCTTGATTTAACTCGAGTGTGTCAGGCTGCTTGGATATCTGGGCGAGCACCAAAGCAGTGACAGACAGGCATAATAATATCAATCTTCAAGTAGCGAGACCAGAGAGATTGCAGCAACTATCGTGGCATCTCTCTGCTCAGCCTGCCTGGGAAAGTATATGCTAGGTGTTTGGAAAGAAGGTGCAAGATCATAGTTGAGTCAAAGTTATAGGAAGAACAATGTGGTTTTCATCCTGGTAGAAGGACAATTGAGCAAATCTTCACTTTAAGGCAAGTCTTCGAGAAATCTTGGGAATATGCCACGAATGTCTGCACATGTTTTGTGGACTCGGAGAAGGCATATGACTGGGTTCTTCGGGATAAGTTTTGGCAAGTAGTACAGGAGTATGGAGTGGATGGCCAACTTTTAGCTGCCATCAAGTCCCTATATGAATGCCCGGAGTTTTGTGTCAGGGTAAATAGCACAAAGAATGAATCTTTCACAATCTCCGTTGGCCTCCACCTAGGGTGTGTTCTGTCATCCCTCCTTTTCATAATATTTATGGACTGGATTGATACACACAGCACAGGCAGTGAGTGTGTAAGAATTGGAAGATGTAGCATTGGACGTCTGCTTTTTGCAGATGACCTAGTTCTGCTTAGCTCTTCCATAGATGACCTCAAGCGGACCATGGATATGTTTGTAGCTGTTTGTGCAGAAGCTGGAATGAAGATCAGTGTGGCCAAAACTGAAACATTTGTGGTCTCAAGACAACCATTCCAGTGCACTTTACATGTGAAGGGAGTCCCACTGAGGCAGGTGGAGAAGTTTAAATACCTTGGGTCCATACTCACAAGTGATGGAAAGTGGGATGTAGAGCTAGATACTGAGATTGGTTCAACAAGCGCAATATTGCAGGAGCTTGGCCGTTATATATATATATATATATATATTACGAAGTGAAATCACCAGTATTACAAAAAACGAAATTGAGAAGAAGACGAAAAATAATCGCTAGAATCGATAATTTTATTTGCGTCCTTAAAAGGACTGGCTTAAAGGGACGAAGTAAGAATGCTTTTCATCTTCCCCGTTATCTGTAGAGGACAGTGTAGGGATAAGGTGTTATTGAGCTATAAAGCTCTGATCATGGAAGAAGGGTAACAGCAATAGCCGAGCCTCAGTTAGAACTTCATTGGCTACAGCATTGCAATCCACTACCCTCCAAGGGTACCCATTTTAGTCCCCTCGTACGACATGCATGAGCTACATTGGCGCTATTCTTATCCCGGCCACCACACGGGTACCCTTTATTTGCGTAGGACATATATGGCGCAGAGGGTGAAGTTAGACGCTTTTTATATTCCTTGTTGTCGGAAGCAGTGATGGGAGAGATTTGTGAGCTATTTTAGCTCGCCCTGAGTGGGAAGAAGTGGTTACACGTCGTTGAGTATTAGGATGGCTTTCGGTCTTTTATGTTTCCAGTGGTCATTACCGTCATAGTTTCCGGCTTGTTATATTAGTTGGTTTGGATGCGTAGATGTCTTCATAAAGAATTTTTCTGCTAGGGAGCGTAGAGATGTAGGGGATATTTATGTCGCTGTGGATCTGGGCGTTCCTGATGAACCACGGGCATCCTGTATCATTCGCAAGCACTTGTTCTGTAGTCTTTGTAGCTTGAGGATGTTTGTCTTGGAGGTATGGCTCCAGGCTGGGGAGGCGTATATATTTGTGGGACGGATCACTGTCTTGTAGAGTAGAATTTTGTTTCTTGTGCTTAGTTTGCTGTGTCTGTTGATCAAGGGGTACAGCTGGGCGATAACTTTTGAAGTTTTGGTGCATGTGCTCTTGATGTGGCTGTTTAAGCATAATCGTTTGTCGAGAAGTATTCCGAGGTATTTAGTTTCAGTTTTCCAGGGAAATTTAGACTTGAGCAGGATGATGTCTCCTTTGGAGGATGCTCGTCTTCTTGTGAAGAGTATCATTGTGCTTTTCTGGGCGTTTAATTGTAGTCGCCAGTCTGTAAACCATTTTTCTAGATTCAGGATGGTGTCTTGTAGTTTTTTGGTTACGAGATGTGGTTGGCGGGATCTGGCTAGTATAGCCGTGTCATTTGCATTAAGAGCGATGGTGGATGTGAGAAGATTTTGAGGGATGTCTGCCATATAGATGTTGAACAGGATTGGGGCTAGCAGTGATCCTTGAGGAACTCCAGAGAGGATTTTCCGTTGGGTTGAGACTGTTTCATTGATTTGCACTTGCATCCACCTGTTGGAGAGGTATGATTTGATCAGGTGTATCATGTTTAGTGGAAGGTTTGCGATGATAAGTTTGTAGAGGAGGCCTTGGTGCCAGATCTTATCGAAGGCCTTTGAGATGTCTAGGAAGACGGCTCCAGTGTGCTGATTCCAATTAAATCCTGTGGTGATGTATTCTACCAGTCTATGGATCTGTTGGGTGGTGCTATGATTTTGACGGAAGCCACTTTGTTCTTGTGGAATGATATTTAGTTGGTTGACATGATCTTGGAGTCTGATGAGGATGATTTTCACTGCTATTTTCCCTAAGTTGGATAGCAAGCAGATGGGGTGATAATATTCAGGTAGGTGTGGGTCTTTGCCTGGTTTGTGAATTGGGATGATGTCAGCTATTTTCCATGACTGGAGGAAGTGCTGCCATTTGAGGATGGAGTTTATGATGTTTGCAGATGTACTATGGCTTTGCGTGGTAGTGCCTTGATGACTTTTAGTGATGCCGTCGGGACCTGGGGATTTTTTGATCTTGAGATGGTTGATGATGCCGATTATTTTGGTAGGTGAGGTAGGCATTATAGGGCTTGGATTGTCATCGGGACGATTTATTGTGAACCTGACTTTACGATGGATCTTGTATACATGGCTGATGTTTAGGTTCTCATATGCAGGACTGCATTGTTTCTCTAGGTTTCTTGTTATTGCTTCGTCTTTGTCAGCATCTGTGTATGCAAGGTGCTGTTCTGCTTGGAGAGGGGGAAGGGATTTGCGCTTGTTTCTGAGGTTGTTTAGGAATTTCCATATGGAATGGTCTGCTGTGGAGATGGAGGTGAGCTTGTTGTCGCATAGTTGATTCCTATGGTTCTGGAGAGCTTCTGGGACAGATTTGTTTAATCTCTTGAGGGCTGTTTTGTCCAGGGGAGGACGAGTGTTGTGGTATCTTTTTCGTTGTCTGTTTTTTTCCCTTATTAAGTCCATGATTTCTTCCGGGAGACGATTTTGTTTGTGGGTAATCGTGGATACTGTGGCTGCTGTTATGGCTTTATTGATTTGATTGGTGAGGTTCTTTATTGCCGTGTCTATTTCTTCCTTGGCTTTGATATGGGGAACCGGACCAATGTGTTCTGTTAGCAGTTTCCTAAGTTTCTCCCAGACAATGGAGGTTTGGAGGGGGAGGTCAGTGGTCTTTGTTCCCTAAGTGAAGTAGGATTGGGTTGTGGTCTGATGATAATTCGTTCAGTGCTTGAATGCTGTACTATTATTTGATGTTGTGACGATGTCTGGGATGTCAGCTGTGCCAGTTGGGCTGTGGTTGGTTGGTTCGGTGGGTTCTGTTACGACAGCGTTGTTTAATCCTGTGTAGCTGAAGAGGATACGGCCATTTTATTTGTGGTTCTGCTGTTCCAGGATGGATGTTTGGAGTTTAAGTCCCCAGCTACGATGATGGATTCATTTTTGCCTAGTACAGCATCCAAGTCAGAAAATAGCAGGGTCTTAGCAGGGGAGTTGTAGGCGGCGTAGATTTCAAGTCTTCCAGTTGAGTTTGTGTGGACTTCGACACCGGTGAGTTCTAGGTTGGAGGTTGGGGGGATGAGTATTCCATTGTGCCTGATGCAATTCCTGATAAATATGGCTGTACCACCGCCTCTGTAGTCCAGTCGGTCATTTCTATATAGTGTGTAGACTCTCAGTTTTGGATTGTCTGCAGGTCTTAGATGAGTTTCATTAATTAGGATGATGTCAGGGTTGTATCTGTGAGAGAATTCTTGAAGCTCCAGTGTCTTGTTTTTTAGGCCATTGGCGTTCCGTAGTGAGTCTGGGAGTAATCTAGTTTTATTCATTAACGAGCATTGATAATATGGTTTGAGTTTCTTTTAGAAATCTTTTTGTGGAGTTTGGTGAAGGGTTTGACTTACTGAAGTCTTGAAGCATGTTTGCCAATGAGGCTGTGATGACTGTTATCACGTTTGGAAGAATTTGGTCCTGCTGGATATCTTTGGATGGGCGGGCTACTTCGGCTTATGTCCTGATTGGACGGTGGCTTTCCAGCCTGTTGGTATTTTCCATTTACGATAGCTGGTATTTTGTTGTCTTTTGTTGGGTGTCAGGCAACTGGGGAGCCGTCGACTCTGGTGCCTGTGGGCAGGGTTGAGAGATCTGTTTCCTTTTGTTGTCCGTTTTATTCTTAGGATAGTGACTGCAGTCTCTGTAGTTTGCCGGGTGGGGGCCCCCGCAGTTCGCGCATTTGGCTGGTGAGTTCCTGCGTTTTGAGCAGGTTGCTGTGGGGTGGTTTTGCCCACATTTGAGGCATTTGTAGTATGCTCTACAGAGTTTCTGTGCGTGTCCGTACTTCTGATATCTGTGGCACTGGCCCGACGAGGCTCTTTTCCATAGTGGTTCAGTTGTGATTTTCAGACCACAGATCATTGTTATGTTGTATATGTTCTTGTGTGTGTTGGGTATCTCTACGAGTACTAAGGGCATTGGACTCTTGTCGGCCCGTAGCATTCTGCTAACCTTGACAGGTGGGAGATCGTGGAGGCAGAGGTCTTCATTAATTTCATCTGTGCAGATGTTTTCTGTTACTCCCCTGAGTACAACTTTTAGGTTTTTCTCCGTCTTCAGTGAGTACGTATGATGTTTAATATCTAACTCATCCATGGTTTTTGTGAGGTGTCTGTAGTCGCCTACTGTTGTAGGCTGGATTTTAACTCCGTCATCGACGTTTTTTGCTCATGAATAGGCAATTTGGTAGTTTTTCAAAATAAGCCCGAGGGCCGTCCATCGTTCTTTTTTCCCGTAGTACAATTGGAGGAACTTTTTCATTGTTGGGTGTGGGAAGGTTAGTGTTGGGGGCATCCCCTCGTTTACCTGAGTCTCCGCTGTTTTACGCTTATTTCGAGCATGGGTTTCTGTATCGTTTTTTGGTGTGGGAGCAGAGATTATCAGGTTCATCTTCCCTTCCTCCCCTGGTGTTGAGTTGTCCCCTTGTGTGGAGTCCTCTGTCGCTGAACATAGGTTTAGAAACGCTGGCTACTCTACCTCAAATTTCTTCAACAGTTTTTTTTTGAGGAGGATGAGCGCCAGCTTCTTATCCAGAGATTGGATAAAGTCGTCGAGACTTAAACTGTTCATGTTTAAAATTATTCAAATATGATTACCTGAAAAATATTTATAATGGCGAAGAGAACGGCAAGGACTGGAAAATTGCATCAAAAGTCAAAGTCTTACCTTGTATTCCGCTATCAAAGAAGATTCACAAAATCTAAAACTCACTAATCACCACTCAAAAAAAAACAGTCTTCGAAACAACAACAACCATCATGCTGGTATTCATCTTCCGCAAAACTGTAATCCATATACCGATAAAATATGTCCTTATATAGTCCTTATAAGGACTGGCTTAAAGGGGCGAAGCAAGAATTCTTTTCATCTTCCCCGTTATCTGTAGAGGACAGTGTAGGGGATAAGGTGTTATTGAGTTATTAAAGCTCTGATCATGGCAGGAGGGTAACAGCAATAGCCGAGCCTCAGTTAGAACTTCATTGGCTACAGCATTGCCATCCATTACCCTCCAAGGGTATTCCCAGATATTAGTTTCTAATTGTTGTTCATTTTATTTCTTAACATTGAATTATTTATCAGGTTAAACAACTTGCAAAGTTGACATTTTCTTTACAATTTATATAACAATTTATTCATATTGCAGGTGTTCATTTGAAAAAATGTACTGATTCTAGTATAAAAATAACAAATGACCAAATCGCTAAATACTTAATTGTAAATATCTTCAATGCCTAAGTGAAACTCTATTGATAAAAAAAAAATAATAAACAAATAAAAATACACAACCGTTTTTAAGAAGCGTAATTTATTTTATTTTATTATATATTTTTTTTTTTGACAATTATTTTCTAAAGCTTATAAGAATTTTGTGGTTTCATCTAATGTACAATCGCGTCTCTAAAAGGAGTATTATTCCCTAAAGAAAAAACACACAACTATTGAAAACTTGTAAAATTTTTGGTATGCATGATTTAATTGAATTACAAATTTATTAATATCGTTTCTTTAAAGCATAGTAACTCTAATTTCTGCAATTATAAATTCTGACACAGTGTTAAGGTTAATGCGCATAACTATAGCGCAGAAATTGAACTTTGTGTCAGAAGAAATGCATTGCGCATGACTACGTTAGCGTCATTTCCGTCGAGGTGTCCTGCAACTGAATACGTTTTCTCCTCAAAGCAATACATTTTTTTTTTCATTCGTATGTTTATTTTTTAAGTGATCTCCCATAGTTTGAATGAATGTATCACATGATTTTGTATCTTTAGCTGTCGTATTATCTTGTAATAAATAGTGGTGGATTGTAGGATTTTTGTAGAAGAATGAGATTTAGTTGTATTAAAAGTACAGATATTTTTACAACTAATTATTCATGACAAAAATGGATTTAAAATCGGATTAAATTTCTTAAATTATATTAAATTAAAAAAAAATGTAAATTTCTAGATGTAATATCCAAATGACTTCTAATATTTCTTTACCCTATGATACTCCGAGGGGTAGCAATTAACGAAATGTACCGCCTAATCGAAATGGTTAGATGATAGGAAGTTTACAACCTTTCATGGATGAGATTCGCAGGGAAAAAAAAAAAAAAAAAAAAAAAAAAACGCCGCTGAGGAGAACCAACAAGTTTAAAGTCATGCTATTAGTTCAATAGAACTTTTTCCAACAACAACAAAAGTCTAGTAAGAGAAAAATGTGACTTTGAGATCGTATATTTTTTTACCAATGCAACGCGTGCTAGCGAGGATCGTAAACGCCATGAAATATACAGGGTGTTCGGGATAAATTTGACATTTTCGTAAGGAAAAAGAAAATCTTCTTTGTATCTATTAAATTTAATGAATTGACAAAAAAACATTACAGGCAGAGTTAATTACAATACTATCAACAAGATTTACTCAAAATAACCACCATTAGCATCGATCACAGCTTCAATTCTGCTTCGGAACCTCGAACAAGCTGATGCTACAGTCTCCCTGGGAAGGGCCGCAAAAACTGTTTTAATTTTATCCATTAACTGGGCTTTTGTATTACTGGAAGTGCGATTGGTGTCTTTTTCAACTGCGCCCCAAACAAAATAATCCATGGGGTTAAGGTCTGGGGAGTTTGGAGGCCAAACATTTGGACTGGTGAAGTCGTAGAAATTTTCAGACAACCATTTTTGACTTTTCCCAGAGGTGTGGCAAGGGGCCGAATCCTGCTGCCATACATACGGCCTACCATTGGCTACCCTTGTTATCCAGGGCTTGACTACAGTTAGCAACTCCACGAACAAAGCCCGAATTCCAATGCCAGGGTTCTTCAACACCTGTTCCTGCAGATTTGCGAGGAATTCTGCTGTACGAACGCAATCAGATCGTCTGCTAGGGATCTTTCTTCTTGCTACATCCTCGTAGTCACCATTGCAAGTCTCTAGTTCATGCCTGATTGTTTTTACTGTATTCAGGGAGCATTGGGCAGCAGTCGTAATATCCTTATTTTGATGGCGGGCACGAATCATCATGATACAAGTTATTCTCTTCCATGATTCAGGTGGGTTCCAGCTATCCATCCTTTCTGACATCTTGTATATGAATGAAGAAGGGTCCAAACTTTTAAATGAAGAGAAGTGTGTGTTAATACATGTAACTTACGGAAAAATATAATTAATTATAAATATGTCAAATTTATCCCGAACACCCTGTAACTCATTAGCGCTTCCACCCACCTTATTTGATGTTTCTGCGTTTAAATACAAGTTGGATATATTCGTAGAAAAATCATTGGACCTTAACTGTAATATATTAAGCCATAATTATATAATGTGAACTTATCTATGAGGAAAGCAGGAAATTTGACAAATAAATGGCGTGCTCAGCATTCGGAGATGTATTATACGTTATTACCACCAATAACGTATCAAAAAGAATCTCTTAGGAACATTATAAAGGTCGCTATCGTAAGCTTATCTTCAGGAGAATTCTGGTATATCATCAGCCACTTTTTTTTTTTTTTTCTGTTAGAATTTAATATGTTCTTTCTGTTCAGTCGTATTCCTTCCTTTTCTCTGAGGCGCCGAATTGGGCAATAACACAGATAAGTGTGCATTCTCAAGCAGAGGGTTGTTAAATTTTACAGGACCGATGTGCGAGCTTTGGGTTATTCATCTCGCCAGTTGAGGTAACAGCGTTTTGCTTTGAACTGTAAATAAAAGTTTTCTGCGACACGTATCTTATGAAGCACGTGCGTCTCAGCGATGTCCCTTGCGAACGCTTCCACTTGGCTACTTTCTGCTATAAAAACCGGAGTCAGAAGCTTACATTACCGCATAAGTTACAGTTATCTGAAATCGTATTTTGCTTCTTAAATTAGTAGTGGGAGGTGGAGAGAGAGAGAGAGAGAGAGAGAGAGAGATACCAGATCAATTCTCAATGTATTTCTAGTTCAGAGATCTCAGAGAGTGAACGAGTAATGTTAGAATAGCGATAACATTGAAAGATAGATTACTTTGTACGTTTTATGAGGTTGTCAGTGTTCACTTTTGTAGCTTATTTATAATTTTTATTCTGTAAGCATCGATTTAGTCTTTTGTATATTACGCCATGGTTTTTTTTCTATCATTACTAAAATAGGCACTTCATACGTTTTTTATTTAATCAAATAAAATAATTTTACCATACATTTCGTTATCCTTCATCTAATAATTAAAACAACCTTTTATATAAAATAAATTTTATCGTTTGATTGCATAAAGCCTCCAGAGCTCAGACGATATAGACTAAACCTTTTGATCGGAAAGACCTGGGTTCGATTCCCGTCAGTGACGTGAGGAACCTTTATCTGGTTTCTTTCGATTAAAGGTGAGTTAGCCATTTCATTCGGAGGTAGAGGATTTTTGTCCCCCAGAACAAGAAAACCAGCCCTGTGAACACACATTGGATTACAGTCATGAATACGTCCCAGCCATATATGCCGAGCCCGGATAAAATGGGAGGAAGGGTGCTGAAAGCAATGGTGAACTACCCTTCAAAAATCTCACCAGGAATACCTTGTGGGCAATGCTTACGAAGTCACTTACGGTCGGAAACGACTGAAAGGGAAAGCCAGGAGTATAATTGCATTTTTATTCTTTCTTGTTTATCAAATTCAAAAGATATTTTTAATGAAGTTATGGCGTCGACCTATATAATGGCTGTACTTAATTTTGATTAGGTGGTCATGTTATTTTATAACTACCACCCAGAGGTTTGAGCCTTTGTCGCTCAGTTGGTTTCGACTAAGCCCTCTGGTTGGAAAGACCTGGGTTCGAGTCCCGTTCATGACGCGAAGATCTTTTATCCGGGCTTTTCAATCAAAGGTTAGTTAGCCAGTTGCATACGGAGGTTGAGCCCTCCCTCCCTCCCGGGAACTAGTTTTTCGTCCCTCAAAACAGGCAAACCAGCCCTGTTAGAACACACACATCTACAGACATAAGATAATTCTGGACCAAAAAAAAAAGAAAAGAAAAGGTTTTGGAATAATTTTCTTAACCTGTCCTTACGTAATCTCAGTTTTCGTGAAATATCTGTTCATGAAGAAATATGCATAGACCCCCTCCCCCCTCCATATAGTCTTTATGAACTCTCCAGACTCGAGGTAACGTGTATATAAAGCTATTTATGTTAAAGAAATCCAGATTGTAAAATAATTTTATAAAACAAATTCTTGTTGATTTTTATTATTAATTAAAATTACCTTTCACAATTCTTTCACAGCTGGCTACATTGATAGAAAAGTTCCATTGTGTGTCATTATTATTTCGTAGAGTGTCACAATAGCAAGGAAATAATGTATTATGAAAAAAGAAGGTAATTTCGCTTTCTTCACATCATTAGCAAAATGATGTGAAGAAAGCGTTAGTTCATTGCGACAAAGAATGACAAAAAACCACCACGAACTTTCTTTACAAATCATATTTGCTTATTAGAGAGGAACCTAAGAATCACTTACTAGTTACATTAACGACGACCCTTTGGGTGTGGCTTTGACCTTCTGTATTCCGCGCGGTACATTTGTATAGCCCTTGATCGTAGTCTTTTTGAACTTCTAGGATAATTAAGGTTCCATTGGGATAGGTTCGTTGTCTTCTGTTTTCTGGAAGCTGAAGTCCACCTGCATTGATTAGCAAAATTAAAAACAACATAAAAAAGCACTTCGCATTCAAAAATTAATTTACGTAATGCACTTCGGTGAAATACTTTGAAAGTGATCTCTAGTTGCAGACAGGTGAGTGATAGAAAATTAGCAAAAAAAAAAAAATGACTTGGTGCAGATACTTGAATAAAACAATTTATTATGAAAATACCACAATTATTATAATTACCACAAAACCAGAGTGCTGAATCGTAAAACAATAATTACGTGATCAAGCATTGATCTTTAATTTTTCATTTAAATATATTGAATTTCCAGTTAACTTAAGTCAGATTAAACTCTTGAAATAACAAATGAAACTTCTGAAAACAAACCAAACCAATCCAGAATCACGTTGTACTTGGAACTTCTTTGGGAGATGGACCGAGTCCTTGACTCTTCACCCCTTTATCTGATTTTAGCTTGTGTATGAGGGGATTATTGTGGGTAATTTACTCGTTCACTGTGATCTGTATTAGCTTTCTCTTGTGATGGAGGATTTCGGTTTTTTATGTTTGAAACGATCTGAGGGTTTGTAATCCTGTGCCTGTCGAATTACCTGATTTGGGTGATTATCTGTGATTGTGAAGAATTTTTCTGCAATGTCTATCATGTAGGTCTTGATATCTGGAAGGTTGGCTTCTTGGTGTAACTGGAGGTTTCTGATAAACCAAGGGATATTAAATGCCATTCTTAGGCATTTGTTCTGGATTGTCTGTAATCTGTTGATGTTTCTTAGTTGTGTGTCCCCAGTTTGGTGAGGCGTAAGTTAGTTGAGGTCTTATCACAGGTTTGTAGAGGAGAATTTTGTTGTTTATGTTGAGGAAGCCGTTCCTATGCAACAGTGGATATAGCTGTGCTACTGTCTGACTTGCTTTAGTGGAGACACTATTTATGTAGATCTTGAAATTTAGCGTTTATCAAGATGAACTCCTAGATATTTGGTAGAGTTGTGCCAAGGGATGATTTTCCCAAACATCTGTATGCTTGTGTTCGGTCCTGCTTTACGTCTGGTGTAAAGTACTGCAGAGCTTTTTCCTGGGTTGATTGCAATACGCCATTTTTGTACCAATTCTCTAATTCGTGAACTGCTCTCTGCAGCTTGTTTGTGTCCAGAGGGATCTGGCTATGATAATTGTATCATCAGCATAGAGGGTGGTGATGGATGGGGACAACTTGGAGAGATCTGCCATGTATATAGAGAAGAGTAAGGAAGATAGCAGAGAGCCTTGAAGGCCTCCTGCGTGACTCTTCTTTCTCTGCATCTGATTTCATTGAGTTTTATTTTAAAATTTCTGTTATTCAGATATGATTTGATAAGTAGAACTAGTGGTCATGGGATTCCTACTTGGTGTAGCTTAAAAATTAGACCATGATGTCAAATTCTATCAAATGCTTGTATTATGTCCAGAAAGACTGCGCCAGAATGTTGGTGCCATTCATATCCTTGGGCGATGTATTCAACTACTCCGTAAATTTGGAGAGTTGTAGGATGCTATTTTCTGAATTCGAATTGCTCTTCTTGTATGACGTGGTTGATCTCTGTTGCCTCTTGAATCCGTGTTAGTATAGTGCGTTCGGCTATCTTGCCTACACATGATAGAAGGCTGATAGGCCGAGGGTTCTGTGGAAATTGTGTATTTTTTCCGGGTTTTGGAATTAGGAAGACATTCGCAAGCTTCCATCGCTCTTGGAAATAATTTAGCCGAACGATGGCATTAATGATGGCTACCAGAGGCATAACTCCTTTACGTGGAAGTAGCTTGAGCACCTTGTTTGTTATACCATCCGGACCCGCAGACAATGCAGGCCCAAGTTTAATAATTAGGGCTGCATTGCCTTTCTAAGCTGTCAGCAAATGCTTCTGCTTTTTCCTCATCTCTGTAGGCGACTCTATATTCACCTTGGATTGAAGGAAGCGTGTTACTTTTCTAACACAGTGATCTGATCATTCTCCACAATGACTGATTCTCTGTGTTTAAACGATGTATTTTGTTATTCCGAAGTTGGTTTCGGTGATCTTTTAGGGCATACCGAAACTGGTTTGTTGCTCTGTTAACTGCCTGCTTACCTGCGGGATCCATTGTTCTCTGATATTGTCTTCTTAACCTCTTTTGCTCTCGGATAAGACGTTTTATGTCCTCTGGGACATAAAACGTCTTATCTTTTTTTTTTTTTTTTTTTGGAGGTGTAAAAAGGCGAGATATGAAAAGAGATTTGAATGACCAATAAAATAGAATATACGGAAATTTGTAAAACTATACGTAAAAGGATGAAACATGAAATTAGATCGTATAATACTAGGAAAATTAAAGAAACAATAGAAAACAATAGTAATATGAAGGTCCTAAGACGAACATTATCAATTGGAACAAAGGAAATAGCTGCTGTAAGAGGAAAAAATGGTGAACTGATAAAAAATAGAGATGCAATAATCAAAAGAATTCAGGAATTTTAGACTGAACTCTATGAAGACAAAGACCGGGACAGCCAAGAATCATCTATGGATAACTCGAATGAGGAAGAACATGATGCCCCTGAGATCTTACAAGGTGAAGTGGAAATGGCACTGCGGGAAATGAAGAATGGAAAGGCCCCAGGAGAAAATGGAATTATGGTAGACTTCTTAAAACTGGGAGGAAGCCCTGTCATCAAACAGTTGAGTAAACTCTTCAATAAATGCCTAAAACAGAGAAAAATTCCGAAAAATTGGAAAAATTCACTTCTAATATTAATTTTTAAAAAGGACAATAAGGAAGAAATTAAAAACTACAGACCTATAAGCCTACTCCCCACCATATAAAAAGTTTTCACAAAAATTATAAATAATAGAATAAAACCTAAACTAGAGTGAATGTAATCCTGTGAACAAGCTGGATTTGGGAAGAATTACAATACTTTGGACCATATTCACACATTAAGACAGCTCATTCAAAAATCAATTGAATAGAATAAACCCTTATGTCTGGCCTATATAGACTACGAAAAAGCATTTGATTCAGTTAAAACATCTGCAACACTAAAAGCACTTGAAAGCAAGGGAACTGAGAAACCATATTGAAACACTAAAACATATTTACAATAATGCAAATGCTGTAATTAAATTATATAAAAACAGCGAAAAGTTCCCAATACAAAAAGGAATCCTGGAAGGCGACACCATATCTCCCAAATTATTTACAGCTGCACTAGAGGAAGTCTTTAGAAGCCTTGATTGGGAAACAAAAGGAATAAACATAAACGGGGAAAGGCTGCATCATCTGAAATTTGCAGATGATATTGTTCTGATAGCAGATAATCTTGAAGATCTGGAAGAAAGGTTAAATCAGCTAAACGAAGCCTCTAGAGAAATTGGATTAAAGCTAAATAGAGAAAAAACAAAAATAATGATGAATAAATACATAAACCATAGAACTATCAAAGTTGAAAACCATGAAATAGAACAAGTTACTTCATAAGTGTATTTGGGCCAATTGTTATTCTTTGAGGAATGCCGAAGAAAAGAGATTGAACGAAGAATTCACCTTGGATGGATGGCTTATGGAAAAATGAGAGACATATTCAGAAGTGACATCCCTATGAGTCTAAAAAGGAAAGCTTTCGACCAGTGCATACTTCCTGTCCTAACATATGGAGGAGAAACATGGACTTTAACAGAAGCCCTAAACAAAAAGCTTCGAACAACACAACATCGCATGGAAATAAGTATGCTAAAAATAACATCAAGAGATAGGAAGACAAATATCTGGATAAGATCTCAAACAGGTGTCATGGATATTGTAAAATACATTAAACAGGCTAAGTGGAGATGGGCTGGCCATATTGCCAGATGCAGTGACGGGAGATGGACTAGAAAAACAACAGAGTGGAGACCAATGGATGGAGCAAGACAAAGAGGAAGACCGAGAAGAAGGTGGAGAGATGAACTGGAACAAATTGTAGGAGTGAGATGGATGGGAGAAGCAGAAAACCGAGTGATCTGGAAAATCATGGGGGAGACCTTCGTCCAGCAGTGGACAGAACCAGAAGGTTGAAGAAGAAGAATTGCTTTTCAAAGGTTTTTACTGCTTTTTCTATATCTTCAGTGGATGTTATATGTGGTACTCGGCCAAGGTTTTCCTGGAAAGTTTTTCCAGTTTATAAAGGCGGTGGTGTTATCCGTTAAATCTTGTATGGTGCCTAGTTGCAATATGATAGGGTTGTGATCAGAACTTAAGTCGTTAACTGCTTGTATTAGATATCTGTGCGCAATGTTTTCTAGTATTGCTATATCAAGTATATCCGGACTGCCGGTTTGCTCCGTAGTGTGTCTGTTGGTTCTGTGGGTCCTATTACTGTCATGTTTCTTGTAGTGGTATATGATTTCAGTAGTCTGCCATTGGTATTTGAATTTCTGTTGTTCCATGTGGAATGTTTGGCGTTCAAATCTCCAGTTAAGAGTACTTCTTTACCTGCATTTAGTATTTCATCCGGATCTGATTCTAGGAGTTTTTATTTGGAGGGGGGGGGATTGTAGGCTTCAAAGATCATGATACTGCTTGAGTTTTCCACATGTATTTCTATTTCTGTTGTTTCTATGTGTTCTGTTTTGAGGCTTAGCTGCTGCGTTATGTTTAATGTTCCTTTTGACAAAGATGGCAGTGTCTCCTCCTCTTGTCTCTGCTTCTGCGGTATGGGCTGTATTTGTTGATTCTGATCTTGTCACTTGGACGAAGGTGTGTTTCGTTTATGAGAATAATATCTGTTTGGGTTTCTGCTGCGAATTCCTGTAGTTCTTGTATTTTGTTAGGCAGTCCGTTGGCATTCCAGCTGACTAACTGAAGTGAAGTGGGTTTTATTTTAGTCTTATCCATTAAGGATTTCAGCGAACAATGACTGCGTTAGGATAATATCCTTTGCTTCTTGAGGTGAGTTGGTTCGCCGGAGTTCTGCAAGCATTTCACCTATGCAACTGTTATATTATGGAGGTTAGGTTTGTTGGTCTGCTTTGACTGTTTTTTTTTCTTGTCTTTGGGTATTTTAGGTATGTTGGTTTTGCTACTTCAGCATACGTCCTTCCGTTCGTTGAGGAGAATGTGATTTGTTGGGAGGGCGTGCGTTCTTGTGCGGGTCTACTGCTTTGGACTTGTGTCTTCTGGTTTTGAGGAAATGCTGTACAGCCCATGTAGTTTGCTGGGTGTGGACCTCCACAATTTGCACACTTTGCTGGTTGTGTGCGGGCTTCTTACATTCTGATTATGCATATTTTCCTCCACATTTCACGCAGCAAAATTTAGCCTTGCAGCATCGTTGTGCGTGCTCTAAATGTTTGGCATTTGTGACATTGAGTTGTAGTTGATTTATGCTTTAATGCCTCTACTTTTATGACTAGATCACCGATGGTCTGGAGATTGTATATGTGTTTTTGGTCTTTACTAATTTTCTGTAGAATTAGGGGGTAGGGTGTTTTATCAGTTCTCTGCATTCGGCTGATTTTAATTGGGCTAAATCCCTTAAATTGGAGGTCTGCTGTGACTTCTTCTATCTGCATTGTTTCAGTCTCTCCCCTTAACATCATTAGGTTCTTCTCACTGTTGAGTGCAAATGTGTGGTATGGCAGGTTGTTGTCTAGGAATTTGGTTATTTTTCTCACGATGTTTTCGGCTGTATACGTATTCCTTCTTCCGTGTTAGTAGCTTTCGTGAAGGTAATATCTGAAGATTTCAGTGCAGGTGTAATTGGATATCCAGTGCTCTTTGGCTCTTAAGACGACTGGAGCACCCTTTCTTTAGGTTCATTATCTGGTTCTATCTCCGTTACTTTGGGTGCTTCTGCGGTAGAGGAGATCTTCCTCTTCTTTTTGGCTATTTGAAATTCTGTGCGTTTCCAATGACTGCTGGATGCTATCATGGGATGTGGCATCCTCTAGATTTGGGAACTGTCCTGATTCTGTTTGAGTCAGCGTTATACTTCCATCACTTAAATCATCTATTTTGTTATCTGTGGGGGGATGTATCAAACAGATTTACTTTCCCTGGCCAGTCGTTGCTTAATAATTTTCGTAGTCTTTGGGATTCTCTATATACCTCCTCGAATATGGTTTCATTTAGAGGTTTTGTCATGGTTGATAAGTGATAATAATCTTGTTAGAATAAAGTTTGAGAAGCGGATCCTAGAACGAATGTAAATATCCCGAAGATCAAATCGATCTACCAGCATAGGAATCAAAAATATTAGGCTTAGTAAATCACTTTCGTTGCAACTACAGTTTTCAAAAGTATAGTACTTACCTAAAATGTATAAAAAACTTTACATATACAGTCAAATACTTGATCGAACACATCCAAACTTAAAAATTCTAATAATCTCGCAGAACAACCAGACTAGCTTAAGAATATATGCATATAACACACTAAGATTCTAATGTAGAATTGGCTTTTGTAATCATGTTGTCCTTATAAGGACTGGCTTAAAGGTGCGAAACAAGAATGCTTTTTATCTTCCCCGTTATCTGTAGAGGACAGTGTAGGGATAAAGTGTTATTGACTATTAAAGCTCTAGTCATGGCTGGGTAACGGCAATTATCTGTAGAGGACAGTGTAGGGATAAGGTGTTATTGAGCTATTAAAGCTTTAGTCATGGCTGGGTAACGGCAATAGCCGAGCCTCAGTTAAGACTTCATTGGCTACAGCATTACCATTTGTAACCCGGGAAGTCCTAAGAAGGACTTTCTTCCTGATAGTCATTATAAGGACTGGCTTAAAGGGGCGAAGCAAGAATGCTTTTCATCTTCCCCGTTATCTGCAGAGGACAGTGTAGGGATAAGGTTTTATTGAGCAATTAAAGCTCTGATCATGGCAGGAGGGTAACAGCAATAGCCGAGCCTCAGTTAGAACTTCATTGGCTGCAGCATTGACATCCATTACCCTCCAAGTGTGTTAATTATTACCCCAAAGACTTTCTTACCCATCACGGTAAAAACTTGTAATGAGTTTATTTATAAATTAAAGAGGTGTCTTTAAATAAATAAATTTTCAATTTATTTATTTTTAATTATCATTTATTATTAATATTTATCAATTAGTTGTTAATTATTCATTTATTTATCCATTAATTTATTTATTAATTATCAATTTATTTATTTTTAAAATATTTATTGATTTGAAAATATTGAAATTCTATAAATACTTTTGTTGATTTAGGTTTCTTTATACATAGCTTAATATTATTAACATAATGTTTATATATGATTTAAAATTATTCTTAACATGAGATTTCAAAGATAAAATATTTTCATGTAAAAATACTATACCATACTAGTAAAATCTCCAACAATCAGTAAATATTTCGAAAGCAATGATTTCGAATTATTTACACGAGTGAACTCCAACTTCAACTTTACTGACTACAAGGGTGAAACAAGATGCTTTTCATATTCCCCGCTGTCTGAATGGATACAGCGAAGGGAAAAGTTTATGAGCAATATGCTCGCCCTGAGAGGGCAAAGGGATTATAGATCATTTCTTGAAATCAGGATGGCTTTAGGTCTTTTGTGTTTGTACAGATCCGTTTCGTCATAGTCAGCAGCTTGTTGCACCAGTGGATTGCGATGTGTAGACGTTTTTAGGAAATACTTTACTGCAAGAGACTGAAGGAAAGAGTATACATAGGGGATGTCTGTGTCCCGATGAAGTCGAACAACTCTGACAAACCATGGGGCGTTCAGAATCATACGAAGGCACTTGTTTTGCACTCGCTGCAGTTTAAGGATATTAATATCAGCGGTATGGCTCCATGCTGGCGAAGCATATGTGATTATAGGACGAATCATCAGTTTGTAGAGGAGCAGTTTGATTTTGGTGTGTAATTTACTGTTTCTGTTTATTAGAGGATAGAGCTGGGCAATGGCCTTTGGCGCCTTTACACACGAGTCCTGGATGTGGGGGTTGAAAGTTAGTGTTTTGTCCAGCAGTACAGCAAGGTATCTGACTTCTGTTTTACAAGGAATTTTGGCGTTAAAGAGGAAGAAAAGGAAAGGAGGAAATACTGTTCTTCTGAAGAAGAGCACGGCTGTGCTCTTCAACTTGTAATCTCCTGGAGAACTATTTTTCTAAATGTTTGTAGGTTTTCTTGGAGTTTTTTGGTAACTAGGTGTGGGCGAAGAGATCTGGTTAGTATCGCAGTGTCATCAGCGTAGAGGGCCAAGATAGATGACATTGAATTCTGTGGAATATCTGCCATAAATATCGGAAACAGAATTGGGACCAGTAATGATCCTTGCGGAACACCAGCCAGAATGGGGTGCTTGGTAGATATAGTATAGTTTATCTTGACCTGCATAAATCTGTTGCTGAGGTATGATTGGATCAACTGTACCATCTGCAGCGGGATGTTAAAGGCGATGAGCTTGTGGAACAGACCATAATGCCACACCTTTTCGAAGGCCTAAGCCATATCCAGAAAGACAGCTCCGGTAAGTTGATTCCAATTGTAGCCTTTGGTAATATATTCAGTTAGTCTGTGGATTTGTTGAGTGGTGCTATGATGTTGACGGAATCCAAATTACTCATTTGGGAGGATATTCAGCTTATTTACTATGGATTGCAGCCTGGCGAGGATGACACTTTAGGCAATCTTTACCAGGTTTTAAATCAGGCTAATGGGACGATAATTTTGCGGTAGATGCGGGTCTTTGCCTGGTTTTATGAATGGGGGTTATATAAGCAGTTTTCCACGGGGAAGGGAAATACCAGAATCTAATAATCGCGTTGATTATGTTGGTAAGGTGCACAATGGCTCTGCGGGGTAGTAGTTTAATAATTTTATTGGTGATGCCATCTGGACCAGGAACTTTTTTGTTGTTAACATTCTTAATAATCGTAAATTTCTGCTGGTGAAGTAGGGACGATTTGATTAGTACAGGCATCAGGAAGTTTTAGTACATGTCTCACATGACGATGAATTTTATACAAGTGGTTGAAATTTAAGTTTTCATAAGCAGGTCGACGCTGCCCTTCTATATTTTTTGCAATAGTTTCTGCCTTCTCTGCATCCATGTGCACAAGGCCCAGGTCCGACTGTAGAGGGGGGAAGAGTTTTGTTTTTGTTTCTGAGATTCTCCAAATAGATTGATTCGCAGGTGAGAAGGAAGCCAACTTATCCTCCTATAGTCGATCCCTGTGGGCGTCTCTCACAGCTCCATTTAATCTGTTAAGAATTATTTTGTCTTGAGACGAACGAGTATTGTGAAAACTTTTTCTAGTTTTTTCAATTCGAGTGAAAACGAGCAGAGAAACGAGTCAAAAAAGTCAAGCAGAGAAACGAGCTTTCTCGTCTGCAGGCAAAAATTCTGTGATCAAATACTTCAAAATAAATTATTTGTAAATTAAATAGGTGTTTTTACAAAATTGCTAATTCAAATCTTATAATTTGAAAATATTTAAGTTGATGTTCGGATAAAATTCATAAATTTTATAACTTAAAATTTTTATTAATATATTTAAAATATAAAATGTTTAATAAAATTATAAATGCTATAACATTAACAAAATTGGTAAAACGTGAATAAAAGCACCAGAAAAAAATGTAACGAAATGAGTTGGAGAAAAGAGTCGTAGTTACTGTTTACCGCTATTGGAATCAGTTTGGAATCAGTTTGTGTGGATTTTGTAAAGAAAAAGATTGCGACATTCCTTTTGCTGTTTGTCTGGTTTGAGTAAATACCATTAAAACGTAATTCATAGAACTTGCTATTCAACCCTTTTAACTACTGAATGGCAAACGTCGATAAATAAAACTTTATATCCAAAGTTCAAGTGAGACTTTTCTCAAGAGATGAATGAATACAACGTCAATAGTTTAAAAGCCATTCGCGAGTTATTGATTCAAATCGGTAAAAGGTCGAATACATGGAGATAAGAAAAGCCAGCCGTCGTTGAAATATAAAGAAAGCTAGTCGTTTTCAAAACGTGAGTTTGTAATACGTGGAATTAGAATCTACACATAAAGAGAAATTCGAAGATGCTTACTTCATAAGAATCCTGTATTGTTCTAATTCTTAGAGCGACGGGTCTTCATACAAGTTGTTGATATATTTCGTAACACAGGATTGAACAATACAGGATTCTTATGAAGTAAGCATCTTCGAATTTCTCTTTATGTGTAGATTCTAATTCCACGTATTACAAACTCACGTTTTGAAATATTCAGCAAACGAAGATTTTGTTGTTTGTTCAACTTAAAACACAAACATGAAATTCTGAATAGATTAAGCAAAGCCATTTAATTATTTCAGCTTTACTCGAATACTGGTAAAGATTTTTATGCTGTAAGAATAAGCAGAGAAGACTTCACCATGGTAATGCTTGTCAAATTTTTCTTAGCATTCTACGAGTATTTGTTCAAATATAATTAGTTTGGCGGTATCGCACATAAATATCACTGTCACATGACCTGAAATCCAGGATTTAGTTCGAATAGAGTATACATGTTTATTTCTTTCTTATATAAAGTGAAAAAGATTAATATTTTGGTATTTGTATATCGGAGCCTCCGTAGCACAAGTGGTTTCGAACCCCCCCCGCTTTAGGACGCGAAGAACATTTATCAGAGCTGTTCAGATGAAAGCAAGTTATCAGGTCTCATACGAAGATGAAAGGTTTCCCCTCCCGGAAAACACGGGTTTTACAGATACACTACGGGAATATCGAATAACAATCTTCTTCAGTCGGATTGGTTTCGAAAGATCGCACTGTTTATGCATAATCTTAAATCACGAAGGAAAGAAATTTTTATATCAAGTCAAGCATAATAATATTAAATACATCTTTATTATTTGGGTTCCTTTTTATTTTTCAGTGAAATAATATAGAGGTTATATTATATTATACAAAAGGTGTATTATTTATTTTTTTATTTTCTCAGAAAAAATCTAAATAGAGATCAAAAAATGCTTTGATCAATATCCAAAATTTCTGATGCTAAATATTATTTTAGCTAGAAAATCTCAAAATTAAATCTAGAGATTTTAATATAATAAAATTCACTGAGACAGAAGATGCGTAAGTATTTCATAACATTTTTCTGCATTATATTTTATTCAACTTAATGAAGAGTATTAAAATTAAGCCCTTGTAAACATATGCGAAGTAGTAATATTAGAACAGACGGATTTGAACCACGATAAGCTAATGCATGCGAAGATCGATTTAGGAACATCATTTAGCGGTGGAATTAAGGTGAACGGCGCAGGCTTGATTGGTGTATTGCCAGGGTTCGATAATAAGTTCTAATTATGGTAATAATAGCAGGAAATTGGATCTTAAGAAGACCTTTAAGAGTAGAATAGTTGTTCATTTATCGACCGTGTGGGATAAATTTATCGGCAGAAAGGGGCTAATTCGATGAGATGGGATTCAGAATGGACTCGGTCAGGTATGTATGATTATAACACGGTTTAATGAAGGAGGACCGCTGATGGGGATGCTTAATTTAAATCCCGATAGAGGATAGTCAGAAAGTAGAATTTACAAAATAAAATATGAACTTGCCTTTAAAATTGCTTCTAAAGACCATTTTAGGAGGCATAACGTTGATATCATTTGTGAAAAGGAGAGAAGATGTAACATGTAGGAGATTGTGATAATTCTGAATTAAAACGTATTAACACTATTATGCGTCAGTGATGATGGTGTCTAATTTCTCTTGTATTTAGATTCCAGGCATTGTAAATATTACCAAGAGGGAGGGGGGACGACACCCACTAGATGACGGTTCCTCGAACACTAGAAATCTGAATTCTTAAAACATTCTTCCGATAACTTGATACGTTGTGTTTCAAGTCTAGTCAAATTTTCTTACTTATATGAATTTAAATTGAAGAACGAATAATAGCTTGCTGCTTGAATTATAGATGGCGGTGGAATTTGCCATATCATCGGCTCATCTTGGTCCAATTAAACGTGTCAGACAACAATGAGACGTAAATACAACACATGCATAAATTATATTATTGGTAATCCTGGCCTGACAACTTCCATACGAAACATTCGTTAGCGAAGATGGTGGTGATTTGTTTCCAGTTTCATACAAGGGATTATATTTATCTGCCATTACGACGAACAGCTGCATACAGGAAGGTGTGATAAAAGCAAATAACACTGATACATGGCTGATTACGTAATTACTAATTACACGATGTTAATAAGTATGTACTAAGGCTTTCTTATATCCTTTTGAAAAAACATTTCATTTTGAAAACATTTTAAAAATGCCTTTTCAAATTTTTACTCTGTAATCAGACGGAGAAAAATTCACTGCCTCTTTGCTCGCTATTATACAAAATCTGTCAACCAGCCATTTCTGTCAGCATGGGCTTAGTCTGTCTCATTTTAATTTATTATTCATATCGAAACACAATGAAATAAATCTTATTTTAGTTCATACATCTTTCTTCAGTTTATATTAAACTGATTTTATGGCTTTTCGACTTTATTATTTTTATCAGGATTGCTTTATAGGTTTACAGTTTAAAATTAAGTCATATTACAACCGCTATCTCTATTGAACATGATCTTATATTGTGAATTATGCAACCTGAGTAAACAATGGCCAAATAAGGCCCAGTGATCCGTCGCATTTGGCATGAAGTAACAAGATTTTCTTGATTGAAATTATTACCACTGCAAACCCTGGGAATGAAAGTTTGGAATTTATAAGAACCTAAATCAAATATGAAGAAGATTATTCAGATCCTATTGTGGCTGGAATGTTTGAGTTTTTAGCTGGTAATGAATTTAAATATCTTGCTCGAGGTAACATCCTGGTTATTGGAAGTCTGAAGAAGTGGCTTAAAATTAGAATATAACATCCTGGTTATTGGAAGTCTGAAGAAGTGGCTTAAAATTAGAATATATAGTCTGCGTTTCTGTGCTAGAGCAGGATTGCTGAATTCTTTAACCTTTAACCCACCCCCGGTACTAACATACTATAGGTTTGCAACCTTTTGTGGGTGGGATTATCTTAAAAAATACAGTTACTTACAGTAAAATCTGTTTTCAATACTGTATTTCAATACTTTGTTTGCTGAAAGCAAACAAAGCGTTTTAGGATTGCTTACGCAAATATTGAATTTTTAAATTTAGTAAAGAGAGAAAGAAGTTACCTTATCGTTCATTTGGCTTAGCCAGATTTAAAGGATAGATTTCATTTCATTTATGCTCCAAGCAATAAATGTAAAAACTACGAAAAGCTTAAGGTTATGCTACCATAAATAATCCCCCCCCCCGCACACTTCGCATCACAATGTTTAAACGTCCAAAAATTAAATTTATAATTCCCATTTCTTCTGAAACAACTACACATGAGAACATCGACCAACAAGGCAAGCCAATTCTCTTATGCACTCCTTAAATATTCACTGTTTAGAATCTGGCTATTATGAAAAAAATATAGTAAATTTAAAAAGGTTGCGCTAAAGAAACTCCGTCTATTCCATTTTGGGAAATAAGACAGAGGATCTCTCTCTCTATATATATATATAGCATGCATACACGTAGTGACAATCTTACCTTTTTCCCAAGTTATAGCTTCTAACGGATAGCCTCTCACAGGACAATGGACAATAAGAGAATGACCTTCAATGACTGACACGTTGTACATAGGACGGATAGAGGGCGGCCCAAACACATTGATCCTCGCGCTGTGCGAGACGCTGGCCACAGAATTGCTCACGACACACTGATAAAGTCCCCCATCTTGAGTCAGTATGTGAGAAATATTTAAGTAACTCACTACTCTTCCCTGAGGAGTCAGCAGGTCCCCAATAAAAAAACGACCATCCAGAGGAAGAGAATTGCCATCGACATCCCAAGTAATTACGGGCAAAGGATGTCCGGATGCGACACATTTGATTGAGACGGCCACATTGGGACGCAGAGTTCTTTCACTGAAGACCTCGTGTATGACGGGACCGACATCTAGATGGCGAATAAAACAACACGAAGAATTAGACTGCGATGCCTCATGTTAAATAATTCCAATAACATGCACGTAATCTTCCAGACTTACCTCCTACAGTTAACTGTGCAGATGTTTGTTCTGTCCTGCCGGCACTGTATACAAAACACTGGTACATTCCTTGATCTTGTTTCCACACAACTGGTATATGCAGTACATTCGGAGCCAAGAATTGGACTCTTCCGTCTTCTGCTAGGTGGCGAATGTCTTTCATCCAAAGTATGGAATCTATAGGGTATCCGCTAAGACTACACGTGAGCGTTGCCGATTCTCCTGTGAGCACGATCAGCTGATGGGGTTCCATTGTAACTTGAAGAGGTGCTAGAGAGAAATGATGCAGATTACATGCAAATACCGATTAGAATTATATTTGAAAATGTCAACAGATATTTTGTGTATTTGATTCAGTAAATGTTACAAACAGCTTTATATGCTCTTCACCTCTCTAATTTGTGGATGGATACGCAATGTTCATCCGAAATAATTATTACTAGAGATATACTAGTAGAACGTATCCCGCTTTGCATATTCCACTTACTACATCATATTTATACTAGACAAAAATAAATTATTTTTCTTCAGGAATAAATATAATTCGTCCTCCAGAATATTATTATGTACTATTTCGAAGTGTTTATTGCCTAATATTCAGAGTTTAGTCTGACACATGTAATACTTATTTAGGTTTTGTTGAAAATGTTCCCCAGTTTTTTATTTTATTTTAATATCAGGCTGATTTACTGGAGCAGCAGTGTCAAAAGATGTTGATCAACCATAAATTAATGTCTTGATAGAATTATTTGCTTTTAAAAGGTCGCGTTACTACATTTATAACTCTAGTAGTAGTCTAGGATGAGGTGAATTAACGACCGCGTGTGCGTGTGACTTGAAATTGATGTCAATTACTTAAGCAGTTTAATTTACGCATATTTTATTAAATTATTAAAATGTTTTTATTTAAATGTTTATCTACAAATATTATTTACAATGAAATAAATAATATTGAACATTGCGACTATCCATTTATCTTTTGGCTAATCCTTCAGTCTCCTTCTTCAAAAACAGGGGTAGTTTGAAAGGAAACAATATAGAGCAAGTGGGTTTTTGCGAAAGCCAGGAAACATCGATTTTTGACCCTAGATTATGAACTTTCTCTAATACTGCTTTCCTGTCCGTGCAGCTCGTAACTTCCGCCAACATCTCTACTTGGTGTTGAAGACAACTGATTCTTCAGTCGGAAGAATAGACCATTTCCGAAAACTGTTGAATCCAATGTTAGAACTTGTTCTTACGCTGAAGGATTCTCTTTCACACCTATTTGACTTAAGTCCCCTGATCTTTCGAATAACCAATTTCACTAAATTAAGTGAAAATCATAAGAAAAAAGTAGTTTATTTTAAAATGTATACTTCGATCATGTTATTTGGGAATTAAAAAATTAAACGTCATCGGTTAAGTTTCTATACTAGGGTTTGAACCCGATTTTAGAATGGAACGTGCTGATATGAATATTCTTATAGCATCTGATTTGCTGTATAGATATATTCCGCTAAAGTCGATTGTGCATATATATTCTCTGAGTGGTACGTGAATAATACATAAAACCTCGAAAAAAATGTGCTATCGTAGGATGTCACATCAGTGGCCTATCCATTCGTGATGTGAAGGTCATCCAAAATCAACCTTAAATTGCTGGAAATGTGAGGACACTAATTCTAAGTGAACAAAGGATGATTGGAAGTATGGTGTGGAAATATTCAACTTGGAGTTCAAAAAGCTCTACAGATGTTCAAGGTTTGTATTTGGACACCATAAAGCGCTTCAATGTCTCCTTTTCGATGGAAAGATAGCTGCACATAAGCCAAACGTCACTTTTAGCAATGAACAAGAATGTCTAGAATATAATGGTTTAAAAATATCATTGACGGATCTGTAGATCCTTAGATGGACCTGGTATGGTGGATTCTTGGGAAACGCTTTATGCGTGGTGCATATTATATTCTTCTTTTATGTATTAGGCCAAATTACCTTTCAATAACTTGACTTCATAGAAACTTAATTATAACTCGTTATTACCGACTGAGATAATAACAAGTAAACTCTCAATGGGAAACAGCTCTTAAGGATTTTTCGTCTCTCAAAATATTAATATTTTTGGGGAATCCCTTTATAATTTTCGTAGAGCCATCCCCTAAACTGGGCCAGCTAAGTTATCTAGCCCTTGTCTCCTTCGCATTGCAGAATTTAGCAACATTTGAAACGAATGTCAGAAGTTTTCTCTTGAGTGTTAGCATCTGAAACTTTTACGAGTGCTTCTGTGGATTCTGAATTTATTTTAAGAATTCTCATCTCATTACAATCCATCGTTCAAATATTAGTCTGGAAGACATTAATAAATTTAGCCACTTCACATAGTAATTGTTCAAGTTTAACATAGCTGAAAAAAGCCTCGCAATCTTTAGCCCCACCCCCTCCAGAATAAGCAAAACCAGCGTTTTAGTGTTTTTTGTTTACAATTAAAAACAAAAGTAAATAAATCTCAAATTACACTTATGAAAAAAATGGAATTTCTGAGTGCTCTTATTATTTAGTAAAACACAGAGTGGATTATTTGAGATAAAATTAAAATCAAACGAGTGCATTTTTTTCTGTTAAAAACTTGTTTGGAGTTTAATTTTTTGTTTGAATATCTAAAGTAATTTATGGGCACTCTGCAACTTGTTACATTAATGCACGCTATACTGAATTAAGAATGACAGAAAAACAAAATGCACACCGTATGGCCTTAGATTTGAACGTTGCTGAAAAATCCAAATAAACCAATTGTTATTAAACAGAAAACTTTGACAAAAGTGAAATGAGATTGGAAATTTTTTCGAAACTGATTAATCGCTTATAATTTACGATCATGATAAGGTTTTCATTAATGGCTGTCTTTATAAAGAAAGAGAAAACACTAAATGAAATATAATGTATTACAAACAGGTTCGTATCGAATTTCATTTCAATAAGGGCATTGCGATCAAATTCTATACGAAAAACGTTCACACATCTGTTTAATCCATAATTACTTGAAAGTATCGTTTGTAATGCTCATTCATGACTTTCTATCTCCCATTTCTCCGCCATGATGGAATCCTTGTGTGTGTGTGTGTGTGAACTAAAGTATACTGCTTTATACAATAGTCAAGAATGATGAGCTACACAAGAATATAAAGGGGTACTTAACTCACCGTTGGATGTTCTGCATCTAGTTCCGTGAGTGATGACACTTGCATGCAATCTGACGTTTACGAATGTTTATGAAAATGATGGCATACCTTTAGAGTTTCACATACGTATGCATGCACATCACGTGGATATTATACACTATGTTTCAAAGATTATACGGATAATACTTGCACGTTTTATGCATGCAGGAAGAAACAGGAGTTCCCATCCATAAATTGAAAACATTTATTTCAGCTGCTTATATTCTACTGACTAGACTGTCTGTGCTGTATAAACCGAAATGGGTACAGTAACTTCTGTTAATCAAAAGCTTACGCTTCACTGAGGCCTTACTGTTGTCCCATAGCACTCTTAGAAAACTGTGCGAATGTTCCTCGTGTTTTTGACAAGGCTCGTTGTGGTAGGGGCCCGAAAATAACACCCAAGTTTATATGGGCATTCTGATCAAAACTGTTCAGAATGCCAATATAAAGAAATTGTATTGCTCACGCTACGATGATTTTATGGATCACATCAAGTTTAGTATTAACATCATATTAAAATTGCAATGGCTGTGACAACATGACTTGAGTGAACTCAAAGGATAGACTGACCAGTACAGCGTCCTGTTTTGAAACAAATCTGTTATGCCATATTAATTTACCTGCTTGATGAGTAAAGGGATATTTCTCCTTTCTAATTGTTTATTCACCAAGATCAAGCTCTTTTTTTCTTCGATATTAATTATAAGAGCAAGGACAGCCTTTCAGCGAAGCTCTGGTGTAGGGCTCGATTATTAGATACATTCTGAATTCAGAATCATACTATACTCATTGTAATTTATTCAGATATCCTCCTGTGATTGTTTGTTAGCCAAGCCATCCTACTAAGGACTGAAACACAAAATTTTCAAGCCTTCCTATACCAATTACAGATGATAGTATCTTAGCTTGTATTTGTTCATATATTTATATAATGTGTGTGTGTGTGTGTGTGTGTGTGTGTGTGTGTGTGTGTGTGTGTGTGTGTGTGTGTGTGTGTGTGTGTGTGTGTGTGTGAAAGAGAGAGAGGGGGGGGGTATGACTGTGACTTCGTGA
The DNA here is from genome assembly GCF_054136105.1 of Typopeltis vanoorti. Lineage (NCBI taxonomy): Eukaryota > Metazoa > Arthropoda > Arachnida > Uropygi > Thelyphonidae > Typopeltis > Typopeltis vanoorti. The sequence goes on from NC_143569.1 coordinate 44,060,552, forward strand.
AAATAGTGTTTTTCCTAATTAGCATATAAATACAATCACTTTTTTCGAAAGCATAGGAGACTAATATCAGATACTCATGTAAATATAAATACGTTTATATCATCCTCCTCGAATACATGATATGCACCCTTTGATTCTGCCATCTGTTCATGCCTCTAATCTTTCTCAGAAATCTCATATCTTTGATCTCCAGTCTTTGAGCACGTGTTCTATTCCTAATCCAGTGTTGTCACATCCATAAGTCGCAATTGGTTTGAACACTCTCTTATGTGCAGCTAGTTTTGCGTTTTGACTACTTTCTCTCTTATTCCATATAAATTGATTCACAAATTCCGACCATACTGGCTTTGCTAATTCTGCTTGAGTTTACCATTTAATTGTAATATGCACGGGCACATACTTGTAAGCGAAAACATTATGACCACCCTACTAGACTGCATGGTTGGCCAACAACAGGCCGGTGGTAGAAGTATCGTGGTATGAAGGCTATTCTCATGAACATCACTGAGTTCCATTCATCCATCCCTACTAAACACATCTTCACCACTGATTCTTAACTGGGGATTGTTCCGGACTAGGTATTGCTTTACTTGGTGACAATGTAGCTCAATGAAACTCTACTTTTCCAAGAAGACAAGTTACTAGGATTCCATTGCGGAAGCATTTCGTTTGCTCCGCTGGCCGACTGATTCTTCTCATTTTGAATCTCATCGATCATTTCTGAGTTCATGTGAAACGAAACATCAGCCGGTTGACGTTAATGGCTAGCTCGATCACTGACCTCAGGGACGCCATTCTGTCTAGTTGATCTAGAATACTTCAAGACATATTTCGTCGTCTAGTAGTCAATGCCAAGACGGGTGCAAGTAGTTATCTCGACCGAACACAGTTCTGGTTTGGTCATAAGTGTGTGTTATTGTGAGTTAGTCTCTTATTAGTGGCCTCCTGAGAGTCAGGAGAAGAAAAAAGAGATGGTAAGATGGTAAAATAGGAAAGAAAGCGGTATCATTGAATCCGTATTAGCTATTGGTTAAAACTGTTCTTTGACTTTTCACTCAAAAGGAAAAGTCCCAAAAAAGAGGAAGAATATGCTAAGGAATACAAATAAGGAATATTAAAAATTGTGTAAACAACAGGAAAAAAAATGCTTGGGATAGCTTCAATTTTTCACATGTGGGTATCAATAAAAACGTTGAAAGAATGAAAACAAGCCTTAAATTACAAACCACTAGGGAAAAGAAAACGAGGACGTCCTCTTAAGAGGTTCCGGCCTTAGAAGTCATCGTTGAATCTCTTAAGAGGATGTCCTGGTTTTCTTTTTCCTAATGGTTTGTAATTTAAGGCTTGTTTTGGTAATCTTTCTGTTTTCATTCTTTCAACGTGTTCCATCCATTTATACTTATATTTTTAATTTTTTTTTTTCTATTACTGATTCCTGGTTTAATTCTTTCATAATTTCTTCATTTCTTTTGTAATCGAACAGAGTTGTAATTGGAAAACAATTACAAAATTAAAAAAATTAAAAGAAATAGCAACAAACAATATGCTAAACAGCGATGCAACATGTTAGAATTTTTCAAACTTACTTGGATTATATTGTGTTCTTAAAAGAAATATTACGAAGAAAGCTACAAAATTGTTCTCCTGCCATGGCACAAGTTTTAATTTGGTTTCTTCTACTCAGATAGCGTCAGTTTAATACACTCAATTAAGCAGACCTTTCTAGTAGAAATGAATAGTGTAAAAAATAATCTAAGTAACCTAAAATTATCCTAATTATTGAATATAAATATTCAGTCCAATTAAAGAAAAAAATCTTGAAGAGAGCAAGAAAGAAACTTTTGACTTGGCTAAAAAAAAGTTCTTTTTATACAGAGTCGGATCATTAAGGAACATGGGCATATGTAAATTAGTCTTATCTCAACACATCCACGAGAGAGATAAAAGTCAAGTAAATGAATAAAGTAAATCTTACTTTCCGCCAAATCCTGGCGCGTGAAATACGACGACATGCTTGAAAAGCTCTCACAAGATTACCTTTCTGCTGAATTAAGCATGAGACTCTGCATGTTTCACTCTTAAGACTTGAAGCGACTCTCGAGGAATCTTTAGATTCTCTTACGGCGTAGAGGGCTGGCCTACAAACTTGAAGTTCAAAAGTCAGTTCCAAGAATGAAGGAGATTAATGGGACTTGGAAATGTTGAACACTGATCAGAACCACCTCATTCGACATTTTGTAGTTGTTGAAATCTGCTTTGACTAGTTTCGGAATTTTTTTTTTTTTTTTTTTTTTTCATTATTGAGGCGAGGAGTAGGAGAGATCCACGTTTTGGCAGATTTAGCATCTTACCTGTCATTTCTCTCAATATCTAACACTATATTAATGTGTTGTTCATATATGCGAACAACCCCTTTAAGTTCTAAACGTATATTGGCCATCTGTGTCACGACCATGTTACTATTAAGTACTTAACATAGTCAAGCAGATTGAAGTTATCTGCTTATATATGGAATTTGTATGATTTTGGAATATTATCGATTATCAAGTTAGTTTTGGATGTCTTGTATCAAGGGCATTCGGCAGAGAATGCAAATTGCAAGTTTATTTTTCTAATAGAGTATGATATTACAAAAATGGTTTGTATGTATTTTTATATTTTATTTTATAAATAATAAAATAAATGAACTAAATAAAAACAAAATAAATATAAATAATTTTTATAAAATTCAAACATATTAACAGAAAATGCTGAAATTAATGAACTTACTACTAAATTAAATATAATTACTATTATCACATGATGTTGCCCAACCGTGATAATAAGTTACTGATAATCTCAATGTAGACTCTTGCATGTAAATATTTGTAACGCCATCTATCCGAAAAAAGTTGTCACTTTGACGACATAATTTGTTTTCCAGGTTTGTCTAGCGGATAGATTCTCCGTTCTCCCAACAGGCTGTCGATTCGAATCCCACTGGGTATGGATGTCTGTGGATGACAAATGACACGTTCTTCCTTAATGGAGGTCCGACGTGACTTAAAAAAGGTCATGTTTGATCTTTAGAGTAGATGAGCGATTATCTAACCTCTAGCCTATTACTGTACTAATTATTATACGATAGGTTTACAACCTTCAGTTGGTGTTATTTTGTGGATTATGATGCACGTCAGTAACAAGTGCTGTGCCTAATAAAACAAGAAATCGTTTAAAAAATAGTAATTATGTTTAAACTAAATATGTCACGTTTTCTTTATAAAAGTTCCATCTTTTAAAATACTTAAAAACATGAAATTATTTAAATCATTTTACCAAATAAAAAAAACGAAACTTTAACACCTTAATACACCTTTTACTTTTTAGAATAATTTTATTATGATCTTAACGGAGAGCTCAAAAAAAAAAAAAAAAATTTGTTGATGTTTTTTTTTTTAAATTCATTTCATTTGGTATTTATTTAAAGCCACAGAAGATTAACTACTACTGTTGAGTATCATAATAACAAAAGATCAAGTAAAAGTATTGAGAAAAAATAAATATAAAAGATATTCCCATTCCTAAAAATAAATAATAAATTCTTTGATTATTACAGTTCTGTTGATGACAGCAATGAAACAAAAAGTGGACGGTACCAGCTATTCTAGAATTGAATCATTCTGTTATATATTTGAATTATGTAAAGTAACACTGAACCAAATCGAGAAAAAAAATCTTATAATGTAATACGAAATTAGAGCTTTATTATATGATTCCCATAACTCAACAGTGCCACTGTACTGAAATTAGTGATTATCGAAACCAGTAAATCTTATCCCGAAAACAGGAAGGAACATGGGGATATTAGCCGGAATGCGTTGAAGATAACGGGTAAAAAATATTACAATTCACACGTGGAATTATTTTGACCATAAAATTTTAAGTACAAATGAGTTACATTTCACTGAAAAGCTCGGATTTAGGCTTTGTGTCAACCCATCATGATGATATTCGATTTATATAAGATTATATTAAGACACTCGACGTCACGAGATGAATGTAGTTGCCATAAAATAACTTTCCCTCTTTAGAGGCATCTGTAGCTAAAACCAATAAACGGAATGAGACCAAATTTATATTGAGACTTTTGAAGGCATGGAAAGATGATTTCCGCAAAAAAAAAAAAAAAAAAGATAATAATACCAAGAGTCGCCGATAGGGGAAATTTCGGCGCTGGCAGAGCCGAAAGCTGTCAAATATTTGCAGTAAACGCAGGTAAAAAGGATTATGCACATTTTACTGTGTCTACGTGACAGCAGTGCCACCAATTCCACTTAAAAAGGGATTGGGAACGTTCAGGCAGTTATTCGAATGAGACAAATTGTGCTCAATATGAGTCCTACCTTGCCTCAGCGTGCTTTACTTTTGGCTGTGGGGTATTTGAAATCCGTTGTGTATGTTGGTAGCGTTCCCAACTTGTATGTCTTGAAGGAGAACATAAAACGGGCTGTTATGAACATCCAATCCGACTCCTTACGCTCAGCTGTAGAGCAAGTCGCACACCGGATGCAATTTGTTGTACACAAGAAAAGTCAGCACATTGAAAATCGTGTATGTGGTCCAGGGGCCCCTGCTTCGGATGAATAAAACATTATTTCCTGTGAGTTCAATCACTACATTAATTTCTGTGTCTCTCGCAAGTTGTTGTTTTAGTTTAATTATTATTATCATTGTAACGGGCCACACATCCAGTTGGAATAAGTGACACGGCTGTCGCTTACACCGTCGAAATGTTATTATTCCATTTTATCTGCCTTTAATGTAATTATCCGATTGTTTTCGGCTCAGCAAGCGCCAAAATTTCCCCTATCGGCGAATTTTGGTAATAAATCTTTTTTTTTTTTTTGGCGAAAATCATCTCCCCATGCCTTCAAAAGGGACACAAATTTGCAACTCTGTTTATAACTCTTTAAGGACGTTTCCAATCGTTTTGAACGGATACTCATCAGATGATGTGAATATCTGCAGTCGATCGGAAATCGATTGTTAATGGGAATTGTTGAGTAAATATATATTATTTATTTTATGTTTTTTTTTTTCTTATCTTGCAAAAATCTGTATTATATATATTTTATTTCATCACAGATCCGTCTCAAGTCTCTATTTATAAAGACATCTATTTGAAAATTGAGGACTAATAGCTCTAAATGGAGACCACATAAGACACATCGATTCTAAAGATCTTAAATTGCCATTTATAATACGGAAAATTAGAAGTTGCAGTTGCTCCATTTACTAGAGGTAGAAATAAGATCCAGATAAAGAACTTTGGGAGGGGGGGGATAAAGAGATGTACGCCTATTGGAATTTTTCTACAGCGCTCCCAATATGCAAAGAATCCATGAAAATGTGAAGTCACAAGAGTGTAATTTCACAATTTCATAAAGTAATTTAGAAAGTGACATTAAAGGACACACACACACACACACACACACACACACACACACACACACACACACACACACACACACACACACACACACACACACACACACACACACACACACACACATCTTAAACTTCAAGCCATAAAAACAGATTTTAAGTCCTGGTAATGGAAGAGTATACTGTATTAATGATAATGACAGTGTCTTAATTTAGGTGCTTAGTTTTGATAGATTTGTTTCTAGTGTACGAATAACATGGGAGTGAATGGAGAGCATAAATTACATAATATGAAGGAATTCGATATTATATTATTAGCAGGTATTGTGGTGAGATATAACACTGCTATCAATTTAAAGCAAAACTGACAGGAAAAACACATGTATGGATGAGTCGTTGCATTCTTGAAATCGGAGGGAAATTACATTCTTATATAGTCCTCATTCATTACACTTACTGTGTAATTGAACTTACTGTTCTTGGTTTATTTATTTTTATGTACTCGTTTCTGCTAATTTTGCCACTACAGTGGTCCGACAAAATCAAAATTTAGATAATCTCACAGACATTATAGATAATACATTTCGATCAACAGTGCAGTTATATGCGAAACAAAAAAAACGAATCTAATAATGATGTGAAAAGCAGCTAAATGGCAAAACAATAAATAACTACGAAAAAAAAACAGAAGACAAGCGTATGCATTGGAAAAAGAACGAACCATTTCCGCTTAGAAAAAGGCAAAAGAGTTTTAAGAATAACCTCGCAAATTCGATATTATCATTAAATTCTGTATACTCCACCACATGGAAATTGTTATTTTCTGTTCTATCTCCTTAAGGCGAAGAAGGAAAGAAGGATATTGCCATCTAGGTAACATAAGCAGGCCGTCATTGGGATATTCATTATGCTATTATGTTGTGTTTATCTATTAATAAACCATGATATTTGACATTTATGTCTTTAGGGGTGAAGCAAGATGCTTTTCATATTCCCCGCTATCTGTTGTGGTACAGTGAGGGTAAAATTTATGAGCAGTTTGCTCGCCCTGAATAGGCATGGAGATTATGAATCGCTATAGGAAACTAATATAGCTTTTGGTCTTCTATATTTGAATATGTCCGTTGCCTCGTATGCTGCAGCTTGCTGAACCAAATCGTTTGGGTGTGTGGACGTCTTTAGGAAAAACTTGAATGCTAAAGATTGTAGAAAAGAGAAAATATAGGTAATGTTAGTATCTCTATGAAGTTGATTGTTTCTAACATACCACGGGGCGTTCAGAATCATTCTCAAGCACTTGTTTTGCACTCGTTGTATCTTGATAATGTTAGTATTAGAGGCGTGGCTCCAGGCTGGAGAAGCATAGGTGATCATGGGACGAATCGTCATCTGGTATAGTTGTAATTTGATTCTGTTGCTTTAGATGCCTTTGCGCACGCAGACTTGGTGTGCTGATTGAAAGATAGCTTTTTGTCGAGAATTACACCCAGGTAATTTGTTTCTGTCTGCCAGGGAATTTTAGTATTGAATAGTAACACATCTCCTACAGGAGACATTGGCCTTTTTTGAGAAAAGAACGGCTGAGCTTTTCTGGGTGTTGACTTCCAATCTCCATTTGGAGAACCAACCCTCCAGCTTCAGAAGATTTTCTTGAAGCTTTTCTAGTAATGAAATGGGGTCGGAGAGATCTAGTTAGTATTGCTGTATCATCTGCATGCAGGGCCAAAATGGAAGACATCGGATTGTGCGGGATGTCCGACATGTATACAGAAAACAGCAATGGAGCCAGTAGAGTTCCCTGCGGCACTCCAGCAAAGATACGGCGCTGGGCCGATGTAGAACCGTTGATTTTGACTTGCAGTGATCTATTCTGAAGATATGAATGGATTAAATGAACCATTTGTAGTGAGGTACCAGCTGAGATAAGTTTGTGAAGGTGACCAAAATGCCAGATTTTGTCAAATGCCTTGGATAGGTCTAGGAAAACAGCTCCTGTGCACTGGCGCCAGTTGTAGCTGGTAGTGATGTATTCGACAGTTCTGTGGATTTGCTGGGTAGTACTATGGTGTTGCCGGAAACCAAACTGTTCTTTAGAGAGGATGTTTAGGTCATTTACTGAGGATTGGAATCGTGAGAGGATGACCTTCTCCGCAACCTTACCCAGATTGGAGATGAGACTGATTGGACGATAATTTTGCGCGGTAAGAGTGGGTCTTTGCCTGGCTTATGTATAGAAATTACATCAGCCACTTTCCAGGCGGAAGGAAAATAGTGAAATCTTAAAATTGCATTTATTATACTGGTCAGGTGCACTACAGCTTTTCGAGGAAGCAGCTTGATCACCCTCTTTGAGATGCCGTCTGGTCCAGGAGCTTTATTGTTCTTAAGTTTTTTTAACAATATCATATAATTGAACAGGTGATGTGGGTGCAATATGGTCAGCGCTGGTATCTGGGAGATTTAATGCGTGTCTGACCTCTCTGTGGATTTTGTACAGGTGATTGAAATCTAAGTTGTTATAAGAAGGTTTGCACTGCTCCTCTAGATTCTCTAGTATAGCTTCTGTCTTATCTACATCTGTGTGAACTAAGCGCTAGGTTGAGGTTATGGGGGAGGGGGAAACTGTTTTTTTTTCTGATGGTTCTCAGTAACCCCAGATAGAGTGATCAATAGGTGAGATCGAGGATAACTGTTTATCCCAGACTTGATTTCTATGAGTTTTAAGTGCATCTCTTACTGCCCCATTTATCCTGTATAGAGCTGTTTTATCTTGTGGTGCACACGTGTTACGGAATCTTTTCCTAGCTCTGTTTTTGTCTCTGATCAAGTTCATGAAGTCTTCAGGCAAACGATCTGGCTTGCGGGCAGATTTGTAGAAGGTAGCTACCGTTATAGCAGAATTAATTTGTTGTGTGTGTGGGAGGGGAAGTCCGACCACACCTCCTCGCGGCCCCCCCCCCCCTGGATCCTTGAAGCTCTTGACCAAATTTCTTATGGTCCGATTTCAAGGTGACTAACGTGGCAACGGCGCCCATTTTCTAATGAAGAGTCATAAAAAGTTTTCAACCAATGCTACTGCGTCCGGGGAAGCCGACGCGTCTGGGGTTGCAGTCCGGGCTCCTGATGATAAATATGCTACGAGGACTCATATTATCATTTTGCAACTCAATATCAACATTACTCAGAGAAAAATGGATGAACTCAAATACATGCTTTATAAAAATAATATCCATATAGCTTGTCTACAAGAAACAAAACTAAATAAAAATTTGAACTTCAACATCAAAGGATACACAGTTCTTAGGAAGGATAGAGAAGAAAGAACAGGTGGCGGGCTTGCTATCCTTTTGAAGACCCCAGAAATCAAATTCAAAGAAATCACCCTAAATCAATATTTAAATACTGACAGTTCAACGGAAGCTCAAGCTGTTGAAATACATCTACCAAACCATTCTATTTCAATCACAAACGTCTACCATCCTGATAATACAAATATTGATACAGACATCATTGAAAAGCTAAGCGATTCTCTAACTGATGCAACCATTATACTTGGTGACCTAAATGCAAAAAGCCCAACGTGGGGCTCCCCCAATTTAGACCATAAAGGTCAACAATTGGAAGACCTCTTTACAGATTTGGAACTCACAACAATTAACAATGGACAGAGCACCTATCTTTCTAAAACTACGGGAACTGAATCTGCTATTGACATCATAGCCATTAATTATAGTATTGCATCAAGTGCACAATGGAAAATTCTGGGAAATGCCATCAGTGACCACAGACCCATAATAACAACACTAAACTTCAAGATTGAACAAGAACAGCAAACCAAAAGGACGTGGAACTTCAGAAAAGCCGACTGGACAAGGTTTACTCAAACCTTGGAGAGCCTCTGTCAAGATGAACCTGTCTCTGGAAACCTCGACAGAAAATTACAAATCCTTACTTCACACATCAGTAAAGCTGCCAAAGCAACAATACCAAGAGGCCAGCGGAAAAACACCTGGATACCATACTGGAAAGATCACAATATTGATTCAATGATTACAGAAAGAGACAATATCAATGAACAATTCAGAATTAATAAAACTGATGATTACAGAAAGAAATTAATGGACATAACACACAAAATAGAGCAGGAAATTTGGAAGTGCAAACAAGAGAAATGGGCGGAACATTGCAGTAACCTGGATCCAAGAAAAGACAGCCAACACTGGAACATTATTAGAATCCTAGACAATATCAAAAAAGAGAACCAACAGAAAACAAACTTCATCATAAATGCTGGGAAACAAGCTATTACAGATCAAGAAATTGCAAACACACTGGCAAAAACCTATTCAAACAACTCCAAACTTCAGTATAACAGAGAGGACAAGCCCCTCAATAAACTCACAAGTAAAATGCTGAAACAAGCAAGAATATACCAAACTAATGACATCTTCTCCGAAGAATTTACACTAAGTGAACTAAATTCATCAATCGAGAAAACTGCACCTAATAAATCCCCTGGTAATGATCTTATCTTTGGTCATATGGTCAAACACCTTGGCAAAAATGCCAAAGAACAACTTCTGGACATTCTCAATACCTCTTGGCGAACAGGCAAACTTCCAAAAGAATGGAAAAAATCAGTTATTGTACCCATCCTGAAACCTGACAAAAATGCTGCAGAATGTCAAAGTTACAGACCTATCGCATTAACTAGCATACTTTGTAAAATTACTGAAAGAATCATACACTCCAGGCTTATGCACTGGCTGACAAAAAATAAGAAAATCAACTACTACCAAACTGCTTATAGAACTCGTCATTCGACAACAGATCAATTATTCCATTTCTGCCAAACAATAATAGACTCATTTCAGGAAAAACCAACAAAAAAGACAACTGCCATATTCCTTGATATGACTGCTGCTTTCGATCGTGTTTGGATCAAAAAATTAATACAAACAATACATGATATTGGAATTAGAGGAAAGGCTTTAATCTGGATTGCTGATTTCATCAGAGGAAGAAAGATCAAAGTCAGAATCAATGCAGCAATATCAAAAGAGCAGAGAACCTGGGCTGGTGTTCCCCAGGGCTCAGTACTCAGTCCCTTACTGTTCCTTCTATATGTCAATAATATTCATCCCTACCTTACAGAAGACACAAAAGTAACTTGCTATGCAGATGATATAGCCATCTGGCACACTAGTGCTAAAATCAAAGAATCAGAGGAAATTCTAAACAAATCCATGAGAGGATTAGAAAAATGGTCAGATGAACTCAAACTCAAAATCAACCCAGACAAAACAAAACTAAGTACATTTAGTACAGACAGGAAAAATAGACATTCCTACAATCCCAAAGTCATGATCAATAACAAGCTAATTGAAAAAGTCACAAATCCAAAATACCTTGGTATTACGCTTGATCAGGAATTACGTTTTGCACAACACATCTCTAACACTTCCAACAGAGCTCTAAAAAAATTAAATATACTGAAAAGGCTTTGTGGAACAAATTGGGGCGCAAAGCCAAAAATCCTCAAAACTACTTACACTACACTAATAAGGCCAATAATGGAATATGCAGCACCTATCTTGTCACCTTCGGTCTCATCGGTAAAGAAAAAACTAGACAAAATACAAGCAAAAGCATCCAAGATTATCATTGGTGCAGTCTCATCCACTAACAACATCAGAGCCCAACAGGAATGTGGGCTTGACCTGCTGGAGGACAGACGAAAATTTGCCACCATAAAATTCATAAATAATATCAGAAGCTACCAAAGTGATCATATCTCCCTAAAAACTTATGAACATTGGAACCAAATTTGCAGACTTCACAGATCATCAACTTTACAATATGATGACACTATCAGGAAAGAAATAGGTCTTGATCAGTTAAATGTCCACATAAACAAAGAACCTCTATTTTCCAGTCCTTTACCTTCAAATACTTCCATAAATCTAAACCTTACCAAACTCTGTACAAAAAACAGAAACAAAAGAAATGCTTAAAGAAAAAGGCCTAAATACCATCAACCTTCTTTCATCCTCCAAACAGGTTATTTGTTATACCGATGGATCATCAGACACCAATATGATTAATGGAGGCGCTGGTGTTCTCCTTCTACTCCCGAAAGGTGAAAAACTTTCAATAAAAGTTGGATCTGGGAGAATCGCTTCCAATTTTACCAGCGAACTCTACGCAATAAATAAAGCACTAGAAGCCTACTTAAATCTATCATCATCTCAACAATCTGAAGGAATTATAATTTACAGTGACTCAAGATCAGCTATGGAGGCAATCAAAAATGGCAATACCAAGCTCACACAAGACACCCATAAACTCTTAAATCATCTAAAGTGTTTAGGTAAAAGTTGCATTTTACAATGGATTCCTTCTCATGTAGGCATTGATCACAACGAAGCAGCTGATAAATTAGCAAAAGAGGCCAGAGAACTCAACCAAGAAACTCATATGATAACTCTTGCTGATGCCAATGCACTAGCAAAAGCTAAACTAATTCCATTGAAATCAGTGATACAACATCAAATTCCCGAGATCAATGCTGACAGAAGGACCTCTACCACGATAGCAAGACTACGAACAGGACATTATAGAGGAATGAAGATCAATACAGATGATACGAGAACACATAGAAACTGCAACAACTGCCCCAGTACTGAACTGACATCCACTCACATCTTTACCTGTCCAGCAATTACAGCAGCCTTGCAAGAAATAGATCCTAATCCTGAACAACAGCTCTATACATACAAAATCACAGACATAGCCAAAGCAGTACAAAGAGCACACGGAAACATCTAAGACTCTTCAAAGGACAAGACAACAACAACAACAACAATTTGTTGTGTGAGATTTGTAACTTCAGTTTCTACTTCTTCTTTTGTGCGTATGTGAGGAACAAGTCCAATATAAACCTTGAGTGCTGTTGACAGTTTTTCCCATGCTATATAGGAGTGAGAAAGAGACCACAGGTATTCTTGTTTTCCCAGCTGTAGTAGAATTGGGTTGTGATCGGATGATTGTTCATCCATGGATATGATGCTGTATTGAAGTTTGATATCCTGCAGGATAGCTATATCCAGGATGTCAGCAGCGCCAAACGTACTGAGATGAGTTGGTTCGGTGGGGCCTACCACAACAGCGTTGCTTGATCCTAAGTAATTAGAAAGGATGCAACCATTCTTGTTGGTAGTAGTCCAATTCCACGCTCAGTTAAACTTTATTGGAACAGCACTGCCATCCATTACCCTCGAAGGGTATTAATCCAGTCATCCCAAATATGGCATAGTCCTTATAAGGACTGGCTTAAAGGGGCGAAGCAAGAATGCTTTTCATCTTCCCCGTTATCTCTAGAGGACAGTGTAGGGATAAGGTGTTATTGAGCTATAAAAGCTCTGATCATGGCAGGAGGGTAACAGCAATAGCCGAGCCTCAGTTAGAACTTCATTGGCTACAGCATTGTCATCCATTACCCTCCAAGGGTATTGGATTGAATGAATCAATCACCGACTATGTAAGTAAAGGTGAAATCTCAAAAATACGGACGATCTCTAGGCCACTCCATAGTGGGCGAAAGACCGTCCTAATCTCAGCGTTGGTTCCACTCAGTGACCGGCTCCCCGACCACTGAGCAGAACCGCTCATATTCCGAGGAAAATAATTCACCGGCAAGTACCCCTCAGCGGGCCGTGCCGGAGAACACTTTCCCCGGAGACTCAAAGTGCTCCCTTAGGGCAAAGCCCAAGAGAGCGAACTCATTAACCCAGGATAACAGCAACAGCCGAACCTCAGTTAAACTTCATTGGTTCAACATTGCCATCCGTTACCCTATACGGGCATCTCATATAAAATCAATCACCGTATGTGTAAGTAAAGGTGATATCTCAAAAATATCGGACGATCTCTAGGCCACTCATTCGTGGGCGAAAGACCGTCCAAATCTCCGCGTTGGTTCTACTCAGTGAAACTCGAGTACCGAGCAGAACCGCTCATATTCCGAGGAAAATAATTCACCGGCAAGTACCCCTCAGCGGGCCGTGCCGGAGAACACTTTCCCCGGAGACTCAAAGTGCTCCCTTAGGGCAAAGCCCAAGAGAGCGAACTCATTAACCCAGGATAACAGCAACAGCCGAACCTCAGTTAAACTTCATTGGTTCAACATTGCCATCCGTTACCCTATACGGGCATCTCATATAAAATCAATCACCGTATGTGTAAGTAAAGGTGATATCTCAAAAATATCGGACGATCTCTAGGCCACTCATTCGTGGGCGAAAGACCGTCCAAATCTCCGCGTTGGTTCTACTCAGTGAAACTCGAGTACCGAGCAGAACCGCTCACATTCCGAGGAAAATAATTCACCGGCAAGTACCCCTCAGCGGGCCGTGCCGGAGAACACTTTCCCCGGAGACTCAAAGTGCTCCCTTAGGGCAAAACCTAAGAGAGCGAACTCATTTACCCAGGATAACAGCAACAGCCGAACCTCAGTTAAACTTCATTGGTTCAGCATTGCCATCCGTTACCCTATATGGGCATCTCATATAAAATCAATCACCGTATGTGTAAGTAAAGGTGATATCTCAAAAATATCGGACGATCTCTAGGCCACTCATTCGTGGGCGAAAGACCGTCCAAATCTCAGCGTTGGTTCTACTCAGTGAAACTCGAGTACCGAGCAGAACCGCTCATTCCGAAGAAAATAATTCACCGGCAGGTACCCCCTCAGCGGGCCGTGCCGGAGAACACTTTCCCCGGTAACTCAATTGCTCCCTTAGGGCAAAACCTAAGAGAGCGAACTCATTAACCCAGGATAACAGCAACAGCCGAACCTCAGTTAAACTTCATTGGTTCAGCATTGCTATCCGTTACCCTATATGGGCATCTCATATAAAATCAATCACCGACTATGTAAGTAAAGGTGAAATCTCAAAAATACGGACGATCTCTAGGCCACTCCATAGTGGGCGAAAGACCGTCCTAATCTCAGCGTTGGTTCCACTCAGTGACGGGCTCCCCGACCACTGAGCAGAACCGCTCAAATTCCGAGGAAAATAATTCACCGACAAAACCCCTCAGCGGGCCGTGCCGGAGAACACCTTCCCCGGAGACTCAAAGTGCTCCCTTAAGGCAAAAACCCCAAGAGAGCGAACTCAAAAACTCATCGCCCAAGTGGGTAAGAGCAACAGCCGAACCTCAGTTAAACTTCATTGGTACAGCTTTGCGTTGCTATCCATCACCCCCAAGGGCATTAATGAATCAATCACCGCATCTCACGGTCGATTGATCCTTCCTACCAAATATGGAATACTAAGCTTATTTTTCCTTTTATAAAAATTGATGAAGAATTTTTTAGGTGTCTTATTGAAATTCCAAAATTCTTAGAATTATTTTGTATTTTTTGAATATTACGTTAATTTTAATCTTTATTTTAATATTAGTTACATATATTATTAAATAATATATTCAAGCTATTAACTTATGTTTTTGCTATTATCACTATCTACAGTTCGTTGATAAGCTTTTTTTCCCTTAAGCAAAGCTAGGTTGTCAAACTCTGTCCAAGTTTTATAACACTGTCGCAATTAACATAGTGTTTTGGCATTCGCCATAGTAAAAAAAAAAAAAAAGCGTTCTTAACTTTTCCCCTATAATTTGTTCCCCTCGCACGTTTGTAAAAAAAGTCCATGAAATAAGAATAGAAAAACTCAGTTTTATTACCGAGCAGCGCGATTTTCTGATAAAGTTCCGAAAGAAATGAACATTTTATGTCAACTGGTATTTTTAAGCAAACCATTTAACTGATGTATCGATTTTCGTTAATGGTTTGGGCATACAGCGATAGCTGCTGTGTCACTTCAGAAATCCTGTCAAGATAAAGAAAGAAAGCAATCTGTAGCAGTCTAGGTTTTCCACCAATGTCTCTCGTTATCACGAACAAGTATTTTTATCGGATATCATAACAATTATGTCACGAAAAGGAAAAGCACATTCCAAACTCCAGATGCACTTAGAAAACTAGTTTTTGTATCACTGTAGGAAGGAAGGAAAAAATCTTACCTATATCTTTAAAGAAATCTAATGGTAATCAAGTGATATTTTTTTAAAATAAAAAAAAAGGGACAACGGAACCTTCCATATATTTTTTTAATAAAAATGGATCTTAATTCAAACAGAATTGTAAGAAATTGATTGATGAAATGGATATTACTCCACCCGCAAAGTCCTTATAAGGACTGGCTTAAAGGGGCTAAGCAGAATGCTTTTCAACTTCCCCGTTATCTGTATAGGACAGTGTAGGGATAAGGTGTTATTGAGCTATTAAAGCTCTGATCATGGCAGGGGGTAACAGTAATAGTCGAGCTTCAGTTAGAACTTCATTGGCTACAGCATTGCCATCCATTACCTCCAAGGGTATTGAATTGAATGAATCAATCACCGCATCTCACGGTCGATTGATCCCTCCCCAATCCCACCCGCAAAGTCCTTATAAGGACTGGCTTAAAGGGGCGAAGCAAGAATGCTTTTTATCTTCCCCGTTATCTGTAGAGGACAGTGTAGGGATAAGGTGTTATTGAGCTATTAAAGCTCTGATCATGGCGGGAGGGTAACAGCAAAAGCCGAGCCTCAGTTAGAACTTCATTGGCTACAACATTGCCATCCGTTACCCTCCAAGAGTATTGGATTGAATGAATCAATCCACACCCGCAAAGTTAAACAGCACAATTTAATTGTAATTTTATAATATGAACTTTTCAGAGGTGTATTATAAATTTTTATAATTCAGAAAAGTAACTGTGAAATTTATTAGATAAATGTTTAATTTACAAATAAAATATAAATTATAATATTATTACTAAGGAAACTTTAAGAAAACAGATAACAACAAACCCTGTAAATGTATAATGTATGACTTTACTGTAGCCACGCTTGCCCATTATTTTTACTTACTATTATCGTGAACGTAATATAAAACTAGGGAAGGTTTGAAAATGCTAAATATAGGAATAAGCGTAAACATATCTAATAGTAATCCAAATGATGTAATAAATGAAACAGTTATGCATATTTATTATGAGCATATTAGAAATAAAAACTTGATTGGCAATATTATGCAATAAAAAATATGCTTAGTTTGGTGTCGATTTTGATCAATTTTAATCCTGACAATAGGAGAAAATTTCAGCTCTGTACGTCACGTGACTACAATTGTAAGAAAAATAGATCTAAGGATTAAAAGTTAAAAGAAAATGTTGAGTTAAAAAATGATAGACTACTGATATAGAAGACATTTACATAGCGTATTAAAAAATTATATCATATAAAACGTAAGAAAATGAAATAAATAGTCCAGAAAGAAAACTGCTCTCTACACAGTGCGACGGACAATACTGCAAATGTTCCAGTGTTAAAACAAAGAAAAACTGTATGCGTTTAAACATGAGTCTTTGTTAACTGCGCATGCTCCCAACTGGGAGTATGCGCAGTTAACAAAAATAATTCATTGGTCTCCATTTAGAATAAACTAAATCGAGATAAGGTTACTAGACGAAATAAATATTATATTTATGATAATATTTGCATTAATGTTGATGATATAATTATTTCAAAAAAATTAAGTAATTGTGTGTCAATCAACGGCAATTATTTGCAAATCCTTAAACATTTATTATTGTACTTTTCAATTTAATTGAAACCAATTTTCCCAAACTAAGTCTTATACGAGCCTTAAATTTTGGTGCCCCGTTCACGTAATGTTCGTTTATTTCCTAAATGTAATAATTTAATATAACGGACTGTAAAATGTCAAGCAAGCATTTATCCTATTCACATTCCGCTCCTGATAACGAAGAGATGACGTAGATAGCGCTTGAGTTAGTACTTGGTTTAATCCTCAAATAATTAAACCCACTCCCCTTTCTCTCAGGATTACGAAGTCTTCTCTCAGACGTTCAAATTAACCATCTACAATCCAGAAGAATTCTAATACGCTACTTGAAACAAACAGCGATGCTGTAATGTTTATTGCACCTTTAATACTTACAGATTCAATTAGTAAGTTGGAATTGGGAGTTTGGCATCAATTAGAGATATTACAATTAAGGAGGTTGTTAATTTTCGGGAGAGGCGACAACAGCGGAACTCAGAGATAACAATGAAAAATAACGGTACGACCCTCGTTTTTCGAACTAGGAATGCCATTAGGAACACAAACTGCTGAGTATTTACTGTCTAAACGACTTTTAGCCTCAGTTGATGTAGATTTTTTTTTTCTTTTAGCACAATTTTCGTTCGTTTAGTCCATCTTTTCCTTCTTTCACAAAAAGAATTTGATCCAGGGATCACAAAGAAGAGTCTTGAGTATTAAGATTGTTGTTACACAAGTCCTGTTCCTTCCCTTTTTAGGATTAGCAGTAATCCCTGCCTCTACGCATTATACTTAGAGATGAACTGAACAGTAGTCTGATCTTTTTCGTTAACGGAAAATCTAACTCGGCGTGAAATTCACGTTAATTTTAGCGCGCGTGCGGCTTCCTCACTAACGAAATAAGGCTTAAATGAAATACTCTAGTCGTAAAAGTGCTTCTAATAATTTGGTATAGTACTATATGCACTCGAATTTTCAAATGCTCGATAAAGAAATGAAAATCGACTTTTCTTTGATCTAAAGTAGTACGGTAACTATACAATGAACTTTATTTTATTTTTTTTAAACTATGCTCCACTAACTTTACTTTTCAAGATTTCTTTATAAATAGCCTTTCAACTGCCATTTGATTCTTTGGACACATAAATTTACTTTTCAATACAGTCGAAGTTTTTTTTTTTTTTTTAGTAGAACTATTTGATTTTTTGATGTCTTTCTCTAAGTCTGAATTTCACATAAATATTCAACTATTACAAGAGCCATTCTCTTCCACTATGAACGTAGACTAAACGGCGAGGGTAACAAGAGATAAAAGGCATTCGAATCTCGAAGGTAGTCTAAATACTCCTCCTAAATTGTTCAGATTAAAGAAGGATCATTTTTCTTTCTGGCTGTAATAAATCATTCTGCTCCATGTGGAAGCATTTTAACCTAATGATACAAATTTGGTTAAGTTCTCAAAACTAAGTATTGTGGACACTTTCGCTGACCAGACAGATCCCCTGTGGTAATTATAAACTCTTCAAGCTTGCAGGATATCGGAGTGATTTCTGCCGTAACTTTCCTCTACGTCAATATATCGCATTTTCAAATAACAAAAGTCGGGACAATTTTTGTTGTTCTTGAGAGGTTATCAGGGGTAATTGAAAGAGGGAGGGGAAAAGTACTAATATAATCCAAATTTAAATATTTTTTCCCCATCCCTCGGAAGAATATTTAGTAAGCCAAGCAATTGGCATACATGTAATTTTGTGTATTATTAACATCTATTCTATTCCCTCAGCCATACGGCTGGCGTGTGTGTGTGTGGGGGGGGGGGGGGAGGTAGATATATGCTACCATACTAGGGAAATGATTATGAGCAAGGTGGTTTCTCGTTGCCTTCCTTGCCGTACTATATCCTATGACTGTAGCCTGTGTGTTCACGGGACCGATTTGCCTGCTTGTGGGATGAAAAACCCTGCTGTCCATACCCAAGACTGGCTAACTTGGCTATGGCTGAGGAGGATTCTTAAGCTCCTCAATAAGGAGTTAAGATAAGTTCCTTCCTCAGGCATATGGTTACGAAGCGCATAGTCACTAGGCTAACCGCGTGGACACATTATTAACAGGAGTAGCAAAATGTTGTTGCTGATATTTTTGCCGTTAGTTCAACATGCATATTAAGAAAGATATAAAAGGTATTACTGGGATATTATATATAATTGGAATTTTTATTATTAAAGCGGTATTTTAGAATTTTTTATATATAAAAAATAAAACATTTATTCATCCACCTTTTATTTTTCAAATGATACTTCTTGAAAAGGAATTAATCAATAACGTTACAACGAACGCGTGTAAAATAAAATATTTTTGTTTCCTTCACATGAAATCCATTATCTACCAATAATTGTCCGGACACTCCTGCTATTTGAAGTTATGGAATATTCCAGGTTTGTTGATAACATAAAAACCGGTATACAGATAGTAGGAAGCAGTATTTCATCGGAGCAGTTGAATACAGGTGATATGGCTACGCGACACCTGAACTCAGTGACTTCGAGAGAGGTGTCATCGTGGGCTGTCACATTGATGGTATGTCCATACGTGCCATTGCCGCTCAACTGGAGCATCCAATATCAACGGTGGGCGAAGTGATCAACAAATGGAGACATTCTGGCATCACTAGTGCAAGAAAACATCCAGGACGGCCGCCTGAAATGACTGACAGGAGGATGGTAAATGAGTAGCACGTAAAACCGGCTACATTTGGCACAGATCATCTGTGATGAGTTCCAGAGAGCCAGTAATACTATGGTGAGCGCTAATAGTGTGCGAAAAGAACTCTGTTTACCGGGTTTCCACGGGAGAGCAGCGGCACACAAGCAGAACATCACAACAACGATCAAGGCAGTTCGTCTGGTCTGGCGCAAAGAGAAGAGCGTGTGAACTGGACAATTGACCAATGGAAAACGGTACTCAGAAGCGATTAATCAAGGTTCGCCTGTTTCTAATCTGATAGCAGAGGATGCGGGTGTGGAGGCAGCCTGCTAAGCGCTTGTTACCACAATGTATTGAACTCACAGTAAAGTTTGGTGGTGGAGGAGTAATGGTGTGGGGTACATTCAGCTGGTTTGGAGTGGGACCACTGGTTGTGCTTAGTTCCATGAAGGCAGCAACTACTTTGATATTCTGGATAATCAAGTGCTGCCTACACTGTGGAGTTTCATGGAACGGACCCGTTACTATCAAAATAATAATGTCCCATGTCACAAAGATGCAGCAGTTATGGAATAGTATGAAGAGATGGTTGTTAAACGATTGCTCTGGGCTGTACCGAGGACTGACCTCAACCCCTTGGAACACCTGTGAGATGAATTGGAGCGGCGACTGAGGTACAGAGCAGCACGTCCTCGATCTGTCGCTAAACTCAGTGCTTATTTCATGGAGATAAATTCCACCTGATGTCTGCTGCACATTGGTGCAAAGCTTCCTTCAGAGGGTGCAGGAGGTGATCAAAGCCAAAGGTGGACATACCCGATATTAGGGTTCGCCTGCTGGTATCAGTTGTAAATTGCTGAAGTGTCCGGACAATTATTGGTAGATAGTGTACTTTTCTGAAAGCGAGATTTATTTAACCCCCAAAGTTAAAGAATTATTTCACCCACTTTGAAAAGAATAATTAATGAAAAATAGCAATCCTAAGGAGGGGGGGGGGACATCAAACTATGTAACAAAAACAGTTAAGAGTAGAATGACAAGAGTAAAGCAGCTCGCAGTCTAAATAAAATATTGAAATAAATACTGATTTTCTTACTATTAACAGACTAATAGCGGATAAGGAAATGACGGTACACGAACGCCTTTCTTTGTAGCCTTCTTCTTGCGTAGTGACACATTTGAACCTGTTTCGACATAATGTACTGCATATTTGGAATCATTTTGCTATTTAAATAGCCCTGTCGAAATCGATAAATTTTATTATCAATTCCAAAAACTCCGTATAGCTAGAAATTAATGATTGGTATAATTTTCGTGTTCAAAGCAGCCCAGTCACAGGGGAAAATTCATTCTTCAAAGATTCTTGAAGAAGGAATCATCATAGCAGACGCTTACTGGCTTACATGCAATTCAGTTTAAATTGTTCAGGTTATCGCTATCTGCTGAAATAATTTACAATAAAATCATTCGGTTGCATCCCATTCTGAACCATGCATAACGACTCGATACGTCGTTTGCTTAAGTGTTGCTTCTATATCAGCTGAACTAGAGTAAGCGCGCGTGCCTCATCCGTAAGAGGCTTAACTGCATATGTTTTACGGCCAACTTCGAATTTTGCTCGCAGATAAAACGAAATAAAATTATTTTAGCTGAAAAGTTCTTATGAAGTAGACGAGACGGTCTTTTTTCTAACAGTGCCCTTTATTTGAAGAACTTTAAGGAATTTGATGCGATTCCTATTAGGGTTCCAGAAAGGAATTTTTCTCCAAGGAAGTGTGCATGTTAATTATGCACACGGATTCGAATGTGTCCGATACACAAGGGATGTATTTTGTTCGCATGTTCCGTGTTCTATTAGCTAATGGTTTCCCAAAGAAACGTTACGGATCGATAGTTGTGTCGCAAGCATGCTTGAGCTGCAGTTAGTCATGCGTCAGATTATAGCAAACAGAAAATACAAATACGCTTCGAAGAATAAATTCAAAGATGTTTCCAACATCTGTGAGCGTGGAAATTGCCTTTTATCAAGTGTTTCGCCTTTTTAAACAATTTGAAATTGGAAAATTGTGAAAAGAATTCTTTGAAGTATCAAAAATAACTTCTAGCATTTCCTGTCTTAAACAGTAATTGAATTTCTTTAGAAAATTACAAACTAATCGAAGTCTATTTTGAAACGATTTTTTTTTTCATTTATTGTGAGATAGAAACACTTTCGTTATTTTTCTATGCGTTGTGAATTATTCAAGACATGTAAATAATCGAGGAGAGCGTAAGTTTTTTATTTATTTATTTTATTTTTTTATTTTATTTAAGAAACTTGGTAGAGACGTTAAAAATTATTTGAAAGAAAAGTGTGATGTGAAAAAAAATTTGTTATATTACTTAATGATATTATTTAATTCAAGTAAATGCAACTTATTCAACGGCTAACAACTTACGTTGTCTCGCCCAAGCTAAGTAGACTATTACTTACAGATATTTCATTTATAATTTATTCTATTAAGAATAATAATATAATTTATTTCAAATTAAAAAATTATTTTAATTAATTAAACTTAGAAAATTTTAAAAAACTTTAACCACACCTTAATTTTTTAATATTATGATATTACTAAATGATATTCATTTGTAATAAAATACTTGAATTTTTTTTTTTTTTTTTTTTTTTTTTTTTTTTCAATGAATTGAAAAAAAGATGGCGGCTCGTGTTGTAGTGTTCAGTGTCGTGTATTATTGATAGTGAATTATAATCGGGTTTGATATGTTTTTAGCGATTTATAGTTATGCTTAATCATTAGGGTTAGTAGTTAATTGCTTGCTACCATAATTAGTCACATATTTTCCTCAGTGCTTTATCTAGTAGGTAAGTTAACCTTTTCTTTCTAAAACAACGGCGATACGCTAGGCTTACTGCCATCAGCATCGCCATTGTGTTATAGAAACTGTCTATTACCATAGTGCGGTGGAAATGGACAGCATGTACTGCTCCGCAGAACAACTTGCGGATCCAACCACAGATGTACCGTACGAGGACCTCACCTTTAAACAGCTCCTGGCCATTTTCAAGCACATTGGAAATCTGCTCCACACAAAATGGCCTGGCAAGGTAGTAGTTCATGAAATCCAAGAGGTTGATGCTGACGATGCTCAGCTTCTTGAACTGCTTCAGGGCGGCGCTGCTGAGGAATCAGCGGCGGCTGATGATCATTCCCGCACTGACCATGCTGATGCTAATTTTCAGGAGGTTCGCGCAAGCAAAAAGCGAAAAACCGCGACCTCTGAATCACCAATAATGGATGTTGTAGTAGAAGATGGCTCTGCTGCAGACTCTCCTACCTCCGCAAGGGAAAAGATCCCCCCGATTATTCTGCGTGAGAAGAAAAAATGGATGACAATAAAGAACATGATGTACAACCTAAAGATTTCGTACAACAATGCAAAGAATATCACAGATGGTGTCAAAATCCACCCCAACACTGTCTCAGACTACCGTAGGTTGACAGCAGAACTGAATTCTAGAGGGGTCCAGTACCATACTTATTCGCTCGGCTCCGAAAAAAATCTTAAGATTGTAATTAGAGGCGTACCTGAGGATGTCTCCATAGATGAAATCATTGCGGATCTGCACTCGAATGATTTACCACCAATCAAGGTCAGCAGAATGACCAGGAGGGACAAGACTCCAATGCCACTGGTGCTGATCGAAATCAGTCAAGCCCACAAACACATATATGACTTGACAACCATCTGTGGATTGAAAATCTCGGTAGAACCGTTAAGGAAGAGAGCTTCTACTGGGCAATGCCACAGATGTCAAAAATTTGGGCATGCCCAGAAAATGTGCAGGGCAGAGTTCAAGTGTCTGAAGTGTGGGGTTGGTCACCCAACGAACACCTGCTCTAAACCAAAATCTACCCCGGCTAAATGTGCCAATTGCGGCGGCCCTCACACATCCAACTACAAAGGATGTTTACATAATCCACGTAATAGGAGGTCAGAAGAGGGAACATTCTCTCCTTCCATTAGCTCACCTACATCTGCAGCTACTTCACAGTCTCCTAAAGTTCAGAATAAAGATTCAGAAGCCCATCTGCCGAAAACTGAGTTCCCTCAAAAACAACTCTAAAAAGGCAGTCCAGGTCATACGCGGATGTAACCCGCCCTAAACAGACATCCCTAGAACAGCCAGCTTCACGCCCAAATTTGACAGCTATCATCACCGCGTCCCTGGCAAATATGCTATTAGATTTCAGCAGATCTAATCCTTCACAAAGTTCTACTAACAGATTCCTCAAAGACACCCAAGTCATCATTTCAGCGCTCACTAATGAACAGTAAAAAATTAAAACCAGAATCCTTAGAGATAATAGCCTGGAATGCCAACGGCTTAAGAAATAAGATCCTAGAACTTAAAAATTTTGTCCATAGGCATCGGCCAGATGTTCTATTACTAAACGAAACACATCTAAGACCAGCAGACAATCCCAAAATCTACGGATATCAATCATATAGAACTGACAGATCAACCCACAGAGGTGGAGGCACAGCAATTTTCATCAAGAACTTTATCTCACATCACTCCATAAACCTTCCTCCTACCTCCACTCTTGAGGTCACTGGCATTGAGATTCTCACGAGCTCAGTAGGCAAATTAAAAATTTTTGCAGCATACCATCCACCACAAAAATCATTACTATCTTCTGACTTGAATGCCATATTTGATACTGGAGAGCCTACCATTGTGGCAGGGGATCTAAATGCCAAACATCCTACCTGGAATAGCCACTCCACTAACAAAAATGGACAGATACTACAGAACTATGCTGATTTCAACAACCTTCACGTAATAGGCCCTGCTGATCCCACCCATCACAACACTTATGGTAGGGCTGATGTATTGGACATTGCCATACTGCAGCACATTAGACTCCAATACAATTTAATGACAATCAATGATTTATCATCAGATCATAACCCAATACGATTAAAATTAGGAAATCTTGAAAAATTATCTCCACCCCCTCACTCATTTATTCCCTGGGAAAGGCTCTCCAAGATGCTTCCAAAATATATTGGTCCTGTTCCCATCATTAAATCAAAAGAGGAAATTGAGATAGCTGTCAAAAATCTAACAGAACAGATCACAGCAGCCTGTGCAGCAGTTACTACCCCTGTAACTACCCACAAACCCAACCATCTGCCCGAAGATATTATGAATCTGATTAGGGAAAAAAACAGGGCTAGGAAAAGATACCACAACACTAGGGCACCACAAGACAAGCGGATCTTAAATAGGTTAAATTCTGCAGTGAGAGATGCACTCGCAACTCATAGATCTCAACTCTGGGAAGAAAAACTGACCTCCATCTCCACTGATAACCACTCTGTATGGAATCTTATCCGTAAGATCAAGAACCAAAACAAACCTCTTCCCCCTCTACAAACAGATTTAGGCCTCATCCACACTGATGCTGAAAAAGCCGAGGCAATAGCGAATCATCTTGAAAAACAGTGCAAACCTGCCTACGACCACCTTGACATTAGTCATATTTACAAGATACACCGTAATGTCAGATATTCGCTCAATTCTGCTCCCACACAATCCACTCAAATCACACCCACCTCGCCTGCTGAAATATATGCTATTGTTCAGAAATTCAAAAATAAAAAGGCTCCTGGACCCGACGGTATCTCCAACAAAGTTATAAAACTTCTACCTCGCAAAGCTATTGTTCATTTAGCAAACATAATCAACTCCATACTTCACTACAAGTATTTCCCTTCCTACTGGAAACTGGCGTACATAATACCAATTCATAAATCTGGAAAGGATCCCACTCTGCCACAAAATTACAGACCAATCAGTCTCATCTCTAATCTCGGAAAAATTGCTGAGAAGGTAATTCTTACTAGGCTTCAAGATTCAGTACTCCAGTTAAACATCCTGCCTGAGGAGCAGTTTGGCTTCAGACAGTTGCATAGTACCACTCAACAAATACACAGATTGGTGGAACATATCATTACAGGTTTTAACTGGCGTCAATGCACTGGGGCTGTTTTCCTAGACTTAGCCAGTGCATTTGACAAGGTTTGGCATTATGGTTTGCTATACAAGCTTATATCATCCGGTGTTCCAATCGGAATCATTCAACTCATCAAGACATACCTCTGCGATAGGCGCATGCAAGTGAGATTAAGTGGAGTAGTGTCTGCACAGAAACACATCTTGGCTGGAGTTCCACAAGGATCCTTATTAGCACCGATCTTATTCTCCTTATACTTGCATGATATCCCACACAACCCATTATCTTCAATTAAAGCTCTTTACGCTGATGACACGGCGATATTGGCCAGATCATTAAAGCCTCATTTAGCCATCAAGAAACTGCAAGAAAACCTACTACAAATAGAACAATATTTTGCCAAATGGCGACTCCAGGTGAACCCTCAGAAGAGCGTAGCCGTCTTATTCTCTAGAAGATCAGTGCTTCCTAATGAAGATATTCTCCTGTTTAACACAAAAATTCAGTGGAAAACAGAGATCAAATATCTTGGTGTAGTAATGGACAGAAAACTGACTTTCAACTCCCATATCAAGACTCTCTGTGTAAACACGTCAAAAACCATAGCCCAGCTCTATCCGCTAATAAACAGAAACAGTAAGCTGAGCACCAGAATCAAACTTCTCATATATAAACTGATGGTTCGTCCAATACTCACCTGTGCCTCACCGGCCTGGAGCCATACTTCAAACTCAAATATCATTAAATTACAACGCATTCAGAACAAGTGTCTCAGAATGATCCTGGGCGCTCCATGGTTCGTCCGAACTGTCCGACTGCACCGGGACATGGAGGTCCCCTATATCTACACCTTCATGCAGACTATAGCAACCAAATTCTTTTCAAAGGCAACTGTGCACCCTAACAGACTGATCCAACTGGCTGCTGACTATGATGCTATGGACTACTCGAAGCACAAAAGACCTAAAGCCATCCTCAAACCCCTCACTGAGGATTAATCTCCTAGCCTGCTGAGGGCGAGCAATTAGCTCATAAACTCTTTCTACTCACAGTCTCTATTAAGATAGCCGGGAATATGAAAAGCTTTTGCTTCACCCGTTAAGCCAGTAATGTTACTAGTTGTTACTAAAATGCTTGAATTCTCTTAGTGCGTATTAGGTGAATTTTGTCTTGACGTATATAAAGCGTACTGTAAAGTCGATAGAGGGATTTACACGAGTTAAACAATGTTTCGTGGAAATTCAGTCGAATGGGCTGAGTATGGAGATTTTAAACTTTTGCCAAACGATGTTTAAGTGCGTGTTATGTTATGATATTACGATAACACTGGTTTTCATTACAACGCATATTTTAGGGTAAGCAGAGAGATTAAAACGAAAAATAAAAACACGTGGAAGGCTACTACTACGTACGTTATCTTCAAGAATTGTGAAATCTGATCCATAACATAGTTTACATTAATGTGAATTATAATTGTTTTATTTAAATTATCTTTATGTGAATACTATATTCAGAGTCCTCTAGTTCTTTCCTTAATTGGATTTGACGCTTCAAATTGGCAGGTTGGTCCTCAAACTGAATAACTCTCTCGAAATAAAGTGGTGACTGATAATATTCCTCTTAGAAGTAGAGTTAAGTAGATCTAATTTTGGTCTTAATTCTTGTAATAAGACTAGTCATAGATCGAGAGTTACTTCTCTTGGGTCATGTAGCTCATGATCGCAATGTTGGGAGTAAATCTGTAATATGTACACTAATAATACTTAGAATGCTTCTCTTTTGACAAACCGTTCCAGCAATAGGGCAAACATATCGTTTTATTAAATTAAGTACTAACTACTCGCAGACTCCACCCCCCTCCCCCGAAATAGCGAAGTCAGAGGTCTTCTCGCACATATCGCGCGCACACTTATTTAAATATCGAACATAAATTGCCCTCACCCTTACTTAACAACATCCAACCTTTGTTCATAAATGACATTATTGGATTTAGCAAAGTGAATGTCATGGGTCAGCAGCCTTTATCTTAGGAATGTGGAAATATGCAAACCGAAATTTATTACTTCGATTGTATATTTAAATTAGAAATATTGTTAATCATCAGTGGCTTGAAAAACTGTACTGCGATTTTTTTTTTTTGTGAAGGGGGGGGGGGGTCGCATAATTGCACCCATGTTAAACGACTGTAATGATATACATTTCATTTATGGTAATAATGAGCAAACCAAACAACCAAAAATAAACCATGAATAATAACCACGACTTGTTAATATTTTGAATATTATTAATTAACGTAAAATTCCATTATGTAAACATCAGGCTAACTAAAATTCTTGATCTTTACATTTTTTGTGAATAAAAACTATAAAATAATTTTTTCCCTTCAATTCAAGGGGACAGAAGTGTCCATTATCAAAAAGGCGAGAAATAATAAAGGATTTAATAATACTCTAATCCACTGGGATGGATTAATACCAGTCTTAAACCATGAGGAAGAATATGATATACGATCCTATTTTCTTTTCTGCATCGGGAATACGGAGGATCGCCAATACCCTACTGCACTTTGAAAGATTCCGTATACCTTTTCAGCATTTATTAATAATTTCCATCGTGGATATTGAAATGACTTATTATTCAAACCGAAAAGATTGGCTTTCTGTTCATCTACTGAAATACAAACATTGAAATAGTGCATACTTCACAGATTGTCTTCTGTAAACCTAATTCTAATAGATCCTTATAAGGACTGGCTTAAAGGAAGGCGAAGCAAGAATGCTTTTCATCTTCCCCGTTATCTGTAGAGGACACTGTAGGGATAAGGTGTTATTGAGTAATTAAAGCTCTAATCATGGCAGGAGGGTAACAGCAATAGCCGAGCCTCAGTTAGAACTTCATTAGCTACAGCATTGCCATCCATTACCCTCCAAGGGTATTGGATTGAATGAATCAATCCAATTCTAATAGATATATTTATTAACAGTTAATGTTTCTGAATTATAGATACATTTAAAAGGTGTATTTTAGATCTTCTTAAGATATTAATCTATCTTCAGGTTTTTTATTTTGAACTTTGAAAACTCGAAAGGGGAGGTTCCGTCCCCCCAGGCGCTTACAGCGCCCCCCCCCCGAGTTCCGGACTGGTAGGCCAGTTCTCCTTGAATTCTGATGACTCGAATTTTGAAGACTCGACACTTAGGCTAGCCTCTGAGTTTCAAAATGTTTCAAATAACTTGACAAAAAAAGTGACATATAAACGTTACAAAAAAGACTTATTTTTTATTATAGAGTAGATAAGAGTCCTTTTTATCTATAGAAAAATTTACTTGAAAACAGGCCAGCAATAACAAAAAAGGGAATAGAAACGTAGCATTTCAAAGATAACATGTAAGATGTTGCTGTTTAGAAGTGGCGTTCTCGTACTCAAAAAAGATGAAGACTTTTGAATTTGGACAGTGTTATAGAAATGTGCGCTTTAAGTTGGAAATAGACGCACGTTGTAAACCTTCACGCATTGTAAATTGTGTTTACTCGTCAAATAGAATATGGCATTATACAGCATCCAACATTGCATTGTGAATTAAGTTCACTGGATAGCACGTAAAGCTGCAGTTAGTCGTTATCACATGTTAAAAAAAAGAAAATGAGATATTTGAAATTATTTTAAATGGTCTAAACTTTGTCTATGTACATTACTGATCAAATATCCGGGCATCCCTTGGTGGTAGTAGTGGATACTGATGTATACATCACAACCATCTTGCAATCTTTATAGACAAACATTAAAATAGGTCGTAAGAAAGAGTGTTCAATGACTTTCGACGTTTCACTATCACAGGGTTGCTACCTTTACAACAGCTCAGTTTGGGAAATTTCTACTCTGGTGCTCAATAGACTAAGTTGAAACTCCTAGGAGCAAAAACACCATCGCAACCTAGTAGGCTACAGAAATCAAAGAACAGATTGCTGAGTTGAAGTGTGTGACACGAAAAAAATCGCCTGTCCTCTATTAAAACACACTCTACAGAGTTCCGAAATGTCCATACAAGATTGCCAGCATCACAACTGTTCGTCGGGAGTTGAAGAACATAGGCTTCCATGATGGCACACAAGTCTTAACATCAAGGACAACACCATTGTACTATGGAAGAGTGAAACCGCGATCTCTGGAATGATAAATCATGCTTCTTCATCATTTGGAAGAAGACGAGTTCAGGAGAACTCGACGTGCACAAATGTGTTGTACTAACTGAAATTTGTGAAGGAGGCATCATGGTTCACGCTTGGCCCCTAGTTGCTGTGACGTAATGCTACAGCATAGAATCACATTCTTGTAGACAATTCTGTGCTTTCAACTTGATGACAACAGTTTGATGACGGCCCTTTCCTGTCTCAACACAATATACAGGGTGTTCGGGATAAATTTGACAGTTTCGTAAGGAAAAAGAAAATCTTCTTTGTATCTATTAAATTTAATGAATTGACAAAAAACATTACAGGCAGAGTTAATTACAATACTATCAACAAGATTTACTCAAAATAACCACCATTAGCATCGATCACAGCTTCAATTCTGCTTCGGAACCTCGAACAAGCTGATGCTACAGTCTCCCTGGGAAGGGCCGCAAAAACTGTTTTAATTTTATCCATTAACTGGGCTTTTGTATTACTGGAAGTGCGATTGGTGTCTTTTTCAACTGCGCCCCATACAAAATAATCCATGGGGTTAAGGTCTGGGGAGTTTGGAGGCCAAACATTTGGACTGGTGAAGTCGTAGAAATTTTCAGACAACCATTTTTGACTTTTCCCAGAGGTGTGGCAAGGGGCCGAATCCTGCTGCCATACATACGGCCTACCATTGGCTACCCTTGTTATCCAGGGCTTGACTACAGTTAGCAACTCCACGAACAAAGCCCGAATTCCAATGCCAGGGTTCTTCAACACCTGTTCCTGCAGATTTGCGAGGAATTCTGCTGTACGAACGCAATCAGATCGTCTACTAGGGATCTTTCTTCTTGCTACATCCTCGTAGTCACCATTGCAAGTCTCTAGTTCATGCCTGATTGTTTTTACTGTATTCAGGGAGCATTGGGCAGCAGTCGTAATATCCTTATTTTGATGGCGGGCACGAATCATCATGATACAAGTTATTCTCTTCCATGATTCAGGTGGGTTCCAGCTATCCATCCTTTCTGACATCTTGTATATGAATGAAGAAGGGTCCAAACTTTTAAATGAAGAGAAGTGTGTGTTAATACATGTAACTTACGGAAAAATATAATTAATTATAAATATGTCAAATTTATCCCGAACACCCTGTATATCCCGTCTACAAGACTATGCAGGAATAATTTTACGAAATGTGTTGAAGAACTTGACTGGTCTGCATAGATTCCTGATCTCAACCTCAGCGAACATCTATGAGATAAATTGGAACGTCCATTGCAAGCCAGGCGGAATCATCCGACCTCACTACCTAAATGTTCCTCTGGAAGAATGTAAGGAAATTACTACGGTAACATGCAAAAATCTAGTGGAAAGCCTTTCCAGAAAATTGAAAGCCCTCATAGCATCAGAGAATGGACCAACTCCATATTAATGCCTTCCATATTACAGTGAGAGGTGGGATGAGCAGGTGTCCGAATATTTTGTGATCAGATGGTGTTAACCTCGTATGGTTCTTAACAGAGAATATATCTTATTGAATACACCTACAAAAATGTCTATGATGAATCACGTATGGCTGCTTTCTTACATTTACCAAGACAATTTGCATTTATTTTGAGCTGAGATACGTCAAGAAATATTCGACACTTGGGAACATTTTTAGCAAGTTATTACTAAAAGGAAAATGGTGTATTAAAATTCATTACATTATTTTCAGAAACTTATATATTTATGTTATACATGATATATTGAAATCTAATCTATTTATCAGAACAAGAAGAGATAGTCTGGATGATTGAAGATGAATGAGTATTGAATCCATTCAACGCAAATATTTTAATGTATATACGATTCATAAAATGGAAATTTATTTATATTAAACATTAAGCCTATTACTGTGTGTGTGTATGTACATAGATATTAATTCTTAAGATTTCATGGGAATATAACAAATACAAATCCTTAAGTTTTGTACATCTGGAAAAGGCACGTGTCAAGAGGAAAGCTCTTCAAAACGCTACAGTTATATATGGTGTAAATGGGACATTATATCAAGCAATACATAGTAAGTTAGACTTGAATAAATCGAGTATAAGTCTGCAAGATTCGCTGACTGAATTGAATGACTGTTGTGATAAATTTGGTATGAAAATTGACAGAAATATTGGAAACAAACTGTATCCTGAATAGCGAACCTATAGAACAAGTAAAATATTTGAGCTATTTAGTCACAATTTTTAGTGAAGATGGAAAATTAAATATAGAACAGAATTAGTAAAGCTGGTATGGTAGGAAGTCAACTAAGTACATTTATATGGCATAAGAGAAAAATTAGTCAAAACACTAAATTAGCTGCATACAAGACACTGTTCAACCAATTTTAATTTATGGATCTGAGAGCACGAAAAATAAAAAGACCCAGAGGAAGATCAAGATGTAGGTGGATTGATACAGCAAAGTGCCTTAGAAGACAGAAATATAAGATTTGATAATGTTGGAGTCTTGATTGATTTGGAGGAAAATTGTTGATCAGAAGTTAGTAATGATGTAACTTTTTCATGTTGTGCTATCATTATTATTCTGTACATCCCATGAGGATACATGAAGGATTTGATGATGATGGATGTGTAAAGATAAAATTGAATAAAATAATTCAAAGCTGATGTGGCATAATCCGAAATTAACTTTAATTTCGGAAGACAGAAAACAAACAATAATTTATTGAAACATTACAATTGTATGAATTAGCCAGGTTTACTGAACATAATCCTATCGAGCATGCCCGGGTTGCTTTAGGTAGACGTGTTTACTACTCTCAGTTCCACTCACTTATTACCAACTAAGCTTCTGGACACCATTATAAACAGTACGAAAGATCGTAGGGAGCGCTGTATTCCTCTGAGGCCGTGGGGTGACTACATACTGAAGCACTCTGACAATCTCATTATGACCATTACTTCCGTGTACTTATTTGTTACTGAAAAGTATTCATTTACGATTTTTGTAGGCATTTCTTTTATATCCTATATGATACTTGTTTTTTATTCATGAGAAATGCACATCATGATTATAAGTGTAGTCCTTATCCTTATGAGGACTGGCTTAAAGGGGTGAAGTAAGAATGCTTTTCATCTTCCCCGTTATCTGTAGAGGACAGTGTAGGGATAAGGTGTTATTGAGCAGCTATTAAAGCTCTGATCATGGCAGGAGGGTAACAGCAATAGCCGAGTCTCAGTTAGAACTTCATTGGCTACAGCATTGTCATCCATTACCCTCCAAGGGTATTAATCACCGCATGTCACGGTCGATTAACCGGGAGCATGATTGATCATAAGTGTAGTTCTTAAAAGAACTGGGAGATGGACTGAGTCCTTGTATCTTTATTCCGTCATCTGAATGAAGAAAATCTGTGTGGATGGGGTGTTATTGAGCTAAAAGCTCTAGTCATGGCTGGATAACGGCAATAACCGAGCCTCAGTTGAAACTTAATTGGCTACAGCATTGCCATCCGTTACCCTGGAAGTCCTAAAAAGGACTCTTCTTCTCCTTCATAAGTGTAGTCCTTATATAAGGACTGGCTTAAAGGGGCGAAGCAAGAATGCTTTTCATCTTCCCCGTTATCTGTAGAGGACAGTGTAGGGATAAGGTGTTATTGAGCTATTAAAGCTCTGATCATGGCAAGAAGGTAACAGCAATAGCCGAGCCTCAGTTAGAACTTCTTTGGCTACAGCATTGCTATCCATTACCCTCGAAGGATATGTTAATCACCGAATGTTTAAGTAAAGGTGATATCTCAAAAATATCGGACGATCTCTAGGCCACTCATTCGTGGGCGAAAGACCGTCCAAATCTCCGCGTTGGTTCTACTCAGTGAAACTCGACCACCGAGCAAAACCGCTCATTCCGAAGAAAATAATTCACCGGCAAGTACCCCTCAGCGGGCCTTGCCGGAGAACACTTACCCCAGTTAACAGCAACAGCCGAACCTTAGTTAAACTTCATTGGTTCAGCATTGCCATCCGTTACCCTTCATGGGTAGCTCATATAAAATCAATCACCGACTATGTAAGTAAAGGTGAAATCTCAAAAATACGGACGATCTCTAGGCGAAAGACCGTCCTAATCTCAGCGTTGGTTCCACTCAGTGACGGGCTCCCCGACCACTGAGCAGAACCGCTCATATTCCGAGGAAAATAATTCACCGGCAAGTACCCCTCAGCGGGCCGTGCCAGAGAACACTTTCCCCGGAGACTCAAAGTGCTCCCTTAGGGCAAAACCTAAGAGAGCGAACTCATTACCCCAGGATAACAGCAACAGCCGAACCTCAGTTAAACTTCATTGGTTCAGCATTGCCATCCGTTACCCTATATGGGCATCTCATATAAAATCAATCACCGACTATGTAAGTAAAGGTGAAATCTCAAAAATACGGACGATCTCTAGGCCACTCCCTAGTGGGCGAAAGACCGTCCTAATCTCAGCGTTGGTTCCCCTCAGTGACGGGCTCCCCGACCACTGAGCAGAACCGCTCATATTCCGAGGAAAATAATTCACCGGCAAGTACCCCTCAGCGGGCCATGCCGGAGAACACTTTCCCCGGAGACTCAAAGTGCTCCCTTAGGGCAAAACCTAAGAGAGCGAACTCATTTACCCAGGATAACAGCGACAGCCGAACCTCAGTTAAACTTCATTGGTTCAACATTGCCATCCGTTACCCTATATGGGCATCTCATATAAAATCAATCACCGCATCTCACGGTCGATTAACTTCCTCTTCCGTCCTCATAAGTGTATTTTTCTTCTTAAATTTATTAAGAATGCCACATTAATAATAAAAAAGGGTGTATATAGATAAATTAAACTTTTAAAAATTTTTTTATTCTGTTTATTAAAGCAGTTACATTTAATATATCATTTGCTTTATTATGTTTAATCGACAGTGTAACAAATCTTAGGCTTTGTTCTGGACACCTAAGGATGCCTTTAAGCTCCATCCACACACACACACCAAACAAAGTGAATCGTAATTTGGCTGAGGCCCGATTGTTTTTCATTTTAAGAGCTGCGTGTACGTGTGTCTTTTGTAACATGAATTTTTATTCCTTTAACGAAGAGAGTTTTATTATGAAACTACTGCTTATTAAAATTTTAAGAAAGAAAGAATATTTGAGAATACTAAATTTGCTTCTTCGATAGCAAAACTGAAGTGAGAGAAATGTTTTATTTTTTAAATCGTACACAAAACTGGATGTTGGATAGAGAGTTCATCTATATATAGATCTTTTACCATGGGAGTATGTGTGTGTGTGTGTGTATATATATATATATATATATATATATATATATATATATTCCTCATGGTAGAAGATGCTGCAATTTGATGTTAAGAACGTCTAGAATTCGGTTGTAATGACGGTACAACTATATATAACATTAGTATTAGGACCTGCGTTAAGCTGAAGATTCTGAAATCTAGGAACTCGCTTATTCAGTTTGTTTTTATTCTTTTGAACCGGAAAAAAATTGATTTTTTTGTAAAATGTTGACTTAGGCTGTTTATCATTTCTCGATATCAATAGATTGTTTATGCTGCTCTGGCATTCAGTGATAGAAAATTTTTTTGAGAAACTAAACTATACTAATTATATTTAAACTATGCCAGTTTATGGATAAACGCTTGTTTTAGTTATTAATATTCTGAACTGCCATCGTTTTCTGCAGTTATTGGTAAACATTTAAGAGCTTAGAATTGGAACGATCACGTGATAGTTATGCGTAAGTTTATGCCCTTACTTCATTTTTCCATATTTAACATTTTTACATACAAATCGCCAACTCCGCATTTGGTTAAATAATAGTATATTTACCTCTCAGGCAACGTTATGTTTGAGAGAAAAAAAAAAAAAGAGTAGCATTGCTTCGTCGACATTCATCTCATTCCAAAATCTTTAACCAAAGCATCTCTAATGTACCGTTAGAAATTCTTGCTTCTTCAGATATTTCACTGATGCGAATCTACTATCATTGCATGCTTCAGTGACTCTTTTTCATTTGATTCTCCATTTTAGCGATGAATGGGAGCTCACTTTCATCTCCATTTTAAAACGAACGAACCACTCAAATTCATGCACCGTTTGCTGCATCATCATTAAATGTTATTTGCATTCATTTCTGTGTTCCGCTTGCTGTCTTACCAATTTTTACACAAAACTAAATGCACTCACATTGCTGATCATCGAATATGATGTGTATTAACAATACACCAACTTTCATCACTTGATAGCTGAAGCAACACAATAGCACTTGACCATATTCCACCTAGTAGACGCAAGCAGAACCTGTTATTTCCATGGAAACATGACGTCACATCTTCATCAACAAATGAAACGCCTACTATATATAAATAGGAATTGGCAAAACGTTAATTTCTTGATATTAATCCTGCGGAGGTCGCGGCTGATCTGGCAGATACAAACAAACTGTTTAATATAAATATTCTTACACATATCCAGTGTATAGCTTGGAGGTCATGAGCAGCTGCGCATGCATATATTACGAGTGATATTCTACACTGTTTACACGGTCAGTTTTGGTTTAACACGTGTTATGTAAAAGGTGTGTGATATTTCATAGTAAATTGTATCTGAGAGATACCGCGACCTCCGATGTCAATATAGTATTGGTTCAGGTGTTTTTTTTTCTTTATTTCTTTGTTCAATAATTTCTAGATTGTAACTGAAAATAAATAAACCATCATGTATTATATTTATTTATTTTATTTTTATCGCATTTTAGCACATACCAGTAATGAATGTATCTCTCAGATACACGCAACCTACCCTGCAATTTTTTCAACCCCGACTCCGCAGGGTTAAATACACTTTTTATCACTACCATCCATGCATAAAGAAGACGGATAAAATTGTTTATTTAAAGCTAGGAACTGTCAAAATAGGATTGAATATTTATTAAGACAGAAACAGGATATCTCCGTTTTAGAAATAGCACAATGATAAATATTCTTCGGAAGTTATTTTTTATAAAGAGAACATGAGCTCCTTTTTTTTTGAGACTAATATAAATAATAGCTTTCTTGCTATGAGGAATTATAACCCTTATCACCGTGGCAAAACTAGGATCAGTAATGATCTGCAACAAAACTCCCTATTAAGATGCTGGTTTTAATGACGTGGGGACATCTTCCCCTTTAGCCAAATGAGTTATTTATTTTTATTTTTTTTAATCTTCCAAACTATGACCAGGTTAGTGTTATACCTTCCATAGGGAAATCAAAGAATCTCCGGTGGTGCTTCAAAAAAAAAAAAGTGTATACAACTGCGTGGTAAAAAAAGTAACAAATAAGTCTGTATTATAAGAAATGCGTTGTAAGCGATGGCCTCTGCAAGATCATTTAGATTTCTTAGATTACCAGCTGGACTGTATTCAGCAAAAAAAAAAATAATAATTATTTAAAAAAAAATCTAAAGGAGTTCGCTAATCATGTTCACTGTTTCTTGCGGAGCAGTTATCTTGAACAGAGATGTTTAAGACAACTGCTGTGCAAGAAATTAATTTCACGAAAAATAATAAATAAACAAAAAAACCTGAACTGCATTTTTATGTTTTTTGATTAACTGTAAATCAATCCGTCCATATAGTTAACGAAGGTTGGAAATTAAGCGAGACTGAGTGCAATTAATTTTCTTAGATGACTACCAGGTGTCGCCGCAATGCTCGGTACAAATACGCTATTAGTTATTTCGATTTTAAACATTTCAATATCGATCATTTATTATTAATAATTAAAAAGGATTAAAGGTTTAATCCATTTAAAATAAGATAAATGAGTTTGAAAAGATTACAAAATTGTGCTGTGTTTTCTTGTTAATGGAATTTATGAACATGAGAAACACTGAGCTTCTCAAAGTTGACGCTAGGGCGACGCAACAAGTTTCACACGAATGAGACAGTAGAAATAGTGAACTTGATCAAGCAACAATGAAACTGCAAGTGTATCAACAAGTGTAAAAAGTAGAAACAGATACACAATAGTAGAGTAAAGAATACTGATTTTTTTTTACTTTAAAATCTATACTGATGATGAATAGTTTTTTTAAATAGCTAGAATAATACCGGTTTTATAGCGATTTGGTTAAGTGAGACCATTGGTTTGAATGAGTATTTAATCGATATTCAAACTAAATATCTTCTTATACACCGCAAACCTTGATTTCGAGAATGAATTACCATTTTGAGATTACGACTTATAAGTACTACCCGATGCCAATAATGCAAACTTAAATAGTAATATATAGAAGCCTACATTAAGCTGGGACTAACGTTAAATCAGCTATCAGAACAAACTTTACGACTAAATCTGAGATGATTACGGTGCTCTAGACAGGCGTACAGCTGATCTACTGTTGTTTAAGTTATTGAAATCATTGCAATACAAAACATTATACCAGGCAGAGAATATATGCCGTTTCAAACTCACGTGTACACAACTTTAGTTGTGTACACGTGAGTTTGAAACGGCGTATGTAGAAAAGTGTATTGATTTGGCTGATTATGCAACTCATTATCTAGAATACCCTCTGGGTCAACATTCCTACTTAAGTGAAGTGTGTGGTTCTTTAATTCCGGATAATTCTACATCAAGAGAATTCATTTGCATTCAGCTTCGTTTATTGTTCATTACGATCTTCTAAAGACAATCTTCTTTATTTCTGAAGGATTACGAGATTTTCAACACAAATACCGAACCCTCCCTCTTGACGGTATTAATATAATTTAGGTTTTACTACTATTTGCATAAGAGACTGCTACGGAAAAAAATCGGATGACGTGTGTATAGCTACTCTATAGATTACTTAATGCTTTTTGAAAAAAAAAATCCTTCAGTAGAGAGATTGGTAGCAACGAAAACAAGTGATCTGCAAAATTGGATCGCCCTGAACACCAAATCTGCTTTTGATGATAAAAGAAAATTCATATAAAAATCTCACAGATTAATTACTTGACCAACAGGCATAATAAAACTTAGGATATTCCGATTTTAAAAATGCAATTTTTATCCCATACAGTTTATTTAATTACATAAATGCTCTTGAAGATTCCGCAGATATTAGAATCGGCCTCACCTCCTTGTTCGCTTTAACATTCTCCTTTCCACTACTTCGGCTACGTTTTCTTAGAGGCGAGGTCATCCTCCTGACATTGTCTTAGAGTGAGTATATCGGACTTGTCCCGAGCATAAAACACATCATTCAGCCTCGAGCTCTTTCTTCATTCGAATCCATTCTCCGCATAATCACAGTTTCTCCAAGTCTCCGACGATACTCCGCATGGCATTGCTCCTTTCTTTTCCTTTTCTCAGAAACTGCTGGTCACTCGCCACTCTTACGATCATCGTCACGCTCCTCCTGGTGATGACACCCTTGAGGCAGAGCGGAGTTTCCCTCAAACCCGCGTCTCACTCAAGAGAGAGAGAGAGAGAGAGAGACGTTCAGGGAACACGAAAAGACAAAACTACTCATGACTTTTTTTTTTTTTTTGCTAGAAGAGACTTTAATGTTTATCATCCTTGGGGAACTTCTTTGAAGCTGGTATTTCTCGCCGCACGTGGTTATTCTTTCAGGCATTAGAACGATCGTGATAATAGCGTTGAACTACTAAATTCAGTCACCAGCTAGTGACTGCAAAACGAAATTGCCTTACAGAACGAGCGGCTATCTGTATAGCTACTGTGAGTGTGTCGATGATTAAGCATTAGGATTCGTGTTGGATTGTGCTTATTTTTTTTTTTTTTAAATCAAATTGTAATCTTCACCGAATTAAATATGAGTTATTTTAAAAAAAATTCTTCTCTAAGAAGATGTGTCAGCAGTAAAAGTATTCTAAAATACTTCGTGTTATTTTCAAGATACTTAGTTTCTTTGAATCTTTTACAATTTCATCGAGGATATCTTTAATTAAAAGAACAATTATTACTTTTAATGCTTATGCCAAATGTGAAGCGTTTGTATTTAAAAATATAAACGCACATGGTTTTATCTCCTTGACGCATTGGAGAGAAATATTCGTTTTTTTTTTAAAAAAAAAAAACATCTAAAGCATTTTTAAGTAAACAAAGAAAATTGAGAATAACCATTTTTTTAAGAAAACGATAGATAATCTATAATTATCTATACTGCAGTAATACTTTTCTGAATATAATACGATGCTTTTAATCTTATTGCTTTTATTCTATACACACCTCTGAAATATTTATATATAAATATGTCTTTTCTTGACTAAAGAATTAAAGTTATGTTCCATTCATATTAACGAATCGAGTTTCGTTTAATGTTTATTTATTTATTTATTTATTTTACTTTTTTTTTATTAAAAAGTAAAAATTTCTATTTCTAAAATAGAGCATAATTTTCTTCTTTAATGAATTAAAATATATAAATAAACGTTTAATTTAATTTTTTTTTTTTTGGATGAAAAAGTACAAATTTCTATTTCTAAAAAATTTCTATTTCTAAAATAGATCATAATTTTAGTCCTTATAAGGATTGACTTAAAGGGGCGAAGCAAGAGTGCTTTTCATCTTCCCCGTTATCTGTAGAGGATAGTGTAGGGATAAGGTGTTATTGAGCTATTA
This sequence comes from Typopeltis vanoorti, assembly GCF_054136105.1. Lineage (NCBI taxonomy): Eukaryota > Metazoa > Arthropoda > Arachnida > Uropygi > Thelyphonidae > Typopeltis > Typopeltis vanoorti. Next base: position 44,101,191 of record NC_143569.1, read on the forward strand.
AAGCTCTGATCATGGCAGGAGGGTAAAAGCAATAGCCGAGCCTCAGTGAGAACTTCATTGGCTACAGCATTGCCATCCATTACCCTCCAAGGGTATTAATATGCATCAGATCATAATTTTCTTATTTAATGAATTAAAATAGCATAGTATATATAATAAATTAATAGGTGTTGAAAACTTCGGTATGCCTTCTATGATATCTTCACTCATACAGCATACATTTAGTAATAAAGTACATTGCATTTTTATAAATTTTGACTAATAATGTTTTGCTCAATGAATTAAATCTGTTTTTATGCATCGAATACTGAATTGAGTTTATGCACTGAGTTGTAAGAAAAAATGGATTACGTAACTGAAGATTCTTTCCAAGGGAAATAAATTAAGAATTCTTCATAGAACTACAACGGTGAAGGAAATCGCATGACACAATAGAGTTTGGATTTTTGCTATAAACATTTCCTCTTCATTCTTGCAAGCAAAGCATTTCTGACGGCTTGTAGCAAAACCACACTTATGTTGCAATCTCTCGAGAACAAACCTCAGATAATTTACCTTCATCTTTACTCTCTCTCTCTCTCTCTGTCTGTGTCGTATCTTTCTCATCTGTGGTTAATGACGCGAGAAACATTTGTGCCGGATAGATATCCTATTTTTGAACACGAAGATCACTTGAGCGGAACGTGTAAAACTGATAAGGGTCAAAATGCCGAGATTGTGTACAATGGCAGTCCTGCAACTTCTTCTGGTGATGAATTAGCCCAGAATTGCTCAGATCGTCTGAAAGGAAATTGGATCCTCTAGCTCTCTGCATTATAATTTCTGATTTGTATTTTTTTTTTTTTAATATCATGTATGCACAGTCCAGATTACAAGTCCGATAATAGATAGAGAAACAAATATTTTTTACAAATCACATGCAGATGAGAAAAATTAAACTTTTTGTTATGTAGCATGAAAGGAAATCGTTTATTTCACTCTTTCTATTATATGGTTAACAAGTTATATTTTATACTACAAAGTACAATTTTTAAAACAAGAAACACTCACCATTGTTTTGAATACAACAGTACTTTTCAACAATGTGACTTTTGTTTCATGGAAAATATTATAGATCCAGTCCTATTTTATAGCCAAATGTCGAAAAAAACTTGTAAAATGTTTTGAAATTCACCAGAGAGCTTATTTGAGAATGTTACCTTTCGCTACTTAAAAAAAGAAAAAAAGAAAAAAAAAAGAATTCTGCCTAGGAGCCCGTATGTTCGTTTTTCATTAGTGCTTAAATTAGATTTCACTGGCCCTGACAGTTTTTCGGACTGTTTCTAAGCAATGATAAACGGCGAACATACAGGCTCCTGGACATGATGTCTTGTACAAACCAAGGCAATTGGTAAGATTTTCTATGTTTATGCCTCCAAGCTTCCCCAAAATTTATAGCAAGGATTTGCAGCTGCTATGCGAAGGAAGGAAAAGGGCCCACTGGGACTGGGCCGCGTGGGCCCAGTTCAAAACCGAGGCAAAAGAGCTCTTCCAAAACATCTCCAGAGAAAGAGCTCACGCGCAAAGGAAAAAAATGAGAGAGCTGTACCGAGAGCTAGGGTGGTACCGGGCTAACCAGAGAAACGGTATTCCTAGCGATTCGCTTATTAAAGCCGTGGAAATCGAACTCGAGGCACTTCGACGAAAAAAAGTCGCCGAGCTCGATTTTCGCACCAGATTGTTTCTCCGGCAGGCGGAAACACCTTCGGCCGCTTTTTATAACCGGCAGCGCATAGCAGCACAAGATGAGAAAGCGGTTCGGCAAATTCATGCTAACGGGCAAACACTCACAACCACGGGAGACATCCTGCGGCAATTTTCCCAGCATTACACGAGAACCTATTCCGACGAAGCTGAGGAGACAGGCGACTTCGGAGTGTGGAACATTGACAACATGCCTGAACACCTCAGAACTCTTCAAAAGAGACCAATCACTTCGGAAGAGGTTACTCGAGCCTATAAACAGCTTAAGCTACGGAAAACCCCTGGCCTGGATGGGCTAGGCGTTGAGCTCTATCGCTCAGCCTGGAACTTCATCTTGCCTATCCTGGTCTCACTATTCAACAGCTTCCTATTCACTGGTGACGTGCCTGCTGACTTCGTTAGCGGGTACACAATTTTCATCCCCAAGAAAGGGAGAGACCTAAATAGCATGGGTAGCTGGAGGCCCATTTCCTTGACTAACACAGACTACAAATTATTCGCAAGAGTGATTTGTAACCGTCTGAAGTTGGGCATTGGGAATGTGCTAACCAGCACTCAAGTATACGGAGTTCCGGGAAGATCGATGGCACTCAACCTCTTCCTGATAAGAGACCTTCTTCGCTTTGTGACGAACAAGGAACTCCCACTTGCACTCGTATCAGTAGACTTAGATAAAGCGTTCGATAGTGCAAAGCACAACTTCCTGCACTATATCCTAGAGAAAGTCGGAGTGGCGGCCTGCGTAAGGGAAGCAATCAAAAGCATGTACGGTAAAACAACAACGCACATTGCGATTAATGGGTTTCTTTCAGAACCCATTCCCATACGCAGAGGGGTTCGGCAAGGCTGCCCCCTTAGCCCCCTTCTTTTCTCTTTAGTACTAGAGCCTCTTCTAAAAAAAATTGATGAGACGCGCGCAGTAAGAGGAATACCGCTACCCTTAGGCTCCAAACAGAGCAAAACTGTCGCATATGCCGATGACATTGTCGGAACCCTTAGGGATTCTTAATCGATTTACATCTTCTTCGGCATACTGCGAGAGTTCAGCGTGCTCAGTGGTCTTCACACCAACCCAGAAAAAACAAGAATCAAAATTTATGGGAAATTCGACCCTGCCAGTCTTCCGTATGGTCTGAAACCCACAACCGGCCCATTAACAATACTAGGAATTCCCTTCCTAGAGACCCCAGTGTTGCAAACACAACACTTAATAGAAATGTGTTGCGAAAAACTAAAACCCTTCAGTCCCAACTACCTATCATTCGAAGGTAGAGCAACAGTTATCAAAACAGTCCTAAAACCGATGTTACTGCACACCATTAACCTCACAAACATAACAGACACACAAGACAACGCCATTCACAAACATATCACTAATTTTTTCTGGAACAACAGGAAACACGAGGTGCGCAGGGCATTTCTCCATCTTCCCCCCACACAAGGGGGATTCGCCCTGCCAATCCTCAAATACTGCCACCTAACCAACGCTGCTCAGACCATACGGAAAGCACTGGCATCAAATCACCCTTCCGGCAATCTGATGATGAAATACTTCTTAGGATTTTTCCTACCCTAACTTCGGGATCACTGGCCACGCCGGACCATGTGCAGAGACGGTGCCTGAGTGGTACTACACAATATGTAAACTTTTTAAAAAATTGGCAACGGATGGAGTTCGAGTGCTTCAGCTCAGCCCAAACAAGCTGTACTGGAAAATTTTTGACAGCTTTGACTGGGAAAAACCCGATCTGGGCACAAACGAAGAGGTGCTGTTCACCAACATAAAAAACAGCTGGGGGCAACCATTTCACCGGGACTTAGCTTGGAGAATCGCCTACGGCAGACTCCCGGTGAAACTCGTAAAATCAGCTTACAACCCGCGACCATGCAACCCCTTCTGCGACGTCTGCGGTGCGATAGAAACCGTAGGGCACCTCTTCTTTCACTGCCCGCCAGCACAGCGTGTTTGGCACAGACTGGCTGAGGTGCTTGCGATCCCAGCGCTCACATTCCCCGAAATAGTCTTTCTACAGTTTCCTCCCCCAGTAACCAAAAACAAGAAACTGTTTTTGGTTACTGGGGTAACCAAAGAAAAGTTTTCCAAATGTGATTAAGCACCACATTTGGAAAACCAGGAAAAAACACCTTCTTAACGAGGGGGATCGCATCTATCTCCGTGTTAAGAACTGCCTCTCAGCCTACCTCCGCCGCTTCCTGGAGCAGGAAAGGTACTTACGGGGAGAAGAGCGGTTCCTGAGGAGATGGTGTGATCCACCAACCATCTGCCAGATCATACAGGGGGGAATCCGGTTGTGTCTGCACCTATAACACCTTCAAGTTGTAGGTGTTGACGCTATCTCGATCTTCCTTCCTGATCAGCGTTTAACCCACAGGTAGGTCTAGTCCTTTCACAGTTGAAAGTTTTTCTGTCCCCAGGTTGGGGTTGACCTGAACAAACCCGGACTGCGAAGGCCAACATCGAGGTGGTCCCAAGCCCTTTTCAGGGCGGGGTCTTCCGGGCCAGGTCATCTCCCTTCTTTTCCTGGTTATACTGTTCTGGGTTTGCTCGGCAAACTCATTCCTCTATAGAATTGTCTTCCCCATAGTCTTTAGATTTATTTACACTTGTTAAATTTGCTTAGTCTCTCCTTTTTTTTCCTTTTCAGGATTTTTCCTTTTTAAAAGTGAAAAATCAACGACCGCTTTAGAAGCACCCCTGGGGGGTCAACAGCTAAAACAGGTCAGCTGAGGCCTCTTTCATCTACTCTACTACTATGCACTCTATCTTTATTTCCTCTCCTACTATCTGCTGAATCTCAGCCTATCTTACTCCACAGGCCAATGATGAGATACGTTGAACTCACAAAATTATTATTATTAACTATAAAACATAGATGGATCTACAATACACTCTATCGTGTTGTCTTATATGTGCCGAATTAGAGTCCTTTTGCTCTATGTTTTTGAAATTTCTTTTATTGCCTTTTTATTTTTTAAAAAAGGAATATTCTTCTAATGATGGTTCAATCAACAGTGTTATTGATGTGATGAAGAAGACTTTACCAGGGTAACGGATGGCGATGCTGTAGCCAATGAAGTGTTAACTGAGGCTCGGCTATTTCCGTTAGCCAGCTATGACCAGAGCCTATAACTAAATAACACCCCATCTACACATTTTCTTCAATCAGATGAAGGGATAAAGAGTTAAGGACTCAGTCCCAACTCCTCCCCCCCCCGAAAAAAAACAGTGTTATTGAAATTTAAAATGCTAATATTTTAATACGATTAACTGTTCAAGAAATGCAACTTTGAGAATTTGTGCATTATTTTTTGTAAGGAAAAACGTATGGCGTAGTTATTTTTAAATAATAGGTTTCTCATCGTAATTCTGTAACAAGGTTTAATAATAATGCAACTCGCGCTAGTAGAAGCTGGATAAAGAACCATTACCCAAAAGAGAGAGCAATTTTCAAAAAAGGGGGAAATGATGGTAAACAGGAAGGATTGGTGTACACATCGTATTCTGCTAATTGGATGGTGAATTCTTTTATGCCGAGGAAGGTAAGCATGAACCTAATATTACCGTTGATGTCGCATACATCTTGAGTGGATAAGAGCCCGTAATAGGATTACTCTTGTCGTTCTTTTGTTACGGAAAGAGGCTCCCATGGGATTATAGCTATAAGTGGTATAATTAATGAGTCCGCTTGCGCCTCTGTTTATCGCGAACGAACCCTCCTAACAATTCTGTTTTTGTGTTGTTTGAGCGAACAGAAACTTTTCGAGACTAGAAGCCGGTAGAAGTACTTTAAATTTTATTATACATAGATTAATGAGAACATTTTTATTCATTTTCATGTTTCTTTCCATAAATTAGAAGAAGAAATCATTAACTTGATTTACTTTTTTTAAAAGAAAAGCGTGCATTTTTTTTTATATATTAAAAGTCGATTTTCATACCTGTAACAATAAGCTCTGTTTCACTACTGTCTTCCCCATAGCTGTTGTTGACCATGCAGACGTATCTTCCACTATCTTCTGAGAGAATTCCGTTTATTTTTAAGGTGCCATGGATTTGTTCGAGACGAGGTTCTTTATCGACCAATACCTTATCTGCGAAATCTTTTCTTATCCAACGATACGATGGTGGAGGTTGTCCCTGAGCTGCACAAGGTAGTAATGTTAAGTCTCCCTCGCTAGCCCAAACTTTAGGTTTACTGTCGATAATTTTAGGGGCCAGACCGCCTTGAGGATCTGTAAAATAACAAAAATTCTTATCGCGTTTAAATGGAAAGTTCAATAATGATATTATTTAATAGCAAGAGCTATATTTATTTGGTAGAGTTTAGAAATGTTAAGTGTCTTTAACACTGCTAGCGATTTATTTAGCCGATCTCATAGTGGTGGTGTGTAAAATTTGAAGACATATTGAAGGAATGCAATCGAGACTTATAAGTTGGTAAGGAGTTATTAGCTGATTAATGTGGTGAGATTTTTATTGGAATAATTTGAAGATGGGAGGGGACGACGACACGAAGCCTTCCCTGGAAACTGTGAGCAAGGGGAAAGTATTTTTTTTTTTTTTTTTGCTGGTGAATAATTGGAATCTGTTGCCCGAAAGTGTGGTGCGTGCGGAGACTTTAATTTTAATTAAATTAAAATTAATATTAGCGAAAAACATATGAATATGTTACAATTAAATCGTGTTATTCACTGATATTGATTTAAATTTTTTTTTTTTTGAAGAAAATAATGTTTTCCGAAACCTGACTGGATACTCGAAATCTTATCATTGCCTGCACACCTCCACATATAGATGTGACATTTCTTTTTAATTTGAAATTTTGTTTTCCCCTTTGTCCATCAATATAAACCGAATTCTTGCGGGACATACCATTCAGCTATAAATAGCGAGCGGGTAATTGAATACGCGCGCATCAAAAAGGAATCTCTATTGTTTTTATACGTTTAAACATTAAATTTCCCGTCTACATTGCTCAGGAATCTTGCAACACAAAAGTAATTACCCTTCGCTCCATTAGGTTCACTCCTCGCCGTTCTTTCTTTAGGGAATAATTTTTCTAGTTTAATGCTTTCTGTAGCGATTTCTCCCAATGTTTTCTAGAATACACACAGACAGACAGTAACAAACGGTACACTTTCGTTTGTCAGAAAACTATTAGCAATACAACAATGCTTTACAATACCCACACAAACTTTTTACTAGTTTCTGGTTGTCATAGAAATGAACGTGGGAGCGTTTGCTTAACAGGAATCGCTAACAATAAAACAGTATATTAAAGAGATAGAAAACACGCACACAATATGAGAATTGGGAACAATTCATGCGACAATTGGAATTTTAACCCCAAACAGAAGATGAATTTCGCGAAACCTTCAGAGAGATGATATGCAATACTAAAAGAAAAATTGAACATATTTTCTAGCTGATTGGTAATCTGAAGTATGTTTATATGAAAAAACTTTAGAATTATAAAATATAGATAATATAAGATGAGAGACTGACTGAGGAAATGCTTATAATAATTAAATAAGAATTGGTCACGTAAAAATATGAAGTACTTGAACGTACCTGTGACGACAACTTTTCCTCCAGTAGTACTGACTTTTTCTTCTCCAGTTAATTGATGAACAGATTTGCAGAAGAACTTTTTATGCCCATCTGAAGAGATGACGTGGTGGATGTGCAACTCGCCACTTGGGATAACCAAATACTTTTGTCTTTTCTTGGAGTTGGAGTCTAAAGAAACTAGATGGTAAATAAAATGTTATTAGGAACAAGTCGGCCTTAAGCCTTAGTTGACTACTTCAATGGTATGAATCCCATTGTAGATTCAGTACATTCATGCCGTGGGGCAAGCTAAGGATGTTTTTGTATTATTTTTTATATAGTCCAGAAACTCTTTTGTAGAGATTAAACATTCTTGTTTGGTCTCTAGAGAATGTGTGGGATTGCGAACCAGCTGTTGAAGACTATGTTTAAATAAAATAAATATTTTAAAAATTTTAATTAATAAGTTAAAATATAAATTAAAATATTAAAAATTAAAATATAAGGGGGACTGGAAAGTAATCAATTATTTTTAATAGGTCATTTTTAGTCGATTATATTTTCTTAAATAACACAAATTATTAAATTTGATTTTTATTTAAATATTAGCATTACTTTTCTATTTAAAAAGTCTGTTCGTTTTTTTTTAATTTTAGATTATGTTTTTTTTTTAATATGGCGGACTTTAAAGTTGAAGAGCACCATTTACGTCATTGTATGCTGTTTTTGTTTCACCAAGGATAAAATGCTACCGAGGCTACCAAAATCATTTGCTCAACTTATGGAGACGTATTGAAGATTAACAAATGTCAGCGATGGGTCAGGAGATTTGCAGAATATAATTTTGATCTCTCTGATCGTCCTCGATCTGGAAGACCACTTACTCTAGATGACGATGCTCTTAAGACTCTCGTTGAATCAGATCCAAAACAAACCATACAAGAATTAGCAGAGAAACTTAATTCATCATGGTCAACTGTCCAAGAGCACTTACATAAGAGTGGCAAGGTTCTTAAACAGGGTGTATGGGTACCGCATGAACTGTCAGAAAACAATAAAGCACAGAGACGGGCGATTTGCAATTCATTGTTGACCAATTTTTGGAACGAGTCGTAACTGGTGACGAAAAATGGGTGCTGTATAAGAATAATAAACGCAAAAAACAGTGGCTTTCTCCAAATCAAACTCCAACACCCAAAGATGGACTTCATGCACAAAAGATTCTGTTGTGCGTTTGGTGGGATATTCATGGAATTATTCATTACGAACTCATGGAACAAGGTAAGACTATCACAGCAGCCATCTACTGTGAACAATTAGAGCGACTACATCAAGCACTGTTAATCAAACGTCCTGCGCTTTTCAATAGAAAAGGGGTAATTTTGCAGCAAGATAATGCAAAACCACATTCTTCAAGAATGACTCAAGAAAATATTAGGAAGTTAGGATGGGAACTTCTACCACATCCTCCATATTCGCCAGATATCGCCCCTAGTGACTATCACTTATTCAGGTCCTTAGAACACAGCATAAGAAATAAAACCTTCCGTTGGCAAGATGATGTCCAAAGGAGTTTGATATCATTTTTTTGCCTCCAAAGAAAAAACGTTTTTCAAAAAAGGAATTCCAAACTTAGTAGATCGTTGGAATAAGGTTATAATTAACGATGGCGATTATAGAATTGAATAATGTTAATTTGTTCTTTAATAAAATTTATATTAAAAATGCAGTTAAAAAATTGATTACTTCCCGGTCCCCCTTATATCAGTACATTCTAAGTATGCTTAGTACTTGGTTTACTGTTGAACAATATGGTTTTTTTAAATGCATCAACGCTTACCTTTAGATGAAGTAATTAAAACAGTGAAAATTGGTCAAAATCAGTTAAACAATTTCGTCTAGAGGTGTCTGAGGAAGAGAAGTTACTTTTTGCTTTCAAATTATTTCATTAATAGTTTCTAATACTTCAAATGCGGTAAACACGCTACATAGAAATAGTTTAATATTATAATAAAGTTGCCTTTTTTTTTTTTTTTTTTTTTACAAAATTTCTATAAAAACCATACACCATATAATGTTTGGCATTATATATTTTATCTAAATTTTGAAAAGTTAAGCTTATTTGCTAAGTAACTATAAATGATTTTTATCAAATCATGTTAATAATAAGCTTTGAGCAATTTTGTAAAATTAAAAGACTTTCTTTGGATGTTTAAGGTTGTGATATGATAGGAGTGGGAGGAGCAGAAGATACCATAGTGTCGTAGTGGCTTCCTATCGAACATTTTCTTTCAAATTAATGTTATCTGTCATTACTCCAAATTGTATTGTATTGCTCTAACTTTTCTTCTCCCATTCTGTTTAAGTGATGATACCACCTGAGATTAGGTCTGCAGACCTAATCTCAGGTGGTATGATTAACAGTGGAGATAGTGCTTACTGTGATTCTTCATCCTTTGTTTCACACCTGATTTTACATGAGGCAATCTTTAATTCTGACTGCTAACTCGAAACACACACCATGTACTGCTCGATATAATGCTCCAATTATAATGTAATTCAATGTTTTACACAACTTTTCTCTTGGAACCTTGCCTTTTCCAGATTCTCAAAATTTAAGTACAAATCTTTGTTACCATTACTACGATTTCTCAATTATTTATCATAAACAGAAAATCTGATAATGACAACCTCTGTTTGTCCTGAACCCAACTTGTCTTTCCAAAGTTTATCTACCACATACATAAATCTTACAAAGGAATTTCCACGTGGAATATCCTCGATAATTTTCAAATGCAGTTTTAGTTTTATGTTTATGAATGACTACTATGAGAACTCTACGCTAATCATCCGGAATTCGATTTTAGAAGACCATACAGAATGGCAACTGTCAAACTCTTATAATCCCCATATTTAAGCATTTCTGCCCGAATGTCATCTACTCCCGCTGCCTTTCCACATTTCAAGTTTTTGATGGCTTTTTCAACCTCAAGTATTGAGCTTTAATTTCTTCCACTCCCCATAAAACTGGCACTCATCTGTAATAACGTAAAAATAAATTAATGAACCCTTGTCCATCATGGACCAGGCAAGGAATAAAGTGCTAGCTTATATTAAAAGTTTATTCCATGTTTCCCTTTATAACAGCAATGTATTTTGAGTTTCTTTTCTCATACGTTCAGTCCCGTAATATGAGGATTGATTGAAATATTTGAACCAGAATTATGTTTTCAAGAAAATTAAAGCGCATGCAAGTATTTGAGGTCTCTCATTCAAGGTGTGGATATTTCCTATTGTACGTAGACATTCTTTCATTACGTTGCGCATCTCTTCTCTGATAAGCCTGTTTGGGAATTTCTACAGCTGCCGTGTCACATTCAGCATCGTCCTAAATTCATTTTTCCATTGGGATGTTTTCATCGTGAAGAAGATAAAGAAAAACATATAGTGAGTACGGAGGATTTACAAAGGCTGTATACTAGGCTAAGAATTCGAGGAGCAGAAAAGATGTTGTCGAAACGATGTTGGCAAATTCAGAGTTTGTTTTTAGGAAAGAAATACCTCATATTACAGATCCTCCGCGTCAAACAAGCAACGAACTTTCATCCATGAAAGTGTAACTATCTTTGAAGCTGAAATATCATACGTTTTTGGGATTTTTCCATCAAAGTTTCGAACAAAGCTTATTGCTCATTCACCAAATCCATTTCACAATGAGATGAAGAGAAAAATATGCTTCCACTTTGGATCAGCTCATTCCTGATTGGTAAAGCTGCCATTATTTGTAGTAAGTGGCCTTAGAAGATGTTGCTAGTGAGTGTATCGTAGTGGCAACCATACGAGATTACCATTATGGTACTTTCCTTAAAATCCCTCTCGGTTATATTTCTATCATTTGTTTTCTATAATCGAGACTAATTCATTATATAAACTGAATAGAATTCAATAATACTACAATTTTTTGGAACCTTTTCAATCTCCTTTTAATATTTTAAAATCACGATAAAATTAATAATTGGAATTACCTTCACACTCCAAATTTTCGATGAAAATTTCTTGATATTATGGTCTTATTCTTAGATAGTCTCGCTAAAAATATCCAATTTTCTATTCCCCCCCTATCATAAAGTGTGATATTTAAACATAACTTTTTTACTGTCAGTCTATTATATTTGTCAACTGCGTGCTCCTATCCTTTGTCTGCCTTGAAGAGAGAAAAAACTCTTACGTCTGGTTAAATTAGTACCGCCACGTCTTGTCACGCCCGCTCTTCCTTAAATAATACAACATTTTAAATAAATAAGAATGATATCAGTTATTATAATTCTTTTTTCAGAAGTTAATGTAAAGCATAAATCATTTTGCGCAGATAAATAAAACAGCCAAAACAAGTATTTTTACCACCAGCAGATCTTTTTCAATGGAAAAAGTATTGATCAATGACGTCATATGTGCAGGAAAAATTAATTGAAACATGCATGCATGAGTTGATAAGAAAATCACACTTTGGAATGGTCCGTAAGTATATTTTCTTATTTGCAAACAGTAGCGCGGACTAGAATCGATTGCAACTGTAAACCTCTAAAAAAAAAAAAAAAATCTTTATTTTCTTTCCAATTGTGCCGTTGTAGCTGTTTAATGGAGATAAAGAAGTAATTCTTGTAATTGTAAAGAAAAATTACCTTTCTGCGATATTTTCATAGAATTATTGTTATCCGACACCCATGATGTGACTTTGACGTGTTCTCTCACCGAACTAGGCACGTGGCACCTCAGTACAGCCGTCGTGCCCTGGATGGCGTATTGATCGTAGACGTGGGTTTCATAGTCTTGACGTAAGGCTGAAACAGAGAAGATGAAAGATTCATGAGTACTCGGAGATCGGCACACTAAAGAAAGTGGAAACAAAACTTTACTTGTAGTTGGCTGTTCGTGTATCCAACAGCCTTTCGCATTTATTAAGGTTAATGCTGCGGAACAGGCTACACAAGGCAACGACACGGGCCCATGAGAACTTTGCGTGACAGAGAATTGCAAAATACTTTTTTTAACCATCTTTTTCTTCCGTACTTGTGTGTGTGTACTCTAGTTAGAGATGCATATGGAAGAGTGTGTTTATGAGGCTGAATTACTTGAAAACTATGGACAATATAACAGAGAACTTTCTTTTTCGCGTGTATGTGTGCGAGGGATGCATCAGAAAGAATTTAAGACAGGGTAGTGTGTAACACACACACATAACTTTCTGCTACTTTGGGAATAGAAGAATGTCTACGGCAATTTTCAACGTGTGTTAATTTTTCTGTTTGTTTTAGAGATTCCTGAGCAAAAAGGAGGTCTTGCATGTTTAATGTCTTTAAATGAATTTCATTGACTATTCTGCCACCAATTTTTTTTATCTGGGGTCGTTCTTTAATTGGAAAATCAAAAAAAAAAAAAAAGGCTCGCGAATATGAACGATCCAAATGGTGAAGTATATCGACATGTGTATAGAAAAAAAACGATTGTGTAGTCAGCTTCAGGTTGAAGTTATTAATAACATTAACACGATCTTAATATTTATTTTAATTAGAAATAATAATTAAACTTAAATTTTTTATAATTTTATTTTTAATTTACAAATATTAAAAAAAAATAAGTTCTAGAAGTGTAAAATATAAAGACACCTATAAATTTCCAGTATTATATTATTAGAACAATGAAAATGATATTAAACATTGGGCCCGGTCTGGTAGGGGACAAGAGGAGGAAGGTCAAAGTCCTTTTTAGGACTTCCAGGGTAACAAATGGCAATGCTGAACCAAGGAAGTTAACTGAGGTTCGGCTGTTGCTGTTATCCTGGGTGATGAGTTTTTGAGTTCGCTCTCTTAAGGTTTTTGCCTTAAGGGAGCACTTTGAGTCTCCGGGGAAGGTGTTCTCCGGCACGGCCCGCTGAGGGGCTTTGTCGGTGAATTATTTTCTTCGGAATTTGAGCGGTTCTGCTCAGTGGTCGGGGAGCCCGTCACTGAGTGGAACCAACGCTGAGATATGGACGGTCTTTCGCCCACTATGGAGTGGCCTAGAGATCGTCCGATTTTTTGAGATTTTACCCTCAAAAATCGGACAAAAAGGGTAGCAAATGGCAATGCTGTAGCCAATGAAGTTTTAACTGAGGCTCGGCTCTTGCCGTTACCCAGCCATGACTAGAGCTTTTTAGCTCAATAACACTTCATCCACACAGATTTTCTTCATTCAGATGACGGGATAAAGAGTCAAGGACTCAGTCCATCGCCCAGTTCTTATAAGAACATTGGGCCCGTTGAGAACGGTAATCCTTTGAAAAAGTCCTTTTTAGGACTTCCAGGGTAACAAATGACAATGCTGTAGCCAATGAAGTTTTAACTGAGGCTCGGCTATTGCTGTTATCCAGCCATGACTAGAGCTTTTTAGCTCAATAACATCTCATCCACACAGATGTTCTTCATTCAGATGACGGGATAAAGAGTCAAGGACTCAGTCCATCGCCCAGTTCTTTTAAGAACATTGAGTTTAGCGTAAAATTCCAAACTATTTCCACCGATTTATATCAGAATCCTCATCAGAATATTGGAATAGATTGCACAAACGAACTCTGAGAACGACAAATAATAAAAAAAATGTATGTGTGTGTGTGTGTATATATATATATATGAATTGACTATTTGGGAAATGTTGATCAAGTATCTGAGAAAAAACTATTTTAATACCAACTAGTTTCACCAATTTAAACTGTTTGCATCTTCAGGATACAGGACTGATGATAGGAACTAAAGTTAGCAAAACCTGTTACAGATAAGACATTAACAGAATTCTAATTATAAATTACAAAACAACACTGAACGTGTGGCGCGTACATGATTTCACTTGTTGTTGTTTAGGAACGTTTTATAGTTGGTACTAAAGTTCATTTCTTGTGAGTGTAGAGATCTAATTAGGGTCTTCCAGATATCGGATAATATTAAACCTTGGTTCCTATTAAGATTTTCTACAGAACGGGCGACTGTTGTGGCTTCTTTAAAAATACGAGAACGGTAATCCTCTTCTATGTAAGGAGTACAGCTTTTATCCCACTCAATGACATGGTTGGTTGTGGAGAAATGGGATGATAAGCCCGATATATCTTGTCTGTTGTTTTCAACATATCCGATGTGTTCTCTCTGTTTTATCTCAAAGCTTCGTGAAGTTTGGCTGGTGTAACTTAAACCGCACGAGCATGGGATATTATAAACTCCAGCATATTTAAAGAAAGGATGGAAGTCTTTTGGAGATCTTAAGAGTTTTCGAATTGCGTCTTTAGGTTTAAAGGTGACTCTTATTCTATGTGGTTCGAGGAGTTTAGCAACCTTGTTGGAGGCTGTCCCCACGTATGGAATGACGATTGTGGTAATATATTGAGTGTCTTCTTGTTGTCTTTGTGGTGGATCAGAGAACAGAATCTTGTTAACAAGATTCTGTTCTCTGATCAACAAGAAGACCTCCCACCCCCAAGATTAAATCCTGAGTGCGCTACTGGCTTTCACCAGTAGGAAACCTTCTTACGCAGGAGTTGAAAAATTCTAAGTTCATGAATGAAAGTTTTTATATATTTGCAATACATTTTGCTGGAGATCAGAGTTGCAAACTATACGCAAGTGAATTTGATATTTTGCGTCCATTTCATACGCTTCAGTAACCTTTAACTTACATGATTCTATATTTCTCTCCATTAGCATGCATGCTTACGTTGTTTGCATATTCAGAAGACAAATGTGTCCGCTGATATTTACTTGTGCTTGTATTAAACAAACAGGAGTTGTTTTAATGAAAATCTTACGAGACTTCCTAAGAGAAACGGTAACCATTACATGATGCATTCATCCGTTTGTCTTAAATGAATAGATAAGAATATTCAGTTTTACAATAATGATGTTAGAACTTTCTTCAAAAAGGAGAAAAGACAATCATAATTTAAACAAACACCATCAACAATGACAACACAAAGAATCATTTCCATAAAATGCTATTTCACTAACAACCAAGTATTGTTATGTTCTGAGTCAACGATGCCAAAAGGTGGCACGTGGCTTGTTAATTTCAATTAACAAGAAATTAAAAATTGTTGTAAATGAATTAATTATTGAAAGATACATTTAATGTGCTCTAGTTTAATTTTTTTCATTTATAGGCAACGTTATCATTTTTCGCATTATATTTTATTTCAATAATCGCCTAGAGCAACACTTGGAAAAATGATAAAATAATAGGGATTTTTTTAAATGACGTAACGCTTCAAAAACTAAAACAAAGATAAATATGAAAAACAAAACCAATAGTAATTATCCATGTATAAATCATGATTATTTTGTCATTCAATAATATTTGAATGACAGACATTGTGACACGAAAAAGTGACTACTGCAAACATCTTTCATTCAAATGTAGCTGAAGACCAAGTGCTCTTTCGCATGGTTTATGACAAGCCGATTCATTTTTGATTTTTTAGTGTGGCAACGAAGGTGTCAAAAGGCTGATATCTGACTAGAAAATTTGTTAACCTATCTATATAAATGTTCCTGTGGCGAGACATTGTTTTAACATTTCCTTCCCCAGCTGGGGGAACCATAATCGATGCCGAACATCGGTGGGCGCTGTTCAACATGCATGCGCTACTACCGGAGTTGCAAATAACTGTCACTTATGCGCGCCGAGCTCCGTAACGTGCTAGATCGATGACCAAGAGTACGGGGGTTGGCAAAGCTGTTGTATATCCGCACACAGGGTCGTTTTCCGTAATGACGGCTGAAAAATGCAATATGAAGCCGGTTTATCTGCGAGTCACGTGGTGCGCAATAATTAAAGCTCGGATAATTATATTTGGTATGCCGCCAGTTCCTTCAGGCTACGGGAGAAGAGAGCGTAATGAGAATATCTGCAGAGAATCGCTGATGTTCACGTGCTCTGCTTACCCACCCTGTTTTCTCACTCACTTCCTTTCTCTCTCTCGGTGTTTGCTGGCGCTAGCGCTTCTGGAAAATTCAAAATTTCATTACAGCCCAATTAAAGTCCACTTCTCACCACAATTTTCCGAAAGCAACGAACTCTTGTTCTGCAATTATCACATTTTTTAAATTTATTTTTAAAAAAGCACAAGCAGGCCCGAACCCTGATGGATAAATACAGCAAAAAAAATTTTTTTTTTTTTTTGCCTATATATTCACAGAGGTGTGTTTTCAATACAAAGATTTAATTATTTTTTTATGAAATATTTGCTATGAATAATTTCTCTCGAAATTAGGATCGAATGATTTCGATCGCCGACTTTTTCACCGAAAACCACACGAAGTGGGTTCCATGTTTGGCTTCTAGAGCAGGATTCCAAATTATCGAACTCTTAGTCAATTTACAGTACTAATATTACTACATTTCCAACTTTTCATAAGTGGGCAGATGTGAATATCATTACAAAAAAAGAAAAAAAAAAAGGGGCGATTTATTGGATTTCACTTCCCTTCCCGCGCTTCTCTTGTCACCATCAGCAGCAAACTGGAGCCTGTACTATTCGCTTAATTCGATTAAAGTCCCTTTTAATTGCTAATTATTCAAATTAAAAAAAAAACTTACTGAAATGAGCCGAATACTAACTTCGTCATTAGCAACGCAGAGTTGGATTTCTAACTAGTGACGAAATTTAAAACTGTGGAGGAAGTCGATTTACCAGATGATGTCATCCATTGCTTTTAATACGAGTTCCGATAATTTTTATATCCTTTGTAAAGCAATATTTATTAACCTTTTGAATTAATTTCAGTAAATTTAAGACTTTTGTCTTGCTTATGACACCTTCAATGATGTTAATTCCTCTCCAAGCAACGACTTATCGTCAGCCACACAAGATTAAAAAATTCCATTTAATCCATTGAACGGCGGTGTCTCAGCATCATACAGGATTTACTTTCAGTACATGGCAAATTATTAGTTTTCTTTAATTTTAAAGGTGCAATTTATTATTAAATGAAGGAACTCAGATTCCTTAATTATTTTAATTACCAACAACCGATGTAGTAGTATTCCCCCCCCCCCTTACAAAATCATAAATCAGTAGAAAACCGATTATGTCCAGCCTTTCAGGACACTTTAATCCAAGTTCATCTGCTTTCAGTTAGCTTTGATACCTTATTCTCCCAATATATTTATTCTCCTATTTTGCTGAGCTCTGGCACAACCTATCATCCCTGACAAGTCGCGTTAACCGGTCGAATTACCATCTTGTAAATTGTTAATTTTGTTTGCGTGTCCCGTTTACTTTGTCTGTTGATCATAGGATAGAGCTGTGCTAAGACTTTGGATGTCTTTGAGGTAATGTAACTAATATGTTTGCTGATTAGGAGTTTACTATCAAGAATCACTCCAAGATATTTAACTTCAGTCTGCCATGGAATCTTTACTCCCAATAAATAATAAATATCCTCCATGGTATGGATTTTCTTTCTAGTAAACAGTATGGCTGAGCTTTTCTGGGGGTTAACTTGGTTCTTCCAGTCTGCCATCCATTTTTCTAAAATGTGTATGCTGGTTTGAATAGAAATGGCACAAGATTTCACAAGTCTTCTAGTTGCCAGTTGTGGGCTCAGACATCTTGTCATCAGGGCAGTATCATCTGCATATAATGCAGTGAATGTTGTTCCTGGGTTCAGAGGGATGTCTGCTACACAGATTGAGAACAGGAGAAGGGCCAGAAGAGATCCCTGAGGTACGCCTGCCGAGATCCTGCGTCTGGTCGAAACCGTTTCGCCGACCCCGACCTGCATATATTTGTCTTTCAGGTAAGAGTGTATTATTCTTATCAACCTGATTGGCAAGTTAAACTTTATCAGTTGGTAGAGAAGACCTTGATGCCATACTTTGTCAAAAGCCTTCTCTGCATCGATGAAGATGGCAGCTGTATTGAGTTTCCAGTTGTAACCTATAGTAATGATGTCTACCTGCCGGTGTACTTGTTGAGCTGTACTATGGGCCTTACGGAAGGAACTGTTCATTAGGCAAAATTCCTAACTTTTCTGTTTCTGCTTGGAATCTTGAGAGGATCACTTTCTCTGTCACCTTTCCAAGGCTGGACAATAGGCTTATGGGTCTGTAGCTTTCAGGAATGTGAGAATTTTGTCCTGGATTCTTCAGGGGTATGATTGTTGTTGTTTTCCATGTAGTAGGGAAATGCTGGAATCTAAAGATGACATTTGTAATGTTGACGAGATGGACAGTGGCCTTTCTTGGGAGTAGTTTTACTATTCTGTTAGTTATGCCATTCGGTCCTGGAGCTTTTTTACTGTTTAGATGGGAGATGATAGTTATCATTTCTGCCGGATTTATAGGAGTGATATGTTCGGAGTTAACAGTGTTCTGTCTTAAGGTTGTCCTAACATGATGATGAATCTTGTACATAAGGTTGATATTTAGATTTTATAAGATGGATTGCACTGGGATTCAAGGTTTTCTACTAGTGCTTCAGCTTTCTCTTATTCTTTGTGAACTGTCCCTTTCTTGGTTTGAATAGGGGGTATGAGTTGCTTTTTTGGTGCGGATCGCTCTTAAGAATTTCCATACAGAATGATCTTCAGTATTGAGGTTAGCCAATTGATGGTTTCTGTGATTTCGAAGAGCTTCCCGGACCTGCCTGTTTAGATTGTTCAATACTGTTTTGTCTTGTGGGGGTCTGGTATTGTGGTATCTCTTTCTGGCTCCATTTTTTGCTCTGATTAGCTCCATGATTTCTTCTGGGATACGGTTAGTTAGGTGGAAGACAGTGGATTGTCTGACTGATTCTATTGCTTTCTGAATTTGTAGAGTTAGGTTATTTACTGCTGAGTCTATCTCTTCCTTTTTACTGATGTTAGGCACTGGACCAATATGATCGGAAAGAACCTTGGATAACTTGTTCCATGGTATGAATGTGTGGAGAGGAGAGAATTGATCTGATGAACCTAGATTAGGCTCTATCGGACTGTGGTCAGATGATAATTCGTTAACTGATTCCAATTTGAATTGGTATGTTATATTTTTTAAAGATGACAATGTCTAGTACATCCGAGCTACCTGAAGGTCTGAAGTGGGTGGGCTCGGTAGGACAGGCCACAACAACAGAGTGAGTTGAGCATTGCAAAGTTGAATATGTGTGGCCTTTGGTGTTAGTTGAAGAGCTGTGCCAGGCTGTGTGTTTTGAGTTCAGGTCTCCTGCTATTATCATGGAGTCATTTGGACCAAGTATGGAGTCCAGGTCTGTTGTCAGCAGAGGAATGCTCGGAGGATTATAAGCAGCATAGATCTTGAGACTCCCAGCATTGCAGGTATGTACCTCCACACCAGTCACCTCCATGTTTATTGTTTGGGGCTTTTCTATTGTATTATGATTCAAATAACTCTTAATATATATGGCTGTGCCTCCACCTCTTGTGCCAATTCTATCGTTTCTGTATATAGTGTATCCACGGATTATTGGATTATTAGCTGGTCTTAGGTGTGTTTCATCAATATCAAGATGATATCAGCACTGAGACGAGTTGAAAATTCTTGAAGTTCCAAGACCTTGTTCATCAATCCATTTGCATTCCATGCCATTATCATAAGACCTTTTGGTTTGAATTTTTCACTCATGACAGATGGCTGTTATAATGGTTTGAGTGCCTTGCTGGAATCTCTGGAGGATGGTGAGGGGGATGTCTTGCTGAATTGCTGCAGCATTGTGGCAAGTGAGGCTGTTAAAACCGATATTATGTTGGAGTTTTCTAGCTCGAGAGATGTTGTAGGCTTAGTTCTTGCAGCCTCAGCATATGTTTTGGTCATGGTTGTTCCTTCCTGTGAGGTCTGGTGCATGTGATGGTCTGGTGTCCCTCGCCGCACTTCAAGCACCTGACGGCTCCCTTACATAATTTTTGGGCATGACCAAACCTTTGGCATCTATGACACTGACCTGCAGATGCTCTTTTTCTAAGAGGCTCATTTGAAATCTTGAGTCCGCATACTACTGTCAGTTCATAGATCTGCTTTTGTGTGTCTTATTTCCACCAGCACCAAAGGCATTGGTTTTTTATCTGATCTGAGCATCCTACTCACTTTTACTAGGGACAGGCCTCGTCTGGAGAGATCTGTGCTCACATCTTCTGGAGTGATACCTTCAGCTATCTCACGTAGAACCACCTTCAGGTTCTTTTCGCTGGGTAAAGGGAAGGTGTGGTATGGGACATTAGCATTGTCCATAAATCTGGTTATCTGTCTGTAATCCAAGACAGTAGTGGGTTGTATTTTAACTCCCTCATCTGAGTTTTTGGCCCATGAGAATGAGATGTTTTGTTCTCTGAGGGCTGACGAGACTGGGATCCATTTTGCCTTCTCCCTTAAGATGACTAGTGGTATCTTTTCCTTAGGACCATTGCATGCTTCTATCTTCAATATTGGTGGAGATTTTTCTCTTCTTTTTGACCATTTGGAATTCTGTATCTGTTTCCGAGGCCTGATAACTGCTGCCTTGGGATGTAGCATCTTCTATACTTGGAGAGTGTGCAAAATCTGATTGAATCAGAATTATGGGATCTTCACTTATGTCATCCATATTGTCCTCTGTGACTGCTGTGGGATAGAATTTGTCAAAAAGCTTGACTTTTCCCGGACAATTATCACTCAGCAGCTTTCCTAGTCTGAGGAATTCCTTGTATACTTCCTCGAATTTGGCCTCATTCAGAAGTTTTGCCATGACAACAATAAATTAGAAATGTGTAAAGGCATAGATGGAAAAAGAGTAGATTGCTCAGGTGTCCCGAGCATGTTACAGATCATCCTGTGGACTTTTGTGGTCAACTAGCAAATCCCATAGACACACTCAGGTGTCTACCAGCAATAAAATACAACTAGCTATCCTATAGTAGGGAAAAGGAGTGTCACGAAATCACTTGGCCACAGATTGAAATCCTACCTCCCTAATTAAAACCATAAATCTACCGGTGGTCCTCATTGCGGGTGGGGCCTGCCGGCCATTAGACCTCTTGCATGTTTCATGCAGAGGGAGAGACAGTAGGAAACAAATTGTGTCTGCGCCAGTGCAATGCGCGTTTCGTGAAAAGCCTTGTAAACACACTAATCAGGCTCAGTCTAAAATAATTTATTAAAAAAGATTCGTTTAATATTTTTAGAAGTTTTACTAATATTTTTTAGATATTAAATTTTTAATTTAAAATATAAAATTTAAGTTACATTATTATTTCTAAGAAAAATAAAATAAATTTAAAGTCACTTATTCGTTTGAAACGAAAAAAAAAACAAGTTATAGATTTCGTTAAAAGCGGCTAGTCTAGTGGCTTTGCGCTTCGCAACCATATGCCTGGGGAAGGAGTGTCCCAGGTTCGATTACCGTCGAAGACGTGAGGAACTTGAGGATCTTCCTCAGGCATAGCCAAGTTAGCCGGTCTTAGGCGCCGGCAGTAGGGTTTTTTCCAGTTTATCTGACGTTTTTCATCCCGCAAGCAGGCAAACCAGCCCCGTGAGCATACGCTTCTACAGCCAAAAATATATCCCCCCAAACAGCGGAAGACTAGGCGACAGGTCGATTGCGAGTGGTACTAACAAGAAGTTGCATCTAAAGTAACACGCGAACCCTGCATAGGAAACGGGAATAACGCGTAGTGAAAGTGAAGTTAAAAGTGATTTTAACTGTTTTTGTTTGTTTCTATGATAGAAATTAAATCAGCGTTATGATGATTATCTACTGAAGGCTTGGTGTCGCCTTCTAGCGAGAATTTCCATTCTTTTGTCTGTAGTTAGATTTACACACACTTCAGAACGAAAAACACTGAAATAAATACGGAGTTCTAGGATTATGGCGGATTTCCTTGAGGTAATTAAGACACAAACGGTAACCGATTTTTTTCCTTTCTCAATTATGCCATTCGGCTCTCTTTATCCATGTAAAAACAGTGAATATATAATTGCCTTGATTTTATCGCTCTCTACTCTCTTGGTCCGTAAGAGATGTAACTAGTATAATTATCAGAGAGTACATCACATTTGCATAATATTAATATACATCAAAATAAAAGTAGAGCCGCCCATTCAAATTTGATTGGTAACATGTCACCATCATGGAACGTAATACTGTTCTATGATAGTGGCGTAAGTGAGCGCATTTTAGCCAACCGAAGTCTTTATTTACTTAAAATGATCTGGAAAAGCGTGAGGGGTGGGGAGGTCACTTACGCCATCTGCTATTCTGTGAAAATGAACAATTCTTTACGTAGAATTATTCGCAACAAAAATATCAGACTGGGATATGTTTTGCTCAAGCTTACACCACCTCTGCTTCGAATCTTCTCGTTAATTTACGAGAAACATTAATTTCCCATGGTAATTATGCGCAACAAGGCAAATGCTATGTACATAAATAATTAACATCTGCGCTAGTTCCCATTTATATTCTCTATACTTCGAAAACCGGCAATGGAAATAAAGCAAAGTACAAGAAAAAGAAAACGGGAAAATAGTGCGCTCATTAAACGATAGGTGGCGCTGTAGAGTAATGCATTTCTTTAAATTGCAGCGACATTCTTGTTTAATTCCCGAAACTTGCATCTCAAAGGAAAGTTCATCTATGGCTTCAATGACGGATTTAAAGTCGAGAGAATTTTGGCTTCAAAACGAATCCATCGCGAACTTAATTTGAGATTTAACTTCCGTTTGTAAATCGCCATTCAGCACGTTAAAGGATGTGATGAAATGTTTTATAAGTCTGTGGCCTCCACACCAACTACGACCGGAGATCTGGCACTGCCATATATTTATACGGTTACCATAGCAACTGACAGTTTGTTTGCGTAGTTCGGTATACGAAAACAGGAGCTTGATTCCAAAGGCAAAGCTTCTATCAGTTTCTGACCGTTTTCCAATTCCTTTTTGATGAGAAGGCACCACAAGAATCGTTTGCATCCTGTTTTGTTTTCTTTCTATGGCGGTGTCAGATTACAGTTTTCTGGGATTATTGATGCCGAATGTACCTTCGCTAGATTTCAGTCTATGGAAAAGAAAAATCAGTTGCAGAACACTTTGGGAGAAAATTGAAAGTTCGGGAGCAATAAAAATTCTATTTTCTGAAGTCACTTCTTTCCTACTAAACTAGACGAGTTACGGAAATGGAGTTGGAAATTATAAGTTAAAAGACAGACGCGGTTTTTTAACTATTTTTATTTTAGATTTCAATGCTTTTCAATTTTGGTAAAAAATACCAATGGGCTATCTATAAAGGCTAATATAAAACGAGCTCTCCAGCACGCTAACGTCTAAAACACGTGACATTCCTTTCCAGATTTCTATCTTTTGATTGTCTAAAAAGTATCACTAAGAAGTTAGAAGACATCTTAAGTTTCTACAATACTCTGATTTCTTCTTCTTCTGATGCTTCGATATTATTGAGCAAAATTTCAACTTCCATCTTTCTTATAAATGTTCGCCATTCTTATGTACGACATCGATTATATTCTGCCTTTCTTTTTGTTTTACAGAAGCGTAAAACAGAAAGGAAGATGGCTGATTTGCGGGATGAAAACCCTTGGGTTTCGGTAGAAAAAAAAATGCCACCTCCATATGTGACCTCTAACTTACCTTCAGATGAAAAGTGTTGATAAAAAAGGTATCTGACATTCTATACTGGATTCGAACACGAGCTTTTACAAACAAAAGGCATCACTGAAAACGATGACCTACGGAGGCTGATTACATATTCTGAAAGTTTATTATGAAAGCTTTCCTATTACTAATTAAATCCATTTATACTTAAATATTTGCGACTTAACTTTGACTTCAATCCAATCATAAGATGGAATTCGGTAGGATTTAATGTTTCTTTGTACTCCAAGGAAACATTAAATTGAAAATCCAGTCCGAGAATATTTGGACCACTCAGTGGTCCAAATATTCTCGGACTGGACTGTCAATAAAAAGCGAAACTGATATATATATATGTCCCAAAATTCACATTCACGCAAGAAGTAATTTTGATAGAAAACACAGGTTTTTTAATTAAAATTGTAATTTCTTATTGATTCATAAAGTATACAGTATAGGGTTATGCATGGAATAGCATATCGGGTAAATGGCCTCCACGGCTTTGCTGGAGGCCATTTACCCTTTCAAACAACCCCAAAGAAAAAAGTCCAACGGCGTTAAGTCACATGATCTGGGCGGCCAATTCTGATCACCAAAACGGGAAATTACACGACCAGGAAATGACTCATGCAGTAATTGAATTGTTTCTCGGGCTGTATGGCATGTGGCACCGTCTTGTTGAAACCACATGTCGTCCACCTCCATATCTTGCAATTTAGGCACAAAAAAAAAACTGGATTATCATGTCGCGATAGCGAGCACCATTAACTGTTATTGCCTTACCAGCCGCATTTTCGAAGAAGAATGGACCGATGATGCCTCCAGCCCAAAATCCGCACCAAACAGTGACACGTTGTGGATGCATTTGTTTCTCAACAATCACTCGTGGATTTTCTGAAGCCCAAATGCGACAATTTTGTCGATTAACGAAGCCATCAATATGAAAATGAGCCTCATCGCTGAAGATGATTTTGTTCGAAAAATAAGCATCCGCTTGTTGTTGTTCCATAATCCATTCAACGAACTCTCTTCGCTGTGTGTGGTCATTTTTAATAACCCTGAACTGTCAGCTACCAAGCTGTCTTTTTTTTTTTCTCGTTGGCAACATTTTACCGCACAAATGGCGCGAACTTTAAATCTTGCGTGAATTTTGGAACAGTCTGTGTGTGTGTGTGTATATATAATATTCCTTTGGAAATAGAAAGACGTAATGATCATTACAAGGAATTATTTCCAACTCGTTGAATTCTTTGTACGATTTTTGCTCTTTTATTCCCAAATCCATTGTTTGATTTATACTCGATTCATACCGCCAATCGTGAGTGAGGAACTGTCGTAAATATTTACATCCTGGTTCGAGATTATGTTCGAGAATTTGCATTCCAATTCACATTCGTCTGCCTTTCAATTTAATATTCCACATTTCCCGTAATGCATTTCGTTTCCACTTGCATTAACTTGTATGTTAGCCTGATAAATCTATATACTTGTCTGCTACTGAATGTAATATCTTATACACTGTAGAAGTTTATGCAGCCCTGCATGTGCACGTAATTACACAAATGACTTCAACTCATTAAAAGCATTCTTGTATAGTATGCTTGAGTTTCCTCACGTTTCTCAATCTAAATAATAAGCGACTTTCTGGTTTTCCAACAATCGGCCGTACTTTCCACCTAATTGCTCTCACTTTACCATCTCGGTAATCACTTATCTGTATGTTCATCAAGAATCTCTTCACTTCGTCTTTCTTAAGTAGCTGGAATTTTTTTTATTCGTTTTTTTTTTTTTCTTCATTACGCTAGAGAATCCAGTCGATTTCAGCTTCGTTTTCCTAAACGTTTTAGGGAAGATCTCCCCAATGGGTCTTTTTGTTTTACATTTTCTCATAGATTGACACACACCCTACTGCTGTTCGTTCGAGAAAGCCTGGAGCTGTTTGCGATATAGGAAACAAGTGATGATCTGTACACAGGCGAAGAGCACGTATTACATACACTCTTGTTCAAATAAGCATCGATAATTAATTAACATCGCCATAGTCTTAGGCTGTTTCGCGCATCTTGCGTATTGATTTCCCATGTTCATCGTCCACAGAAGCATCCCAGCTCATGTAAGCAACCGAACGGGTATCTGCACTCTGTGGTTCGAGAAACCCAAATTAATATTGTTCCCGGCAAACAGTTCAGAATTACGGTATCGTCCAGTACAGCGCGGTAGAGGATGAAGTGGAGTAGAGTAGACTAACCTTCGATACTTGCTATCAGGCAATTAATGCACTGTTAAACAGGAATATTGTGAAGTAATGAGAAAATGGAAAGAGAAAGATGAAGGAGGCGGTGTGTGTGTGTGTGTGTGTGTGTGTGTGTGTGTGTGTGTGTGTGTGTGTGTGTGTGTGTGTGTGTGTGTGTGTGTGTAGAGAGAGAGAGAGAGTGAAATTAATAATAATAGAGATCGTATTTTAGTTTAGGGACGACTTTCCCCCTTAATGAAATAACAGTGTACAGTACTGCATATCTGCTAATAAATCAATGATCGATCGATGGGGGTGCCTATTATCTGCCTCTTGCTCCTTCTACTTCGCTCTATTACCCATTACTGCCCTGCGTGTTATCAGCCTGATACTAAGCAAGGATGAACAATTGATTCATTGGGATATTTGCACTTGAAAAGCAAGGACAGAGCATGTTAAATTAACAAACAACGAAGGGTGATGGAAATCAAAATAAACAACCGATATCTTCTTCAATTTCTGAATGTTCGCATTTATGTATGCCTATAACTCAATCCTGATATTACAAGGAATACTGTTAAGGCAACATGTTTGGACAAACATGTCTTTCAATTTCTGTTTTTTTTTTTTTTTTTTTTTTTTTTTTTTTTTTTTTATCTTAAATCGCATTTCAATGACAATCCTTTTTTTTTTTGACATAGAGTCTATTGATGCTTTTTTTTTTTTTTTATAAAAAGGCTTCTCAGTATGAAATATCAAGGAAGTACATCTCAGTGTCATATACATAACACCCTCTGTCCAAAATGAAACCGAACTTTTCGAAAATAGAAGAAACTAGTGGCGCCACTTGTTGTATCTTTTTTTTTCGAAAGCGGCAATCTTCATTAGTGTTGTGTCAACTGTTTATGACATTTGTTTCATTAGGAGCCGAGTTAGTGCCAAGAGTGACAGTGTGTTTTGACGAACTGTCGGAAAAAGAGTTTCCAATAGAGAGCTGCAATTGACTTTTGTGTTAAACTTGGTAAAAGTTTTACCGAAACGCATCAAAGGCTTCAAAAAGCATAGGGTGATGAATGCTTATCCCGTACTCAAGTTTACGAGTGGTTTAAGCGATTTCAAAGTGGTCGTGAGATGCTCGAGGACCACGAACAGCCGAGCCGTCCAAAAACTGGACCGAGCGAAGTTAACATCCAAAAAGTGCGTGATTTCATCAAAAAAAAAAAAGAAAACCAGAAATCGTCCGTGAGATTGATTGAAGATGAATTGGGGATTCCAAAATCAACTGTGCACATTTTGACCGAGAGTTTGGGCCTTCGTAAATTGAATTTGCGATTTGTTCCCCACAAGTCGACCGACGACCAAAAAATGTATCGAATTGAACACTGCAAGAACACCTTATTAAAACCCTTGTAAGCACTCAAACTTGCTTGAAATGATCGTTACTGGTGACCAAATGTGGCGTTTTGAGTATGAGCCCGAAGCAAAGCGCCAGAGTGCTGAGTGGAGACCACCAGAAGAGGGGCATCCGAAAAAAAGTCGCTTGGAGAAGTCAAAAGTAAAGAAATGCTGATTTGTTGCTACGATTCCAAGGGCATTATCCACAAAGAATTCGTTTCACCTGGCCAAACGGTTAATGGCGAGTTTTATCTTGAAGCGATTGATAGCGAAAATTCGTCGCGTACGGCATGAATATCGTGACGACCGACCGTTCGTCAAAACACACTCACTATAACTCGGCTTCTAATGAAACAAATGTCATAAACAGTTGACACAA
Source organism: Typopeltis vanoorti (assembly GCF_054136105.1). Taxonomy (NCBI): domain Eukaryota; kingdom Metazoa; phylum Arthropoda; class Arachnida; order Uropygi; family Thelyphonidae; genus Typopeltis; species Typopeltis vanoorti. The sequence goes on from NC_143569.1 coordinate 44,129,151, forward strand.
CACTAATGAAGGTTGTCGCTTTCGACAACAAAAAGTTACAACAGGTGGCGCCATTAGTTTCTTATATTTTCGAAAAGTTCGGTTTCTTTTTGGACAGAGGGTGCATATAAGAGATGAATTTTATTTTCTGGTGCGAGATCAATTAATTGCTTATTATTATTATTTGACACCTCCAGGGTGTCCAAGGGCTCATCGAGGGAGGGCACCAGGTCTCCACCATTCAATTACAACTGACCACAACTACACCAACGCCATCTACCGCCTACCACCACTGGTATTCCCACAGACAATCACAAGGAAGCTTAAATAGGCTTAAATGTTCAATGGTTGTTTTCTAGAGCAAAATTAATAAAAATATTTAAAAAAGGTCTTTAACTCACTGCACTAATGTACAGTACTCTTCCAATCTTTTGTGACTGGGAGTCAAATATATGCCCCTTTTGAGTGAGATACTAGGACCTAAGTCCCTACATGAAAGTATCCCTTACCAAAATTTATTCCGAAGTTATTTTGGAGTCGAGATTATGCTCGTATATTTTGCCTAGAAAACGAAATTTATCCGAATGCGTAGATTCCTGCAAATTTCTATATAAAAGTATGACGTCACATAGAAGCAATGCTGCACTCTGATTGGTGAAAGCCACAAGAGCGGGATTATTATAGTGATGTCAATCTTGTGACATCACTATAACAATTCATCACGTTTATTGGTTCGCCGTATTATTAAAATAGCAAAACAGTAGCATGATGTTTATGTTTCTATCGTATAAAAACAGATGAAAGTAAATTAACAATTTAACTGCTTAATTTTTCTTGATTGGACTGATGATTGATCTTGTCTGAATTGAATCTTTTTCAAGAATATCCAAGTTGATTTTCTGTGATTAGTCCAAATACCTAATGAGAAAAGTAGCATCTAAAAAGCAAAATAAATATCCAAACCTGGACAGAATGAATCATATCACCTTACACATTTACAAGACATCTAAAGTTATTCAGAAAGTAATTTATATCTCCTCTTATCTTCGCTCCCATTACATCTCAAGGCTATTACATTTCGTATCTAAGTAGAATATACTTGTTTGTTACACAGTCAATTGCTGTACAAATTTGATATCTGTTAAGCTATATCAATACATCACACGCAGGCACAGAGCACATCTCAGGTCATCCACCATCCATTATATCGTATAATAATTCCTCCCTTTATCTGAAACAATCAAAAATAATGGGTTATTATAGTAATTTTTGGCTTGCAGAAAGTTAATGGCAGATTTGATTGGTCATTAGAAACAACATTTATCTTTACGATGTTTCATATATGAATGAACACAGTGGAATTCTCGTATCATGGAAGGATGAACCAACTCTTGCATTACTGCCATGTACTCCTTTAAGTCACCAGAGATACATTCTGGATAATGTATCTAATGTTATCAAAAGGAACAACGTTTTTAAATAATCAGAAAATAGCAAGACAATTTTCAGTAACAAACCTACATATTTAAATTATAAGATTATATTTCTGTTCACAATTGTTGCTGAGCGCGTGCAACTGTTGTGATTATCAGTTACGTCATAAATGAATGATATCTAGCATTGTTGTATGACGTCATGCAACTCGCCTTTTAGATTTATTTATTATTAAAAAAATGTTGCTTTCCATTCTTCGATTAAAATCGGCATTTGTTTGCTTCTTCTGACTCCTAACAATCTTTTGACCAGTTCAAATAGTTACTGCGTCTTGTATTTACTTATAAATCTACTACTGCTGTATTATACTCTAGACATATACGTTTCTTTGAAGTTCTAGTGTGAAATAAATAGACTTAGATAGCGAGAAAAAAAGTATAGGATGGAGACCTACAATTCATCTTAGTTTTTAATGAGTGCAGATGTAACCTGTAACGATTCCTATCAGCGTAGGCTCGACAACCTCTCGCAGTGTGAACGTGTTTCCTGGGCATGCACACAAATTGAACGAGTCCATCCAGTACGGCATATGTCACTTGGCATTACTGCTGCCTTCTCGCTAATGGTTTCGAACGTCAAGATCGATTGGTGGCTCAGCTGAAGCCGGTCCATCTGTATCGCGGACAAGAAACTGTAACAGTGACACAGCAGGGGGAGTTTACCATCTGACAATGTGACAGCTGTTTAACTGGAAGATATTAGTTCACAAGTAAAGACCTATGTTACAACCTGCAGGACTTTATTTATAGCTAAAAGTCTTCTAAATACACCCACACGTTTTTGACTTCCTTTACTTTTTTTTTGTCCTGTGTGAGTCGATGAAGGAATGGGAAATCGACTCGATACAGTTAGTTTTAAAATGCAAAAAAAAATTTCAGCTAATAGTCATTAACGTAACATCTTACTCGTATATAGAACATGATAAATGTAATATTTGTTAACGATATAAAGTAGTAAAAAGAAAAAGTGTATAGCTGATTGCCTTATTTTTTACAACTATGATGCAATCAAGTATTTTATTCCATGCATGCCACATTGCTTATTATAATTCTGTGCATCGGAAATTAATTCTGATTTTTTTTTCTTCGATTACGTTAGTTTTGAAAAGGATATTGTCAGTTTAAAACTTATCATCAACATTACAAAGAAACCTTAGGGTAATTGAAAAAAAGAAACTCTTTGCAACTAGATTGCCGCATCTTATGTTTAAGACGGTCCAATACCTTAATAAATAAATAAATAAATAAAGCAATTTATTGTCTGAAAAGAGATTATTAAATTGTTGTTCTAGATTTAGTGAAGATGGAATTTAGACTGGGTGTTAAGGTAAATATGCAAAAAAACAAACTTTCATCTTAGATGCATTTAAATTAAAACATCGAGAGATTTTTCAATTTACTAAAAATAATCGATTTATCGTTAACATTTCGAATCAAAATAGAAATGCATTTCGAGCATATTTCTAAAGATGGAAGTTGAAAACTAAATCTCACAGTCATCTGAACACTATTGAAATATGGATTCACTTTAAATTCCATATAATTTTGGGAAAATTCTAAATTTCCTGCTAAAAGCAAACTCAAATTTGGAATTAATGTGCTAAGGTTTTGAATTTATTATTTACGAGGGAAGTTTCGATTTTAAAACCGGTAGTTCATAGAATGAACTATCGACACGAAGGAAGAATCAAAATTTATTCTTGTTGCATCATCATTCAGATGATGAAATCTTCCTGATAAATACCACAACGTAAAAAAATATTAAAAACAATAAAGATAAGATAGTAGTTACTGAAAAGTATACGTGGAGGAAATTATTCTGATCGTTGATGCATTTTGGATTGACAGCGTTGACAAATTGAATGCGAAAGAACGGAAGGACAAGAGAAGTACATTTATTGACATTTCTGGCTTCTGTTTGCATTTAAACGTCACTTCTGACGTATTCCTACCCCCCCCCCCCCTTTTTTTTTTTTTTGCTTTATATGCGTGGCTACTCTAAGGCACTTTTGTCTCTTTTTTCTCCCCTTCTGAAATATCGATTTAATAATCAGATTTATTTCGCACCCTGTTTGTTTTCTGACGAATCCTTTCCGAATTTCTCCGTCACAAACCAACATTGTCAGCTTTTTTGCACGCTTTCTGACTTTTAAATAAACGTTCGTTATCCAACGCTGTAATCCGAGATATCTATAGAGTCTGCAGGATTTTATATGCTGTTCAAGCAACGGCGACTTGAGAAAATGCTACGAACAGTTTTTTTTAAAGAGAAAAACTAGTGTCCATCCAATGCAAATATGACAATCATAAAATGGCTATTTTGTATGCGCATGTGCAATACAAACGAAATATAACTACTCCAATGAAAACAAAGAAATGATAAATACTTTTAGTCCTTATAAGGACTGGCTTAAAGGGGCGAAGCAAGAATGCTTTTCATCTTCCTCGTTATCTGTAGAGGACAGTGTAGGGATAAGGTGTTATTGAGTTATTAAAGCTCTGATCATGGCAGGAGGGTAACAGCAACAGCCTAACCTCAGTTAGAACTTCATTAGCTACAGCATTGCCATCCATTACCCTCCAAGGGTATATTGCTGCCACCATTGTCCCCTAAATACTTTTAAGAGCGATATAAATATTAATTATATTTTATTTGTAAAATAGTTAAGTATGGGAACTATTTGCTATTTTAAAAATTCGTGATTTAATTTTTATTTAAAAAATCTAAAATTTTTAAGACATTTTTACTTGTAAATTATTATTTTATAGAAAAATATGATAAAATATTTTAGTACTTCAAAATACCTTGCAGCTATTTATAGAAAAGTTAAAAAAGACAACTGAATACTTTATTTTTATAAATAGCACATCATATTCTTAGGCTTTTAAATGATATTATTCGAATGGAGGTACTCTTTCTATTCAGCAATACAAATCATTTCTGGTTACTAACGAGCAGTTGAGTTTGCTTTATAGTGCAGAAAAGTATTATCAAAACTTGTTACTGATTTTTATGTAATATTATTTTAAAAATTGCTACAGTTTACTTTTTTAATCGATTTTTTACACTTTAAGTACAAAAAGTACAAGAAGGTCGGTGTTTGGACACGTTAAACAAACAAAAACCTATGTTTTCCACTTACCTGCTCTTATTCTGACCTCCCTGCTGCCGACAATTCCGACCGCGTTTTCTGCAGTACATCTGTAAACGGTATCGTGAACTTCCGAACGAAAATCTTCGTGGCGAAAAGGGTAGAAGTATAAGGATCCATCCTCGCGAATATCAAGGAGTTGAGGAAGAGTAACCACGGGTCGTCCATCTTGGTACACCCATCGTACAACGGGGATCGGAGTTCCGGCCGCTGTACATCGCACCTCATATCCTTTGGTGTTGACAAAGTACGCATGACCTGGCGGCTCTTCCAGAAACAGAGGACCCTCCAGGCTGACGGCCGAGCACAGGACTGTGAAAATAAATACAGAATGGAGTTAAGAGGGACTTTTTTTTCCCCCAATAAAACTTGCATCTGTTCTATTGCAAATAATCGATTACCTTCGTAATTAAGTAGCTCTCAGTATCTTAAGTCTTAGGGAATTAACACTTTCATTGCCAACTGAAAATTGGAATTTCGTGTGGTGGCCAACTTTTTTTTTTATTTATTTAGTTAACGATGTCCACGCGATAACGCGTGATTGGCAATGAACATGTTAAAGCATCTTCCACCTTAATGAAACTGGTTGTCCAATGCTTGTAATGAGAGCAACAGATGCCCCAGTGTGCTGGACAATGGCTAATAAGAAGACCCCAGTGTTGGACCATCCACCTTACTCACCGGACTTAGCTACATGCGACAGTAGTAGGGGAGGCTCTTCTGACCAGATCAAGATCAAGATAAGATAAGGAAAGTGGGCGTGTCTTCCTGACGTCATTGTGAGTGACGTCATGATTTTGGAATTTCCATGTGGGCAAGTGTATGAATGGCTTCAGTTCTTGTGTTTTGGTTCGCGTATGGGATTATGGGGGATTTTTTTGGTTCGCCTATGGAATTATGGGTGATGATAGAGATAAGGATTCGTGTTGTGATTGGTGGGACAGTTTAAACCAAATGCTTCCGGTGTGGGTGGCTTCCTGAGTCAGGAATTTCCCTGGGAGCATATGTGGTCACTGGCTTCAGTTCTTGTGTTTTGGTTCGCGTATGGCATTATGGGTGATGGTAGAGATAAGGATTCGTGTTGTGGGTGTGTGTTGTTTTCAGATGTAGATACGTGACGTCCCCCCCACCCCCCCCCCCCCCCACCCCCCCCCCCCCCCACCCCCCCCCCCCCCCACCCCCCCCCCCCCCCACCCCCCCCCCCCCCCACCCCCCCCCCCCCCCACCCCCCCCCCCCCCCACCCCCCCCCCCCCCCACCCCCCCCCCCCCCCACCCCCCCCCCCCCCCACCCCCCCCCCCCCCCACCCCCCCCCCCCCCCACCCCCCCCCCCCCCCACCCCCCCCCCCCCCCACCCCCCCCCCCCCCCACCCCCCCCCCCCCCCACCCCCCCCCCCCCCCACCCCCCCCCCCCCCCACCCCCCCCCCCCCCCACCCCCCCCCCCCCCCACCCCCCCCCCCCCCCACCCCCCCCCCCCCCCACCCCCCCCCCCCCCCACCCCCCCCCCCCCCCACCCCCCCCCCCCCCCACCCCCCCCCCCCCCCACCCCCCCCCCCCCCCACCCCCCCCCCCCCCCACCCCCCCCCCCCCCCACCCCCCCCCCCCCCCACCCCCCCCCCCCACACACACCCACAACACGAATCCTTATCTCTACCATCACCCATAATGCCATACGCGAACCAAAACACAAGAACTGAAGCCAGTGACCACATATGCTCCCAGGGAAATTCCTGACTCAGGAAGCCACCCACACCGGAAGCATTTGGTTTAAACTGTCCCACCAATCACAACACGAATCCTTATCTCTATCATCACCCATAATTCCATAGGCGAACCAAAAAAATCCCCCATAATCCCATACGCGAACCAAAACACAAGAACTGAAGCCATTCATACACTTGCCCACATGGAAATTCCAAAATCATGACGTCACTCACAATGACGTCAGGAAGACACGCCCACTTTCCTTATCTTATCTTGATCTTGATCTGGTCAGAAGAGCCTCCCCTACTACTTGCGACTTTTACCTTTTTTCGAAAGTTGAATTCGTTGAAGGGCACCCTTTGTTGGAAGCAGTGCTGATGACTTGCAGCACTGCTTTCAACAATGGAGAATTCGTATGCAACGGTGTAAAGATAGAGGAGGGGAGTATGTGGAAGGGGATAACAATTAAGTTGTACAATTGTAATAATAAGCCACGTTTTTGGAACCAGTCTCGTTATTTAATAGCCACATATTTGAGCTATTATATGACATACCCTAAAGTTATAACATCAAAATATAAAAGTTACATGGTTGTTGTGCGCCTCCATTTTCGTTGGCATTATGCCAAAAGTGAAAAATCACAATTGTTGCTGCGTTATTTACAATCGTATCCCATTCTCTAAAATAGAGCATACGCCAAATATTCATTGTAAAATAAATAAAAAAAATAATAGAACAGATAAATACTTTCATTTATCTTGGATGTGAAACATCATATGAAGGAGAAAAAGAAATAAAATTAAAAACTTCAAAATTTTTACTGATTATAGGTCTGATAAATAGAACACTCAACCCAAATATAGTACAAAAAGAAACACGCTTGAAAATATACAATATTTTAGTAGTGCCCATTATTGCGTGGCAGTAAAATTTGGGCAATAAACAAACAAAATAAACAAAGAATAAAAACAAGTGAAATGAGATTTACGAGAACTGCAAAATACACATTACATCAAAAAAGGAACTAAGACATTTTAAGAGACTAAAAACAAAATGAAGAAAAACTAAACAATTATAAACAAAAATGGATTGAACATATAAACCGAATGGCCAACACCGATATTCTAAACAAATACTAAAATATAAGCCAACTAGAAAGAGAAGGCATGGTAGACCTCAAAAATGGATATTCGATGGATAATGACACCGGAACAGACTAATATGGAATATATACCCGTAATTAGCGTTATGATGATGATTACGATATTTCGTCTGCCTAAAATTTCATATTTTGACCTTCATTCAAATTCATGCAACTGAAGATCGATGCTATTGTCAAGTTATTGATTGAATACAATACTTTTTAAACATTCATCAATAAAGCATAAAGATCGTGATGCTGAAAGCAATCAGTGAAATAAAACAAACTCTTGATTAAAGAACACATCTAAAAGCCTTAATATGGATTCTATGAATTGCACTTTGCGTACTTATTATATCTGTGTTCTTTGTGTCCCCATATATTTTTCTTTGACCTTTTTACTATTATTCCTTTAAGTTGCATTTTCAAATGAAAGAAGATGTTTTTAAGGGGAGTACAAAGGTCATTTGGATGTGGATGGCGTGTAAGTTCGGTGACTCAGTTCCTTATCGAATGTTGATTTGATTCTGTTTATTCCGAAAACCAAAACCTTTTCTTATCCAAATTCTATTTGTTTTCTCCATCTTCCTTTGAAGTACTGTTTTCAGACAAGGAAGCAAGAGAAATCGTAACTTTTCGAAACTCTATCTTGGATTTTTTTTTTTTTTTTTTTTTTTTTGCAGTGGACGCCATTTGTTGCATCTATAAATAACTGTTTAACGTAAGGATTTGAAACTCCGGCAATGAACGTCGATCGCTAACCTGTAAGGAGGGAAGAATAAGAAACAGTGATCCCAGCAGTCCATTTGAGAAAGGATAAATAAACTTTACTTTAAAAACAATAAGTTATAAAATTTTTGAGACCATTTTAAGCACAAAGAATGACTAAAAGTTGAGTGAAATTGCCAACATATTTCACGCACGAGATCGCTTTGATATTTCTATTTTCCCTAAACTTTATTTCTTATATAACTTGGAAAACTACCTTTTTCAGTATCCGGTTATATCGACCAAAAATAAATCATATTTAACGCAACTCTTTGATGTATTTGGTAATAAATATACATTTCCGACCTCATTACTTACTATTGTTACTGATTGCTATTCAATTTATAAATAAACTACTTTTCCGATGATTTCGTTTTCTTTTTTTTCCCTTCTTTGAAGAACTTAAGACTTTCAAGAAGAGCACCCAACTAAGAACTATCCAGTGCTTCATGCTAAAAGAAAGTTTAATTGCGGAAAAGAGCCTCAGAAGAAATAAATGCAATTAAATTAAACTATTGTATTCTTTATTTCAATGTAAAGTCTGAAGATCTATGTTCCGATAAATTTAAGAAATGTAAAATTTTTCTAACGTGCAAATTTCCAATTTTGTTAATAATCGAATATAAAACAGAAAGCTTTGTAATATGAAATAAATGCATTTATAATAATAGTAATTTAATAACCATTGTTTAATTTTAAACAATGGTTGTTAATGTTTACTTGTTATTTCAACTTGATTATTACACAATGTTATCCGAATCCAATTGTTAAGAATGTTTTAGCATTGAAATATCAATTTATTCTATGAAATTTAATATTTCAAATCCAGAGCTATGATTTAATGAGGTTTAAATGATAATCATAGATTAAACCAACCCATACCTTGAAGATTAACTAGGAGATGATATTCGGATCGCCTAATTAGAATATACAGATCACGTCTACGAAACAGTTGGCGAATCAAAAGACATAGCGAAATGCAAAATTAATGTAATCACAAGTGTGCAGTAATTGCATTATGTAAGCGACTTTAATGACTGCCTAATCGTAGATAACATTAATTAATAAGTGGCTCATAGGAATACGTAATGATCAACTTCCAGAAAAATAATTAGTCACACTCCATTTATAATTTTGTTTTCCTATTTTTTTTTTGAAAGAAAGAATAAACAAAAAGGAGCAAGAATTCTATGAAGGAAAGTTCAATTCCTTGGAATGACTAGAATAAAAATAGAACTACATATTCTTAAGAATTCCCCCCCCCCTTACAAGCATTCTTTATTTCCTTGTTTAGACAACTGGAATAAAATCTGAATTTTATCACCATCAGTTTCCTGATGTGTGCCCTCAAGGGATGTTCAGGCTACCATGACAGCACTACGCCATTAAGTTTACATTATTATTAATCTCCTATCAACAATTTAACTCCAAATTAGTCTACTACTTGTGAGCACCCCAATATTGTCCTATCTATTCTAAGGCACTTCGGATTGAATCAATCCAACAAGACCTTGCTCTTCCTCTGGTCTCTTTCCTGCCATCAAACCTGTTTTACTAACCTTTCCTCGCCCATTCTATTTAAGTGGCCAATACCTTAGATTAGCTCTTCTCACACATTCTTGAATGCTAGGAATGTCAAGTTCCTTTCTAATGTCTTCATGTTTAATAATATGATTCTGCTATTGATACCATCTCTGTTCACTTCTCTAATTTTTCTCAGAACCCTCAATGTCTGTGGTCTCTAGTCTTTGATCAAGTGTTTAATTCTAATCCAACTCTCAGATCCATGACTTAAAACTGGTTTGAATACCGTCTTGTATACTGCTAGTTTTCTGTTTTGGCTAAAATTTCTTATTCCGTAAGTTTATTCGACTGGCTCCCCATCATATCAGGTTTGCTTATTCTGTTGTCTCATCCAGATATTCACTAAACACTGTGCCTAAATAGCTGAAATATTTTACTTGTTTTATAGGATCTCCATTAAGAATACAGCTAGAGTTTTCTATGTTCCTGTCTATTTTCATAGTTTTGGTCTTTTTATTGCCGAATTTCATGCCAAATTTGTTACAGGATGGAGACTTGCACTGGATGTGTCTAGGAGTACAACGTCATCTGCATAAAGCAAAGTGTGACATTCCAATTCTAAAATCAGACCTAATGTCACTTTCTTTCATAATGTGATCCATATAGATGATGAATAACAGAGATAATGTGCATCCTTGTCTTACCCCTGATTTTACATCAAACAATTGTCCCGTATTTCCTTCAATTGAAACTGCTGACTGATAACTTAAATATAGACTGTGTATTGTTCTGTATAATGTTCCATGCACCCTATATAATTGCAGTGTTTTGAGAAGCTTTTCTCTGGGCACCTTCTCGTATGTCTTCTCCAGATCGACAAAACTTAAGTACAGATCCTTGTCATAGTCCTACGATTTCTCAACTAGTTGTCTTTAAGATCTCACTTTAAGTCTTAAAATCCGATATTGACGACCTCTATTTGGCCTGAACAAAGCTTGTTCCTCTCGAAGTTTCTCTTCCACAGTCTTTCTCAATCTCTTTTCAAGTATGCTTGCAAAAATACCTGGAACATGTAATAGAGAAATTCATCTGAAATTCTCACATTCAGCTTTACTCCCTTTTTTATAAACATGAAGTACGAGAGCCCTACTCCGTCTGGAATTCGACCGTCTGACCAGGCCCTCTAACCTATACAGAACTTTTATACCTGCATATTTAAACATTTATGGTCGAATATCATCTTCCTTTCCGCACTACAAGTTTGATGTTTTTCTTACCTCCGTTATTGATATGTACTCCTCTTGTAAATGTTCAAGAACGGTTCTGTCACTTCTCGTTTCGTTTAACAAAGTAAATTATTCCGACTTTTAGGATATCCTTATCTTTGACTCATTTTAAAGTACTTTTTCTTCCATTCTAATTGCTTCATTAGCATCAAGAACATTTTGCCACCTTTGTGATATTTATTTTCTATAGTCTTACCAAAATCTTCCATGATTTTTGTTTTTTACTGTCACATTATTGTCTGTATTCTTTTAAGACATCTGCCTTGTGTGCTAGGAACGTTTGGTATGTTTTATTCTTTTCCAGAACTGCTTCTTTAACTTCTTGTATCCACCACGGTCTTATTTTTCTATCCTTGCAGACAACTTCACCACATACCTTCCCAGCTGAAACTCTGTCTTCTTCAGAGTTTACCACTGAGACTCCAAGGTTCGGTTCTTGTTTCAAACTGATTCAAAATTTTCAATAATGTTTGTATGGAGTCTACAGTTTACCTGCGCTCAACTTTAATTTCTTTTAAAAGTTTCTGACATACTGTGTTCTTTTCAATGTAATATCCATTTTATCATGCTTAGCATTAAGAAATGGTCGCTTCCAATTTCAAGTCCTCTGTAAATCCTTGCAACCTGAACGAGCATGAAGCTATCACTATTAACGACTTTATTTTATTATGTCTTCTCTCCACGTAAACTTGTCGCATCTTTATGTTGGAAGGTGGTGTTAGTAATTATTAGTTCGTGTCCTGAGAAGAAATTTAGCAACTACTAAACATTAGTATAAGCTTTGCCCTTTTCTCCTTTCTGATCTCCAACAAGAATCACTTTTTCCATTTTCTTTATGTCAACTGCCTGTTGTTGTTCTTATGATTCAAAATTCTTCATTAGAAGAACTTTCTGTGGCACCATAGGCACAAATACCGTATTTTTCCTGTATAAGATGCCCCATGTATAAGACGAACCCTACGTTTCGAACCCAAAATTAAAAAAAAAAAAAAATCAGCTAACGCCTTTTCATTCCCGTATACGGGGAGTAGGCGAGGCCAGTTAGCCCTATCTAACTTGCTTATTTTTTTTTTTTTTATCTTATTATCTAACTAACCCAAAATTAAGAAATCGATATTTTAAACATAAAACATTTGATATTTTTTTAAATATTCAAAGTATATTTAGTAATTAGGTAATATTTTAAGATACGTACTGAGATGCATTTTCTCGGCTAACTTGGTTCGTGTTCTCATGGCCAACCCGTCTCTCCTCATGAAGTTGAAGCACCATTTTACCTTTCCTGTGAAATCGACAATTCATTTCTCTTGCAAACCTTTTTGCCTCATATTGAATAAGAATGGTTCACACCCACACATACATCCCACTCTGGAGCTGCTCCAAATTTGGGCCTTTTGCTGGTTTTCCTCTTAAGGCCCTCTTCTTTTTTTTTTTTTTTTTGGCGTCTTGAGTAGTTGTTCTTCGTGTTTTCTCTAGTGTCTATTCATACACTCAGTGGGAAGAGGTCCAAACTGTCTCGCTGAAGCTTTATTTCCATGTTCTTTTAATTGATGACTTAACTTGAATTTTGAAGAAGATGACAATCGTTTTTTTATTTTCGGACATTTTTATGGGCTAATGCTCAAAATATTGTAAATGCATTAACTTACCCCACCAACGAGATGAGTTGCCGAGGTATGAATGCTTTCAGAGTTTTGATTGGTTTATTGAATCAGCCGTTAATGACGTCAATCGACAGAGTTAACAAAGGTTAGCGATTGGGGAAGCCTGTTCGCGGAGATAAGGTACTGGCAGTTTCGCCACGGCAACCGCGGGTATCTCAACCCTCCCCCCGTGTGTAAGACGATCTCCAATTTTTGGTCTAAACATTTTAACAAAGTAGTATCGTGTTATACACGGAAAAATACGGTAAGTTCAATTGACCACGTCTCTACTTAAAAGCTCCTTCAAATCAAGAAGTTTATCTTCATGTTTGATGTTGAATGCTATCGCTATTCCTTCCTTTCCTTGATCATTAGTGCCTGAATATAACATCCTCTACTTACTTAGTATGATCTCACCTATTTTTGTCTTCTTTCTCTCAATTATGTCCACGTGATACTTTTTTCCAGTTCTTTTGCAAGTTAGATATTCTTTCCATGCATACTCCTTATATATTGATTGTTCCTATTTCAGCTTCTTGTGTTTCTTCTACACGTTGAGTTGGAGTTTGTTCCAGTAGCCGAATTTTCACTGTTCGCCTTGGCTCGCTGACAAAAACCGTGAAGTTCTTGTTTAACCGGCGACGCCCCACCACAGCATGAAATCTCATCATGTTGTAAGCTAACAGAAGGTACAATTTGGTCAGCTCTTCCTCGTTCGTTCAGTAGCTAGTAGATACCTATTAACGGGGTGTACCACGTGAAGACCGAATATTGACTTTGACCATTAACCCAGTCAGTAATTTAGGCTACCAAAATTGGATATATATAGTCAATTACGGTTTTATTCGTTGTTCTTGATGTGATGAAATGAAAGCTTGTCTATCTCACTCACTGCTTACTTCAAGAGTTACTTTTTGTGTGTAGTGATGGCGGTAGCTTCTCTGCAGTGTCCTTAAGTAATGCACGCAAATGGTCTTCACACTCGACATAACGTGTTCTCGTCAAGGATTAGGTATTTGCCTGTTCAGGCTACACTAGATCGTCCTCTCTATTTTCTTCTTTGGGTTACATCTATCCACCTCTTTGGTAGCTGGCAACTTTTCCATTTCTCTGTATATACATTCTTTGACCTTCGCATTTACGTCGTAAATATCTAGTTCTTTTCTGATCCCTTCATTTCTTATATGGCCCAATTTTGTACATTCTTTAATTGCTTTTAAAAATCTCATCTCTAGCAGCCTATATTTTACTTTTATCTTTCTTAACTGTACAATGGAGTGACTATTACTTTATAAAAGTTTAGTCGAGTTTCTCGTCTTATTTTTATTGTTCTACAGATTTTTGGAAATTAATTAAAAAAGTTATATTTAGGCTGAATAATACCATATCTAAACTGTATCACCTATTCTATTTTCTACGAATCCTTTTTTGTTTGTTATATTCCGTAATTTCTGTGTATTTTATCAAAAGATTCGTCGTAATCTATAAAGGCCATGAATCTAAACGAAACTTTCTTTTTTAAATAATAATTTTGACGATCATGTGTCTCTATTGTTAAATATATATATATAACCTCACCTTTCCACCAACAGTTACTAGTTTTCAGAATCTGTGATATAAAATATTCTCCATCAAATCTCTGTATTTATGCAATCAATATGGTTGATTTTCTATTTATTTTTATACCAACTTTTGGTTCTATCTGGGCCATATCATAAATTCTTATGTTGATTTGCGCTGTATCTTTTTTTCGTTGTTTAATTTCCTTAACATTTTGTAGGCTATGTTTTTTTTATTAATAAATCTGTCTGGAGAATATTAGTAAGGTTTCTGTACTATGGTTTTAGAAATTTCTTTTGTTTCCTTTCCATGCCATCTGTTTTTCTTTTATTGCTTTTTCTATATTTGTGTTCCAGATTTTTAATAGATAATATTTTATTTTTCTTTCCAAGTATTTCAGAAGCTGCTTTATGGATTGTCTTTATGTTTCCATTCATACACTGATTTGGGCTTATTTAGGTAATTAAGCTAATCGTGACTGATACTTTGTATAATTGTTCTTCTCTCGTCTACGTGTTAGGCCTACTGGCCTGTTATCATATGATAATTTATTCTACAGTGTTATCTTAAGATCGTCTTAAGCGTACCCGTCCCGAGGATAAGGTGGCTAGCCCTATGCCTCCTGGTGTGTCCTATGTCTGTATCTGCGTGTGTTCACGGGGCCGGTTTGACTGCTTGCGGGAGCAAAAACCCCAGATAAACTGGGAAGAAAAACCCTGCAGTCCACGCCCAAGACCGGCTAACTTGGCTATGTCTGAAAAAGATCCTTAAGCTCCTCAAGTCGGCAAAGGGAATCGAACCCAGGACACTCCTTTCCCAGGCATATGGTTGAGAAGCCCATAACCACTATGCTAACCTCGCAGACTGTATACTTGTTCTTATTTCTCCAATTCGGTAGTATTTTTGTTTTAGAGACTACTAAATAATCATCAAAAACAAATTGACTTCCTCTCTAAACGTGTACATCTTTCACACGTGGAGCTAGTTTCTAATTAATAATGATATAATTAATTATAGTTCTTGTTCCTCTGCAATTCCAAGTATATTTATTTATATTCTTTTTTTTAATTGGTTATTTTAAAATTATTGAAAGTACAGAAGTCTAATAGTTCTTGATCATTGTTATTGATGCAAAATTTCCCAAGATATTTGGGACTGGATTATTTCCAACTCTAGCATTAAGATCTCCTGCTATTAATATATAGACATTTTTATTATTTAACTGTTTTTATAGTTCCATAAAAATGAATAAAATTGTTCAGAATCCTCTTATCTATCTTCAGGTGCATATATATATATATATATATATATATATATATATACATACACACACACACATACATACACTCCTGTGATATGTAAGTAGCTTTTGTTTGTTTTTTAATGTAACTGTTACAATTCTATCATTAAAAGAATTGTAACAGTACTTTTGTATTCTATTTTTCCATTAAAATAGCACACCACCAGAAGCTCTGGTATGCTGGTCCACTCCATAACATGAATAAACCATCATTTATCTTTTGTTCGGTTGGCGATGTCTATAAATTATTGCGCCGATACTTTTTACTGTAGAATTACAAGCTTTTATATTTATGAGTAATGTCCTAATACAGAAATACGAGACTAAGATTCTATTTATGATTAACAAGAGTGGCTTGTCTGGACTGTCGATACAAATTCTACTTCTTTTAAGCACAAAATTAACCTTATCGCAGATTGTAATTATACTTTTTGAACTCTGATTCAGATAGTGGTCATATATTCAATACAAAGAAATTTTCTGACTCATATTTTAATTTCTAAACTGAATATATAAGTATAAACTTGCCCATTCAGTTTTGGGAATTCAAAATAATTATTCATTTGGTTTATAAAGAAGAAAATATAAAACAGTGAAATAAATTTATTTCAAATATCTAAAATACTTTAATACACCAAAACGTATCCTACATAATTAGACATTAGTATATATAATGCTTCCGAAGTGTTAAACGATGAGGGAATCAATCGACCGTGAGATACGGTGATTGATTCATTCAATCCAATACCCTTGGAGGGTAATGGACAGCAATGTTGTAGCTAATGAAGTTTTAACTGAGGCTCGGCTGTTGCTGTTACCCTCCTACCACGATCAGAGCTTTATATAGCTCAATAACACCTTATCCCCATTCTTGCTTCGCCCCTTTAAGCCAGTCCTTTTAAGGAAGTGTTAAACGCATTAACAATTCGGAAGCATTCTTCCAAACAAAGTTCACCAGTAGATGTTTCTATCACCCTACAACTCTCCATTAGGCGAAATAACCTCCGATAAAGAACAGCTTCTAACGAAACTAAGGCTCATCCTTTTCGCTGATGAGAAAAGTTGGAATACATCAGAAGATTCCCTTAAGCTATCTGATAGTATTTATGGCAAGTTTAAATAGCGCTAGTACTTGCATGGAAAGTTGGAAAAAGTTGCTCATAAAACTACCCCCAAAGTACGTTTCAAAGCCCAGATATGTCATAAAAAGCGCATAAAAGTAACCTAAAGTGGGCACATCTAAAAGACTTCAAAATACATTAATCCCAAAGAGGTCTATCAAAGAACATAATTCAATGAACACTCTTAACCCCTTTCGATACGAACCTGTCTGACCTCCAATGAATTTCTTAACTAATCCTGCTTCATTTCAAGTCTATAAAACTAAGGTGCTTGCTTACTTTTGTTTTTTTATTTGGATCAATAGCGAGTAGAATTGCATCTTCGTTCTTTTATGATCTTTTTTTTTTGCTCTTGGAAGCGAGAGTTCAGTTAGAAAATGGCGCACGTCACGACAACCGCATTATAATACAAGATAACAAGTTGTACAGTGAATTACCAAGGATACAACGGAAGGCTGTAGTTGCTTTTAGTCGAAAGAAAAAGATCAAGAAGATGAATTTCAACAAATAAACGGGTTCTCTTTGGTAAAGATTGAGGTAGTAATTTGTTCCACAGTTCACTGTAACTATATGCTAATAAGATCCAAAAAAGTACTTTCTGTCAGCTAATATTGTTTCCTTACCGCATCACTCGTGAACGTTAAATTTCCCGCTGATCTTTCAAGAATATTCTTTTATACGTTTTTGCATTTCACTGATTTCGTTCTTAAGTGATGTAAGGTACACGAGTGTAGTCGAGCGACCGCTTCTTCCACTTTATTGACTCCCCCCCCCCTCTCATCCCCTTCTTTTTCTAGTACCAAGCAGACCGGCAATTGTAAATCCGCATCTGAAGTTTATTATATGAAGGTAGAACGGACCATCTCATCAAAAGATCTGCTACGAAGAAGGAAGTAAACCGGACACACAATAATGACTTAGATCGCTATGTTGAAGGTACAAATGAACGGGAAATAAACTGAATAAATGGGGAAGAGAGAAAGCTATTACAGAATGCAGTATAAAAAAAAAATAGAGAAAGCATGAAGGGAGGAAGACGCGGATGAAATCTGAAGCTGCATAAGATCCGCCTTAGGCAGCACAGAAGAGATTAAGCTAAGAAAGACAGGCAATTGAGAGTGACGAAGAAAAAAAAAATCGAAGTGCGCCTTCAATACGAAATATTTTTCATAAATAAATCTGCATACGCTTTAGTAGTCAGAAAATAAAATTGAATTTGTAAGAAAATAATGAATGGTAGAAAATTGGCTTTCGTTACTTTGTTTTGATCAGCGGATGATACGCTTTTATAGACTTCTTTATGCGCAATAAATAAGTCCACTGGACTTATTTCGGATTATTTATAGCTCTTTTAAAGATTAAAGCCCAAGGACTAGTTGAAAAGTTTTTTTTAAAATCAAGCTGGTTCTAGTTTTCTTTGTTCAAGTTTGGCCATTAATGCCATCAGTTTGATAAACGACGACTTGCACCTCTTTCCTAGTTTATTTGCTGCTGAACTAAGCTGAGTGTTTCTATAAAAGACAAAAATTTAATTCTGTTCTAGTTAATGTTTCACAACTACTAATTGCCTAGAACGTAAAATTAGTTGTTGATACTCAGGTCAAAAGAGTGTTTTATAAACTCTTCCGAAGTTGTAAACATTGTGTATAAATAAATATAAGGAGACTAAAAAGCCCTTAGTGACAGGAGTAAATAAACAGTTTCGATTCTTACAATTTTCGTTAATTTAATCCTATTAATTAAACAATATCATCCTTTTAAAATAAATTAGTTTACATTGTTTATAATTCCCATTTTTGCTTTATTTTTATTCCGCATGAATTAAATATTTCGGTCAGTCATACAACACTATAAAACTTGAATGACCACTGTAAGCCAGACAACAATAAAGCACTCAACAATGTAACTGCTCCAAACAATATTCTACAGAAACGTATATTTCCTGCATGTTTCTGTAGAATATTGTTTGAAGCAGTTATATTGTTGAGGCTTAATTCTGTTTGTTGGATCAAATAGTTGAATTCTTGAATAGGTGTGATATGAAATTATTTAAACTCTAATTATTTCGACATTAGATTTGGTCTGCATTTGTGTCTGTCTCGAAAAATATTTTTCACTAAGTACAGTTAATGCTTTATATGATAATACTAAAACTGGTAACTTAGCCTACGGCTGTAATCCCGCCGTTTAAATATTGATTTTAGTTTCCATCAGATTCATTAATACTTCAGAATCATATACAGCCGGGAATCTAGAATCAACATTTAACTAAATATCTCAAGAAACAAAAATAATGGAATCCTTAGTCGATCACAACGCCCTCTGGTGTCAATTTTAATATGTTAACGAGACGAGATGGAAAGCAGACAACGGCAAACCGAATTGATTAAAAACATTCTACAGCTGGACAATCACAAGAGCACACGTTTTAAATAAAGTTCAAGCCATAAGCAAATGAGTTTGAATTCACATTTTCCACATGGCCTACCTTCCATATACAAATTTTCCACATGGCCTACCTTCCACTATAATGCGGATCTGGAGAAATGCAACTATGTCATGTTATATAGATGTTAACATCGATGGCGGTGCAAGCTGCCTTATTACGTGGTTTTAGAGATTTCAATATTATATTAATACGGCATGAAACTGAAAATAAATTTAAACAATTACTTTTAGATTATCTAATTAAAATTTACTATTTTTTTTGTCCAATATTAATGATTATGTTGTCAGTGTAAATAAACTGTTCACTATCAAGTGTCTCTTTACTTATTAGTCTCTTTTGCTATTCTCCATCTGGAGACTGCTTCATACTATAAATCGATTATGTTCTCTATTTGGTAATTAACTTTTCTTTAGAGATTGAAGTTGCAGTCAACGGTTTGTAGAAATATCCGAACTGTAATTTGTATCTGACGCAAATGAGTCCTCATCAAAGCTTGGCCTTTAGTTTCATAGTTAAAATTTTTACGTACCTCAGGAGGTACTCTACAAATAAAAAACTTCTCATATTCATTTAAAATAACTAGTAACGATCTCAATAATATTGGATTAGGACGTTTGAATTAAAGAAAAGAAAGGCTTCAAACATTACTAAGAAATCAACGAAAAATATTCAAATTAATTTTTATATTTACAAAACGTAACGTTTGGAGGTGTAAAATAAAACTGTCCACTAAAAAGCAAGAAATTTGATAGCACCTTTATTCCTTATCTATAATGTCTGAACATACAAATATTAATTAATTCACTCCGACCACAATGGTCTCAATTTATAGACATCATTACGGCTGGCTTTAATTTCATTTTTTTTTTTTTGCAATAAATTCTTAATATACTCTATATATCAGATAAATATTTCGGTGAAGAAAATCGGGGTGTGGTCTGCAGACACCAGAATGGACGGTAATACAGTCTAAAGCGACACCTCCTCCCTCCTAAATCCACCTATGAATGTAGACTTTACATTCAAACCGCCTTTAGTTTTGAATTGTTTCTTTTAGGTACAAAGAAATTTAAGTTAGTGCGTACGAATATGTTAATCTATGCAATATGTATTTGCTGTTTTAGAAATGGTACTTGCAAATCTAAAAGCTATATAGAGCAACATATTATGACGAAGCTTTCCATCCAGACTCTCAGCAGTGTCGTAAATATTTCAGCAGCTTAATCATAAGCTTAAGACATACATATTAATCTTTCATATAACTATTTTGTTACGTAACCTGCACGCATGTTCGATAAGTGGTATGCAATTTACATAAATACCACAACAACGAAGAACATCTCCTTATAACATATTTTTCATGAATTTTAGGAAGATGGAGCAGTGGAATGATAGTCGAATACTTTCACCTTCAAGCTACTTGAAGGTGAAATATTTATTCGCAATATTTATATAGCAAATCGACAATGGAAAGACTAAATCAACAATTTGGCAGACTAAATAAACTATGAGCAAACTCGGAATATTATTGGTGTGTCGTCATAGTGATTGGTTGTCGTGGTAAATATACCAGAGGCAAACAAACATTACAGTAAGTGCAGATATTAAAAACAATATCGTGTATAGAGTGCATTCATTCCATGCAATTAAATTTATAAACTGTAGACATTATAATCAATTTAAATGTGAACTGAATTAAACAATATAAACAATATATTCCAGTTAATTCAACCTGAAATCTAGGAAACACATAAGTGACAGCTGAAACATATGAATTATCACACTCTGGCAAACCTATTGTTGCCATGGGAATGCGTGGCATCTATTGTTGTCAAAGGAAAAAAAACTATTACATATGTAGAGATACACGTCAAACAATTTCATTTAATGTATAGAAGCACAGTAGTTCTAATATAAATCGATACGTGGATATCTCAACCTATTATATCCAGTCATAGACTGATGGATTGGTTGAGGAGAGTGTTTAGCGTTCGAATCTCGCTGTGACGGATGTTTCTAAAAGTCTTCATGTGGTAGATTTTCAGTGTAAGTCCAACAACCTACTAATTTATTTGAGGCTTGAAGCGCCATATTTGGTGTTTAACAGTGCACTTTTCGAACTATTTAGGATTTAATCCGTCTACAGTAGTGATGTAGTTTGAAACCTTTGGCAAGTGAGATTCGCATTAAAAATATATTACGGGAGTCTTTCGTTCACAATGACCTACTTTCTGCTCGACTTTCGAGTCTTTACTTTGGCTAGATCATGTGTCGATTGCGTCATTAGATGGCAGCTTATATATATTCATCATCAGCAACTGTTCCATTCTACCTACTCGATCAAAGTTCTCCATCTGTTTTTCCATGTCCGTGAACACTATTTTTTTAAGTCTCTTATCTAGTATTTGCATCTTATCTTCATTCCATAGATTTTTCTTGGAATCTTTCTTAATTCACCCTTTTTAAAATGTCCAGATGACTCAAACACTCCTTAATATCCATATTTCTTGTTGACTTTTTTCTAGCATTGTCCCTGAAAAACATGTTTCATTGCCTATGTATCTTTGACAGTCTGCGAGCCTCCACTGCTCCAAACTAGACTCGAGTGTTAAAGACTTTGTCCCTTGAAATGTTTTTCACTATCTTTTGATTTAAATTTCTATCACGAGAAAGCATGTTTCCCAAAATGTCCGAAATTTTAAACTCTCCTAAGAACATGGCCATAAAATCTAGTACCCATTAATAACATGTGCATTTTCTCTGAATTAAAACTATGCTTGTTTTTTCTCTCTCTCTCTCCTCCCTTATTGTGGATGTATACAACTCATTTCGTGCATCACACTGTTCAATTTGTTCCGTTTCTTTCTGCAACTCTTCTTAAACACCCAAACCATCAGATCATCCTCAAATGTAGCTTTTCGAGCTTCGAGGTCGTCAACGTAGGGCACTCAATCCCTACAACAAACGACACCGGAAAAGACACCTTCTTGTTATAGTATATCAAGCGTAAACGCCTACAAATAACCAAATTTATTCTTCACACAATTCTCACATTTAATATACATATTTTATCCTGTCAGGCTTTTCCACGTTGAATGAAAAAGGCATTTCCAATATCGTCTCATATCTTTTCCAGAAAATGATCAAAACAAATTGATTTTGCAAAACTAAACAAATCTTTTGAGCTTTTACTTCACTTTATTCCTTATTCTTCTTACCATTACCGCTTCGTAAATCTTTGCACATTGGTCAATGTTATTCCATTATAATTACCACATTCCCCTTTTGAGTTCTCTTCGTATGCTGGGATGCTTATTACGCAATCAAGAGTTATATTTCTCCAGTTTAACCTAAAGATGTCGCAAAGCACTTTCGGTCTTCAGCTACCAGAAGTTGTGATCATTTCAACAAGAATATTAACCGTTTTAGATTTCTTATTCATCTTCCTTAATATTTCAGCTGAACCTATTCCATCCACTGCCCCTCACTTCTGTACTAATTCGGGCTAATCTGATAAAATACAGGAATGAATCTAAGAACAATGTTACCATGACATCATAATTTCTTTCTTTCCCTCCACTCCGTTTATTAGAACTTTATTCATTCTTTCTGTTCTTCATGAATTCGTATAGAATTTGTCTTGTTCCTATCAAGATCTTCTAACTTACGTATAAATTCAACTCACTATACTTTCTTTTGTTTATTTTTCTTATAAATATTATGGTTATAGGACCGAAGTTTTATCTTTGACTTATCCGCTTCTTTAATTCTACTTTTCACAAACACTTGAATTAACTCTCAAAATCTTTTCTATTCTCTCTTTAGACTGAAATCTAGTCCAAGTCTAGCTCAAGATTATTGAAGAAGTTGAATGCATTAAGATAAAAACAACTCGAGCTATTGTTTGCATTATTTGTTCGTAGATATTTGAACAGTGCTATAACCAGCCTGCGATTACTGTTTAAGCTAAATAAATGGTAAATTATTGATATTCGGACCCATCAGAAATCAAATTTACTTTTTATTGCAATTCTCCCTACGTTGTAATTCTGTCTCTTTTTCTCAAACCAGCTTTTTCCAATTCTGAGATAATTTTCTGGTCAGAGTACCATTTGTTTTACTTCCACCTTTCTGTGCATTAAGATCTAAGATTATCACTCTTACCTTGGATTACAAGTTCTTCCAAGTGATCTTCAAATGTATTTCCTTCATATAAAGGCCTTGCAGTGGTGCGTAATACTTTGAAGCCGCAAGATTTGTTGTATACAAATATAATCTTTCTTATATTCTCACTAATACGGCCATAATTACGTTCTTTACTGATGATAAACCTGCTTCACTATTGACTGGTTATTACCGTTTATACCAAAAACGTTCCCATCCCCATTTCAGCTTGACTTGATGTGGTATTAGACTTGATAAAGCTTGTATACTAATTTGAAAAGTTGTAATAGTTTATAGTCATATTAAATTAAAGATAATGCTATCTCTACCATTGAAGAGCTAAAAATGAAGATCGGAAAAATTGAACTGAGCACAGATTTACAAATTATAGAAATTTAAAATCATAAAATAATGTAGCAATTTAAATAATGTTTCAATTCTTTAAATTATAGAATTATATATAATAAATTTGAATTATTTTTAAAATAATAACTTAAGCTACCAGTATTTTAATTATATCCATAATAATCAATAGGAACGCGTCTCGAACGTGTGTTTTCAGATGCTTTTTTGTGTGTTGGAGATTTCGACCAACATCAGTGACATTGGTGTTTTATCTGACCTCAGCATTCTGCTGACTTTGGTTGGAGGTCAGCTGTGATCTCATCAGTTAAATCACAACCGAACCTCTAAGGAAGAAGGCATCGGCAGGGCAGTGCCACAGATGCCAGAGGTTCGGGCATGCCCAAAAACTGTGCAGAGCTGCATATAGATGCCTAAAATGCGGTGAGGGTCATCAAACCAACTCTTGGATCAAATCCAGATCGACACCTGCCTGTTGTGCCAACTGTAGAGGACCACACCCCTCTAATTACAAGGGTTGCCTTTTCCATCCAAAAAACCGTGGATCATTAAGAAGTAACCACGCTCCTCCAAGAAATGACACAATGCACATGCAAGCAGTTCGCCCTCCAGATCATATTACCTCACATTCGACAACGCAGGAAGGCACTCGACCCTCAACCATGTCCAAATCATATGCGGAAGCGGTAAGAACCCAGACTTCTTCATCGCAAGAGCGAACAAGCTCTAATCTCACATCAGCTTTAACCTCGTCACTTACAACAATGCTACATGAATTCAGCAAAGCAAGCACCTCACCATCCTCCAGAAAAAGATTCCACCTAGAAACCCAATCCATATTAACAGCTC
This sequence comes from Typopeltis vanoorti, assembly GCF_054136105.1. NCBI lineage: Eukaryota > Metazoa > Arthropoda > Arachnida > Uropygi > Thelyphonidae > Typopeltis > Typopeltis vanoorti. The sequence continues at coordinate 44,153,647 of NC_143569.1, forward strand.
TCTATAATGTTTAAAAAATTTAAACCAAATTCTCTCATGATAACAGCATGGAATGCCAATGGCTTAACAAACAAAATTCTCGAGCTGCAAGAATTTGCAAAAAGATACAATCCAGACATAATCTTGATCAGTGAATCCCACCTCAGACCATCAAACAATCCAAAACTAAGAGGTTATATTTTATACAGGACAGACAAACTTAACTCTAGTGGAGGCGGAACAGCTATTTTTATCAAAAATTATTTAAGCCACAACTCGCTGACCAATCCCCAAACTCTAAACCTTGAGGTGACGGGTGTGGAGGTGTACACTAATAACGCTGGCAAACTCAAAATCTACGCAGCATACAATCCTCCCAGTATTCCACTATTGACAGCAGACTTAGACTCCATCCTCGGCTCCACGGATTCCATAATTATGGCTGGAGACCTTAACTCCAAACATACGGCCTGGTTCAGTTCGTCAATCAATGCCAAAAGGCCGTACCTTATACAACTACACATTACTCAACTCATCAATAGTAGCTGGACCCACTGAGCCCACCCACTACAGCCCATCAGGAAGTTCTGATGAATTAGACATAGTTATCCTCAGAAACATCAAATATCAATACCAGCTAGAGACAGTAGAAAACTTAACTCAGATCATAATCCCATCCTACTCAGGTTAGGACTTCAAGACCAGCTCTCTCCCCATCATTCTTTCATACCATGGGACAAGCTCTCTAAGGTTCTTCCAGTTCACATAGGTCCTCCCCCTGTCATTCGTAAAAAAGAAGAAACAGATCAAGCTGTAAACAATTTAACTAGGCAAATCAACACAGCAATAGCATCAGTCACTCAAACCACTGTCTTCCACGCTCCTAACTGGATCCCAGAAGAGATAATGGACCTGATTAGGGCCAAAAACAGGGCCAGAAAGCGATATCACAACACCAGAGCCCCGCAGGACAAAGCAACCTTGAACACTTTGAACAGACAGGTTCGAGAAGTCCTCCATGTCCACACAGGAACTCCAAATGGGAAACCAAACTGAAGGAAATCAACCCAGAAGATAACTCCTTGTGGAAGTTTGTAAAATCTCTTCGTACCAAAAGACAACCATTTCCCCCTTTAAAGACCAATCTTGGAGTTGCACACACAGATGAAGAAAAAGTAGAAGCCCTAATTGACAATCTGAAAAATCAACGCAGCCCATCTTATGCAAACTTAAATATCAATCTTAACAAGGTTCATCGTAAAGTTAGAAATGTACTAAGTCAGCCTAAGGATGATTCAGAAACCATCACCCCCACATCTCCAACAGAAATAATAAATATCATTTCCCATCTGAAGAATAAAAAGGCCCCCGGCCCTGACGGCATTCCCAATAGAATAATAAAGCTACTCCCACGGAAAGCTATAATTCATCTAGTTAATATTACCAATTCCATTTTAAGATGATTCCAGTACTTTCCCTCTGATTGGAAAATCGCGGACATCATACCTCTGAAAAAGCTTGGTAATAACCCACAACTTCCCCAAAGCTACAGGGCCATCAGTCTTCTTTCCTGCCTTGGCAAAGTAATAGAAAAGGTCATCCTATCAAGACTACAATCAGCAGTGGACCAACAGAAAATAATCCCAACTGAGCAATTTGGATTTCGCAAGGCTACGGTGCAACAAATTCATCGACTAACAGAACATATCACTCATGGCTTTAACTGGCACCTTCATACTGCTGCTGTATTTTTGGATGTTGACAAGGCCTTTGATAAGGTCTGTCATCAAGGCCTTATCTTCAAACTAATTGAAAACAATATCCCAATTAAACTAGTGAAACTCATATATCAATGAAAGATACATGCAAGTAAAACTCAACGGAATTGTTTCTTCAAGGCGCAAAATCCTGGCGGGAGTACCTCAAGGTTCTCTTCTGGCCCCAATACTTTTCACAACTTACATGGCAGATATTCCTCTCAACCCAAGAACAACTACTACTGCCCTTTATGCCGACGACACCACTATTCTAGCTAGATCGCTCAGCCCTCACCTGGCAATCACTAGACTCCAAGGAACTATCAATGAGCTAGCAAACTGGTTCACCAACTGGAGAATTCAAGTAAACCCCCTCAAAAGCTCAGCCATGATGTTTTCAAGAAGAAAGATCTGCAACAAAGAAGACATCCTGCTCTCTGGTCAAAAGATCCCATGGCAATCAGAGTCCAAATATCTTGGGGTACTGATGGATAAGAAACTCCTTTTCAATCTCATTTGCTCCAAATCTTCCAAAGTCATAGCTCAGCTCTACCCATTGATCAACCGCAAGAGCAAATTGAACCTACATAATAAACTGCTTCTTTACCGGATGGTAATACGTCCAGTCATTACCTACGCCTCACCAGCATGGAGTCACACTTCAAGATCAAACATTTAAAAATTACAGAGAATCCAAAACAAATGCCTTAGGATGATCCTCGATGCACCGTGGTTCATCAGAAATTCACAAATTCACCGAGAAACCGGCACTCCATACATCTCCTCCCTTCTTCGTGATCTTGCAGAAAAATTCTTCGTGAAGTCAAGTTCCCATTCAAACCCACTAATCGTGCAAGCTGTCAATTACAATGAGACTGATTACTCCAAACACAAAAGACCGAAGGCTATTCTTCTCTCAACCGATCATAGCTAACACTACTGCCCTCAGAGGGCGAGCTTAATTGCTCACAAATCTACCATTCCCAAACAACTCTCACTACAGATAAAGGGGAATATGAAAAGCACTTGTGCTTCACCCATCCTGTCAGTAATGTCAATGGTCAATGTGTGTTTTTATAGAAGCTTTTAGTCTTTGGGATATCTACCTGAACACATATTTCACAAGTACTCTCTAATTATGCGTGCCACAACAAGCCCGTGTGCTTTGGAAAAAAAAAAAAAAAAATCACATCTTAGAAATCTTGTTCCTACGAAATGCATTTCATGCACGTTTACAGAAAACTGTAAAATTCCCAATTATATGGCGAAGGTCATAAGAAGCTAACCAAGTTTTCAACGCCGTGTATGTTTCTTATAGAAGTCAATTTATGTAAACAACCCATCCAAGTCTACAAAACAGAAAGCGTAATCCTTTTCATTTGTTTTGTCCGTTCATTGAGAAAAAACAGTACCATAGTTAGAACATATATAACAAGAGTCTATACCAGATTAAGTAACTAGTTTTCGCCTTCGAGCATTTTCATGGCTTTACATTTTTTATGTAAAATTTCTTCCTAATTAATTTCCGGATTCCATTAACGTAGTTTTGTATTTGTTTTCGCTATTGTTGATCAAATTTATAGCTATCTTTACGAAGAACCCTTACAACAGCGAAATTAAGTTACTGCATGCGTTTTTTCAATATTCTGGCATTTAATTTGAAGTGGAGATCTTAATGTTCTTAGTGATACTAAGAACATACACTAGTGATGAAATTCAATCAGAAATCGTAGAAAAAATGTACATCCGACTTACGGGATTTAAAATGTTATTTTCTTTTATATAAGACTTTAGTCCTCTTGCAGACTATCTTTACAGTGTGCTTCCACATAATATTCATTACTTCTAGATGTTATTAATAGTCTAAGCGTCTATTCATTTTTATTTATATCACAGTTTCTCTGAATATTCCCACGTGAGGCACCATCTTCATCTTTCGGACTTGCGTGTTTATGTATCCCATTAGAAAGAGCTTATCATTAATATTGACTCTGCCCATAATGTCTTGTAATTTCAATCACGAATCGTTTTTATGATTGAAATGACGTGATATGAGATCGATATTTTTAATTAAGTCTCACCAAGTAAATGTTGCATTAAAACCGAGGTTTCCGATTTAATACTATTTAGATATTATTCTACGGATTCACTTTAGGCACAGCTTTCGCGTGACAAATGCGCCGAATTTGGCAGAGAAGAGGACCAGATGACTATTAACGTGATCGACGTGATTGTTTACTTATGTTTTATACAACGTTTTCTTCTATTTCTACAAACGAACTCCAATCAAAATCTACTATATTTATGTGCGAAGTTTTTTTAACGAGAGTCAGCGTTAAGGAATTATTTGTAAATATTATTAGTGTTTACTATTGTTCAGTATGGTTTGAGAAAATGAGGAGGGAGAAGCGTAGTGTACGAAACATTAAGCATCGAACTGAAGGAGATTATAGACTATCTTTTTTTCCTTTTGAGAATAAGTTTGATACCGGCTAATTTACAGTTACAATAGAAGTAGAACAAAGAACTGCAAAAAAGGCCGCTGATAAGAAGGATGCTGCGTAAATAATTCGAGGAATATCGCTCTCTTTCCGACAAGAGAAAAGTAACTATGACGTGTGTATATCAATCATTTGAAGTGGATAGGATTACGAATGAACTTGTTTGAAAGCAAGGAACGGACAATTGTTTGGTTTCAGTGGGGAAGGAGTTATTTTGAAGATTGAATGCGAAGATAAACGTCGCTAGGTTTGTAATCAAGTTCTGCATATGTTGGTGAAGAGATAACGGTTTGCATATATTAGTATCTTTGGTAAGTAGGGGATAATAAATTAGGAATTTTACTATAAAAGGCCGCCTGTAAGGTATTGATCTCACCGGGTGATCAAATGAAATTCATCTGTCATACAAGTAGATTGACTAATAAATTTTTTTTATGCGACTTACTCCCACTGAAGATTGTAAATCCATAGTATATTAGTGCCGCGGGCGAGTTAAGTTTATTTTTAATTATTTATTTTTACATAATCCGGAAAAAAAACTGCTATAGACAAACACGGAACTTTTGCAAGCCACTTCAGGCTTCCAATAAGCCGTTTGGTGGTCTCGCACTGGGCAGTGAAATTCAAACACCTCAAGGCATTCACTAAACATTAATTTCACAGTGAAATTCCAAACTGCTGTCTGTTGGGGGAGGATAAGTTACTTGCTCCGTCAACCTGAAGGCTGGTAGCTCTATCGCATATGCTAGATTACAACTGAAAAAAAAATTGATATGCCAAGAAAGATCATTAGATGGAAGCTTTCTCGCGTAGTCCTTACCCCAAATTGTAACACATTCTTAAAATATGAATAATGGCAGAGCTGCTCAATGGCTTCAATTGGTGATGCCCAAGATTTAAGAAAAATAATTCACGATAGATTCATATTGGTAACTGTTCGTAGGTTTCAGGTTCCAAAGTCGTGTGAAAGCTAGTTTGTAGTAAGTTGTCCACATTATTTTAAGGTGATATGATGACGCGAACTCAAAATTGAAAATTTATCATGAACAAATAATCAGAACATGGCTGTTATGTAGGCATAAGGGGAAAAATAATGATGATAAGAGTAGCTAATGAAACCAGAAGAGTAAAACATTGAGGCAACGAGAATGGTAACAGTGAAACTCTTAGAATGCAAAATTTTGCATACGATGATGTAAAAAAACTCCACGGGGATTCCATTTTTCAGTATAAAAATTCCCGTCAATGACGTCGTCATTAAAAAGTTATCCAAGGTGAGTAACAAGGTATGTTTTTAAAACATACCTACTTCACCCTCATTACGCCTTTAGAGTCAATTTATTCTTGAGTAGAAAGATTTCTACAAGTTTTTCCTTCCTTCATTTATATATTAGTTTTTCTTTATTTACGCAAGTAAACAAAAATGTATTCCAACCCATAAATGGCGAGTTTATTTCGCTCGATACGATTTCACTGATATTTTTCGTTCGGTTATGAAAAAAAAAAAAAAAAAAAAACTCGAATCCGTCAATATTTTTGCGTTTTCTCAAACTTTTGCACGACGATTATGCCGCAAGATGGTTGAACATATTATTTCTTAGAAATATTCAACGATACAAAGAGATTTACATAATCCGGAAAAATCTTGCTCTAGATATCAAAACGTGGAATTGATTTGGAGCAATTTGTATTTTCTAATCCATGTTATAAAATGCACGTTGTCCGAAGTCAATTTATGTGTCTATGTGATAAACACAAAGATTATTCTTTCCATTTTTATTCATTGACAGAAATTTAGAATTGAATGAAATGACAAAAAAAATTACATGCCGCATTTACAGTTTAAGAGTTTACATTGAAAAATTGGAAGTTTTTTAGCTAATTATTATCTCCTTGTAATAAACATTTCGTGTGGGTTATAACAATTTCAGCGTTTTTTATTGCATTGTAATGCATTCATTTTCTTTTTTTTGCCGTTGAAATAAATCTTTAGAAGCAAACGAGCTATAATCGGTAGCGCATTATATACTTCTACTGGAGCTAGTGATCGACTTTATGACGATTTTTCAGAAAGGTTGACACGAATACTATTATAAATCAATTCCTATGTTCTATCGAACTCTGTTTACTCCTAATAAATTTAACTGAGTATTATTGGCCATCTGTTTTATTATAATGAAAGTAAATTTACACTTAGTTTTTAGTGTGAAATCAATGATGGAAAATAGGTTTCTGGAAAAGTAAGAAAAAAAAGAGCCGAAGGGTTATGAGTGTTTAATAATGCAACAAACAAACCAAAAATTCAAGAGAATATGATGAATAATATTGCTTTGTTTCGTCATAAGGAATATCTGTTTGGAATTACTTCCCAAGCGAATCAAGATTATAAGGCCAGTACTCTTATTTGGAGAAAATGTGGAGCCTTTATAAGAGTCTGGTTCGATTCCCGGATCTTCCCAATCCCAAGGGCAATTTCGTGTGGTTTTCGCTTTCATCAAAAAGGAAAAGGTCAATGTGTGCATGCTTGATGTAGTAACAGCTAATCACATGAGACCAATTAAGTTAAAACTTCATCTTCGCATCATTCTAAAAATTTCAAGTTCAGTAATTTTGTGAATTCCTTTTGCTATAAGAACTGCATTAAGTGACAGTCTGTAACTAAGTACGATGAGCGTAAGTGTTAGATGACGAGAAAAACCTGGTTTGAATAATTTTAAGCTAACTCAAGTATTCAACAACTGACATAATGACCTTGAATTCGGAAAGTTAGCCCCTACGGACGGATTTTAATAAACGTCTATCTCAAAATTAGTTCGAACCCACTAAGCTTGTAGATTGTGCTTGTTGCAACCACGAACGAATCAACAACAAGCAGGGATATGCGACTCATTTTTGTTCACTGTATGCATTCTTCCAGTTTGTCTTCTTTCAGGAATTAAAAATCCTGTTATCCTCACGAGGTCAGCTAATTGAGAAGCGTTTACAAAAAAGGTCTCGTATTCTGTACGGGATTCCAACAAAAGGCCAAATGCTACAAGTATGGACTAAAAAAAAAAAGAAAGGAAAACAGTAACACGTTTCGATTAATATGGTATTGGTCCACCGTCTGGTAGAGCCTGTATTCTTTGAGGGAGAGACTATCAATACTTTGACCTGAAACAGGAGGAATTTTACACCATTCGTCCGACAGAAACTGGATCAATTCGCCGTTACTCTTTGGAAATAGGAAATGCTGCCCGAGAGCTCGCTCCAGATGTTCTATAGGATATACGTCTGGCGATTGGGAGGGCTAAGGCACACAGGACACCTCAGCGTCATGTTCACAAACCACCGGGTGACTTAAAATATGGCTGGCTGCGTAGGAGAAAAGTGTGTTAACATGGCATGAAGATGATCGCCTAGATCGAAAGATCACGTGCAGCATCCACTTTGTCTTCAAAATACAAGTGGACCCAAACATGCAATGGGAATGCTCCCAGGCCATTATAGAACCACCAAACTTTTCACCGTTGGAAACAAGCACAGTACTGTGGCTAGTAAGCAAGCTTCCTTCCGCGGACGCCACACACGTATTCGTCCGTTTTTACAGCAAAAAAGTGTGGACGTGGATTCATCGGAACATTTCACATCCCCTCCACTGTTGTGTAGTCCACTGCCTGTGATCTTTGTACCACCGGACGCGACGGTGGTACAAAGATCACAGGCTTTGACGGGAGTGATCAAAGGCTTGTTCATGGCAACCCCGATCGCGATGTCCAACTCTGTGTAGTTCCCGGCGCAGAGTTTTCGTTGAAATGAGTTTCTCACAATCAGTATTGAATTTCTCAGCTGTAGCCCGCCTATTTTTCGTGACAGTGCACAAATGCTCGAACGTCTCTCTTGCAGTAAGCGCTTTCATCCACTACAGTAATCCCTCGATTAGTGCGTCATTTTTTTTCGATACCCAAATTTGATTAGTGCGCCTACATACATCTTAAAAATAAATGTTACAGATTTTAAAAATTTTCTAACTATTTTAAAACATCACTCACCAGAATGAAATAATTTAGTTACCGATTTAAAACATTTTACAAAGTTATTTTTAATGGCATACTACACTACTTCCATGTTCCAAAATTTACTGTCAATATTTATGTCGTCTGCTCTAGTACGCCCACAGATTCGAGACCCTTCGACACTTTTGCGCATGTCACAAAAAGGAGAATCCATTTCCGTTAATAGGGTAATCAATCCGTCTTCTGGGATGAGTTGTTTATTATTACACGTCGGAAAATTAACTTCTCTTTTATGATCATTGTAGTTTTTAAAGTGGTAACTATTTTGCTTGTGTAACAGTCGGGAAATTTTATCTATAAAGCACATGATTTCGCGTGTTGGCGACCAATTCGTACGTCCATCACATCTTTCTCCTATTCAATGATAACGTCCAAGAGTTAATTAAATCTCATTCTGAAGAATTGAGTGATTCCGACCGGCTCAATTTAGATGCACAGCGAGAAGATCCAGAAGAATATGAAGAAAGTTAACCATTAATAGTCAGCCAAAAGAGATTTAACAGAAACAATTTGAAAATATTTTTCCTACAATCGAAGTTTTTAAGCGGCAATGCTTAGAGGCTGACCCTGGTGAAGAGAGAACCAGTCAAATTTGCAGATGAGCCATACCGTCGGTTGTATGAAAAAAAGAAACAAAATGCTCGTCAAACTACGTTAGCTAATTCTTTGTTAAGAAGTAGAATAATAAAATTTATATTCTGAATATTATTATAATCACGGCTATTATTAGCCTGTTTTTTGTTTTTTAAATATATTCTGAATATGTTTTATTGTCTTTCAGCGTCATAGTTTTCCTTTAATTAGACCCTGAGACATACCTTAATTTTTTTATAAAAAAATTAAGGTTCAAAAAAGAAATTTGAGGAACGAATTATACTTTTTCCCATAGGTTATTATATTCGATTAGTGCGTTTTCGATTAATGCGCCTGTTTTAAAGAACGCATTAGGCGCACTGAGAGATTGTAGTATTGCATTTCGCTGATGATGTTCCTCCTGTCGATCGCGATAACCTTGGAGACTGTTCCTCCACTAACATGTGCAATTTCAGCTGTTCTGGCCACAGATGCACCTGCCAGCCTGACTCCAACAATCATACCCTTTCAAAGTCACTGAGGTCCTCTCTGGATTCAATTCCGTTTCAAATATCACATGGCGGCTGTTATCAAAGGCTCATGTAAGGCAACCGACAATCCCTAGGATTGTCGGGAATATATATTTGCATATCAACTGCATCTGTGTTTGGTGCTTCGTAGACGCTGCACTGTAACTACCGATAACGCGATCCGATAGTCCAGCGTTTCTAATTTTTTTGTCCATTATCTGCATGTGGTCCAGTAACCGCTCTATTGGTTGGATAACAGAAATGCTATTTATTCGGCCAGTAACTACGATGTACATCAAGAGATTTTTAGCATTAAATACTTCTTATAGGTCTGCTAATCGAGTTATATAAACCGAAATATTGAAATTTTTCATTTGACTTCAAGCCTCCCATAAAGCAATGCGATGATTTAACGCCGAGATTGCTCCAATCTATGAATTCATTTAAAACATCCATGCTACAATGGAATTCGAACCTGTAGCCTGTTGGGTGGAGAGTGAAGATGCTTTTTCTACAAATCCAAAACAGCAACTAAGGCTGCACAGCTACTAAACATATTATGTCTTACGTGTGTGTTTTCTCTAGTTTGCCTGTTCTCAAGGAGATAAATGCTGTCGGTCCCTATTAGGCTAGTTAACTCAGTTTTTTTTGGAGAAGCTGAGTTAACTATGATTAACGTCATGGAGGGCATGACGTTAATAGTTAACTCAATTAATCATAGTTAACTTAATCATTGGCAAAGCAGGTCAGGAATCCGAGTACCATCAGTTCAGCACACATTATCATAATCAATACACAATCTTTATTTTAAAAAAAAATTGTAAGAAATGACATTATCGATACTCGGTTCGTTTTTGTATTTGCATAATTCATGAAATGCGTGGCATTTCAGTCTTACGATAAAATGATATTATAGAGTATATACAGAAAACTAGTTAAATATATCAAGGAGAGGTGTGGAAATTGATATAAATATTTTTAAAAAAAATTGAGTGATCTCTGGTAAGCTCAATTATTGATGTCATATCTTCTAGCAGTTGCAGAAGTCGTATTTTTAAAATTCAGATGAATTTTTAAATTTTGTAGAATTTCCCGCTTTTTAACTTAAGTGTACGCATAAAACAATTTAAAGAATAAAAAAAATGCTTAGCAGCTTAAAAAAGCAACTGGAATTCCTTCCGGCTGCGAAATAACAACTTGTATAGCTGCACTCAATGTAACGGATATTAAATCCGATTTCAAAACGTATCACAGTACGTGATTCAATATCTTCCTCGTAACCAACAGTGGGTGATGAGATCAGATGGGATGTTCCACACTGTTACTCTGCATTAAACTCACGGTACTTGGTGAGGAAGGTCATTGACGAGTAACATTGGTGGTTCATTAATCACTAACATCTAGACGTTGTGCGGAACAAACCTAGTTTACAGTCAGATATTTAGCGAACTGCATGTTGACACGTGTTGACGTCAGAGAGCACACAACAGCAGCGGCAGTAGCTCGAGCCTTATTGATTCACTCCTGATATCCGAGTTTGTCTTCGAATTGTCCATTTACAATGATATTTTAATAATAGGGAATTATTATTGATTCTCATCGATCCGTGCGGAGAACAAGGGGATTCTCGAGTTGCACGTGCGTCGCTTAATCTCGTGGCTGGCATTAAAACTGTATGCGCGAGGTAATATATTAACGATTAATTATCTGACTTGCACCTCGTGTGCGTGGATGAAGAGAAAATACTCGTCTGCAAAATTAATGCCAGCCTACTCGAACAGCTCATAATAATTTTAGGATTTCGGTTACGTATGAGAAAGTAACACGATGTCATCATTAAAGAATCAGTTAACTTAAGTTTTTTTTTAAAGGATATTTACTCATTTGAAGTGCCTACGTTCCTTTGTTGGATGTAGGAAATTTCTAAAAGACCCAGATAGCAAACAACCTGACCGTATCCGATGAAAGATTTACGGAACAAATCTTTTAAAAAAGAAACGGCATCAAATAATCATTACGCGAACTGGAATGAAAGAATCGATATTTGAAAATAAGATAGCAAACTGCGTTTAAGTAATAAATTAACACTGTAATAATTAATTACGCTAGTTCATAAAGCATAAAATTCAAGTAAAGATCCTTATATATCCTTATAAGGACTGGCTTAAAGGAAGGCGAAGCAAGAATGCTTTTCATCTTCCCCGTTATCTGTAGAGGACAGTGTAGGGATACGGTGTTATTGAGCTATTAATTAAAGCTCTGATCATGGCAGGAGGGTAACAGCAATAGCCGAGCCTCAGTTAGAACTTCATTGGCTACAGCATTGTCATCCATTACCTCCAAGGGTATTGGATTTTGGATTGAATGAATCAATCACCGCATCTCACGGTCGATTGATTCCTTCCAGAAACCTTCAAGTAAAGATTCTTAAGTTCTTAAAAGAACTGGGCGATGGACTGAGTCCTTGACTCTTTATCCCGTCATCTGAATGAAGAAAATCTGTGTGGATGGAGTGTTATTGAGCTAAAAAGCTCTAGTCATGGCTGGGTAACGGCAATAACCGAGCCTCAGTTAAAACTTCAATGGCTACAGCATTGCCATTTGTTACCCTGGAAGTCCTAAAAAGGACTTTTGGTCATTCTTCACATTCAACAACCTCCCTCAAGTAAAGATTTATATTAAAGTTATACCTTTAATTGAATTTATGAATTTCATAAAAAGGTATATTAATATTTTTCTAATTTTGGAATAATTTATTTTTTTAAAATAAATAAAAAAATTAAAATTTTTATTAAAAATAAAAATGATTCATAATACTTAATAAATTTATAATAGTTAAAACATTAATAAGAAATTTTCTGCAATTTTAATGGGTCTTTGTTTCAGTCTTAAAAACGAATTAATTTAAAAAGAATTATGTAATGTAATAAATACACATTAACTAAATTTAAAAACTTCAGCTATGATTTAATTTATTTTACGCTGAAAATTGAGTCGAAATCCTAACATTGTATGCTACAAAACAGATAATCCTCTCTGAATAGGTTTAAAACGAGGCTAAGCCTACTTTACTCAGACGTTTCTTTGTACAGTCCATACGATGACAAATTACATCGCAATTTTTAAAATTTCCTGTTAAGTATTTCATGCATACTGCGAGAAGAGAGAAAAAGAGAAAATAAAGCTTTTAATATCTCGGTGTTGGGTTCCACTTTTCCAATTATCTCTTGCTTTTGAAATTTGATATACCGGAAAATATACAAAGAATGCCAGTTTTCTGTATACCTTCATTGTTAGTTGTTAGGAGAAAATACAACAAGTGTGACGTCACAATTCCTATTCATTTGCGGATCATTGCAGACAGCTGAGAAAGGCGAAACTACCTTTATAAAACACGCTTACGATATATAAGGCTTACAGAATAAGTTTAGCGTCTTTTTCATATCCAACTATGTGAAATTGAAAAGCGTAACAAGATACAAGATTCTTCGTTTACTTGAAGTCGTTTCGTATTTCTTACGATGTGTATACGGGGATCATCATGACAAGTCATAAATACTTAGTTTAATCTAAATTCCAATCGATGACAAAAAAAACATTTCAAGATTATAATCAAGAAAGTCTATACGATATACTTCATTGTACGGCGAACTATACCAGTAAGGTACTGTGCATCAGAAGAATATTACATTAATAAAAAGAAACGTTCGCTAGTCTCGTGCCCTTTAGACGAAAGTAATACAACAAAGAGAATATTCAATGTGCAATGATTAAGTTTATTTAGTTAAAATTATGAGGGAACCGTCGAATGCGTGTGGAAATATTCTCTTCAAGCCAATTACACAATAATGGTAGCACAGCGCAATTGTATTTACAAATATAATCTAAGAAAGAACGTAATTTGCATTCCGTTTTAGGCTGGAATTTCAGTGTCCTTGGTTAAAAGATTATCAACTTTCTTTATTGCCTCTATAAAAATAAAACATGGCTGCAAGTCGGGTGCTTTAAATGTCTTCGTGTAGATGTTGTGAAAACTTACTACTGTCTGAATATTCGCTAACACGCAGGTGGTATTTAAGGAATGGGAATATATTCATGACAAGTAGGTGAACAAAATGCGACTCCATTTTTCTCTCTTGATGTAGCATTAAATAAGTTGATAGCAAGACTTTCCAACTTCGGATTTTATTGCTGACATGGGAAATTTAACTTCCTGAAAGCTATCTTAATAATATTTCTTGTAGATTCCGACTCGCGTGCTATTCTGATTAAATCAAAAATATTAAAATAAAATTAGGATTTCAATATTATGGGGAACAAATGTTTTTATTACTACAATTAATCATTTCTTACCGAAAAAGGCTTCTTTTTTGGATAAACAAATTTTTGTGAGTTCAAGGATACAACTTATGGTAAAGTAAACAAAAATTACCTCACTTAGACAAATTTTAATTATTTGTCTTAGCCGTTAAAAGGACTTGCTTAAAGGGGCGAAGCAAGAATGCTTTTCATTTTTCCCCGTTATCTGTAGAGGACAGTGTATGGATAAGGAGTTATTGAGCTATTAAAGCTCTGATCATGACAGGAGGGTAACAGCAATAGCCGAGCCTCAGTTAGAACTTCATTGGCTACAGCGTTACCAGCCATCTTTAAAGGTAAAGCCGTCTCTAAAAATCCGGACGACCCTTAGGCTACTCAATCGTGGGCGAAAGACCGTCCATCTCAGCGTTGGCTCCACTCAGCAATGGCCTTCCACCCACACTCCACCGCCGAGCAGAACCGCTCAAATTTCGAAGAAAAGTATTCACCGACAAAGCCCCTCAGCGGGCCGTGCCGGAGAACACTTTCCCTGGAGACTCAAATTGCTCCCTTAAGTCAAAAACCTTACGAGAGCGTACTCATAACTCTCGAATCTCAGCGTCCCTGGGGATAACAGCAACAGCCGCACCTCAGTTAAACTTCATTGGTACAGCATTGCCATCCATTACCTTCCAAGGATATCAATCACCTCCTCATCTCAATTTTATCTTAAGTTCTTAAAAGAACTGGGAGATGGACTGAGTCCTTGACTCTTTATCCCGTCATCTGAATGAAGAAATTCTGTGTGGATGGGGTGTTATTGAACTAATAGCTCTAGTCATCATGGCTGGGTAACGGCAATAGCCGAGCCTCAGTTAAAACTTTATTGGCTACAGCATTGCCATTTGTTACCCTGGAAGTTCTGAAAACGACTTAATCTTACCTTCTCAATTTTGTCTTATCCTTATAAGGACTGGCTTAAAGGGGCCAAGCAAGAATGCTTTTCATCTTCCCCGTTATCTGTAGAGGATAGTGTAGGGATAAGGTGTTATTGAGCTATTAAATTAAATTAAAGCTCTGATCATGGCAGGAGGGTAACAGCAATAGCCGAGCCTCAGTTAGAACTTCATTGGCTACAGCATTGCCATTCATTACCCTCCAAGGGTATTGGATTAAACGAATCAATCACCGCATCTCACGGTCGATTCCGTACCCAATCTCGATAGCTCTCAATTTTGTCAACAACAACAAGAACGTTACTGGCTTGCTGGGTGAAGCATAAAATGCTTTTTATTTTCCCCTTTATCTGTGTGGAGAAGCTTGAAGGGGGAGGTTGTGAGACTTATGCTCGCACTTTGTGAGCTATGGAGTTAGCTCTGTTCAGCTGAAAGCAGGATTGCCTTGGGTCTTTTGTGTTTTTGATAGTCATGTTCACTATAACTGGAAGCTTGTCTGATTAGTGGATTGGGATGAGAATGTGCCTTGCTGAAGAACTTTTCCGCATGGTCATGAAGGAGAGAACGGATGTCAGGGGTTCCGGTTTCTCTGTGGATCTGCGTACTTCTGACCAACCATGGGGCGTCTAAGATCATCCGCAGGCATTTGTTTTGTATCCGCTGTAGTTTCTGGATGTTAGATTTGGATATGTGACTCCATGCCGGGGATGCATATGTGATTGCTGGTCGAATTACCATCTTATATAATAACAGCTTGTTGCGTTTATCCAATTTGCTGTTGCGATTGATCAGGGGATAGAGTTGGGCTATGGTTCTGGATGTCTTTGTGCCTATGAGCTTGATATGGCTGTTGAAATTTAGCTTTTTGTCTAGCTGTACTCCAAGGTATTTGGCTTCTGTCTGCCATGGTATCTTTTTTCCGAGAAGTTCAATATCATCTTGGATGAAGGCTTTGCGTCTGGTGAACAGTATAGCTGAGCTTTTGACGGGGTTTACTTGTATCCTCCAGTCGGAGAACCATTTCTCTAGCTTTGTGATAGTATCCTGGAGACGACTGATCGCCAGGTGTGGGCGGAGAGATCTTGTCATTATGGCTGTGTCGTCAGCATATATAGGGCTGTGATGGTAGTCCTCAGGTTCTGTGGAATGTCAGCCACGTAGATTGTGAAAAGTAAAGAAGCCAAAAGAGATCCCTGAGGTACTCCTGCCAGGATTTTGCGCCTAGTTGAGATGGTGCCATTTATTTTTATCTGCATGGATCTGTCAGTGAGGTATGATTTTATTAGACGGGTAAGGTTTGTTGGAATGTTGGCCTGAATGAGTTTATAGAGTAATCCTTGATGCCATACCTTATCAAAGGCCTTGGCAATATCCAGAAAAACTGCAGCTGTGTGAAGGTTCCAGTTGTATCCTTGAGTGATATGCTCCACTAGTCGGTGTATTTGTTGCACTGTGCTGTGCATACGGCGGAAGCAGAATTGTTCGTTTGGAATTATTTCTAATTGATCTGATTTTTCTTGTAGTCTTGAAAGGATAATTTTTTCAGCAATCTTTCCCAGGTTGGAAAGCAGGCTTATTGGACGGTAGCTTTGCGGGAGTTGCGGATTGTTTCCTGGCTTTTTTATTGGTATGATGTCTGCTGTTTTCCATGCAGAGGGGAAGTGTTGTATCCTCAATATTGCATTGGTTATGTTAACCAGGTGCATAATAGCTTTTCTAGGAAGTAATTTGATGATTCTGTTAGTAATTCCATCTGGCCCTGGAGCTTTTTTGTTGTTTAGATATTTTATGATGTTGGTTATTTCAACTGGAGTAGTGGGGGTGATGCTGGCTGGTTTGTCTTCGGACTGATTTAAGGTACGCTTGACCTGCTGGTGGACTTTATACATGTGGGTGATGTTTATATTATCATATGACGGGCTGTATTGTTTTTCTGCTATTGCTTCTGCTTTTTCTTTATCAGTGTGCGCCGTTCCATGAGCAGTAGGGGATTGTGTTTGGTGCGCAGAATCTTCAGAAATTTCCATATTGTGTGATCTTAGTTTATTGTCCCAATCCTGGTTCCTGTGGATTTGAAGTGCTCTTCTGACTTGGTTGTTCAACTTGTTCAGAGTTTTCTTGTCCTGTGGTGCTCTTGTGTTGTGGTATCTTTTCCTGGCTTTGTTTTTTGTTCTGATGAGATCCATTAAGTTTTCTGGGAGCCGACTGGATGGGTGGTTGGTTGTGGTTTTGGTGACTGCTTCTAGTGCTTTTTTAATTTGGCTTGTTAAATTGCTTATTGCTTCATCTATGTCTTCTTTTTTATGGATGATTGGTACAGGACCAATGTATTCTGGTAGGATTTTAGCTAGCCTATCCCACGATATGAAGGTGTGCTGGTGGGCCAGTTGGTCTTGCGTGCCAAGTTTGATCAGGATTGGGTTGTGGTCGGATGATAGTTCATTGAGCGTCTCTAGTTTGTATTGATAACTGATGTTTCTAAGGATAGCTATGTCAAGTACATCTGATCTGCCATGAGGGCTATAATGAGTGTGCTCAGTGGGTTCTGCTACCACAACTGAGTTAAGTGTTGAATAGTTGTGTAGTATGCGACCACTTCTGTTGTTGGTGGTGCTGAACCATGCTGTGTGTTTGGCATTCAAGTCACCTACTATGATGGTGGGGTCTGTGGTACCGAGGACTGCATCCAGGTCTGTTGTCAGTAGAGGATTGCTTGGTGAGTTGTAGGCAGCAAATATCTTGAGGCTTCCAGCATTGTTTGTGTGGACTTGTATTCCTGGGGTTTCCAGGTTTGTAGTCTGTGGGGTGGATATGGCATTGTGTTGGAGGTATGGTTTGATGTAGATGGCAGTGCCTCCCCCTCTGGAGCTGAGTATATCCGTTCGGTATATTGTGTATCCTCTCGCTTTTGGGTTGTTGGCAGGTCTTAGGTGGGTCTTGTTGATCAGCATTATGTCCTGGTTGTGTCTTTGTGCGAATTCTTGTAGTTCTAATGTTTTGTTGGTGAGGCCATTGGCATTCCAAGCTGCAATTAGAAGCGAGTTAGGTTTTACTTTTGTTTTATTCATAGTTGAGTGCTGTGAGTATGGAATGGGTTCCTTGCAGGAATCTCTTTGTGGAGGATGGAGTTGGGTTTGTTCTGCTGAATTCCTGCAGCATAGTGGCTAGCGAAGCAGTCAGTATTGCTGTGATGTTGGAGCCTATTTGATTGCTTTGTATTGTGTCCTTTGGGCGGGCTGCTTCAGCATAGGTCTTGGTGGAAGGTTGAGCCCTTTCCTGACTTTTATGGCTTGGGTTTTGATGGTTTGATGACTGTGCAGCAGAGATGCTTTGATTGGTGGTCCAGATTGGGAGAGGTTGGACGGGTCTTGTAGTTCCGTGACTTCTGGGATGGTGGCTGCATCCTTTGTAATTTGCTGGGTGGAGACCTCCACAGTTGGCTGGTGTGGTTCTTGCTTTTGTGCATGTAATGGTTTGATGCTTCTCGCCACACTTCAGGCATCTGAACTCGGCTTTACAGAGTCTTTGGGCATGGGCAAACTTTTGGCAACGATGGCATTGCTCTGCTGATGCCCTTTTCCTGAGTGGCTCTGCTGATATTTTAAGTCCACAGACCGCAGTTATGTCATAAATTTGTCTTTGTGTGTTCTGTATCTCAACCAATACTAATGGTATTGGTTGTTTATCGGATCTGTACATCCGGCTGACTTTGACAGGTGTTAGGCCCTGCTGGGTAAGGTCAGCAGCGATCTCCTCGGAGGTAATGCCTTCAGTGACACCTCGCAGTACAACCTTTAGATTTCTTTCGCTGCTTAGTGCGAAGGTGTGGTACTGTAGTTTGTTGTTATCCATCATTTTTGTTATTCCTCTGTAGTCTGTGACTGTTGTTGGTTGAATTTTTACACCTTCGTCGGTGTTTTTGGCCCAGGAGTATCCAATTTGATGTTCTCTTAGGTTTCTTGCAATTGTGGTCCATTTTTCCTTTTCACGGAGAATTACCGGGGGGGACCTTTTCCCTTTTTTCCGGGACTGTTTGTGAGGGAGTTTCGTTTTCCACATGATCATCCTCGATTCTACGTCTCTTGCCCGTCTGTTCACCTGTGAAGACCGTCTGACTGAGGCTCTCGGGCAGGGAGATGGATGTGTCATTGATCTCTTCCACTTCGCCGTCCATATCATCGGATTCTTCCGGCTGTGTGTACAGGTTTAGGAAACCTGGCCATTCAGTATCAAATTTTTTAAGCAGTAATTTAAACAATTGTAATGCTTGTTCTTTGTTTAGATGCTCTAGCAGATCAGTAATATTATCCATGTCTGTTTTATTTTTGTTATATCTAGTAGGTAGTGATTGGAAAATTGCTTATGATCGCAATTAGAAATCCCGCAGGTTTTGAGACCTGCCAGCAGAAATTTTGTAGAGGATATTGCAGATGAAAAGGATTGCCAGCAATATCGAGCGATTAGCTAAATGCACAAATCAATAGCATATGAAATTTCAGAAAACGAAGAACGCTTACCTCTATACATATCATTTATCATTCAAAACTATCGCACTTAACTAATACGCGAGCCGCCATTTGCATTCACCATTCGATAACCAACTCTCAATTTTGTCCTTATAAGGACTGGCTTAAAGGGGCGAAGCAATAATGCTTTTCATCTTCCCCGTTATCTGTAGAGGACAGTGTAGGGATAAGGTGTTATTGAGCTATTAAAGCTCTGATCATGGCAGGAGGGTAACAGCAATAGCGGAGCCTCAGTTAGAACTTCATTGGCTACAGCATTGCCATCAGTTACCCTCCAAGGGTATTGGATTGAATGAATCAATCACCGACTATGTAAGTAAAGGTAAAATCTCAAAAATACGGACGATCTCTAGGCCACTCCATAGTGGGCGAAAGACCGTCCTAATCTCAGCGTTGGTTTTACTCAGTGACGGGCTCCCCGACCACTGAGCAGAACCGCTCATATTCCGAGGAAAATAATTCACCGGCAAGTACCCCTCAGCGGGCCGTGCCGGAGAACACTTTCCCCGGAGACTCAAAGTGCTCCCTTAGGGCAAAACCTAAGAGAGCGAACTCATTTACCCAGGATAACAGCAACAGCCGAACCTCAGTTAAACTTCATTGGTTCAGCATTGCCATTCATTACCCTATATGGGCATCTCATATAAAAGCAAATCACCGCATCTCACGGTCGATTGATTCTTCCAAGCCATCTACCTTTTTTCTCCCAATTTTGTCTTAGTCCTTATAAGGACTGGCTTAAAGGGGCGAAGCAAGAATGCTTTTCATATTCCCCGTTATCTGTAGCGGACAGTGTAGGGATAAAGTTATTGAGCTATTATTAAAGCTCTGATCATGGCAGGAGGGTAACAGCAATCCTCAGTTAGAGCTTCATTAGCTACAGCATTGCTATCCATTACCCTCCAAGGGTATTGGTTTGAATGGATCAATTTGTCTAAACCATATAAATCATAATATTCAGGAGTTATCGTAAAATAAAAGAGGTGTATTAATAAAAATAAATTATTTTAAATTAATTATAATTATTAGTTTTATTAATACTAAATTCTTTTTATCTTGATAATAAAAGTTATTGGAGCAGGATTCCGATGTACTAGTGAAAAGCCATACTATTACAAACATTTTCCTGAAAATTAGTGCCGGTGATGCATGCCCAAGAACAACTTGCATTATAAGTTAGTGATCTGAGATTAAATTCATTTAATTAATCAAGTAGGAAAAAGTTAAGTGTTTATTTACTCTCTTTTATAATCTATAAAAGTGTATATTTTTCCGGACACTTTACACCCATTTAATCTTCCTTCAAGTTCGAGGGTTTGTAAACAGATTGTTTGCTTCATAACTTTTCGCTGTGTTTTCATTGTTATCACGGTCACAATGCGACTTATCCTAACCCTAATCGCTTTAATCTTCAGTGCAGAATAATTTTTTATGACATCTTCTACCATTTTATCGTTCTTTTAACTAATAGGTTTGGCTAAAATACCCATCTCACGTTACGGAAAATATATTGATTACAGATGAATAGCCAGTTGCGGTGGACGACAGAATTACTACAGTTGCATCAATCGGATTCATCTTTAAGTTTTGCATTTATGGGTATGAGCATAAAAAAATAAACCGAGAAATCACCGGAAAGATGCCAACGTGGTCCAGAAGGGGCCACAAATGTGACAGTCCTTACACTTTTTTTTTTTTTTTAGCTGTTTGGTTGAAAATAGCTGAAGAAAATGCACAGTGACGTCATCAATCCTAAGGTTACCCGTAATGCAAGCTTTTTCCCAGTAAACAATGATACGGGGGAGAATGTTTAGTTCTAATTAACAACAACCAAAGTTTTTTTTTTATATTAGTTAGATACTAAATATTCACATAATTTTCATTTATAATAATTTTATCTCCGACCTGGCAACGCGCTTGAGATTCTTCGAGATGCTCATAAAGCGTGGGCTAAGTAAGTTTACGGTATAGTGCAGCTTATCTGTCTTGGTCCATACAAGACCACACGTGGGTTCTAAGTACCACTGGTATTTTAGATTTCCTGAATCCCTTCCGACGGCTGTATCGTACACAATATCTTTAAAGTTCTGTAGAATCCAAGGGAGGGTGAAGTGTATGTAGACCTCGAAGATTACTTAAAATGTAGATCCTTGAATTAGCTACCAGAAAATAATTACAGAGTAATGAGAAGCTTGTGAAGGGAAGCCAGACGTTTGACACTAACTCTATTATCCAAGAAATTAATGAGCGTTCTGAACTGCAAACCAGCAAATCCCATGTGCCAACGAAATTGCATGATGCGAAAAGATTTTATAGAGGAGTTTTGGACCACGAATAATCAATCATACTAGCTAATGACTGCATGGTAAGCAACAGGGAGTCCTGAGACAGCAAGAAAACATTAAGTGGGGATATACAGGGTGTTCGGGATAAATTTGACATATTTATAATTAATTATATTTTTCCGTAAGTTACATGTATTAACACACACTTCTCTTCATTTAAAAGTTTGGACCCTTCTTCATTCATATACAAGATGTCAGAAAGGATGGATAGCTGGAACCCACCTGAATCATGGAAGAGAATAACTTGTATCATGATGATTCGTGCCCGCCATCAAAATAAGGATATTACGACTGCTGCCCAATGCTCCCTGAATACAGTAAAAACAATCAGGCATGAACTAGAGACTTGCAATGGTGACTACGAGGATGTAGCAAGAAGAAAGATCCCTAGCAGACGATCTGATTGCGTTCGTACAGCAGAATTCCTCGCAAATCTGCAGGAACAGGTGTTGAAGAACCCTAGCATTGGAATTCGGGCTTTGTTCGTGGAGTTACTAACTGTAGTCAAGCCCTGGATAACAAGGGTAGCCAATGGTAGGCCGTATGTAGGGCAGCAGGATTCGGCCCCTTGCCACACTTCTGGGAAAAGTCAAAAATGGTTGTCTGAAAATTTCTACGACTTCACCAGTCCAAATGTTTGGCCTCCAAACTCCCCAGACCTTAACCCCATGGATTATTTTGTATGGGGCGCAGTTGAAAAAGACACCAATCGCACTTCCAGTAATACAAAAGCCCAGTTAATGGATAAAATTAAAACAGTTTTTGCGGCCCTTCCCAGGGAGACTGTAGCATCAGCTTGTTCGAGGTTCCGAAGCAGAATTGAAGCTGTGATCGATGCTAATGGTGGTTATTTTGAGTAAATCTTGTTGATAGTATTGTAATTAACTCTGCCTGTAATGTTTTTTTGTCAATTCATTAAACTTAATAGATACAAAGAAGATTTTCTTTTTCCTTACGAAACTGTCAAATTTATCCCGAACACCCTGTATATCGTCCTCTTGTTGCGTTTTAGCAAGTTTATCATATTTATTTCTCTGCGTAACCACAGAGAAAACTTGCTAAAATCATATGAATATGATCACTCTAGCGATATTACATTAAGAGTTTTTATAGTGTAACCGTTAACAGAGGGTGAAAAAAAAGAAACTGAACAACCTCCCCTCATTATTTATTTTAATGTCACTTATTATACCGATAAATAACCACGGCATTTAATTTTTAAAACGTCTAATTACCACAGTTTTTTTTATTCATATTTATAGCCATCGTAAGCGTATATACAACCCAAAACATGCAAAGTGTGATTTTCGTCATTCTGAAACGGTACAAAATATTTATTTTGTACCGTTTCAAGCAAGCGTTCGCAGGTTTGCCTAATCCAATCAGGGTTTCGCAGTTGTAGTCCATTGCAATAACCAGAAACCATTTTCCAAACTGGAATCCGAACATTAAGGCTGCAAGAGACATTTCAATTAGTTGTTCGCATTAGAGACGTCCGATAGGGACTGTGTGTGTGTATGTTAATTATTCTCTGGTGTTCCAACTATTTAAATTATTGCTTACTGACTAATGAAATTCGTCACTTACACACTAGAGGGCGCTCAGTGATAAACGGCGATAGCATTAGAAAATTGGATGAGTTACAGCATACAAAATAGTTTTCAGTAACTGAGCATGAATTATCGATACGAACTGATACTCCCCCCCCCCTCCCCCATTCCTTCGATTCACTCGTTTACGACGAATAATTATTTGCATTGCAATTAGTCTGCCGAGGCTTTTGTTTGCGATTACAAAACATGAGTTATACATAAATATAAACCGGTTTTAAGTAACAAACGATTTACAAGTTGTTGAAATGATCAAAACGTGTTAATTTTTAGTTGAAAAAAAATCCATTATAAATAAATGAGCCATCATGCCTGTTAAAAATATTTTATTTATCATAAACAAAGAAGTTTATATTTTTCTAGTGAAAAGAACGGAACGCATTATTGATTTTCAATGAAAAATGAAACGGGTCGAATTCTGTCTAGGAGATTAAGCTTTATAAAAGCCTTTTCAATTAACAATAAGTTAACCCATCTCGTATGGATGTGGAGGAAATTTTCCTTTCGGAAAGAGTTCTTATTTCATCAAAACAGATAAACTAGCCTTAAAACGCACACAGTTGACAAATGGCTACTTTGTAATTAAGCGATTTCTGCGCACGCCCCTAAAACTAGCCTAGATGGCGCTGTTACGGATGAACTGTATTGTAATATGAAACCTGACTTAGTATTTTTTTTTTTTTTTTTCAGGAAAATAACTTACGAAGCAAATTAAGTTAAGTTTTCTAATTAGAAGTAAATAAACATGAAAAAACTACATAATGAGGTATTAAGAGAAGATAGGTCCATCGAAGGATGCTAACTTAATGGTTTATAATTGAGTCAAATTATTCATAAGAAATAAGTTATAATTAGCATAGTGATTTAAAGAAAAGAGAAAAGTTAGTGTGTATGAGGTAACTTAGGGGTCAAAAGAATCCCAGAAATTAATTATTATTAACATCCCATCGGTTTGCATTTTTTGTCAAAAAGTACCACCTCCTCCCAAGATTGACTGCAGTTAAAAAAAATCTAAGTCCTCGAGAGATCGTTTTCAAATACTAATATATATATATATATATATATATATATATATAAAATAAAAAAAAACATTTATGCGATTATTTGCATCAGCTTTCCAACCAAGCGGGTATATGACTTCCTAATTCACGACGGAGGTGTAAAGAGAAAGAAATTATTAAGGGGGTTAAATAAAATTTAAATAAAGAAGAACCTCAATATTAACTACAAATATTCCAATAGAATAAAATTATATTTATATTCTAAAGTATAAGAGAATTCAAAAATTAAAAAGATGAACACACATATTGTCGAGTATAGTACCCCCCCCCCCCTTCCTACACCAACTATTCCCCGAAAGAATAAAGAAATCAGGACGCGTTGCTTAAGTTCATCATTCCTTCGAAACACTTGACACTCCATTACGTAACATTCTCTAAATTATTAATTAATAATAATAAAGTGTACCAACCTCTGAGGAGCCAGGCAGTGCTGATGATAGCAGCCACAATCCTGTGCATTCGGATCCGGGCCGTCAGGTGGTGCCCACTGCACGTGATAGCATACCGCCTTTAAGGAATTAAGGAAAAGGGGGGGGGATTAAAGCGAGAGAAAAAAAAATTAAAAAAAAGAGCGGCGAAATTCAGTCTACCGAAGAACTGAGCACAGCCAGGTATACATACGGAACAAGAACGGGATGCCGTATCACCACGCGCACAAAGTAAATATAAGCAATAATGTTCATTACAGCCAGGATATTCATCCAGCTCACCAACTCTTCCTGACGGGAGACTGCCAGACCTTGCATGCCAAGGTGATTTAAAACGGCGCGCATGGCAATTTTGAATGCGCGTAGTTCGCGTGGAGAGCTACGAGGCGCAAACCCACACACTCACACACACAGCGAACGCAGCACTATTTCTATCTCGCGGGAAACGACAGTCATTCCCGCTGTGCATTGTCACCAGCTTGATTTCAAGACGTGATCATATTCGCCCCTTTCTTTTCGTTCGTACTGTAAAGTGATTTCGTCGTAATTTCGCAAGACTCCAGTCTACCCCATTAGATTTTAGAAGATGCGCGCCTTTAGCGGTGCCGTGTTGTTTCCGAAATGATGATGAACTTCGTTGGGGAATGCTTAAGAAAGTGAATGCTACACACGATATGCCGTGAAAGAGTTTTGCGTTTCTTCATTACCGGGGACTAATTCTCTCCTTAGAGTAATAACTTGCAGATTTAGTTCTCGTGCAAAATAAATCTACAGTCGGAAAAAAAAAAATAAACAAACTTGGGGAAAATTGCACTCTTCCAGAAATGTGTGTGGCGTTTACGCACACGCGTTTGTTCTTCTATCATGAAAATTAAGTCCGTACTATTTTCATCACATTCTAGATAATCTCCTGACAAAGTTTTAAACTCGACAGACTTTAGGAGCTCTTCAGATCGCTCAAAAGTTCATTGTTTAAAATTTATTCCAGTCAAAACAATTGCGAGTCATTAAAATAATTTCACTTTTGATTTATTGTTAAAGTTTTATTGTTACGTCATTGCCAAACGCAATAATGAAAATGTATGATTAGAGAAATGGCTACAATGATCGAACATGACATGAGCATGCGCTCTACCCGTACTTTTACATAATGAAAAAAAAAAAAACATTTTTTAATTCAAAAGAAATCTTGTGGAACATTCTTACATACACAATACTTGCTGAGAAAAAAAAAAAGAAGAAAAAATTCATATTAAACAAAGCTCAAGCGAACTTAATTTTAATTATTGTAACTGTGCTTTTCTGCCACTAATAAGTAATTTATATTCCATGGCATGGTTAATCTGTATAATAATATTACTGAAACGTTATTATCTCGGCAAGTTCAAAAATAAAACAAGTGTGCAAATTGACTATTGTAGAAAAGTATAGACTTAATACAAGTTACTGAATGTAGAACAATGACTTATTTCCTGACATTGTTTTCCAACATGTGCGAAATAAATGAAAAACATACCACTTGGAAGTTATTACAATTGTTCTAATAACTTTTGACAGGGAAAAATGTCATAAATCTTATAATAATGAGGCTATTCCGTGTCTGTTTGTAGAAGATGGGCGGGAATACAGGGGGAGATTTATCATGCTATTATTACCATGCGTTTGATATAGAACGAAAGCAATCGATTTGCTGTGGAAAGAACTAAAAATGGGTGGATTAACCTATGAAAACAACGCCTAGTACAAGGACTCAAATTCCACATACTGTACTTGTCTACGTCTTTTCTATTTTTCTTTGAGGTTCAATACTCCGTAATATTAGAACGGACATTATTTTAATTAGGAGTCGCTATTTGTCATTTCTAAATGCCTCACATTTTCGATTTTAAAAATGTCAGCAAATGACCTGAAAATATATTGCGTATTCTTGATATGAAGTAAGGTTTAAACGGCCTTTGATGGGCTTCGTTCCCTTGGCGGCTGGAGTACATCTTGGGAAACGAAATAGCTTTACCGAATTTTTTTTCTTCTTGTATGCATCTAGGAATTTATCCAATAAACAGAAACTATAAAGGAAATAGCGAGGATATTAGTAATCATCTTTCATATTGCACTCGGTTGTTATAATAAAAACAACCGAACGTTTTTTTCATGCCACTTCAAGCCTCCGATAAGATGGTGGGCTAACGCAAGACGATGATATTCATCTAAAATTTGCTTTGTTTGTTATAATTTTAAAAATTACTTTATGGATTTATGATAACAGGCTGATTACTCTACAGTTTCTCATTCGTGACATTGATTTTCCTTTTTTAAGATGCGTTTCTCAAAATGCTACTAGAGATTTCGTTTTGTCCTTCCTTACGCATATTGCTAATCCGCTTTAGAAAGATGAATGTTAATGGAACTGGTATAATACTAATACATTTTTAGAGTTACTATAGCTCCGTGGATAATAACGATATCCTTTGGAAATACCTGATTTTGAATCTTCTGGGATGTAATGAACATTTATAGCCAATAAAATGTCTGATAAACTTTTATCAGAGGAGTCAACCCATCCTAAGACGAAAGAGATTAAGACAGAAAACATTTGCTACAAATGACAATACAGTCCCTAACACATTGCTAAAAAGGGCTCGACGTTCAACTGTTCTAATAATGACTGATGCCACTACGCAAGAATGATGTTGCGAAGCGTGGTTTTCTTGATGTGTTGGATCATTTCCATACTTCAAATAACGACTGCACGTTACCAATTGTCTAGTGTTCTGCATCCTAATAAATATTTATCGAATAGCATTACACACTCCTTGATTATTGATGTGTAGATTCTGTTGCTATGCCACTACCTTTATTATTATGCCATCATCTCTCGATGTTTGATATTTTTCATTCTGACTATTCTTCGACTTCAAAGTTCTTCAAAGATTGCGATCTTGTACAAGATCGTGTTTTATCAAGCAATAGTGTCGCATCAGTAGACAGTTTCGAAGGATACATCGAATTCAGTGACTCCACCATACGTACATCAACGAATGCTCTGTTTAGGCACTTAGGATGCAATGTTTCTTATTCTATAATACAGCAAGAATATCAAGAAATAAGTGGACATACTTTATACAATGCTACTGTGTTCGAGAGCGTTCATTATTTTGTATTTTTATACACATTCAAAGGAAATGTGATCTGTGTGACGTCATCATGACGTCACAAAGTATTATGATTGTAAAGTTGTCCACAACGTTAAATATATATCTTAGAATTAACGATGTTTTGAGTGAGATGCGAATATATTTCCTGCGTGGTAGGAAATAAATTTGAATTTTAAATTTAAATTTGTTGGATGATGAAAGACTAAAAATTACTGGGACCATTATTGTTGACATAATTTGCTAGAAGCCAGAGAAAAGAATGCAAGTGTTCAGCTTAGGTAGCCATCTACTAATGGAAGCACAGAGTTCTCGTTGTAATTTTCGAAACTGATGTCATTTTAATGGGCAGGAATAAATCTTTAATAAAACAAAAAAGTTCTGCGATCTTTGAAGCATTATCATCCATAGAAATGAATACATATTTCGTATTAAAGTCAAAACAATTTTATTATTTCCGATGTTTTTTCTCTTTTAAATTTAGTAAGGGAAACTTTATTATTGTCACCCATAACTGGTTAACCTAATCGTGCCCGAAAAAGACTTAGAAAGTTCTAAGAATTTCTCACAAATGCGAGGAAAAGCCACTGAAGAGTGATTGTGGTAGATACATCGATGGTTGCTATTAAATAATTTCTTAAAAAGAAATACTGTAGACAGAATTTCAGATTGATTATAATCAATCTGAAATTCTATATACAGTATTTCTTTTTAACAGTTTCCCAAGATTTTATATAAGTTATTGTTAACTTGTCAATATGGGATGGTTTGGTTTTCAAGAACGTTTACTCCAGAGGAATGAAGTTTATCATTAATTAACTATTTATTCGCTGAATGCGTTTGAGTTCCTGATGATGTACAATGAATAGTGTGAAGTCACAGGATCTCACTTTTTTCACTGGAGTCGATTTACTGTCAATGAATTGTGTTGCTAATTGTAGAATTTACATGTCTGTGGTAAAAGTTAATAAGAAACTTGCAAGTATGGACATATTTTTGAGAATCCATTGGTGTAATCGGATGATATTTTTTGTGTTCCTTAATGTGCAATTCAAACAAGAGTAAGAAAATTACTTTCTCTAAGCGATTTGCTAATGTACTTTTTCTAATGTTGATGTTCGGAACTTCTTAACCTTATATTTTTCTACTCCTGTTTGGAATATTTTCTTAATATTTGCTACTCCTGTTCATCATTAACTATGCTCATAGAAGTTAAACTTGCATCCGTGCTTTATAATGGGAAGCATAAATATACAGACATTTACTATGTTTTTCATAATATGTACTTTATATGGAATGGAAAACTAATTGTGCTGGATAGAGTTAATTTAATGTCTTCTGAATTAAACCTACTTCTATTTATTAAAAAGTATTATTCTCCGTGTAATTATCTTAAGATAACATCATTATGTTTTATCAATTATTAATGTATTTAAATAAATAGTAAAAAATAAAAAAAACTAATTAATTATTAGATAAAAAGAAAAAAAATGGAAAATGTATGCAACAGTCGTTTGCAGATTTTGTAACTGAGTATGTTGGTATGCAACTCAAGATGTACATTGTACCTACGTAATTTTTTTTTTTTTGTATAATAAATATATATATATATATATATATATATATATATATATATATATATATATATATATATATATATATATATATATATATATATATATATATATATATACACACACACAAAAGTATTATCTCAGAATACGTAACACTTTACCTGCAACTAAAACTGATTATTTTGTTTGATGATGATTAGTTATATCATCTCTCATCAACATGCAAGATTAGAGACAACAACAAAGTTATGATTGTTCTTACTTTACACAGTAAAGTAAACAGATATTCTCATACATTAGTTCCTAAAAGAACTGGGAGATGGACTGAGTACTTGACTCTTTATCTCGTCATCTGAATGAAGAAAATCGGTGTGGATGGAGAGTTATTGAGCTAAAAACTCCAGTCATGGCTGGGTAACGTAACGGCAATAGCCGAGCCTCAGTTAAAACTTCATTGGCTACAGCATTGCCATTGAAGTTTTTCACTAAAATTGTCACTGCATTCACTAAACCTGGAAGTCCTAAAAAGGACTCTTTTTCTCTCTCATACATTGTCCTTATAAGGACTGGCTTAAAGGGGCGAAGCAAGAATGCTTTTCATATTCCCCGTTATCTGTAGCGGACAGTGTAGGGATAAGGTTATTGAGCTATTATTGAAGCTCTGATCATGGCAGGAGGGTAACAGCAATAGCCGAGCCTCAGTTAGAGTTTCATTAGCTACAGCATTGCTACCCATTACCCTCCAAGGGTATTGGATTGAATGAATCAATCACCGCATCTCACGGTCGATTGATTCCCTCTCCTCTCATACATTGTAAACAGATATTCCCATACATGGAAAAAGTATATTAATTAAAAAAGGTGTATTATAAAACTATAGAGTTTATTTTAAAATTTTAGAAAATAAATGACTTTTTATTTAAAATTAAATAAAATATTTATAATTACAATCTATTATATATAGAATACTCAATTTTCTGAATAATTAAGCTTATCTTGCATTATTTTTTAGTTTTATCAAAATATTGAATGTTTTACAAATGGTATTAACAATAAAGGATAACAAAAAGAACCCATCGTTTCCTTAAAATTTGATAGCTGAGTGTACATGAGAAATAAACGAATGCAGATCTTCTATTCCTGCAAAACTCGATAATTTTAAACGGCTGTTTAAAAGCTAAAAGGGTTTATTTTTATTTTATTTTTTTGAATAAATCTGCATCTTCTATTATGCGTTGTCATGTCAACAGATAAACACACACTGTTGTATCACAGCATAGTCTGCTTTTAAGAGCCAAGTGAGTATATCATTATTGATGCGACGGGTAAATGTTTATTACCAGAATATGTTTGGGAATAACAACCTCGCATTTTTACATGCTTGAAATAATCACGTGGTATGCGCTATCTGCTACCTCCAGGCAGGTTGTATGGTGTGGATTATACGAGTAGTTCTCGGATTAAACTAATATACGCACTGATTGGATTCAATCTGCATTTACTAAATTTATATTTTAACATAGATTCAGACAAGTATTTCGATAATATTTTACATTCGATGGATGTATAAATACATTTTAATTCGAAAACAGGAAATAAGTAGTGTACTTCTGGTATACATCGGAAGTACTACATGTTCGAAACGTTTCTGAGTACAAAACGAAACAGTTGTTATAACTTGATGCAATAAACAGTAAAGATCATACGAAGTACAGGTATTCTATGGTTAGCTTTTCTCGAAATTTTTTGCTTAAAATTCGATTAATATCGATGTATCCCAAAGTTTTGTCTCCCAGCTGCACCCAAAATAGCAGTTCTATATGCGAATGGATGAAAGAGTAGCTTAGCTTACAGTCTTACCATTAGCATACATCGATACCATGTTTGAGAATCTGAATTTCTTTACTGGTTGGTTGTTTAAGTTTCAACAAAGTGCAACGCAAGTAAGCGCATTGGATTGTAAATGGCGTGCATTTTCTGTGTCCGTTTTACGCGATGTAACCCATTGAGATTTCTTCCTGATGACGCTTAAGTCACTTTTAGCTAAAAAGCTCTTTATAAATGTTTTTCTTGTATGACAAAAGGAATCAAACCCAGGTTTCTTCCTAAGAGGAAACTCTATAGCTAATAGGCATCACAGCTACTGTCTGTGTTCATAATTTGGACACTACACTGAAGCAGTAGCAGTTATATCTGAATCTGAAATTGCCTAGACAAAATCGCACTAATAATTTCGTTGTTCATAATCATCATTTTGTTTCGGATGACACCAACAAACTGGTTGCCACGAAACGAAGAGTTATGCGAAGAGTTCCAGTATCCAGATAACCAGTAATCGCAAAAGGTAACTGAATCTATAATGTAGTAGCATCATGGATTTACTTTGGTGTACGAATACAACAATTTTTGTTTATTTAATAACTAAAATATGAAATAAAATATTAATTACTTTTTTTTATAATCATATCTCACATTATTTCATAATTTATATTTTGAATATTTACAATCGTCACAGTTTAATTGGCTAAAATAACCTTTTCTCCAACAAGAAAGTGGGTGCTATGCTTTATAATTAGCAACTAAAGTGCTCTGCGTTTTCATTGCATTACAACGTATGGGAGATAGCACAGATAAACTTATAATAAGGTACTAGATAATTAGGTAGCAAAAAGCGTTTTGAAGTCTTAATAGTCGTATCATTCATGCAAGAATTTTCCATTATAAGAGCACTTATCTTAATTTAAAACACTTTGTCCAATATTGTCAGTTATTACTTTAAAGATGCCCGATAAGTAGACAGCTCAGAGTGAACTTGTAAAAATATTTATGTAGCTATAAGAAGTCTAAATATTTTTACATACACTTTACCAAGGTCAAGCCTAGTAAGAATTGTGACTTGTAAATAGATGTATGTTATATGTAAATAATCCCAATGGGAATTTGTATATTGCTCTATGCCAAATAAGGGAATATTCTAGAAGGTGTAGTATTAAGGCAATACCTTGCCAATAGTCAAGCAGTATATTTTTAAATTTTTGTAAAGACGTCAAACTTTGTGTGTGTTCTACATAGGAAGCTCAAGGTCAGTGCTGGGTGGACCGACAAAAGCTTCAAACGAATGTCCGCTGCCAGAACGAATAGGATTTAGGGAGGGAGAAAAACAAAGGAAGGGTCAGTCAGAGAAAAGGATCAAGGGATTTCTTCGACATGTTAGGGGTTCACATATCTCAGCACAAGGATTCGGAAGTGAGCGAATAAAAGGCGTTGGTGAAAAGATCGCAACATCGGTTCGAGAAATTTTCGTCAAGGATCCAGAGCTCAGGAGCGAGAAGTCGCCAATGGCTGTCCGGCTGATGTAAGCCATTGAGGACGCGACATCGGTTCCAGAAATTTTCGTCAGTGATCTGAAAGAAAGATGACGAAGAGCCGATCCGCTAGGCAAAGCTGATAGTTGAACGAACTGACGAGTCTTCGCCGGGGGCTGCTGTCAGAGGGAAGAAATTGCTCCGTTAATCCAACGCGCATGCAAGCATTCCACAAGCCGATAATCTTCGCCCGAAGTGCGGCAGGACAGAGAATCCTAGAAACATCAGTAGACCTAATGCCGGCGTAAAGAGGGATTGAAAAAAACCTGACACAGAACGGAAGTCCAATTCGAAGCCAAGTACACAGAGGGTAGCAGCTATAAAGTGAGTTGACCCGTTTGTTAAATTTCCTTGAGTTTTTAAAAGAACACTTATTAATGGACTGTAAGTAGAAGCTAATCTAAATAGGCATATCTAACAGTTAAAGATTATAAAGTGATTAAGTGTCAGGAAATTTTAGTTTGAAATAAGTCACAGTGTAACTGTTTGCTGAAACCTGCCTATAGAATATTCCCAGCATAGAAAGGAAAGAGCAATTGTGTGTAAAAGATATTGTTTATGTGTTAGATGAGTAAGAATTAATATTTAAGTAATAAGTACCATTGCCCAGTAAAAATGATTTATGTGATATTAAGAAAATTAGTTAAATATGTGATATGATTTGTGTGAGAAAATGCAGGAACTTAACTAGTCTATTTATGAGGATTTGAATTGTGATGTTTCTTTTTATTATTGAAAATGCAGTGTAAAACTTGTCTTATGTGAATTAAATCGTTGTTGTTTAAATATTAATAGAGTGTTGCCTGATTTTAATTCTTTGATGCACTGTTCTAAAAAAAAACAACCGAGCTTGTGAGCAGGGAAGATAGATAATTAATACGAGAATTAGGTAAAGGGATAGCCACGACTGTATATAAGAGTAAGGAATGATAGCTACCGAAAGTAGTAATATTTAATGCCATAAAAGGATTTCTGGAGGCGCAGTCACTAATTCAAATAAATATCTAGAGATCCTTGGTATAATAAAAATAGGAATACTGAAGGTAGAAATAAGGAACAGGAGGATATAAGTTTAAAGTTAATAGAGTTGTATAAGGGAACAGAGACATAAGTTAAAGATTTGGGTATTGACGATAAGATATATAATAAATAAGATATATAAGATATAGAAGTGAGATATAGAAATAAAATAAGAGAGATATAAGATATATAAAGATATATATAAGATAAAAAAGAGAGAAAAGAAATAGATTAGAGAGTAATAAGGGATATTAAAGAAATAAGGGTAATAAGGATATTAATAAAATAAAGGATAACAAAATAGTTAATAAAAACACTTTCGTTTACAAACTTTTAGACTTTCAATCAGCGTGTTGCTCAACAGATTAGTTAATAATGTGATTTTCCCAGAATATTTAGATAAGTTGGGTTATACTTTCCTCATACAAAATATCATTTGTAATCTTCATTGTGGTATAATTAGTAATGTAATCTGGACAGAGTGTATTAGTAAGAGATTATCCACTTCCTTTTCGCTTTTAACTTTGAGTATTTTAGATATGCAAAGTTAAACGCGCATTATACCCAAGAGTATAATGCGCTGTGTGCATTCTTCTTCTTAATCATTTCCTATTTTGTATATTATTTCTGGGAAAACTCCCATGTTACTCCTCATTATAAACTATTATAATACAGCTATATTGCCTGCTTCAGTTTAGGAGTGCCCCTGTTTAAATGTCATTGGCTATTTACTCATGGGTTCTTAGGGCATTATGAGTGTAGATGTACTAAAAAGTATATGTAGCTTAAGGAATAGAAATTGCACATACCTTTTTCTGGGTGTTGTGGCTTTTCCTCTGTCTGCGATGTGGAGAACTGCAGAGTGTGTGTGTGGTGTGTGTGTGGGGGGTAGGCAGTTTGGTAGAATAAGTTAGAAAAACCGGGTTTTTTTTTTTCCGTAATATATAGAAACATATACTTTTATATAGGGTGGGGAAAAAAGTGAAAGGGTTAATTTTTTAAAATAAGGAGGGGGAAAGGTGGTTGACGGGGTGTGGACCATTTCCTATTTTATTTATTTTTAAATGCTGTCAAAGATCGGTAGTTTTTTGGCTTTTTTTTGTATCTGTTTTGAGCTTTATTTTATGTGAATTCCACACTTGAAGATTGTGAACCTAATAGCAGCTTACCCAAGGATTAGATAAACTGGGATACCCTATGCTATAGGTTCAGATAATAAAGCCTCCAATAAAGCATGGGGGGGGGGATAGTGTTAATCGGGCGGTAAAAGCCATCCACCTCAAATGTTGTTGCAATCATTTGTGATTTGTTCATTTATTTTTTTCTCTTAATGAGTTTGCATACGATGATACGACAGTTATGGCACAATATCATGAAACGAATATAAAGCTATCGGTTATAATGTATTTATGTTTCGATTGCGGGTGCCCTTCTGGTTGGTGTGCTGGAGGAATACATATGAGACCAGCTAACTCATCTCCAATTGAAAATCAATGATAAGATTGTTTCGCGTCTTGGACTGATTCGAACCCAGGTCTTTCCAAACAAACGGCATTGTCGAAACCCACTGAGTCACAGAGGCTCATTTAATTTCTTTGATTATGATGGATAACTTTCAGAGAGATGGGACTAAGTCAAGTACCTGTCTTTATTCTTCTCCTCTTTTTCAGTCCCTTTATAATTTCTTTCCATCTTTCGACATCCAATTCTTGCTTTATATTTGAACTACTATATATCATTTTAACCCATTCCTTTTCGGATTTATCCTATTTTTTTATCCATGGATCGCACTTTCTCTTTTTTGTGTAGAAAATCGTTGCAAAATATAATTTCATCATCATCTTCTTATTTCCATTGTTATGTCTTTGGATCGACTTTATCGTGTCTCGTTTTCTGAAACTTATCAAATAGCTGAAATATCATACATTTTCTTTGTTTCGAGGTTTGCTTTGCTTGTTCATCCGCATAACTTACTCAGAACAAGAAACGTACAAATTACACAGTTAGAAAGCAAGTGTGAAAGTGACTTCTACTTCATTACAGAGATTTACTGGCCAATAAAAGGTTACAAAAATGATACCGAATATCAAAATAGTAATGATGGGGGAGGGAGGAGAGAAAGGAAATAAGAAAAATAAAAAGGAAAAAAAAAGATGCAAGGAAACATCTATTTAATTCCTATAATTACACTCAGCCGTGGTCTCTGTGATCATAGGAATCATCTCTCCCTAAGTTTCCTAGAAACTCTAATTTATTTCAAACGAAATACAAAGAAGAGAAGTAAAAGACGAGTTCATTCAGGACTGTAATCCGCTCTCAGTAAGCCTCCACATCTCGGATTCTTTTTTGGTTCGGAACATCTCCTTTTAAGTTCAAGAAAGTTAACTATCGAATGACTATAAATATATCAAGTTAAAAGAGCAAGAATAAACTTCTCATTCTTGCCTTCAAATGAAGTAAAATACTTCTGTAGAAACCCTCAAACCTAAGAAGAAAGCATCGAATTCATCCCCTACCTCGAAATCTTTTAAAACGAGTCTAAATTTCAATTTCCGCTTTTGAGAACAGGGTTCTCCCAAGAGACTTTTTCTGGTGTCTTTTTCAACTGCGCCCCATACAAAATAATCCATGGGGTTAAGGTCTGGGGAGTTTGGAGGCCAAACATTTGGACTGGTGAAGTCGTAGAAATTTTCAGACAACCATTTTTGACTTTTCCCAGAGGTGTGGCAAGGGGCCGAATCCTGCTGCCATACATACGACCTACCATTGCCTACCCTTGTTATCCAGGGCTTGACTACAGTTAGCAACTCCACGAACAAAGCCCGAATTCCAATGCCAGGGTTCTTCAACACCTGTTCCTGCAGATTTGCGAGGAATTCTGCTGTACGAACGCAATCAGATCGTCTGCAAGGGATCTTTCTTCTTGCTACATCCTCGTAGTCACCATTGCAAGTCTCTAGTTCATGCCTGATTGTTTTTACTGTATTCAGGGAGCATTGGGCAGCAGTCGTAATATCCTTATTTTGATGGCGGGCACGAATCATCATGATACAAGTTATTCTCTTCCATGATTCAGGTGGGTTCCAGCTATTCATCCTTTCTGACATCTTGTATATGAATGAAGAAGGGTCCAAACTTTTAAATGAAGAGAAGTGTGTGTTAATACATGTAACTTACGGAAAAATATAATTAATTATAAATATGTCAAATTTATCCCGAACACCCTGTATATATATATATATATATATATATATATATATATATATATATATATATATATATATATATATATATATATATATA
The DNA here is from genome assembly GCF_054136105.1 of Typopeltis vanoorti. Taxonomy (NCBI): domain Eukaryota; kingdom Metazoa; phylum Arthropoda; class Arachnida; order Uropygi; family Thelyphonidae; genus Typopeltis; species Typopeltis vanoorti. The sequence continues at coordinate 44,190,681 of NC_143569.1, forward strand.
TATATATATATATATATATATATATATATATATATATATATATATAGGATATATATATATATAGGATATATATATATATATAGGATATATATATATATAGGATATATATATATAGGATATATATATAAATATATATATATATATATCCTATCTCGTTCGTCACAAACAATTTCCACAATCTTTTCACAGATGGAATTTAAGTGCACTAATAACAAATATCGCTATCTTAGTTTAGACTCTAGTTTTCTGTCGAAATTGCACGAATAACATCTCATCAAATGTAAGTGCGGATTACCCTGAGCCGATGCCAATCAGCACAACTACATGCGATTATCTAGAGCAGGGATTCTCAACCTATGGTACACGTACCACTTGTGGTACGTGAGCCACTGCCTTACTGGTACATCTAATATCTTGAATTAAATATAGTGGTACGTCACTGGAAAAGGTTGATAACCCCTGATCTAGAGGAAGGACAGGAATAAAAATGAGCTACTGTTTCAGTGCATTGACTCTCCTATCGTAGTATATAGTTTCGAACTGATCCATTTTATCGAGATAAAATCATATGCCGCCCTCTGTGATAGCTATTTTACAGAAAATGGATGCTTATCTCATCCTTTAGTAGAGGTGAGCTACTTTGGAAGTAGTGAGGCTTTTTTTTTTTTTTTTTTTTCACTTGCAAATCGATGCAATCCGTTGGAGCAATTTTGCTGCTATGACGTTTTTTTTTTTTCAAAGTCGGTAATAAAGGTTACCAAGTATTTATAAAATTGATAACGAATGTTTTGTTTCTTGTTTTACCAACATTGTTACGTTTAAAAAACTAGGGAAATCCACTGTCAAATTTTCCGTCATTGTTAATAATTCTTATCTTAATTTAATTTTTCATATATATAAATTATTTTTTACTTTATACAAAATAAAGAAAATCATTTAAAATCGTGCAAATGTTTTTAACTAATAAAATTGAAAGTATTTAAAAAACATCGGTTTAACAGAAATTCTAATAATATAAGCAATTAAAATGATTATAAGCAGACAAGCGCTTCAAACACCCTTTAAAATTTTAAATAAAATTTAACTTCAAGTAACCAATATGAGTTGTAGTGTTTTAATGGTTAGAATTAATCAATCGACCGTGAGATGCGGTGATTGATTCATTAAATCCAATACCCTTGGAGGGTAATGGATGGCAATGCTGTAGCCAATGAAGTTCTAACTGAGGCTCGGCTATTGCTGTTACCCTCCTGCCATGATCAGATCTTTAATAGCTCAATAACACCTTATCCTTACACTGTCCTCTACAGATAACGGGGAAGATGAAAAGCATTCTTGCTTCGCCCCTTTAAGCCAGTCCTTATAAGGATAAGTGTTTTAATTGTTTTGCCCTTGATTCTTGATTGATAGTACTTTTATTAACAGTAATTTAATTAATAGTATTTAATAAATTTAATGCTAATTTAATTAGAAGTAATTTAATTAAGATCACTTCCTGAAACACTAGTTTTATGAGGTAAGTTCCTATTATTCATGAAATCTATTACTTCGTTAGGAACATTGTCAGCTGTCAGTTCCAAGATATAAGTTATCTGTTGCAGATACTGGACAGTGAAGTGATTCTAGGCAATAATGGATGATATGAGGTGTTCCGACTTCAACCAATGTCTAGAATATATCGAACATGACATTGCTCTATCCTGCCTTTGACTGGATACAGCAATCCTGTCGTGGCAGATGGTTGATTTGGGAAGACTGAGTAGCCTAACTGAAGAGCTGACACCGTGATATTTAATGCAGCGATGGTCTACAAAGAACGAGCGTATAGAAACTCCCAAACATCGAACTTTGTCACAAATGAATCCTAATGGCAAGCAAGGTGCAACAAGTCCACTTCTGCTACCTAAAAACATTCAGACAGTAGGCACATCGATATCTGATGATTCAAGAGTGAGAAAAGATTGTCTAATCCAAAGAATGCTTCCAGTTGATTTACGCTGCTCAGGGAGGAAGTATGAGAGTAGCCAGAATGAAGATCCATTCTTCCCACTGGCAAATACAGGCTAGTGATGGTATAGGTATGCGTGCTTTGGGTGGTATGTTAAGTTTCCTTAGAGGAGGAGCAGAGCGATTCTGAATACCATAAGGTACTTAAATACCTGTCAGTCATATATATCCCTTGATGCTAAGCGTTTTTCATTTGATAATGGTTGCTTTCACCAGCATTTTGGCCAAACAACAATGACTACGAGTTGTATTACGTCTGTTAATATGGTAGGTTTGCATATTATCTGTGATGAAAAACGTAAGTTTCAGAAAAGAAAATCGTCACAAGACCATATGAGACCCACTAACTCACCTTTGGATGAAAAAGCCCTATAAAAGATCCTCGTGTCTGAGATAGCATTAAAATCCAGGTCTTTCCAAGTCTTTTCGAGAGACAAATGTAACAACGACTACAAGCAGGATGATACACTGTTACAATCCACATATCTTCTTAGGAATGATTCTTCGTAGAGTTCTTAGAGCTTGAGAGTGATTTTTCCACGGAATCGATGAGATGAGATAAATAGCTGTTCGCAATAAGGATCTGCTGCATAATCGTAAGCATTTCTAGCATTCGATCGAGTATGTATGGACTAGAATACTTTGAAATGCCTTCAGCATCTCCCGAATTCATGCACAAATGCAGCATTTCAGCTATTCTACATAAACCTTATTTCTTGATGTAAATGGGATTGATGGGCTGAGCCCTAGACTTTTTATTCCTCTTTTGTTTGGGCGTTTATGATGAGAGGAAGGAGTTTATTGGCAGTCTGTTCGTTAAGAGAGCACAAAACATAATATATTTAATATATGAGGATTGATTTGACTTGTATCTTGAGATGTCTAGTGCACTATAACTGACCGCATAGCGAATGTGTGTGTGTGATAAATAGAAATAAAGTATATATAAAATAAAATATTTTTCGATATATATGATATCCAACCCTATTAATATAAAAAAAAACCTTTTATTTTCTATAATGGTGTATAGTTGTACAAGATTTTTAGAAATTCTTTTTATTCTCATAACTTACCAATAACCTATTTTTTAAGACTATAATAGTATTTTATACAGTTTTAAATAGGGGAGAACAATAAAATACTAATATATTTTTCAACGAAAAGAGACATTTACATCGCACACATTGAATACCAATAGCTGTTGTAAGCTATCGCTTGCAGTTCGTCGCGCAATGTTAAACCAGTTGGTTTGTTCGAACTTTTAGTTATAGTCTGAGATTGCATTTTTTTACTATGAAACATTTCTAACTAGGAATCCCGGTAACTTCAGATTGGCTTATTTCTATTCCCTTCCTTCGAATGTTATGAATTTCTCATCTAAGAGCCACCATGAATATCTAACAATTTGTAAAACTTAGATGTACGTAATACAATCGAAGTTTTGGAAAGTAACAACATAAGACTTGTAATAAATTATTTCCATTCTCAGCTGTAGGTACCTTACTTAAGTGTAATTACGTGGTAGGAGGTCGGAAGTAACGGTCTATATGGTAAAATTTACAGTCGGCAATTTTTCATTCACTTTACATCCATCAGTTAAAAATAAAGGTGGTAGACAGCATTAGACGTCATCTCACTGTAGAGATCGCGGCTTCTTCTCTTTGCTTTTCATGTCAGTTTGTTATCGCTCATCTGCTTTGTCTCCCATAGCGGCCGATATGATTCTTTTTAATCGATCTTTCGGAAGAAAAATTTCTTCAGGCTGCATTAATGACTTTCTCAGCCGCATGCTTCTCTTGCTTTTTTTTTTTTTTTTTTTTTTTTTTTTTGTCACGTGTTCTGTGTCCTTGCTGGTGGCTGGCGCCAAAACTATAAGATTCATTGGAAGACCATCGAGCCACTGGTCATGCTTGTCTGATTACAAAACGTCACTTATTCGGACCGTACTGCCATTAAAATGTTCGTTACGCAAAGCATTCTGAATAATGCTTTATAATAACCAACATAAAATTAATGGCCTTTGACTTTTAATTTATTTCCTACGTAATGTCTAGTAGTGTACAGGCAGACGCGCGTGAATATTCATATACATACAATGTTGTATGAATATGTACTCTTCAGAAAGGTGTGTGAAGTTTTTTGTTTAATTTTATTTATAATTTAAACAAAACATTAATTATAATTCTACAGAAATTAATTATTATATTTGCTTCTATGTAATATAAATTTGGTACTAATATAAAAGATTAATAGTTAGTCATATTCTAGGCTTTTAGAAAAATTAGTACACCATTTTTGAACAACAGTTATTCAGCGTACTTTCTATAATCTATTTCAATCTTCTGATTTGCTAAATATCATGGGAGATGTAATTCAACCTCATTTCTTTCCATACGATGCCCTTCTAGTGAATTATCGAATTTTCATTATCACATTAACCCTTGTTTTCACTGGCAAAGTACGGAATATCTCCTGGAGTCATTTCTGTGCGTTGATGATATGCACTTTGCATTTGTGGGATTTCAACTATCACAAGACTTCAAGGGCCATCTCAGTTGATACTTTCGGCGCAAAACCAATAGTAAATTAATAAATATTACATTTGTTGTGAAAAGAACACCGCAGAAGAATGCGTACGACAGAATTGGATTAATAAAATATGAAAACTTGCCGAAGATGAAATTAATATTATCCAGTAAAATCAAAAATCTTAATAAATTACAACTGAATTATTAAAAAAGCCTAAATTCTTAATAATATGAAAATATCCTAAAATATCTGCTATTTCTAACAACTAACTTGAAGGAATTAATATTATTAATTTGCTTCTATTTTACAAAAAAAGTATTAATATATAATATTTATGTAATAGTTAATATTTTAATAACTTCTACTAAAATCTACCAAAGAAATATATATAACATTTTATTTTTTTAAATGAATATCTAAACACTAAAAAATTAAATGAATAATTTAATATGAAAAATGCTGAAATCTATAGGTTAGCAAAGTATTTTGAGGTTCTTTTTCTCTTTTTCATTCTTTTTCCTTTTACTTCCTCTTCTGCTGGTAGGACCTTTTCCTGTCCTACGGCATTTTTACTAATTTACCACCACGACCATATTTACTAATTTACCACCACGACCATATTTTTTTTTTTTTTTTGCATTTGCAAACTCTAAGACTGATATGTCTTCACTACTTCCCAGGGTAAGAATGGTCGGTATTCAAACGGACCCATCCCTACCTAAAAGACGAATCTGCAAAGCAATCTGTGAGGCAGTAGGTTCCGCAAACATTTACGGGTTTACCCCCTTCGGGGCTGGGAGATTCCAGGTAGTGGTAAAAAACACTGCAACCAGGGACAAACTACTGGCGGGATTTAAATGTGATGAGGGGAGGATTTAAATGTGATGTAGAAATCATTCCGTTCTTGGTGGAAAGCCTGTTAAGAACGGTAAATATCGACAGCTTCCCCCTCGAATATATAGAAAATAGCGACGACGTTATCCACAAGACATTCGCTAAATGGGGCACAATAAAGAACATTAAACAGGGCACTGATGTTGACTACCCGGATTGGAAATCAGGAGAGGTCATCTTCACAATGGAGATGAAATCTCCTGTTCCGAACTTTGTCACCATCGGCTCCGCAAAAGTTATGGTAAGCTACCCAGGTGTCACAAGGCAATGCTATAGGTGTGGCTCCCACGAGCACCTGGGAGCAGAATGTGCCAAGGCCAAGTGCAGCAATTGTGGCGAATCTAGCCACTCCCTACCACACTGCATTAACCCCTGTAAAAATGCCACCAGAAAGACCACAGGTTCAATGTGTGTCAACACAGAACATCAGCAGAACGAATGGGAGTGCGATACAACCACTCCCCATCCCTTCCCCCCAGCTCTCTGACAACACAAAACCACCAAAAGAACCCACCCCAACCCCTCCACCGATAACAACCGCCCAACCTAAACGTGGCAAACAGGAGGGGTTCAAACAGACATCATTGGGGAAAACTAAAAAGTACAGGAGCCAAAATTCAACAGACAGCGTGCCCCCCCCCCCCCCCACGAACACAGATACAACCACAGCAACTGCCATAGAGGAAATGAACACCTCTACAGCCAAACGTCAAAGGGAGCAGGCAGAAGACGAACAAGCTTCGTTCAAAAGGTTGCCATGGGCGGAAAACTTACCACCCTCCCCAAGACAGAAACGGAACCCACCCCAGCACCATTCCCTAAAATAATTCCAGGGGTAGCTACCATTCTCCACCACGTCCAAAAAGACCAGGACGGGTTTGAAAGAATCCACAACGCCATAGAAAGAAACGGCGAGCCACACTTCTATGCCCACTACACGAAGGGTTCATCAAAACCCTGTGTCGGCTTGGAATGGGACGAACTCGCCGTGCCAGATATTCTAAATGAGGAACAAAACTCCTTTAGGAACTCCATCCTAGCCGCCAATATGGGCTTACACGACAGCGACATTACAGAACTATTCCAAGCACTAATCAAAATAGTTAAAGAGGAGACACTAAAGTTGTAATCGTGCCTTCCTATAACTACACCACTAACATGAACAACTTCCGTGTCGCCACTTTAAACATAAACGGTCTACGCTCCGCCTCCGCACAACGCGCTGTTTGGAGGCTATTCTTATTAGATGAGGTTAATGTACTCTTCCTTCAGGAGACGCACTTTTATCAGCTCTGGGACATCGAAAACTTTTCCAGAAGCTTCCCCATACAAAGCTTCTGGTGTTTCGAAGAGCGCCGTGCGAGGGGGTGGGGAATCGTTGTTCGTCAGCCTATTCTAGGCGGGTTTTTCAATGTACAAAAAGATGCCGCAGAACGCCTAGTCTTTATAGACTGGAAGGTTGGAGGCAGAATCATCCGCTTTCTTAACGTATACGCCCCTAACAACACCCACCAGCGAAGCAGGTTCTTCACGTCCCTTGAACCCTATTTACACGGGGTTCAATATCGCCGGAGGGGACTGGAACTGCGTCGCTGACATCAGATATGACAAGACTGGTGGCAACAACTCTGGTACCGGTGGCTCTAGGGAACTGAAACTGTGCCGCGATAATGTCGACCTCATTGACATCTGGAGGGAGCATAATCCAGGCACAGTTGGTACCACATGGGCAAGAGGAAGAGTCGCAACGAGACTCGACCACCTTTACATCTCCAGGAACCTAGAGCCACGAGTTACCTCAGTAAGGCATATAGCAGTTGGCAGTTCAGTAACATACCACAAAATGGTTCTGTTAAACATTGAACTACCCGAGATCGTAGTAACATCAAGAGGACCTTGGAAACTGCCTCCAAGCTTCCCTAAAATCTATAGCATGGATTTGCAGTTGCTATGCGAAAAATGGAAAAATGCTGACTGGGACTGGGTCGCGTGGGCACGGTTCAAAGCCGAGGCAAAAAGAGCTCTTTCAAAACATCTTGAGAGAAAGAGCTCACGCGCAAAGGGAAAAGATGAGAGCACTCTATCGAGAACTAGGGTGGTACCGTACAAACCAGAGGAACGGCATTCCATGCAATTCGCTAATCACAGCCGTGGAAATCGAGCTCGAGGCACTTCGACGGAAAAAAGTCGCCGAGCTTGACTTTCACAGCAGACTGTTTCTCCAGCAAGCGGAAACACCGTCAGCAGCTTTCTACAACCGGCAACGCATAGCAGCACAAGACGGGAAAACGGTTCGGCAAATCCACGTGAATGGCCAAACTCACACAACCACGGGAGACATCCTGCAGCAATTTTTCCTTTCCGAGCATTATACGAGAGCCTATTCCGACGAAGCTAAGGAGACAGGCGATCCCGGTGCTTGGAACATCGGCAACATGCCTGAACACCTCAGAACTCTTCAAAAGAGACCAATCACCTCGGAAGAGGTTACTCGAGCCTACAAACAACTTAAGCTACGGAAAACCCCTGGCCTGGATGGGCTCGGCGTTGAGCTCTATCGCTCAGCCTGGAACTTCATCTTGCCTATCCTGGTCTCACTATTCAATGGATTCCTATTCAGTGGTGACGTGCCTGCTGACTTCGTTAATGGGTATACAATTTTCATCCCCCAAAAAGGGAGAGACCTGAATAGCATGGGTAGCTTGAGGCCCATTTCCTTGACCAACACGGACTACAAACTATTCGCAAGAGTGGTTTGTAACCGTCTGAAGTTGGGCATTGGGAATATGCTAACCAGCACTCAAGTATACGGAGTTCCGGGCAGATCAATGGAGCTCAACCTCTTCCTGATAAGAGACCTTCTTCGCCTTGTGATGAACAAGGAACTCCCACTTGCACTCGTATCAGTAGACTTAGATAAAGCGTTCGATAGTGCAAAGCACAACTTCCTGCACTATATCCTAGAGAAAGTCGGAGTGGCTGCCTGCGTAAGGGAAGCAATCAAAAATATGTAGGAAAACAACAACGCACATTGCGATTAATGGGTTTCTTTCCGAACCCATTCCCATACGCAGAGGGGTTCGGCAAGGCCCCCTTAGCCCCCTTCTTTTCTCTTTAATACTAGCGCCTCTTCTAAAAAAATTGATGAGACGCGCGCAGTAAGAGGAATACCGCTGCCCATAGGCTCCAAACAGAGCAAAACTGTCGTATATGCCGATGATATTGTCGGAACCCTTCGGGATTCCGACTCGATTTACATCTTCTTCGGCATACTGCGAGAGTTTAGCATGCTCAGTGATCTTCACACTAATCCCGAAAAAACAAAAATCAAAATTTATGGGAAATTCGGCCCTGCCAGTCTTCCGTATGGTCTGAAACCCACAACCGGCCCATTAACAATACTAGGAATTCCCTTCCTAGCGATCCCAGTGTTGCAAACACAAAACTTAATAGAAACATGTCGCGAAAAACTTGAACCCTTTAATCCCAACTACCTATCATTCGAAGGTAGAGCGACCATAATCAAAACAATCCTAAAACCGATGTTGCTGCACACCATTACTGCAACCTCACAAACATCACAGGCACAAAAGACAACGCCATTTACAAACATATCACTACTTTTTTCTGGAACAACAGGAAACACGAGGTGCGCAGGGCCTTTCTCCATCTTCCCCCCCCCTCCCACACACACACAAGGGGGATACGCCCTGCCAATCCTCAAATACTGCCACCTAACCCACACTGCTCAGATCATACGGAAAGCACTGGCATCAAATCACCCTTCCGGCAATCTGATTACATACTTCATAGGATTTTTCCTACCCTACTTCGGGACCACTGGCCACGCCGGACCATGTGCGGAGACGGTGCCATAGTGGTACTACACAATATGCAAACTTTTCAAAAAAATGGCAACGGATGGAGTTCGAGTATTTTAGCTCAGCCCAAATAAGTTGTACTGGAAAATATTTGACAACTTTGACTGGGAAAATCCCGATCTGGGCACAAACGAAGAGGTGCTATTCACCAACATAAAAAACATTTGGGGACAACCATTTCACCTGGACTTAGCCTGGAGAATCGCCTATGGCAGACTCCAGGTGAAACTGGTAAAATCAACTTACAGCTCGCGACCGTGCAACCCCTTCTGCACGTCTGGGGCGCGGTAGAAACCATAGGGCACCACTTCTATCACTGCCCGACAGTACAGCGTGTTCGGCACAGACTGGCTGAGGTGCTTGCGATCCCAGCGCTCACATTCGCCGAAATAGTCTTTCTACAGTTTCCTCCCCCAGTAACCAAAAACAAGAAACACCCGATTTTCCTAATAAATGTGATTAAACATCACATTTGGAAAATCAGAAAAAAACACCTTCTTAACGAGGAGGATCGCATCTATTTCCGTGTTAAGAGCTGTCTCTTAGCCTACCTCCGCCGCTTACTGGAGCAGGAAAGGTCCTTGCGGGGTGAAGAGCGGTTTCTGAGGAGATGGTGCGACCCATCAACCATCTGCCAGATCATATAGGGGGAATCCGATTGTGTGTGCACCTATAACACCTTCAAGTTGTAGGTGTTGACGCTGTCTCGATCTTCCTTCCTGATCAGCGTTTAACCCACAGGTATCTCTAGTCCTTTCGCAGTTGAAAGTTTTTCTGTCCCCAGGTTGTGGTTGACCTGAACAAACTCGGACTGCGAAGGCCAACATCGAGGTAGTCCCAAGCCCTTTTCAGGGCAGGGTCTTCCGGGCCAGGTCATCTCCCTTCTTTTTCCTGATTATACTGTTCTGGGTTTCCTCGCCAAACTGATTCCTGTCTAGAATGGTCTTCCACATAGTCTTTAGATATATTTACACTTGTTAAATTTGCTTAGTCTCTCCTTTTTTTTCCTTTTAGGATTTTTCCTTTTTAAAAGTGAATAATCAACGACCGTTTTAGAAGTACCGCTGGGGGGAGGGTCAACATCTAAAACAGGTCAGCTGAGGCCTCTTTTATCTACTCTACTACTATATACTCTATCTTTATTTCCTCTCCTACTATCTGCTGAATCTCAGCCTATCTTGCTCCACAGGCCAATGATGAGCTCACAAATTATTTATTATTATATAGATCAGCAAAGTGTTCTAAGGTTAATATATATATATATATATATATATATATAATATCTTAAAATCTAACTATATATATCTTAAATAAATAATATATATATAAATAATATGTATCTTAAATAAATAATATATATATATAAATAATATGTATCTTAAACAAATAATATAGCTTAAAATCTAACTATATACAGGGTGTCCCAAATTCACGCAAGAAGTAATTTTGATAGAAAACACAGGTTTTTAATTAAAAATTATAATTTCTTATTGATTCATAAAGTATACAGTATAGGGTTATGCATGGAATAGCATATCGGGTAAATGGCCTCCACGGCTTTGCTGATATTTTTGCATAAATATGGCTGAATTTCGTTGATACAGCGCTCAATTTCTTCCTTCAAGGCATGGGTGGTCGTGGGCTTGTTGGCATAAACCTTAGACTTCAAAAAACCCCAAAGAAAAAAGTCCAACGGCGTTAAGTCACATGATCTGGGCGGCAATTCTGATCACCAAAACAAAAAATTACACGACCAGGAAATGACTCATGCAGTAATTCAATTGTTTCTCGGGCTGTATGGCATGTGGTACCGTCTTGTTGAAACCACATGTCGTCCACCTCCATATCTTGCAATTTAGGCACAAAAAACTGGATTATCATGTCGCGATAGCGAGCACCATTAACTGTTATTGCCTTACCAGCCGCATTTTCGAAGAAGAATGGACCGATGATGCCTCCAGCCCAAAATCCGCACCAAACAGTGACACGTTGTGGATGCATTTGTTTCTCAACAATCACTCGTGGATTTTCTGAACCCCAAATGCGATAATTTTGTCCATTAACAAAGCCATCAAGATGAAAATGAGCCTCTTCGCTGAAGATGATTTTGTTCGAAAAATAAGCATCCATTTGCTCCATAATCCATTCAACAAACTCTCATCGCTGTGTGTGGTCATTTTTAATAACCCTGAACTGTCAGCTGTCACGCTGTCTATTTTGTTTCCTCGTTGGCAACACTTTACCGCCCAAAGGCGCTAAATTTAAATCTTGCGTGAATTTTGGGACACCCTGTATATCTTAAATATCTTAAATTCTAACTATATATATTTTAAATAAATAATATCTTAAAATCTAACTATATATATATATATATCTTAAATATCTTAAAATCTAACTATATATATCTTAAATAAATAATATCTTAAAATCTACCTATATATATTTCTTAAATATCTTTAATTCTAACTATATATATTTTAAATATCTTAAAATCTACCTATATATATTTCTTAAATATCTTAAATTCTAACTATATATATCTTAAATATCTTAAAATCTAACTAACTAACTATATATATATATATATATATATATATATATATATATATATATATATATATATATATATATATATATATATATATATATATATATATATATCTTAAATAAATAATATCTTAAAATCTAACAATATATATATTTCTTAAATATCTTAAAATCTAACTATATATATCTTAAATATCTTAAAATCTATCTATATATATATCTTAAATAAATAATATCTTAAAATCTAACTATATATATTTCTTAAATATCTTAAATTCTAACTATATATATCTTAAATATCTTAAAATCTAACTATATATATTTCTTAAATATCTTAAAATCTAACTATATATATTTCTTAAATATCTTAAATTCTAACTATATATATCTTAAATATCTTAAAATCTAACTATATATATATATTAAATAAATAATATCTTAAAATCTAACTATATATATATTTCTTAAATATCTTAAAATCTAACTATATATATTTCTTAAATATCTTAAAATCTAACTATATATATCTTAAATAAATATCTTATCTTAAAATCTAATTATATATATCTTAAATAAATAATATCTTAAAATCTAACTATATATATTTCTTAAATATCTTAAAATCTAACTATATATACATAAATATCTTAAAATCTAACTATATATATATATATATCTTAAATAAATAATATCTTAAAATCTAACTATATATATTTCTTAAATATCTTAAAATCTAACTATATATATCTTAAATAAATATCTTATCTTAAAATCTAATTATATATATCTTAAATAAATAATATCTTAAAATCTAACTATATATATTTCTTAAATATCTTAAAATCTAACTATATATATTTCTTAAATATCTTAAAATCTAACTATATATATCTTAAATAAATATCTTATCTTAAAATCTAATTATATATATCTTAAATAAATAATATCTTAAAATCTAACTATATATACATAAATATCTTAAAATCTAACTATATATATATATATATCTTAAATAAATAATATCTTAAAATCTAACTATATATATTTCTTAAATATCTTAAAATCTAACTATATATATCTTAAATAAATATCTTATCTTAAAATCTAATTATATATATCTTAAATAAATAATATCTTAAAATCTAACTATATATACATAAATATCTTAAAATCTAACTATATATATATATATATCTTAAATAAATAATATCTTAAAATCTAACTATATATATTTCTTAAATATCTTAAAATCTAACTATATATATCTTAAATAAATATCTTATCTTAAAATCTAATTATATATATCTTAAATAAATAATATCTTAAAATCTAACTATATATATTTCTTAAATATCTAAAAATCTAACTATATATACATAAATATCTTAAAATCTAACTATATATATCTTAAATAAATAATATCTTAAAATCCAACTATATATTAAAATGCCTTTTATTATCGCAATATTTATTATCTTTTATATTTGGAAATATTTCACTATGCTAAATTTTATTTAAATAGTTCAAAAACTTCATTATTTCTTCTGATCACACAAAATACCCATTGCATATTTCTGTTTTTTAAGGATTATTATATATGTGAAATTATATAACAGTCATTTTGATGGATAATGATTTATAAGCTGCACTTAATTTACTACAACTCGCAAAATGAAGTGAGGAAATGAAAGGACCCTGCATACAAAAAAATTAATAAAGATTGATTTGATTGATAACGCTGTTATTTAATGAACTCTCTTTAACATTTTTCACTCCGAAGCACCGGTTTTCCTTTTTCATCTCATCAAAATCAAAGCTGGCAAACAAAACGACAACGAAAAAGCAGGGAAGAAAGATGATTTATGAAGGAAGGCTTTGAATGCTAGTTGCCGCGCTGGCTAAGTACACCATCGCCACCAGCAGTAAGCTTTTTCTGGATGAAAATAATAATAATAATAAAGAAAATAAGTTAATTACATTGGGCGGTGTAGGAAAATGGCTAATGCACCCCACTACTATGTTTGTTCTTCAAACTGAATGCTCATTGACAGATTACAATTAAAATACTGCTTCTGGCTGAGTCCATAAGGGCAGAATAATCTTCGGGGAGTGTTTTGAATAAGAGGATCATTAGCGACTGTAATTATTCATACTGTACTTATGTTTGTGTAAGATGCTCATGAGATTCTGGAGTCAATTCTTAGACTTTTTTGTGAGGAAGCAAGGAAGATGGGAAATTTCACACTCCTATAATAGCATAATGAAGGATTTAGATTACACACAGGATTGAAATCAAGATTTCGATTAGTGCGCACTGTTTACAAAATATAGGAAAAGGTGGAGTTGATCCTCGTGGGTCTTCATTTGAATGTACAGAAATTCTCTCGGCTTCAGAAATGGTGGCCGTCGGGTTACTTCAACTGCTCCGCCAATTAGTAGATGAAGAGAATGGAAATTACAGAAAAAAATTAGCGCACGTTTAATATGAATTCTTTTTGTATAGGTATAATTTATCAATAAGCTGAGAACAGCTAATTGTAGTAACTGATTACTATTAATAGAGCGCAACATCTTTCGTCCCTCTGCCATGTTGAAAATTGGTTCCTCAGAGCTTATGTCTTCATGGTTGCCATTTTATAGCTCAATGAAAGTGGATGAAATTCAACTATTTTTCAACACTGTTGCAACTTTTAAAATGAAAATTTCTTTTAGCATTTTCTAAAATTGCTTCATTTATACAGTACCTACTTTAACAAATAGTTTGTTAAAATGGAATCTTTTCCTTTTTATCTTTGTCAATCAGAAGAATTGAAGGCAGATAAGCAATAAAGACCACTACAGTCCTTATTAGGATTGACTTAAAGGGGCAAAGCAAGAATGCTTTTCATATTCCCCGTTATCTGTAGAGGACAGTGTAGGGATAAGGTGTTATTGAGCTATTAAAGCTCTGATCATGGCAGGAAGGTAACAGCAATAGTCGAGCCTCAGTTAGAGCTTCACTGGCTACAGCATTGCCATCCATTACCCTCCAAGGGTATTGGATTGAATGAATCAGTCACCGTATCTCACGGTCGATTGATTTCATTCAATCACCCTACTACAGTCCTTATAGTCCTTATAAGGACTGGCTTAAAGGGGCGAAGCAAGAATGCTTTTCATCTTCCCCGTTATCTGTAGAGGACAGTGTAGGGATAAGGTGTTATTGAGCTATTAAAGCTCTGATCATGGCAGGAGGGTAACAGCAACAGCCGAGCCTCAGTTAGAACTTCATTGGCTACAGCATTGCCATCCATTACCCTCCAAGGGTATTGGATTGAACGAATCCTTTACTTGAATGCTTTATAAGAAATTTATGTAGAATAATAAAAGGTATGAAATTTAATCACATAATTATTTGTTAGTGTTTAGTTTTTTTTCATTTTTCTTAAACTATATTAATTTTAATTTTATTCTTTTTATTAGTTTATAGTATTTTTTTAAAAGTATGACGACTGTCCAGCGATAGGTTCAAGAGCCAAGAAAGTCCTGTTCTAGGCTATGTAATAAAATGAATATAATTCACATATGCTAAAGCTGCCTGGAAAAAAAATCTATCTAAGTGTAGAATTCGGAACTGTGCATCATCAACAGGGAGAGCTCAACCGTACCTAATTTTGGGCACTTGGCATGTGAGTAAATAAAGTTCAAAAGAAGAGAATTATATGCTTGGAATATAGTGAACCCATGTAGTTTCAGTTCTATTTAATGATAGAAGCTTTTTTTACAATAACCAGAGCATCTTTCTAAGATCGTTCTGTTGATAGCTATGGAATCTTTCTTAAGACCGGATTTCCTTTTGACATAATAGGGATATGATAATGTTCTCAAATAGGCTGCAAGCTTTATTTTTAGACTGAAGTGCATTATCTGCTTGATAGGAAAAACTGAAAATCCCTGAAGGTAAAATCCTTGCGATTATGAATTGAGCACGGGTTCCTTCATGCTGAGCGAAGATCGCTCCTTAAAAGAAACTCTCAATAGAGGAACAAGCAAGGGGAAAAAAAGTACCGAACTTGGTCGCTGTTTGGATCATCAATGCCATATTTATAATGAGCAACTCTGCTTCCTTCTTAGATAATATAAAACAACAAAAAAATAACGTTTGTAGACACATTATACAAATCGAATATTAAGACTTTTTACTTCATTAATAATTCAAGGGAATAATAACAAAATATTAAAACAAAATTAGCGAACGATATACAGCCGTTGTTACAGAGCAGAAAAAGATAAATAGCTATATTGTATTAAAAAAATCTTTACTAAGATTTTAAAATCCAACAGTTTGCATATTCTGTCAAATAAGAAAACAATATACTGAAAACTAATATATGGAAAACCTGTGTTTAAGTGTCTTATTGAAGCTCAAGGATATCTATCTTACTCCTCTAAGTGAGGAAGATGAAACACTTCGTGTTTATTCAATATTCAGTGAAATGAAGACGCAACTTTATCGATACCAAACACATCAGATAGACTCCAAAATGAATTACTTAAGAGCCATTGATATCCATCTAAAAAGCCTAATTTAAGAAATACATATGTTTGCACCCGATGTTTTGCATCAGAGATAGAAAACAAGAAGGAGTGCGCAAATCAAGTATCATCCCACTATCACTTTGATTTCTGATAGTGAAGACACCGAATGACCACCGTAATAATAATCATAATCACTACGATTAAGTCCTCATTGAGCTATTAAAGCTCTGACCATGGCAGGAGGGTAACAGCAATAGCCGAGCCTCAGTTAGAACTTCATTGACAGCAATGCCATCCATTACTCTCCAAGAGTATTAATCACCGCATCTCACGGTCGATGTTCTGACTACGATTAAGTCTTTATAAGGACTGGCTTAAAGGGGCGAAGCAAGAATGATTTTCATCTTCCCCATTATCTGTAGAGGACAGTGTAGGGAAAAGGTGTTATTGAGTTATCAAAGCTCTGATCATGGCAGGAGGGTAACAGCAATAGCTGGCTACAGCATAGCCATCCATTACCTTCCAAGGATATTAATCGCTGTATGTGTAAGTAAAGGTGATATCTCAAAAATATCGGACGATCTCTAGGCCACTCATTCGTGGGCGAAAGACTGTCCAAATCTCCGCGTTGGTTCTACTCAGTGAAACTCGACCACCCAGCAGAACCGCTCATTCCGAAAAAAATAATTCACCGGCAAGTACCCCTCAGCGGGCCGTGCCGGAGAACACTTTCCCCGTTGACTCAATTGCTCCCTTAGGGCAAAACCTAAGAGACCGAACTCATTAACCCAGGATAACAGCAACAGCCGAACCTCAGTTAAACTTCATTGGTTCAGCATTGCCATCCGTTACCCTATATGGGCATCTCATATAAAATCAATCACCGCATCTCACGGTCGATTGATATATTCTCATTCTTATTACGATCCAGAATACGAATCATTATTATTTCAAACAGTTAACATGTAAACGAAAAACGGTGTTTAAAATGAATTAGCAAGATATATATAAATAATCTCCAGTTAAACTCAGTATTTCAAGAAAATTTATTTATTTATAATATTTTAATATATTTTTTATATAATAGTCTAATATATTAAAATTTTAAAACTTTAACTATTAGAATTATATTTGAAACAATGTTAAAATAAAAACCTAACATAATAGACAAGTTCATATAGCTTCCTGGAACCATTTAAATTTTCATGCATTTCTGGATTTTCAATAGAGAGTGGCAGTCAGATAAAAGATTTATAAATCATGCTTTCATTATATAAACTAGAAGAATCTCTAAATCATCCAGAGACTGTGTGTGTAACCCAATAGTAAAACATCTATAAAAATTAAACCCACGTTATTTATTTTTCTAAAACTCCTGCACAGAAACAGTCGATTGTGCCTATATTGATGCCAATATTGTATCTCCTGCTGAAGTTAATGAACGTAAGGTGCTTCCTTATTACATTAACTCACTCTGAGCTCCCCATTTAAACAGGGTATTATATTTATAACAACTTTTTTTTTAATCATCAATGTCACTATTTTGTGAGACTTTGACAGGGAAAAATAACTGGAAAACTGGGAGGGATAACTTTCGTTCAGAGATCGACCATCCCTTAACGAAACGACGTGCCTCCAGAAATTGCATATTTTAGTTTTCTGAGCTAATAAGCATGATCGTGATATAAAAAAAATGTCCAGTTTCAATTATTTATGCATTTATTTTGTTTTATTCCGACAAATTTGGTACACATCGTAATAATGCTTTTTGAGTATCTTTTTAAATTGAATGTATTGAAATATATATTAAAATACATAATTAAACTCTGAAAATGAAGTACGGCCGAAGCGTGTCTGTACATAGATTCATTAATATTAATATCTGCAATACGCAAGTGAAATGCTATTATCTAGAGGGTTTACCATTTGAATATATTAATGGATTGTGGTGATCCCTCCAAAATCCCTGAATAACGTATATTGATAACTTCATGAGACATGAGATTAATTACACTTAATGCATGTGAAATATAAAAAAACATTTCAGGTATTAATTTGAATTAATGAATGCAAAATAATGGGACAGTCATTAAATATTTAATACATTTTTAGAATAAACATCTTAGCTTATGTACTCTCAAAATCGCCATTGTTAATTTACTTATCTCCATACAACGAAAAAATTTAAATTCAGAGTGGTACGCACATATACAAACAATCGATTGTGTTGGGCTCTGATTAGGTTAAAAATAAGTATTTTATTAATAAAGTAAACAAAGAAATAAATTATAAGATAACCTTAAGTAAAATCCAATATGGCATATTAAACCTTCAGAAAACAATAATCATCCCACACCTTGTTACGAAAATCATGTACTACCTAAATTTAAAACACCCATTCCACAATAACCATTTTTAGGACTTCCAGGGTAAAAAATGGCAATGCAGTAGCCAATGAAGTTTTAACTGAGGCTCGGCTATTGCTGTTACCCAGCCATGACTAGAGCTTTTTAGCTCAATAACACTCCATCCACACAGATTTTCTTCATTCAGATGACGGGATAAAGAGTCAAGGACTCAGTCCATCTCCCAGTTCTTTTAAGAACTATAACATCTATGGAAGAGAATCGACCGTGAGATGCGGTGATTAATACCCTTGGAGGGTAATAGATGGCAATGCCGTAGGCAACAAAGTTCTAACTGAGGCTGTTATCCTATTGCTGTTATCCTACTGCCATGATCAGAGC
Source organism: Typopeltis vanoorti (assembly GCF_054136105.1). Taxonomy (NCBI): domain Eukaryota; kingdom Metazoa; phylum Arthropoda; class Arachnida; order Uropygi; family Thelyphonidae; genus Typopeltis; species Typopeltis vanoorti. Next base: position 44,209,804 of record NC_143569.1, read on the forward strand.
TTTAATAGTCGGTCAATAACACCTTATCCCTACACTGTCCTCTACAGATAACGGAAAGATGAAAAGCATTCTGGCTTCGCCCCTTTAAACCAGTCCTTATAAGGACTATATAACATCTGTGGTTGCCGGGATAACAATAGCTCCGCCGCAAATTCATGCGTGTCGTAAGAGGCGACTAAATGGACGCAGAGTTTCGAGAGTTTTGCTCTCTCAGGTTTCTTCCGGAATTTCGCTCCCGGTGAGGAGGGGCTTAGATTTCGGGAGGTTTGCCAGGGAGTGCATATTTTGAGTCTTTGGGGAGGGTGTCCTCCGGCACGGCCCACTGAGAGGCATTGTCTGTGGATGCTTTCCCTGGAATATGAACGGTTCTGCTCGATGGGGGTGCCCCATCACCGAGTGGAGCCAACGCTGAGTTGGACGGTCTTTCGGCCACTATGGAGTGGTCTAGGGATCGTCCTAATTTTTAGAGTCGGCTTTACTTAAAAAAAGCACCAATGTAGCTCATGCGTGCCGCAAAAGGCGACTAAAATGGGTACAGAGATAGGGCAATGCTGTAGCCAATGAAGTTCTAACTGAGGCTCGGCTATTGCAGTTACTCTCCTGCCATGATCAGAGCTTTAATAGCTCAATAACACCTTATCCCTGCGCTGTCCTCTACAGATAAAGGGGAAGATGAAAAGCAGTCTTGCTTCGCCCTTTTAAAGTTTTAAAGTTTACTCGTATTAAAAGTGGAATCTAGAAATAGACACCAAAATAAATTTCATATAATAATCACCCAAATATTTCATCAGTGTCTGTCAAACCACTGTCTTCCACGCTTCTAAGATCCCAGAAGAGATAAATGACCAGATTAGAGCCAAAAACAAAGCCAGAAAGCGATATCACAACACCAGAGCCCCGCAGGACAAAGCAACCTTAAACACTTTGAACAGACAAGTTCGAGAAGCCCTCCATGTCCACAGGAACTCCAAATGGGAAACCAAACTGAAGGAAATCAACCCAGAAGATAACTTCTTGTGGAAGTTTGTAAAATCTCTTCGTACCAAAATACAACCACTTCCCCCTTTAAAGACCAATCTTGGAGTTGCACACACAGATGAAGAAAAAGCAGAAGCCCGAATTGACAATCTGGAAAATCAATGCAGCCCATCTTATGCAAACTTAAATAACGATCTTATTTACAAAGTCCGTCGTAAAGTTAGAAATGCACTAAATCAGCTTAAGGATGATTCAGAAACCATCACCCCCACATCTCCAACAGAAATAATAAATATCATTTCCCATCTGAAGAATAAAAAGGCCCCCGGCTCTGACAGCATTACCAATAGAATAATAAAGCTACTCCCACGGAAAGCCATAATTCATCTAGTTAATATTACCAATTCCATCTTAAGATTCCAATACTTTCCCTCTGATTGGAAAGTCGCGGACATTATACCTCTGAAAAAACCTGGTAATAACCCACAACTTCCCCAAAGCTACAGGCCCATCAGTCTTCTTTCCTGTCTTGGCAAAGTAACAGAAAAGGTCATCCTATCAAGACTACAAACAGCAGTGGACCAACAGAAAATAATCCCCAATGAACAATTTGGGTTTCGCAAAGCTGACAACACGGTGCAACAAATTCACCGACTAACAGAACATATCACTCATGGCTTTAACTGGCACCTTCATACTGCTGCTGTATTTTTGGATGTTGCCAAGGCCTTTGATAAGGTCTGGCATCAAGGCCTTATCTTGAAACTAATTGAGAACAATATCCCAATTAAACTAGTGAAACTCATATATTCCTATATGAATGAAAGATACATGCAAGTAAAACTCAACGGAATTGTTTCTTCAAGGCGCAAAATCCTGGCGGGAGTACCTCAAGGTTCTCTTCTGGCCCCAATACTTTTCATAACTTACATGGCAGATATTCCTCTCAACCCAAAAACTACTATGGCTCTTTATGCCGACGACACCGCTATTCTAGCCAGATCGCTCAGCCCTCACCTAGCAATCACTAGACTCCAAGGAAGTATCAATGAGCTAGCAAACTGGTTCACCAACTGGAGAATTCAAGTAAACCCCCTCAAAAGCTCAGCCATGATGTTTTCAAGAAGAAAGATCTGCAACAAAGAAGACATCCTGCTCTCTGGTCAAAAGATCCCATGGCATTCAGAGACCAAATATCTTGGGGTATTGATGGATAAGAAACTCCTTTTCAACAAACACATCAATCTCATTTGTTCCAAATCTTCCAAAGTCATAGCTCAGCTCTACCCATTGATCAACCGCAAGAGCAAATTGAACCTACATAATAAATTGCTTCTTTACCAGATGGTAATACGTCCAGTCATTACCTACGCCTCACCAGCATGGAGTCACACTTGAAGATCAAACATTTCAAAATTACAAAGAATCCAAAACAAATGCCTTAGGATGATCCTGGATACACCGTGGTTCATCAGAAATTCACAAATTCACCGAGAAACCGGCACTCCATACATCTCCTCCCTTCTTCGTGATCTTGCAGAAAAATTCTTCGAGAAGTCAAGTTCACATTCAAACCCACTAATCGTGCAAGCTGTCAATTACAATGAGACTGGCTACTACAAACATAAAAGACCGAAGGCTATTCTTCTCTCAACTGATCATAGCTAACACTACTGCCCTCAGAGGGCGAGCTTAATTGCTCACAAATCTCCCATTCCCAAATAACTCTCATTACAGATAAAGGGGAATATGAAAAGCACTTGTGCTTCACCCATCCTGTCAGTAACGTCAATGGTCAATGGTATATAACATCTCATGCAAAGGCAACTGATGAATACCCTTGGAGGGTAATGGATGGCAATGCTGTAGCCAATGAAGTTCTAACTGAGGCTCGGATACTGCTGTTACCCTCCTGCCATGATCAGAGCTTTAATAGCTCAATAACACCTTATCCCTACACTGTCCTCTACAGATAACGGGGAAGATGAAAAGCATTCTTTCTTCGCCCTTTTAAGCCAGTCCTTATAAAGACTATTACATCTGGGGAAGAGAATCTACCGTGAGATGCAGTCATTAATAATACCTTTGGAGGGTAATGGATGGCAATGCTCTAGCCGATGAAGTTCTATCTGATGCACGGGTATTGCTGATACAATCCTGCCATAATCAGAGCTTTAATAATTTAATAGCTCAATAACACCTTATCCGTACACTGTCCTGTACAGATAACGGGGAACATGAAAAGCATTCTTGCTTCGCCCCTTTAAGCTAGTCCTTATAAGGACAATGACTATATAACATCTGGGGAGTCCTTTTTAGGATTTTTATGGTAACAAATGGCAATGCTGTAGCCAATGAAGTTTTAATTCAGGCTCGGCTTTTGATGTTATCCTCCTGCCATGATCAGATCTTTAATAGCTCAATAACACCTTATCCATACACTGTCCTCTACAGATAACGGGGAAGATGAAAAATATTCTTTGCTTCGCCCCTTATGCCAGTCCTTATAAGGACTATAACATCTGTATCCTAAAAATTCTAACAAATGCGTAGTTTCATTGGATCTTTTCATGATATAAATAAGTTATTTTCTGATCATCTTCGATTTGCCAAACTTAGTTACGTTCAACCTATTCAGTGCGAAAGAAGTGCGCATATTTAAGATATGGGGAAATATTCCTGAATTTTGCCTTCATCAGTAAGCACGTTAGAAAGATCCAATCAGTGAAAGATTCAATCGTTTCGTATCTGAAAGCATTTTTGATGATTCCAAACTCGATCAATAAGACAATTTAAATGAAGATGAATTCAGTTTTCAAAATTTGATATTTAATTTGATGATGTAAGAAAGGCACTTGGATGTTTCGTTTTCTCCTTGGTTACCACTAAATTCAAAAACTGTCAGGTAACTCAACACAATTATAAAGAACAGTGTATTTCGAAACGTAGACATATGCAAGGCGTTACAGTCGATCTTAATGCCTGGAGGTGAAGTTGGAAAATAGTGCCTCCAAGCCACAATGCTAAAGCTGTTACATTAGTAAGGAAAGTGTTTTTTCCGTTGCTACATCATTTGATGTACCCTGTCATGCCTACTGTTATCGATAATTCGTATTTATTAGATAAAAAAATACTTTTTCATTTATTTTTAAGAGTATATCTGAGAAAACAAATAAATTTTAAAAAATCAAAAGTAAAAGAAATTTTATTCACGTCATTATAACTGAAATCAAATATAAGGCTTGAAAGAAATAGCCTTTCACATAATGAAACTAGAGTGTCCGGGTCTTCTAAATATAATCAGAGGGAAACACATGAAACAAGAGTAATTCTTCAAAGCCTCTGCTTTATCAATTTGAGAATTCATCAGAAGAAACTAGAAAGACTAGGTAATAACCAACACATTCTTCAAATTCAGGAAATGTAACAAAGTGTTCTGTGGATGTTTAACTAGTGGGAGGTCTATGCTCATATCCAGAGGTTGAAATGATGACAGCAGGAGTTGGCTTCTTTAAAGATGTGTTCAACTTATTCCAGGCTTCCTTTTCTGCCTAAATTTCTCTGTAGCAAGCAACTGCGGTTACATCTGTAATATATAGTATTCCTTCCAATGTCTCTGAGGGTTTCTCACCCTCGGTAATAGGTTTTGAAGACAACAATAACATCTTAGTTGTAGGTTGAAAGAGCGAGGTGGTATTCCTCGAACATGTTAACAGAATGGGATTCGTAAATACGAGTGGCCGTAAGTCACAGTCGATGTCTGACTGTAATTTCAAAGAATTGAGCGTTCTCTAATATTAGGATAATAGGAAATGAAACTATCCTAAAATATCGTGGAACGAAATATTTAAAGAGAAAGATGTCTTCATTTCATCTTGGTGCTGATTTAAAGAGCCCCTGGATATCCGCAAGTACATTTTAGGTTCCAACCTCTCCGTAAATTTTGTGCCAATTGGCTTTTACTACAGTAGTTATTACAAAATGGTACTTTACGGATTTCTAACTTCGTAGCAGATGAGATTTGTGGGGCTTAAACCAACCTCTTAGCGACTGTAATAAATTGTGGCATAACTATGATGGGTGCAACAGACGTGGAAGTTGGGCTTGGAAGCATTTTCTCCACGTTCGAAATTAAACACTCGCTGATTCGCAAAAATTTAATTAAAACACCTTCCAATTTTTTTTTGCCTTAGGCACAATAACGCTTAACTCGGCGCCGGCCTAGAAACATAATCTGTACAGCAAATGCATTGATAAAAAGTTAAACTACTCAAGTCGATTTCCGTATCCGCTGCTAATATGCAAGCAACTAATGCAAAATAATTTATAATTCAAATTGTTTGTCTAATTGTGTTAAAACTGCAGAAATATTCATATAAGAGAAACTTTATGCTTTATATACTCTATATAGATGAGCACAACTTCGGAATATATGCCAATTTGTATTAGTAAACAACAAACAATGTGTAAATGTATTTCCAGTTTATATTCATAAACACTCATATTCCCTGGAATATGAGTGAGTCGTTATGAATATAAAGTGAACCGAAAGACCGTCAACGCTGAGTTGACGGTCTTTCGGCCACTCGTAGGAAGTGGTCCGGGGGATTGCCTAATTTTTAGAGATGGCTTTACTTATTCAGTAGCCAATGAAGTTTTAACTGAGGCTCGGCTAATGCCGTTACTCAGCAATGACTAGAAATTTTAGCGCAATAACACCCGATCCACACATTTTGTTCAATCAGATGAAGGGATAAAGAGTCAAGGACTCATCCATCCCCCCCCCCCAAATAAAGAATTGTTTCCACTTACAAAAATCCCAATGAATATGAAAATTACTGAACTCTCACCTTTTCGTTTCAGAGCATATTTTAGTATTCACTTCGTGATATTAATCACTGTGTATATATGGTATGAACCCTTGATTAAGCGATCTTAATGAATGTCTTGTTTGAATTCATCACATTCAGTCAAAACTGAGATAATTAGTGTCGACTTTCTATTGGAAAATTAAACAGGAATTAGTTATATTGTTGACAGATATTATGACAATATGAGACACTCTGCACAAATTCACTTAGTCGAACTTAATATCCTAATCAATACTACACGTCAAAACACTAATGAAGTTAACAAAACTCTTGTGCTACTAATATATTAAACAACGAACATCACTGAATTAAATCATAGATTAATCATTGTCCACAAATAAAAATACCGTCCCTCATTCACTAAGTAAGCGCCCTCTATCGATCAGTACGATAGCAGTAAGAGAAGCAGAAATGGCAATACAGCTTCTGGGCAGATTTAATTACCTAATTCACTAGCGGATTTCTAACGAAATTAAACTTCTCTTGCGTTTAAAAGACTAATGCAGACGATGCATATTCAGTATGAATAATAAATAGGAATAAGAATAAAACTGAAAAAGAAAAATAAGAAACTTTGTTAGGTAATAATGAAGTCTGGCCATAAAGTAATGAGACTGGCTTTATTCGGAGCAGGTATCATTCCTGGATCATTAGCCATGGTTGGGATATATTCCTATTGGGCTCGAATTCTGTTCTGTGCAGGCTGATTGCTTTCTTAGAGTAGATGTGTCGAGAAGGACGTTACTTTTATTGACTAAAAAAAGGAACTATATATCAATTGAAGGACGTTGGTAATCCTAACACCAATAGCGAATTTTCATTATGAAGATAATCTAATACGATTACCATATAGATCAATCTAGAAGGTTGTCTAGTGTCGTTTGCAATAATAAAAGTCTAGAATGAAAATCGTATACAAATGCAGAAGTTATTCTGCATTTGTATTAGATTTCCTGAATAACTTCTTCAGCTTTGCGACTATAGGATTTAAAAGTAAAAACAAATCTTAAAACAGTTGTGTTAAATGTTAAGAATAGAAAAATATAAGTCTTTGTTTAATTTTCTGTTGTATTCTCTTAGGACAAGGTATTCTTCCATATTTGTTATGAATATGTTATAAACATGAAGAGAGCGATAAAAGTACCACTATTCTATTACTCTTTTCATTATTTATTATATATTTGAAGAGCTTCGTAGTAAGAACATAAATAAAAGTCCATTGAAAATGACAAGGAAAGATATTTTTAATTTCAATCTTAATACAATTATATCCCACATCCGTCGATGGATATCGGAATAAAATACGAACGACGACAGTCAAAGTCAGTGGTGAGCTATGGAAATTTTAACAAAGGGCTCGCATCGTCGAGCAAAAAAAAAAAAAAAAAAAAAAAAAAGCCGTATTTCACACCAAAACTTTTATTACTACAGCTTGTGTACCTATTCCAATCAAAAAGTATGAGAGGACAATCAACCTCTAAAGGCTATCATTTTTAAACAAATATTTCATGATCTAAACATGAAATATTTGCATACAATCAACTGTGTTAATTTATTTTACATAAGAAAAACATTTTCTAACTATCAAAATGTAATAAAAATGAAATCTTTTATAATATTTTATAAAACATTTGATTGGCTACTGATTTTACCATACGATTGGTAAAATTTTGCCTCGATTGGCAACCAGAAGGGAGAAGGGTAAAGATAGCGCATGCGCTTATTTTATTTTCAAACTTGGGCGCATTCGTTATAGAGGAGTTGAAACAATAATTCCAAATAATCTATACACTGCCGAATAGAAAAAAAAAATGAAAAAAAAAAATTCAATTTTTTATTTTTTATTTTTTTTTGAAAAAATTAAAAAGTAAACAAGAAGAATAAGGGGCTCGCAAATTTGAGAAAAATTTAACAAAGGGCTCCCGCGAGCCCCTTATAGCTCACCACTGTACTTTATCAAAGTACACTCATACATTGCTCTATGAACGAACGAGCATCTCTACAAGTACGGCTAAGTTATAGCTATGGTCGTAATTATATTGAAATACTACGTTAAAACTTACGTCCTGCACTAAGTATGGGTAAAATACTACCCAGGGCTTCAAATAAATTATTTAAATGTTGTTTTGCTTTTTGGTTACACTTCAGTACGATACTGAAACCGATGACTAATTTCTTTCAAGGCAGTCAAAGACTTATCATGTCTCTAAGAATTCATTTCGCTGGCTTCGTTAGCTGATTAAATAAACACATTGCACACGATTTCTTGTTCTAATTTATTTTTTATTCTATTTATTTATTTTTTCGTATTTATTTGTTTATTTATAAAATTTATTTTGTATTTCTTTCACTTCTCTAGGACAAAAGAAGCATGCAGGTATTAATTAATTTTGTCCCATCTTTAAATGCTTCGTATTATTCTGATTTTAACAATTTAGGAGAGATAATATATTTATGCTTGACTCCTTTTTTATACTGAAAGTTATCACACGCCATCTTCGTACTGATTAAGACAGCATAGTAAATATTTACAAATATTTTTTCCCTCAACTGATTGATTCTGAAGGGCTCGTAAAATATCAATGATTCATAAATCCTTTAATTTCATAAAGCCTTTTATTCCCTGCAGGGAGTAAGTATGAAGTCAAAATTCTTTTTCTATAATTAACTGCGTTCTTAAATAAAGTAGTTAATTGTTTCTACTTCGTAATCGACGACCTGTGTTTGTATCGCACCAGTATACACTTTTTAGTTCTTAGCTATGATATTATACTTTTTTTTTCTTATATTTTCTTCTATCCTTTACTTACTTCTCTTTTATTGACATATTTATTGACATTGTTTTCCTATTTCCGTTTCTAAACTTCCTTTTTTGTCCATTTTCATCTGTACATATCTCATCACCGAAATTTCTCATTCGTAATTTATACGAACAAAGCGTAATAAAAATATTTTATGTTGTTTTTATGATGTTCAAATCGATAAAAGACATTTGACTTTCACTTAAAAAATGTGATCGGGACAGAAAAAAAAATGCTGATTCGTAAGAGTTTCAGTTTAGTCCTATAATTCTTATTGGAATAAAATTTAGCATTTTTGAATTTAGAAAATATTTTGCGATAAAACTAGTGTGATCTCCGATCAAGCATGACTGATGAACTTCGAACGTGGACGGATCACTGGTCATTGCTTAGAAATAAAACTATTCACAGACTGGAACGTGAGAAGCATGCACTAGAACAAATAAATACCAAACGACAGAAAACAACTGAACGTTTCAATAACTCCTATTTGAAAATATGTTACCAGTTTATTTAAAACATATTCATAGAAACACCAGTAATGAGATCTTCTTGTAAAAAAAAAAAAAATCTATCGATATTCGATTAAATAAATTTTATTAATTTTCAAATTTCTAATCTCAAAGAATTTTTCATTAACGTTTCAACTGCAGCATCGTAACCATCATCATTGCAAAACTTGTCAATTCTTTTATTTAAAAACTTTATCCACTTTAAGTCACATTATTTTTTAATTTCATTCGCATTATTATGTACTTAGGCAGAAAGCGATGAATATTTCCATTTGTAATAACGGCGTGTTTCTTTGCTGATGCATGCATAAAGTACGTCCGTTTGCCGTCCTTGCTGTTTGCGTAGCTGCAAGAATGTGTTCACTAACTCATTGGTAACAAACTACTTTCTTTTGCATCTCCCCGATGGAAACACGAGATTCCATTATCTGAAAGATTTGTCTTGTTACGAAATTTGCTCGCAGGGTGTTTCTCGCCACCCCACCGGTCGTAATCCGCAGGAGTACGTGCCTGTCAACCACTCTCTGAGTTAACACGTGACTTTCGCTTTACACTGTAACAGAAATCAGAACACGACTCCTTCTTATGTTTGCTGTCATGGGTGCCGTGTCCGTACAATTCTACGGCGGCTTTTAATAATAAATGTGACAAGAAGACTACACAGACAGCTGGTCCCGCAGACAGAAGCACTCGGTCTTGCACGAGATGGAAACTTGACACTAAATCGATAGCTGACGGAGTGTGTTCGTTGCCACTTTTTATTATTACCAAGTTTCTGTTATCACCAGTCCAGAATACATACATGCGTTGTCGGCATTGGGTAGATCTCCGTATGTCTGTATGCGTGTGTACGGAGATCTCAATATCTTACGGACACAATGATCCTAAATTATGCAAAGAAATTGAGGCAAAGAAAACTGACGTCCTGGTAGGATAAAAGTGAATATTTAAACAATGGGATTTCCATATGGGGAGCTTGCATCTGAAATATGCAAGCACGACAGTCGTATTATGCACGTTTATTGGTATCGAGGGTTGGACTGGGCTCGGTGATTGTCGTTCTCTTAAAGTTTAAAACCCTTTAATGCTGAGTAAACGAAAGATACGAGAAAGGACATGCTGAATAAGGAACTTACTGGTTGTTTCCATCATTGCATTGAGAACAGACTTAGAGATTGTCATGTGATTAAAATAAATGGATATTTCACAAAAATGGCAGCCGATTATCAATTCAGAGACTTGTCAAATCTGTTATGTAAGAGATTCGATATTATCGAGTGGCACATTACGTAGCTTACCTATGATGGATCACAGTCGCTGTAGGCACTAATCATCCATCAATGCCTAACAAATTTCGAATTTTCAGCGCTCTACGCGTTGTGTCAGCTTTTCTCAAATGTTACATATTTCCATCGTTATCAATAGTTTCTGGTATGCTAATACTTGTAATTAATTTAGAGCCTCCGTAGCGCAATTGGAAGAACGACGGTACATTGCCCCATTTCGATTGGAATAGGCCTCAGTTCGATTCTCGTCGCGATGGGAGGAATCTTTATGTGGACGATTTTCAATCGAAGGTGAGTTAGCCGATCTCATACGAAGGTAGCAGGGTTTTTTTTTCTCCCGGAAATACGGGTTTTTCATCCCGCATACAGACAAATCGGCCATTCGGAACACAAGCAATTTACAGACAAAAAATACTAGCTGTGGTGGAAGTGGGTGGTAGATGGCGTTGATGGAGATGATTAGTAGTAGAGGTTCGGTGTAGTGGTTGAGACAGTTGTATAATAACAGTAGGTGTCCTCCCGCGATGAGTCTTGGACTCCTTGGAGGGGTCATGAATAATAATAATAATAATAATAATAATAATTTATTTGAAGGAGTTTGTATGTTATATGAATCTAAAAGGAATTATACATGTATAGGAGATAATAATTTATTATCTCCTATATAATTTATTATCTCTAATAATTTATTCCTTAGATAAAATGAAATTTTGTACTCTAATAGAAAGTGTTACGTATACACCGCTTTTTTTCTTTTATCATAAATTATGATGACATATTGTGACAATCAAATAAGTATGTTTCCTGAAATGTGAGTCCTTTTTAGGACTTCCAGGGTGACAAATGGCAATGCTGTAGCCAACGAAGTTTTAACTGAGGCTCTGCTATTGCCGTTACCCAGCCATGACTAGAGCTTTTAGCTCAGTAACACCCCATCCACACAGAATTTCTTCATTCAGATGACGGGATAAAGAGTCAAGGACTCAGTCCATCGCCCAGTTCTTTTAAGAACTTAAGTATGTTTCCTAGGAAAGAGAATCGACCGTGAGATGCGGTGATTAATACCCTTGGAGGGGTAATGGATGGCAATGCTGTAGCCAATGAAGTCCTAACTGAGGCTCGGCTATTGCTGTTACCCTCCTGCCATGATCAGAGCAATAACACCTTATCCCTACACTGTCTACAAATACCAGGAAAGATGAAAAGCAACTGCTCTTAGGTTGTAAACGCTTGAGTTTGAACATCGTCTGGGACACGAGAAACTTTTAAAAGTACTTTCCGGCTTTAGATGAGTGATTATGTTTCATCTGAAAGCACGAGAGAGTTTTTTTCTTTCCCCAAAACTGTGATTCCTTATTCCTAAAAAACAAAAAGCTGGTGGAATTAATACACATATTACGCCAGCTTCATAGCCTATAATTCAACCAACCAACAAGTATACTCATCTAACGTTTGAATATTTTATTAAACAAACATATAAAACTGTTTTACAAGAAATTTAAAGAAGCTTAGCAAATGCTTAGACCCACGCAATGCAATAAAAATCAAGGCTTAATTTTACATTAAGTATTGGTCTGCCTTCATCAAACATTTATCTGCCACGGACCTAGGATACAGCACGCGTGTTACCACAGAACGTGATAGCAACACCTAGCAATGTTCCAACATCATATAGTAAGAATTTACCATTTGTATTTTGGCTTATCAATTATATTTAACAATTGTGAAGTCATCAAAAGCATCTAATATGTGTAATTAATTGTTAATAGGCTTTTGTTGTGTAAACCTTTGATGTACCACTATCCCTGACGATGTAAGTCTTACGATGTACGAAACTCATCGGGTTTTAATTGCTTATTTTTTTTTATTACTCTTTATTTATATTAAAATGTAATCTCAATACAGAAAACTTTCCACGTTGTTTCCAGAATTACGTAGATCGTGGTGTAACGTGGTCGGTTATTGAAAATAAATTACAAACACATACCCACCCCATTGAAGTTTAGGATGACAATTATGCATCTATAAATAGAAGTTAATTGGGTCTATTGTACGGTAGTCGATCGTGAATTACATTGAAATATCGGTTTCATTGGGTATCATATCGACGTTGAAAGGTTCATTTACCAAAAAGGTCTAATTAAAAGAAACACACGTATTAACCACAGTGAAAATTATTTAATTGTAAATATTTCATCCTAAGTATCTTAGGACATCATCAGTACAGTAGTTTTAAACAATAATAGGAATAACATACAGTTAGGGCGCATGATTACAATAGAATCTCATTAAACGTGCATAACGTGCTACAGTAGTACCAAAAAAAAATTATTTAACACAATTTTGTATGACAATTTCCCATACTTTAGGAATAGTAAGAACGTCGTTGCGGTTTAAGTTTGGTCTGTGTAGTAGGGCTTCAGAACTTTCTTTGTATAAACGTTCATGTTTAAATAAAGATCTATGTAAAAGTTTAGCCTTTTCCCAATGGATCCTGTGGTTTGGATTTTCAATTCCGTGTTGAGAGAGGCCAGATTTCTGCGGTTTAAGAAGACGAATGTGGTCTTGATGTTCCGAGATGCGTTTCTGAACAGACCTACCTGTCTGTCCAAAGTAAGATAATTTGCATGGAATCTCATAAACGCCAGGCAACATCAAAGGTGAGAGTTTGTCCTTAGGAGAAGGTAACAAGCTGTAAATTTGGTTGATGGGTTTGTAAGTAGTGGCAAAATTGTATTTCTTCATAATTTTAGAAAGACGTTCTGAGATGCCTTTAACGTAAGATATGGGAATCCTATGGACTTCTTCCTGTCTGGTTTGATGTGTGGAGAAGTGACTACTGATGATTTTTTGAGTTGTTTTAGAATTATATCCATTTAGGATGGCTGTATTTTTGATTACTTCTAATTCCTGGTTTAAAGATTCTTCAGAGGAGCAGAATTTGTGTGCTCTGGAAACTAGTGATTTAATAATGCCAGATTTCTGAGATGGATGATGAGCGGAAGAATTGTGAATGTAGCGACCTGAGAATGTAGGCTTGCGAAAGACAGACGTGGTGATGGAACCGTCTTCTTTTCTTTCGATGTGTAAATCCAAAACGGAGATACCCTGTGGAGATTCTTTTTCTAACGTAAAGTTGATGCGATGATGAAGAAGGTTAATTTTATCTAGAAACAGTTGTAATTCATGTTCGGATGATCCCAGACTGCAAATACGTCATCAACATATCTTAACCAAATTTTTGATTTGGGTTCAAAAGTGAATATTTTTTCCTCAAGGTGTTCTAGAAACAAGTTTGCTAGGTTTGGTGATAAAGGAGATCCCATTGCTGTTCCTTCTTCTTGCTTGTAAATTTGACCTTTCCAGAGGTGAAGTAACCTGGTGAAATAACAAACTTGAACAATTCTACTATATCAGACGGAAATTTTTGAGTTTTTGATTACAATAGAATCTCGTTAAACGTGCTACAGTAGTACAAGAAAAAAAATTTTTTTTTTTTTTTTGGTACTACTGTAACACGTTATGCACGTTTAATGAGATTCTATTGTAATCATGGGCCCTAACTGTATGTTATTCCTATTATTGTTTAAAACTACTGTACTGATGATGTCCTAACATACTTAGGATGAAATATTTACAATTAAATAATTTTCACTGTGGTTAATACGTGTGTTTCTTTTAATTATGATCGCACCACAGGTTTCGTTATTTAAAAAAGGTCTAATATTATTTAAGTGATTTTTATTGCACGTGGAAGTCATTATTCCATAATAGAGTATGTAAATAATTCCTGTCGGGCGAGTAGGGATAATGTCTCCAATAGGGAAAGTCAAATCATTTACATTTAGGCCTATCAAAGTACGTTTTTGAATTTGCCATTTACTGAATCTTACCCACGACGTACGCATACATTTGCGGCTGAATTTTTCATAAGGCTTTTATAAACATGCTCAAACTCCATTTGTGAACGTAAAGTAGTGCTGGGTATTGCTCTTTTCCCTTTAGTGATCAGTTTACAACGCATTTTCAAAACACGCACTTTAAATGAAAAACGATTCCATAGTACATTCGATGCATTACGAATATTTCAAAAATGGCTGATACTGCAAGAGTGTACATTTCGTTAACGGTAAAAAAAGAATTAAGAGAGAAAAAAATGTGCTTAGTTTTTTCCTTCTTCTAAGTCTTTTAATTCACAGTTAATTAAAAATAATCGAGTTTTGGCATTGCTGAAGAAAAGGTTAACGACGTTAATTCTTCATGACTGTGGTAATTGCCTAATTAAAATACATATTTACGAACAACTCAAAGAGGCTCAATGTTTTTAGAAGTAATATCCTCTAATTTATAACATCGTTTTTAATTAAAGTATACCGAGAATAAAAGGATAATGATTTACTAAAACGAGCTAATTCTACAATTCTAAGAGAGAATTTAAGTAAGTATGTTTATTTTTGGTTTAAAGGATTGAACAAGAATAGACTAGACGAATTTCGTTTCTACAAACTGATGTCTGCTTTTTTATAATTTCTTTCTGGCGAACATACAAGACGTTGCTATAATTAATTAAATACACTAATTTTATTTTGAATTGATGCTTTTTTGAGAGAAAATGCAAATACCGGAAAGTGATTTCTAAACTATTTTTTTTCTTCTTTGTGTGAGTGTGTGTGTGTTAAAGTGAATTGCTGTATGAGAATACTTACGAGGGTGGTCTGAAAAGTTCTCGGCCAAACAATGAAAAAAACGAATTTATAATTTCTAAATTATTTTTATTTTTCAACATAATCTCCCTTAAGACTAATACATTTATTCCAGCGATGCTGCAGCGCCTTTATTCCGTCCCTGTAGTGGTTCTTAGAAAGATTTGCAAAATACCCCTCTACAGATGCAATCACCTCTTGATTCGAAGGAAAACGCTCACCAGCGAGGAAGAGTTTTAGTTTGGGGAAGTGAGAAAAGTAAGTTGGAGCCAAATCTGGGAAATAGGGTGGATGTTCCAACAATTCATAGTGCAGATCTCATTGCCAAAACACCTTTGTGGGCAGGTGCATTGTCCTGATGAAAAATGATTTTTTTTTTCTTCTGCAAACCGTCTCGTTTCTCACGAATTTTTTTGTCTTGTCTGGTTAAAAGATCGGAATATTACCCGCTTATTGTTTGTTTTACCTTTTTCAAGATAATTAATAAACAAAACGCCATTAGCATCCCAAAACACCGATGCCATGACCTTTCCTACTTTAGCGTTGAACAACAGGCTTCTGTCCACTGTTTTTGATTCTGGAGTGTAATGGTGAATCCAAGTCTCATCTATAGTAATAAATCGACCCACAAAATCAGTTTTATTCTTGTTAAAACGCTCCAAGCACTGTTCAGACTTTCATGCGAGTCCGTTTTTGATCTTCTGTGAGCAAGTGCGGCGCCCATCTTGCGCAAAGCTTTTTCATTTGCAATTCTTCATACAAAATATATCCTACACGTTCTTTTGAAATGCCTGTAGTCTTAGCAATTTCCCACACTTTGAAATTGCCGGTCATCCAATATCATATCGTGCACTTGATCAATGATTTCTGGTGTTACACTTTTTTGGATGTCCTTCACGTGGATCATCTTCAAGGCTGGTACGGCCACGTTTAAACTCAGCAGTCCATTTCTTAATTGTCGAAAACGAAGGAGAAGACTGCCCATAAACTTTTATGAACTTTGAATGAATTTCTTTTGGCGTTAAATCTTCTTTTACAAAGAAATTTTATAACCGCATGATACGCAATTACTGAATTTTATCCATTTCAAGGGATACAGACAGCACTTTTGCTTTGTTGTATAAAACAAACTACTTCATAGAATGACTTGCAATTCATGGATGCTTATGACAGATGTTCCAACTTAGAAAAAGTTTTTGCCGAGAACTTTTCAGACCACCCTCGTACTCGAGAAATTTAGCACCAAGAGGAATATCATATTTATGGATTAAGAACTAACTGAGTATTCGGGCTATTTTTTTATATCTAAAGTGATCTACGAAAGAAATTCCATCCAAAATCTCTTCATTTAGAGTTCAAACATGAACTTTTTTTCAAGCCAGTTCAGATCTTTAATAAATACAATGGTGTTCTTGTAAGGGAAACGAAATTCTTCTACAACATGCATAATAGAGTATTTTTTTTTTTAATTTTTTGCCTATATGGGTGAAGCAAATGCTTTTTATATTCCCCATTCTCTGTAAAGAAAATGTATGGATAGGGTAATATAGAGCTATAGGCTCTGATCATAACTTATAAGAGAACGAACTTTAGGGAGTGTAGCGAAAAACGTCCTGATGTTGTATTTTTTAAGGACTTTAGCCAATTTATTGGAGACTGAGCTAATGTAAGGTATTGAGATGCTACCTTTAAAATCAGTGGTTTCCGTAGTACACGTTCTCTTATAAGCCACCTGAAGCCTATTCATCACAACCTGAAATATCCAGGTGTTTACAAGTTATAGTGCGATTGTAATATTCCTTATTTTGGACAGACTAACAAATCTGTTGAACTTCTTATTGAGGAACATAAGAGAGACATCTCCTATAAAAGATCACATTCATCTGCGCTATCCAGTCATGTTCTTTTCTCTAATAACCCTCATGACGATCTACAGAGTCGCTCAGTTTGCTGGGATAAATCCGAAAACATTTTTCGCTGCAATGATGAGTTTGAAAGGAAAATCGTGGAGTCCAGGGAAATCCTCCTTAACCCTGAACATTTGAACCACAATTTGAGTTACAACATCCCTGATAGCCATGCAGTTGTTCAATACTGAAGTTCACGAGAACTTGCAAGCTCGCATGCAACAAACAATAGCGCGTTAGACAGAACAACTTGAAAAATACAACGTTTTTGTAAAACTTTTATTGGGATTATATTGATCAAGTGTATATAATAAACAACTAAGTTATACCAACTAGTTTCACCAACTAAGTCTGTTGGCATCTTTAGGGTACATAACTGATGTAAGGCACTAAAAATTAAAAACTGTTACAAACTAAAATCAACCTATTCCAATTATATTAAACAAAGAACAGAGCACGTAGAATGCATTCACAGAGCGTGGATGATCTCACTTGTAGTTATTTAGGAACGTTCTATAGTTGGCACCATAATTCAGTTCTGGTGAGTTGAAGGATCTGATAAGGGTCTTCCAGATCACCGGCAAGATTAGTCCTTGGTTCCTGTTAAGGTTTTGTGTACAGCGGGCAACTGTTGTGGCCTCCTTAAAAATTCGGGAGCGGAAGTCCTCCTCCGTGTAAGGAATTGTGCTTCTATCCCACTCTATGGTTCGTTCTTGAGAAATGAAATGCTAACACCTTATGATCTGGAAGACCCTTATCAGATCCTTCAACTCGCCAGAACTGAATTATAGTGCCAACTATAGAACGTTCCTAAATAACAACAAGTGAGATCATCCACGCTCTGTGAATGCATTCTACGTGCTCTGTTCTTTGTTTAATATAATTGGAATCAGTTGATTTTAGTTTGTAACAGTTTTTTACTTTTTAGTGCCTTACATCAGTCATGTACCCTGAAGATGCCAACAGCCTTAGTTGGTGAAACTAGTTGGTATAACATAGTTGTTTATTATATACACTTGATAAATATAATCCCAATAAAAGCTTTTCCAGAGTTTTTTGGTCAAGAAAATTAAACGTTTTTTAACAACGTTTTTGTGTCAATTATGTATTGCATTTTTGCCTGTAATTCTCAGTTTTTTGTAACTTCAATTTTTATTACTGTGTTCTACCTTTAGTGGATACCTGAAGAAGGCTGAAATTAGTTGTATCATTTTCATTAAAACTTCATATTTTATCTCGGTTTAAATCATTAAATATTTATTCTTTAAAATTACAACCGAATAGAAGCTCAGGAATACATGTATAATATATATATAACAGATATAGTCCTTATAAAGATTGGCATAAAGGGGTGAAACAAGAATGAATTTCATCTTCCTCGTTATCTGTAGAGGACAATGTAGGGATAAGGTGTTATTGAGCTATTAAAGCTCTGATCATGGCAGGAGGGTAACAACAATAGCCGAACCTAAGTTAGAGCTTCATTGGCTATTAGCTAGAGCATTGCCATCCATTACCCTTCCAGGGTATTAATCGCACATCTCACGGTCGGTTAGTTATTCAATTCCTCCCCATTTCATATAATATCATATAATAGGCATATAATAGACATATAATAGATATATATATATAATATCATATAATAGGCATATAATAGACATATAATAGATATATATATATTTTTTTATACTTTTACCCAATTCTTTTTAATGGCGTGATATGAGAAAGCATATGGTGTATGAAGTGTAGGACTTTTTGTTAATGAACATACAAAGATAAGCGCTAAATTCTATGTAAAATTATAAACGCTTCTTATTTAATTATTCAAAATAATAATAATAAAAAAAAACTCTTACTGACAAACGGAAACATGATTAAGTATCTGTTACTTTAATGTAATTACGTACCAATGACTAATACATTCTATCTTACAGCGTCGTATATTGATTCTAAGAGTTTTCAAGGTTACGTACAGTCACGCTAACATTATTTAAATAGAAAAATAACCTGCTTTGATCGATCGCTACTTCAAATGGATGATTGATGGCAAATGAATCTTTCTTGAATTTTCTCCGCTAATTTTTAGGTAAAGTTTGTCCCGTTTCTTTCATCTACTCGACTAATGGACGTTTTCAAATCGAATATCAAAAAGCACTTAAAAGAACTGAATATTTGATATCTGTTACAGACATCCATATCATGCACCTCATACCTAAAGGATGGAGGATGTTATTTATTTATTTTTGTTGGCTAGATAGGCGAAGCAAGAATGCTTTTTATATTCCCCGTTATCTGTAGAGGACAATGTAAGGATAGGGTGTTATTGAACTATGAGCTCTGATCATGGCAGAAGGGTAACAGCAATAGCCGAGCCTCAGTTAAAACTTCATTTGCTACAACATTGCCATCCATTACCCTCCAAGGGTACCCATTTTAGTCGCCTCGCACGACATGCATGGGCTGCAGTGGAGCTATTCTTATCCCGGCCACCCCCACGGGGATGGAGGATGTTAAATACATTTTAGATGGTATGCATTGGCAAATTAGTAAGATGAGTGGAGGACGTGTAATTATTATGGGCGATTTTAACTATGGGGACATAGATTGGGAGAAGGAATGGTCTGAAGGAACAAAGGAATTGGAATTTATACAATTATTAAGAGATAATTACCTGATACAGCATGCAATGGAAGGTACAAGAGATTTGAGAGTGTTAGATCTGGTCATAGCATCGGAGAACATATCAGTAAGTAATTTAAATATACTCTCTCAACTTGGAGAAAGTAATCATGTGGTCTTGACTTGGAGATGTTAACGAATAACATTTCTGGCAAGATGGGTGAAACAAAATTGCTTTTCATATTTCCCTTTATAATGAAAGAAATGTTAAATGGAGTATTTGTGAGCTATATGCTCGCTCATTGAGAAAAGTGAAATTAGCTGTGTTCAGCTGAACACTGACTTTGATCTTTTACATTTGTAACTTTCCGGTTCATTATATTCCGAAGCTTCCTTGACCAACGGGTTTGGATAGTTGCTTGTCTTGGTAAAGAACTTCTCAGCTAGATCTAGGAGAACGGAAGAGATAAAAGGGATATTAACTTCTCTATGGATCTGGGAGTTTCTAATAAACCAAGGTGTGGAGATGTTAAGTCCTTATAAGGACTGGCTTAAAGGGGCGAAGCAAGAATGCTTTTCATCTTCCCCGTTATCTGTAGAGGACAGTGTAGGGATAAGGTGTTATTGAGCTATTAAGGCTCTGATCATGGCAGGAGGGTAACAGCAACAGCCGAGCCTCAGTTAGAACTTCATTGGCTACAGCATTGCCATCCATTACCCTCCAAGGGTATTCGATTGAATGAATCAATCACTGCATTTCACGGTCGATTGATTCCCTCACACCAAAAAAAAAAAAAGAAAAAATTTCATCTTTTAAAATTTCTAATGTATACTTATACAAAAAAAATATTATGGTATCATTAATTTTCCAATATTATTCACAATTGTATTTATACAAAATTGCAAACGTAGAGTTTTTATATAAAATTATATAATATCAATTTTATATTTAATAAATTTTACATATACGGATCAAATAAGATAATTATAAAAATAAGAAATCAATCGAAACTCTTATCTTAATTAATTACACGAATGATTATTGAAATTGTGTCTTGTAATCATGCATAACGACATTCATTTATTTCTGCAATAAACTAAATAAATATTGAATGAAAGGTTCTGGTATATAATAATAATAATTACAATTGCTCTATAATAATTAATTAATTCACTCACGTTTATTAATGTTTAATGTCTCCCCTCAGAATCTCTTTCACGCTTCTCGGTGGAGTCGCAAACTACAAAGCGATAAACCCATAAAACAAAAAACAAAATGGAGTCTTATACAGAAGATCACAATACAGTTCGCTGATAACGTAGGAAAAAAATAATGTTTTAGTACATTAAAAGTTTGTAATTTATCGTTATTTCAAACCAACAACAACAACAAATACATAAATAAATGAATAAAATTTGTCCGAGCTTCCAGGTATTTATAAATATGCATTATCTCTTTAATAAGAGTAATTGACTTTATTTAAAATCTTAGCTGAATAATGTTCTCAAACAATTATGTAATTTATTTGTGATTTTAAGCATGTGCTGTTTCTTTAAAGTGAAGGTCATTTCAAAGGCTTGGGAATTATCGGGTGGGTAAGAAAAGTCAAGAGTTACTGATAATTTTCAATCGCTAACACGTCTCGTCACTTTCAGTATTTCTTACTTTTGAGTTTCATATGTTTGTCTGTGAAAACGGAAACTGAAATAAAGTCGAAATTAACTACTTTCTCGGATCTCTTTCGACCATGAGGAAAGTTTCCCACAGCTTCTACTCATTTTTATATTCTGCTTCAACACCATCTAAATAAAAATGTTCTCAGATGAAGTTCTGACCTCAATTGCCGTCTAGCGGTGACTTCTTACTCTGTTATATCACATGGCTTTACAAATCATTTTCAAGAAGGAAACATGCTGGTTGGTGTAAATTAATTTGCTAAGTTTCCTCCGGAGATTAGAGATGAGGCTGAGTTACGCTTCGCAAACTGATATCTCATCTTACAGTCTGCTGATTACAGTGGTCCACTTACTTTTGCGCCTAATTTAGCCAACACAGCACGATGTTGCTAGAATATTTCCAGAGTTACTTTACAGAATGGCGTCGAGATACTCGTCAATTTCTAACGTTTTGATAAGAGATGCTGCGGTAACATCTGCAGATTTTGTTTTAACCTTTTCACTCGATTGGCATTTAGCCTTGGAAGGAAAGAAATGTGTTAAATTAAAAAATAAAAAAAACCTCCGATAACTGATTTCTTCCCTTCAAATTTCATTAAAATGTATAATTAAGTTAACAATCTTTGAGAAAGACGGAACATCTTTGGCAGTTTGACCTTTCGCCCTTTCATTTTACAATGAAATATTCCCTGTGAACTAAGTGCGTTTTACGAGACAGGCATAAATTACGTTATTACGTGTTTCAAAAATGAGTGATTTTTTTTTTTTTTTGGCTAGATGGGTGAAGCAAGAATGCTTTTCACATTACCCCGTTATCTGTAAAAGATAATGTATGGATGGGGTATTATTGAGCTATAAGCTCTGGTCATAACGGAAATAGCCGAGCCTCAGTTAAAATTTCATTGGCTACAGCATTGCTCTCTGTCTGTCAGGTTTCTGTATCGCACATGTGGAATTAAAAAAAAAACGAGTGTCCTTATAAGGACTGGCTTAAAGGGGCGAAGCAATAATGCCTTTCATCTTTCCCGTTATCTGTAGAGGACAGTGTAAGGATAAGGTGTTATTGAGCTATATAAAGCTCTATTCATGGCAGGAAAGTAACGGCAATAACCGAGTCTCAGTTAGAACTTCACTGGCCACAGCACTGCCATCCGTTACCCTCCCAATGTACCCATGTTAGTTGCTTCGTACGACATACATTGAGCTACATTGGGTCTATTTTTATCCCGGCCACAACACGAATATAAGTTATACAAAATGGAGTGTTTTCTATTATAATTCGAATTAATTAAAAATATATATTAATAAGTATGGTGTGTTAAATTTTTTAATGAATATTTCTTAAAATTAATTAGATTAAAATATTTTTAGAAAATTACTACCTAATTTTACTAATTATTTAATATTTCTAATAAATAATATATAAATAAAAGTTCTGATTGAAAATTTTGAACTTCCCAATAAAATAGCCACTTTATATATTTACCATAATGTTATAATATTAAGTACTAAGAAGGAATATTTACGAAAAGGTAGCTATAGTATATAAAGTCATCTCTCTTTCTTTTCCTCTCCTCCAAAACACAAATATAAGATAAGAACAAATATAAGACAATAAATATGACAAATATAGGATATAATTTTCAAGATATTTGATTGCAATACCTTTTTAAGACCAATTTATGCATTACAGGACTGTATACTTCATTCTATATGATTAAATTAGTGCTACTGTAGCATTAGCAGCAATAATGTTTACTGATCTTCGCTCACTTGATTCCAACGCTCTGTTTTGTTAGCAACGCACTTATTACTCAGTAGACACATGGCACCTTACGAAGAATAGCGAAGGTGGTCTTTTCAAATTCTTGGACGCATGGAGCTGGGATTAGTTACAATAGCCTTCAACGCAGTCGTCTGTCTTATATTCGAATACTATGTTTTAAAACTCTATTTCAGTTCGTTTAATTTAAGACTTTTCCGAGCTTGAAAATACATTTTTAAGGGGATTGTAGCCGCATTTCACAAAGTAATGTTAATGTATTAATTCTTTATTAATAGATTTTACATCCACTGAGAGATGTGTTATATTTCAGTTTTGCTTATTTGGTTAGCAACGTTTGATAACAATTCAAATTTTATATAGTCGATTCTGTTTGATTTTTTTTTCTTTTATAGTGTTTCAAACCTGAGATCAAACCACCAAAGTCAAAAAAAAATATCTGTTGTGATTTCGATTCATGATTCTTTTGAGTGAATTGGTTGATTGATTATTATACTGGGATTATGATCCTTATGCCCAATTCTAAGTTCATCTCTCATGGCTCACTTATCTAATGACTTGCTATTCTAGGATTGCAATAGTTTGCGGGTCATAAGTTTACGCTCCAAATATTAATCCATAGATCGTGTCTCCGAGATTTGCTCATCCTTCAACTTCAGGCCCTATTTTAAGAAGGTTTATTAGATCCTGATCTATGATTATTTGTACTATCCTTAACTGCATGTTCGACAAAATTAACAGAAAAAAAAGTTTTTTTCATGTATACTTTATTTTTAACAGTGTCTCCAAGCAGAATATTTGATAAAATTAGGCCTTCTAACATGCAAATTCCGATCCAATAAAAACTGATCCACCCCAGTAGCTTCAGGATGAAAACTCATCATCGTCTAGAAGGCAAAGGTGGTATCTTGACTTAATAGGTTAGTTACTAAGTATAGTCTCAGTCTTATGGGCGAAGTTTGAAGAGAAAAGGAACCATTATAAGAAAGCTGGCCAAGATCACCTGAGAGCTTCGTCAACCAGAACAGGCTGCTATCTGACTTTAACAGCAAGACGGAATTCTAGCATCTTCTATCACCAACAGGCGAAATCATTTGTAACCCGTTTGTAAGTAGGCTCAATTCAAGTGCATTCAGATTTTCTTGTCATGCATGAGAATGCTACTGCCCATAAAAGCTCCAGTAGTGGAGGAGGAGGGGGAGTACTATCTTGCAATCGAAAATATCCAACGACTGCATGTCCAGCAGGATAAGTGATAAGAATCGAAACTAGGGCTTCTTTCGAACCAAATCCTTCCAACTGCGCTACAAGGACCCTGCTGGGTAGTGGAACTCTGATAAAGTTAGACCAGGACTTCCAAAGATGGCACTACCTGCATTCTAGTAAAACTTGGAAGTCATTTTAACATACGTCTAGACGTGTTTTACTAACGAGTTAGTGTTATTTTAGTGAATTTCGTTGTTTAAATATAGATCGAACTACATACATCTAGAGAATCTAGAGAATGGCTAATTATAAAACACACAGTCATACAATTTGGTACGTCCAAATCTATGTTATTATGGTATACACAGGTGTTGCCAATACCTGAAACAAGATATAGTAGAAATATCCTTATTCAGGTAAAAGATAAATTAAGTTGAAAACATTGTTTATGCCAGCGATCATATGGTATGGTATAGTGCTTTCAGCCAGCGATCATATGGTATGGTATGGTGCTTTCAGTCCTTTTTAGGACTTCCAGGGTAACGGATGGCAATGCTGTAGCCAGTGAAGTTTTAACTGAGGCTCGGCTATTGCTGTTACTTAGCCATGACTAGAGATTTTTGTTCAACAACACCCCATTCACACAGATTTTCTTCGTTCAGATGACGGGATAAAGAATCAAGGACTCAGTCCATCTCCTAGTTCTTTTAAGAACTTTAAGATCATATGGTATGATCACTTGATAGACAACTGCATTAAAATCTAAAGTGGTGTTAAATCGCTGAAGGTTCTGAGAACAAACGGCATATTGTGAGATCATAACAACCATTGCAAAATGCAGTGCAAAATAAAAAGATATTTTTATAAGACTTTCTACCTTCTAATCTGAATTTTATTCTAAAATATAGTAGGATTAAAAATTTAATTGTTTGTTAATTTATTACATTGATCACATTTTATAAAAATTTCTTCAGTTTTAAGAAAGTTTATATAGAATAATAAAGACACCATTTTCATTTTTGCATATAAAAATTACGAGAAAAATAAAAAGATACTAAGATACATCGAATAGGATTTATATTCGCTGTTTTAAATTTAGATTATACAGTCGATGCCCCCGTAGATGAAAGCTGCTGTTTCCAAGTCGTGGTTGGTAAGATCTTTTTTCTTTTTTTGCTTCGTGCCTTTAGTAAGTCTGCCTCTAGCTTGCCTAGTCGGAGATTTCTGCTAAAGGGGAACACTTGGAGACTCTATGTATTTTTGCTAGTAGGCTTTTGATCTACTGATTTTTTTTTTTTTTTTTTGTGCTGGTAGGACCTCTTCCTACGAGATTTTCTCTATCTACTCTACCACCACGGTCACAGTCCCCTACGCTTTTCATCCTTTGACTTATTCCTAGGACTAGCTATGCCCTCTCTACTTCCTAGGGTTAGAACGCTTGGGTTCGATACCGAACCCACTCTGCATAAGAGGTATATCTGTCGAGCGCTATGAGAGGCAGTAGGCTCCTCAAACATCTATGGATTTACCCCGTACGGGCCCGGAAAGTACCAGGTAATCGTCAAAAACAACGAAACAAGGGACAAACTCCTTTAAGGTTTCAAATGTGGGGAGATTGAAATCAACCCCTACTTAGTGGGAAGCCTGTTGAGAACAGTGAAGGTTAGCAGATTCCCCCTTGAATACATCGAAAAAAGTGATGATGTCATTCACAAGGTGTTCTCTAAATGGGGAACGGTCAAGAACATAAAACTGGGAACCGATCCCGACAAACCGGAATGGAAATCAGGAGACGTCACCTTCACAATAAAGATGAAGACGCCCGTTCCGAACTTTGTCACTATTGGCTCAGCTAGAGTTATGGTTAATTACCCAGGTGTGAAGAGGCAATGTTTTAGGTGTGGTTCCTATGAACACCTGGGAGCAGAATGCGGTAAGGCAAAATGTAGTAACTGCGGTGATTCTGGGCATTCCCTACAACAATGCAATAACCCTTGCAAAAAATGCCACCAGGCAGATCACAGGTTCAACACCTGTACACAGAGATCATTAGCAGAACGTGCGGAGGGTGCGATACAACCGCTCCTCACCCCTCCCCCATCCCAGACAATACGGAAACACCCATAGAATGCACCTCCGCTTTTCCTCCTCTACCCACATCAGGGTAGAGGAGGAAGGGGGGGAACAGGAGATTTTCAAACAGACCATACTGGTGCCAAGAAACAAGCCTAAAAGCCAAAGAAAAGCAGAAAACAAGAACCCCCCCCCCCACAAACAGAGACGCAACCGAAGACACACAGATAGAGGAAATGGAAACCTCTACTGTCAAACTCCAGAGGGAGCATGCGGAAGAGGAGCAGGCTACATGCAAAAGACTGCCCATTGGGGGAAATCCAATCACCCCCCCCACAACTGACACAGGAACAAACCCCGTCCATTTCCCAGAATAATAAAAGGGGGAGCTGCCATTCTCCAACTCGTTCAAACAGACCAAGAAGGCCATGAAAGGTTTGTCACCGCTATAGAAAGGGGCGGCGAGCCACGTTTCTTTACCCACTACCAGGAGGGTGCATACAAACCCTGTGTTAATCTGGAATGGGGAAACTTCGTCGTGCCTGACATTCTTAGCGAACAACAGGACTCCTTCAGGAACACCATCGTAGCCAGTAATCTGGGCTTACACGAAAGTGAGTTAACATCACTACACCAAGCAGTAATTGAAATAGCAAACGGGGAGGTACTAAACCTCAATCGTACCTTCTAAAACTCAACTATTAACATGAACAACAAATTTCGCGTCGCCACTCTCAACATTAACGGTCTGCGCTCCGTCTCCGCACAACGCGCTGTTTGGAGCCTACTGTTACTGCATGAGGTTCATATACTCTTTCTTCAGGAGACGCACTTTTATCAGTACTGGGACATAGAAAACTTCTCCAGAAGATTCCCCGTTCAGAACTTCTGGTGTTTCGGAGAGCGTGTGCAAGGGGGGGTGGGAATCCTTGTTCGTCAGCCTATTCTAGGCGGGTTTTTCAATGTACAGAAAGATGCTGCAGGACATCTAGTCTCTATAGACTGGAAGTTGGGAGGTAGAGTCATCCGCTTCCTTAATGTATATGCCCCCAACAACGCCCACCAGCGAAGCGGGTTCTTCACGTCCCTAGAACCCTATTTACACGGGGCTCAGTATATCATCGCCGGGGGGGGGGGGGACTGGAACTGCATCGCTGACGTAAGATTTGACAAAGTTGGTGGCAACATCAACTCCGGCACCGGTGGCTCTAGGGAACTGCAACTCTGCTGTGATGATGTCGACCTCATCGACATCTGGAGGGAACATAATCCAGACACAGTGGGTACCACATGGGCGAGAGGAGGAGTCGCAACGCGACTAGACCGCCTTTATATCTCCAGGAACCTAGGGCCACGAGTTATCTCGGTCAGGCATATAGCGGTTGGTAGCTCGATAACAGACCATAAAATGGTTCTAATGAACATCGAACTACCCGAGGTCGTAGAAACATCGAGAGGACCCTGGAAAATGCCTCCAGGCCTCCCCAAAATTTATAGCAAGGATTTGCAGCTGCTATGCGAAGGAAGGAAAAGGGCCAACTGGGACTGGGACGCGTGGGCCCAGTTCAAAACCGAGGCAAAAGAGCTCTTCCAAAACATCTCCAGAGAAAGAGCTCACGCGCAAAGGAAAAAAATGAGAGAGCTGTATCGAGAGCTAGGGTGGTACCGGGCTAACCATAGAAACGGTATTCCTAGCGATTCGCTTATTAAAGCCGTGGAAATCGAACTCGAGGCACTTCGACGAAAAAAAGTCGCCGAGCTCGATTTTCGCACCAGACTGTTTCTCCGGCAGGCGGAAACACCGTCGGCCGCCTTTTACAACCGGCAGCGCATAGCAGCACAAGACGAGAAAACGGTTCGGCAAATTCACGCTAATGGGCAAACGCTCACAACCACGGGAGACATCCTATAGCAATTTTCCCAGCATTACACGAGAACCTATTCCGACGAAGCTGAGAAGACAGGCGACTTCGGAGTGTGGAACATTGACAACATGCCTGAACACCTCAGAACTCTTCAAAAGAGACCTATCACTTCGGAAGAGGTTACTCGAGCCTACAAACAGCTTAAGCTACGGAAAACCCCTGGCCTGGATGGGCTGGGCGTTGAGCTCTATCGCTCAGCCTGGAACTTCATCTTGCCTATCCTGGTCTCACTATTCAACGGATTCCTATTCACTGGTGACGTGCCTGCTGACTTCGTTAGCGGGTACACAATTTTCATCCCCAAGAAACGGAGAGACCTGAATAGCATGAGTGGCTGGAGGCCCATTTCCTTGACTAACACAGACTACAAATTATTCGTAAGAGTGATTTGTAACCGTCTGAAGTTGGGAATTGGGAGTGTGCTAACCAGCACTCAAGTATGCGGAGTTCCGGGAAGCTCAACCTCTTCCTGATAAGAGACCTTCTTCGCCTTGTGACGAACAAGGAACTCCCACTTGCACTCGTATCGGTAGACTTAGATAAAGCGTTCGATAGTGCAAAGCACAACTTCCTGCACTATATCCTAGAGAAAGTCGGAGTGGCGGCCTGCGTAAGGGAAGCAATCAAAAGCATGTACGGTAAAACAACAACGCACGTTGCGATTAATGGGTTTCTTTCAGAACCCATTCCCATACGCAGAGGGGTTCGGTAAGGCTGCCCCCTTAGCCCCCTTCTTTTCTCTTTAGTACTAGAGCCTCTTCTAAAAAAATTGATGAGACGCGCGCAGTAAGAGGAATACCGCTACCCTTAGGCTCCAAACAGAGCAAAACTGTCGCTTATGCCGATGACATTGTCGGAACCCTCAGGGATTCCGAATCGATTTACATCTTCGGCATACTGCGAGAGTTCAGCGTGCTCAGTGGTCTTCACACCAACCCAGAAAAAATAAGAATCAAAATTTATGAGAAATTCGGCCCTGCCAGTCTTCCGTATGGTCTGAAACCCACAACCGGCCCATTAACAATACTAGGAATTCCCTTCCTACCGACCCCAGTGTTGCAAACACAAAACTTAATAGAAATATGTGGCGAAAAACTCAAACCCTTTCACCCCAACTACCTATCATTCGAAGGTAGAGCAACAGTTATCAAAACAGTCCTAAAACCGATGTTACTGCACACCATTAACCTCACAAACATCACAGACACACAAGACAACGCCATTCACAAACATATCACTAACTTTTTCTGGAACAACAGGAAACACGAGGTGCGCCGGGCCTTTCTCCATCTTCCCCCCACACAAGGGGGATTCGCCCTGCCAATCCTCAAATACTGCCACCTAACCAACACTGCTCAGACCATACGGAAAGCACTGGCATCAAATCACCCTTCCGGCAATCTGATTAAATACTTCTTAGGATTTTTCCTACCCTACTTCGGGATCACTGGCCACGCCGGACCATGTGCGGAGACGGTGCCTGAGTGGTACTACACAATATGTAAACTTTTCAAAAAATTGGCAACGGATGGAGTCCGAGTGCTTCAGCTCAGCCCAAACAAGCTATACTGGAAAATATTTGACAACTTTGACTGGGAAAAGCCCGATCTGGCACAAACGAAGAGGTGCTGTTCACCAACATAAAAAACAGCTGGGGGCAGCCATTTCACCGGGACTTAGCCTGGAGAATCGCCTACGGCAGACTCCCGGTGAAACTGGTAAAATCAGCCTACAACCCGCGACCGTGCAACCCCTTCTGCGACGTCTGCGGCGCGATAGAAACAGTACGGCACCTCTTCTTTCGCTGCCCGCCAGCACAGCGTGTTTGGCACAGACTAGCTGAGGTGCTTGCGATCCCAGCGCTCACATTCGCCGAAATAGTCTTTCTACAGTTTCCTCCCCCAGTAACCAAAAACATGAAACACCTGATTTTCCTAATAAATGTGATTAAACATCACATTTGGAAAATCAGAAAAAAATACCTTCTTAACGAGGGGGATCGCATCTATCTCTGTGTTAAGAACTGTCTCTCAGCATACCTCCGCCGCTTCCTGGAGCAGGAAAGGTACTTACGGGGAGAAGAGCCCGTAAGTACCTTTCCTGCTCCTGAGGAAGATGTTTCCAGTTCCTGAGGAGATGGTGTGATCCACCAACCATCTGCCAGATCATACAGGGGGGAATCCGGTTGTGTCTGCACCTATAACACCTTCAAGTTGTAGGTGTTGACGCTATCTCGATCTTCCTTCCTGATCAGCGTTTACCTCACAGGTATGTCTAGTCTTTTCGCAGTTGAAAGTTTTTCTGTCCCCAGGTTGGGGTTGACCTGAACAAACCCGGACTGCGAAGGCCAACATCGAGGTGGTCCCGAGCCCTTTTCAGGGCGGGGTCTTCCGGGCCAGGTCATCTCCCTTCGTTTCCTGGTTATACAGTTCTGGGTTTGCTCGGCAAACTCATTCCTCTATAGAATTGTCTTCCACATAGTCTTTAGATTTATTTACACATGTTAAATTTGCTTAGTCTCTCCTTTTTTTTCCTTTTCAGGAATTTTCCTTTTCAAAAGTGAAAAATCAACGACCGTTTTAGAAGCATCCCTGGGGAGTCAACAGCTAAAACAGGTCAGCTGAGGCCTCTCTCATCTACTCTACTACTATGCACTCTATCTTTATTTCCTCTCTTACTATCTGCTGAACCTCAGCCTATCTTACTCCACAGGCCAATGATGAGATACGTGGAACTCACAAATTATTTATTATTATAATAGATATATTATAATAGATATATATTATATATTATAGATAAGTTTCCCTTCACTTAATCAAACAGAACATGATACCAAGGGGAAAAAAGGTGGAGCATACAGCGTAACGTGTAAAAGTTTAACCTAATTCATGACAGAAAGAATGGAAGCAAATAACATATTTACTCGCCATCATTTGTAACGAAATGAGCTAAATAAAGCTGGATGTAACCTGAACTATGTGCAATTTTCATGGATAGCAGCTTTTAGAAGTTACTAGTCATGAAAGTATGCCTAATAATTTCTAACATTAAGCTTCCACATCTCGGCTGACTTCGATAAAGCCCTGGGTTCGAATCCTGTCCAGGATGCGAAGAATCTTTCTCTGTACTTTTCTTGAAGAAGGTAGTCTGTCTCATGTACAGGTGGAAGGATATTTCCTTCCGAATAATCGATATTTCAACCAGGCAAAGCCGGAAAGCATATGCGATTTACACACAAGAATATGTATTAAAGGATAAGACTAAACTAACCAAAATTATCTGAAAAATTACGATTGGTTGTGAAAACCAATTTGGGCAGTTGCTCGAAGATATTAAGGACCTGTACGTACTGTGGATTATTATTAGTTTCAAAAATTAAACAATCCAAATAAGATTTAAAATGTGTTATAATAATAAATGGAATCTAAAGTAGACCGAACAAAGACGAGTTACATAAAAGCTTAACACCAATTCTTTGAAAGATACGAAAGAGAGTTACAACACAGGAAATAGAAGAAAATGTAAGAAAAAATTTCAAGTATTATTTTTAAGAATGACGCAAGAAATAAATAAAGAATTATTGATCGGTTTAAACTACCCTACAGTATCGAGCTAAGATGCAACTGTTATTGGGATTGGAATATTATGCAGGTAAAACTTTCTCCTAAAAATAAGTTAGCGCCTTTGCTGAATGAGATAGGCTAATATAATATCCCCCCCCCAGCTAAAAAATGGTCATGTAGATTCCACTCGTGCATTACAGTGGGAATCGAATCCACGTTTTCCCAATCAAAATTGATCGCTAATAACCCACTGTTAAGCAAATAACTGGATAACAATTTAAGAATACGTGTAATTAACATACGAATTTTTCTTAAATAATTTGTAGATAACGTTTAACTGTTATATTATAAATAAAGCTAATATATATTTATGATATGTAAATATAATAGAAGAATAATATTATTTATGCGAATGAAAGTCCTATGCTTTAACTTTTTTATAATAGTAGAAAAACGAAAGTTTTGAAGTCAATACTAAACGATTTAATCGAACGAGAACAATAAAGGATGAATTTGGAACGCCAAAAGGGAATTGAATTTCTTTTCTTTTTTGGATCAATAACAACCACAAATCACAGTTGGAATTAGAAAACTCTTATATTGAAGATTGTAGGAAGAACAATAAAAAAAATTATTTATAATTAAGATTTAAGGGACTTGAGTAAATCAAAAGTTCACTATTGACAGACTATTCTATAATGCCGATCAATATAAACCTAAACATCAGAAGAAAATAAAACAAATACGCAAAAAATGCAAGTTATTATGGGGTGCGAAAGGTATTATGACTCAGTTGTTTATATAAATCCTATCAACGGGAGTATAAGCCTATTGTATACTCATACCGTGAATGACTAACTCTGCATTAAACACACAGCGTGGAACTTTTTAAAGTGACTTCTAGGCTTTAATAAGCATCTCACTAGCCGAGGCCATTCGAGTACCTAAAGAGATTCTAACTCTGTTGGTGAAGGAAGATCTACATTTAGCCAACCAGGCTCTTGATACACAAGAAGAGTAGAAGATGTTAGGAATATGTGTGAATTGGAGACCAAGCTCTTCCAAATCCTGGAAGAGTTTGGACTCTTCCAGGCTTCGGTAGAGTCCAAAGAGCCTGGAAGAGAAAGAGAAACATACCAATTTATCGGCGGAGTTAGTGTTCTTTGAAGAGATGCTATACAAAGGCAACTTCGCTATTCATGATTGTATTCTCATAAGCTGTCTGGTCAACTTCGAAGAATCAAAATGAACTATGAACGAATAATGGATTTTTAATATAATGTCATTCAATAGAGAAATGTTTCTGTTTTTACTGAAGTAACAGTAGAAGCAAACATTGTGGTAGCTATCCGAGTGGAAATCTACAATTCATAGAATATTTGCTCCACTAATATCATTCAAGGCTGGAAAGAGCATCAAAACTATGCTCAGAATAAAGTGTACTATTTTTTTCACAATGTTATGATAGGATAGTTGGTTTTATGTGGCTCCCAAGCACTCAAGGTTAAGAGTGCTTGGGAGCCACAAAAAATTGTAACATATAGATTATGTTATTATGTATACCATAATAACATAATCTATGTTATTATGGTATACACAGGTGTTGCCAATACCTGAAACAAGATGTAGTAGGAATATCCTTTTCTCATATTCATTTATCCCCCTTTCAGAAGATTGGAGAAACAATCAAATTTATGAGATCATGTCTGCACGTGTGTGTCTGTGTGTATATACATATATATATATATATATATATTAGAAAACAATAATAAAGGAGGATGCTATATTTCGTTGGTATATTTCAATTGCTGAAAGGTGTAAAATTTGGAAGAGGAGGAGGAGGCCTTACTTCGCTCGACTACGATACTGTTTCCCATTGCAAATATGGGGAAAAATTTATAATTTTATTGAAAATTATGTATGTAAACTTGCTTACCACGTCAGTTCACATTTCAATCAAGCAAAACAGGTGAAACTCAGAAAACAAAAACTGCAAACTCATAAAATGACAACGTTCAATTGAATTGGTTGATACAATAACCAATCACAGCCACTAGGTGCTATTGTCTCAGAGCTCACCCTGCCTCGCCTTCTGAGCGGTTTAAAAGTACTAGAACCCTAAGAATTTGATCCGCTGCGTTATCTGTACATCTCTTCAAAGGGCCCAAAAGGTGTATGTATTTTGAACGCACACCAGGGAAGTGCGTTCCCTGGGGAGTCTTTAATGGGAATAAATGCAAAAATATAGTATCGGTGATATTGCTATTCCGTGGATGAGTACCGCACACCTGGAATATTCAATCCTTATATATATACAGAATTTTAATTTATATAAATACAAATCAGAACAATGGGACTAACGAATAACATATCCCCGTCTTTCCCACAATAACACACACACACACACGCACACACACACACAGATACACACACACGCACACACACACACAGATACACACACAATGATTAGTGATACAGGTATTTCCACTGTTTATTAGAACTACTATCACTAACGTGTGTCCAATCCCATTCTGTAATATATACAGCTCTTCTTGGTGAAATTGGAGTTCTGTGTTCAACGAATTGAGTGCTAAATTAATATTTTATTTGAGAAAATCAAATAAAATTCCCTTAAAATCAAAATAAGACCATTCATTTATACGTGTCTATTTTTTACTACAGACATGTACATTCGACCACTATGAATGATTATTAATATTGTCTCATATTCATTTATCCACCTTTTAGAAGATTGGATGGGTTGTTTGGTCGAAACAATCAAATTTACGAGGTCATGTCTGCTACTAATTGGGTGCATTTTATCTGTTAACTGCACGTGTTCATGGTATGATAAATTAGCATCAAATCCCTATTGTGTTTGCTACATTACAATTTCTATGATAATCTTTGGTCTTTGTTTATACCGATGAAAATAAAAAAGAAAGAAAGAAATTCTCTTTAGGTGTTGTAGGAGCTTCGCAGAGTTTATTCTTTTCCGTTTCTTGTTTAGCGAGAAGTTAAAAAAAAACTTAATTAACGGCTACATTTACAACAACACCAAATATTTATACATTTTTGTTGTGTAACGCTTGCAAAACACGAAATAAAAATATAAATAAAATTTCTTCGTATTCTTTCCATTCATGTGCTAAATTCGATGCTGCTTTCCATCATACAAACGATTTCAACTCGTTTCGATGTTCGAAATGGGAAATAAATATTTTCCTTCTTCTT
Source organism: Typopeltis vanoorti (assembly GCF_054136105.1). Taxonomy (NCBI): domain Eukaryota; kingdom Metazoa; phylum Arthropoda; class Arachnida; order Uropygi; family Thelyphonidae; genus Typopeltis; species Typopeltis vanoorti. Next base: position 44,244,942 of record NC_143569.1, read on the forward strand.
TACAGGGAAATTAACTGTCCGAATATATTTCCCGCTGCGAACAAAAATAATAATAAATGGAAGCGACGGACATCCGTTTTGCGTATTAAAACAGAAATTCTCTTCCATAGTGTTTGGTTCGCTGAGCGGAAATTTCCTGACAATTTCTCAAGAAAAATTGAAGTGCTATCATTCCCCGAACTTAACGTTTAGTTTTGCCTCTCGGCTACCAATTCGAACGCATCGGTCCTTCAGGGGAACAGGGTTCGTAGCATGAATGGAAGTGGTGAAAAGAAGACGCGCTCAAGGTGTCACTTGCAGCTGACCAAGAACGAGCTGAGAGCCGTCATGTGGTTCGCACACTCGTTTTCGCATGACAAGATCTATTAAGACAGTGGAATGCTTACTATTCTGCGAACTGCTTGTTCGAGTAGCGCACAATAACATGCTTACGGCTTTTCAAACAGGCAGAAGACTTTATGATCTTCATGATCATGCAGTGCACACTAGCGACCTCTAGCTAATTATTCTTACAGTCAGCATAACAATAATTTGGTGAATGTTTAAATATTTGAGATTTTATGCATGAAAGAGATGAAAACATGTTTCAGAACTATTAAAATTTTCTCCATCCACCATCTAAACTACCATCCAGCAAGAAATTAATTATTTTTTTTTATATTTTGGGAGAATTAGGAATCTGCTGGGATGATTAATAACTGTTGCCTACACGGTAATTGCATAAAACAGGGACATTCACGACTATTACTAGATAAAATAATTTTATGGAAATTTTTAGAAATAATCAAAATAAATTATATCCCAGATTACATCAATTAAATGGGAATTTTAAATTTGTATTTTATTGTTAAAAGGCACTTTTATATAAATTATTCCTCTCAGCTATCCACAAAAATTCATCTGGAATTCTATTTTTCGCAAAATGATTAAATAGACAGTGAGTGATTTCGCTAATGCATCACAACAATGAGAAGATTATAAACAGGCTGATTTTATTAGAAGTTATTAAGTTGTCTGTGAGCTATCGATGAATAAGTTTGCTCTTGTCGTCGTCTCATCAATGTCTTAATGTTGACTGAAGCATACATGTAAGTAGAAGAAATATCAGAACCACTTTGTTTTTTTTTTTAATGAACCAATGTCATTATTTTCTTACTTCTTTCAATAATGGCTTGTTCGATATTCTATAGAATGTTTGTGCTATAATGAGGTTGATGCAAGTTTCGTTATAAAGCTACAACAAATAATTCTACAAATTATGGTACTTCTCTCTCTCTCTCTCTTTCTCTATAAATAACAAATATTTTTGCATGTTTCAGAAAAAAGTTATATCGATATAATTTCTTTCTCTTAAAATAACAGTATAATTTATATTTATTTAACTTTGTAATTTAAGTTTTCTAAAATTCAAAATAAATACACCTTTAAATATTCTATATAATAATACTATAATTAATTTAAGACGAATTTCATAAGCATAAGGAGTCGAGCCGAATCAATCGACCGTGAGATGCGGTGACTGATTCATTCAATCCAATACCCTTGGAGGGTAATGGATGGCAATGCTGTAGCCAGTGAAGCTCTAACTGAGGCTCGGCTATTGCTGTTACCCTCCTGCCATGATCAGAGCTTTAATTGCTCAATAACACCTTATCCCTACACTGTCCTCTACAGATAACGGGGAAGATGAAAAGCATTCTTGCTTCGCCCCTTTAAGCCAGTCCTTATAATCATAAGCATAATCAATTAAAAAAAAAATGGAGGTCGCCAGTGAGTCTTCACTGATACGGTTGTGAACTTTCTTCTCTGTAGAACGTGGTAATTAAATATGATGGTTTTGAAGTGTAGCTGCTAGATTAACTAGCAGAGACGCGTTTATTTAAAGTCATTAAATTGCGGACTATACTGAATCTAAGAACATCAGCAAAGGTAAGTGGACGGTAATTGCAACGAGGGCGATTCGTTAGGCCTAACAGCCGATAGAATCGCCATTGTTAGCATATCTATTCCAGATACATTTACTTGCGTTTATACGCAAACTGTCAATAATGAATGTGTCAGATTTGGACGCCCTCACAGATTCGCTGGACGAAGAGCCAGCGCTCATACTTGTAAATAAACTTCAAAGGAAATTTAAGCTCAAATTGCCATCAAACGTGATAGATCCTGATACAATTATAGACTCTCTAGATAAAGGATTGGCTTTCAGCTTCATAAAGAAATTCCTTAAGAAGTTCGAGTGTGAATGGCCCGGCTTCCTGAATCTTTACTCTTCACCTGAGACTGACGATGATCCAAATGAAGACACTCCTCAAATGGAGGAAAATTTAAATCCAGTCACCTCTGAATCTACTCATTCAGATCAAGAAGAGAAGCACGTGCGTAAAAAACGCAAAACTCTCGCCTCGGAGTCAGCAAACGAAAATGGCATGGATGAAGATGCCCCCAACATAGATTCCTCTGCCTCCACCAATGAAAAGGTGCCTCCAGTCATTCTTAGGGAAAAACAGAGATGGGCAGCCCTAAGAACCACCATGGCCAACCTGCAAATAAATTACTCCACTGCCAAGAACATAGAGGAGGGCATCAAAATTCAGCCCACTACAGTGTCTGACTATAGAAATCTAACCAAGGAGTTGGACACAAGAGGTATACAATACCATACCTTCACACTTACCTCGGAGAAAAATCTTAAAGTGGTACTCCGAGGAGTATCTGAAGACATTGAAACAGCTGAAATAGCTGCTGACCTCAACATGCAAGATCTGCCTCCCATCAAAGTCAGTAGAATGTACAGATATAACAAGACCCCTATGCCTCTAGTATTGGTAGAAATACACAACATCTATAAAGATATTTACAATTTGAAGACAATCTGTGGGCTCAAGATCTCACCAGAGCCACTTAGGAAGAGGGCCTCTTCTGGGCAATGCCATAGATGCCAAAAATTTGGTCATGCCCAGAAGTTGTGCAAAGCCCAATACAGATGTCTGAAATGTGGTCACACCCACCCCACATATACCTGCTCCAAGCCAAAAACCACCCCGGCTAAGTGTGCTAATTGTGGTGGCCCCCACCCTGCAAATTACAGAGGATGTATATGCCACCCAAAAAACAGACAAACTGAGTTAATCAGTCAGTCTAGCTCACTGACAGAAACGAAAGCCCCAGAAGCCCAAGTTCATCAGGCTCCTATTAGCTTGAACAAGATGACAGGTGTTCACCCACCATCAACTGAGCCCCCTAAGAAAATAAATCTTCAACACCAAACAAGAACATATGCTGATGTGGCCCGCCCCAAAAAAGCAATCCATGACCAGAATATGACAAATCCACATTCAAATATGGATTTGTCATATTTGAATGTGGATTTGTGGATTTGTGGATTTGAATGTGGATTTGCCATCATCATCTCTTCTCTTGTAAATATGTTACAGGATTTCAGTAACGTAAATCCATCACTGAGCACTACAAAAAGTTTCTTGCAGCAAACACAGCTCATTTTATCTGCACTCTCCAATGCATAGGAAAAAATTTACCCCAGATTCTCTAATGATTATCTCATGGAATGCCAACGGCCTTAAAAATAAAATACTAGAAGTACAGGAATTCAATGACAGATATAATCCGGATATATTATTAATTAATGAAACTCACCTGAGACCTGCTAACAATCCTAAATTCAAAGGATATCAGCTCTACAGGAATGATAGACTGGATTACAGAGGTGGTGGCACAGCCATCCTCATCAAAAATCACATCAATCATCATTCTGTTGCCATTCCTACAACCACCAATCTCGAACTTACAGGTATCAATGTCATCACAAACTCTATCGGAAACATAAAAATATATTCTGCTTATAACCCACCATCAATAACATTGCTGACCACAGATCTGGATGCTATCCTCGGCATTAAACTGCCGGTTATTATTGCAGGAGATTTTAACGCAAAACATCACGCCTGGAGCAGTAGGTCTATAAATAGGAATGGCCGCATCCTCTATAACTACACAAGCTCAAATTGCGCAACTGTGGCTGGTCCCTCAGTGCCAACTCACCACAGTCCTACTGGCTCATCCGACGTCTTGGATATAGCTGTCCTTCAGAATGTTAACCTACAGTACTCCCTGGAATCATTGAATGAGTTATCATCAGACCACAATCCTATTCTGCTCCAACTGGGTTATCAGAGGGATCTTCCCCATTCGCCTCATACCTTCATTCCCTGGGAAAAACTATCCAAAATGCTTCCAAAACTACATTGATCCCATCCCTCATATTAATTACAAGGAAGAAATTGATTCTGCAGTCAATAAACTTACTGATCAAATCAACACAGCCATAGCATCTATCACCTCAAATTCAGTTGCCTTCAAGCCTAAACGACTACCAGATGACATAATGAACTTAATCAGGGAGAAAAATAAAGCAAGAAAAAGATACCACAACACCAGAGCACCCCAAGACAAGAAATATCTCAACAAAATGAACAGTGCAGTGAGAGATGCACTTAAAGGCCATAGAAACAAACTATGGGAAGATAAATTAGCCTCCATATCACCTGGTGATGAATCCGTTTGGAAGTTCCTGAGAAACATCAAAAACAAAAACAAATCTCTTCCTCCTCTCAAATCTGACCTGAACATTGTTTACACAGATGCAGAAAAAGCCGAAACTATAGCTAAAAATTTAGAAAAACAGTGTAGCCCTTCATACAATAATCTAAATTTCAATCATATTTACAAAGTCCACCGCCACGTCAGACACGTGTTAAAACGGCCTGATACCTGTACTAGCCAACTCACACCTATTTCCCCAGCTGAAATTTATGACATTATAAAGAATTTAAAGAATAAAAAAGCTCCATGGCCTGACGGCATCTCCAACAAAGTTATTAAACTGCTACCCCGAAAGGCCATCGTATATCTCACAACAATAATAAATGCTATGTTCAGGTTTAAGTACGTCCCCTCTGCATGGAAGTTGGCAGACGTAGTTCCTATATACAAACCAGGCAAGGATCCTCAGCAGCCTCAAAGTTATCGTCCCATAAGTCTGATATCTAATTTGGGCAAAATAGCAGAAAAAGCTATCATTTCCAGAATTCAACTTTCAGTAAAAAAATTAAACATCCTTCCTTCAGAACAGTTTGGTTTTCGCCAATTTCACAGTACCACCCAACAAATTCACAGACTAATAGAATTCATTATCACAAGTTATAATTGGCATCAATACACCGGGGCAGTTTTTCTTGATTTAGAGAAGGCGTTTGACAAGTTATGGCACTTTGGACTACTATACAAGTTGATTTTAGCTGGCATTCCATCAGATCTAGTTCAAATTATAAAGTCATTTCTTAGTGACAGACGAATGCAAGTCAAACTAAATGATATATTATCTACCCAACGACGCATCTTGGCAGGAGTTCCTCAAGGGTCCCTTCTGGCACCGATACTTTTCACGATTTACATGGCGGACATTCCGCACAATCCAATGTCATTCATCATTGCCCTATACGCAGACGACACAGCTATACTAGCCAGATCTATTAAACCTCACCTTGTCACCAAGAAACTGCAAGAAAATCTGCAGAGATTAGAGCACTGGTTCTCGGAATGGAGACTGCAAGTAAACCCTCAGAAGAGTATTGCCATGCTCTTCACTAAAAATTCAATACTCCCCAAAGATGATATCTTCCTATTTAATACCAAGATTCCCTGGAAAGCAGAAGCCAAATATCTGGGTGTACTGCTGGACAGAAAACTAACTTTCAGTTCACATATAAAAGCCTCATGTTCAAAAGCATCAAGAGTCATTGCACAGCTTTACCCTCTTATCAATAGGAATAGCAAGCTGGATACCAAAATAAAACTGCTCCTTTATCAACTGTTGATTCGACCCATTATCACTTACGCATCCCCAGCCTGGAGTCACACCTCAAGTACAAATATCCTCAAACTACAGAAAGTGCAAAACAAATGTCTCCGCATGATATTAAACGCACCATGGTACGTCAGAAATGTTCAACTTCACCGGGATACAAATATCCGCTACATCTATTCTTTCCTGCAGTCTTCAGCAGTGAAGTTCTTCTCAGTGTCCTCTTCACATCCAAATGAATTAGTGCAACAAGCAGCAAATTATGATGAAACAGACTTCTCAAAATATAGGAGACCGAAGGCCATCCTACTTCCAAATGAAGATCTCTGAATCGCACCCACTCAGGCAGAGCTCTTAGCTCATAAACTTTTCCTCACACAGTAATCCTTATCAGATAGCAGGGAATAAAAAGCATTTTGCTTCGCCCTTATAGTCAGCAACGTCTTGCGTCTTGCATAAGCATAATGGAGTAATTAATAGCGCAATGGGGAGACAAGCCAAAAGTCCTTTTTAGGACTTCCAGGGTAACAAATGGCAATGCTGTAGCCAATGAAGTTTTAACTGAGGCTCGGCTATTGCCGTTACCCAGCCGTGACAAGAGCTTTTTAGCTCAACAACTATCCATCCACACAGACTTTCTTCATTCAGATAACGGGATAAAGAGTCAAGGACTCAGTCAATCGCCCAGTTCTTTTAAGAACTTTAAGAACATAAGCATAATGAAAGAGGTTGGAAAAAGTCTTTAGGAATTCCAGGGTAACAAATGGCAATGCTGAACCAAGGAAGTTAACTGAGGTTCGGCTGTTGCTGTTATCCTGGGTGATGAGTTTTTGAGTTCGCTCTCTTAAGGTTTTTGCCTTAAGGGAGCACTTTGAGTCTCCGGGGAAGGTGTTCTCAGGCACAGCCCGCTGAGGGGCTTTGTCGGTGAATTATTTTCCTCGGAATTTGAGCGGTCCTGCTCAGTGGTCGGGGAGTCCGTCACTGAGTGGAACCAACGCTGAGATATGGACGGTCTTTCGCGCCCACTATGGAGTGGCCTAGAGATCGTCCGATTTTTTGAGATTTTACCCTTTACTTACTAATCAGGGTAACAAATGGCAATGCTGTACAATGAAGTTTAACTGAGGTTCGGCTGTTGCTGTTACCCCTAGGGGTGCTCAGATTCGAGAGTTTTTGAGTTCGCTCTCTTAAGGTTTTTGCCTTAAGGGAGCAATTTGAGTCTCCGGGGAGCGTGTTCTCTGGCAGGGCCCGTTGAGGGGCTTTGTCGGTGAATTATTTTCTTCGGAATTTGAGCGGTTCGGCTCGGTGGTGGCGTGTGGGTGGAAGGCCATCACTGAGTGGAGCCAACGCTGAGATGGACGGTCTCTCGCCCACGATTGAGTGGCCTAGGGATCGTCCGAATTTTTAGAGACGGCTTTACCTTTAAATATGGCAATGCTGTACCAATGAAGTTTAACTGAGGTTCGGCTGTTGCTGTTATCCTGCTGAGTTTCGAGAGTTCGCTCTCTTGGGGTTTTTGCCTTAAGGGAGCAATTTGAGTCTCCTGGGAAAGTGCTCTCCGGCACGGCCCGCTGAGGGGTTCTTGTTGGTGAATTATTTTCTTCCGAATGAGCGGTTCTGCTCGGTGGTCGAGTTTCACTGAGTGGAACCAACGCGGAGATTTAGACGGTCTTTCGCCCACGAATGAGTGGCCTAGAGATCGTCTGATTTTTTGAGATTTTACCCTTTACTTAAACAGCAGGGTAACAAATGGTAATGCTGTAGTACAAATGGTAATGAAGCTTTAACTGAGGCTCGGCTATTGCTGTTACCCAGCCATGACTAGAGCGTTTAGCTTAATAATACCCCATCCACACAGATTTTTTTTCATTCAGATGACGGGATAAAGAGTCAAGGACTCAGTCATCCGCCCAGTTCTTTTAAGAACTGTAAGCATTATCACAAGCAGAATTTCCTTTCGTGATTTTATTTAAGTAAGTTTTAATACAAAATTTTTATTTGTTTAAAAATATATAAACGTTAACTTGGAATTCCTCTGAAGTAATTCGAATTCAGAACAACAATGTTGATTGTGCGATGCATTTACCATGAAATATCATTTCTCCAAGATTATAATTAATTCAACAAATGACGATCACACATTATCGAGATATGGTGAAAATATTATTTTCGCAACTTTTTTTTTTTTTTCATTTGTATTCTGCACGACATGACTAATTCTTACAAGTGAATTAACTTTTTTTTTAATGACAATTCCCAAATCGATTCAAACATCTCATATTAGATGTGTTAATATCTGATACAAGACTATTTTAATTCAAATATATAAACTTTAACTTGGAATTCCTCTGAAGTAATTCGAATTCAAGACAACAATGTTGATTGTGCGATGCATTTACCATGAAATATCATTTCTCCAAGATTAGAATTAATTCAGCAAATGACGATCACACATTATCGAGATATGGTGACAATATTATTTTCGCAACTTTTTTTTTTTTCATTTGTATTCTGCACGACATGACTAATTCTTACAAGTGAATTAACTTTTTTTTAATGACAATTCCCAAATCGATTCAAACATCTCATATTAGATATGTTAATATCTAATATGAATAAACTGCAAGACTATTTTAATTCAAAATTAAATTTATATTAATTTAATTATTATATTATTGTAGCATGTTAATTATATTAATAACTTTATCATTTAAAAAAATTAAATTATATTCATTATTTTATTTTAACACTAGTCCAACTTCTAAAATTTTTTAAATAAGTGAAATATATATAAAAATGACCAAATCGAAAAGCTTAATGATTTTCTAGATTTCTAGAAAATCAACCTTGGAGATATATCTCCATCCTGGGAGGGTAATGGATGGCAGTGCTGTAGCCAATGAAGTTTTAACTGAGGCTCGGCTATTGCTGTTACCCTCCTGCCATGATCAGAGCTTTAATAGCTCAATAACGCCTTATCCCTACACTGTCCTCTACAGATAACGGGGAAGATGAAAAGCATTCTTGCTTCGCCCCTTTAAGCCAGTCCTTATAAGGACTATAAGGATAAGAAAAGCTTAATCATTTAATTATTTCTTGGGATGTAGGACATTCCCAGAATTATTGGAAGAATTATACAACATCATACAATGAAAACAAAAATGTTTGAAAAGTTAAGAACTCTAAAACGAACTTAAATGAATATCCATATGAGTTTGATTCCTTTTAAATCTGAATGTGCCAGTTTTGTAGAGTAGGCGTATAAACTGCGGAATTCAGCTGGTGTTAAGGCCGAGAGAAAATTGAAACTTATTTCGAAGACATCGTCTTTCATCGGTCTCCTCTATAATTAAACACATGTAACAACAGTTGAATACCGCTACGATTAATGGTGTAAGCTACTCCTGTTAACAATGGCTAAGTAGAGTTTAATCCCACTGAACAGAATGTTGAATTACAGAACACAGCAATTTGTAATAACTTAATGATGAACAGTTGTACCTTACTCGATTCTATTTATAATTAAACCCACTGTAATGCAGTTCATATTAAGAGAAAGGGAGTCGTATGTTGGATAACAAGAACAGGTAGATGTAGTTATTAATGGCTTTATGAAATGACATCTACAGACGTGTTAAGCTCGACATGAGTCCGTTCACTATATTTGAGTATGCAAAAGCTTGACTTTACTGGAAATGAATATAAAGGAATGGTCTAATGAAAGAAAATCACCAGTGGTTTTCAAATATCCTTTTCTGTTTCTCACAGTTTATATATACATTTATAAAACACTACTTATTTTAATTAATATATTTAATATAGAACTATTTTTTAATAAAATTAACACATTTAATTAATAAATCAATTTTCTTACTGTGGGCAACTAAGGATAGTACTTTGTTATTATTATTAATGTAAAAAATTCGCATATCTCAGTATTTGTGAAAATGGTTATATCGTATATCTACGCAAACACAGCAAATAGACATTTATCAAATATAGAAAAACTCTATGGAAGAATTGTTTCACCGGTGTCATCTGGAGGCGCACGCACGCACACACCAAACCGATGATGGCAAAACAAAATTACGAGCATAAAGAATCTAAGATACTACATACTATTACTGCGTTATCACAGTAATCGAAACTTGTATGGGGAGGCCCTAAGTGAGCATCTCATACCCACACTACTCATCAACCTGCCATACAACGTAAAATATCTAAACATATACATAATATTAAAACATAACTGTAGAAAATGTATCAGTGCACTTAGTATCGCAAAAGTTGACATTCACATCACATAAAACATAGTAACCATGGCAACAAATGCTAACAACAACAAAAACATCATAAATAAATTATATTAATACTACTGTCTTTAGAAAAGCTAACTCTAAGTTCAACGCCAGTGCAATTACTCCACACATGCACACATACACATTAAAAAAACTTAATATACGATACACATTATGTACTAATTCATACCTTCAGATCATACTGTACTGGTAACATCATACAATTATAGTTGACTATCATGTTGTAACAAACTCTGTTTGTTTATTTTTAATAGTGTGTTCTAATTTTCACAGTAATTAGAACTATAATTATGTTAGCTGAATTAGTTAATAAAGTATTAACAGCAATAAATCTATACCGGCTAAAATAAAGATATTTGAACTGCTTATATGGATAATAACAAAAACTTTGTCAACATAAAAAATCACTATTATTGATAATGTTGACTGATATATATTTGATTAACGCCTCTTTGATTATCACATTAAGACATCTTTGATTAACTGCCTTCGCTACTAATAAAATAAAATAAATCAAAAATCAGATTCATAAAAAGAGTAAATTTAAAAAAAAACGACTAATCATTGTAGTGAAGGCTATTGTACACATAAATATTGCAAAGATCAATCAGTCAATAATATTACTCCTAAATATTATTTTTATTGATGATAATAATATTAAATCATATTACTATTACTACTGCTGCTAGTAGTATTGTATATTTATCCAAATAATGAATGTACTTTTTGTACTAATCAGAAAATATAATATATTCATTGTATATATGTAAATACAATAAATACTGAAAATGTATGATAACATATTTTTTAAAACAATAACAATTTTCCTTTTCATATGCTATGTTAATATTAGTTGTATAAGTTGCATACAAATATGTTAATATTAGTTGCATACAAATATGTTAATATTAGTTGCATACAAATATTAACATGCAACTAACATTATCAATGTCAATGCATTTAAATGTCTAACATAATTTGTTCTTCCGCTAGTCGTGTTCCTTATAGTCCTAGCTTAAAGGGGCGAAGCAAGAATGCTTTTCATCTTCCCCGTTACCTGTAGAGGACAGTGTAAGTAGAAGGTGTTATTGAGCTGTTAATTAAATTAAATTAAAAGAACTGGGCGATGGACTGAGTCCTTGACTCTGTATCCCATCATCTGAATGAAGATAATCTGTGTGGATGGAGTGTTGTTGAGCTAAAAAGCTCTAGTCATGGCTGGGTAACAGCAATAGCCGAGCCTCAGTTAAAACTTCATTGGCTATAGTATTGTCATTTGTTACCCTGGAAGTCCTAAAAAGGACTTTAAGCCTGCGTAACCTTCCCGCTAGTCGTGTTAATGTCTTTACTATAGTCGTGTTAATGTCTTTACTGCCATTTCTTAATGCGTATTTGTAATTAATATTACTGTTGTTATTAAATTTAATGATAACAGTTATTTATGTGAAAGTTATAAATTTGAAGTTATAAAAAGTATAAGACATTATTAATCCTTGATTATTTTTTAGACAAATAATTTGAAATGAGATTTAAACCTTTCACAACTGACCAGAGTTTATGATACAACTTTGCGCATCGGAATTGTACTACTTGAAAGGCAAGTACTCTGTGCAGGAGATTCGCCTTTTTAAAATGCTTCCTTTAAGGTTTCGCTGGTTTGACAGCTCTTTCTAAATATTGATTCTTACTAGAGGCCAGACAGAAAGCTTAAGAATCGGCTACTAAAAGTTATTCGAATACTGTGTTCTACGAACGCAGGCCCCCCCCCCCCCCCACCTCCTGGAATATCGGAGTATCGATTGCTTTGGTGGTTTCTTAATTTAAACCAACCAACTGAAATATCCTAAGGCTTATACAATCGTAACCGGGATACAAAACATTTATTCATTCAGTATAATCTTCTTTTAATAATTTTATATATAACATAATAGCATATATTATAATAAAATATAATTTAAACTAAAATTTTTTAAAATTAAAAATAAATCTAAATTATGCAATAAGTTTAAGAATGCACCTTTTAATTAATACAATGTGATTAATAGGATTATCTCTTGGAAAAAAAGTGTCTCATTGTATTGTTATTTAATAGGAAATACGTCTTAACAATTTTCAAGTTGATGGAAACACTTTCAAGTTAATTTTTTTTTATCATATAATGCAAATTTTTGATAACACAAGCAAAGTTTACATTTACGAATGGAATCCACAGATATTTAAACTACAAAAGCAATTCGCAGTATTAGAAGTTCGAACAGCTGTAATAAACCACTTCAAAACGTTTCGTGTTAGTTTACAGGTTCGTTTATCGATACTTAAATTTTTGTTTATTTTTCAATGTTCTGAGTTGATGAGCCCAATATCGTCTTGTTAAATGCAATAAAAAGTAACAAATATTCTACGATGTACTGCTCAGTAATGTAAAAGAACATTATGGAAGGTAGAATGGAACTATGCACCTCCAAATGAATATCAGCATTCCATTGTGTACCATTAACTACGTGCCTTCTTTTAGTTTAGTTCAGCAATGGGGACTAAATTCCATAAATTCCATTTAAACATTTCTAGTAAGGGGGCACGTATTTATTCTATTCTAAAATAATAACTAGGGCAGAACAACAATCAAAAACACTTTTTTATGAATCTAATTTCAAGTTTATAAATAGAAACTAATTTTTGGTGTTAGAATATAACATGATAGTTACTTTCTAATAATATTTATAAGGCTTTTGAAGATCATTTTCACTTTGTAGTTATTAATTATAATAATATTTTTATAGTGAATTCTTTGTTTTTATATTGCTTTAACTTGCCTCCCTTCTTATTTATTAAACTGTGGTACTCTCTCAAAAATGAACGGTGTTGCTATTTTTAATATTCTATTTTCCAATAGCATCTGAACACTAGTGACAGTTACGGATAGCGCCATGTGGTTTTCATCCTTTTTATTATTATTTTTTCTTTGATGTAATGATAATAATAATGGCAAAAAGAAAACTACCTCTCATATGAAGTGGATGAGTATTAATAATTCAAATGTTTGGCTTTTTTTTTATTCTCGATTGACAGTTCGGTATGTCCTTAGGGATTTGCATGAGCGCTTGCGCGCGCGCTCACACATACATGCACGATTTATTTGGTGGAAGTTTAATAGCTATAACTGGAAGTTAGTTTTAGGGATCTAATGTTCGGGACGAGGAAATGGAGTAGTTCCAACGTGTATGTTTTTCTCTTTTCATGATTTTAAAAAGCCTATGGTTATATCGTTCCCTATTTTTACTGGCTTACTAATCCCAGTAGAAAATGAATTTCTACTGGGAAAGCTCATCTTTTTATGTCCTTATCCTTATAAGGACTGGCTTAAAGGGGCGAAGCAAGAATGCTTTTCATCTTCCCCGTTATCTGTAGAGAACAGTGTATGGATAAGGTGTCATTGAGCTATTAAAGCTCTGATCATGGCAGGAGGGTAACAGCAATAGCCGAGCCTCAGTTAGAACTTCATTGACTACAGCATTGCCATCCATTACCCTCCAAGGGTAATTTGGGTTGAGTGAATCAATCACCCTCGATCCTCCATCTTTTTATGTCAAGCAAGTACTGAATATTATATTAATCCTGTTTACACGCAGTTGTTACCTGTGGGAAAATATACAATGGACCGCGAAGTCAAATTAGATGTCATGTTTCAAGGAAGAAAAATATTTTAGAATAACAAAGCTTTATTTATTTATTTTTATTCATTTCTTTTCATGTATTATTTATTTATTTATTTTTATGTATTCTTTATTGAAAGAGTTGGAGTACCCTTGGAAGGTAATGGATGGTAATGTTGTAGCCAATGAAGTTCTAACTGAGGCTCGGCCATTGCTGTTACCCTCCTGCCATGATCAGAGCTTTAATAGCTCAATAACATCTTATCCCTACACTGTCCTCTACAGATAACGGGGAAGATGAAAAGCATTCTTGCTTCGCCCCTTTAAGCCAGTCCTTATAAGGACTATATACTGAAATTGGTGGCAGGGATAAGAATAGCCCCACTGCAGTCCATGTATGTCGTACGAGACGACTAAAATGGGACGCTGAAGTTTGAGAGTTTCGCTCTCTCAGGTTTCTTCCGGAATTTTGCTCCCCGGTGAGGGGGGTGCTGATTTCGGGGGGTTTGTCCTGGGAGAGCATTTTGCGTCTCTGGGGAGGGTGTTCTCCGGAGTGGCCCGTGAGGGGCTTTGTCGGTGGATGCTTCTCCCTGCAATATGAGCGGTTCTGCTTAGTAGTGTGGGGAGGGGGGCCCGTCACTGAGTGGAACCAACGCTGAGTTGGATGATCTTTCGGCCACTCGTAGGAAGTGGTTCGGGGGATCGTCTTAATCTTAATTTTTAGAGAGGGCTTTACTTACATATCAGCCCATGCATGTCGTACGAGGCGACTAAAATGGGTACCCAAGAAGGGTAATGGATGGCAATGCTGTAGCCAATGAAGTTTTAAATGAGGCTCGGCTCTCATAAAGTATATAACTGCTACTCTCCTGCCATGATCAGAGCCGATGTCTCTATATTATCCCATCCATACACTTTCTTCTACACATAACGAGGAATATGAAAAGCATTATTGTTCGCCCATCTAGCCAAAAATAAAAAATAAAATAAAATATTTAAAAAGAAATGATAAATGTAAACTTAGATGCAGAACGAATGCCACGTGTGGATCATAATGTTCCAATTTTTTTATATTCAAGCATACACAGAAAATAACCGAAAAATATATTCTGGGCTAAAATGCGTTTTTTAGAAAAATGGATATCATATTTGCAGAAACATTGTTAATAGGGAGTTTATAATAATGTAAACATAATTTTATAATATTATCATATTACTATGCACACCCTTTGAGGGTATTTATCAGGAATTTGATTATGGCCAATTAGGAATATGGTTTTAGAAAAGTGAGAGGCCCATTTCTTGGATTACTTCACGCTACGCATTCCCAATCCTCATAGACTTAAACGAAGTCTTCGATAAAGCATCCCATAAAATAGTACTAGAGAGTGTATAAAAAGATCGAATTGTAGACTATAATCAGTTCTCAAAGAAGACTTCAGCAGAACTAGACTTTGATTTTATTAATACCCATTAAAAAAAAAAAAGTAGAAGCCTCTTGTGAAATACCGTCGCATACGATAAGTGGCAAAAGTACCTTATTTTAGCCTTCATTACACACACAACTTTAAATAAATAACGCTGTAGATCAATTAGGTAATAAGCTAGAATAGCATCAGAGTAGAAAGTAGAGTAGAAATGCTAACGAATATCCAATAGTTATTTATCAACTATTAAAAGGCAATTTATTGTTATCTAAAATCCACAATATTCCTATTTTAATCTTATTAGTGAATTGTCCCAGTGAATAGATCAAAAAACATTGTAAATATCCAGTTATTGTAGATATGATTTACTCCTAATAAAGTGTATCTTAGCGAGCTACATTCACCGCTCAACGGCACAAATCTGTAATTTTAAAGAAGAGAGATTTCATTGAATATTTTATTTTAAGAGATAAATTATAGACATATTGTGTCAAATTGCGTGATAATAATATGATAACAGTAGTAAATATTATTAACAACCTAAAGATATATAAATATATAAATATCCCAAGAGCATGTTCAGTTTGCATATTATTATTATTATCATTATTATTATTATTACGTGTATATCATCGACGAAAGGTTGGAAACTTATCATGCATTAGTACCACAGAGAATAGGGGTTTGAAAATCCAGACGCCCCCCCCCCCCAGTAACGGAACCGTTTTCAAGGTGCTTCAGACATCCAATAAACGGTATGATGGTTTCATACCAACCGAAGAAAGCCGTTTACAACCTGAGGACATTCGCAAACATTTCTACCATAACGAGATGCGATTCCACAGTTGGTTGGAAAGCAAAGAGGCTATTCCCCCCGGTATACAAAAAAAAAAAAAAAAAAAAAAAAAAAAAAAAAAAAAAAACACGACAAATAGATATTGACTGATATAAAAGTGATTGCCCTAGGGTCTTGTTGTTATCTAAAGATAACGCTGCTGTACAAGTATAATATAAATATTACTAAGTTCTGGATTTCGAAAATAGCTATCTAATTTTTTTTAATCCTTACTGAATAATAATAAAAAAATATATAAAAGGTTAACATCAAAACTCGTAACTGCTATTCCTGAAAGCCAGAAACTGTTCCCATTGTTCACTTAATATCATATTAGCAAAGCTAAGGGAAAAAGAATGAAGGTTTACCCTGAAAATCATAGAGGAGTGTTTTCTTTTTTAAATTATTAGTATAATTGAATGGTTAAAATATATCGCTGCGTTTAATCATCCAATGTAAACCATCCGATTTTTAACTGGAAAATTTCCGAAATGGCTTGAAAACTTACATTTTTTTTTGTCTATAAAGTTGGATTGTAGCTTATGTTTTCGCTCACAGTACAAATATGTTCTGCATAGATTTTTATAACCTTAAATCGGTGAAATCTCATTACAGAATCTGCTGAGGACAACTGAATACATTGATTAACTTGGAAAAAGTTCATTATATAATAATTTCTTATAACATAAACTATTAATTATGATTTATAATAAATTATAATACATTTATAAAATCATTTAAATAATATAAGTATTCAATATATATTTAATAATTTAACGAAATTAAATTCAAATTTATTAATACACCACTTTATTTTCATTTTATGTTAATCGACCGTGAGATGCGGTGATTAATACCCTTGGAGGGTAATGGATGGCAATGCTGTAGCCAATGAAATTTTAACTGAGGCTCGGCTATTGCTGTTACCCTCCTGCCATGATCAGAGCTTTAGTAGCTCAATAACACCTTATCCCTACACTATCCTCTACAGATAACGGGGAAGATGAAAAGCATTCTTGCTTTTCATCTTCCTCCATTCCGCTCTGTCATTGGCTTTCTTCTTAACCTCCTGCTCCTGGTAACTCTTCAAACCCGTACTATCTTTGACTTGATCAAGAAAGCTTTTCCTTGGTCTGCCTCTTCTTCTTTCCCCCTCTATTTTGCCTTCAGTTATTCTTTTCACAAGTCCATCATGTCGAAGTATATGTCCAAACCACCTATCGCTTCTAATTTTGATCGATTTAATTAGAGATCTTGTTTCGTCTATCTCTCCCAGGACTTGTTGGTTTGATTTTTTTTTCTGTCCATTTTATTTTGTTCATGCGGCACCAGCACCACATTTCCAAAAGCCTCCAATCTTCGTGCATCTTCTCTGCCTAGAATCCAGGTTTCACATCCATACAGTGCAATGCTCCATATCAATGTCTTTACTAATTTTTTTTCAATTGTCGGTTGAGTTTTCCTGTTAAAATGCTTTTCATCTTAGAGAATTGCGCTTTTGCGTTGTTTATTCTTGATCTTATGTCTTCTCTTGTTCTACCATCTTCTGTTATTAGGCTTCCTAAATATTTAAAGCTTTTCACTTGTTTTATTTGTTTTCCGCTGATGTCTATATTCTCTATATTGATAGGGATTTTGCCTGTAACAATGATTTTAGTCTTATCTGTGTTTATTTTCATTTTATATTTTTCAAGGTTATTATTTAGTAATTCTAGCATTGTTTTTAACGTTCTTCTGTTTTCTGCTACAAGGGCTATACCATCAGCAAATCTTATACACATGACTTACTCACCATTTATCTTTATGCCACTATTTATTCTATCTTTAGTTTCCTGAATGGCCTTTTCAATATATAAATTAAATACAGGGTGTCCCAAAATTCACGCAAGAAGTAATTTTGATAGAAAACACAGTTTTTAATTAAAAATTGTAATCTCTTATTGATTCATAAAGTATACAGTATAGAGTTATGCATGGAATAGCATATCGGGTAAATGGCCTCGGCTTTGCTGGCTCATACGCACTCTTTTGTCGAAATTTTCCATGACCGTTTTGCATAAATGTGGCTGAATTTCGTTGACAGCGCTCAATTTCCTCCTTCAAGGCGTGGGTGGTCGTGGGCTTGTTGGCATAAACCTTAGACTTCAAAAAACCCCAAAGAAAAAAGACAACGGCGTTAAGTCACATGATCTGGGCGGCCAATTCTGATCACCAAAACGGGAAATTACACGACCAGGAAATGACTCATGCAGTAATTGAATTGTTTCTCGGGCTGTATGGCATGTGGCACCGTCTCGTTGAAACCACATGTCATCCAAATCCATATCTTGCAATTTAGGCACAAAAAACTGGATTATCATGTCGCGATACCGAGCACCATTAACTGTTATTGCCTTACCAGCAGCATTTTCGAAGAAGAATGGACCGATGATGCCTCCAGCCCAAAATCCGCACCAAACAGTGACACGTTGTGGATGCATTTGTTTCTCAACAATCACTCGTGGATTTTCTGAACCCCAAATGCGACAATTTTGTCGATTAACGAAGCCATCAAGATGAAAATGAGCCTCATCGCTGAAGATGATTTTGTTCGAAAAATAAGCATCCACTTGTTGTTATTCCATAATCCATTCAACGAACTCTCTTCGTTGTGTGTGGTCATTTTTAATAACCCTGAACTGTCAGCTACCACGCTGTCTTTTTTTTTTTCTCGTTGGCAACATTTTACCGCACAAATGGCGCTAAATTTAAATCTTGCGTGAATTTTGGGACACCCTGTAAAAGTGGTGAAAGTATACATTCTTGTCTTACTCCACTTCTTATATTTATTATTTTCTCCTTATCATTGATTTTAATCCGTTCATTAATCCGTTAGCATTTCTACTCTACTTTCTACTCTGATGCTATTCTAGCTTATTACCTAATTGATCTACAGCGTTATTTATTTAAAGTTGTGTGTGTAATGAAAGCTAAAATAAGGCAGTTTTGCCACTTATCGTATGCGACGGTATTTCACAAGAGGCTTCTACTTTTTTTTTTAATGGGTATTAATAAAACCAAAGTCTAGTTCTGCTGAAGTCTTCTTTTTTTTGTAAACTTGATTTTTGTAAATTTGATAATTTATTTTCCTATCCCTCAAATCTATGTCGATATTAGTTAGACAAATTAGGAGTATTTGCTGGTTTACTTTATCAAACGCTTTCTCTAAATCAAGGAAGCAAATGTAAGTATTTTGACTAAGGTCTAATCTTCTCTCTATTATTGTTCTTAAACAGAGTATTGCCTCTCTTGTTCCTTTATTCTTTCTGAATCCAAATTGGTCTTCATCCAATAGACAATCTATTTTTGAATAAATTCTATTTTGAATAATTTTTTTGCAGAATTGTGCTAACATGTGGGATTAAAGCTATTGTTCTAAATTCTTTTTTGGTATTGGTATTATGGTTGATTTCATAAACTCCTTTGATATTTCTCCTCTATCATAGATTTGAGCTATTAATTGATAGAGTAAGGTTTTTGTCTCATCACCTAGATTTTGTAGCAGTTCTATAGGAATATTGTCTACACCTGGACTTTTTCCCTTACTCATTTCGGACAGTGCTTTTTCAAATTCTTCTCGCATTATTTGGGACCCTAGATTATCTTCATTTTGATTTTCTATACTGATATCAGCATCAAGCTCGTTACCATTATAGAGATTTTCAAGATAATTCTTCCATTCCATTAATATATCGTCAGATTCTATTAGTAATTTTCCATTTTCATCTTTGATGGCATTGTTTTTGCTGTTCTTATTAAATTTGAAAGTTAGTTTGTTCATTTCTTTATAGGCTTTCCTATGTTTTCTTTTTTAAATAATTAATATATGTTATTACACTGTTCTTCCAGGTATTCTTGTTTGGCTTGTCTACATTTTCTTGTAATTTGATTTTTAAGATATTTGTATTTGGCCACATCTTCTTCTTTAACAGCATTTTTATATTTTCTTTTTTCATCCATAAGGCCAAGTATTTCATCTGTTATCCAATGTTTTCTTTTTTATTTTTCTGTATTTTTCACTAATTGATTTGATGAATTTGTAATTAACTCTTTAATCATATTCCATTGGTTTTCAATATTATTCTGACTATTTATGTTTTCTGGAATGTTATGATCAGTTGCCTCTTGATATCCTCTCTTTACTCTTTAATTTTTCAAGGTTCCATCTTATTGGTTTGTATCTTTGGATTTGTTTCCTATGTTTCAGTTCTGTTTTCATTAAGACAAGGTTATGGTCACTACTAATGTCGGCACCTGGATAGCTTTTGCAATTTTTTATTTGGTTTCTGTATCTTTTCTTGACCAATATATAATCTATTTGATATCTATTTGAATCCCCAGGCGCTTTCCATGTGTATCTCCTTCTTTTTGGAACTTGAAATAGTGTATTTGCTATAACTAACTGTTTTTGTGTACAAAATTCTATTAATTGCTTTCCTCTTTCATTCCTACGCCCAAGACCAAATCTTCCTGAAACATTATCATTGCTCTCTTCTCCCACTATAGCATTCAAATCTCCCATTATTATTGTATTGTCTCTATCTTTAAAGCTGCTCCAGATTTCTTCTATTTGTTCATAAATTTCTCCTATTTCTTCATCGCTATGTTGTGATGAAGAAATAGGAGAAATAAAATAAATATTATATTTTATTTATTTTATAGACCATTATAATATTGAGGTTTACTGGTTCATTTTGAATGCTTTTCGCCATGATTCTGTCACTATAGTTAATTATTGTAGTGATTAACTTTCCAACTTTCTCATGAAGCATTATTGCAACACCTGACTCACCCTTCGTTCGTCCTGAATATATTATCCGAAATTCTCCACTCCAGAAATCACCATGTCCCTCCCATCTCGTCTCGCTAATGCCCAGAATGTCTATTTCAAGTCTTTCCATTTCTTTTTTCATATTTTCTATTTTAACTGGTTCTAGCAGTGTTTCTTGCATTCCATGTTCCAATATTCAGCTATTTCTTGTCTTGATTTTTGAATAAGTACCAGGATTTCGTTGGCTGTCGACCTGAGAAGCCCGGTTACTTCTCCTGCCGGGCATGACTCCTTCAATCAAGGCTCCATCGCCAATCTTGATTTCATTTTTGACTTTCATTCCTGCTTTTACTTGGGAATGTAATGTGGTGGTTTCCCCTTGCCTTCCACATTGCAGTATTGTAACATGTATGCTACAGGAGGTTAATACAAGTAGCGCTGCTGCCCACTACTATAACTATTAGTAGTTAGTTGAAAGAGGAGGAAACATCCCTAGCCCTCGAGTACTCTAATAGCTTCAGGGAGAATGTTAGTATGAGGATAGAAGCAGGAAGTGGAAGAGTTAGAGAAAAGTATGACCAAAAGCTTTGAAATAGATCATACTTAGCTCTGGGACCCCGGGTTAGCCATGCTCGTGCCTGCAAGTCGCAAGCCCCATGAGGAAAAAAATATAATATAAATATAATATAAAAATATATAAATAAATAAATAAATATATATATATATATATATATATATATATATATATATATATATATATATATATATATATATTTATTTATTTATTTATTTATATTTATATTATATATATATATATATATATATATATATATATATATATATATATATATATATATATATATATAATATATATATATATATATATATATATATATATATATATATATATATATATATATTATATATATATATATATATATATATATATATATATATATATATATATATATATATATATATATATATATATACATGATGATTAGTACTATCACAATGACATTTATTTGTAAAAACGCAACATGTTTCGTCAAGAATGACTTCATCAGGCGATAAGAACATAGAAAGATATTAAAAGACACGAAATTAACATTGATACACTCTAAAGCTATACAATTATAAAGCCATAATATTCGACTGTAAATTACAGTTATTATGAGCTTGAACTACAGTCCGAGTTAAAGTTCTATTGTTGTACACCTGTGCGTGTGTGGAATCACGCGATCTCCAGTATCTAATAGTAGAGTTGAAAGAGTCAGCCAAATTATAGCTAAGATTGTTATTCATGTGAAAAGGGTCCAAGATGATTTCTTTTGACTTGACAATGCGGCGCTCTGTCGAAGGGTTGCAGCAATAGCTAAGCCTCAGTTAGAACTTCATTGGCTACAGCATTGCCATCCATTACCCTCCAAGGGTATTAATCATCACCGCATCTCACAGTCAATTATGCTTCATTCCAAGTCCCATACAAAGGTTCTTAAGTTCTTAAAAGAACTGGGCGATGGACTGAGTCCTTGACTCTTTATCCCGTCATCTGAATGAAATAAATCTGTGTGGATGGAGTGTTATTGAGCTAAAAAGCTCTAGTCATGGCTGGGTAACGGCAATAGCCGAGTCTCAGTTAAAACTTCATTGGCTACAGCATTGCCATTTGTTACCCTGGAAGTTCTAAAAAGGACTTTTTAGGTCCGGATTGCCCCTAAGTCGGGCCAAAGATATAATGCATACAAAGGTTTTCGTAATGTAGAGCCTTATCAATTTTACCTATACAAATTGCTACAAGGTGTTTTTATTTTGAATAATCTTTGGAGGAGATATAGAGGTAAATAAGTTTTTTTTTGTTGAGAATAATGTATATTAGGGTTACCAAGTAATTTTATAAACTTGGTTATTTTTACTCCTAATTCCAAGTAAGCAAACAGTTAAGTTTGCGCCTGAACGTAGTTCAAGTCTAAAAGTGGTGCAACACCAGGTCAAGAGAAATTTTCACATTATTTCACATTGCTTATTTGGAATTAGGAGTAAAAATAACCAAGTTTATAAAATTACTTGGTAACCCTAATTGTTGGTAACCCTAATTCGTTAATTAACCCTAATTAACGAATTGTTCATGTATGCGCTGTATTAGCATAACTATTTTTTGAATTAGAATATGGAACCATTATGTGAACTAAGAGATAGGACGTTGATCAGTAAGCATGTTTTTCTGTTGAGATTTACACCTAAATGAAGCAAATAGCTTAATACAAGGTTATATGAAACCTGTTTCTATTCAGCGTTCAAGTTATATTCTATTTACAATCTTCTTGTGCATAAACAGAGATTCCAGCAATATTGATGCTATTCAGCGCATCTTTTATATGCCTGAAGTAGTATGGAATTCACTTCCATAACCAACACACTGAAGTCGTTTCCACTTCAGGATTTTTTTTACTCGAGACCCAAATTGGTAAGTAAGCAGTTGAGAACCATGGATGTGTTGTACTTGGTTTAAGAATTTTAGCCATGTAGGACCTGTCTGTATGAGTATTTATAATTTACTAATTTTCATGGGTTATGGACATCCTATTTCGCTTATTTAGTTTACAGAAAGTGTATACCAATGTTTCTTTCCATTCATGTTATCCTTAAGTCCTCGATTTGAATGGATATCTGCTCCGTTAGCGAACAATGCATTTGACCTCTATCAGTAAACGAATATCAGAAAAGAATAAATAAACTTAATAGGATGAGAAATAACCAAGCTATGTAAACAAATAGGGATTGAACTCTTTTAGTGACAAAAAAGGAACGGAAACGACAAAATAAAATATTGTGGACAAACACCACGCATGATAAGTTTCCAAACTTTTGTGGATGGTATGCATATAAAGCATTATTGAAACATATTTTATTATTTCATCAACAGACCATTTTTTCCTTTACGCCAGTTAGTCTATATCTAATGGAGAGTTTTTTTTTTCTATGTTGTGCCCATACACGAGAGGGTGGTTGTTCAACCTATAGTACGTTAGTACTGTATATGTTGAACAACCATCCTCTCGTGTATGGGCACAACATAGAAAAAAAAACTCTCCATTAGATATAGACTGGCGTTAAGGAAAAAATGCCTGTTGATGAAATAATAAAATATATTGCAATAATGCTTTATATGTGCATACTATTCACGAAAGTTCGGAAACTTATCATGTATGGCACAACAGGTAAGAAGAATTAGAAAATTCGGTTGGAAAATTCCAAACTTATAAGCGAGCTTTCATTAAAAAACTACCGACTACAGCTGAATCTATTGATTAGCATGAAAATGCTCACCATATTATAATTGATAAATTATAATTATTATTTCAAATTTATAATAAATTTGAATTACCTTGATGGACCTGTGTTTCACTCAGGATTTCTCCATGAGTGCAGGTCACAAAGATGCCTCCAAGGACCTCGATCTTGAGTCTTTCTCTTACATGTTATACCCATAGATTTCATTAGTCGATCCTCCCATCTTGTAAGTGGTCTTCCTGCTTTTCTCTTTATTCTTGGTTGCAGTTGAATATTCTATATGCCCATCTGTTATCCCTGAGTCTGGCTATGTGACCTGCCCATCTCATCTTGCTTTCGCTACTGCATTTACCACATCTTTTATGCCTGATCTCTTTCTTAGTTCCGTGTTTTTAACATGTTTTTAACGTGCTTTTAACATCAGCAAAATCTTCCATTTCGCTGATGTTACAAATCCCACGTTCTGTTGCACACTGAATAATTCTGAGAGTCTCTTCTTCTTATCTTGTCGTGTTCCATGTTTCTCATCCATATGTAAGTGATGGAAGAATGTCACTATTAAATAGTTTTGCCTTCGCAGAGATGTCAAGATTTGGATCAGTAAGTGTTTCTTTTAGTCTGTTGAATGATAGCCATGCAGCACTCTTTCTTTTTTGATAGTTCTACAGATAAATCGTTATTCATTTGAATTTGAAATTTGAATTAATAATTATAATTTATTACAAATTTGTAGTAAATTTGTAGACTAAAATACACAAACATTATCAAGAAAAAATGAAAGAGTTTGATAACAGGAACCAAACCTTGGAGAGTCAATGGCAAGCCCGAGGAAAATATTGATTGAGTCATGCTTCCCTGGCTGACTCAATATCATGGAGTTCTGATTTTTCTATCCTAGTAGACAACCTCAACTATAATAGAAAAATCAGAACTCCATGGTGGACACAGGAAGTTAAAAAGGTAGTGAAGGAAAGGTTCCTGGCAAATAAGTCAGCTTTTGTTCTTAGAGAATACAGAGTGAAATGTAAGAAAGCTAAACACTGTTGTAAAACTAGCTAAACAAAAGTCATGGGAGGACTTTGGCAAGAACATAGAAAATAAATATCAAGAAGGTGGCAAAATATTCTGGAGGTTCTTGAAGCTTAGGAATGGAGGAAAGAGCGCTGTAAAAGGAATTAGAGATGATAAAGGTGACAGGAAAACTGGTGAAAAAGATATCTTTGATGCATGGAGTAATTACTTTGAAAAATTGCTAAACGACACAATCAGTGACAGCACAGTAATAAAAAACACTCAACAGGCATGCAATCAGGAATACATATCCATACGTGAAGTAGAAAAAAACTATCCAAAGCCTAAAATATGGAAAGGCAGCTAGAGTAGATGACATTCGACCAGAAATGCTCAAGTTGGAAGTATAAAAGTCTTACAGCGGCTGCACTGCATAGTTCAGAAGGCCTGGACAGAGGGATGAATTCTGATGATCGGAGTAAAGCTCTCATAGTACCCATATATAAAAAGGGAAATAAAACTGAATGTGAGAATTACAGAGGTATTTCCCTACTAATCGTTCCTCGTAAGATTTATGCAAATATACTTGAGAAATAGTTGAGAAGGTTGGTGAAGAACAAGCTGCATTCAGGCCAAATAGAGGCTGTAAGGATCAGATTTTCACTTTACGACAAATAGTTGAGAAAGCATGGGAATATAACAAAGATCTGTATTTAAGTTTTGTAGATCTAGAAAAGGCATATGACAAGGTGCCAATAGAGAAGCTATTCACAACACTACAGTTATATAGTGTCAATGAGACATTATATACATTATATCAAGAAATATTTAGTCTTCATTTGAGTTTTAAGTCAGCAGTTAGAATTGAAGAAAGTACAGGAAGATGGTTTAATGTTAAATCTGGTGTCATACAAGAATGTACATTATCCCCTCTGTTATTCATTATCTATATGGATCAGGTTAGTAAGAAAAGTGGTATTACTGTGTGGTATATCAAAATTGGAGATGTTAATCTCAGCTCTTTATACTTTATGCGGATGATGTTATACATCTAAATAAATCCAGTACAAGTCTGCAAGATTACTTTACTAAACTGAATAACTGTTGTAATAGATTTGGTATGAAGGTCAGCAATAAGAAGTCCAAGACAATGAAAATAGGCAAAACCATTGAAAATATCAACTGCATTGTGAATGGAGAACTTATAGAACAAGTAAAACATTTCAACTAGTTAGGGACGATTTTAAGTGAAAATTAAATATGGAAATAGACAACAGAATCAATAAAGCTTGTATGGTCGGAATTCAACTGAATAAATTGATATGGAATAAGAGTGAAATTAGTCAAAACACTAAATTAGCTGTATATAAGACAGTGTTCGAACCAATTTTAACTTATGGATCTGAGAACTGGGTTACAAATAAAACACTTGACCAAAGACTAGAGACCACAGACATGAGAGTCCTGAGAAAGATTAGGGGATTGAACAGATGGAATCAATTTGGGATCAATGGCAATATCATATTAAAAACGAGGATATTAAGAAAGAACTTGAAATTTTCAGCATCCAGGAATGTGTTAGCAGAACTAATCTGAGGTAGTATGGTCAACTAAACAGAATGGGATAGGAAAGATTAGCAAAACAAATGTTCTTTGCCAGGTTGGCACGAAAAAGACCCAGAAGAAGACCAAGGTATAGGTGGATTGATATAGTAAAAAGTGCCTTAAAAGATAGAAATATGAGATCTGATAATCTTGGAGTCTTGACATGTAACAGATTGATTTGGAGGAAAATTATAGATAGGAAGTTAGTAATGATATAAGTTTTTCATGTAGTACTATCATATCCTGTACACCCCTTGAGGGTAAATATCAGGAACTTGATGATGATGATGACGATATATAATAAATTACAAAATAAAATAATTAACGGTAACTAATAATTATTTATTAAAATCATTTTTAATAAAGTGAGCTAAGTTTATTTAAAATTTATTGATACACCATTTTATTAAATTTAAAATATTTTTATATCAAAGAAACAAAGAACGTATAGGAACCCTTGGAGGGTAATGGATGGCAATGCTGTAGTCAATGAAGTTCCAACTGAGGTTCGGCTATTGCTCTTACCCTCCTGCCATGATCAGAGCTTTAATAGCTCAATAACACCTTATTCCTACACTGTCCTTTACAGATAACGGGGAAGATGAAAAGCATTCTTGCTTCGTTCCTTTAAGCCAGTCCTTATAAGGACTATAAGGATAGGATTCATCAAATTGATCGATACCTGAAATGATGGCTGTAACTAGAGATAATAACAAAATGTCATTTTTTTGTTGCGTAGATTAAAATCCCCATGGGGATAAACAAAATTTAGTGATGATCGCTCTGATTTGACAGAAATCAGTTTGTTTCTGGAAAAAAACATACATGAAGAACTTTAAAAGTGTAAAGATAAATAATTGCAGCCAAGTAGTCTGGTAAAACTGCATATCAAGTGTAGTGATTTCTAATGTTTTAGTTACTATTTCACAAATTACTCTCTTCAATTATTCATTTTTGCGATGCGGTTCGAGTTTGTAAATCGGTTCGTTTTTATTTGATTACTTTAATAGTATAACTTAATACATAGTTTAATTTATTTAGAAGTACAATAAGAGAACGTTGATATTTAATTTGTGAGTTTGTGTGTGTGTGCGTGACCGTCATATCTGGTTTGGCTGTTATCGTAAGATGCCTTAGGGGATTATAGCGTAATAAAAACGAATTTAGCAAGCTTTTTTTCTTGCTAATAAAAATCAGTTAAGTATACAAGAGAAGGAGTGAATGAACTTTTAAGGCATGCATTGATATTTCCCAATTGTCATTTTAACTAGAAAAACTGTGCCTAGCATGACTGCGTTAAGTTTGGATTTATTTATTAAATCAGGGTATATTTTAGATATCACAGAAGATTTGACGTTTGCATTTCATTTCTTTCTTCACTAGGGATTTAAATATAAAATATATGAGAAAAGAGTTTGATTTTATAATGTCAGGTGTAATAAAAGGTATTCAATTTAATGGCTTAACAGCCGCTACACAAAGAGAATTTCAGATATTGTTAAACAAAGGATTCATGATTGTAATGAACTGTTCGTGCATATCAATGTGCGCTGTATTAGCATAAAATATGAATTTGTTCGATTATTTTTTGAGTAAGAAAGATATGAAATCTTTATGTAAACTAAGGATGTGGATCAGCAAACATGTTCTTACCGTTGATATTGCATCTAAATGATGCAAATAGCTTCATCAAGGTTCTGTGAAATCGGATTATGTTCATTTGTCAAGTTATCTTTTACAAAGTACAATCTTCCTGTGTGTAAGCAGGGAAAAGCAGATATTACGGCAAAGTATTGTTCAGCGCATTATTGTTAGGCCTACGGCAATGCTCAAGTCACTTGCATATTCACCGTATTCCAATCGTTTACCTTTTCAGTGTTTAAGCAAGGAGAAGAGGGAAAAATATCAGCAGACCAAACTTGGTAAGTAAGGTAGTTGAGAGTCATGGATTCGTTGTACCTGGTTAAGACATTTGGTCACATAGAACCAGCTCTCACTGATGATCCTTTGTCGAAATGCAGAAACTATTTGCGATTGTTGTTTCCAATGAACTGCATCACAATGGTATTGTAGAGAGTGTAAGAAGCCAAAAGTCAACCAATCCCAAAGAAAGGAGATAAAAGACAGTCATCAAAACACCATTCCATCACTCATCTTAGTTCTACCTGAAAATGAAAAGGACTACTGCTAACGACTTTCTCCATTGTTTTAAATGGAGAAAGTAATCACCGTTTAAATTTGTAACTATCTCGAAGTCCCCTATTTCATTATTGATCACCAAAGTCGATTCCATCACTCTCGATACACAACAGCCAACATCGCACTTCAATGGGCACAACTACCCAAAATGTTTGGGTAACCTGTGTGGTTGCTTTTAGCAGAAAGGCCAAACTTGGCAAATTACCACTCTATCCATGATGTGCTATCCGTCATTTTTTCTACGCGTTATGGCTTACTTCTTCAGATTTCCTTTACTAGTACCGGAGTATCCAGGGTTCTGCACTTTTGCTATGCTCTGTTTTGCCTACGACTTTATTCTGAATTTCTCTTTTTCATTTGACAAACTTTGCTTTGCTTGAATATGACAAGCAACGCTTTATTCATTAATCAATACCTACAGTGATCTCGTTATTTCAATGGAGTGAAAACAATCTCGTCAACTTTAACGTCATCATAACACAGTCTCGTCTTATTTCACTCAAGGAAGATCACACAAGAAGTAACTCCCCTTGTATCTGAACGAGAAAGGTCACTTCACCTCTTTGCCTTTGTCAGTCACGGAGTGACTTACACCTCTGACCTCTCTATAAACACATCACATAACATAGCCTTCCCCCCCATCCCCCAAAATAATGTCATTTTCCGATCACGATATTACATCTGACCTTTACAACTCTTAATATTGTAATAATCCTATATCCGTTATACCTCATAATATTGGGTGGGGTGACCCCCCCGCACTCTCATAGACTCGCTCCACTGCCTGAGATGTAATGTTTCTACCTTATGCATTATCGTCCATGAATCCATATTTTGATGGATGATATTCCGACAAACTGCTTCCACCATTCCTCCCCTTCCTCCCAGCCCATAAACACATGAACAGCTACAACATTCAATTATTATCCAGCTCCAAACACACTAAAGTAACTTCCGATCTTCCTGGTTCATTTCATCTACCTCTATGCTCTGCAACTGCTTTCCTCTCACAGTTCTCGAAGGCCAACAACTTCCGTTGTTTGAAGAGCATATCATTAGGTTTCCTCTCTTTTCTTGACCACACACACACACACAGGACTGATGTGCTACACATTCTGAAATCTCTCGTGAGCAGGGTTGATATTGAAAAAAATAACAGACTGGAAAATCAAAGCGTTTCCATTCCAGTCACTTTTCCGCTGGTGGTTGTTAGTTTAACACTAGTATCCCTACAGAAAACCGTTCCTCTGATTTGTTTCTTCAAACCTTCGTAAAATCATTTGGAAATAAATTTAACATACTGTATTTTAACGTTGAAGAGATATCATAGGAGTTTAAACACTTCAGCCGTTTCAAGAAGTTGTCGTTGATGCATTTTATGCTTCGACGAATTTCATGCCAAAAATGGATCGTAACAAAAATCTGAAAAGATTATAGCCTCCGGCACGAAATTCTTCGAGTAGTTCAGTTCAGTTCAGTCCCCCCCCCCCACACACACACAAAAGAATAAAATGGAAAGCGGTTAACATTCGCAAATAAAAGGAATACTTATAAAAGGAAATATAAAAATCTTATTGCAGTAATTCTTCTTTTTGTACTGATTAAAATAATTTCCGATAGAATTCTAGTTATTTGTTGATTAAGATTTTAATAACACACGAACAACATGGATTCAAATTTTAATAGGCATATATGAATATAAATACGAATATACTTTTGTTTTTTTTTTCAAATTTTCAAATACAAATTAAATCACACCATTAACTATTAACGCTACTGTCAGGATGGGTGAAGCACAAGTGCTTTTCATATTCCCCTTTGTTTGAATGAGAGTTATTTGGGAGAGGGAGTTTGTGAGCAATTAAGCTCGCCCTCTGGGGGGGGGGGGCAGTTGTGTTAGCTATGATTAGTTGGGTAAATCACACAGTTCCCAATTACTCATATGTAAAATGTTGACGAATAAAAATTTATACTGCTAAAAATAAAATGAAAATGAATTAATTTTTAATTTATAACATGTACTTATTCATATAAGTTTGTTGTAGTTTTTATTTTTATTTATGTTTTATAGTTATGTACCTATAATTTATAACTATCACATATGGAAAGAAACGACTTTTAGAATGATGTAAATTGAAGAATCATATTCATGACATCCACTAACTACGGTTGAAAAAAATTTCTGATTAAGAGTTAGTGTAAAAAAAACAACTCATCTGGCACACATTAATTTAAGATAATTGATACATATTAAGATAGATTTTCCAGATTAAAAAAAAAACGCTCTGAAAGAAGTTATTTGTTTCTCATTTCGTTATCACCTCATGCTAATGCTTGAATTCCTCTACCAACTTCTTCATTCTCCAACCAGCTGCCTCTTTTCCATCTTACTTGATCACTCCTGTCTCGAAAGCTTCGGCTACAGCTGTTTGCAATACACTTGCTTCTTTTGCTTTTCAGCAACTAAAGTTTCTGTTTGCATATCCTCATTGCGTATTCAGAAGATAATACAAGAAATTCAGTTGTTCGTGACATTTCGTATAGTCTGTTAAATCGATTGTTTAGTCAACTGCTCTACTTAACTCAACAACATATCTCAACACGTACTTATACCTTTAACTTTAAAGTAAAAACAAAATCCAGATTGTAGCTGGGAAGCTTTTCTCTTATAAATCCAACATTCTTCCTTTATTGTTTTTCTTAACCCTAACCAGTTTTTTCTTTCTTATTATTGAAATTTTAGTATACTGTTTTGTATATCAGAGATTACGATTTTTATTAGAAAAACGAAGCAGCGAGTCTAACGAGCGAAAATTATATCAGCAAAGAGGTTCCTATAAATTTTTATGAGTAGCTACTTTAGTTACCGGCCAACTGAATTTGACGTGAACTTTCAATTAGTCACAAAGATGTTATTAATTTCCTCTTTTCGTTGGTTAGTTGGTCTACTTTGATTAAAAAAAGGAACCAATTCCGTAAACAAACGAAAAATAAGTTAATTCACATTATTTAAGTTAATTCACATTATTGCAAACATAAAATCGCTCATTTTAACTTCGATCTGATACTTAATCTTCGATAAATGAAACTTCTGAATCAGATTAATTGTAATAATATGATATAAAAAACTTAAAGCTTTGTATAAGTTTTATTAGAATTTAAGGCAAAATTTTTTAAATTAAAAAATAAAAATTTAAATATTTCAGTAAAATATAAATTACATTATTATTTTTTATGAAAAATATAATAAAATCTAATTATAATATCGAACAAAGGTAATTATGCATAACTTTATTTTTTTGATTTAAAATATTTTATCTGGAGAAAATATATGTAAAAATGAATTATTAGATTTATCTTGTAAACTATTAAACTATTACAACAGTTAGTTTTGTATTTAATATACAGATTAAACACAAAATTCACTGTTGCTATTTATAAATAAACACCACGAACTAAATGGCAGATCTCACTAATCCGAGCTAACATCTAGCTGATTGCAATAAATTGGAAAGTAGAAGTCCTACTTAATGATCACCATAGTACTAGACTCTCCTCTTCAAATATACATCTCCTGTCATACTTTTAACAACAGCTTTAATACATGCTTTCATACCACGAGAGTTACAATTTATTGCATTCGTTTCTGAGTACGCAACGGAAGGAAACACGGGGCTGCTAGTAGTGTGGCAGCTCCGTGTTTCACTTTACTAACCAGAACTGCATATTTGTGTTTAATAGCCAAACGCATGTTACTTTATGTGCGTACAATTTAAACCTCCCCATCTTGAATATTGTTTATTGTTGGAGTCGTTAAGATAAACTACAGATGCAAGACTTATGAGATCTATGTGACGGTAGTTGTCACGCATTACATGACAGATCCGCTAACTTAAGCTGCGGACATTTACTGTAAGTAACGAGTTGGAGGCTGTTAGCGGTAATGCGTCTGAAACAAGCACGTGCCCGCTCCGTGTAAGCGGCCGTGTTCGAGGTGATGTCTAACGTAGTTTTATCATTAATCTCAAAGACTCTTTTGCAACCGCCAACTACTCCTGTTAATCAACTGTAGCCCCGTTATACAAAATTTCTCTGCCGAAACTTGCAATTCAAATTAGTTAAAAGAGTTCTCTTCCCCCCCCCCTACCCCAACCATTCCCATTCTTCCTTCCTTCAGTCCCCCCAGTCTAGGTGTGAGTTAAAGCAGGTCTCTTTTTAAATTTGCTCGTTGCGAAGACGAATATTCATTCAGACACTTCTTGATAACAAGAAACGCATTAACGCATTACAAGGCTCGGCTACAATGAATCATTTCGTTTTTTTTTTCATAACTCGTGATGCATGTTTTTTTTTTTTTTTTTTTCCAAGTAGCAGTTTAGCTGATATAACACAGAAATCAAAATAAAGTTTGATTTCTGTGTTAATTGTTTAGGGTTAGCAGACTGGTAAGTGAAGTTCTTTTCATGCTAATTCCAAGAACTCTAATAGTAGATAAAAAACTACATGCTCTCCAACGACTAATTTTTTTAAAGTCATCTATTGAAATTGTCGGTTTATATTTTACACAGACTTGTTTTTCTTTTATCAGTAACATATGAATATAAATAGCGCACTTGGCAGATAAATGACATGCATTTTCATTTGAAAATATAAAACTCACATTTAAAATAAAGTTCAATGCAAATCAATAATCGAAATGTAATTTACTAAAGTATAGAGCCGAAAAGATTTATTTTGGCATAAATAATACATTAAAATGGAGTGTATTATAGATACAGTTATATTTTATAGCAATCTATAGAAAAAAAAATTAAGAACGTTTCCAACGCTGACGAGAACCAACATTTCCAAACAGTGTTCAGGAGAGCGAGATCTGATTTAAGCATCAATAACAAGTTAACATACAAGGCTCATAAGGTGTGAGCTCATATATAATAATAAATAAATAAATAAATAAAATAATGATAACAAAATCCAAACTACTCATCTTTTATATGTAACTACTGCAACTGTTCTTTAGAATTTCTGTCATTTCTAACAGTACAATACCAGGGCAACTCATGATGAAAGTTGTGTTAACTACGTCACTATCGGTTACTTTATGGACGACTTCTTTAGATGTTCCTTAGCTCAACCTACTTACTGTTATAAATACGGGCATTTTGGAAAATGTAATTAAATAGCATATACTAGAATTCATCATCTAAACTAAACATTTATTTTAGATTTCCTCTTCTAAATATAAGAATCGGATTTGAATTAGTCGAATACTTGCAGTAATGTTTGAGCGAATGATTTATAAGAAATACATCGAATGATGCTGCTTTATCCACTTAGTTGACAAGTGTTTAGTTGAATTATTTAATTAAGAATGGGACTTGAAATCACGAAATGGAATAAGTTTAGTATAAAAATTAGCGTCTTCTTAGTGTTCTAAAAACACCACGCTTGACAGTTAGCACTATACTATCACAACAGAAGGTTGTCGGTTATCAATAATGCTTTCTCTCTCTCTCTCTCTCTCTCTTCACTTACATCCAATTATCACAGTGATGTTCTCTTTCTGATTTCTATAGACATTTCAAAACACCCTAGGGGA
This sequence comes from Typopeltis vanoorti, assembly GCF_054136105.1. Lineage (NCBI taxonomy): Eukaryota > Metazoa > Arthropoda > Arachnida > Uropygi > Thelyphonidae > Typopeltis > Typopeltis vanoorti. The sequence continues at coordinate 44,279,578 of NC_143569.1, forward strand.
TCTGAAATTGCTTCCATTATTTCTCCACTTTTCTTTGGCCTGTACAAATGCTAGAAGATGGTTAACAAAAAAAAAAAAAAAAAAAAAAAAAAAACTGGCTATCACAGCATGGGTTGAAAAATGGTCGAAAGACTTAATTTCGAAGTGCCTGACTTATCTAACTCATCATTAAAATGCACTTCCGACGTTGTCTGTATATTTATGAAACGATTTAGTTCCACTGTGTGAAAAATATTTCGGGTTATTTAATTTGGGTCACACAAATACGAGATGCTCGCATTTCGGATTTGAACTGAGATCCGTTTGTCTGGTTTTAATTGGGGTTAAAATGATGGCCAAAGCAACTACGTCTATGAGGCCTAAGGATTGTATCTGTTAACTAAGTGAGTTCATCGGCCGGTTTGTCTAAGGAAACCCTTTCAACTGTTTGTAAGACCCGCTAACTAATTCTCTTTTTCTCATATCAGCGGCAAGCGGTAACAACCACTCGACCACAGAGGCGTTCCGTACTTATTGAAAACCGAAACATAAATTTGAGTTCGCAAACATTTCTTTCCACTGACTGAGAACTAATTTGGCGTATATGGGAATTTACTTAGTGTTCTTTCGAATTACGTTTGTCGAGTCGTTTATTCGAGTTAATCTAAAGTTGTTCTGAGTTAGTAAAACTCCACTAGATAAATTCAGATTTCAATAAAAGAGTTTGACATCTACGTTAGGAACCACGGGCATCTACTGCACTCCATATTTCATTCACGTGTTTGTTTATTTATCTTATAACTCGATTTGCTCTACAATTTCAGTTACAATATTTTTCTGCTACAGTAGTCTTACGTAATATCAAATCTTATCATGTGACCTATTCATTCTCGTTATTGATGAGAAAACTTTGATTCAGAACAGCTTTCACTTTACTCGGGAACATGACAAATCATAAATCTAAGAGTTTCATTACAAGCACTTTATTTCTTATATTTTCCGAGGACTCTAGCAGAAGGGGAAACCACCTGACGATGCAAGATTTCCAAAAAAATTTAAAAACTCTGTATATGCATGCGATTTGGATTTTTTGTCATATCCTAAGTTATTGCAGAAACTAGAAAAGCTGAAGTTTTTTTTTGGTCATTAAGTAAACGATTTGTGGAATAAGTAAAATATTGCTAAAACCAGTCACGTCTCTTCGTAGCGGTTGATATTGCTCAAGACATTTCGGTTCTTAACCAGAGAGCCACCTAGCGGCTAATGTGCAAATGAACGTAGTGTAATAAGAAGAAATCCATGAAGAGTGACATATTTTTGAGATAGTTTTTGAAACATGTTTAGCTGTTTTTCGATTTTTAAAAATTTCGTTTTTTATTGATATAAAGGATATCATTTATGTATTATTATTATTATTGTAGATTCAAAAAGTCTGATCTCTGAACAATGAAATGACTGTCAAGCCCGTAAAACCAAAACGCACTAACTCTTTCTTTCAAATTCCATCAGTTCCTTTCACCCAGACGCAGTTGTACTGACTTGAGAGTATCATATTCCTGCATTTTATACCTACTACAAACACGTGACTCGGTTCATGGCACGATGCACCTTGCCCATGGAGGATGTCCGTTAACTTCTTTCCGAGCAGTGTATATGGCTTGTAGGCTGAATTCGTGCCTTTTAAGTTGGGCAAACCAAGGCAACTCAAATGCTGAAGGTCACATTCTCAATAACCTCTCAGAAAAAATTTTAATCTGGTTATAATAATACGCTTTCTATAACTTAATGTTTGCCAGAATATTTTAGTTCTTTAATTTTAGTATTTCCGATTTTTTATTTTGCAACAGGCTGACATCGACAACAGAACATACAAATTAGTAGAAATAATAAACTGACATTTCTCCCAGCCGTATTTGGTTTAGCGATTATTACAAATAAGGTCAGTAAAATAATTAAAAAAATACGAAGCCTTCAACTCTTTATGCTTTTTTTATGTGAATCCACCACAAAAAGTTGTAAACTTATGGTACATGGAGTAAAGTAGATGAGCTAAAGTTGGATCAAACACAATAAGTTTTCCAGCCACATCATACCGTAGAAAAAAGTAGCTTGCGATGCTATTTATGTAATTTGAAACTTTTTGTTTACTTTGCAAGTGGATTGAGTTCAGTCAATAAACAGCAAATGACGTGTGTTTTCTTTACTGACACGATTTCGTTTTCCGCAGATGTAAATACTTGCCTAAAGTAGAACAGAATCCTTTTCACAGCGTTTGCTCGTGACTGATTAACTCAACAGTAACTGAAAACTCCAAATAAAACTCTTGTAGGCATGCATTAAAATTCGAACTTGCAGATCTCTTTGCTCAATAGATACACTCTCTTATTACTGATTGAGATCTGTATCCCTCAAGAGGAAGACTACCTGCTCTCTAGCTAGTTCGGATACTCATCAAGTCGGCTATCAGGATGCGAGAACCTTCTTTTGAAGCAAGACACAATTTCGCTTTAGAGTAATGAGCTGTTGGTTTTCACTGTGCAGTTGTGCGGCATCTCGTTGTAGCGATAGACGGCCCAAATTAGCTAAGAATGGCCTCCTCTTTTTTTACGAGAGGTTAAGTTTCAGGAGAAGCTAAATTTTAGCAGATTTACAACCAAATCTGAAAACCCTTGTGAAGCCTAATAGGTCAAAGTAATGCACAGTTCTCTTTTCTGTGAGCACAAAATAATATTTTATTGAAAAACAAATTCTAGTGAATTGATTTAAAGCTCTAAAACACGGAAGATAAGATGGTCTCATTCTTTTCCATAGTTAATCGATATTTGGTTTACTTTTGTTCAAGTACGAATGCTGTTTTATCGTAACTCTTCGCGTGATTCTCTTCCATAGGATACCAAACAGTCTGAAGAGAGAAAGATAGTACCAGCTAGCAATAATTAGCCTGATACGATCCTTTTGTAGGCTAACAGCCTAATACTTCCTTTGCAGGTTAACAAAGAAATCCTATATTACTCTTTTGTAGGCTAACAAATAACCTGATACGATCCTTATGTAAGCTAACAGACAGCCTGGGGAAAAACTGGCTGTCAAGAGTTTCGTAATCTAAAGGTGTTAACCTTAAGCCTGATGAACTTTTCTCTTCTGACGAAAGTTAGCATGAGAGAAAGAGAGAATGTTACAATAGATTTATATATATATATGTCAGGATGTGTTGGAAAGCCGAGAAAACTAAACTGGACCCTCTATGATCTAAGATGTTTCTATATTTTAATATAAAATAAAGTCGCAAATTCTTAACGTGTAATTACTTTGTAGTAAAGCAACTGATAACGCCTTTCTGAAAAGTGAGTTCGCCGTGAAGACAATGACGCTAATTTTTGCCTTAAATTACACACGTGGCATCGCGACGGCAACTTATCTAATACTTTTATTGACCTGTGACAGGAAATTGCAAGAGAAAGGTTAACTAATCCGAGCAACTCGTGCAGTCTTTGTTTCCTTTTAGCGTTTGTTGTAGAGCTCCATTTCCGAATAGGAGAATCAAGTCTGGTTTTACCACAAAATTCTAGAAAACGTCTCTGCATTTATCCTGAATAGATTCTCAAGCTTTATAACCAGTTTCTATTCGTTGAAAAACGAAGTTCATTCAATTTGCTCCTCCCGAAAAAAATTTGCTACAATTGATGTATTTTCTGCTAAAGAATGCAGCGCCTGTAATAAGAGGAGGCTTATTGTAAACAGGAAGCTTCATACGTCGCTGATAAAGCGGAAAACCATGAATATTTGGTTTTATAGTCTACGTTGAACGCTTAGAACTATTCTACCTTAAATCCGAGATGTTCAATGCGTGCTATTTGTCAATATTTCCAAACTCATTTGCATCGTATTTTCAGACTTGTAACAACGTTCTTTGCATTTATTTTGTTTATCTATTTCAGTATTTTTCCCTTGTTTCGTACGATTAGCATAACAATGACAGTATTAACGGACTACACCGTGCTCGCTGGTAACTCGACTGGATGTCTACAGAATTCTCTAAATGTTGTAAATGGCTTTAAAAACGGAAGCGAATTGTTAATCTTACAGTGACTTCCTGTTGTTATTATTCATATACAGTACTAGCAATGACACACAAAACCTTTTCTGAAACAATTAGTATCTTCATTAAAACAGTTATCATTTGAATGATATATTGAACTAGTAACATGTCGTAATTTATTGTTCGACTTTTGTTGTCAAGGTGATAAGGATAAACTGTATCACCTTGACAACAAAGGATGCGCAGATGCTTCCCAAATGTAAATATAGGTTGCATTTTTGTGATAGATTACTCAAGAGAAAGTCCAGTTTTAAACGAATTAAAATCAAAACGGCTTTTCTCTAAAAAAAAAAACAGAGAGAAGATGAAATATGAAATAATATTAATGTTAACTCTATAGTATATAGCAATGAGGTGCATCACGTCGATCGCGAATTTTAGTCGATCACCAAGAATATATTCATATATTCCTCTTAAAGCAGCAATTATCAAGAATACACTTTGTTAAAAAAATGTGTGGTAGAATTCAATGCAAAGGCTGCTTGCTTTCTAATAACATTTCCAAAAGTACATCAGGTAACGACGACTCCTGATAAAATTGCAATTCACGTACTCATAATTTAATACAATACGTGTTGTATGCAGTCATATTCCACTTCCATTGTTCAATGTGCATGAAAAAGATAAGGTGCACATGTGCCAGTTACTAGTCAATTGTACTAATAAGGATAATGCGAATACGCGGTAATTTGTGTTTTTCGTATTAGCCATAACCAACAAAGTGTGTGTTAATTATGTCAATAAAATTATATATTTTTAAAATAATTAAATTTGTTTACATCATGGATAATACCAGAAAAAAAAAGAAAACTTATAACTATCACGAAGAATGGAAGCAAGATTAGGAACTCATTGCGGTGTCGAACAAGCAATGCAAAATTCGAGACTCCAGAAAGTTCAAAATAATACAGTTTTTGTGTTTCTTTTTTTATTATTTTGTTATTATTAACAATAGTGTCATATTGTGAAAAAAGTATTCATTTAAAGGGCTATTCGTCTTCTTAAACTTCACTGGCAGTCCTTTCGTCGATCTGGTTTTTATTTAGTTTACGTCGGTAAACAATTAAAATTTTAAGTAAAAATAAATAAACCCATAAATAGTTTTCAAGTAAACAAATTCGATCAGGGATTGATTTAATGTAATTGTAATCCATTTGTAATAAATATTTAATTGATTATTATTAAATCAATAAATCAAATAATTTCCACAATGTCATCAATAGTTTTATATAAATACCACATCACGATGAATGGTTTCATGCGTATGCAACAATTAAGGGAGCAGGAAACTATACAAATCTATGAGCTGGAGGTTGTAGTGTGCGGAATAACCTATGGGGAAGGCCGTTCCATAGAAAAGGAGTTAAAATGAAGCAGGAAGAGGATAAGGGTTTGGTGCATTTGTAACTCAACCGTGAACGGATGTTGGGAAGTGGCTGCTCGTATTTTAAAAGATTTAATGGAGAGCAGAAGAATGACGTCATGGAAACAGCGCTTATGGAAATATCTGTAGAAAGATTATCAAGTTGAAATGGACCATCAGTGGTTGAGCTGAGTGAATGAGAGAGGATCATTGAGAAGCCTGTGTGAGGGAAGCATTAGTTTTGAGGGAAGTTCTTAGAATTAAATACGAGAACGGTATTTTAAGGATGGGTAAATTTGGAAATTGTTCACAGTTAGTAGATCGGTGGATGAGAAGTATTATGACTGAAAAAGATGAGTCGTTTTTAGAAAGCGAAGAGGTAATTGATGCGATGCAACGTCATTCCGAGAAAAAATAGCCCTGACAGTGATTTGTTCATTATCAAGATTAAGAAAATGTGAATTAAGATCCTTCTTGTATGACAAAAAACAGGTGACAATGTTTCCTTCGATAGGTCACCCCAAGAATACAAATAGTATATTCATTTATTTCGTATAGGGTTCCCCTCTTTCCTCCCCCATCCCTTAGGATGGATTGAGCCCTCCTAATGAGAAATTTAGTATTTTATGACTGTAGATCCGAGTGTGTGTGTCACGGGGCCGGTCTGCCTGTTCTGAAGGACGAAAAACCCAAGTTTCTGGGTGAGAAAACCCTACTTCCGTGTGGACCGGCTAACTCACCTGTAGCCGAAAGACAAAGGTTCTTACGTTTTGGATAGGAATCAAACCAGTCTTTCCAACAAAAAGTACTTCGTCTATACCGACTGAGTTATAGAAGCTCAGAAATACTTAAGTGCAAATCATCAACATAATTTTATATCAATGCATTCGAAATCTGCGATAAAATAATTATAGTAAAATCATATAAAATATTTAAAGGTGTTTTCAATAATTTTAGAAAATCAGAAAAAAACTTAAATACATAATTAAATTTTAATAATTTTATAATTTTTTATTTTATTTCTTAAATTTTAAATAAAACATTAAACATAATTTTATAGTAAAAGTATTTGTTTGCCATTCTACTGTCAAACTGGTAGTATTCTTTAGTATATTGGTACCTTGTGTGAGTTAACAGTTGGTCATATGATTCGAAAATTATAGCAACCAGTCTGTGTGTGTGTGTGTGTGTGTGTGTGTGTGTGTGTGTGTGTGTGTGTGTGTGTGTGTGTGTGTGTGTGTGTGTGTGTGTGTGTGTGTGTGTGTGTGTGTTCAGATCTCCGGTAAGCAAAGTGATGATGGTTTCTTATCTGTTACAATAGCAAACCGCAGTTTGCTATTGTAACAGATAATGGTTTGGTATTAGTAACTAAGGCTGTAAAGTCAGTGTATTATGTCAGTTAACTTCTATTGTATAGAAGTTAACTGACATAATACACTGACTTTACAGCCTTTGTTACTAATACCAAACCAACAGCATATTTGTGCCTTCTAAAGCTATAGTCTTCATTATGCTTGCCTAATCTTGCTTTCGCAGTTATTTATATCTTTATCTTCAAATTTATAACGGTGTCTTCACAAATACAAGAGAAACAGAGCGCCTAAAATATTAATGCAACGATAACCAAATAATTATTTCTGGTTTTAAAAATCTCATCACGAAAACTGCCGAACATTAATATTTTAATTCGAGTTAATCAAGTTCGCTTGTAGAATAACTTTGACAACTTTTAATACAGTTTAAATAATTAAGACATTTTTCTCCAGACTTAATAACTTATAATCTGTTTGTTTATCTTTGGTGGGATGTTCATCGCTTTTATGGAAATTCTTAACAACTTTTACAGTTGGTAAGAATTTCAAAAGATGTTTCTATTGAATGTTTTCCCTTCTAGCAGGTTTTGTTTCAGACATTATTTGATCAAGATAATTTCTTTCATCTTTCCATTTCGACTATCTCACTGCTTTGTACATTGTGAAGTTCATCTTGACTTGTTCCATTCACATAACCTACCCTTTGGCTATTTACTAACACATTTCTCATTAATTCTTTCCCATTCTGTTAATCTTGTTTTTACATCGTTAACGGATAGCAAACATAACGAAATTTCATCTTTCACATATTCAAATAGCTCATTCAATATTCTGTAGCTATTAATATTAGCTGCACGATTCTGGATTCCCGGATGTCATTTTTAGCACGTTAAATATGTTAATATTGATTTGAACAAGACTTGCCAAATAATGAAGTATGCTAAACAGACAGACGACATCATGCAGAAATAAACTTTTGAAGTTAAGATGTTCAACATATTGTTAATTTCTATAATTTTAATATGTATAAAATTAATTTTAAGTTATTCTATCATAGAGAACACGTTCCATACTTTTGCCTGTTACCAGGAGAAAGTCCTTTTTTATGATGCCGTTCAATGTTGAAGAAATTTCAGTAAAACTTTGAAGAAAATCTGATTACTCTGATAAACCTTTAAATTATGATAAAAGAGAAAACGCAGTCATTGATCTCTCTCACTGCTTCCAAATTAAACAGAAGCATGCGTTGCCGATTGAAGGTAAGTCTATCACTCTCCATTTAAGTAATCATTCGAACCACTTTGCTTAATATCTTTCTGCTATTACAATAATCAATGGCAAAGTTTGCTGTAGTTTGTTAACTTTTTTAGCTGACGTACAGACACTACTTAAAGAATGTAACCGATATTAGGCACTTATGGGTACAAGGTGCATCAGTTTGATAAATAGCAATCTGTTTTTTACAGATACAATTGCATTTGGTTCTCTAAAGAAATAAAAATAGTGATGACATAAAGTAATATCGAAAAAAAAAATAGATTTTACTAATTAATGAATAATGATTTAGTGTGGTTTCTGGTAAACTGAATGATTCAAATAATAAATAACTTGATGTCATGCTTAGCGCTTTTTTTAAACATAATTTTGTTAAGAATCAGACTATTTGTTAGCGCTCCTGGTCAAGTCGATAAATATTCTGTTTGTTGAGTGTGTTCGCGTAAACTCCGTGCATATCATGGTTGTCTTTTTTAGTCAATAAATTACATGCGACTTAAAATCGGTCGACATTTGCTTCGCTTTTCTCTTGAAGATATGCGCTGAAGGAATTTACTGTACATAACGTTGATTACCTTCATTTAATGCATGGAAATAGGCCATAATTGCAGTCATACACCATTCTGCACTAAAGAGGATTCTCTCTCTCTCTCTCTCTCTCACACACACACACACACGCACGCACGCACGCACACACGCACGCACGCACGCACGCACACACACACAGTAGCTCGCGCTTAAACATTGCCTTCAATATAATTAAGCATACGCAGGAAAATTTTGGCTTCATTACTCACACCGACCATCGTCGTATGTTTGCAAGATGGCCGAGCTTAACAAAGAGAACCTTTTAGGAGTCATTAATTTTACTGGACGCATGACACTTTTTTCATTTAGAGGCATGCTAGCGATTATTTTGATTACTATAACTGCAGAAGCCTAAATTTGATGATATGCGGTTGTTAATGGGGGTTTTCAAACTACTAGATCAATCTCGGACACATCATTAACTTTTATATATATATATATATATATATATATATATATATATATATATATATATATATATATATATATATATATATATATATATATATATATATATACTGTATATATATAACAGTTATACCAAATAATAGCCAATACAGTTTGTGAATAGCATTGGGTCAATCTTCTATATAACACATTTTCTCTCTTAATTCCAACTTCTTTCAATTCTAATGACAATTTTGAGATTTTGAGGCATAGCAACCATCCAAGAGTTGTAAAACTGGCTGATAAATAATAGTACATATTTAAATTAGTTACATCTTTGTTCCCTTCAGAGTAATCGTCTGGCGAATTTATACATCGAAGTATTGTTGGTAGTCATATGATCTCGTTAAGCGCACTGCTTAAAATTGAGTGGCATTCTCTGAAAGGTCCTCAAATTTCCATCCTTTGAGCTAAAATTTCAACTTGAGGAAATAAAAAGAAGTCTCAGGAAGTAAGATCTGGTGGGGAAAGTTACACAGAGCATGGAAGCAAAGTCACGTTATTCTGTAGTCAAACTGCCGCACCGACAAAGACGGTGACTGCGGATTAGGATGGTGTTGCATAAAATAGGCTTAACTACGCTTCATAAATGGTACAATGCCTGTCTTCATGGAGGAAATTAGCACACATTTTCGACGTTCTCATCAGTCTTATCCAAAGACGAACGACGGTTGGAATTTTTGACTGATATTTACATTTAACCTAGAAAAGCACTGAAGTCTGTGTGAAATTAAAGTTGTTAACATGCAACGGGCCTCTGAAGCAAATTTATCGCATATCAGAAAGTCGATTCATTCTCTTTGCCCTTTAACATCCCATTTCGAAAATCATAGAACACTATAAGCAACTCAACCGAGTATCTAAACAGCTTTCCATTAAAACGAATGGTTATACTCTACAGACTAACTCAATATGAAGCAATGCACCAATAATTGCAGCAGAAAGTCGTATGCCAGCTATAAACTCGCCCCCTTACGGTCGGTTTGAGAACTTATGGGAAGTACTTGTCCTCCTGAATCTTAACATATCTTGCAGAGGTTAGGAGGAATACCCGTAATACCTCTGAACATTGGATTATTAACAAAGAAACAATATATAATAATAAGAACCTTTTTTTTGTACTCAGTAAAAGATAAAATAAGCCATGGCATAATGAACTTTGGCTGCAGTACGTATACTTCAAAAATAACTTATCTTACATAATAAAACGTCTATTTTACTATCCGTTTCCATCGCAACATTATTAGTTTCACTAATCTCACTTAAAAATGAAAATGTTTGAGAGATGAATAAGACTTACAAAATTTCGTAAATCATATTAACCTATCTATTGATAGACAATAAACTGGCTACAGGTTTTCAACAACCATTCCTTGAGTAACTCATATAAGAAGGGGGAGGAATATTATATATATAATATTCCTCCTATATTCCTTCTATATTCTCTCTCTCTCTCTCTCTCTCTCTCTCTCTCTCTCTCTCTCTCTCTCTCTCTCTATATATATATATATATATATATATATATATATATATATATATATATATATATATATATATATATATATATATATATATATATATATATATATATATACAGGGTGTTCGGGATAAATATATATATATATATATATATATATATATATATATATATATATATATATATATATATATATATACAGGGTGTTCGGGATAAATTTGACAGTTTCGTAAGGAAAAAGAAAATCTTCTTTGTATCTATTAAATTTAATGAATTGACAAAAAAACATTACAGGCAGAGTTAATTACAATACTATCAACAAGATTTACTCAAAATAACCACCATTAGCATCGATCACAGCTTCAATTCTGCTTCGGAACCTCGAACAAGCTGATGCTACAGTCTCCCTGGGAAGGGTCGCAAAAACTGTTTTAATTTTATCCATTAACTGGGCTTTTGTATTACTGGAAGTGCGATTGGTGTCTTTTTCAACTGCGCCCCATACAAAATAATCCATGGGGTTAAGGTCTGGGGAGTTTGGAGGCCAAACATTTGGACTGGTGAAGTCGTAGAAATTTTCAGACAACCATTTTTGACTTTTCCTAGAGGTGTGGCAAGGGGCCGAATACTGCTGCCATACATACGGCCTACCATTGGCAACCCTTGTTATCCAGGGCTTGACTACAGTTAGCAACTCCACGAACAAAGCCCGAATTCCAATGCCAGGGTTCTTCAACACCTGTTCCTGCAGATTTGCGAGGAATTCTGCTGTACGAACGCAATCAGATCGTCTGCTAGGGATCTTTCTTCTTGCTACATCCTCGTAGTCACCATTGCAAGTCTATAGTTCATGCCTGATTGTTTTTACTGTATTCAGGGAGCATTGGGCAGCAGTCGTAATATCCTTATTTTGATGGCGGGCACGAATCATCATGATACAAGTTATTCTCTTCCATGATTCAGGTGGGTTCCAGCTATCCATCCTTTCTGACATCTTGTATATGAATGAAGAAGGGTCCAAACTTTTAAATGAAGTGAAGTGTGTGTTAATACATGTAACTTACGGAAAAATATAATTAATTATAAATATGTCAAATTTATCCCGAACACCCTGTATATATATATATATATATATATATATATATATATATATATATATATATATATATATATATATATATATATATATATATATATATATATATTATTTAGTTATGTTCTCCCTTCATCAAGGGAGAACATAACTAAACATTGCTGAACAGTGTAAGCAGCTCTTTTTACTCTTTCAACAACAACGTAGATCAGATAACTGATACTGTTCTCCAGAAAACACCAATCAAGAAGCCAGAAAGAGAGAGAGAGAGAGAGAGAGAGAGATCTTTCTCTGAAGTAAGGAAACTACAGCAAACGAAAACAGTCTAGATAATAAACGAAATAATAAAGAAGAGAACAGGACTAACTCCTCTTCTCAAAGTGTTTTGCATATCTCGTATTGCATGAAGTTTGCAAACACCCCCAGTAAAATCTTCAGAACACTTGAAATCTTATCTTGAATCTTATCTTGAAAACAATTTTTAAAAAAGAGCCTAATCAGACATCACTTTGCAAATAAAGCATTAAACTTTGTTTGAGGATTTTGAAAGATGTACAGTTATTTTCACCGTAACATAAAAAATAACTTTTTATTTTCTTTTATTTTTGTTATCCAGGAAAATCGAAGAGGATACCATGAGGGTTAGTAAATCATACCCATTATTAATAATATCAAAAAAGGGTAAATATCCGTTAATTTATCAATGCTTAAACGTCAGATCCTTCCTTTTCAAATATTAACTTCCTAAGATAATATTGACGAATTTCACCTTCTCAAGCATATATATAATAGTATTAATTGTTTTCTTAGAGAGTGTTGCGTATATTAAAGGATACTAAAACAGCATTTGAGCTGGCTATTTAAAAATAATCTCTAATAGTTAATTATACTTGAAAAATAAATATTAGAGTTATATATAAAAATATTCCTTTCAATTAATAGAAACACCCTTTCGATTATTTGTTAACTTTTATATAAATAGATATCAGCCAAGTAGAAACGGCTTGCGGATCTGATGTGTTGGATTCATTGAATCCAAAATACCCTTGGAGGGTAATGGATGGCAATGCTGTAGCCAAAGAAGTTCTAACTGAGGCTTGGCTATTGCTGTTACTCTCCTGCCCTGATCAGACCTTTAATTGCTCAATAACACCTTATCCCTACACTGTCCTCTACAGATAACGGGGAAGATGAAAAGCATTCTTGCTTCGCCCCTTTAAGACAGTCCTTATAAGGAGAAACAGCTTGCTTAAAAAAAGAAAACTAAATGGTCTTCGGGGTTGTTAAAGTTTGCAACGTACCAGTCTTTGTTGGGTAATTTCATTATTCATCAATTTTCGTGGTTAAAATGCGTTACTGAAATTAAGATCGAGTCAAAATATTTTATACAACTATTTTACTCGGCTCGAGGAATTCGAACTTGTTAAACAATTTTTGGTATTCGGATCAATACTACTGGCACAGCTGTGTGCTCTGCTGTCATGTTCTTTAGCAAGCAGAGGGATCAAATAAGCCATTTTTATCCTCTAAAATCTTCTTTCCCTTTCTCCAACACTAGCAACTATCAACAACCGTGTTAAGTACAAAGGGCGTTTCTTTAATCGCTCTCTCCCACGCGTATTCTTATTTTAATCTGTTTTGGGAGAGTCATAAGACTCGCGTGCCGGGATTGCGTTATCTAAAGTGAGGCCTGGTTTTCTCTCTCTCTCTCTCTCAGTGGTTAATTTTTCGCCATTCACGTCGACCTGGTTAATCGTAAAGCTACTTTGATACTAAAAATGCAAAGTATCTCGAAAAGAGAGCGATTGAAGCAAGCCCACTGCACATTAGGGGGAAAGACACGTTGCTGTAATTAGACGATTAACATTTTAGTAGTGTTTTCAACGAGATTAATTTAGAAGATAGGTAAACAACGAATGTACTGAGATAAAAATGTTGTTTTTTTGTTTAATATACATCAAATATGAGAACCGTTTAGTTTTAAGAAAATTTTCCTAACATTAATTCTTCTTGACATGTTTCATCACTTGTCTTTTAACTAGCACGCGGGAATGGTTAAACTTCAAAACAAATGTATAAATGTAGGAAATTTTCCACGATATAATATATACTTGTGTATAACATAATATATAACTCTATTATGTTAAGCTTCAGTTCAACTTAACAAGAATTCCATGCTCGTAAATGAAGTTTCACATGAAGTATTTTCATTGCTAACATTTTTAACCAGAGAGCAGGGGGTTTCTTTCAGTCGTTGATGTGTTGATTGAAGTGAAATATTAATTTTAATTCAATATTAAATCGATCGAATAAATAGATTTATATTAATTCAGCAAAAGAGACACGATGTAATTTATCGACCGCATCCATAGATAATACTTTTTTTTTGCTAGATGGATGAAGCAAGAATGCTTATCATATTCCCCGTTGTCTAGAAGAAAATGTATGGATGGGGTGTTATTGAGCTATAAGCTCTGGTGATGGTGGGGTAGTCTAGCCTCAGTTAAAACTTCATTGGCTACAGCATTACTGTGCAGCCAATCTCCAAAAACTCGTGCGATCCCCCAACAATGAGCGATCCGAAGGATCAAAACTCAGCGTTGTTCCCCTGAGTAACAAGCTCACCCTGTCACTAAGAAGAACTCTAAACGTTTGGCTCTACCCAGTGGCTGGCTCGCCCCACCACCGAGCATTGCCGTTCATATTTCACCTGTGGGGTAAAAGCAACAGCATTACCATCTGTTACCCTCCAGAATACCCACACAAGATACAGTAATGCTTCAACACCATAGTGCTTACGAACTATGGTGCGTTGAGGATCATTCTGAGTCATTTATTTTGCGCACGTTGTAATTTTAGGATATTGGTATTAGCAGTATGGCTCCAAGCCGGAGAATCATATGTGAGTATAGGACGAATCATCAATTTGTATATAAGTAACTTGATTCTGGTGCTCAATTTACTGTTCCTATTAATTAAAGGATAGAATTGGGCAATGAGTTTTGATGTCTTTAGACAGATAGTCTGGACACGGGAGCTGAAAGTCAGTTTTTTGTTCATCAGTACGCCAAGATATTTGATATCAGTAAACCATGGAATTTTTGTCTTAAATAGGAGGATGTCTCCAGTAGGAAGCATTGGTCTTTTGGCGAATAGCAGGGCTACGTTCATCTGGGGATTTACGTGAAGTCGCCATTTGGCGAAGTATTGTTCAATTAGAAGTAGATTTTCGTGCAGTTTTTTGATTGCTAGGTGCGGTTTTAAAGATCTGGTTAATATTGCTGTATCATCCGCATATAGAGCTTTGATAGATGACAGAGGGTTGTGCGGGATATCACACATATATATGGAGAAGAGAGTCGGTGCCAGTAGGGATCCTTGTGGGACTCCAGCTATGATGCGTTTTTGAGTTGAGAGTGTGCCATTTAACTTAACTTGCATGCGCCTATCATGGAGGTATGATCTGATCAGATGAACCACTTCCAATGGTATTCCGGATGTTATCATTTTGTATAGCAAGCCATGATGCCAAACTTTGTCAAATGCACTGGCTATGTCAAGGAAAACAGCTCCAGTACATTGACGCCAGTTAAATCCCGTGGTGACATATTCCACTAATCTGAAATCCCGTGGTGCTGTGCAATTGGGGGAACCCAAACTGCTCCTAAGAATGTTTAGCTTGCGTACTGATTCTTAGAGTCTGGTGAGAATAACTTTCTGAGCAATTTTGCCCAGATTAGAGATAAGGCTGATAGGTCTGTAACTTTGAGGTAATCGCGGATCGTTTCTTGTTTTATGGATTGGGATTATATCTGCCAGCTTCAAGTGGGAGTATTTCCCTTCCCACTTGAAGCTGGCGGATATAATGGGGTTTATTATGTTAGTCAGATGTACAGTAGCTGTGCGAGGTAGTAGTTTTATCACCTTGTTGGTGATTCCGTCAGGTCCAGAAGCCTTTTCATTCCGTAACTTCTTGATTATGTCATATATATTTCTGCAGGTGACGTGAGTGCAATTTGACCAGAGCATGTGACAGAAGATTTGAGCGAAGATCTAACATGTCGAAGGATCTTATATATGTGATTGAAGTCGAGATGGTCATAAGAGGGTTTACATTGCTTTTTCTAGAGTTTTTGCTATTGCCTCGGCTTTGTCTGTATCAGTATGGATAAGGCCAAGATCTGTTTGAAGAGGGGGGAAGAGGTTTGTTTTTGTTTCTTGATGTTTCTGATTAGATTCCGTATGGAGTGATTGCAGGAAGAAGATCAAGCTTGCACAAAATTTCCTGTACCGGGTGAACATTTGTATATTTACCATTAACCATTAACATTACTGACAGGATGGGTGAAGCACTGGTGCTTTTCATATTCCCCTTTATCTGTGATGAGAGTTGTTTGGGAATGGGAGGTTTGTGAACAGTTAAAGCTCGCCCTCTGAGGGCAGTTGTGTTAGCTATGATCGGTTCAGAGAAGAATAGCCTCTAGTCTTTTGTGTTTGTAGTAATCAGTCTCATTGTAATTGACAGTTTGTACGATTAGTGGGTTTGAATGTGAACTTGACTTCCTTATATCCTTATAAGGACTGGCTTAAAGGGGCGAAGCAAGAATGCTTTTCATATTCCCCGTTATCTGTAGCGGACAGTGTAGGGATAAGGTTATTGAGCTATTATTAAAGCTCTGATCATGGCAGGAGGGTAACAGCAATAGCCGAGCCTCAGTTAGAGCTTCATTAGCTACAGCATTGCTATCCATTACCCTCCAAGGGTATTGGATTGAATGAATCAATCACCGCATCTCACGGTCGATTGATTCCATCCGAATCCTCACTCCCCGTGAACTTGACTTCACCAAGAATTTTAGTTGACATAGTTTCCGTATACAAAAAGAAAAATGGTGTTTGAATTTATTTTTATGACATTCTGTAAATTTTAATACAAAAAATATTTTATTATGTAATATAAGTGAAATTTAATCTTAAATTTTAATAAACCATTAGATTTATTGTGGGTCTGGCTCTAGTAGCCCTTCCAGTAAGGTCTACTACAAATCTCTTCCTCCATTCGTCTATACACAAGTTAATACGTCTAGAATGCGTAAGAAAAATGCGTGGACCTGTTATATACATGATATAACTTTAAATACATTCGTTGGATTTTTATAAAAATATCATTAGTCGATTGTGATTTTCGGAATACCTTAAGCTTTTTTCTTTCTTTCTTTTTTTCCCCAGATGGTCCTCACAAAAACAACGGATATATCGACAATCGAGCTGCCTGTGCAGCAATTCAATATATCTAATCAGTTATTTTGAAAATTATTTTTTTGTATTTGTTTTTTAGTTTTTTAAATTAATTTAAATATTCTTTTCAAATCCATTCTATTAAAATGTACATTCCATTTTAATATTTTTATCAACTTTTGTTAAATTGCTTAAGACATTTTTTCATTCTTTTCATTTTTAATTCTAGCATATTTTATTTTATCATCATCATCATCATCATCAATTTCCTGATGATGATGATGACGATAAAATAAAATGATGAGGGTACTATGACAGCACTACATGATTAAGTTGACATTATTATTAATCTCCTATCAGCAATTTTCCTCCAAATCAATCTATTACTTGTAAACACTCCAATAATGTAATATCTAATATTTCGTTCTTCTTCTAAGGCACTTTTTACTGTGACCAAGATGTAGATGTATCAATCCACCTACATCTTATTCTAATTTACATTTGATTTGCTCTTAGTATTGTTTAAACACAAACATATTCGTTTAACCTGCTGTTGTTTTAAGTAATTTAAGTAACTTATTATATTCAGTTTCTATTTATTGATAAGTATAAATAAAATTGATTGAAGGATTCACCCTATGATTTCTTTCTTTACAGTAATTTGTTTGCGAGTATTTTAATTTAATATTTTATTATACATTCATTTTTAGGTAAATATATTTAGCATCATTTTACTAATTTTGTATTTGTATAATTCTTGATGCTACTACACGTACTTTCAATCTATTCCGTAATTTGATTTTGTCAGAAGCCTTTTATAAGACACCGAAGTACATAAATTCTAATGATTATTATTCTTTCTTATTATCTGATATTCTCTTGACCAATACTTTGTTGTTCGTCAGTATATTTTAGTCGTGATTCTTCTCTGATCATGCTTTAGTATTTTAAGGTAAATAAATATCAGAAAGGCTAAATATACATTCAGTTACTAAGATGAATGTATAATCATGTGCGCATGTGCTAAAACAGTGATTTCCTTTGTGAAATAAGTTTACGACTGCATGACGAGAATCGTCTAATTTGGCCAAATTAAGCTGTTTTAATAGTTTTGGTTTTAAAATTGTTAAATGCGTATATTGCGCAGTAGATATACTTGTACGAAAAATCTACCACCTCCATATGAGACCGATTAACTCCCTTTCAGAAATAAAACCTTATAATGATTCTTTCTTTACTAGAAGGGGTTCGAACTCGGTTCTTTTCAACTACAAGACATGATTGACTGAATTACGGAGAACGTTCCGCAAAATTATGAAAAGACAAAATTCTGTTTAAAGGATTTATACGAAAAATAGCTCAGGTTCAGTGGGGGGTTGCCCATAAGGGCTGCAGCCCCTCCAGTATAAAATGAAAGTTCCTGTTTTATTATCGCCGTTCTTAAATTTTTATATATTTATATAAAAATCTTTATTTTGTTCAGTTAGGGCTGGTAGTATTGCAACCCAAGATACATTGCTACTACACGAGCACAAGCAACACGAATTAATGTCATTGTCGTTATTATTGCGCGTTATAGGTAAATATTGTGCGTTTTTTCTTTTTTTCTATTCAATTTTAGCATTTAACTTATATCTTTGTAGAAATGAACGAAGAGAAGAATTCTGTTAAATATTTATTAAATTCTGTTATATTTTAGTTTTATTAATGATATATTTTTTTAAATCCATATTGTTTTTTTTTTTTATTGTCTTTTTTGTTGCTAGCCCCCACCACTACAAATTCTTACGAGCCACCACTTCTCGGGTTACAATTATTCTATCGATGAATGGTGCAATTGAACAATTCTATTTGAGCAAGGAACATTTTTTATGACTGTCTACAGTCATGTCCTTACGTTAATATTTCTTTCGATCTGTGATGTGCCAAATTAAACATTAAAATTTTCAATTGCTGGAACTCTTCATGAGAAATGGTTTGTTTTGCGTACTTGCTAATGGAGAATTTCCTTTAAATCTTAAACATTTCAGTACAATGAATATTAATAACGTATTTCAAACTTCCGTAAAAAAACAGCTAATTTGTTCAAAATGCTGTGGGGATTACTTTGGGGTAAGTGGTCCGATCATTTGTATATAACACCCCCTAATTCTGTTCATTTCCTTCTCTTAATACACTTTCTGGAATCAGGTTTTATAAGAGAGGACTGATCCAAATGTATTTAAGACAAACTTTAAATGCAACGCTTTGGAATCCCTTTAATAAACGATTAAAATTCGAATAGACAGATGTATTATTATAACAATAAGATATTACTGAGGACATTCGAAGATTCGTATTATTTAATATCCAAATAGTTTTGTGTTATAATTGGTTCCTAGAACCATTCTTGCAATAACATTTCAGCCTACCTAAACGATAAAAGACAATTAGATATCTCTGGAAGTCATGTGACTTCCCGTGTCTGTTTGTGGAGGAAGGGAAATAAAAGAGAAAAATGTTCTGGAAAACCTATCAAGTTCATTTCATTGTTGAAAGCAAATTTCAACAATTAATTCTAGAAAACCATTACTGTTGGATGGCCCTAGTTATTAAAAGTCACTTTTATCCAAAGATTTCTTATCATTTTTTCTTTTTTCTCTTTTTTGCCGAAGCGCCCATCTTACCTTTTACATTAATCGCGTATCTTCCCATTATACAGCAGGGTATTCGATAGAAAGAAAAGAATATTTGGCCGAATAACGAAGCCAATCACATTCACCGCGTAACCAGAAACCACACAGCGATGGGGTAGATCCAGTTGGTTATTTGTTAAAGAATCAATTTCTCCGATTCCGTACCCTTTTAGTGGTGGTGGAGGGAAGAAGGAAAGAAAGTGGGAGACGTTTGCTCTCTCCATGTTTCTAGAAAAATAGTTTCATTGAAATTTAAGTACTTTTGTTCAAATTTCAGTCGGAAAGACTCGAAGCTATTCCAAGAAGGGAAAAAAAAACTAAACCCATGTACTTGCAGGTTTTATTTAGTTTACAAAGATAATATGAAGGTCAATAAAACGATCTTTTGGAAGTCGCATAAGTTATTTTGAAAATATCTTGCGGGGATTGACCGTGTTCCAGTAGCCTCACCTAAGTATATTACGAACGCGATATATTAAACAAGAAAGCGCAATAAAGATCGCAAGATCGATTCGTTCGCCGTAAATCACCCCTGACAAGCGGGAGTGCGGATAAAGAAGAAAAATAAAGAAGAAAAGAAAAAAAAAAGAAGAAGAAAAAGTCATTGGGAGACGGCAGTGAATGTCCATTAAAGTGAAGGAGCCTGGAGAGCATAGAAGGAGACGCTACTCCATGCAGAAAATATGGACCTATCTTTCCTCTTGTCGGAGTCAACGAACACTAGCGACAGGACCAAACGGTCTGTGAAATATCCGCTCACTGCACAAAGATGGTCTGCTTATTTATTATGTTGTTAACAATTTTAAATCTCTACCATCTTCGAGACGTCCCACGGTCCCTTCGACACTCGCTGATATCTAAACGATAAAATTGGGAAGGACAACAAAATCTACTGACAAGACCTATTGCTTAGGAAAAAAAATTGCGCTAGGTGGCGTTCTCATCGGTCGTTAACTTTTAGTTATTTTAGTCTGAATAGACGTAATTTTCTTTCGCTTAGGTGACAGGATTGCAATTACTTGACGTTGAATTTCATTTATGAGGTGATTGCACTGCATCCATTAGATGCAGTGCAATCAAAGTTTACAAAGATAATTTTTAAAGCTTGTTCGAGATTAATATTAATTTCAAGAAGCTTATTTAATCCTAAATCTCATTCGGTATTCATAAATCTGATTAACTGACTAATTAGTAATCTACAATTATATTTGCTTTTTAACTATTGTCAACAATGTAATTATACATTGTATAAGTAATAATAGGCTGATGGAGCTCGTTCGCCATAGCAAACGGATGCAGTCAAATAAAATCAAGAAATGTAAGCTGTTATTTATATATATAAATTTCATATTATATAAATGAGTAGATCGACCAGTGATATTTTTAGATGCACCGACATACTTCCAGTGACTTCTTTTCGCAACAGGGATGCTTTAGTGATAATACATAGTTTCAAATTTTTAATTTAACTTATACTTTATAACAATTTATAATTTATCAATTCTATTATCTACCCTATATATATATAAAATGATAAGTCTTTTTATGTCACGTTTTTCGAAACGTTTTGAAACTCAGGGGCTACCCTGAGTGTCGAGTCTTCAAAATTCGAGTCTTCAGAATTCATGGAGAACCGGCCTACCAGTCCGGAACACAGGGGGTTTGGGCGCCGTAGGCTCCGGGGGGGGGCGTATTTCATTTTTAAATATGCGTATGAAGTAGAGTTTTGCCGAACACTTAACAGGTATTCGGCAAAGAGCTGAATATCTTATTTGTGCTGTTGAGGAAACGCATAAAGGGTCCACTAGTTCATGTAGCTCACCCATCCCAACACAAATAAACACTAATCTTTCATTTACAGAAATGAACACTCTGAATTCTTCTCAATACATCGATCCATACTTGACAAGACAACGGGAGTTCATCCTCCAGTAGAGAATGAATTTAATGTCTTCATAATTCTTTTAATATGAGTAAACTTACGCTGTTCTTAAAAGAGTTTCTCGGACACCAACAATACAATTGCATTTACCACTTCAAGAATAAATCGAATTATCTTAGACAATCTTCTAATGATCACAAATTCTCGTGGAAACTTTTTTCAGTTCTCTTTTTTTTCTGATTGGTCAAAAGGTTGAGAATATATTTCGTTTTTTTTCCCCTCTTTCTTTCTTTGTTTTTCCTTTCTATTCGTATCGTTTTCTTCTTTCTTTCCCCCCCTCTCTATTCATTTTCTTTCCTTCCTTCTTCCTGTTACAATCGTTCTCTTCTTTACCTTCTTCTCCCCTCCTCTCTACATTTACGCTGAACTGGCATTCAGAAAAATAAGATAAACCCTCGTGTAGACATTTCCGGCCTGAAAGTTTTCAGTTGGATTTCCCGAGCATCCCTCGCAGATTTATTTTAATAGTCTTCCAGCTGCAATGATAATAAAGTTCTGCGACCTCTCGAGAATAACGATTGCAGAAAGTACAGTAACATAGCCACTTTTAACAGAACGTGTTTGTCAGACTGTTTTTATGAATAAAATCTTCGACAGGGTACAAGAATATTTCTTTTTAAAAATGTGTGCATCTAATTAAAATGCACAAGTTCGAGAACTTGAGTTTTCTCTAAGGACTTTATTGCATTTCTCGTTAATTGGTAGTCGCATAAAAACAGGTGTGAAGTTATTGCGTGGTGTTCCGAAATATCACGAAGCTATCTTGACGAGAAAACCTGCAGATATACTGGTATTTCTGTCGCAACAATGAACACACACACACACACACGCATGCACGCACACGCACACACAGAAGAAATATGAATGCAAAAAATGCCCAACAAAACACGTCAAGTGTGAACAAAGATTTTTGCTTCGTTGTCCACTTACATGGATATTGTTTTTCAGGTCTGAATCTCATCGGGGAATCAATTTAATTCGAAGGGAAAAACATAAGCAAAGATTATTTTTGAATGAAATAAAAAATATTCAAGACTTTTTTTTATCATCTTAAATTTCTCACCATGTTTTATGAGTTAAAGTCAATTATGCAAATTTAGTTCTTTGAAATACGATTAATTTCACTTTTTGTTTATTTTGTCTCTGTTTTTTTGTTTTTTTTAAGCAAAGTTAGACTCTCAAGCTACATTGCTTTGTAGGGGTGCGTATTTAAAAGGGCATCAAAGACTAGAGAAATATTTAAGCAAAAAACATACACGGCTATTTTGACTTCATATTTTCTATCCAATGTAGAGATAATGGAGTAAATAAGAAGTAAAGGATTAAAATTAAAAGCATCTGGCCTCACCTCACCATCTCCGCTTTTGTAAAAATAAATAAACCACGCTTCGTCATTTTATGACAATAAACTAAACTATTTATTGTACAGTTTATTGTTCAGCAATCATTAAAGAAATAATACTTGAATATGATAGAAACGTGGACATGTTTCTGGTCCCAGATAAAGTCTTGCTCAGTGTATTTCCACTCCTTATAATGATCACATTTTCATGCTTGCTGTATTCGTCTCTTGGTGTGTGCTCTGACGATTTTCTTGACGAATAAATGGTATCGTTCCAAAGTTTATAGTTTGAATTACATATATGGTTATCACTAGTTAAGACTTACTTATGCAGTGGATTAGTGGAATAATTAATCCATTTTCATGTGATGCGGTTGCCTTCCGGAAATATTTGTTCTAAGTGTGGCGTCACTTGAGTCATAGCAGACATTCGTACAGTAACCAAATTTTATAAATTCCCGAGGTTGTTATAAAGGTCATTTCAACCACTGCCAGCCTGAATGATCAAAGGAATAGAAGGTCCCCTCTCCACTCAACATGATGGAGGTTCGAATCTCAGCGCAGGCATGAATATTTATGATTGTGTTTAAGAGAAGGATGAATGCGACAACGTTGTTTATCGGCCTGATTGGTTGAGTGGTTAGCGTATCCGCTCTCTAACCCACATGCTGTGATTTCAAATCTCGCCGTGTTCGTGGTATCTCAGCCTTATACTACCCATGTTACTATTCTACTGCTGATGTATCATTGGTTTACAATCTTTTGTGAGTGGAAATATATAATATAATCATCGATGTCACTATGAAAAACCTCGATTTCACGTAGCTTATGAACAGAACGATGTTTGTATTTCCTCGGTAAGACGTTCAAGTTCTCCAGAGAAGCCTCTTCTAAAGGAGCACACGAGAAGACACAAGTGAAATTTTGAATTATTGTTGGCGTGCTTTCACTGAATGTCCAGCCCACTTGCCATCATACAGTCAACTTTCTTTTCGCTATTCAGTTCTAGGAAATGTTCATGATAATAGCGAAAGAAATCGTATGAGAAACTGTCTCCTTTAAAACTAGAAACGTGTTATCTGAAGGTCTCAAATCTCTTCTACTTCCATGCTATCTAAATCACTTTTAGGCTTAGGTGCTTTCAGACCATTTGCTTAACTGTCAGCTTTGCCATTCATTAGGCAAATGCGAACTGATATTTCAACCCGATTAACTGAAACTTTAACGTAAGTAAAGATAAGCCAGTTAATTTAGGCTGTCCAAGAATTCTGCAAGATAAGGCATCTTGATGATCATCACCGTTTAAAAATTACTTTATTGACACAAATTCGCTCTGGTATCCTGATGAGCAACCTGGCGACCATACTGCTATCGAGATGAAGGGGGTTGGAGTCATCTACCTTTCGGTAGATATTTAGAGATGGCTCAAATAAAAAAAAAACAAGAGTATTACACGTAGAAAATCGGTTTTTCTTGAAATTTGCGAATGTATAAATACGTTCGCAATCCGATATTTATAAACATGCACAACAGTTGATTACAAGTAAAAGGCCAACTTTTAGTTTACTTTTTAATTAAGAAGGCAATAAAAGTATAAATTTTATTTAATTTATTAATATCTAAGATTTAATGCTTTATAGTGTTAATTTGCCATATTGCACGGGATCAGTTTTTTTGTTGTTGTTGTTGCTGAGAATGTTGCGTAATTCTGTTTTTCTAAGTGTGAAGTTCCAGTTATTGTATGAATAAGCAGAGTTTCTTAGAGAGCAAAACAAAACTGCCACCTCCTTATGAAAGTACATTTGATTTTTATTTAGAAAGAAACTCGAAATGCATTGCACAATGTAAATATCAAAAACTCTTTTTGTCCTAATGGTATTTTCTCCTATTTTTCTAAAATGGGATCAGATTCAACCTATTTCTTATAATATCTAAATCGTGAACCAATAAATTAAACTACTACTTGAACTTTTTTCTTTCAAACGTCGCGTAGAAAGCTATTAACACTCAACTTCTACACGCACGCGCGCACACACACACACACACACACACACACACACACACACACACACACACACACACACACACACACACACACACACACACACACACACACACACAAAAGCGTTGGTATGGATCTTTACCTGCGATTACCAAGATCATTTAGCTGGCTCCGTTCCGCTGTCGCCATGTTTGGAAAAATACAATGGAAAAGTATTTCAGAAAATCAAGTTGCTCTTAAGGCATTTCACACGTGTTCCACAAAAGGATAAGCTCTCATCTTATGATTGCTTCTGAGTTTTGCGATCTCTCTCTCTCTGTCCGGCTCTCTGATCATATATTGCATGAATGTATTGATGCTGTATTTTACATTAGTTGCCAGATCTGAGTATCAAAATTTTTATTCATTTGACGAAGATCCTGATCCTCAAATCTTGACTCCTTTTGTATATTTACGATCTTTTCTGGTCCATTGCCAATGCCATGAACAGTTTTGCTGATGACAATAAATACGACACCTTCCTTTTTAAATAACAGTTTGCATTACACAAATCAACAAAACTTCGAGAATCGACAAACTACCTCTACAACAAACTTTGACTTCCCTAAGCAATTCTTCAGTGAAGTCCTGTGAGCTTTAATAACAAGACTAATTAAAAACGATTTCTGTGTCATTTTTTATAAAAGTAGTTATTTTTATTTTTGTTTTACTTTTCATAATACACAGAATCATTTCTGGGCAAGATGGGCTTTCTCTTCCTTATATATCAATAAGTACTGTCTATCCTGATATAAATATATCGCAAGTGTCTCTTCGTAAGCTCAGGCGGTTTAGACGCTACCTTCTTGGTCGGAAAGATCTGGGTTTGAATCCCATTTAAGATGTGAAAAACCTTTATCACAGCTTTCTAATTGGAAATGAGTTAGCCAGTTTTCATACGATACCGACAGAGATCTTCCGCTCGGAAACTCGGGTTTTTCATTCCACAAAACGGACTAACCGGTCAGAAGAACACACGCAATATACAAACATAGAGGACTATGGAAATAAGGATTAACCATCCTGATCCATCAAATTTGGTTTTGAATGACTTCATGGTACGTTGTGGATGTACATATAAGTGAAATTATACTTTCTATTTTGCTACCTTAGGCTTTCCTTTACGTCTCAGTAACCATGTCCAGCCACTGATTAACATTATCAGGTGATGCATCTAAGAGTGCTCTAAAATGTTTGCCACAGAACAAAAGACAAACTAATTCGATTGACTATTCACTGGCTTTTCGTTTCTCTCAATTATTCCACAAATATGTTTGGTTTTTACTCCTTGATTTTCTACAGATATATCGATAGTCACCGTTGAACAACCTCTCGATGTTCAATCCACAGCGCATAAAAATTAATGAGACAATTTAATTTTTAATTATACTTGAGGCTGCTCTTTTACCGTATTTTGATGAGTGCCTATTATAATATTTTAAAGTATTTTGTAAGTTTTTACAGTAAAAATGGTTGGGTGTTGTTTACCAACAAGAAAATTCGACCAATAGCAAATCTCATCTGGACAATCTTAATCTTAATTTATACGATAGTGTTACTCCATTTTCTCTGTACTAGCCACTCTGAGTTTTCTCTTGCCGTTATAAGCCCTGAAGAAGCCGAACAGCCCATTTGGCGAAACTTGTTGGTATTAGATGTTTATAAATCAATGGTCGATTAAAGATCCATGTACAGTTCATTTTAATCTTAATCACTGTTAAACACAAAACGAGAAAATAAAATAAAATCTCTAAATGAACACTAAACAGACAAGTTAAAATGGATTAAAAATGTTTAGTATTGAGTCAATAACACAACATATCGAAGACGCACATATAGAAGCACCTTTTATATGTGCTTCTTCGCGAGGACTACAATAGCAAATGATTGCGTTGTGTTCACTTTCAATACGAATAACGCTTTTATTACAGTAACAGTGTTTAGAATTTAGCTAAATGTAAACTATATGCAATTAAGCATAAGAATATTTTATAAAGGTATGAATGCAGCAATTACAGGAGGGATTTAGCAGCACTCTTTCCAACGAAAGGGCTTGGTTAATGCCGACTGAGATGAAGGTTTCAATAAAACAAATAAAAGAGTGGGGAAATTTCTTTAGTGACAAATCAGCGCTAATTTATGGGTAAAGCAAAGCAAAAGATTTCATATATTTAGCTACGTAAGTGAGTTCAGTAGATAAGTGCGGTAAATGAAAAATAAATGCATAACATCGCATTATATCCAACGAAGAGCGGTCGGCATAAGTAGGCAGCAAAAATATCGTCTCTCAACATATAATAAAACAGTTTTATTATTATGTTGTCCTTTCAAGAGAAAGTTATAAATGACTGGAAAAAAAAACATCGACTGGAAACGACCAAGACACGTAAAATTTCTTTAAATGATAATATTCATAATAAAATTAAATTAACGATATCCAAGAACACTAGTTCTTAAAAAAACTGGGAGATGGACTGAGTCCTTGACTCTTTATCTCGTCATCTGAATGAAGAAAATCTGTGTGGATGGTGTGTTATTGAGCTAAATGCTCTAGTCATGACTGGGTAACGGCAATAGCCGAGCCTCAGTTAAAACTTCATTGGTACAGCATTGCCATATGTAAAGGTAAAGCCGTCTCTAAAAATTCGGACGATCCCTAGGCCACTCATTCGTGGGCGAAAGACCGTCCATCTCAGCGTTGGCCTTCCACCCACACGCCACCACCGAGCAGAACCGCTCATATTCCGAAGCAAAGCATTCACCGACAAAGCCCTTCAGCAGGCAGTGCCGGAGAACACTTTCCTCGGAGACTCAATTGCTCCCTTAAGGCAAAAACCTTAGAGAGCGAACTCAAACTCTCGAATCACTGCGCCCCAGGGGTTAGCAGCAACAGCCGAACCTAAGTTAAACTTCATTGGCTACAACATTGCTATCCATTAGCCTCCAAGGGTATTTTCAACATCCTAAGAACACTTCCTTATAGTCCTTATAAGGACTGGCTTAAAGGGGCGAGGCAAGAATGCTTTTCATCTTCCCCGTTATCTGTAGCGGACAGTGTAGGGATAAGGTGTTATTGAGCTATTAAAGCTCTGATCATGGCAGGAGGGTAACAGCAACAGCCGAACCTCAGTTAAACTTCATTGGTTACAGCATTGCCATCCATTACCCTCCAAGGATATTGGATTGAATGAATCAATCACCGACTATGTAAGTAAAGGTGAAATCTCAAAAATACGGACGATCTCTAGGCCACTCCATAGTGGGCGAAAGACCGTCCTAATCTCAGCGTTGGTTCCACTCAGTGACGGGCTCCCCGACCACTGAGCAGAACCGCTCAAATTCCGAGGAAAATAATTCACCGACAAAGCCCCTCAGCGGGCCATGCCGGAGAACACCTTCCCCGGAGACTCAAATTGCTCCCTTAAGGCAAAAACCTCAAGAGAGCGAACTCAAAAACTCATCGCCCAAGGGGGTAACAGCAACAGCCGAACCTCAGTTAAACTTCATTGGTACAGCATTGCATTGTTGCCATCCGTTACCCCCAAGGGCATTAATGAACCAATCACCGACTATGTAAGTAAAGGTGAAATCTCAAAAATACGGACGATCTCTAGGCCACTCCATAGTGGGCGAAAGACCGTCCTAATCTCAGCGTTGGTTCCACTCAGTGACGGGCTCCCCGACCACTGAGCAGAACCGCTCAAATTCCGAGGAAAATAATTCACCGACAAAGCCCCTCAGCGGGCCGTGCCGGAGAACACCCTCCCCGGAGACTCAAATTGCTCCCTTAAGGCAAAAACCTCAAGAGAGCGAACTCAAAAACTCATCGCCCAAGGGGGTGACAGCAACAGCCAATCCTCAGTTAAACTTCATTGGTTTTGGTTCAGCATTGCATTGTTGCCATCCATTACCCCCAAGGGCATTAATGAACCAATCACCGACTATGTAAGTAAAGGTGAAATCTCAAAAATACGGACGATCTCTAGGCCACTCCATAGTGGGCGAAAGACCGTCCTAATCTCAGCGTTGGTTCCACTCAGTGACAGGCTCCCCGACCACTGAGCAGAACCGCTCAAATTCCGAGGAAAATAATTCACCGACAAAGCCCCTCAGCGGGCCGTGCCGGAGAACACCTTCCCCGGAGACTCAAAGTGCTCCCTTAAAGCAAAAACCTTAAGAGAGCGAACTCAAAAACTCATCGCCCAAGGGGTAACAGCAACAGCTGAACCTCAGTTAAACTTCATTGGTACAGCATTTGATTGTTGCCATCCGTTACCCCCAAAGGCATTAATGAACCAATCACCGTAATGTGTAAGTAAAGGTGATATCTCAAAAATATCGGACGATCTCTAGGCCACTCATTCGTGGGCGAAAGACCGTCCAAATCTCAGCGTTGGTTCTACTCAGTGAAACTCGATTACCGAGCAGAACCGCTCAAATTCCGAGGAAAATAATTCACCGACAAAGCCCCTCAGCGGGCCGTGCCGGAGAACACCCTCCCCGGAGACTCAAAGTGCTCCCTTAAGGCAAAAACCTTAAGAGAGCGAACTCAAAAACTCATCGCCCAAGTGGGTAAGAGCAACAGCCGAACCTCAGTTAAACTTCATTGGTACAGCTTTGCGTTGCTATCCATCACCCCCAAGGGCATTAATGAACCAATCACCGCATCTCACGGTCGATTGACCACCCATCCTCCTAAGAACACTTCACCTGCTGAAGATCTCCTCATTCCATATTATTGTTTATTCTTAATGGTGTATAATGAAAAAAATGTGTTTAAATAATATTTTTAAGTTATATCATGTTAAATAATGATTAATTAATTATCTTTTTTATGTTACTAATAAAAAGAATTTCTTGACTATTCCCTCATGATATGCAGTTTTTCCTTTTGCATCTAATCAGCATCTATTTTAATGGTAAAAGATTACATTAAAAATATATGTAAATCTGACAGAAAATTTGACTTTCATACTTCAGATATTCAATTTCCAAACAGAAAACCTACACTGTAATCAACCAAATCTGTATGTTTCGTTTATTCGTTTTTAATAAACTCAACCACTTCCCCCCAAATATTGCATTTATACGCAAATCTTGGAAACCATTTTTCTTTACAGCCATATAATCCAAAGATCATCATATTCGGGTTGTATTATATAATTGATATCTCCTCTAATTGGACAGAAAATTCAGTTCTGTTTACTTTTCACAAGGCTTACAAATTTCCAAAACTGTATATGAAAGTCATATTCACACATAATGATGTTTTAATATACTCATGAGATATGCATTAGTTAGCAGAACATGTATAATTTAAATATCTTAGGCCTGCTATTTACTTGACTAGCACGGAGCGTGGATTTCTCTACAGCTCCACAGAGAATTTATTAAAGACTGAAAACTGTTATCAGGAACGTCTCGTATTTGATTGCCTATACACTACTTTCAGAATATTTGCATTTTAATCTGATTAAATATGTAAAAATACTGGAGCTGTAAGAATGTCTCATAGGTGTCATATCTTAAGGCATTCTTTGGCAAAAGCTTCGGTTATAGAAATATCCCCAAAACACGATAACATCAAGGAATTATGGAAAACTGAAACTCACATCGAAATCAATAAATCATGTAAGATAACAATAGTCTAGTAGATTTCAACAATGGTACTAAATATAAGGAAACAGATAATTGATATTTGAAATATGCTGATTTTAGATATAAACGGATGAAATTAACAATACCCAGGACGCCTACATTATAACCTACGTTCGTGTCTTGTGTACTGATATATCTGTTCAAGACAAATTAGGAATATTTGAGGTTCGCTGTTTTCCATTCACATGGAGAGGAAGCAAAACTGTATGTGAATAGCAGGGATAATTGCAAAGAAGCTTCATGCACTGTTGGCATCGGAGAAAGCTAACCATATAATATAAATCGGATGATTGATGTTACAAAATTTAAATATCAATGCTTATATGAACTGATTAGAGAGTTTGCCACAGTGTGGATTAGAAAAGAGGAAGAGGGGTTACTATGAGAGAAAGGAAATGTAGTACAGGCGATTGAACAAATTAAAATACTACTTAGGATTAAGGAAATAATGCAGTGATCTTGGAAGTCATCAACCGACTGGAAGGATCTGTATTGAAATCTCATCTGTGAAGAGTGCGACCCTATGACATTCTTCGGCATCTCAATTCCTTTTATCTACTTAACACAATTATTTCAGTATTCGTTAACATGACGCCATATTTGCCTTTTAAGTAACCAATTTACCACGGCTTCCAAGAGTCCAATTTTTTATTTATTTATTGTATTATTATTATTATTTTTTTTTAAAAAAGGATCGTTTGTTTTCCTGCGTTCTTCCCAATAAGAAATAAATTTGGTCCAAGCAGTTGCTTACATAATACAGAAACTGCCTCTCGTAATCCTACAAGTGAGAAAGTAAAATGGTATAAGTGAAGGTTACCGATAACAAGTGCTGACGTGAGAATAAAATCTGCACGGAGAAATAAATATAAAACGTAGAAATAAATATCGCATATATACGTAAAGCGTGGTGATCCGAAGAAAAACTATTCTAAGTTCGATTCTCGTCGCCGACTAGAGGAACTGTTTCTAAGCCTTTCTTCGATCAGTTCCAGAGGTAATAAATCGCTAAAAAGAGCAAGTCGCTTTTTCTCTCGAAAACTTTAGGAAAAAATTAGGAGCACGAGACGGTGGCAGTTGCGTTCGTACTCTCCGCTCCGGATGTCTATTAAAATAATTATAGCCTTTGGCCAACTATCTGTGATTGACTAACGGTGGTGACTGTCTGCCTACTAATCTTCAAAAGTTAAGGCTAAACGACTTTGTTTACACTGTTTAGAGAATAAACTGCGTTAACTGATTTATTTTATAATTATGCACGCATAATGGTTATAAATATAGAATTCATGCATCTGTTTCACGCCTTCTAAACAAACTGAATTAGTATTATTGACAAAGAATAATCCTAACGTTTGTACTTCATAAATGGAAATGAAAGTTAGTATTTTAGCAATTTTTTTACAGCGGAAACTATTGCTGTATAAAAAGGAGCATCGACATACTCGTGCTGTCTTAAAACCAAAGAGAAATAATGCGTTTTTCATTATTACATAAACTAACAGAGATATATTGAAATGACTAAAACACTAATTATATATTTGGTTTAATCCTTTATCCAAGTATAAGCAAGCAAAGTTTGCGCCTGAAGTACTTTCAGAACTGGGGCAACTCGTGGTAAAGGTGGACCAAGCTCTCATCACTCCTTGTCTTAGTACCTCCCATAATGCAAAGCACATCTCCTTGCGGACATGTATAATGTTATGCATTAAGGGAAGCACTACCCAGACCGGTTTCGACCTTTATTGAGGTCTCATTAGTGGGAGCGAGACCCAGAGGTGGTGATACTAAGGTGGAAGTAATGGAGAAGTCATATTTACCTACAAGTTGCCAAAGGGTGTCACACCCTATTATTAAAATTCTCTGGATTAGAGATAAGTTTATGATTTATTCAAATATAAACAAAGTATGCTCCTGAAGTACTTTCAGGACTGGGGCAACTCTTGGTAACCTTTACCACGAGTTGGCCCAGTCCTGAAAGTACTTCAGACACAAATTTTGTTTGATTACACTTGGATAAAGGATTAAACTCAATATATAATTAGTAGCATAGCCAAGTGAAAAAACTTCCATGACTAAATTGTTAAAATCAAATGCTACTATAGCTAAATATCATTAAATATTGTAGTGGTTAGCATGGTTAGGTAAACAGAGAGGTTTCTGTTCCTTATGTTTAATAGGTGGCGTTGGAATTGATTGTACACTTTCGATATTAAGAAACCGAATAGTGCGAGTTACATTTCAACTGAATATATTTTTATGGTCTTACGTTACATAAACAGTCACTAATAAAGGACTGAATACATGAGTTGATTAAAGACGATGCAAAAAAAAGAAAGAAACAAAAGGAAAAGTGTAGCATTTATTTTCGTTAAATAACAATTGGTAATGTTCACAGGAGTAACAAAGGAAAATGAGCAACAATATTTTCGCAACTATGAGGGAGTGAGCACGAGTTCGAGTAATAATAAACATCAACAAAGTAAAAAATACTGAGTCAGTCTAATAAAAGACTGAATTCAAGCAACTTGTCTTAGGCTAATAAAATACAATAGGATGAATTTCCAATAGAAAGAGTAAAACAGATAAAATTGGAAAATATTATTATGTAAGGATATGCGGATTTTTACATCCGACAAGTATTTTCAGCACTTTTTTTACTAATAGTAAAAACGTGCACAAACACTACTTTTGTAGTAAAAATTCAAATACGAAGATAAGTCTTTAACAGCAATGAAAAGTAAAAAAGGCACTAGTCTTTTAATAACAACCAAAGATGTGTTACTGATCTTTTGACAACAACAAAAATTAACATGCACAACAAAGAGAAATTAACGTCTGCAATTATATTTCAGCAACAATAAAAAGTTAACCCACACAAACACACAAAGCGCCAGTTTGGCATCAATGAAAGAAGTAAACACAAGAGATCTTTCAACAATAAAGAAAAATACACATGTGCAACAGGCTTTCACAACAATACAGACTGTGAAAGAACATTGGTTTCGTAACCATGGAAAAAAGTAAATCCAAACACCTACTGCTCAACAATGAAAAAAAGTAAACATAAACACCAATTTTCCCCAACAATGAAAAACAATAATCTCAAACACCAATTGCAACAACAATGCAAAAGTAAGCATAAACGACGAACTTGCTCCAAATGAAAACGGTAAATAAACACCGTTCTTGATCCAACGATGGAAAGATTAAATCCAAACACTAATTGCTCAACAATGAAAAAAGTAAACATAAAACCGATCTTGCTGCAACAATGAAATAGGTAAGCACAAACATCGGACTTTCACAAAATGAAAAGGATAAATAAACATTTTATTCCGACAATGAAAAAAGAAACCAATTGCTCAAAAATTAAAAGAGTAAACATAAACAAAGAATTCCTTCAACAATGAAAAAAATAAACCCGAATACTGACCTTGCTCCAGTAATGAAAACAGTAAACTTAAACAACGAACTTTATTCAACAATGAAACAACAATAAAAATGAGCATGCGCACAAGTCTTAACAATGAAAAGTAATCATGAACGTCCATCGCTTAGCAACAACGATTTTGACGCATAAACATTAAACTTAATAAAGATAAACATTTTTTCTTATATATTGGCAATTAAAAACAAGGCTTATTTGCAGCATCGGTTACTTTTCAATTGTTTATTCAATAGAAATTACTGTATGTAATAAAACCGTTCATCTAGAAACGCTTCAAAATATTTTAAATTGATATTTTAAATTGTTTTTATCAATGATGTTATCCGCTTCTGCTTCAAACCAGAAAATAAATCAGATGATGTTCTGCATTTTCTAATTCAGAGCTGTTGATATTCTTAATAAGGAAGGATATTATTGCAAACGAAAATTAGCTTGACGAAGAGATGCATAGGGAATAATTCTCCATTGCACGGGCACGTGATTAATAAACGCGAAGCACCATACATGAAGATGTAGTTTGGAGACGCATAAGCATCATTCTCACGGGAGATGTGGCCTGCTCGTGAAATTTTCAGCAAAACTTCCCTGGTGCACATCTCATTGATTTATCCTAATTATTATTTCATCTGCCGTTTACAGTGACAATTCAACTACGTCTGCCTGTTTACAGGCAGTAGTCATTTTGTTCCAAGTACGCTACATTAAAATATTTGAGAATTTTGTCAACGACTATCTTGAAATTTGAAGAACTATATTTAAAAATTATAAGCAAGGACGTACGCTAAAATGAATGACTACGATCGAGTGTAATAGAGTATCTATTGTTTGGAAGGTGACCTTCATGGAGTTCAAAGGTCACTCTTCAATAGGTGACAAGGCGAATTGCTTATGTAGTCTGGCATTTCCTGGTCAGATTAGGTAAATGTTATTCTTGTACATTATTGTATCACAAAGGATGAGTAGGACACACGTGGGGGTGTTTGCCATTTTTTATATTAACTGAAAAAGTTAATTGTAAGCTGAAATACCAAAACAAACTTCTTCATTTGACAAAGAATCTATTGGAAATGGAAATTTTCTTAGCGGGATAAAAGAAATGACTGCCAACAGTAATTTTTACAGATAACGGGCCGACAGTTTGGCGTCCTTACGATGCGGGAGTGACGTCTCAGGATGCCGTGGAAGATATGATGGACGAGCTTCGAATGTCTGCAAGGGGAAAAAAGTGTGGGAACCGCTGATCTACATCGGCACCTTCTTGTATTAACTTCCATATGTGACTCAATGGTATCTTTTTCACGGGAGTAGCAATCTGAAGACTTCTCAGATAGATCGGGTTACTGGCGAGTTGTTTAGAAGTGAACATCGTGAGAGACATGAGGCGAAGTCGAACACCACTAAAGGAATTAATTATTGATAAAAGAAAAGAAAAAGGTGGTTTGTTGGAAAACTATGTTTAACGAAGTCTTTAGCAGATTCTTTTACTTGAAGTATGAAAAAAATTAATAACTTGACCAATATGCTCTTTTTACATACCTATTGCTTTTTTATCAATCCACACAACTACGCACGATAGCGTATTCATTTTATTAAGCACCGTTTAGTTTCATGTTCTTTCAGATTACTCAGATAAAAGTAACTTCTTTTCTCAGAGCGTCACCAGAAACTCTGAAAACGTCATGTCTATTGGAAATATCTTTCAAATGTTCCTTTAATGAATGCTGCTTTTTGTATATTTAAAGATTTGATTTTTTATGTTCTTCGTTAGGAGCTTAAGTTTGAGTAGCCGAATCAACTAAGGATATGCGGCTACCATATTATATCAATTAACTGCGGGTATTCTTCAGCTTATTGCCTGGTTTGTGAAATGAAAATCTTAAGTTTTTCAGGAGAACAAGACCTCTGCTTCTCCATACCCCATTAGGAGGCGACTCCTGCTTTTGAAGCAGGGTCATGAGAAAATGCATACTGGGATATGACACCTGTTGACCAACACAACTCATAGCATAATATAATAATATTTCTATCTATCTATTTATCTCTATTCCTGTGGTTTGGCGTATGTGTCATTAAGACACATTCTGGGTTTTATATCGAGCGATGGCGTACCGCTATCCATTCTGGTTGGCAGAATGGATAATGCTCCTTTTATCCAGGTTGTGGTTTCCAAATCCACAAGAGAATTGGACGTTTGTTAATGTTTTCTAGTGTTATATGGCTTTTATCGCTCAATGAGAGACCACGACCCTTTCGTAGGCGGAATTCATATGAGAAAACACACACACACACACACACACACACACACACACACACACACACACACACACACACACACACACACACACACACACACACACACACACACACACACACACACACACACGCACGCACAAATAAAATTAAAAGATTTCTTCGACAATATTTTACTGCATGAAAAACAGACATGAATATGAAAATGAATTCTATTCCTCCAGATTAAGAAACCTGTTGGAGAACTATTAGTTAGACGTCAAGAAGAGTGTGTAATATCTATCAAGTGCTTTCTTTATTTTGGAACGAAAGGTTCTAATTTCTTGGGAAACTCTTATACCTCTGTATGAAACCGACCAACTGACTCTCAATTGGAAAATAAATAAATAAATGTCTCGAGTTTCATTAGGATTTGAACCAATTTTTTCACTGCACTAGAGATGTGCTAATAAAAATTAATATCAACTTAGGCAGGACACTTTACGCGTTAAATTACAATAATTATTTATTAATAATCTCTCCAATTTTAGTAAACTAGAAAAATACATGTTGAAATAGTATATCCAAATACGAACATAATGAGAAGCATGCCTAAAGTGAATAAATTGAAGATAGATTGCATCCCTGTCTGTCTGCCTGGTTATTTTAAGGTGCTCAGTGAATTCAGCACAACGTACTGAATAATCACGATTGCAAAGAAACCAGTCTGTACTTTAAAATAAAGTTATCGATGGGGGATAAAGAGAGAGAGAGAGAGAGAGAGAGAGAGAGAGAGAGAGAGAGAGAGAGAGAGAGAGGACGAATACCTGCCATGACAGAGGGATAACTAAGAACCGAACTTCTAGAATGGTAAAAAAGAAGTGTGCGAAATTGATAGGCGATATAAGACTCTGATACGAAAGCCAGAATCTTCAAGGAAAGAATTCGATAAGAGTAAGACAGGCAAAAGTGTATCTGGAGAAGAGTTGCAGCAATGCATGTGTAGGCTCTACGGGATAGCATGCGAAACTTGAAGAGAGAAAAGAACAGTTGATGACTAGACAGAAGAGGCGCAGTGAAACAAAGAATGAAATTCAAATAGCATTTTAAACTAAAAAAGATACCTTCTTCTACAGGTCATAAATGAGGATATTTTCAAATCTAATCGAAATAATCTTATTAAAATTTCTTTGTAACAAAAAAAAAAAAACGAAATTTAACCTAGTACCATCTTTTGTTCATGCATAGAACTATCGCAGTTTTTTTTTTTTTTTTGATAGATCTTATATATGAAGACAAGATTCCTGTAAATAATGACCAGGAGTTAATTAGCAGGAAAAAGATTTAAGTGAAATTAGAAATAAGAAGTGAAAGCTATTTAGCGTATCATTAAAAGATACCATCGAACTCCTTCTAGTGGATGCGTCGAATACTTAGGAACTCATTACTAAGTTAAGTAGGAGAGAAGCATTTCATAATCAAGCACAAGAAGCTAACGTTCGCGAAGGGGAAATAAAGAAAGAAAAAGAAAGTTAGTTACAGTAATCGACCTTAAGATACCCATATTAAGAATTGATTCGTTACTTTTGTTTTTAAAAGAAACACTCCTGATTGGGGACCTCCTGTTTTTCCCTTTTTATTGGTGCTTTTTTAGGTTTTCGAGGAAGATATTACATCGTTTTACTTCTCTTCAGAGAACATGGAAGCCAACTGATAACACTTTTTTATGTTGGATCCATACACGAAGGGTTGATTGGTCAACCTATAGTACGTTAGTGTGAATGGATATAGATTTGAGAAAGGATGAACTCGTTCGCGTTAGATTTCAAGACCTGTAATTTGTATTCTTTGGTAAACATGAAGAAAGAGAGGCTGTTCTAGAGTACCGTAGCAGAAAAAAAAAAAACCGCGCCCGAACAGGGATTTGAACCCTGGACCCTTAGGTTAAAAGCCTAATGCTCTACCGACTGAGCCATCCGGGCAGTACATACCGATTCCCAAAAATCTCATTAGTACCATACGTTGAATACATACCCAGCAACTTACGAAATAAGTATAACCATCATATCACTTTTCTGAACTTCGATTTATTAGCGAAAACAGTATTAGATTGCCGTGCATAAAATATTTGCATTTGAAGTCATTTGTGAATATTTCTTTGACTAGTAACATTATCAAGCTGAAGGGTTTTTTTAAATAAAAAAAACCTTATAAAATAGATTTTGTTTTCAATAAAAATGCCCTTTATTCTTTACTTATGGATAAACATTAGAGACGATAATTCGACGCATTACTACTAGAGGGCGCTTTCATTTCATTTCTCAAATAAGTCGTCTAAATAAGATTACTCTATTTTAAGTAGCGTAAACATTAAGAATACATCATAAGAAGCACAATAATCCACACAGAATAAGTTTATTCAATACACCCTTAAACATTTGTTCACAATTAACATTAGAAAACATGACAAAATACACTTTGAGGACCTCACGCAAGATTTTAAAATCTCGAAGAGCGTGACAAACGCTCATACGTAAAGTCTTTTTTTATCCTCCCCCGCAACTTTATTCTCTTGAAAGAAAATATGCAGCGAGAGGAAAGATAAAAAACGCAAAAAAAAAAAAACTCGTTGCTACACATCAGATTCACAATGCCTGGGGAAACATTATCGTTACGGAGATCTATTGATTTTCTTAGTAATCAAGGACAGATGTTAGAAAGAAAACAGAGCGTTCAAGGATTTCTATAGAGAGTATTTAAATGATGTAATTTAAGCAAACAAAAAAGAGGGAAAACAAGAAGAAAAAAAATCTACGGAGTACATCTACCCTTAAAGAAAATGCCATTCACCCCTTCGCTAAATGTCTTATAACAAGTCAGAAAATATGCAAGTTTTCTTCGAACTGGTTGAAAGTGGGAGTGGAATCTGAAAAGAAGACTATTAGAAGAAATTTCAGTGATTTATTCCGAACATGGGTATAAAAGAGAAAGCTTTTAGCACACGAAATTATTTAAGAGACTGTGATATGAAGTGACACTACAAAGGAGGGGCAATGATAGGCTTTTAATTCAAGACAGTTTGTTGGTTTTCTTTTATACTTTCTTTTTCTTTAGCGTTTAATGCGTTTCGAAAAGTCGTATTTGAAAAATTTAATATTCCCAGATGGACAATTAAGATTGCAGATTAGCTTCTTAATTGTGTGAATTTTATCGAAAAGTGGAGAAAAAGATGCATATTTGGGGATGATTTTTGGCACGTTGTATTTTTATTGCTGCACATTATTTGCACATTAACACGCGATATATATATATATATATATATATATATATATATATATATATATATATCGCGTGTGTACATATATTTACTTAATAAAAGACACGTCTAATTGACTGATAAAATGCAACTACATAAATTTATGCACCTCATATTTACGCTTGCACACTTATGTTGCTGGGTTCATTGGCCAAGTGGCTAACGTGCCGCTCTTCAATCAACAGACCGCAGCTT
The DNA here is from genome assembly GCF_054136105.1 of Typopeltis vanoorti. Taxonomy (NCBI): domain Eukaryota; kingdom Metazoa; phylum Arthropoda; class Arachnida; order Uropygi; family Thelyphonidae; genus Typopeltis; species Typopeltis vanoorti. Next base: position 44,319,296 of record NC_143569.1, read on the forward strand.
CGAATGACTGAATGAATGTTTATGATTGCCTTCGGGGGGAGGGATGAATTTCATCGTTTGCTGTGGACCACAACCACCCCGCTTATTGCAGACACAAACTGGATTCAAAAAAAGTACCGTGTTTGGTCTCTAGCGGAATTAATAAAAATTATTAAAGTAAAAATCTTAGCCCACTCTCGTTACTAATGTACTATACATATGTTTACAAATTTTCATAGGTGGGAATTATATATACTGTTGAATTACTAACAAACGAAATTTTAGACTCATTTTTATTAAATGAAACTTATATCTGATACACTTTTTTTGCTGATTCATATATCTGAATTATTTAAGAAATATTATTCAATAATATAATATAATATAATGAAGAGTTTTTTAAAGTTTTGTTTTAAAACTAAATGAGTTGAACTATACTATATATTTGCTTTTTTTAAGTCAGCTATTCTGTATGGTATGTTAATCTTATCGTGCAACAATATGCAGTTGGAATAGAAGAAGGAAAATTTCATTATACAATACCCCCCCCCCCAAAAAATGTTCAAGTTACTAACGAAATTACAACACACCTTCACCCAAGTGATACGTTTATATATTTATATCGTATAGGAAATATGACCATCGTGTTTCCAGGATGCACAACTGATTGTAATACACGTTCAAGGACATAATCATAATAAAGGTCAGTGCAGGTTGTACGACATGCACAACCTACACTGACTCATAACAGACTCATAAAGCGTGATATTAATGTAATGATAACTTTCTAGCAGATCTGATTGTTCGCTTTTTTATCAACCTGGTATCACATGACCAAGTGACAACTTTTGCTTGTCAATAAGTAGATTCTGGGTTCCACTCAGTAACAGACTCACCCCGTCATCGAGAGGAATTTCTAAGCTTTGGCTCTACCCGGTGGTAGGCTCACTCCACCGCCGAGAAGAACCGCTCATGTCTCGTCTGAGGGGTAACAGCAATAGCCGAGCCTCAGTTAGCTTCATGGGCTACAGCATTGCCATCCATTCCCCCCCCCCCTCCAAGGATAACAGCAAAAGCAGACCCTCAGTTAAACTTCACTGGCTTCATCATTTCCATCCATTACCCTAAGTAGAAACCTTGTTGTTGTTATGTTCCATCGAGTCGTTTTCGACTCCTGGTGATTCTACGAACATACATTCTCCATTCAGATCTGTCCCTGGCCATATCTTTCAGAATTTCCAAGCAGCGCATTACAGTTGCTTCTTTAACTCCATCCACCCATCTAATTCTGGTCTTCCTCTTCTCCTGCTTCCATCAACTTTAGCAAGCATCATCATCACATTCTGCAGACTGTCATTTGCTCGCATAATATGTCCGAAGTATGACAATTTTTGCTTGATGATCATAGCCTCGAGCGAGCAATCTGGCTTTATTCTGTCTATCACTGATCTATTGGTTTGCTTTGCAGTCCATGGTATTCTAAGTTAGCGTCTCCAAACCAATAATTCAAATACAGCTATCTTCCTTCTTCCACTCTTTCTCAGGGTCCACATTTCACATCCATACAGTACCACAGGGAATACCATTGCTTTCACGATTCTGATTTTTGTTGCGAGCCTAATATCTTTATCTTTAAAGATCGTGCTTAAAATTGTCGTTTTCTTTCCGAGTAATAATCTTCTTCTAACTTCTTCAGTACAATATCCATCTTTTTTCAATTCGGGATCCTAGGAGCACAAAATTGTTAACTGCTTCCATTTTCTCCCCATCTACTTCAAAATCATAAACGTCACATGTTGCCATAACGTTTGTCTTTTTGAGGTTAAATTTAAGACCATATTTATTTAGCACTTTCTTCTTTGACTTTCATAATAAGTTCCTCCAAATCTTCTTTGCATTCTGCTAGCAAGGTGGTATAGATAGATAGATATATATAAATAAATAAACAGCAAAAACTCTCTGTACTAATGAAGTTCTTAAAAGAACTGGGCGATGGACTGAGTCCTTGACTCTTTATCCCGTCATCTGAATGAAGAAAATCTGTGTGGATGGAGTGTTATTGAGCTAAAAAGCTCTAGTCATGGCTGGGGAACGGCAATAGCCGAGCCTCAGTTAAAACTTCATTGGCTACAGCATTGCCATTCGTTACCCTGGAAGTCCTAAAAAGGACTTTTGTTTTCTTCCCCTCCTATTGTCATACCCTCTGTACTAATGAACTCGAAGCGTCGTAGAGGTGTATTATCCGTAAGCGAATTTGCGGTCGGTGCGTGAAGTATTTACTAAAATAAAGAACCAAAAGGCTTTAATTCGGCGATGCAAAATTATATAAATTAAGTGGATATTAAATCCAACATAATTTCAGAGCTGAATACAGAAATTATAAAGTTTTGCATTGAAGCTATAAAAGATTCGTATTTGAAATTTAATTTATATTATTATGCTTGCAGAGCCCTTTGGCTCTTTATTTTAGTAAATACTTTACGCACCGACCGAGAGTGCACTTACGGAAAATACACCTCTCCGACGCTTCGAGTTCCTTAGTACAGAGTTTTTGCTCTCTAGGTTTCTGCCTAGGATAATGGATGACAATGCTGAAGCCAGTGAAGTTTAACTGAGGCGCAGCTGTTGCTGTTACCCCTCAGATGAGACATGAGCGGTTCTTCTCGGCGGTGGGGTGAGCCTGCCACCGGGTAGAGCCAAAGTTGAGAAATTCCCTCTTGGTGACGGGGTGAGCCTGTTACTGAGTGGAACTACCGCTGAGTTAAATTATCCTTCGGGTCGCTCATTGTTGGGGGATTGCACGAGTTTTTGGAGAGTCAGTTCCGCACTTGAACCACGTTCTCTGACGAAAACCAGTGAGGTTGAAACAGCTGTGAAACCTTATTAAAATGGACCAATAGTAGGCAAAATACGGGCGCTTCGGCGTGCGTGCTTGCTATTAGGTTCAGCTAGGAAAACTCGTAGTATGATGGCAAGTGTATTACAGCAAGTTTTTCCAAGTGTATTACAGCAAGCTCTCTGGTCAACTTTCAAATACGAAACTTTTATAGTTTCAATAAAAAACGTTTATAATTTCAGTATTCGGCTCTGAAATTATGTTGGATTTATTTTCATTTTAGAAATTATGGACTTTACAACGGTGTTATAAATAACTATTTAAATTCCCGACGTTTCGACCTTCATATGAAGGTCGGAGTATAAAAAATACAGATAAAATTAAAAATTAATTAATTATTTAGAAACTACATCAAAGCTAAATTCTGTTTAAGATAACATGAGAAAAACATTCTTTCTTATAGATAGTCTTCTTTCAGTAACAATGATGTCCTATTTATTAGCATTACAATTGTTATTTTAGATTTAGGATCCTGGATTATCTACAGTCCTGTTCATAGTTAACTCTTAGATAGAAAGGTTCCCTGGGTAGAAGATGTGCTTTCGGTATGCTTAGGATTTTAAAAACATCATTATTGTTCAGATTGGGGTGGTTGATAAGAATCTCACAGCTTCCTTAAATTTGCGTTTATACCATGTTTTGGTGTGATGTAGATAATTAGTGCTTTTCCAGTCAATTCTATGTAAGGTGTTCAGGGCATGATCAGAAAGGCCAGCTTCACCATAATATTATATTTATGTGTCGTTTATGTTCCTTTTGTCTGATAGGAATTGTGTGTCCTGTTTCCCCTATATATGGTATATTACAGGTGCAATAAATACGATATACTCCGGGGTGGGCCAGCCGAAGGAGTGGGTCCAAAGACCCACTTCCTCCGCTATTGGATTTAATATCCACTTAATTTTTATAATCCTATATTAATCTTCCAAATAACTCCCTACTGCTAAAATGTGACCTTTTATTTATAATTGTTTCGTTATCGCAATATCTACTAGTGGACTCGAAATTTTGCGTTCCGGAGTTAACAGCTCAATTTGTAACTGTACAACTGAACACTGAGCCCCCCTTGTGCATATAGAGATCGTGATCTGTTTACGTGATGCTGGATGGTTTCAAAATATGTTTACACAGCGCATGCGTGACTACTAGATTGATAGAATAGTGTTGTCGAAACAAGACTTCAAAATGAAGGAAGAATCTGACTCAAGTCAGACATCAAAGATCGTAGAGTGCTTCTTTACCCTTCTCTCCTCTACAGCCCAGATACAAATGGGCGTAATGAATTAATTATAAGCTAATTTATTAATTTTTTTTTCTCTCCTCAATGTAATGGTTCCGTGGGTAGCAATGCTACTTTACGACGGAATACCATTGACGTAAGAAGGTAGCTTCCCGTTGCCTTCCATGCCTAACAGTAAGAACTCATATTTATGTCTGTGGAAATGTATGTACACTTTGTTTGTTTTGATTGACGAAAAACCAGAGTTTTCGGGAGAAAAACCTGTATGAGACTAGCAAAGTTACCTCTCAGTGTTGAAAAACCTTGATAAAGGTTCTTTGCTTCCTTGGCGAGATTCGAAATCATGTCTTTCCAACCAAAGAGCCCCACCTATAACAACTGAGCTAAGGAGGCTCTTAAATTAAAATAGTAATCTTATATAGTAAAGCAGTTTGTAGTAGCAAATCACTAAATCCTTGATATGAAACGGAGATGTTCTGCAACTATCACAACAGTCTGAATTGCTTTTCCTAGGACTTTATTTGCACAGTCGAGGAAAGAGCAGGAAACGATCAAAGATATCAAAAAAAGGAAAGAACTTACCCCACCGATAGAGGTTGTATTCAGCATGTTTGCTTTATCGAGGATATTTATTTCCCCTCTCCAGGATTTTCACATAGATTATAAGAAAACCCATTAAAATATATTTTAGTTTATATTTAGTTTAAAATAGCCCACTGGAAAATCTTTGTTGAACAACTAAACTTAGAGAAATGGTTCTCCAAATTGAGACTACAAGTGAATCCCAAACAAGCTCTGCCATTCTCTCCACGAAAAGATCAATATCTCCTGCGGGAGCGTCTTACTATTGTCAAACATCTCTCGGATGATTATGTGATTAATGGGTTTTGGAACACTGTTCTCTTTAATTACTGAAGATGAGAAAGAGATTTTTGAGAAAAAGTTTCACTTTTTTATTTATAAAAATATTTATCACTTCATTTCCGGTTAATGAAAATTACTTCTAGCAAGAGTAAGAACTGTTGCATACTCAAAGAGGCAATATTAACAGCAGTGTAATAACTAACTAGAACCAAGGAGTCTAATTATGGTCATACCACAAAAGATAAATGGACAGATAGATGAACGGGTGTGGGAAGAGGTTGATGCCCATGAATTCTGAAAAATATATGTTTCCAAATAATTTTCTCACAAATGATGAACATTCCCAACAACACCTTGATTTTTTTTTAAATAACTTATTTTTGTATATGATTATAATCACTTAAAAAAGTAGAGTTTGCTCTGAAAAATCCTTCGTTTTAGGTGATTATAATCATTTCTAAATATCTGTCAAATTGGTTGACCGAGAGTAGACAGCATCATCATTTTCCAGCCTATTCAAATCCTGATGTTACAATGAGGGCCGATGTGATAATGGTAGTCTTAATTGTGAAAACAAATATCTGTTTGGTCTCTAGAATAAAAGACTCGATTTTAAAACCCTTAGTTCTCACACCGTACTGAATGTGCTATAGCTTTATAACTGTGACGATGTTATTCATGGGGTAAAGAGAAATAAAATCCATTCCTCACAAGAAAATTGGAATATTTCTTACATGGAAGCTGATAGTGAATGTATTACCACTGATTTAAGATTTCTTTGTGTTCATAATTTTCTCTGAAGTTCTTTCCATTGCCATTCTAATAAGCTATTTCTCTTGGGTATAAATCCCAATAATCAGCGTTTCTGTTATTTTAGTCATTACATTATTTTTCTAGACACTTTCACAACTCCACTTTTTGTAATTATTTCACAATTAAAGGTCTTGCTTGCAATTTAGAATTTTTCATTCTCTTCCTTAACTTTAATTATGAATATATTACAATAATTACTATAGTAGAGCCTCGAGGTACTGTGATAGATCTCTTTTGAATTCATTATTGACATGATCTTTTTTTTTGCAATCTTTGTAATCATCGTATTGTGATATGGACTAGCGAATTGCGTTAGAGACAGCCCAACATAATATTTAATATTACGCGTTTTCTGACGGTTGACATCTATCAGACTACATTTTCCCCTTTAATTATCATCGGAATTATTTAAGACTGTTGCGCTTTGCTTAAAATAATATTTCCTTCTAAATTATTTTCTAGCTAACAGGAACATTAAAAACCTTTCCATTGTAGCCATGGAAATGTGCTATCTGTTTCATTATTTCTTTCTTTTGCTACGCTTCACACTGCGTTTCAAATTTCAAATACAATATATTAGCTTCTGGATTTTTAAACACAGAGCATTGATAAATACATCAGGTCCTTGCAGGTTTACAACACTAAAGCAAATTTCTAGTATGAGGAAAACAGCAGTTTGCAACTTCAAAATAAGAAATAAAATTCACAAATAAATAAGAATTGTAACAAGAACCATTGTTTGAACTTTCGAAACAGAAACTCATTCCTTAAACAATAACTTTCTTTTTTTTGCATTTTTTTTCGGGGGGGGGGGAATAGATGGACTGAGTCCTTGACTCTTCATCTGATTGAAGAAAATGTGTGGATGGGGTATTATTTAGCTCTACGCTCTGGTCATGGCTGGGTAACGGCAATAGCCGAGCCTCTGTTAAAACTTCATGGGCTAGAGCATTGTCATCCATTACCCTCTATGGGTACTCATTTTAGTCGCCTCGTACGACATGCATAGGCTATAGTGGGGCTATTCTTTTCCCGACCACCACGGGGTAGAGGGTTCTGTTTTTGAGGAGGGGAATGGACTGAGTCTTATGTAATTAATCGAAACTAATTGTAACTGACTGAAGAAAATCAGTGTGGGTGGGGTGTTATTGAACTATAAGCTCTAGTCATGGCTGGGTAACAGCAATAGCCGAGCCTCAGTTAAAACTTCATTGGCTACTGAATAAGTAAAGCCATCTCTAAAAATTATTAGGACGATCCCTAGACCACTGCATAGTGGCCGAAAGACCGTCCAAATCAGCGTTGGCTCCACTCAGTGAAGGGCTCCCCCACCACCGAGCAGAACCGCTCATATTCCAGGGAAAAGTATCCACCGACACAGCCCCTCACCGGAGACTCAATATGCTCTCTCAGGGCAGACCCTCCCCCCGAAATCCAAGCCTCCCCTTCACCGGGAGCAAAATTTCGGATGAAACCTAAGAGAGCGAAAATCAACGTCCCAGGGTAACGGCAATGCCGAGCCTCAGTTAAAACTTCATTGGCTACAACATTGCCATTAGTGTTGCCAAATGAAAATTACTAAAAACAGCTAAATCTTAAAACAAAGAGCTAAAAAGGAGTTTTAAATAAAAATTTGAAGCTAAAATGTTAAAAGCAGTAGCTGATACTTTTAAGTTACTTACTGTATTCAAGTTGAAGTGATACTTGCGTATAAGTGGTTAAATATATCTTCCATATTGTCTTCTGCGCTTAATTCACCCACGTTTCCACTTAGATTTTCAGCTTTATTATATGTGGCCATCGTTCCAATATTACTCAGTGTTGATGCTGGTAAATGATAGTCTGTACAGCACAGCACTTGTTACGCTTGAGGCCATACTTGACTGATAAAATAGCTGTCAGCATTGGAAATTCCATCTTGTTTCTTAATTTAGTTTTAACTACATTCATGGAACTAAAAATTCGTTCAATTTCCGAATTAGAATTTGGCAGCATTAATAAATTTATTGCACACTGAGCAATTTCTTTAAATGGATTCATTCCAGATGCATCTTTGTATTCTTGTACTTCAGTCCAGAATAGCTAGGTGTTTTCTATATTTGTCCATTTATTTAAGTGGATAGTATTGTACTGGTATTCAGCAGCAGCAGCAACATCTTTTTCTGTTTTCAGCATTATTTCTAAGATGGGAGTAGCAGGTTCTTTTATGTGTTTTAAGATATTGTCAACAGAAAACGAAGACATCATTCTTAAAATATTCAAGTTTGGCAACCTTTGCTTAAGCTGTTTGAACAGACCAAGAAGAAACTGTCTTGCTCTACTTCTAAGATTTCGCTCATCATTTTGCGTTATTTTCTTTTGTATCATCAACTCTGAAATGTTTCTTTCAAATCTGTAACCAAGATTTGAACTGAGATCCAAATAGCCATCAATCTCTGACTCTAGAGGGTTGACTGTGGATGATGGTAGCACTAACATATTAGCAATAGAGAGAAAGGTCGTCAAACAATCTCATCTTATCCGTACTGTTAGATGCAAAAAGTTTGTTAACTTGCTGAACGTGAACTAGAACAGGATGCACAAATAAAAGGTACAACAGCTTTGTAACATTTCTCAGTCACACTCACGACTTCGAAGTGAGTTTTTAATCCCAACCACTGGCTGAGAATTCTGTGTACTGCAGGTTCAATGCAGAGCCACCTTGTTGCACAATTGCTTACAATTTTCAGAGGAGCATAATTTTCCTTGATAGTTTGATACATCTCTTTGTATGCTGCTTGTCTTGAAGAAGAATGTGAAAACCACTTATACGTTTCGGCAACTAAAAATTCTAATTTTCATGGGAGAGATTCTGCACAAATGTGAGACATTGCCAGTTGTAATGAATGGCATACACATCTAATTAAAATTAAGGAGGGAATATATGCCTTGAGTTGTTCATGAACGCCATTATTGACACCAACCATAACACTGGCATTGTCTGTACCGATCGCAATGATATTTTTAATGTCTAGTTTCTTGGTCAAGAGCTCTTTTTTCTGTACAGCCACAATACCACTAGCGTCACACTTTTCTAGAACCACCATGCTCAGAAATGTATGCATAATTTTGTTGAATTTCCTGCTATAATAAATGATGGCCATTCCTAAAATCTTATTCACTATGATATCGTTCGATTCATCTATTAGCAAGCTGAAATTTTCATCTCCAATGTCCGCAATTAGATCTTCTTCAAAATGCTCACTTAGAATATTCTTTACAATTGCAGAGCACTTAGTTCGGTGCATTTTTACCTTTGGCATAATTTGACTGTCTGGGATGATATTTTTGTTGTGATCATCTATGAATGATGAGTGACAACAAAGAAATAATGCTAACCTACCTTCAAAGTTCGCGGTCTCATCAGACTTTTTCACAAGCATATTTGTAATAGGAACAGCCTTATATGGAACTGCAGCGAGATGTTTCTTAGTTTCACTGTGCTTTACAAGCTGACAATATTTAGCAGCTATATCACATCTGCAAACCGCACAGTGGCCTTTTGTAGCGTCACCAGGAACTTCACGCAATCATTTACTAAACATTCCCATTTCCAACCACTCCCTCCTAAATTTTTGCTTATAAGCATTAGTTTTCTCTTTGCTCATTTTTGAAGAAGGGTATACAACTCTTTACTGCAACGAATTACGATCAGTGTTTGAAAACTTCCCACTCGTAATCATAACTACCAACCTGAACACTGTGCAAAGACTAACTTGTAGCGGTGCTATCAATTTTAAAACGACAAAATGGCAGACTGTTGGACCACGTGACTGACTGAGATCATCATGCATCTGAAACGTGTACGATGCTCGTACCAAACGTACAATACAATTCCTTATCAAATGCGAACATCTGGAACTTTTAAAACACTTTCTTTCTTTAATATTAAGTTATAAAAACAACTAAAAAGAGCTGAAACTAGTTCTGAAGGAGCTAGGTGCTAGATTAAAATATTTGGAGCTAGAGAAGAAAACAAAGAGCTAGATATAGCTCCAAAAGAGCTAAATTGGCAACACTAGTTGCCATCCGTTACCCTGGCAATCTCCATCATTGTTCCTAATGCTCGTTTGGATCTTTGCATCCTTATAAGGACTGGCTTAAAGGGACGAAGCAAGAATGCTTTTCATCTTCCCCGTTATCTAGAGGACTGTGTAGGGATAAGATGTTATTGAGCTATTAAAGCTCTGATCATGGTAAGAGGGTAACAGCAATAGCCGAACCTCATTGGCTACAGCACTGCCATATTTAAAGGTAAAGCCGTCTCTAAAAATTTGGACGATCCCTAGGCCACTCAATCGTGCGCGGAAGACCCTCCATCTCAGCGTTGGCTCCACTCAGTGATGGCCTTCCACCCACACACCACCACCGAGAAGAACCACTCATATTTATTCCGAAGAAAAGCATTCACCGATAAAGCCCCTCAGCGGGGCGAGCCGGAGAACACTTCCCACGGAGATTCAAATTGCTCCCTTAAGGCAAAAACCTTAAGAGAGCAAACTCAAAACTCTCGAATCTCAGCGCCCCAGGGGGGGTAACAGCAACAACCGAACCTCAGTTAAACTTCATTGGCTACAGCATTGCCATTTGTTACCCTCTGTTTAAGTAAAGGGGTAAAATCTCAAAAAATCAGACGATCTCTAGGCCACTTATTCGTGGGCGAAAGACCGTCCAAATCTCCGCGTTGGTTCCACTCAGTGAAACTCGACCACCGAGCAGAACCGCTCATTCCGAAGAAAATAATTCACCGACAAGAACCCCTCAGCGGGCCGTGCCGGAGAACACTTTCCCCGGAGACTCAAATTGCTCCCTTAAGGCAAAAACCATAAGAGAGCGAACTCTGGAAACTCATCAGGGTAACAGCAACAGCCGAACCTCAGTTAAACTTCATTGGTACAGCATTGCCATTTGTTACCCGCTGTTTAAGTAAAGGGTAAAATTTCAAAAAATCAGACGATCTCTAGGCCACTCTATAGTGGGCGAAAGACCGTCCAAATCTCCGCGTTGGTTCCACTCAGTGAAACCAACCACCGAGCAGAACCACTCAAATTCCGAAGAAAATAATTTACCGACAAGAGCCCCTCAGCGGGCCGTGCCGGAGAACACTTTTCCCGGAGACTCAAATTGCTCCCTTAAGGCAAAAACCTTAAGAGAGCGAACTCATAACTCTAGAATTTCATCACCCCTGGGGGGGTAATAGCAACATAATGCTGACAATTATAATGAATGTTTCCTATTACTCAGTTACAATAACTATTTTCCATGTAAATTTACGTTAGAAACGAAACGAGATTAATTATAAACAATTTTTTTAAAAAAATATATAAATTAATATTTAATTTTGTTATTAATTTTTACATGAAGGCAAATATTACTGTAACAGAGAACATACAGGATAATTTTTAAACAGGTTTTTCCACAGTCGCATGTTGAGAGTGGAATGTTACCTTACACAGCATTTCCAAGTTTTCGTTTTGAATTTACTTGGAATTACTTGCCGTTTACCGGACGATCGCAATCAATGTAGGAATCACGACTGGTAATCATTACAATGATCAGTTATATCAATGCGTTTTTTGCCTTTTTCATACCAAAACTCACTTAACTCTTGCAGCTACTTCAAACACTATATTCATTATTTTCCTCCGAAAATAAGCGCCTTTCTAACAATTAACATTCCATTATAAGCGCATAATATAACGATCATTGCGCATGCTCTGCACATAAAAGTACTCCGGTATTAACAATAGAAACTACAGAAAACGCTATAAAATTAAAAATATTTTTTAATCTATTTTTTAATCATGTTCCTTGATCGCTGATTATTATTATTATTATTAATTTTAATTAGCTTTCTTGGCGAAATTACTATTAAATGGAAAAGACGATTATAATTGCCTGGTAGAGTCTGTAATGAATTTTCTTGGCTTTACAATATTCTTTTACTTTTCTTTATTTTACAAATCGAATTCGACGTTCACATTTGGATGACTTTTGTGTCGGAAAATTATTTAAGTAGTTTAATGGTACCTTCGCCATATATATCGGCTCTACTGGGATTCTCATAACTGCTAATGACTCGCTTCTTACAAGAAGTACTTCGTATTGGTTTCTCATTTTAAATAGTCGCTATCTGGTCAGAAAATCAATTCTGTCCAACATTCTACAGTCTTCCACTGTTCGATGAAACAACAAACTTTGGCATTTGAAAGAGAATTAAATGGAAAGCTGTTGTGAAACATTACGTTGTCAGTGTTTGACGCAACAGACTGACGATGGTTATCGAGCTGGTTTGTTATCGTAATGCAGATTCAATCAGCAAATTGCATAAAAGCAAAGCACATGGAAATGAATTATGGAGAATTTTAATTTCAAGTTTTTTAAATATTTGAATACTGGAATCTTTAGTACTTCGTATATCAAATTATTTTGATATAGAGGTAACTTCAGCTTTGAGTTGAATGAATGGTGCGTATTCATTGCCTGCTGATGTAAAAGTCACTACCATATATATTTTCTAGAGAATGATAATGACATTGGCCAACTGGGTTTTCCGGTCACTTGATTGAAAAAGAGACCTAATTTCAAACTAAGCACTTCCACTCCGGAAATAAATTTAGGAGACCACTACACTATACCAAAATAATGATTTATTGCCACCCTTTTGAGAATTTCACCATGGTATTGACATACGTTATATTTCAAAAATTAAAAAACAAATCCAAGAAAATCACAGATAAACGTTACTCTAAAATGGAAAGGAGAGAATTTTCGTATGACACAACATCTCATTCATGTGATGAATGGGATGAATTCACAACCTTTAAACAAAGTAAGGTTGTGAATTCATCTCGTTCATGCCTCAGTGGATTCTCTCAACAAAGAGTAAAGTGGATTTCTATTAAATGATTGGCACTGTTAGTATAACGCTATATACTGATATGGCGGTGAACTAATGGATTTAAAGAAAGTTATAGCTGCCCCTCTCCACAGAAAATCCGACTACAATCCTGTACACGTCTCTGCTTTGCCTTTTCAGAACCTGTAATCATTTCATAGAACATAAAATTTTGTTTGTCAAAGAGTAATTTTCTCCATTTGTAGAAAAATCATCGCTTGTTTTCTGAAAATATCATTAGAAGCTTTAAGAAATTCTCATTATGAAATTCATACAAATATATTTCAAGAATCTACCAGACTACAAGCAGAAAATAAATGTAAAATGAACAGCATACATCATGTAATAATTCTGTCTAAGAAAATATCGAAAGAAGAGCTCCAATTACATTGAATTATTAAAACAAAATAAAAGATAAATTCCTATACTAAGTTTAATGAGAAAACAAAACTTATAATAATGAATGAATGCAGAGTAAAATAAATAAAATATCAATTATTAACAGTCTGAAGAACTCTAGTAAGGATGCAATTATGTCTGTTATCGGTTGATAAAAATCAGATCTACATTTTTTTTTTTTTTAAAGCGCAACTAGTCGTCATGAATATTTGGCATTTATCCGAGGATTCGATTTTTCTCGCTGAGTCATAAAACATAGACAATTACCGCACGCGCTCACAAAAAGAAAAAAAAAAAGCCCACCATGGTTTGGAAATGGCTTGTTGGTTTCTAGACAAGATAATCTAAATAATGTCTATTACCCATTCAAACTAGTCAGAGTTCGAGATGTAGGAATTCATATTTTATGGGAAATTTGAGGAGAGAGCCACTGGCGAATAGTGATTACCATTTGCCTACTGATTTCTATTCTTTGGGTAAAAAAGAAGGGACCAATCCCTTTTGGGGAAAGAAAAAGAAAAGACATAGAATTTGTTTTTAAATCTAAACTATACTAAATTAATATTCTTAACGTTTTCAGTTATTTCAAATTACCTAATCCTTAGGTTATTTGAAATACTTACTACTTTGTTTCGATATCATTTTACGACAGTGTTAAGTTTATAAGTTTACGATTATTAAGCTTATTTGTCGGGCTCTAAACTTAATCATCACAATAACAATAGGATTTGGATCGAGGCTTTTAATAACGAGGGGCATTCATTTTACCAGCAAAACGTCATATAAATCCAAAAATATTCACGTACTGGAAAAAACAGACAACCGAACAGATCAGCAGAGTGCTTCAAAAAAAAAAAAGAAATAAAAAAAAAGAAATAAATAAATAAAAATAAACAAATATTAGTTCATCTCAGAAAATTCAATGTTAATAATTTATTGGATGAATGAAGAGTATTCATAAAATTACCAGGACGGAGAAACAGCGCCGGAAAGAAGAATTGAGAAATACATACAAGCTCACACTTGTGACAAGATGAACGAGCTATAACATTTCAGAAGAAGCCTGGCATTTGTCTGACATCAGCCATCAACGTAAGTGCTAATATATAAATACACGTTCTGTATGAAGCACTGGGAATGGGATGGGATGCAATAAAGCATGACAGAGAGGAAGACGGGGGATGTGTGGGTGGAAAACGGGAGTTGAAATACTACCGTCAAAGATTGCAGTCATTATTGGACTGGCAGGATTCATGTGGTCTTTAGCAATATTTCTATTCTTTGACTTAAATCACCTCCCCACCACACACACACGCACGACTTTATTCTTCGTAAACATGCATTCTAAAAAGCTTCTTCCAAATTTCTGTATTTATTAATCACCTTTTAATGACCGTGTGTTGTTTCTTTCTCTTAACAGCAATGACGTTGATTCCTGTTTGTTGAAACAAGCTAAGCTAATTAACAAGTGTTGTAATTAGGAGTAGACTGATGCAAGAAACATACATAATAAATTAGATGATATATGCGTATAATAAGTCAATATCGGTCGGTTTATTTGAAAGTACGGCTTGTTAGGATTTTCTCATTTTTTTTTAAAAAAATTCAGTTTTATAAATTAGATTTTGTTTAGAAAAAGGCTTATCGATCTGCAGTGTCAACAATGAAAGCATTTAATAAAAATACTAATCTCATTACTAGGCTGAGCATGCAATAACTGAACTTGTTCAATAAAAAGAATTCGTTTGCTGATAGATGGCGCTTACTGATGGCAGCTTTTGACCCTCTTCATCTAGAACTGTGACGTATAATAATGATGACTAGCATAACGTATAAATGATGTTGCAGACTAGCAGTGTTTCAGTAGCCCATTCTTGAGAATTGTGACATTTGTCCTTCGATTACATAGACCTGGGTTCGAATCGAATACCGTTTGGGACGCAAGAAACCATTATAAAGATTATTTTTTCAAGGCAGGTAAACGAACCAGTTTTATACAGATATGACAACGTTTTTCAGGATTCTAAATACACAAACCGGCCTCGAACACACCGATTTAGAACATTTCGCAGTAATTCTAATCAGCATAATTGTAAGTTATATACAGATTTTTCAGTATTGCGTTAGAAATTCTTTCATTTCGAAACCTGTTATTTTAATACTAAGAGAATTTACACCTTCTATTCTTTCAGTTTAAAAAAATACCTGAGCATCTTTTTTTCCGATCTGAAAGAACTTTCGCCTCACTTTTGTTCCAATTCTAAAAGAAGTTAAAGTCTTCTACCAGTTCTACGAGTAAATCATGAGATTGTTCTTTCAGTTCTAAAAGAAATCGAAATCCTTTTATCCGGCATTGCTGTGTAACAACAATGATGAATATCATAGAAAGGGTCGCAAAACTTCATATACACTTGTATATATGAAATGCTCTGTATTACTCCAACTGATTACAGACAGAATAAAGCATGTCTGTATTTAAATCTGTTATTTTTCTTGCAAGTCAATAATGCATCTATTTGACTTCGAAGTTCTATAATTAATTCCTTTCGACTGCTCATTCGCCATTTACTCTTTACCTTCTTTTATTTAAACTTCTTTCTACAAATTTAATAAAGATTCCCTCTCATATATCCCTGTGGTATTACTGTAAATTGTCGAAAAACAAAGACTGTTAAACAACATTGGCAATTCAATAACAAAGGAACGTGGGGAAGACAAATTTGAAGCATATGTTTGGTTCGCTGCATACCTTTTGACATGGGAATTGGAACTGTGTGTTCTTCAATGACACTGGGGGTGTGCAACAAACGGTATAGTTTAATATGGAGAGGAATAAACATCATTAGTAGCATGTCTCTTTGATCTTTCGCCTTATTCACGATAATTGGTGGTTTCCGCCTAGCCAAAGATTGATGGCGGTGATGTAATGAGGTTTGGTTTGAATCCTTCCTGTAAACAGAGGACCCAATGGAAGAGCGCTCTTCATTTAAACAGCTACCATCTGGTAATTACCGAAACTAGCTGCGTTTATCGATCGGTCCTATAAAACGGTCGACGTTTGACTCTGCTGTTGATTAGCATTCTCTGCTTGTTTTAGCAAAAGGAAAAGACCGGTTCTCCCCCCCCCCCACCAACAACTTACAATTCATAAGTGCTTCACTATACCTTAGATTACATTTTCCATGAAAGTATAATCAAGTTTCGAAAAGTTTGCTTCTTCTAATGCACAACAGTGTGCGATAAATATTTAATGAAGGTTGCACCTTGTTAAATGGTTTCACTTTAAAATATGCTTCCATCCTAAGAAAGAAAACACTAAGAAGAAGAAAAAGAAAACAAAAATTCGTGCATATTATAATTTCAAAAAGACACTCAAAGACCGTAGTTTGCAGTTATCCAAGTGGGAAATTAATTTTTTGTTTGTCGGAATTTATATAAGTTGGTATACTACGCTAAGTACGAGTACTCTAATAAATTGTGATTTTTTAAAAGATTCTTTGGAGTGTAAACTTTTAAAAGTATAAAAGAGTTAAAGAGGCTTCCCCCCTTCTGCTAATGTCTGTACATTTATTTTTAATAAATTATCGAAGTTTTTCCTTGAAGTCTTGCAGTCGACGGATATCGAGTTCTTTGTCTGAGAATATGGAAAATGGAATGAGTAAAAGGGTTACTAAGAAGAAGAAGAAGAAGAAGAAGAAGAAGAAATAGTATATGTGTGCTTTTCCAGGTTAGATTAAAAATAAATAATGTTTCGATTCATCAGTTTATTCCATAGAATTATTGCTTGGGCAGCTGAGCCCGTATATTATTATGCCTTTCCACCGAGTGTCCTTAGATGGTTTTGTTTGTTTCAAGGAAGTCAAAACCAGTTAGAAAATTCTAAACAGTGTAACATAAAGCCAACCGTTTTTATATTACTTTAATGTTTCTATATGGATACTATATCGTTGCAACATAATAATATTGTTGCAGTGTGCTCTGTAAACGCCTGGATCCATATACCGTCACAAATAATCTCGTTGCAGACGACGAGTAAACATTTTATGAGTAAGTCAACAAACCATACCATAGCATGATTGCATGACGACTTTATTGATTATGTCATAAGTTAAATCCAGATTTGTATCTATACTGGTTGGTTAATTTTATTTACTGTTTTATCGACTCATTTTCTTAGTTGGAACAACATTCTAACTCAGCGGTTTTTAACTTTTTTTTTTTTTATCTTACGGCACCATTCAAGCATTAAGAAATATATCGACTGTTTCAAATAAAGACGAAATCCGTCGCAACCCCCTTTATGAACCAAACCTCTTTTTTGAAACATCTCTTTGAAAACCCCATTTATTTATGACACTTGTAATGAAATACAAAAGAATAATCAAAGCATTGAAACCGATTCTGCTCTGTCGGCCAGAAAAATGCTCAAAAGATTTCAGTTGTTCACTGATTAAACGTGTCTCGTCTTTATACGGCGCCGATGCTACAGTGTAAGCACAGCGTATGCTATAATTGTAGCACAAATGGAGGAACCGGTAAACACATAGAACGATGCATAGCTATAATAAATCTATATTATACCAATATAATCATAAATTTTATACATTTGTAATAATTTATATCAAAATCTTGCGGTATACCGGTTGAAAATCGCTGCTCTATCTATTGTACGTCTGTATTTGTAATACTAATAATCTACTGACTTTTTTTTTGGCGCGGGGGGGGGAGATGTACCGAGTCCTTGACTCATTATCCCTTCATCTGATTGAAGAAAATCTGTGTGGATGTGGTGTTATTAAGCTACAAGATCTAGTCGTGGCTGGGTAGCGGCAGTAGCCGAGCATCAGTTAAAACATCATTGGCTACAGCATTGTTATTCTACTCCATAAATCTGATCGAAATTCCCCGAATAATCTACTGACTTAGTTTTTATAAGGACTGGCTTTAAAGGGGCGAAGCAAGAATGCTTTTCATCTTCTCCGTTATCTGTAGAGAACAGTGTAAGGATAAAGGTGTTATTGAGCTATATAAAACTCTGATCATCATGGCAGGAGGGTAACAGCAATAGCCGAGCCTCAGTGAGAACTTCATTGGCTACAGCATTGCGATCCATTACCCTCCCAGGTTTTTTTTTTTTTTTCAATCTACTGACTCACAGGACGCAGAACGATACTGACTTGATGGGTGAAGCATAAATGCTTTTCATATTCCCCTCCATCTGAAAAGGAAAGTTCTTGGGTGGAGAATTATTGAACTATAAGCTCGCCCTGAAAGGGCAGCGAGATTAACTGTGTTCAGCTGAGCATTGAATTGACTTGGGTCTCTTGTATTTGCAGAAATCTGCTTCATTATAGTCTGAAGCTTGCTTGATCAGTGGGTTCGGATGATTAATTGTCTCGACGAAGAACTTTTCAGCTAGGTCATGAAGGAGAGATGTGATGTAGGGAATGTTGACTTCTCTGTGAATTTGAGAGTTTCTGATAAACCACGGGGCATCCAAACTCATTCTCAGACATTTCTTCTGTATTCTCTGCAGCTTTTGAATATTTGTGTTCGAAGTATGACACATTGCAGGAGATGCGTAAGTGATGACTGGGCGTATTACCATCTTGTATATGAGCAGTTTGTTCAGAGAATCGAATTTACTTTTTCTGTTGATCATGAGGTAGAGCTGCGCTATTACTTTAGATGTCTTTGAACTTATGTGTTCTATATGATTGGTGAATTGTATTTTTTTATCGAGAATTACGCCGAGATATTTTATTGTATTCTGCCATGGGATTTTAACACCTAGTAAATGTATATCTTCCTTGATTTGTGGCTTTTTTCTACTGAACAGTATGGCTGAATTCTTCTGTAGGTTGGCTTGGATTCTCCAGTCCATCAACCATTTCTCTAGTTTGTGAATACTGTTTTGGAGTTTTTGATAGCTAGTTTTGGGCTCAGAGATCTTGCTAATAATGCAGTATCATCAGCATATAATGCAGTGATTGTTGAGCTTGGGTTTTGAGGGATATTAGCAATATAGATAGAAAACAGCAGAGGGGGGGGGGGGGCAAGAGTGAGCCCTGCGGCACTCCCGCCAGAACCTTGCGTCTGGTTGATACAGTTTCATTTATTTTGACTTGCATGTATCTGTCTCTGAGGTAAGAGTGAATTATTTTAACTAAATTAGTAGGCATGTTGAATGTAATGAGCTTGTAGAGAAGACCCTGATGCCACACTTTATCAAAAGCCTTTGCAGCAGCTAAAAAGACTGCAGCTGTATGAAGGTTCCGGTTGAAGCCTTCGGAGATGTATTCGATCAGCCCGTGGATCTGCTAAACAGTGGAGTGTATTTTTCTAAATCCAAATTGCTCATTTGGGATTATACATTGTTTACCGTTTGTGATTGAAGCCTAGTAAGGATTACTTTTGCTGCGATCTTTCCAAGGTTAGACAGAAGACTGATAGGTCTGTAGCTTTCAAGGAGTTGGGTGTTTTTTCCATTCTTTTTGATTGGTGTGACATCTGCTATCTTCCATGTTAAAGGGAAATATTTGAGACTGAGGATGGCACTAATTATGTTGACTAGATGTACAATGGCTTTTCTGGGGAGTTGTTTGATTATTTTGTTTGTAATTCCATTCGAACCTGGAGCTTTATTGTTATTCAGGTGGGTTATAATATTTATAATGTGTGTTGGAGAAGTGGGTGTGAGAGGTTCTAGGTCATCTTTTTGTTGTGTTATGGCCTGCCTAACTCGGCGGTGAATCTTGTAGATGAGATTGATGTTCAAATTTTCATATGAGGGGTTGCATTGAGTTTCCAAGCTGTCAGCCAGAGCCTCTGCCTTTTCGTTATCAGTATGGGCTATTCCTTTCGTGGTTTGAATTGGGGGTAAAAGTTGCCTTTTAGTGCGGAAGGATCTTCGAAACTTCCAAATGGAGTTGTCTTCTGGGTTTAATTTCGTTAGCTTAGCTTATTAGCTTAAATTCCCATTCTTGGTTTCGATGTTTTTGGAGGACTTCTCAGACTTGTCTGTTTAATTTATTCAAATTTGTTTTATCTTGAGGGACTCTTGTGTTATGATACCTCTTTCTGATTTTGTTTTTCAGTCTGATTAAATCCATGATTTCCTCGGGGATCCGACCACTTGGGTGAATGACTGTAGTTTGGGTAATTGAATGTATTGCATTTTTGATTTGACTGGTAAGGTTGTTTGCAGTCAATTCTATCTCCTCTTTAGTGTGAATAGCAGGAACTGGGCCAATGTGATCAGGTAAGATTCTGGAGAGTTTGTCCCAAGATATGAAAGAGTGGGGAGGGAAGAATTGTTCTTGTGTACCGAGTTGAAGCAGAATAGGGTTGTGATCGGACGAAAGTTCATTTATTGTTTCCAGCTGATATTGGTATCTGATGTTTTTGAGGACGACTATGTCAAGTACACCTGAAATTCCAGTTGAGCTGTAATGGGTGGGCTCCGTGGGTCCGGTTACAACAATAGAATGTTGCGTTGAGTAATCGTTTAGAGTTCGACCTTTGTCGTTGATTGTGGAGCTATGCCAGGCTGTATGTTTGGCGTTAAAGTTACCAGCCATGATGATGGAGTCTGTGAAGCCGAGAATGGTGTCTAAGTCAGATACCAGTAATGGAATGCTGGGTGAATTATATACAGCATAGAGTTTGTTGCTGCCAGCATTGTTGGTATGAACTTCAATGCCTGTTATCTCTAGGTTCTTGCTTTGGGGATTGGTCAGAACGTTGTGGCTTAGGTAGTTTTTAATATATATAGCTGTTCCTCCTCCGCTGCTGGTGAGTCTATCTGTTTTGAACATAATATCGTTACGTAATTTGGGGTTATTAGCTGGCCTGATGTGTTTCATTTACCAGTATCATGTCAGGATTGTGTCTGTGAGAGAACTCGTGCAGTTCTAGGATTTTGTTATTAAGTCCATTGGCATTCTATGCAGTGATCATGAGAGAGTTCGGATGGAATTTTCTTTTATTCATTATTGAGGGCTTTTAAAATTGAGTGGGTACCTTGTAGGAATCTTTTTGTGGAGGACGGCGAAAGATTTGTCATGCTGAATTCTTGTAATATGGTAGTGAGGCAAGTAGTACTGATGTCAGATTTGAGCTTATATGATCATGAGATGGAGCTGCCTTTGTTCGTGTGGCCTCTGCATACGTTTTGGGCGGCATTTGTTTCCTTTCTTGAGTTGTCAAGCTGGAGATAGTTTGGACTGGGGTGTGACTAGCACGGCTGTCTTGAGCATCGCTGATATGTGTTGGAAGGGTAGTTTTTGATGACCCTCGGTTTATTTGGGTGTGTAATGCATCCCTTGTAGTTAGCGGGGTGAGGTCCTCCACAACTGGTGCATTTAGCTGGAGTGGACCTTGGTTTTGTACACATGACGGTCTGGTGGCCCTCGCCGCAATTTAAACACCTGCAATTTGCCACCTATGGCACTGCCCAGCTGTTGACGTCTTCCTTAATGGTTCAGTAGAAATTCTGAGGCCACATACCGTTCTCAGTTCATAAATATCTTTCTGTGTATTATCAATTTCTACGAGTACCAGTGGCATTGGCCGTTTATCTGCCCTGAGCATCCTGCTCACTTTCACTGATGTTAGACTCTGACGCATAAGATCAACAGTGATTTCTTCACAGGTGGCACCTTGGGTTACCCTGCGGATTACTTCTTTGAGATTCTTCCCACTGGGTAAAGCAAAAGTGTGATATGGAAGACTTTTGTTGTCAATTAATCTTGTCAGCTGTCTGTAGTCAGTGACTGAAGCTGGCTGGATTTTGACTCCTTCATCTTGATTTTTAGCCCAGGAATATGAGATTTTATGTTCCCTAAGGGCTGATGTGACAGTGGTCCATTTGTCCTCGTCCTTTAGTATTACTGGTGGGACCTTTTCAGTGTTCCTCGGGACATCTAATTTTGGTATGTGTTCATACATCTGGTCTTCTATAGTTCTTCTTCTTTTGGTAGAGTGCTCCCCTTGAGAGATATTTTGACAGAGAGATTTTGGTGACAGAGCAGCAATGAGTCATCTTGTGAAATCTCATTCTCCTCCTCCTCTCCATCCCGATCATTAGAGTGAATATATTGTTTTTTAAATCCTGGCCAGTCAGATTCTAACTTGCCTATTATGAGTTTCAGTATCTCTAGGGACTTCTCCTTATTAAGGATCTGAATCTGTTCTTTGATGTTTTCCATGTCAAATTGGCGATTTCCTGCCAGCAGAAATTGGTTGATAGCAGTATAAATAATCCAGCAGGGCTAGGGACCTGTCAGCAAAGTATCCCGTAGTCCTAGATAGACTACGCAAGTAAATCCTGCAAATATATGTATCTGAAATAGATGAGGAAACAATGGCGATTCCTACGGCTGTTATGCCTAACGAATCGCCCTCGTTGCAATTGCTGTCCACTTACATGTGCTGCTGTTCTTAAATACGGTATAATCCGTAATTTAATAACTTTAATCACTTATCTGCTAGAGTAATCTAGCAGCTACACTATAAAACCAGAGTTTCTCATATTTGATTAATACGTTCTACCGAGAAGAAAATCCACAACCATCATAATGACAAAAACTCTCGATCTTCCAGATCAGACCATTGATTGAAAAGTATCTGCATATTTCGTTCATCAATTATGAATCTACTGACTTATAAGTCCTTATAAGTACTGGCTTTAAAGGGGCGAAGCAAGAATGCTTTTCATCTTCCCCGTTATCTGTAGAGGACAGTGTAGGGATAAGTTGTTATTGAGCTATTAAAACTCTGATCATGGCAGGAGGGTAACATCAATAACCGAGCCTCAGTTAGAACTTCATTGGCAACAGCATTGCCATCCATTACCCTCCGAAGGTCTCATACCAATTATAAGGATAAATAGTCCTTATAAGGACTGGCTTAAAGGGGCGAAGCAAGAATGCTTTTCATATTCCCCGTTATCTGTAGAGGACAGTGTAGGATAAGGTGTTATTGAGCAATTAAGGCTCTGATCATGGCAGGAGGGTAACAGCAATAGCCGAGCCTCAGTTAGAACTTCATTGGCTACAGAATTGCCATCCCTTACCCTCCAAGGGTATTGGATTGAATGAATCACCGTAATGTGTAAGTAAAGGTGATATCTCAAAAATATCGGACGATTTCTAGGCCACTCATTCGTGGGCGAAAGACCGTCCAAATCTTAGCGTTGGTTCTACTCAGTGAAACTCGAGTACCGAGTAGAACCGCTCATATTCCGAGGAAAATAATTCACCGGCAAGTACCCCTCAGCGGGCCGTGCCGGAGAACACTTTCCCCGGAGACTCAAAGTGCTCCCTTAGGGCAAAACCTAAGAGAGCGAACTCATTTACCCAGGATAACAGCAACAGCCGAACCTCAGTTAAACTTCATTGGTTCAGCATTGCCATCCGTTACCCTATATGGGCATCTCATATAAAATCAATCACCGCATCTCACGGTCGATTGATTCATTTCCATGTCCAATTATAAGGATAAATCCTTATAAGGACTGGCTTAAAGGGGCGAAGCAAGAATGCTTTTCATATTCCCCGTTATCTGTAGAGGACAGTGTAGGGATAAGGTGTTATTGAGCTATTAATTAAAGCTCTGATCATGGCAGGAGGGTAACAACAATAGCCGAGCCTCACTTAGAACTTCATTGGCTACAGCATTGCTATCCATTACCCTCCAAGGGTATTGGATTGAAAATCAATCACCACATCTCACGGTCGATTGATTTCCCCTACCATAAGGATAAATTATAGTCCTTATAAGGACTGGCTTAAAGGGGCGAAGCAAGAATGCTTTTCATATTCCCCGTTATCTGTAGAGGACAGTGCAGGGATAAGGTGTTATTGAGCAATTAAAGCTCTGATCATGGCAGGAGGGTTACAGCAATAGCCGAGCCTCAGTTAGAACTTCATTGGCTACAGCATTGCCATCCATTACCCTCCAAGAGTATTGGATTGAATGAATCCATATATATGCAATTCATTTATAGGCATGTATGTTTATGATCATGTTTAGGTGTGAGAGCTATGTTCTATTTATTGAATGTATTAAAAAAAGCACATAAAAGAAATTCCATGTTTTCGCTTTTAGTTTAAGGTTTCCGAATTATTTTATAAAAAAAAAAAAATTGTAAAATAAGAATAGCACCAATGTAGTTCATGCATGTCGTACAAGGCGACTAAAATGGGTACCCAGGGAGGGTAATGGATGGTAATGCTGTAGCCAATGAAGTTCTAACTGAGGCTCGGCTATTGCTGTTACCCTCCTGCCATGATCAGAGCTTTAATAGCTCAATAACACCTTATCCCTACACTGTCCTCTACAGATAACGGGGAATATGAAAAGCATTCTTGGTTCGCTCTTTTAAGCCAGTCCTTTTAAGGTCTTTAAGGATAAATATATATAAATAGTTATATAAATATTAATGGTTAAATAATACTTTGTTTAGACATCTTTCCAGTGGAAAATAAATAAAATAAAATTTAAAAAAATCCTAGATCTCCATCTAATGAGGTGTTGTTTCGAGTTGCTTTTAATTTTAATTTTAATGATTAGTAAAGAAATTTCACGAAGGCAACCTACAGATAGCACTTCAGTTTCAAAGAAATAATTGTGCGAAGAATTACAACATAATTGGATTATTATCCAGATATAATTAAGTAATCTGATTATCTGCGGTGTGGTTAGAACATGAAGGAAGTCTAGTGCAAAACAGAGAAGAGAAAACAGAACCGAGAAAATCATTAAAAATACTTTTAATCATAATTCATGCTGAACACATAGAATTTAACGAGAGTCTAACCGCAAAGAACAATTTTCTACTTAACGACAAAGCAGAAATGGTATAACACAATACGATTGGATGGGAGAGTCATATATATATATATATATATATATATATATATATATATATATATATATACACACTTGATGCTGCAAGCACGCACTCTCTCAACAATGCAACAAATGAAAGAACAGCTTCAAATACAACTACAACGTTTTCATGCTAATTATGTATAGAGACTTTCTATGTTGTTCATAGTTTTTTTAATCTTCAGTGTTTAGTGTTTTTTATTTTCTTTTATAACGTCATCTGGTGGAGGCTGTTATAAGCCGAAACTAGTCGTGTTTTACTATTACCCCCCCCCCTTTTTTTTTACCTAACTCTCACGTTTTAAGTCATTCAACTCTATTTTACAATATGTATTTCAACCGAGTCAATGAATCGTCACACATCTATAGCCTTAATGACGAGGCTTCTATTTCTAATACAAAAAGAAACTTCAAGAAAATACTGAGGAGGATAGGACTATGCATCAACAGGTTAGTCTTTCTAAAACGTTGCAAATTCCACACTGCCTTTCCTAAATTTATTTCCTTTAAAGAGAATATAACAACAGAACGTGCGAGGAGAGTCTATCATAAAGCTAAATGAGACCTACTGGCTGAAAGAATCTCCGATACAAAACGTACTCCCTCTTTTCTGTTCACCAAAAAAAAAGAACTTTAGCTCAAATACTAGAAGAACCTTTAGATAATGAGAGTTGGCATATCTTTAATATAAACTGTGAATCTCAAGCAGCCCAAATACAATATGATAACAAAGTAAATCTTATCAGAAAATTTGAAACATTAAAAAGAGTACAAAATAATAGGAAATTCTCAAAACCACACATCAACTTTGACAAAGTCGTAATTAAGAAATCTTCTCATATACTTTCAGACGAAGAAAAAAGCATCCTTAGTAGAGGTCTAAATTGTATTCCTTCTCCAAAAATTATCCCAAAAGAATCTCTCCTTACCAAAATAGAAAACGCTACTTCATTCCTCCCTTCACAAGATTCAAAACTTCTGCGTATTGAATCCATCTTTATTATCAATAATGAAAAACCACCCGCAGATAATATTACTTCGACAGAACGCAAAGCAATTAAGAGTTTAAAAAATAAGAGAGATATAATTATTCTTGCCGCAGACAAAGGCAATGCAACAGTTATCCTCAACTCCGAAGATTATCAAAATAAGATTCTTGAATTACTACAAAGTGATACCTACTCAATACCTGAGAGAGATCCAATTTGAGAAGTACCAACAACTTATTAAAAACTACCACTGAACTGTCTCGAAAGGTTTGCCTGTCTCTACGCTCTCTCCATCTTCTTATTCCGTGCATATATGAAGTTCCAAAAATCCATAAGGAAAACATCCCACTACGATCCATTGTGGAAGGTATTGATTCTCCGACGTACAAACTTTCTAAACATCTTGCACAATACCTCAAACGTTTTTCAGGCAAGTTTTCATCCTTTATCAATAACACATCGGACTTTGTTTCATACATTAAGGATGTGACAATTCATGAAGATGAAATCATGGCTAGCTTCGACATAATTTCCTTGTTCACTGATATCCCAACAGACAAAGTCATAACATTACTCAAAGACAAGTTATCCAAATAAATGTTGGCCTTACTTACCCATTGCATCAAGTCCGGTTACTTTAGATTCCAAGATACTCTATACAAGAAAATCATGGTCTGGCGATGGGTAATCCTTTATCCCCTGTTCTTACAAATATTTACTTGGAGGATTTTGAAGCCAAGGCTATCTCCTTCTTTGCTTTAACACCTAAAGTTTGGAAACGTTATGTGGATGACGTTTTCCTCATTTGGAGCCATAGACATGATTCCCTAATGGATTTCCTGGAACATCTCAATAGTCGACATCCAAGTATAAAGTTCACAGCAGAGCTTGAAACTGATAGTTCCTTGCCTTTTCTAGATATAAAACTGACCCGCTCTTCTGGTAAACTTAAAATTTCGATGTATAGAAAGCCTACACATACCAACAGATTTCGATGTATAAAAAGCCTACACATATCAACAGATATTTTCATAGCCAGTTCCATCACTTCCCTCCCCAAAAACGTGGAATAATTTCTACCTTGGGACATAGAGCTCGCTCTCTTCTTGATGACCCAAATGAACTTCAGAAAGAAATCAACTCTCTCAAAACTACTTTCTTATTTAAACAGGAAACATACGATTGCAAATGGAAAATTACTCACTGACATTCTTTGTTTTTTTGTTAAAGAAAACGTTTTATTAGAGTTAGGATTTGGTGTTTGATTTTACAAGTATTAGTTCGATTATTTCTGCTATTTTAAAATGTTTATCCATAAAAACGTTTTATTATTAAAAATTACTAGTTTTTTTATAGATTTTATTCTATTAGTTTTAAAAAGTGAAAACTTCTTAAGGAGAATTTCAGCAACAGAAATAATGAATAATTTCAAATAGACAAGGAAAATCCCCATGATAAAATACGATTATAATTGTCGTGGTGATCTCATACTAAGAGGGAAAAGTAACTGGAAGATGGAAATTGACTCACTGTAATTTCTTAAGTCGATAAATGCTAATTTGAGAGAGAGCATTTTGATGGGTGACAAATCTGTTGTGTGTGTGTGTGTGTGCAGAATTTGTTTTTCAAATGAAGAATTTTCATGACAGCGAAAGTGAGTTATTTCTGGTGTTTGGCGGACAATGTATCTAATGATGTGTGTTGTGGAAGTGACGTATTGCTTAAAGCGTCAAATAACACCGACTTCTTTTAAAAAATAAATTGATAAAGATCGTCCCATAAAACATGAATTATGTTATTTTTCTTAGAAATAATAATATAACTTATATTTAAATTTTAATCTTTAATTCATATCTTAATTATTTCATAATTTTTAAAAAAATACGCAATAATATATATCATATACACCTTTAATAATTTCATATAAAGTATGATATTAACCATACTTTATATGAAAAAAAAAAGGATTGAGCCTTCAATAGCCGAGGCTCTAACTGAGGCTCGGCAATAGCCTATGTTATTTTTATGTGTATGTGTATATTTACATTTATTTTCACATGAACTCAGGAAATTAGAACTACATTCCAGTGACAATGAGCTGCATTTTTAAATTCCATCAATGGAAACAGTTAAATGCCAATTAAACTCAAAAAATAAAAAGCGAAAACAAAAAATCGCAACCAATGAAAGGACTTGAAATGCAATTATTGTCTATCTATTTCGTTTCGTTGTACCATTTTTCTGCAACAGAAAATATTAATCCTATCAGCGCTGAGATCGCTATTTACACTTGAAATAACGAATAGATTTTTGCTGCTTTGAATCTCTGATACAATACGAAATAATTAACCTTCTTGTGTTATATGTAATATTCTTTTTTTTTTTCAATTAAATTTTAAATAATAAGCGAGAGAGAGAGAGAAGTGAAATAAATCTCTATTTTTTACGCATTTCGTATACGGCCCTCAATAAATAACTCACTTTAGACAGTTTTTGTCTGATGTAAACAAATAGCTCATTTATAAAACTAAAAAGCACTCGTAGTATTATTTAAACTTTATTTTTTTTCTTTAGTTTCAGAAATTAGATTATTTTCCACGTATCAAGTGGATCTCGACTGTTTCCTTCTTGCTATTTAGCTAATGTGATTACTCAGAGGATGAAGCGAAGCAGTCCTGATAATACTATATGCGTAATTGCCTTCCTTTCTACTCGGAACGCCATAAAAAATGGAGATTGGTCGCTCTTCTTATTTCCTTCTCTAGTAATTTCAGAAGATATCCATCAGAGTAATTGTGACTAACTATACATCCATTCAACGTTGTAATCATACTCTTTATGGCACGACAAAGAGGAACTAATCTCCATCATGGGCACCCAGTAATACGTTTTAGCACCGATCATCTGTCACTTGAGAGCATCTGCCTCGAGAGCGAATAAGACAAAGTGAACGAATCCGTGTCACTCGCTGCAACTACAGTTAGAGATCTGCATTGTAAAAGAAGACAAGGATCGGGAGAAGTTTAAAACTGCCTCTCTCAGCGGTTTGTTCTTGATCGCTGACAAAAATCGTTTCCACAGAAGAAGTATCAGTCAATGAACTCCAGTCTTTAATATAGCGAACGTATTACACAAGCAGCCATTCGGATAGCGTTACAAGCTGTGCGTCACATGGGTCATGAAGGTTACGTAGTCGCCGAATGTCACGAATAACAAAATAACGAAGGAAAGAAAAAAGAACTTCAAGATCTTTTCTTTATAAATTGTTTCCTACAGGAATCTGGGTCGTATAAAAAACGGTGTTGTTTTAGAAAGCGTGTTTCCCTGCAGGTTTATCTAAGATTTATGCAGAATTGAAAGAGACAATGGTGATGAAGAAAAATAAGGATGTTGTTAAGAGCATCAAAATCTTATTTGAGGAGGTCGTAAAGAAGTTTTTAGGTTAGTTTGCGGGTTGAAATTGGTTTTCATGTATAAATGAACGGTGGAGAATGTACTTGAGAAAAAAGGGGGTGGGTGATTAAACAACAGAGATCAGGAAACGCATTGAAAAGAAGGTAGGAAATTGGTGTTAGTAAAATATATTTTTTGAAGAGCAGTGTTTAGAAATGCAACAAATGGGATCACAGAATCTTTTTTTTCCCATCTTTATTTTGATAGTGTCACACTAAGGAAAAGCCTTGAAAATCCGTGGTATTAGTCGCTAATGGTAGGAATATTTAACATCATATTTGCTTATTTAAGCTTCTTTTGTAAAGAAATTTGTAAATGAATATATGAAAATGAGAGACTTATGAAAACAAATTATAAAATATTTTGCATGTGAAAATCAATAGTTTCATAAACACAGTAGTTCTAATAATAATTAAATGGCGTCTTCCATCTGGCAACAGATTAAATTGTTTTCTAAACTCCGATTAGCAGGCACTTTTAAAATTTTTATAATAAAATTATACAAATGCCCTATATTGGTTTAGAAAAATAAATGTTATTCAAAAATATTAAAATATAAAATAATTTTTTTTAATAAAGCAACATAAAAATGTTTAATAAAACAACATAAAAATATTTGCATAGCGAAGTGATAATATATTTAGGTTTACTTCGCCTCTTCCATAAACGAAAAAGAATTGCCTGCATTTGCAGTAAATTTAGGTTTACTTCACCTCTTCCATCAAAAAATATATTTAGGTTTACTTCGCCTCTTCCATCAAAAAATATTTAGGTTTACTTCGCCTCTTCCATAAATAAACGAAAAAGAATTGCCTAGATTTGCAGTAAATATGTGGTATTTCGAAACAAAAGTTTCTTGCTGCACCAACTTCAGTCCTTATAAGAACTGGCTTAAAGGGGCAAAGCAAGAATGCTTTTCATATTCCCCGTTATCTGTAGCGGACAGTGTAGGGATAAGGTTATTGAGCTATTATTAAAGCTCTGATCATGGCAGGAGGGTAACAGCAATAGCCGAGCCTCAGTTAGAACTTCACTGGCTACAGCATTGCCATCTATTACCCTCCAAGGGTATTGGATTGAATGAATCAATCATTGACCACCAACTTCAGATGGATATAAAAATATTTAATCGATATTATATAGTTTTTTAATGGGTGTAGAAAGAAAAAATTAAAATTAAATTTCTTACTTCCAAATACAGCACTTTAAATTATTAAAAAAAATCCTATAATTTAACTACAGATATTCTTTTATTCTTTGTTTTATACAGAAAATATGAAATGCGTTTTGTTTTTCCATTCTTTTTCCAACAAACTAAAATAATGGAAGCCCTCTAGCAGACATTTTCTAAAAGAAAGCATTCTAAATATATCAGCATCTGCATTTTGATCTGAAGTGATGTACCTACTAGGATGTCGTCTTTATCTAGCGAGCCAGCCAGATATTTACCATAGTCTGCCTTTTTAATCACCCTCATAACGGTCAAACTTTTGCGAAACTCTTTTCTTTCTCTTATGCTCCCCCCCCCCAAATCCCTGAAGAGGAAGTGAGGAAGAGGATAGCCAACATTCTTAGCTTGAATTCTTAAAATGTTCTGACATGAAAAAAAGTGAAGATTAATAATAATAAACCCGTACATGACATCTTAAAGTCTTGTGCTTACCTCAACCATATGAGCTTAGTTTACCTGCGCTATTTCGTGGAGCGCGCGCAGCACTAAAAGAGTTAATGTGAGAAGGGAAGCGAGTCATAAGCAATGCATGCACAAAATACGAAGTCATAACAAAAGTAGAGCGGTACCGACACCGAAGTAGGAATATCCAGAAGACTGGGGGAATGAGATTACGAAGAAAGACGAAATAATGTGTTAGATATGTGTGTGTGTGTGTGCCTTTGCCCGTGTGTGCGCGCGTGCGTATTCCGTGTTATAAATGTTATAATTTTTTTTTCTTCTTTCTTTAGTCATGTGGTAGCCACCGCATAACGATGGATCTGTAGTCATAAAACGAAGCACAGATGTGTAAATCCATCTAATATTGCTCCAGCCCTTTTACGTTCTGGGCTATTGCTTCATCTCCATATTCACGACTATAACAGTCTGGTGTGGCGAAGTATTCAAACTCGTAGAAGTTGATTTATTACCTCTGCTTTGATGTTATTCACATTTCCCAAATGTTAAAAGAAATATAGGAATAAGAAGCGTGGTTCTTCAACAAGGAATATATTTCTTTCTTCTGAATAGCTTGTTATAATTTGTGAGTTCAACAAATCTTCATCATCGGCCTGTAGAGTAAGATAGACTGAGAGTCAGCAGATAGTGGGAGAGGAAATATAAAGATAGAGTGCATCTATCTTTACAACGCCAGGGTAGTTTACCATTACCCTAGCGGATCCGATGCTGACGAAGTTTGGAACCGCTGTTTTCATCTCGAGCGAGATGTTTACTTCCTCCGACTTCCATTCGGGGTTGTCTGCATCGTTTAAGATTTGTATGTTTCGAACAACACCCCATTTCCCAAACACTTCGTGGATTATTTTTTCATCACATTGTATATATTCCAAGGGGAATCTGGAGATTTTGAGCAGTTTGATAATGCTCCCCACCATGAACGGAAAAATTTCCTTTCCGTTACATTGAAAGCCTTTGAGCAACTTGTCTCTAGTCTCGGCGCTCCTAACTACAACTTGGTATCTGCCACTACCGAAAGGAGTGAATCCAAATATCTGGTCCGCACCGACGCAGTCAATCAGGGCTTTAGCCAAAAGTCGGGGTCTCAGATCAGCGTGAGTCCGCGTGCGCGGCAAAACATTGGCCATAACTGGCGAGGGGGGGCCTAGTTATTCCCACCCCCAAGTGTTTATTATTGCCCCGGTCCGAGGTTTAGGAAGATCTGTAAATCTCCGTTAAATATATCGTGAGGCCCGATGGGATTCGTACCGATATCAACGGTTATGAACAGATGCTCAGTTTGTTTCACGAAAAAACGCGAACTATACTACACACTTGATCTAAGCCAAAAGGCCGAGAAGCGAGCTTGTTTTTATTATTCGAGATATTACTTAAACTGTGTTCTTATTTTAAAATCATTGTTCTCTTTTTTTACCCGTTTCTCTTGGTAACTCTCTAAGGTTTTAAATAAACACGACATTCTTAATGTAGCTCTCAGTACCGATTGTTAATCTCTCATGTTCGCGTTTATAAAAGACCCTTAGTGTTTCCCTAATTTTTTTTATTTGTATTTTTATTTTTCGTAGAATGTATATAATCTGTAAGCATACTCCTGTAAACACAGAGCATTCATTTCGAGTCTCTTTAAATATGGTATGTTGATTGAAGTACAGACACAGCACACACACAAAAAAATTTATAATTGGAATATTAATTTATAAATTATAAATATTAATAATTAATATTATTTAAAAAATTCAGCTCTAATATATAAATATTAATACTAATATAAATAAAAATTCCTGAAGAATATATAATACACCATTTTAAAGAATATAAATATGAAATATATAAATTCACAATTTTGCTATGAAAATTATTGAAGGAATCAATCGACCGTGAGATGCGGTGATTGATTCATTCAATCCAATACCCTTGGAGGGTAATGGATGGCAATGCTGTAGCCAATGAAGTTCTAACTGAGGCTCGGCTATTGCTGTTACCCTCCTGCCATGATCAGAGCTTTAATAGCTTAATAACACCTTATCCCTACACTGTCCTCTACAGATAACGGGGAATATGAAAAGCATTCTTGCTTCGCCCCTTTAAGCCAGTCCTTATAAGGACTATAAATGAAAATTATTATTAAGGGATTATATTATCATGATTCCAGCGTTGAAGATTTAGTTGAAGTATCTAATATTTAAATGAATGATCTCAAAAATCTACCATTTAAATATGCGGATAAAAAAACGAGGCTTAAATATTTAAATGAATGATCTCAAAAATCTACCATTTAAATGTGCGGATAAAAAAAAAAAAGGCTTAAAAGCAACTCGAACTTGCTCAAATTTGTTTTTCGGAATTATTTCTAATTGCACCCAAATGAAATTGTTTAGGAAAGAATATAACTGCCTATTAGAAAGTATTTTTTAAAATTTATTATTCTATCTCTCATTCGTGTGAATACATGTTCTCGTTTTCTCAGTAAACTCAGACGCACTACTTTTTCATCTCAAGAACAACTTTCTCTTCTTCTTAAGCCAAGGTCTCCGAAGATGCTTGAAATTCTACTTCTGTCATTCCACGTTGTCTTTATTTTCTTCAAAAGAATGCTGTGACATTCGTGCAAGAACTCGCCTGTTCCCCAGGTCGATATAAAGTGTTCCGTGGAAAATTCTTATACTACTTTTCGCGTTACTTTTTCATCTCTCTCTGTCTCCCCAGCTCTATTTCTTAACGCTCTTTTGAAATTCTACATTAAACATGTGTACCAGTATTTAACCCTCCATTTGAATTCAAAGGCAGTGGTAGTATTAGTAGTCGCATCGTTCACCTTTGGTATTTTGATAGACACATAAAACCGTTTAATTCTGTTAAAAATATTTCTATTAGACTTCTTATAACAGATCTGACTGCGAAATTGAATTGCTGTTGAAACAAATGAAAACTTAAAATATAATTTCATTTATTTTTCAGATTTAAATTTATTATAAAATAGGATAAAAGTGATTGCGGAATTCGTTTATTAAATTATAAGCCAAAAGGAAAAAGAAGAATTAGAAACCCCCCCCCCCCTCACGGTACACAAGAAAATAAAAAGTTTGACCAACTAATAATGAGGAAAAGAATGAAAACGAAAATATAACAATGAATAGTTGAAATAATGAGAATTAAAATAAAAGATAAAGCGATATATAAAGATAAAGCTGGTCAAAAATGATCAAAAGTTTGATCATTTTTTGACCAGCAGAAAATGCGACTGGAACAGATCAAAAAGCTAAAATTAGAATTATCATAATGTGACTGTATCCAGTTGCAGAAAGAAAATCATACTATTGTAAGCTAAAGCTAGATGCAGAAGCTTTTGAAGACATTTTTCTATTCCTATTAATTCTATTTTTCCCATTTTTATTCTTACTCATTGCTCTACTTTTATTCCCAAATTAACGATCAGTTTTATATATCGCTTTATCTTTTATTTCAACTATTCATTGTTATATTTTCGTTTTCATTCTTTTCCTCATTATTAGCGTTCTTTTTCCTCTTTGTTACTTTCTCTTATTCTATATTAATCTCTTTATTCCTTTCTTCTAATCTCTGTTCTTTCCCATTCCCTGTATTTCAATATCCACTCGTTTCTCTATCCATCTATCTTTCTCTTTTTGTGACTCTAGTTTTCATTATCTTTCTCTATTTCATTATCATTCTCTCTCTCTCTTCCCCCCCCCCCACTGTTTCACCTATTCTATGGAAAATTCGTGGGAACAATGCTTTTAAAACTTTCAGTCTGTATGCCTTAAGCCGACCTTTGGTAATTAGAAGACTCTCTTGGTTATTCCTGCCTCTGTAATGTGAGCTGCAATTTTCGCTGCGTTTGATTTATTTTCACTTCGACAAATTCTAGCACGTAATAAATTATGATGCTGCAAGAGCCCGAAAAGCTTTATGAACATCACTAATGGGTTCAGCGCTATATCTCCACTCAAGTATTGATTATATCTCGCCCTCTAGATGCAGCGTCTGTGGCTGGCTTTATAATGCGGCGGTACACAGCGGGAGACAGGGCTTGTACTCTGCGGTCATCTGACCATTATCGAGATAATGCAACAGTTTTAATTATAGAATAACCATAATCCTTATCATCGTCCTTATATCTGCCTCGTGAGCCGTGATTAATATTTGAGAGTACGTTTTCCTACTTGTGTACGTATTTCAGAGATTTAGCCAATGACTGTATTAACACTCCTTTGGAATGAATAAATCGTTTATCTTATTATCAGGATTTAGTGCCGGACCTTTGGTTGGTAAAGGCATTTCAAGGAAGCAGTGACTTAGAAAAGTTCTCAGAACTTATACTGCTTAAAGAACTGAAGTGAATAAAAGAGTAAAAATTGATCAAGTAAAAAAAAATATATTTCTATAAAGATATTTATCAAAGAATCAAAATGTTTTTAAAATAAATGGTTTATTTGAATAAATTATAAAAAAAATTCATACACCATTTAAAATCTTACAAAAATCAACAATAAAATAATCGTAAAGAGAGCTCATGAAGTTTCGGTGAGAGGGGGTAATGGATGGCAATGTTGTAGCCAGTGAAGTTCTAACTGAGGCTCGGCTATTGCTGTTACCCTCTTACCATGATCAGAGCTTTAATAGCTGAATAACACATTATTCCTACGCTGTCCTCTACAGATAACGGGGAAGAATAAAAGCATTCTTGCTTCGCCCCTTTAAGCCAGTCCTTATAAGGATAAGTCATGAAGTTTCTTGTAGGTTGTGTTAGTAGTTGGTGTGTTTCTCGTTTTCTTATCTTTACGTTTGGGTCTGCCTCCCATGCTGGATATATATATATATATATATATATATATATATATATCCTTCTTGGTGACGGGGTGAGCCGGTCACTGAGTGGAACAAAGCTGAGTTGGGCGATCTTTCGGGATCGCCTAATTTTTAGAGAGATCTTTACTTAAACAAACCTCGTTTTCTTTCTGTTTTTTAGATTTAGAGATGGCCCATACTAAGCAAGAATGAGTTTTTTTTATTTTGATGAGAACGGACGTGTTATTTTAGACTGTGCCTGATTACATTGCATACAAGGTTTCTCAGTAATCTCACATTGCACTGATGTTAACACAGTGTGATTCCTACTGTCATCCCCATCTGCACGAAATGTGCAGGAGGTGAAATGGCCGGCAGGCCCCACCCGAAATGAGGACCAGTGGTGGAATTAAGGTTTTATAGGAAGGTAGGTTTCTAAACTGTGGCCAAGTGAGATATTGATACTCCTTTTCCCCAATTATTAGGTTCTAACAAGACTTTGCTAGTAGACCAACTCAGTCTACAGGACACTTGCTGGCAGGAAATCGCTAATTTGACATGGAAAACATCAAAGAACAGATTCAGATCCTTAATAAGGAGCAGTCTCTAGAGGTACTCAAACTCATAATAGGCAAGTGAGAATCTGACTGGCCAGGATTTATAAAACAATATATTCACTCTAATGATCAGGATGGAGAGGAGGAGGAGAATGAGATCTCACAAGATGAACTCATTGCTGCTCTGTCACCAAAATCCCCCTGTCAAAATATCTCTCAAGGGGAGCACTCTACCAAAAGAAGAAAAACTATAGAAGACCAGATGGATGAACACATACCAACATTAGATGTCCCGAGGAACACTGAAAAGGTCCCACCAGTAATACTAAAGGACGAGGACAAATGGACCACTGTCCCATCAGCCCTTAGGGAACATAAAATCTCATATTCCTGGGCTAAAAATCAAGATGAAGGAGTCAAAATCCAGCCAGCTTCAGCCACTGACTACAGACAGCTGACAAGATTAATTGACAACAAAAGTCTTCCATATCACACTTTTTATTTACCCAGTGAGAAGAATCTCAAGGTAGTGCTTCGCGGAGTGACCGAGGGTGTCACATTTAAAGAAATCACTGCTGATCTTATGAGTCGGAGTCTAACACCAGTGAAAGTGAGCAGGATGCTCAAGGCAGATAAACGGTAAATGCCACTGCTACTCGTAGAAATTGATAAGACACAGAAAGATATTTATGAACTGACAACGATATGTGGCCTCAGAATTTCTACTGAACCATTAAGGAAGACGTCGACAGCTGGGCAGTGCCATAGGTGGCAAATTGCAGGTGTTTAAAATGTGGCGAGGGCCACCAGACCATCATGTGTACAAAACCAAGGTCCACTCCAGCTAAATGCGCCAATTATGAGGACCTCACCCAGCCAATTACAAGGGATGCATTACACACCCAAATAACCGAGGATCAGATAAAACTACCCTTCCAACACATTTCAGCGATGCTCATGACAGCTGTGCAAGTCACATCCCGGTCCAAATCATCTCCAGCTTGACAACTCAGGAAAAGAAACAAATGCCCAAAACTTATCCAGAGGCAGCACGAATAAAGGCTGCTCCATATCATGATCAAATAAGCTCAAATCTAACATCAGTACTAACTACCTGAATAGCTACCATTTTAGAAGAATTCAGTTTGACGAATCTTTCGCCGTCCTCCACAAAAAGATTCTTACAAGGTACACACTCAATTCTGACAGCCCTCAATAATGAATAAAAGAAAATTCCACCCCAACTCTCTCATGATCACTGCATAGAATGCCAACGGACTCAATAACAAAATTCTGGCTCTGCAAGAGTTCTATCACAGACACAATCCTGACATAATACTGGTAAATGAAACACATGTCAGGCCAGCTAATAATCCCAAATTACGGAACTATGTTATGTACAAAACAGATAGACTCACCAACAGCGGAGGAGGAACATCTATATACATTAAAAACTACCTAAGCCACAATGTTCTGACCAATCCCCAAACCAAGTACGTAGAGATAACAAGGCACTGAAGTTCATACCAACAATGTTGACAATATCAAAATCTATGCTGTATATAATTCACCCAGCATTCCATTCATGGTATCTTACTTGGACTCCATTCTCGGCTTTACAGACTCCATCATCATGGCTAGTGACTTTAACGCCAAACATACAGCCTGGCATAGCTCCACAATCAACGACAAAGGTCGAATTCTAAACGATCACTCAACGCAACATTCTATTGTTGTAACTGGACCCACAGAGCCCACCCATCACAGCTCAACTGGAAGTTCAGATGTACTTGGCATAGTCGTCCTCAAAAACATCAGATACCAATATCAGTTGGAAACAATAAATGACCTTTCGTCCGATCACAACCCTATTCTGTTTCAACTTCGTACCCAAGAACAATTCTTCCCTCCCCACTCTTTCATATCTTGGGACAAACTCTCCAGAATCTTACCTGATCACATTGGCCCAGTTCCTGCTATTCACACTAAAGAAGAGATAGAATTGGCTGCAAACAACCTTACCAGTCAAATCAAAAATGCAATAAATTCAATTACCCAAACTACAGTCATTCACCCAAGTGGTCGGATCCCCGAGGAAATCATGGATTTAATCAGACTGAAAAACAAAACCAGAAAGAAGTATCATAACACAAGAGCCCCTCAAGATAAAACAAATTTGAAAACATTAAACAGACAAGTCCGTGAAGCCCCCCAAAAACATCGAAACCAAGAATGGGAATCTAAGCTAACGAAATTAAACCCAGAAGTCAACTCCATTTGGAAGTTTCTGAGAACCATCCGCACTAAAAGACAACTTTTAACCCCCAATTCAGACCACGAAAGGAACAGCTCATACTGACAAGGAAAAGGCAGAGGCGCTAGCCGACAGCTTGGAAACTCAATGCAACCACTCATATGAAAATTTGAACATCAATCTCATCTACAAGATTTACCGCCTAGTCAGGCAGGCCATAACTCAACAAAGAGATGACCTAGAATCTCTCATACCCACTTCTCCAACAGAAGTTATAAACATTATAACCCACCTGAACAACAATAAAGCTCCAGGTTCAGATGGAATTACAAACAAAATAATTAAATTACTCCCCAGAAAAGCCATTGTACATCTAGTCAACATAATTAATGCCATCCTCAGACTCAAGCATTTCCGTTTAACATGGAAAATAGCAGATGTCACACCAATCAAAAAGATTGGAAAAAACACCCAACTCCCTGAAAGCTACAGACCTATCAGTCTTCTGTCTAAACTTGGAAAGATCGCAGAAAAAGTAATCCTCACAAGACTTTAATCACAAACGGATAAACTAGATATAATCCCAAATGAACAATTTGAATTTAGAAAAAACCACTCCAACGTTCAGCAGATCCACAGGCTGATAGAATACATCTCCGAAGGCTTCAACTGCAACTTTCATACAACTGCAGTCTTTTTATTTGCTGCAAAGGCTTTTGATAAGGTGTGGCATCAGAGTATTCTCTACAAGCTCATCACATTCAATATGCCTACTAATCTAGTTAAAATAATTCGCTCTTACCTCAGAGACAGATACATGCAAGTCAAAATAAATGAAACTGTATCAACCAGAAGCAAGGTTCTGGCGGGAGTGCCGCAGGGCTCACTCTTCCCCCCCCTGCTGTTTTCTATCTATATTGCTGATATCACCCTCCCCCAACCCCAAGCGCAACAATCACTGCATTATATGCTGATGATACTGCATTATTAGAAAGATCTCTTAGTCCCAAACTAGCTGTAAAAAGACTCCAAAACAGTATTCACACCTTAGAGAAATGGTTTATGGACTGAAGAATCCAATCCAATCCACAAAAGAGTTCAGCCATACTGTTCACTAGAAAAAAGCCTCAAATCACGGACGATATACATTTACTAGGTGTTAAAATCCCATGGCAGAATACAATAAAATATCTCGGCGTAATTCTCGATAAAAAACTACAATTAACCAATCATATAGAACACATATGTTCAAAGACATCCAAAGTAATAGCGCAGCTCTACCCCATGATCAACAGAAAAAGTAAATTCGATACTCAGAACAAACTGCTCATATACAAGATGGTAATACGATCAGTCATCACTTACGCATCTCCTGCGTGGAGTCATACTTCGAACACAAATATTCAAAAGCTGCAGAGAATACAGAAGAAATGTCTGAGAATGAGTTTGGATGCTCCGTGGTTTATCAGAAACTCCCAAATTCACAGAGACGCCAACATTCCCTACATCACATCTCTCCTTCACGACCTAGCTGAAAAGTTCTTCATCAAGACAATTAATCATTCGAACCCACTGATCAAGCAAGCTTCAAACTATAATGAAGCAGATTTCTGCAAATTCAGGAGACCCAAGTCAATTCTATGCTCAGTTGAACACAGTTAATCTCACTGCCCTTTCAGGGCGAGCTTAAAGCTCAATAATTCTCCACCCAAAGGACTTTCCTTTTCAGATGGAGGGGAATATGAAAAGCATTTATGCTTCACCCATCAAAACAGTATCGTTCTGCGAAAGACAGCTCACATTGCAAGGTGCGAGGTTGATCGACCGTGAGATGAGGTGATTAATACCCAGGGAGGGTAATGGATGGCAATGCTGTAGCTAATGAAATTCTAACTGAGGCTCGGCTATTGCTGTTACCCTCTTGCCATGATCAGAGTTTTAATAGCTCAATAACACCTTACACTGTCCTCTACAGATAACGGGGAATATGAAAATGATTCTTGCTTCGCCCCTTTAAGCCAGTCCTTTTAAGGACTCACATTACAATATTTCAAGTATTGACGTGGTAGTTTTCTATTAATATTTGTATTTGCATTGGCTTTTAAGTGAAGTGTAAGTGAATTTTCGCTCGGTGTTATTTAATCCTTCCACCGCTTACTGGAAACATGAAGTAGCTTAATAAAATTTAGTTTGGTTTATACAATCGGATTTCAGGATTATAACAAAACAAATTTTAAAATAATATAAACTTAATAAAAGATAAAAAAAATCTACCCATGGTAGTGACCAATACATTATCATTCAAATTACTAACATTGGTGCAGTAAAATATATTGTTAATTAGTAATAAATAGTAATTAATTCCTAATATTAAATGTATTACTAAATTATACTTTTTAAAACGGAAATTGACGCTTATTAAGTATACACTTAATAATAGTAAATAAAATTTTATAATAATAATAGTTTCATAATCTCGCTGTATATGAGACAAGCATTGTTTTCTTCGCACGATTCTTCCTTATTTTATTATTAATATTTACTTAAAGAATCGTCCACCTTTTTTTTTGAGTATCAAACAAGCAAAATTATATTCTACGTATCGATATGCTTCTGAAGATTTCTTAAAACATGCACAAATATAGTGTTATTGTCTTATTAAACACACACACACACAATTTTGTTTTCGTGACAAGAATCACTACATTTGATGAAATGTTCGCATTACATGCAGTATTGTTTTGGAATCAATACCAGGTACTGGAAAACAGAAAGACTAAAATGAAATCTATTAAACATAATGTTAATGATGACATCATTGTTTAATCCCAGCCAGTCTGGTTGCAGTGGATAACATATCTGTTCTCTAACCAACACGCTGTAGCTCCGAATCCCTCTTACAAGCGTGGATGTCAGTTAATGTCTTTACGTGGGAGATGAATTTTCATCGCCAGGTGTGAGACCACAGTCTTGTTTATTGCTAGGCCGAAATGGCTTGAAAAGTTTCCATATTTGATTTCTAGAGCAGGATTTTCTGATCATCTATTCCTTAGGCCATTCACAATAACTAATATACTACAGGTTTGCAATCTTTCGTGAACATCATTCCTATAAATTATAGCTAATCTGCTTCTTTATGAGTATTTGCCTCACTTTTTACGTGGGAGATATTTCGTATCATACGTTACTTATTTTTTCTATGACGTAAGTCAAAAATAGGCATTAATGAAAATCAGCGGTCAGAAGAGTTGAAGTTGTCGGGACATTTTTATTTCTTTTCCCTCTTATACCACCTTCTCCATTTTTTTATGAGTCTGCTAAAATTCTCCGGCAATCTTAAACAACTTAATAAATTACGATAATTGGAGAAAACTTGACTAAAACTCTCTAGGAATCTTAAGCAATGTATGAACCATCGTTCAACTGTATCGGTTGAACGACGCGAACCTGTAGAGGGGGGGGGGGGTTTACCAAGGAAGCAACTGTGGTCTTCTTGATATTTTCAAAGTGTGGGGAGGGGGGATGAATGGGTGGGTGGTTTTAGTATATGCTTTGAAGGAAACATCGTATAGTCCAGAAATTCATTACGCTAATTTTCGAACTGTAATAAAGAGATATCCACACTGTTCTAGAGATGCAACGCTTTGTAAACAGAGGAAGAGAAATATATTTTTTTTAAAGCATAAATTTAATTAATTTTTTTTCCATTGAATAAATATTTGCTACATTTAATTATTAATACTTAATTGCTTTAAAATCAACTTAAATTAGTTAGTATACTAGATATTTAAATTATTTGATACAAAAAATAAAACTATCTCTGTCCGCGCGGTTAGCTTATTAGCTGTGCGCTTTGCAACCATATGCAGGTAAGTGAGAAGAGTGTCCTAGGTTCGATTCCCGTCGCCGACGTGAGGAGCTTAAGGATCTTTCTCAGCCATAGCCAAGTTAGCCAGTTTTGGGAGTGGCCAGCAGGGATTTTCTCCCCAGTTTATCTGGTTTTTTTTTTCCCGCAAGTAGGCAAACTGCCCACGTGAACACACACAGTTATAGCGATAGAGCATATCGGGAGGCATAGGGCTAGTCACCGTATCCTCGGTACGACTTCTAAGGGCTTAAGATAGTCTGTAACAGGCCAGTAGACCTAACACGTAGAATTAGATTAATGTAATCTACTTAATTAATCTAATTCTCAGATGAATCAATCCAATCTCTTGTAGTTTTAACAGGATCAATTAAGACACAAATACAATTAACTGATAGGTTTTAGGAAGGAAAAATATTTTTCGAATCTCTTCACTGAGAATTTTGTTTTCGGATTACAAAATACATTTTTGGATTTGAGCTACAACATTGCATTTCAAATTCACCAGTTGTCTATGACAACATCCAAGAGGCATTTGATATTGAAACAACGCTACCTCTACAGTATTTATAAGAAATCGGACTAAAAACACATTGATTAAATCCCCTGATATTATTCCAGTCATAACGCATAGAATGCTAAGTATACATATATATCTTTCTCACAAGGAATCAAAACGAATGCAAGGGGAATTACCTGCATTAATGTTATTTGTGAACCTTATCGACTATGTTCCCCCCCCCCCACACACACACTTTTCTTATACAAACCAAACCTGGCTTGCAATGAGTGAGAACTATTCTACTTTCATGTGATTGTGGGATGAAACGTTTTTTTTTTTTTTTTTTTTTTTTAA
The DNA here is from genome assembly GCF_054136105.1 of Typopeltis vanoorti. NCBI lineage: Eukaryota > Metazoa > Arthropoda > Arachnida > Uropygi > Thelyphonidae > Typopeltis > Typopeltis vanoorti. The sequence goes on from NC_143569.1 coordinate 44,362,786, forward strand.
ATTTGTATTTATATCTACGCCATTTTGGCTTTCATTTGTGAAAGTCAAAGTGCAGCATAGATGTTTGCGAAGAATTATTGCTTTTCATTTGCAAACACCTGGGTGATTTTCATTCCTCTTCCAGTGTATGCTATCCACCTTGCGTTCTAAACTAACTTAAAATAATACACTTTTGTCTCTAGAGTATAATTCATCGATTAATCGAACTCTAACCCATAGTACTAATATATTATAGGTTTACGATCTTTCCCTAGCGAGATTGTCATAAAAAGTTACACCGAAGAAAATTAGCTATTACATCTCCGCAAATAAGTCGATATTAAGTTTCCTAAATTTCCCCTTGCAAAAAATACATTAAAATGAAATGTGAACTATAAAAATCTCATTCCAGGATTACTTTGATTTTGTTGAAAACTATAACACTTGTTATTATATATATATATATATATATATATATATATTTTTTTTTTTTTAATTTAATTTTTTTTTTTTTTAACGAACAAAATCATTCAAGTTGATCTTTGGGTAAACAAATACATTAAACATTTAAAAAAAAGCCCCCAATCTTGAAGATATTATGTATAATATTTTTAACAAGATTTGCAAGTAGCAGCCTGATAGATCTCAAGTGATTCCAAAGTTTCTGTTAGCCACTTTTCTTTACTCCTTTTGTTTTCATTTTTTTTTTCATATCAAATTTAAAACGTTAAAACTTTTTAACGTTTTTTATCTACTTCTTAACATTTTAGATTTTTATCATTTTTCTATTTTTTTTATCTACTTCTTACTAAAAAATCTATTTTAAAATCAATTTTAAAAAATTAGCATCATATTTAGAAAATCTCTTACCTGTAAATCTTCGCACTGGAAACTCGATACAGCTGTCGCCACCTATATGGATAAACAATACAAATCTGTATAATAATACATAAATACTACTAAAAGCTAGCTATCACAATGAATATAATAACATAAATTTCAACTAAAATGTTTTTCTCTTTTCGTGATGTATTTTAGGTAATATACCATTATCAAAAAGTACTACTATTGTGTGTTATTTATCTAAAAGATATTTGGGAAGAATTCCAGCAAATAACTTATTCTGTTAAAATTAAATCTTATTTAAGATGCACACCATAATATAAATGTCATAAGACTTTATATTAATGGTGAGATCTAAGGAACTGTGAGATGCGGTGATTGATTCATTCAATCCAATACCCTTGGAGAGTAATGGATGGCAATGCTGTAGCTAATGAAGTTCTAACTGAGGCTCGGCTATTGCTGTTACCCTCCTGCCATGATCAGAGCTTTAATAGCTCAATAACACCTTATCCCTACACTGTCTTCTACAGATAACGGGGAAGATGAAAAGCATTCTTGCTTCGCCCCTTTAAGCCAGTCCTTATAAGGAAGATGATGTGTATATATGTATATATATATATATATGTAAGTATGATGTACGGAATCGACCTTGAGATGCGGTGAATTAATACCCTTGGTGGGTAATGGATGGCAATGCTGTAGCCAATGAAGTTCTAACTGAGGCTCGGCTAGTTACCCTCCTGCCATGATCAGAGCTTTAATATATGTAATTAGTTGTAGTGCTATAATATTCTACATGCCTCATTGAGAATATATATCAGAAATATGAGAATGGTGATTAATTTTAACATTTCAAGTTAATTTAATGAGTTGGAAATTACACTGTTAGGTTTCCTCTGTGTTCACTAATGGTCTTGAGTAAGATTACAAAAAGAAGAAATTTTAGCATTTATAGACAAAATTCTTTACACTTTTGTAAAGAGATCTTTTAATGCTTTTAATGTTTTTGTTTTGACTTTCTTTTAATGAAGAAAGTCAAAACAAAAAAAAATGAAAACTTAACCATTAAAAACAACTCAAACGTTTATTAGCAGGTGTTCAAAATATGAGAACTGTTGGCCGATCTATAAATGTAACGATAGGGGCCTTTTATTTTCCCTACAAGTTCCCTATTCTCCATAATATTCGGAGAATAGTACAATATCGTATGATGATCCAATTATACCGAATATCATATCACACGTTTTATGTATTTGTTAATCTGTTTATTGTTCCTGTATTTATTTACTACTGTTTTCTAAGATTTAAACAATATGGATTTAATTAAGGCTCAACAAACTACAAAACAGTATTAGATTGATATGCTAATAACGTATGCAAAAGCTCCCACAGTTTATTTTTTATTAGTCTGTAAGAGTGTGGTGCAATTTTTGCATGCTACTGCTTGATCTAAGTGATACTATGACACGATATTATGATTATTATGTATTGATGAAAACTGCAAATCAATACATAATAATCATATAAATATGATTATTATGTATTGATTTGCAGTTTCTTTCTGCAAAGACACAGTTGTGATAACATATTCTAACTTGAAGTGTTCTTTGCCCTTCGACTATTTTTATATCAACATACAATATAAACATATATAACTCATTTCATATTAAAATGTATCATTGTTGAATGTTATGTTTCTCATGTGAATCTCTCCCTTAAAACGTTATATCATATATCGTAGATTTCACAACATGGATGGACTAAGGGGGAAATTTTAGTTTCCCTGCTGTAGAGACCAAATATAATCGGTTTCAAGCCGCATTAGGTTCTCCATCAAACACAATGGCGGTGTCACACTTGCAAAGTAAATAATTTACCACATAAAATATTAAATGTTTTATTATTGCAATTCTACTTAAATGTATCGAAAACTTTAAATTAATAAAAACATCATTACCTATCACAAATGATTTCACCTCAACGTAAATTAATGATAATTAAAATCGCAACATATTGAAAATTCATTAGGAAAAGTGCACGTATATTGCGAAATGATGAGTACATTGTTGGAATGAGATATTTACTAAACTGACGAATTTTACCGCAGTTAACCAACAGTGTGGATAGCTCTGCTGCAAAAAAAATAAACACCAAGTATAATCTATCCATTATTGAACAATTCCCGAGGATTTCATTTGAATTTTTCCAACCCCACTATAAACATTTCCCAAAAGCACTTTCTGAAATGAAATTATATATACATCATTCAAGTGAACGTTTTCTATGAAGTAAGGACAAATTTATAACACGTGATTCCTATTAATTAATTTTCTTTTTCATTTAAAGCTTGATACACCGTAGCCTTAATAATTTATATTCCGCTAATTATTTTTTAACAAAATTCTAATAGAAATACGTTCTTCGTATTCCTTTAATTTGGACAAATGGTTGGTCATAATTTAAATTATAATATTTTGATATTAGATTTGAAAAGGTATTTTTCATATTATTTAGATTTATTTGCTAAATGCAAATATTTTGTTAAAGTGTAGTGCAGTTAATTACATAATAAACTATGCAAGAAGAGTTTTTGTAATTTCACTATTTCAAACAAATCCACCACTACTAACCTTTCTTTTCGGTATAAGGACATCGGGAATCCTATCATATCCTTGACACTTGCTAATTCTCATAATCAAAGCACATATTGTTTATTTATTATTATTATTTTTAATGTTTCCACTCACATAAAGAGGAAACATACACAATCGTTTGTTACCTTTTCTATAGATGGCGTTCGTGTAGAGAGGATCGTATGTTGTATTTTTAGCTCATATCTCACTTTGAGATATCTTATTAAGGATGATAAGATTTATTAGTATTGTAAGTAGTTTTTTTTTTAAAACTAAACCCGTTGTTTGGAATTAAACTATTTCTATATAACATTTAAACTAATAACACACAACTAACATGAAAACAAGTGTAAAAAGGTTTTCAAATTTAATTTACGTGTAATAACAGGTATGTCTGGTAGTCTCTCGCCTTTTTTTTTTTTTCATTGTAATTCTCTGTTTACTTAGTATCTGCTGTCGACTTACAAAAATTTCCATGCATTTTTATTGTAACTTATGCGTTCCAACACCGAAACACGGCTTATTTATGGCAGTATTATCTCACAAGTCCGTTGACCGTTTGAAGTTTAAGAGTGCGATTGGTTTTATTTACAACCTTGTATCTCGGCGAAGCAGCCTGCTGATCTTCATGCGCTACTTCATTGAGAACTAAGGAGGCTTCGTAAAACTAATTTTCAGATATCGTGTCCTGAAATATTTTCACAGTATTATTGCTTTCTTTGAATATCAAATTTTCTGCCTCGACTCGAAATTAAATCTAAGAATGCGTGTGCGATGGCTCTTCTTTATATAATTCGAAAGCTAACACATTTATTTCGTACATATTTGTTTTGTCGAAAGAACAAGGCGTGTTTGTTTTTCATCTCACCGGTCTGTAATACAATATTCAACAGCCCAACTGCTGTTTCAAGAAGTTTAAATTTCTCGATACGTCAAAGAAATTGTAACTTCATTCTGTATACACTGGATTCCATTTCCTATTATTAAATGCATTTCTTAATTTGATTGTTTTTCTTTTCTTTTCTTTTACTTTACCTGGAATGGTGGATTCCTTAAAAATTTCCCTTAAAGTGAAATTCCACGATTATAATTTCTGTTTTTATTATGTTTTTTTATTATATTTTATTCTTCTCTTTCTATCATTATTAATTAGAAATTTCTACATAGCGAAAACGTGTACAACAACTGAGTAATAATATAAAATAAATTATATATATGACTATAATAATATGATAATATAATATACATATGACCAACTATAATAACGAAACTCTACATAATAAAATGTTTCGTGTTTGTTGTCGACTAAGATGGTTTTTTCTTCCCGGTAACTCGGGTTTTTCATTCTTTAAAACAGGCAAACCGACCCCGAGAACACCCACCCACCCACCCACACACACAAAAGTAATGAAGATACTTGGGCTATTAATTATGACTCATTTAAGTTAAGAATAATAAGTTCACAATGCTAAAATAAACATAATGATTCCATTATCAAATGTTAACACTTTTTTATTATTTTAATTTTAATCGTTAACACTATTGTTTAATGCTAACTGTTCTATTTTTTCTATTTCAATCACAGACTTAATGGCAGTAATCATGCATTGTCGGCATGCAGAAGGAGAGAAATCCATTCTGTCAACCATGTCTATCCTCGAATAAGTTTGCCAATTCAGACGGCAATAGCCACGTTTTTCTAAGGTCAGTTAATATCGGTTGGAAAGACCAGAACAAACTGTCCCTTCTGCCTGTTTAAAGCGAGATTAGTTTCCAGCTTGTTCAAATAACGTACCTTTCCTTGGACCAACTATTCGAAGGACAAATTAAGTGAAATTTAACTTAATATTTTATATGTATTCCAGTGCAGTAGTTAGTTTTATTTCAAATTACATATGCCAACAATATAATGGAAGTTAACTCAGAAATAATCTACCTTGGTTTGAAAAAAATAGAGAGTTGTTTTATTTTTTTTTAATTTTTTGACAAGTCCTATAAACACAAGGAGCTATAGAAGCTCGTGGAGAGCCTCTTACAAACATCCATGCCCTCGGTGGCACTTAAACCCACGACTTATGTGTTGGAAAGCAGGTATGCTATTCTACTCTGCCAACCAGGCAGGCAATTCCAAGTTATAGTTGCAGTTTATTAATTATGTTTCACACAAACAAAAACACAAAAAAACAATGTATTTTTATCTCCTTCAGTAATGAAGATTTTTTTCATTCTATTTTTCAGCGAACTCATGAAGTCCACTTTAGCTCGACAGAGTCTACTATGTGGTACATGAATTTCACCGTCGTCCAGTTTATTAGAGGACTAAGTGACTTAAAAAGGTTTCATATTTGGGCTGTAGATTGGGTCAAGTAAAAATGAATAAAAGTTAAAAAATAGAAAAAAATAACAAAAGTATAAAAAATTCTCCGCTTACCCGTACTACTAATGTACAATAGGTTTACAATCTTTCGTGGGGGGGGGGGGGAGAGGAATCACATAAAACATGAGCCAATTTGTAATCAATGACACTCCAAACAGCATTATATACTTGCATTGCTTTTAGCAATTCTGTTGTTAATTAACGGCTAATATTTTTCTAGCCCATGTCATTTACGAAGAACATCCTCAGTAAATCATTTAAAAAATTCCAGACAACAGGTCACTTCAGAATGAATTTCTGAAGAGAAAAAAAAATCCCACTGTCCCAATAGCCTCATTTTGATGTCATATTTTGCATACAGCCTGCATAAGAGAGTAATGTCGAGTAATGTTTATATATATTTCTAATTGTTTTTCTGTCTGGATGATGTAGACGTATATCCATCTTGAAGGGAAACATTGCGTTTGTTGGAGAAGCATGCTACGTTCACATTTTTATTCTTTTTTATTTTTATTTTTTATCATAGCCACTCGCCAATAAATAACTTTAAATAATGTTTGTAATTTTGTTGTTGTCGACAAAAATCTAAACTTTCCTGTTAGTTTTCTTACCCAATTAATTAACAGCCACGAATGTTTAAACTAAAATATTACAAATTCTAGAGGCAGCGATTATTGCAAATGGAACCTATTTTTCTCCGATAATGTTTTGCCACCTAAAGTGGACTGTTGAAGGATCATTTCTCTTTGTTTACGATAAAGTACTGTTATTCCATTAGTTTCTGACCTAGATTCCATGGAGTTTTAAAGTAATGTTGCTGCCAAAACTCAATTTGAACGATAAATGCTGATACTAAGCGAAATCCTCGTACCTCTTCATTCTATTCATCATAATATTTAAGACACACACACACACGTCCGTGCGGTTAGCCTAGTGGCTGTGCGCTTCGCAATCATATGCCTGGGGAAGGAGTGTCCTAGGTTCGGTTCCCTCGGTGACGTGAGGAGCTGATGGATCTTCCTCAGTCATAGCCAAATTAACCGGTATTGGGTAGACAGTAGGTTTTTCCCCAGTTTATCTGGGGTTTTTCATCCCGCAAAGCAGGCAAACTGGCCTCGAGAACTCAGCACATAAGATACACCGATGCGTAGGGTTGACCACCTTATCCTGTGAACGGTTTGATGTCCGATGATTAATGAACCCTCCACACCGCAAGATAAAAGAGAGTAAGAAGAAGATGAGATGACACGCTCATATATATAGTTCCATACATTTTTTAAAAAAATGTAGTAGAAAATGTCATTTGTATAATGAATATCTTCATAATTTATTTAGTATAGTACTAACATGATTGAGACCCAATAAACTATTAGCTGCCACGCAAAATGTGCAGCTCTGTTAACCATCTCTCACAAATATCGAATTAAATTGAACCCAAATATCATCTCACCGAAAAGAAACGCTATCAAATTATATATATATTTATATATTTATAATTATATAATTATACATGATAAAACATGATTTATTTTTAAACAAATAAAAGATCTAAACATTTCAGTACTTCTAAGAGATAATAAAAGTTTATAATCAATTTCAATTAAAATTAAAAATATAATGAGATAATTAGTTATCTCATTATATTTAATGAACATATGTTAAAAGTATATACTGCCTTTGGTAAAGAAAATGCATTAATTCATTTATTGGAAAAATAAATGACGATTATGTACACATCTGTTGTTTAATCCACCAGAATATTTCAAATATCTCCTTTCTGGAACACAGTAATTAAAATGTTGGATTGGTTGTTCGACAACAGCTAACATCATTGATTTACTGTTTTCCCTTTTACAACATCTCCCTTTACTCTTCCTCAGGCTATTATGTGACTCATTAGCTTTTAATTAAAAAGATAAGAAAAAAAAACCTGGAATAGTGGGAACAATATAATCACCATTTCTTTGAAAAGCACTGGGATTTCTAAGTTAAGTAGAGCTAATGAAATTTACACACTCTAGTACAGGACAGAGAAAAGTGGGGTGGGAAGAACGGCGAGCGATAACGAGCATTACTTTTTCAGGTTACTATACTATATTATATACATTTAGATTAAAAAAAAAACCTAGAAAAGAAATGTTTCAGAAAAGGCAAAATACACGAAATTAGGGAGAATTAGGTGAAATAGCTTCGTTTTTACAGCAGGTGATAAGTGTTAATTCTTTGACACGGTTGTGGAATACATCTTTCGAAGGCCTTATGCTCGAGAGACTCAAACTTAAATATAATATTTTAAAAGTTAATATATAATTTTCATTCAATCTACTGCTCCAAAATTTAAATGCTGAGTCAACAAGTGTACAGGGTGTTCGGGATAAATTTGACAGTTTCGTAAGGAAAAAGAAAATCTTCTTTGTATCTATTAAATTTAACGAATTGACAAAAAACATTACAGGCAGAGTTAATTACAATACTATCAACAAGATTTACTCAAAATAACCACCATTAGCATCGATCACAGCTTCAATTCTGCTTCGGAACCTCGAACAAGCTGATGCTACAGTCTCCCTGGGAAGGGCCGCAAAAACTGTTTTAATTTTATCCATTAACTGGGCTTTTGTATTACTGGAAGTGCGATTGGTGTCTTTTTCAACTGCGCCCCATACAAAATAATCCATGGGGTTAAGGTCTGGGGAGTTTGGAGGCCAAACATTTGGACTGGTGAAGTCGTAGAAATTTTCAGACAACCATTTTTGACTTTTCCCAGAGGTGTGGCAAGGGGCCGAATCCTGCTGCCATACATACGGCCTACCATTGGCTACCCTTGTTATCCAGGGCTTGACTACAGTTAGCAACTCCACGAACAAAGCCCGAATTCCAATGCCAGGGTTCTTCAACACCTGTTCCTGCAGATTTGCGAGGAATTCTGCTGTACGAACGCAATCAGATCGTCTGCTAGGGATCTTTCTTCTTGCTACATCCTCGTAGTCACCATTGCAAGTCTCTAGTTCATGCCTGATTGTTTTTACTGTATTCAGGGAGCATTGGGCAGCAGTCGTAATATCCTTATTTTGATGGCGGGCACGAATCATCATGATACAAGTTATTCTCTTCCATGATTCAGGTGGGTTCCAGCTATCCATCCTTTCTGACATCTTGTATATGAATGAAGAAGGGTCCAAACTTTTAAATGAAGAGAAGTGTGTGTTAATACATGTAACTTACGGAAAAATATAATTAATTATAAATATGTCAAATTTATCCCGAACACCCTGTATGTATTGGATCACGAATGTGTAGTGTATTGGCGATTGTTTTCATCAGTAAAAAATTGATTCCAGTGATTATGCCGCGAAAAGGCAGTTAAAGGCAAGTTAACCAGTCAAATGCTGATGTTGTCGGGATATTTCCCCCAACTGGATGAAATCCAGTTGGCCAGAGAGCACACTCATTCACAGACATAGCAGATTAGTAGGGGAGATGGTGATTTAGGCTTTTAATGAAGCAAGGATAGCAAACTTTATAGTGATTGTTTTATGTATAAACAGTATACATAAGACAATCACAAACATCCATACCCGCAGAAGGATTCGAACCCGCGAGTCGTTGGTTGGAGAGCAGGTACACTAACCTCTTGGCCAACCAGGCGGCAATAGTAGGGGAGGGGAGGGAAGGGACTGTTATCACTGAGTAGGAGTCTCCTAACTGATTATAGATGCACTTAATCATTTCTCCTTGGGAACACAACAACGGCACAGTAACACGACATATTTAACATCCCCCACCCTCCCAACAAAGTCATCTTACCTTTCAAAAAAAAATCATATCAATCAAAGATATCCTCCAGTTCATGAGAACTTGTTATAGAAGATAATAAATATTGCTCTGTTATGATAACTCCATTAACGAATGTTTAGGAAACCTCGTATAGAATAGGATGCTCCTTAAGAATTAGACAAATTGACAGATAAAATATACTTACATAGGAGTAGAGGAACTTTGGGTAATACGGAATACCATTTTGTTTTTGCAAGATAAAAGGAAAATTAAATATCTTTGACATAACTCAGAATGTTTTACTTCCGTTGGTCTTAATAATTTCTTTTATCTCGAGTATATTTCTTTTTATTCAGATATGTTCAAAACATTCCTTTTTTGGGGGAGTTAATATGTAATAATATTGTGTGTTGGGGGGGGGGTAATGGAATACTTTTTTACCATCCAAAACAATGAGCTAATATATTATCCGACATCCCTATTTGGAAATTACCCGTGGCGTAGCCATCAACCAAGAGACAAAAGAAAGCTGGAAATTAGGCAGAAACGAAGCGGAGTTTGTTTTGTAGATAGCCGAGAGCGATTAAGGATATGTGGAATACAGTCACGGATATAAAAGGTTGAAAAATTTACCTGTAAACATTTTCAAATTAAGAATAACGAGGAAAAAAAGTCTATCACAACAGCCAAGTTCCAGCAAAACTAATTCCTCGCAGGTATGGAGTGTGGGTGGGTGATAAAGGAGTGAATTCTACTGTAGCGTGATAGGTCGCGACACTTTATAAGCGAGAAACCATGATTTCCTTATTACCCCAAGTTCCTCAATATTTTATGCCGTTTCTGGACTACACTAAACAGGTTGATAGTTTTGCAGTGGAAATAACAAACACAAGATATTCACAAACATCCATACCACTGTGGGATTCAATCGGCTACAGAGCATGCAGAACAGAGACGTTGTTCACTCTCATAGTTCAGACTCAGGTTGGTTCACACTATTCAATAAACGTCATCATTTCTGAGTTAAATAGTATATAAACTTTCGATCTGAGTTTTCGATCTCAGAGTTTCGCATACTGGCTGTAAAATAATGAGGGATTTTTATCCCCTTAATTTAGTATATGAACTTATTAAAGATTATTAACGAAACACAGGATTAACAAGCGCTTCGTGCTAAAAATTTTAAAAGCTCAGTTCATTAGCGGATCAAGACTTTAATTATAAATATAAGATATTTTAAAAGAAAAGATTTTCTTTCGATATAATAAAGCAGCTTAATTTGTTAATGTCACTAAGACGAACATGTTAAGCTTCTTTGTTTCGTAGCAACAGGATGGTCTACTTGCATAATAGGTGACCTTCCGTAACTTGGTGCGGCCTTTCGAGTTATGACTGAAAAAAACCAACGCTATGTTGGTTTTTTTCAGTGTGTCATCATCTATAAATTGCATTTTCTTGACTGGTTTCCATATTTTGAGGGATGAAATCACTCGAGTTTCCCCCCCCCGCCCGCTTTCCCCGTACGAGATTATCGAACTAACTTAACCCCGAACTAACTTATCTTCAGCTGAAACGCCTTTAGAGAATCTTCGTGTCAGACGGATTCGAATTCGAATTCAGGTATTTTCATCCGATGGACATTATCGATTGAGTTACGGAGGTCTTCTTGGTAAGATTCGTGCAACTTTGTTCAAGTCCAAATTATATCACAAATATGATGGCCACCGTTTATGACGCGCTAACCAGGCATGGTTTAAAAGCTATGGTTTAAAATAAGAGTTTAAGTTGAAAAGTGTTTGCAATATTGTTACTAGACGTAGTGTTTCGAACTTTCCAGAACACTTAAATGGAAATAATTGGAAAATGAAACACTTATTGAGATGTGTATTCCATTTACCTCTCTTATATGTAATCGTACACTCAGCATTCATCTTCTCTATGACGTAATCCAAAAAGTCTTCCCTCATACGGAACGCTGTTGATGTTCCATTTTGCATTATTCACGCATGCGTGCTTCATTCGCTGTGTAGACATCTTGTACCGTAATAAACAGTCTTGGATGATATCGCAAATAGCTCTGTAGGAATAATCAGCAATGTCTCTGATTTTATGACTTAATGATAGCGTCAACAGCAGCAATGTTGAGAGGAATGGTTGAGGATCTCTATTGAGCCTTTCCACCTCGCTGACATCAGGTGGTTCATGTTTGAACTGTGAACTCATCATTTTACATATAAAATACAAATGTAATCTATTGACAAACATCTGTTGGTGTGATATGCAAACAATCGCTGTCTTGAAAGTGAGAAGGTTAGGCGCCATGTTTGGTGCCATAACAACAAGTGCAGTGTCGCCACCTACCGTAAATAAAAATGTTAAGGATTTATTTTATATCGGTATTTCTGAAAGGCATATAATCCTATAGATGTCAATTAAAATATTTACACTTTCTCAATTTATCTATTGCATTCATAATACATATATTTATCGCTATTCAACAGACAACCATTCTAACAATTTTTCTATGTCAATGCCTTCGAAGAAAGGAATCATTAACATTATAGACAGCGCCTTAAAAGATATGTGCTTATTAATTGTTATTTAAATCGTAGGAGTCAAGCCGAGATCTTTTTCGCAGCCCTTACGACTATGAGATACGTCCTTAATTTGTACACGAATAAAATGAAAAGAGATATTTAGTGAGCATCAATGGAAACCGTTCCATTTTTAAATTTGGTGTTACGGAAGCATCGCGGTGGGTGGTCGATAACAATCCTTGTATCATCCAGACACTTAACAGTTCATTAGGGATTTGTCGTTTCTGGAAATATCAAGCATTATTACTGAGAGATTTCAAGTGTTTCGTTAGCGTTAAATAATAAATGGCGTTTCAGTAAAGTTGTCAATATTAAATTAAAGATTTCAACTATTTTTTTTTTTTTTTGGTCCTCTAAAAGGAAGAGAATAAAGTGAATTGTAAGAGCAGTTCTGAAGCCGTCAAACGCACAGACAGGCTTCAAAAACTGCGTAAACAACTTTGTCACTGCTACAAATTACACTGTTTATCCAACTAATGCCAACGTTGTGTAAGTCGATTTGCTGGTGACCTGCATCGCTGTGATGTGACAACCCCCTGGAGCCTTGCCCGCTTAGTTGTCGCTATCCTCATGTTGATTATTATAATTAATGTTGCAGGAATGTAATAAGCGTGGTATAATTAAAGTCTGAATTTATGATCGCATACTTAATTGGAATAATGAAATTGAGAATTCATCTATCTACTTCAAATTCTTAATTTTTCGTTTATATTTATTTATTTTTCTCTCACTTCGGATCACTGTTTATTCTATTTATTGCTAATATGCCCATGAGACAAGTGACAAAAATTGTAAACATCTGCGTTTGTTCAATGTTGTACAACGTAAATCCATAAATTGTTTAACTGATACTTTCAACTGTTTTAATGTTCATTGTTTATTTATAAATGTAGAATTTGTATTCAAACGGATAAATATGCAAGGATACGAAGCTACTTTATAATATCAAACTGCAAATGCAATTCAAAACAATAATTTAATTTCGATTGCATTAAGCGTGCTGAAGAAAAGAGTTGTAGAGGACAGAACTAGCAATAGGTGAAAGAAGGCATCTATGTCAACAATTACAAATAACCTTATAAACATTAAAATGCTTAAATGGTGCAATATCGGATGAATTCCTAGAGTTCGCAGAATGAATAGGGTGAGTGAAGGTGAAACTGATATGTAATCTTATTAAATGACAGATTCTCAAGAAAAAGATGATGGCGAAGGAACACCGTGTATATAAGAATGACGTCAGCTATGAAAAGTACAACACGCAGACCAGAAAAGTTATCAAAATTGTACGGAAAGCTAACCATGAATATGAAACGAAACTGGTTTTGCATTCCAGTGACAGCCCAAAAGAATTCTATCGTATGCTGCAAGTAAAATAAAGAATGCCTGTGGGAGAATAATACTACTGAATACGGACGGTATACAGATCTTGCATGCAGAATACACCGTTCAACTAATGAGCACCCACTTTACTATGAGCTATCAACCAGGAGTAAAGGCTGTGGAACTCAAGCTACATCCACAATGAATGATGTGATCTTACGTTTATGAGGAAGAGGTGGTACTGCAGCAGGTGCATAAACTAAAGAAGAATTCGGCAATAGAACTGACGGTGACATCACAGATGCTAAGAGAGTGTTTAGTAGAACTGGCTAGTTGTGCTTTTGACCTGACTGTAACAACTTGAGTCTCAACACAGGGAAAATTCCAACGGAGCAGAAAGAAGGTATGATAATCCTGTTGACCATGGGTGGGCAAAGAATGTCTAACTATCGACTTATCAGTATATCTGGAGTAGTGGTGAAGATTTTGGAAAAAGCTGGTAAGAGCTTGCATACAGAAATGGGTGGACAGAGAATCCATACTTCGTAATCCATACTTCGGCACGGGCTTACTAACAGAAAGTCATATTTGCCTAAGGCTCCATACCACTGGTTATGTATTTTCTAGGAATGGTTAGAAGAACAGGCTAGTGATTTTATTTAACGGAACGTAACAATTTCCTCCACTTCCCCTCACTCTAAATATTAATTTCACGAAGCATTCATCTTTAGTACAAAGCGATATTCTTGACGAAAGCTTCCCCTCAAGAAAATCTAATGAAACTGCAGAATTACATACAAATACAGTCTACAACTGCGCGTACCCCTACTAGCTTATACGTAAGCATATCCTTAGTCACAACTGCCTTAAAAACATGTAAAAAATCCTTGATGGTTTATCTTCTATTTTCACAAATAATAAGCAAACGCAACGAGAAAACATAAAACTATTTCGCTACTTTAGCGAAAGGCTATAAAAGCTCACCGACTAAATCCGAAAATAGTTAAAAACTTAATGAGAAACCATTGCTAGTTAAGGATTTCTTACGATGAAACATTTCAATCATTTACAAATTAGCCCAGCAAAAACAATTCTCGCCGGTGATGAGATAAATATTATTACATTAACTTTTTCTATTTTCTCACAGTTGCAATGCGAATTCTCGAACGATTTCGACCAAATTAAGTACAATTTTTTAAATCGTATACTTCCTATGAACCGTTTTCTTGATACATTATATTACACCTGATCACGTAACTGAAGGATTCATTTTTCTTTTCTTTCTTTCTTTTTTTTTTTTTTTTTTTGTCTTTCAGTATCTCCTAGCTAAATACATCAAAGGTATTTTCTGTTCTCATAACTAGTGACTTAACACTAATCAGATGTTACACTTAGTGACATCGGCGGTGTTTCTTACAAAGACAGCACACAGTGTTTGTCATTCTGTCAGCCAGGTAGTCAATTTATCAAGTTAGCCTCTCTTGTGTAATTCTTCATCTCCAGCGTGACTTTTTTTTTTTTTTTGCATGAAACTTTGACAAGACCTCCTTAAAATGTAATTATAGTGAATCTACACGCCTGCGGTAATCAAACAACTTCCTTGCTTGTTGGGGGTAACGTAAAGAAAGAGCACAAAGTCGGTGTGTTGTAGCCAAGTAAATTACAATTCTATTCCAGCACATCCACGAGTATTTGAATAAGGATCATTGCTTTTGTATGAAGCCAGTGGTGTGTTACCATACAGAGAATACACTAAGGAAATAAGCGAAGTGTGAAATGAAAGCATTACGCTTTTCGTTCATAAACCTGCGCTTTCAGCTATGCGGTAAAATCTAAAAGGAATCGGTCTATTTGTAATGTTGGAGAGAGAAACCGGAAATAAATTGTGACGAATAATGATCTCAGTTATGTTCCGAAACGACTTCAAGATTATGACTGATTCAAATTAGCTCAAAGGCAATCCACACCATGTGTGATGATGCTTATTAAATGCGTACGCTCTTAAACAACTACTTTGTCTACTTGTGGTATACATATGTCTACGTATAACGAGCACACACACACACACACACACACGCGCGTGCGAGACAAATCATTTTGCTCACCTAGCTTGTTTCCTGTCATCCAGACTGCATGATTCCGGAAACAAGCCGATGGTGACGATATCCTGGTATGGAGATTATTTTCATGGACACCACTGGGTCCTCTCATCCTCTCTGAACACACCTTTGTTTACTTGGGGATTGTTTTTGACCAGGTAGTGCCCTACATGGTGACACTATAGTTCGATGGATCTGAACTCTTCCCATAAGACAATACACAAGGCTCGTATTTTTCAAACATGAATTGAAGAGCATATCCAAGCATTCCATGTGTTTCCCTGGATGCATAACTCTCCTAATTTGAATACCATAAACACTTGTGGGATCATGTGAAACTCGACATTTACCAGTAGACGTCAGTACCTCGCTAATCTATGGGACATTATTTTTGGCTCATGAGTGTATATATATTAGAGAGATGTAATCTATGGATATTGCCGTCTATCTGACAACATTATTCTACGATATTCATAAAAGATAAACTTCTACCACTTCTATATGAAACTCACCGACTCAAGTTTAATTGAAAAGGTCTAGAA
This sequence comes from Typopeltis vanoorti, assembly GCF_054136105.1. NCBI lineage: Eukaryota > Metazoa > Arthropoda > Arachnida > Uropygi > Thelyphonidae > Typopeltis > Typopeltis vanoorti. The sequence goes on from NC_143569.1 coordinate 44,378,959, forward strand.
AAATTTAACTTCAAGTTCGATTGGATTAGAACGAGTTTTTTAAATGCAGCAGTGTGCACTGTTGGTAGTGTCACTAAAGATATTAGTTAGTTTAAGTATTAATAATTTTAATTATTAATCTAAAAAGCTATTGATAGCCGTGATATTAATTAATACTTAAAAGCATTGCATTCCTTAATCAGATAAGTGAATATTTTCAGAAATAAACTACGTAAAAGATTTTTTTAAGAGTCTGTTTATGTATTTTATTTATGAAAAAAATATTACAAACCACCAACAAAGAACCAAATTCAACTGAAAAGTAGTGGATGAAGCTAAAATATTAAAAGCAAATAAAAAAATATATATACTCAAATAGGTCTGTTTACTTTTTTTTAATTTGCTTTTAATATTTTGGCTTTCGGCTGCTTCTTACAACTTGAATGCAAATCAATCAGAAAATGAAATCAGTAAAGATATCAGATGATCAGTTTAAAATACTGTATATCACTCAACTAAGTAAGATTTTATTTGATTTATAAGCAACGAGTGACATTATTGGTAAAATTATGTAATTGGCTTCATGCAATTCAATCACAACATATATTTCTAATTTCTAAATCAATAAGTGTCTCTACTGATTATGCAACGTATTTTTTATTTATTTTTATCGATATGCAGATGGCAACTCTTCACAAACTGCATAAAGGGAAGACCCTTCCTTAACTATGTTTCGTAAACAATTTTTTACATCTATTTTAACAGTTTTTTATGCACTATGAAGTCCCATACTCCATCAAGAATAAAGACATTTGTAACTTAGCTTACCACAACTTTCTATTTTAATAATTAATTTTAATAAGATTAAAATCGGGGGGGGGGGTATTACCAATATTGCTTGAATGCCAAATAATGAAAAAGCTAAATGTAATTTTTACATAAAGGCATAAATAAAGTCACTCTATATTTGTCTTTAGTTTGTCCATAAATTTATAGTGTCTTTTACCCACTTTATGGGTAGATAGTAATTTTCACTAAAAAAGTCACAACTAAAAAAAAAAAAAACATAACTGTTTGGAGCAGAATACGAAATCAAATAGAAGAAACTTTTAGCACCCAGCAGAAAACTAATCTATATTTGCGCATGGGCATGATTTGCGTCGAAACTGATTTCATTACTGAATTTTTCCCATACCAACAAATAAAATGTAGGTACAATGCTTCAGGTGAAGAAAATTAGGAACACCGGACAGTTTAAAGCTGTGGACAGCTATTGTACCGGGACAATCTGGACGTATCGTAAATTACCTTTCCCTCCTAAACAAATTAAGATATCAAGGTCTTCGAAAATTAACAGAAATAGTTTCATGGCAAAAACAAACAGTTGTGTTTATTATTATTATTCTAATAATGTGGGGGTGGTGCCATCCATGATGGCACGTCTCCTGTTTTTCGACATTAACTCGCATTCATATTTATAATTTTACTATACATGTAAACCACTATTGTATTATATTCGAGGTCAATCTTATTACCGACGACTGGAATTCATACTTTGAAGTAAATTTTCTATGCAAATAGTATAAAACACTAACTGTGTGCTTCATATGTAGTAAAAGAAAACGTTTTCAATATATATCTGTAGTATATAATAAACAAAATGGTTATATTCATTAATACAATAAATAAATAAGTAAATAAATAATAGAAACGCTATTTTTAATCGTATATAATATTAAATAGATAAAATAATTTAATTATCGATTTATTTAAATACAAAAATACAATTAATTAATGACACAAAATTAAAAGTTATTTATTTTATTATTTTATTTTTATTTTTAAATATATGGTATGTTTTAGATTTATAAAGTAACATCATGTTGTTGTAATACTGTTCTAATATTAAAAACCTTTTTGTTTTTAAAAAAGATATTTGATATATTTCAGAATTTTAGAAAATAATTTCAAACTACTTAAAATATTTGAATCAAATATCATAAGGAAAATATTCATTATTTCTTAAAGAAATAAAGTAATTGTACAGACAAACCGTGTGACAGTAAAATGGCATTATGTTTGCACGAATCAAACAAAAAATATCAGAGAGAGAGAGAGAGAGAGAATGCAAGATAAATAATGCAAAAATTACTGAGAAAGGGATTGCTTTGGTGGCAGCAGGGAAGGCTGGAGTTCATTACATTAATTTACGTGACAGCTGATTGACTTCAAATCAGAAAAAATTAGTTTCATTTAAACTGTAAAAAAGCAAAACTATTTTGGTATAGCTTTACTTATTTTCTGGTGTCCAAATAAGGCATTCTAATACAATGTACACTTGCTTTTGCAAATTTGTAAGTGACAAGGGCTAAAATGTTTTTTTAAAATTTAATTGATGTTTCTTTATCCATTTAACTAATCTATAATATGAATGAAAATTTTTAAAATAATTAAAATTTTTAAATAATCATAATATAATTAAACATTATTATTTTTTTTTAAATTTGAGTTTAGTGATTTATAGTTCTCATTACTACACCATTTATTTCAATAAATAAATTTCACTTAGTTGGGCATTAATCGAGTGGGAACTGATAATCGAGTGGGAACTGATTTCATTACTGAATTTTTCAGTAATGCGAAATATGTAATACGTTCATTTATGGAGTAAGGAATCCATCAATACCCTTGGAGGGTAATAATGGATGGCGATGCTGTGCCAATGAAGTTTAACTAAGGCTCGGCTGTTGCTGTTAACCCCCCTCCCCTGTGGCGCTGAGATTCGAGAGTTTTGAGTTCGCTCTCTTAAGGTTTTTGCCTTAAGGGAGCAATTTGAGTCTCCGGGGAAAGTGTTCTCCGGAACGGCCTGCTGAGGGGCTTTGTCGGTGAATGCTTTTCTTCGGAATATGAGCGGTTCTGCTCGGTGGTGGTGTTTGGGTGGAAGACCATCACCGAGTGGAGCCAACGGCGGTGAGATGGACGGTCTTTCGCCCACGATTGATTGGCCTAGGGATCGTCCGAATTTTTAGAGACGGCTTTACCTTAACATATGGCGATGCTGTAGCCAATGAAGTTCTAACTGAGGCTCGGCTATTGCTGTTACTCTCTTGCCATGATCAGAGCTTTAATAGCTCAATAATACCTTATCCCTACACTGTCCTCTACAGATAACGGGGAAGATGAAAAGCATTCTTGCTTTGCCCCTTTAAGCCAGTCCTTATAAGGACGTTAACGTATGATAAACATGAAAAATTGATTGGCAGAAATCCAAGTAGATTTAAAAGAGAACAAAATTTAAAATTACAAACATAAAAATAAACAAATTTAAAACTAAAAATTACAGACATAGAAATAAACATTATAATCATATCATTAAAAGAATAAAATTAAAAATAAAAATAATAAAATGAGCTGCTGAAATTGTACACAACCAGAACGAGTAATTATAATTGCAAGAGCTGCTGAGATTGTTTATTAATGTTTTTTCAGTTCACAGATATGCTAACATTGAAGTCAAGAGTCTCAAACATCCGTATCACGCAAAAATCAAGTAAAGAAATTCAGGCAAGATATATCGAATGATATGCAGCAACAGTTACGTAAAAAATAAGAAGTGGTAAAGAAAGAAGAATATACTACAGGCTGAAAGAGAACTGAAGCAATGAAAAAAAAACAAGCAAAAGAATTGCAAGCTAAAAAAATGGGCTTCGTCCAATTAAAAAATGCTGTCAACAAGAAAATAAAAACTGAGCAGTTGCTAGCTATAGACTGACACTGAAAGCAGTAAAAACTTTTTTTAAAACGTTCAAAATTAAAACTAGCAGTGAGGAAAAAAATGGAAGAAAGTGTTGTTGAGGAAAAGAAAAAGAAAGAAGAGTTAAGGAAACCGCTGAAAACAGATACATTTTATTAAAGATAAATAAGTAGTGAAGTAAGCTATAAAATTAAGAAGATATTCGTTTTCTTAATTGAAATTGTTATCATTCTTTATAGTTCAATTACTTTTAAAGCTTTTAAATCTAATTAAAAATACAAAACAAATTAATTTATTTTTTTCATGTTTTTTAAATAGAGTTTCGGCTCTTTTTGCATAATGCATTAATTTCGATTTTGTTTGGTGAACCATTTTTTTTAATACAATTTCAAAGTGGATGTATATTTTCGATCCTAACTTAACGAATATTCATGTTAAAGTGATTTGAGGAATGCTTATATAAACAAACACAAATAATCAATTCCTTTCACTCACAGTGTCTGTCATTGTTCTTTATAAATGCTAATTAATAACGAATTATTTTTAACGCAATTTTTTTCTAAGGAAAGCTAATGAAGCCGAAAATGGAATAAGCATAATTGATTGTGAATATACAATACTAAACATATAAAATACCAAAGAAATTTAAATAAGTCTCAGAAGTCCAAGAGGTACAGAAGCATTGAACAGAGATTTTTGTTTTGCCCTCTTAGGTTTTCTGATGAGAACCAACAGTATGAAACGGCTGCCAGATCAGTGAAACCTAATCAGTTCCCTAATAAGAAGGCGACTGTATGGACTCCTGGGCAGAGTGCATGTCATCAAGTAGTGCAAGACAAAGTGCTCCTCTGCTGAAGATTGATTCTAATAAACTCTCTAATGAATTTCGAAACTTTTTTGTTTCACCCATCTGGCTTAAAAATGATGACGGATGTCTAATATTCTCATTTCATATCATATCAATGATTAAAGTAGATTTAGGGAAATTTTCAAAATAATCAGCTACGGAGGCACATCCTGGCAACAGAAATTCCGTTCAGTTTGAGATAAAGAATTCTTTCATAATCGCGTTTCACGAATTAAAGGAAAGTACTTCATGGAAATACGAGGAACGTTTATATGAACAAACACAAATAGTCAATTCTTTTAATTCACAGTTTTTGTCATTGTTCCTTGCAAATACTAATTAATAACGAATTATTCGTTTAACGCTAAAGTTTTCTAAGAAAGGGGAATGAAACCGAAAAAGGAATAAGTTAAAATGAATTTAAATAAGAAATTTAAATGAATATGAATTCTTGTCTTACTTAATATATAACTAATGATTTGTAGAATAACTTTGAAAAAATGTCCAAAACTAATCCTGATTCAAAATACAAAATATGGAGCGCTCTTAAACTGAAGGAGTCGTCCATATTCAGTAAACACATTCACATAGATTTCGGCATGAAAATTAGGAATAATCATTTAAATCTTTATCCATAGAATTCTCTGGATAAATGTTCAAACAGGAGCAAGGTGGGGGGGAGGGGAAGGATTTTGCCAAAAAAAAAAAAAAAGAAAAGTTCACATTCTAATAATAATAATAATAATAATAATAATAATAATAATAATAATAATAATCAGAGTTCAGTAAAAAAAGAGAAGCCTCTATCAATGTTCTAGCATGCCAAGCACCCCAGAATACCTTCTAAGAAAAAAGCAATTTTGGTTTTATACGATATCTAATTTAGTCTGAACTTTTCGAGCAAAGAACGTGTTGACGTTGGCGTTACATTTTGTTTTCTATCGTAACTTTGTTTGTTCCTTCTGGACCGAAAATTAAAATTTCAAGAGTGCTTTTTTGTTTTATTTTGATAGACATTTTCAGAAGAGGTAGTCAGTTTCTATTCATTTTGTAGCGATGTTTTTTTTCCCACTTCATATTCATATGTTCTTGGGCAGAAGTAGCTCCCAAACTGGTGGCTTAAAATCATTTGTCCAAATATAAGACTCGCTATAACAAGTAAAACAAATGACTAATTCACACACACACACACACACGCGCGCGCGGTAACATATCGAATCGCTAAGGGGTTTTCAAAAAATGCCTTATAAGTATTTTTATCTTAACTAAAATAATTATCTCGCCCCTCCCAGGATAGTTCTAAACAGTCACGAACTTTATGATACTTTTAAAGCCGAAGTTGTTTAAAACAAGGAAAATAAAGTCAGTACATTATATTTGTCCTTGGGTTAAAAAAAACAACAACTAGTTTTTTCGGGAAGACTGGTTGTTTGAAATTCCTGCCGAAGTGCCCAAGGCTACGAAGCTACAATCTCTAAATACACGTTAGCAGTTATAAATTTCTCATTATTTAGTAAACGAATATCCAATATCTGCGTGGTAAATTTATTATAGACAACGGCGCCAAAATCTTTTATAATTTGTGAAAGAACAGCTCTATTTCTAGTTACCATTGAAGTAGGAAAACAGCCTGAGAAATAAAAAAAAAATCCTTTATAACCTATGTAGGGGTATCTTTTCTTCAGACCATTCATCCCTTAAGACGGGTAAAGTTCTCTGATTTTGTGGTCAGGATGAATTAACACAGCCACCACACTCCTCTGCTACATCCCCTAAGGATAACTACGGTGTATTTATGGTTGTGGAACTGTTTGTTCACCTTTTACCTGTTCTGAGAAACGAAAAATCAGAGTTTCCCATATATGAGGTGAATTTGAATCAAGTCATATATGGATTCAAACACTGGTCTTTTCAATCAAAGGGCTCCTCTACATCAACTGAGCTACGGGAGCTCTAACACTGAGAATAAGTTGGACCACGCTGTCAAGAGTACTTGGACACCAGTAACTTACAAAATGAAGGTCTATGCTATATTAATATAAAAGTTGTTGATTGGTAGAAGAGGTTCGGTAGTGGTGGAGACGGAGAGTTGTACAGTAGGTGTCCTCCCGCGATGAGTCTTCAGACTCCTTGGAGGTGTCACAAATAATAATAATAATAAAAGAAACCGAACCACTGGTCGACATCTCAACTGCCTCAGGCATTTTTCATATTTGGTGGGAGAAGTCAAGCAATTAATTTTATTTCTAATTAAAAGGATTGAACCATACGATTCCAACTAAATGCCTCTTTTTTTTTTACCGAAATACTGAGCCATACTCATGCTTGTTATAAATAATAATAAAAAAAATTGGCCTTAAGTCATTTCGAGAAGACTCTGCAGCAGTTTTACTTCCGTAAGGAACAGGTATTTCACTATACGCTTTCTTCAGTGGCAAAATTTTAGAGATAACAACACTGAACTGCATTGGCAGTTACTGAGGAATGTCATATTACCGATCTGATTACACATCGAACAAAATAAGGATATTCCTTTGATTTAAATGAGCGTATATATTATTAAGAATATTTACGATTGTGCCGAGTTGTGCTAAGGCGGTATGTTATATACGAAAATAATACGATATTATATTATTGAAGGTGTCAATAAATGACTGTTAGATTCAATGCGCTGTTCAACTTATAAATATCAAAAATCACATTTTCATCATTTGTAACTTCCCTTCCGCCCGTCAGCGAGCCTATATTCTAGAGGTATTACAACTTTCCCCTGTGACCCTAATTCTACAAATTCTAAATCAATATATATATATATATATATATATATATATATATACATGTATATATATTTAGTATTTTAATTATTGTTTTGGTTTTACTTGATTTTAAGCTTGCATAAGTACAGATTTAATGAATATGTTGTTACTTGTCCGTTTCACCAGTTAACTCGCAAGAGGAGATGGTTTACGATACTAGCCCCAGGGAATTACTTACTGACGGAATGATCATAGGCAGATCGTCAACCTCTGTGATTATCAACCATGGTCCATTAGCAATCAGTGGTAAGTGGATGCGTATCTTTAAAAAAAATCCCATTCTGCACAGCTGGAATACATCGATCACGTCACGAGCATTTGATTTGCGCATGTCACCATTTATTATATTGGTAATATATATATATATATATATATATATATATATATATATACCTCTCTCTCTCTCTCTCTTTCTCTCTCTCTCTCTCTCTCTCTATATATATATATATATATACCTCTCTCTCTATATATAATAATAATATATATAGAGGTATAATATATATAGATGAAATTAATGTTGATAAAGATGAATCTTCCATGAATTAGTTATTGTTTATTGCAATCAAACTGTAGTTCGAAAATTGTTCATGTTTTGAGTTTCCCAAGTTTTCTTTCCAGTAATCAATACTACACAGTAGCAAGTATTCATAATGTATAAATAATCAATTAATATCTGCATACACACATACTTTATATTACTTTTGTTTAAAGATTAATTTAAATTTATTATAATATATAACACACTATAAATAATAAGATCTTAATAAAATAATATAATAAATCTTAATAATTTTATAAATATTTTCCAAAATTTTAAAGTTCACTATACACCTTTAAATATATTGTATCATAAAATTACAATTAAATTTTGGCAGTGGATTGAGGAAAAAAGATGCCAAGCTATTTTAAACGTAATTATAGCTTCAGTTCTTGATTTCCGAGTAATATATTTATTTTAAGCCTAATTTTACTCCATTTCCCGAGTAATAATATTTATAATATAATATATTTATAATATAATATATAATATATATGTATAAGGAAATTAAATGACTCTATACCGAGAATGACAAGTTTAATGTTAAGATACAACTAGTTTCGTTGAATACATCAACTTCTTCAGGTATCACAGGCAAAGAATTAACTTGAAATATTTTGGGCTATGATGAACTTGAAAGAAAAATAATTGAATCTAGAAAAATATCGCTTGATTCGTCTCATATTAACAATAGCCTTAGGTGTAATATCCCTGACGCACACGTTGCCACTATCCAATACTGGCGCACTCACACCAGCTCTCGCACGTAGTCAATTTCAGTTGGAACTCAGGCACGCATTCCTCTCTTTTAAATGTAAATGTACTTGTGTGTTTTATACTAGATCTGTTAATGTATTTTATCATGTCTCTGTTATTTTTTATTTAATTCTTTGCCTGTGATACCTGAAGAAGTTGATGTATATTCAACGAAACTAGTATATATATATATATATATATATATATATATATATATATATATATATATATATATATATATATATATATATATATATATATATATATATATATATATTATTTATTTGACCAGAAAGGATCATCTGAGAAATGACTATGTAAGGGGAAGGTGAAAGTTACGAACTTAGGAGCAAAGATACAGGAGGCAAGGTTGAGATGGTTTTATCATGTGATGAGGAGGGAGGAAGAGTATGTGGGAAGAAAGGTCATGCAGATGGATGTGCTGAAGAACTTGGATGTGGCTACAGCCCAAGACAGGAAGTTGTGGAGGAGACTCACCACAAACAGCACCCTACTTAAGTGGGAAAAGCTGCAGAAGAAGAAGAAAAGGATTACATATTAGTTATTATATTTTATAATATAATATTATATATATAACATTATATATAATATTATATATTTGATCATTATTATTATTATGTGGCACTTCCAGGGAGTCGAAAGACTCATCGAGGGAGAGTGTGCTAAAAGCATCGAACGATGATCCCTTCCAACTAGTAACCGCGCTTAAACTTGCTTAACGTTTTGTGTGAGCCTTCATAACATTAATTAGAAATATACAGGTTTGATCTGTTTTGGTCAAATTATTTAATTTAATTTTGTTTAGGTGTATACGCCTTTCCTTATATTTAAATATATATTTTTGTATTTTTATATTTATATATGAATATTTATTATATGCATTATTTGAATACTCAGTTCTCCCACCAAGTCAAAAGTTTGAAGTCTAGTACATTACTACTTTGGTGAGTTAAATAACAGATAATTCGAAAGTTCTACTCAGGAGAAGACTAAACATGAAACTCTTTTCAGCCCATTTTGGGTCTCTGAAGCAGTAGTTTTAAGTGCTCTCACGTGCACATTTCATCAGGAGCTTTTTATATTTTATTTTTAGAAAAGGTTTAAAAAAGCAAGACAATTGTAACACGTGTTATAAGGATAGAATAAACAGATGAAAATTAAACAACAGATAATTTATTTAATTTTCATTATTATATTCTATCCTTGTAGATGAATGAAATGGGATACATTTTTTCTCTCTCTATCTTTTTTGTTTAGATTTGTTCGAATATTAAATACACGTTTTCCATTGTGCTTATAAGGACTGGCTTAAAGGGGCGAAGCAAGAATGCTTTTCATCTTCCCCGTTATCTGTAGAGGACAGTGTAGGGATAAGGTGTTATTGAGCTTATTAAATTAAAGCTCTGATCATGGCAGGAGGGTAACAGCAATAGCCGAGCCTCAGTTAGAACTTCATTGGCTACAGCATTGCCATCCATTATCCTCCAAGGGTATTAATCACCGCATTTTCCATGAGTTTTATTTCATTTGATTTTATTCTTTTTGTATCTTCCTGTGTAATTAAAGCGAATGTAACTAACATTTTAATTTAAAGTAATGAAAGATTATTAATATTCTGTTTAAATTAATATTAATGTTTCTAAATTATTATATATTAATTATTTAATATCAATGTAATTATATATTAATATTGATGTATTAAAAGTTACTTCTTGAGTTGAAAATAGCACTTAAAAAAACAGTACTGTATCTACTTTTGATTTCAGGTCCATGATATATCCGTATACCTAGAAAGTCTAGTTGTTTCACAAGAAAAAATATATTTCAGAGGTAGATTCCAACTGCTTTTTGTTTGTGTGTTTTATGTGCGCACACACTTGTGTTGCAATTTTTGTTGTCTAATGATACTCGATCCTGTTTATCACAATACTTACTTAAAGCTGTGCTGACATTGCTAATAAAGCAACTGGGGATTTGAAGAAACTGAATGCAAATATAAAACATAAAACCACATTTTATTCTTAAAATGACTTCCCCACTGTTAGAGATAATGTTAAGGACAACTTTTGCAGTGTAAAGTAACAGTTTTGTAGGCTGCATTTCACAACGTGCACTTCGTGTAATTCCTTAAATCAATTGCCTAAGAAATGGCTATTAATAAGTAATAACTTTTTTGATGACTTTCTCAAGTTGAAATGAAGAGTATAATACGGTAAAGGTTACAGCAACGATCTATTTGAGGTACTGAACTACGAAATTTACTGAAGAGAGTTGAACTGGACCAATATCCGATTATTTATTTATTTTTTGTTGAAACCCGGGCCTCCATATTACCTTATATATATATATATATATATATATATATATATATATATATATATATATATATATATATATATATATATATATATAAGGTACGAAATTGTTTACGAGCGAGTATTACAATTCTTGCTTCTGCCTATCGATTTATTTTCTCGCACGTGTCTTACAAGCATACATAACTCCATCCTGATAGAAAACGTTATGTACCTAACATTTAAAGAAATCTTCGAAAGAGTTTTTTCCATCTTCGGAAGGAGTTTCAAGCCTTCTTTTGTAAACACACACCTGGATGTGGCATAGCAAACTTGGCGTCACACAGTTTTCTGGAACGCTGGCAACACACTTAGCTCAGCCAAGCCGATTTAAGACACGTCAGAAATCTAACTCTGAAGAAGACGCGGAGCGTACGAAGAAATAAGTTTTCATTTTTTCTTTCGTTCCCTATGGATAACCCCTGAAACACTTTTTACGTAGTACATAGTGTTAAATAGCTTTTGCCTGATTTCAATATCCAGATTTTTTAAAGATAAAAGCTAATTTGGAAGAAATAAATTTCATGACAAAATGTACTTTTAGTAACATAATTAATGAACAATGAATGTACAGAAAAGTCTGTGGCATCTTTTAATAAATTAAATATTTTATTTATACTCAATTTTTAATTATTAAAATGAGAAATGTGCGCTCCCCCCCGTAAAAATTGAATCATAGTTGATAAAGTTAAGCGTTTAGAGGTTGAAAGCTGAAAATCTACTCTGAAATCAGAGCTTCCATAAAATGTTATGAAAACTCTGGTTTGAGAGTAGATTTTCAGTATCCAACCTCTAAAGCTAAGCGTTTAACCTTATTTTGAGATCACACCATGCAACTATGATTCTATTTTTATGGGTGGAAAATACACAATTCTCATTTTAATAATTTAAAATTCTTTTGAACTCTGTTATTGATATTAAAATACATATTTTATTTATAAAAAGATGCCACAGAACTATTTAATATGTACAGTGAATAAAAATTCAACTATAAATCAGCAGTCCGAGCACACACAATTTACAGACAAAAAATACTGTTATTGGTAGTGATGGGCTGCAGATGGCGTTGGTGGTAGTTGTGCGTTAGTGGGGGAGATGAGATATTTGTAGTAGAGTGGAATAGTGCCCTTCCGAGGTGAGTCCTTGGAGGTGTCACGTAATAATAATAATAATAATAATAATAAAGAATGCAGGTATTCTCCCTATTTCACTTCAGAGAGAATTTTTACTGTTTTGAAGAAATAATACTCAATGAATGAATGAATAACACATACCTGGCTACGAGAGTAGAGAAAGCAAAATAACAGCAGTACGTATAACGATATCAGTCAAATGCAAGGGCATAATAAGAATTGGATTACATTCAATTTTATGTGACATCATACAATAATGCCACAGTATTATATATGGTTACATTGTATTTAATTTTTTAAAATGCTAATTTATTATTTCGTATCGGTACTAAACGTTAAAGTAAAATTTGCTAGGAAATGCTAAAAAGCCAAACTTCGTCTTATCATTAATCGCATACATGATAGGATAATGAACCCATAACACATCAGAATTGTGCGTGGGCAAAACATGGGAAACACGTTACTTTGTAGAAACTATCAATTAAATAAATATTGAGTATTATTCCTAACCTTATAATAATCGCAATAATTCCATGCAGGACTGAATAAAAACAACTGCTTTGTTACGGATGGGAAGGTCTCCACAGCGCAGTTGTGACAATATCTCGCATTTTTTTTTCTTCAGATGATAAACCTTTGTTATTTTGAATCCTGTTTAGGAAGCAAAGAAATTTCATAGCGGCTTTTCAAGGCAGTTAGCTGTCTTATATGAAAAACTGAACTACAAACCAAAACCACTGCCTGGCGAGCATTTAAATCCCACAAGAGAATGGATGTTTGTAGTTTCCATTGTCGAAAGCTTAGTGTTGCACAGAAAAAATGAGATAGATGATTTTCATCATCCGGAGTGACAATACTACCTCGCCTATTGGAGGCTATAAATAATAAAGGAGTAAGGATACTGGCTTATCTAATTCCGTATTGTACCACAGAATTGGATTGGATTAATATAAAGAATTAAAAGGATGCAGTGGAGAAAACTCTCGTCTCCAGCAATCATACTTCAGAAATACGTTCATGGTGAAAATCATACGATCTTTGCTTCCTAACCGAGATTATGTATTATTTTTTACAGAGTTAAAATGAATATTAAAATAAAAATTAATGTTAGAATAAGAATAAAATATATTTTAAGTTAAAAAATAATATACATATATTAAAATTTAATTATTAATTATAAATATCTAATATTATTATTCTATCCGTCCTAGGACGGGTTGAGTACTCCCCTAATGAGGAAGATTTACGGCGAATTAATATAGCCAGTGGTTCGCCACTCCTTTGCTGCACGGATCACAGTCCTGCCTAAGGGCAGGACTGTGATCCGTGGGTGTAGGGGGCTGG